>NC_063019.1:2893737-4340606 GCF_020509005.1 Fulvia fulva
TCCAATCCTGTTTCTCCTCTTTATGGCAGACCTGCCAGCAAAGCTAAACTCCAGAAACACATCAGCCTCAGGGTTTGTAGATGACACAAACATCCTAGCCTGGTCAGACAGCACAGAAGAGAACTGCAGAATCTTGCAGAAGAAACACAAGGAATGTGAGGAATGGGCCAGGAAATATGGAGCCAGATTTGCCCCAGAGAAGTATCAACTCATCCACTTCAGTAGAGCCAGAAACAGACACAATATGCAAGCCCCAATCACTATTCAGGGACACACAACAGAACCCTCAAGTGAATTAAGGGTGCTAGGAATATGGATGGATCCAAAGCTCAGCTAGGGACCACAGGTCAAGAAAGCACAGGCAAGAGCAGACAACAACAGGCAATCAATTGACAGGCTTACAGCCTCCACATGGGGAGCCACATTTGCGAAAGCAAAGGTTATGTACAAGGCCATTGTGAAGCCAGCCATGCTATATGGAGCCCAGATCTGGTCAGCCCAAGACAAGATCCCAAAGAGAATTGCAGATCCCATCAGCAGAGCCCAAGCCTCCTGTCTGAAAAAGGTGCTTGGAGCATACAAGTCAACTCCAACAAGGGTGGTAGAAATGGAGTCTGGCTCCCCACCAGCCAAGCTCTACCTTCAAGGGTTGAGATACCAGTATGCAGGAAAGACGTCTGCATACCCAGCCCAGCTAGTAATCCAGAAGGCAGTCAACAAAATCAGGAGCCAGTGCACAAGAAGGCACAGACAAGTAAGACCCAATCCAGCCCCACAGAAGCAGCAGGACCTGCAGAAGTTCAAAGAACTAACAGAACAGCTGCACCTAGCCCAGCAGGAACAGGACAGAAGGGCTCAAGGGAGAGGATCAGCAGCCAGCCAAGGGAAGAAGCAACAGTCTCTAGCTGAAAGGATGGCAGGACTCCTCTGGAAGACTGAATGGACAAGAACCCCACAGAGGCCAGGAACCCCAAAGGCACTCCAACAGTTTGGTAGCCATAACTACCTACTGTACTCAGACCTGACCAGGTCAGAAGCATGCATAGCAATACAAATCCGCTCTGAACACATCGGAGTCAGGGCATACCTGCATCAGAGAAAAGTCCCAGGTATCGAAGACAAGAGTTGCCCATGCGGCTACCTGTCCCAGAATGTCGAACATAGACTTCTGGTTTGCAAAGAATGGAGTACAGGGAGAGGTGAATGGAGGGCAAGGGCAAGGAACAGAAACTTCCAAGCCATGATCAGCAATAAGGGAGACCTCCAGAGAATTACAAGGTGGATCATCCACCAAGGATTTTTGGAGCAGTTCTCTCTTACTAGGGAAACAGAGAGATGGATTGAGGAGAGAAAGAAGGAGGAGGAGAGCAGGAAGAGGGGGACAACTCTAGGGTTGCAGACAAGGTAGTCAGAGGCTAACCACCATGACACTAGTGCACCCTAATGGAAGGAAAACTGAGAACTCATGGCAAGGAAGCTATTAGAGAAGGAGAGGAGGTTTTTACCTAGGAATAGGTTTCCTACCTTATGCAGTAACATATATAGACATAAATCCGTATGGGCCGGAGGGCACCACAACGGGTAAATGAATCATCTATCTATCTATCTATATACCCCGTAACATTTACTACGGGACCTAGCCCTCCAAATTTACTACTCTACTAAACCTTAACAGATTCACTTCGGCTCGTAACTATATAACTTACGGCACTCCCGCGAGTACCCGCGACTACACTAGACCCTAGAAAAAAGACGTAGAAGACTCGGAACGTAGGGCAGGTTAGAATAAGGTTTTGAGTAAAGCTACTAAGCGCGGCTTCGTACGGGTTAGCCCTATTAATATAGGGACACGTACTCGCGAGGGTCGCGTATAAGTATCTAGCCTTCCCTAGGCCTCTCTTGCTTTCTTCGTCTTTCGTTTTATATAGCAATCATACTATACCCTTTATATCTATACTTCGTACCTATATTCTCGCTTTTACTCTTATATCTTATAGGCTAGGCTCTCGCCCTAATATTACGAAAGACTAATAAACCGTTAACTACTCGAGTTATCCTTATAGGTGACTACGCTACTAATAGAGGTGTTAACCTCGACAACTAAGACACTCTATTCCACTTTAGTAAGTAGGCTAATACCCCCTTCTCGAACGCCGCTACCTTCGGTACCTAGGTAAACGCTAACCCCGATACCGCCTACGCTCTTATTAACCGTACCGTCTCCTCTTTCCGCGAGACCGCCTAGTAGGTCGAGCAAGCAAATAACTAAGCAATATACCTTTAAGGTATTATAAATACCTTCTAGAACCTCGCCCCGTACGCCGACGATAACCGCCGCTAGTACTTCTCTAAGAAGGTTAACGACCTAGACGAGTTCGATAGTAATAAGAGCAAGTTTAAGGTATTTAAGATATAGCTCACTATTAAGCTATTAGCTAATACCGACCACTTTCCGTAAGAGAAGGACAAGGTTACGTACGTCTTCTCCCTCCTTCGGGGAGACGCCGCGGCTTAGGTATAATACTATATCGATAACGCTATATAGACTATCGGCTACCCGGACGTCCTTACCTTAATATAGGACCTCCGTACTGTCTTTAGTAATCTAGACCGTAGAGCTACCGCCTAGAACGCTATCTATAACCTCCTCTAGAAGAACAAGAGCTTCGCCGAGTACCTTACGGCCTTTAACCGCGATATCGGGTTTACCGGCTATAACTAAGAGACTAAGAAGAGTACTCTCCGCCGTAGCTTATTAGTAGAGCTTCTTCGAGCCCTCGAGGACAAGGACGTCGGTACTATAAGCTTCCGTAAGCTCGTCGAGACCTACTAGCGCCTCGACTCCAATATAAAACATACCGCCTCTCTCCTCGCTTCCCGTTCTTAAGGTCGTTAGCCTCGTAGTCCCGGAAGCTACTTCGCTACTCTACTAGGCGCCGCCGCTCCTACGGCTCTCCCTCCCGTCTCTATAGGTAACGCTATAGATCTTAGCGCTAGTACCGCCGTCCCTCGAGTCTAGGGCCTCGTTAACGGTAAGCTTACTCCCGAAGAGAAGCTTCGCCGTCGCTAGGCCGGACTCTGTACCTACTACGGCGGTCTAGGCTATATCGTAGTTAACTATCCGTAGCTCGCTACCCGTAACGCCCGTAACCCGGTTTACGGCGCTATCGGCGCTATCGAGCCTACTCCTACTACTCCCGCTAAGTAGGAAAAAGCCTAGGTCTTCCTTATCGACGCGATAAAGACTAAGAATAACGTTTACCTAAAGTGAAGAGAGGAAAGAAGTTAAGGATCAATATAATATAGCTAGACCTATACGACGAGACGGGTAAGGACTACGCTTATAAACCGTTCGTTACGAATATAAATATCGGCTTAAAGAAACTCTCTTCTTCTAATCTTACTCTTATAGACACTAGCGTACTAGGCGAGTCTTTAATAGACTATAAACTCGCGACCTCTCTTAACCTCGAACCCTAGA
Organism: Fulvia fulva; assembly: GCF_020509005.1. Taxonomy (NCBI): domain Eukaryota; kingdom Fungi; phylum Ascomycota; class Dothideomycetes; order Mycosphaerellales; family Mycosphaerellaceae; genus Fulvia; species Fulvia fulva. The sequence continues at coordinate 2,897,219 of NC_063019.1, forward strand.
AACTAAAGTACCCTCGTACCCTTAAACTCTTTAACGGTACGGAGACTACTACTAGTAATATTACTTATGTTATATATACATTAATCACTCTCGGAGGCAAGCGTATATCGATTACTAGCTTCCTTACGTCCCTACCGTATTAGAAGTTTATTCTCGGCCTCCCCTAGTTTAGACGATACTAACCTATTATTGACTAGACTTCCCTTACTATTAGCTTCCCCCTAGAAGCTCCTCCGGTACCTCCGCCTTCTCCGCTGCCTTAGCGCGGTCCTAAGTATACTAAGATCTTCTAGGTAAACGCCGCTACCTTTACTACTACTACTAAGTAGCCTAAAGCTTAAGTCTTCGCCGCCTCTCTCCGCGATATCGACATTGCCCTCGAGAAGCTCGATAAGAAGCGTATACCTACCGACCCTACTACGAAGGTCCCTCCTTAGGTATACTACATCCTCTACGTATTCGATACTAAAGCCGTAGACGAGCTACCTCCTTATCGCCCTTACGACTATAAGATTAAGCTAGAAGAAGGTATAGAGACACCGTTCGGACCGCTATATTCTATGTCCCGAGAAGAGCTTATCGTCCTTAAGAGATACCTCGAAGAGAACCTAAAGAAGGGGTTTATTCGAGCGAGCCGTTCTAGCGCTAGTAGTCCCGTTATGTTCGTTAAGAAGCCCGGCGGTAGCCTACGCTTCTACGTAGACTACCGAGGCTTAAACGCTATTATAAAGAAGAACCGCTACCTAATACCGTTAATTTAGGAGACGCTCGAGCGCCTCTCTAAGGCCAAGTACTTTACTAAGCTCGATGTTATCGCTACGTTTAACAAGTTATAAATAGTAGAAGGATACGAGTATCTTATAGCCTTCCGTACTCGCTACGGGCTATTCGAGTCGCTCGTTATACCCTTCGGCGTTTATAACGGGCCTAGTACCTTCTAGAACTTTATTAACGATATCCTTTAGGAGTTCCTCGATCAGTTCTACACTACCTATATCGACGACATCCTAGTCTATAGCGAGACTAAGGAGGAGTACCGCGAGCACGTCTATAAGGTCCTTTAGAAGCTCGTAGACGCCGGCTTATAGCTCGATATTAATAAGTACGAGTTTAAGAAGACCGAAGTCAAGTTCCTTAGTTTAATTATTACCGTAGACGGCATTAAGATAGACTAAGAGAAGATCGACGCTATCGTCGAATAGGATACTCCTACGAACGTTAAGGAGGTCTAGGGTTTCCTAGGCTTTACTAACTTCTACCGCCGCTTTATCTACGCATTTTCGGGCGTAGTACGCCCTTTAACAAGGCTTACGCGTAAGGGTGAGAAGTTCGCCTAGACCGACGAATGCTAGGAGGCTTTTGACTTGCTTAAAGCGAAGTTTGTTAAGAACCCGCTTCTATAGCACTTCGATTTCGAACTAGAGACCCGTATAGAGACCGACGTATCCGACGGCGTAGTAGGCGGTGTCCTACTATAACGCCGCTCGCCTAAATCCCCCTAGTTACCTATCGCCTTCCTCTCTAAGAAGATGACCGCTACGGAGTATAACTACGAGATCTACGATAAGGAGCTTCTCGCTATCGTTAAAGCTTTTAAAGAGTAGCGCCCCGAGCTCGAAGGCTCTACTATACCCGTCTAAGTAAGCTCTGACTACAAGAACCTTATCTAATTTATAAAGAGCAAGCTACTTAATCGTCGCTAGGCCCGCTAGAGCGAGTTCCTCTCCCGGTTTAACTTTATAATCTCGTATACGCCCGGTAAGGCCAACTCGATAGCCGACGCCCTTACCCGCCGCCCTAGTAACTCTCTAGTTGATCGAAGAGGGGGCTAGTAAATCGTAGAGTAATAAGTTATTAAAGAGTATAACCTCTCTTCCGAGCTTTAAGAGTACCTATCGAACGGCTAGCCTACGCTCGCCGCTTCCTTTACTACTCTCGTACTCGCTCCTACCTACCTTAACAAGATTAATAATGAATCCGAGCCTAAAGAATACGCCTCGGACGCTAAGGACTTAAACGACGATAAAGAGGGCTTAGTAGCGACCGACGGCTTATCCGAATTAGACTTTAAGGGGTTTAATAATAAGGAGCAACCTAAAGGCATTATAGCACGAGTACAAATAGCGTACGATACCGACCTAGACGCCTAAGAGTTAGTTTAGGCCCTTAAATCTAGCGTAAGGACATTCCCGGGCTTCTCGCTATCCGAGGACGAGCTCTAGGAAGGTGTCGTCTACTTCCGTAAGAAGCTTTACGTACCGTAGCCCGAAGGCTCTAATATCCGAGCTAAGATTCTTTAAATTGTCTACGACTCCGCCTCTAGGGGTCACCTAGGCGTAGGTAAGACCTATAAGCTCCTCGCTAGGTATTACTAGTAGCCGTATTCCTAGAAGGACGTCCGCCGCTACGTACTAAACTACGCTACTTACCGAAGAGCTAAAGCTAACCGCTACCGCCCCTACGGTCTCTTATACCCTCTCCCGGCTCCTAATCGTCCGTAGAAGTACATTACTATAGACTTTATTACCGATCTTCCTTACGGTAAGATCTTTAGCGGCGTAAAGGTAAAGGCCCTTCTAGTAATCGTAGACCGTTACTCTAAGGACCGGTATATAGTCCCGTACTAGAGTATAACCGTAAAGGAGACTACTCGCTTATTCTACGAATTCGTCTAGCGCTTTTAAGGCCTCCCGGATAGTATCACCTCTAATAGAGGCTCCTAGTTCATCTCGTACTTCTAGAAGCGTCTATGTACTATCCTAGGCATTAAGTATAACCTCTCGACTAGTTTTTAGCTATAGACCGACGGCTAGACCGAAGTTACGAACGCTATCCTCGAGTAGGTCCTTCGTTACTTCGTCGACTACTACTAGAAGGATTGGCCTTAGTATATCCCTACGGTAGAGTTCGCTACTCGTAACTAGGACTCGGAGACTACTAGCTACTCTCCCTTCTATACTACGAGAGGTTACTACCCTCGTATAGGTATAGAACTAGAAGAGCCTCTCCCGCCTACCGAAGACGTAAACGAGTAAGTAGCAGACGAGTTCGCTACTATACTCTTATAGATCTATAAAGAAGTCTACGACGAGATAGTATACGTATAAGTAATCTACGAGGATTAAGCTAATCGTCGTCGCTAGCTAGCTCCCGACTACTAAGTAGGTAATATAGATAGATAGATTTGTTATTCCCCTGTTCTAGAACCCTATCCGGCCTATATAGGTATATATCTATTATTATATACAAAGGGAAACCCGAATAGGTGAAAACCCTTCCCGCCCCCGACTACTCCTTATCTAGTTTAGCTTTCCCTCTGAACGTACGTAGTCTATGTCACTACCCCGTTAGCCCCCGCTCCTAGCCGGTCTCGTCGCGCTACGTCGTGTCCTCTCTTCCTATACTGTTCCTACTAGGCGGTACTGTTCTAGCTAGCCCTTCTCTAGTATCTAGTTCGTAATGCGCCGTAGGTCCTTAGCGTTGTTAAGAAGTGCCCTAATCGTCCGGTTCCTCGCCTTTACTATCCACTCCCCCCTTCCTAGCGACTACCTCGGATAGACGAGGAGTACGTACCGTACGTTCTAGGAGCGATAGCCGTAGGGGCAGCTAGTATTCGTGTATCCTAGAACCTTCCTCTATAATAGGTACCCCTAGAGGCCGATGTGTTCGCTTCGTAGTTAGGTTACTATACTACTCTATACCCTCGTAAGGCGGTAGTAGATAAGCTTCGGGGGGTGCTTAACCGCGGATTTTGTAGCTGACTATTCCTTAGGTTATCCCGCTAGCTAAGGGCGTCTACTATACCCTACAACCTAGTTGTTCCACCTCTCTTTCTATAGTTGCTCTATAAACGATTTCTTACCTTCCTATTATATTACTAGCTGTTCGTCCCTTGCCCGGTAGTTCGGCTCGTTTCCGGGTCGAATGCCCCTATACGCTAGTACTAATTCGCGGGCCCTTACGACTGTACTAGCGATGACCTTCTGTACTAGGTACTGTGCCGACTTGCCTAAGTAGGAGGTCCGTAGTCCCTAGATATATAGGTCGATCGGCGGTATAGCGGTCTCGTACTTAAGCATCCTCGTTAGTGTCGACTTATATACCCCGGTGACCTTCCTTAGGCATTGGTTTTAGATCTTCGCTAGCGGCGCGACGAGTCCCTTCGATAGGTAGGCCCTCTCGCCTAAGGACCACACTTAGCTACTATAGGTAAGGACTGGCCGTATAATAGCCGTATATAGAAGTCGTAACTACCGGAAGTCCGCCCCCTATATAGACGTAGTGAGCCTCTAGTATAATGCTATATTCTGTTTAGCTTTCCGTAATATTGCCTATACGTGCTTCCTCTACCGTAGCGCCGGGTCTACCTATAGTCCGAGGATCCTAAGCTAATTTGCCGGGTTAGTCGTGTGCCCCTATATCTAGATAGAAGCTTGTATATTATAGAACCGTGGCCGGCGCGTAAAGTGTATTAGATTGTACTTTTCTAGGGCAAACCGAGCCCCGTGCCTCCTAGCCTAGTCCTCGTAGATCTTGTGCTTCTCTTCTAGTAGCCTATAGTTCTCCTTAGTCGTGGAAGACTACGCTAGGATGTTTGTGTCGTCTACGAAGCCGCTCGTAGCGGTGTTCTGGGATTCTAGGGCTAGGAGTAGCGTCGCTATAAAGAAGAGGAATAGAATAGGTACTAGCGTTAAGCCTTACGGGATTCTAGTATAGACTACTTAAAATAGGCTTCTATACTAGCCGACTAGGATCGACGTACTACGGCTTTGGAGGTAGGACCGTACGAAGTTAACAAGCTACTTAGGGAGTCCTTTCGACCTTAGGATGTAGAGTAGCCGCGGGTATAACACGTAGTCGAAGGCTCCCGATATGTCTAGGCTAAGTAAGGAAGCTACCTTATCCCTATTCTTATACTAGATAGCCTTTACCTAAGAGGTGATAAGTTCTATCGCGGATAGCGTCGATCGCTATAGGCGCGTACCTATCTAGGTGTCCGGGAGTAGGGAGTGTTCCTCTACCGCCTCGGAGAGTCTCGTTATAACTAGCTTCTTAAGCGCCTTCCTAAGAGTGTTAAGGAGCGCAATTAGGCGGTACGACTTTACCTACGTATAGTCTTCCTTCTGCGGCTTACGTAGGACTACTATCGTCGATTATTTAAAAGCTATCGGGTGGTACCCGGTCTGTAGGTAGGCGTTAAAGATCGCTATAACTACTAGGGCTAGTTGATCTCTATACTTCTTTAGTAGCTCGTTTAGGATCCTATCCGGCCCCGGGGCTTTCTTCGCCGGCAACTTCCTTAGCATAGCGGCAACTTCTCCCTCGGACACCTCCTATTAGACCGCGATACTAGGGGCTAGGGGAGTAGAGCTGTTTATGTCGCTTAGATTAGCCTCGACTAGGGGCGGGAAGAACTTACTAGCTAGTAGACGCGCCTTAGCCTCGGGGTCGCTAACCGGGCTACTAGGCGATTATAGCGCTAGGATAGAGAAGGAGGGGCCCTGTGTAGGGTCCTATCGGGCCTATTTCGCTAGCTTCTATATCCTCTCTAGCTTGCCGGCGATTTCTTCTACTATAGCCCTCTAGCCGACTACTTTCTCCCTTCGTATTATAGCTTTCTTCTATTGGTATGCCTCCCTATATACGTTCTAGGCCTCCTCGCTATAGCTGCTCGTCTATACTCGGCGGGCTCTCCTTGCTTCTCTTACTACCGTAGTACACTCCGGCGTCTAGTATAGTTTAGACTATGTCGTTAGTTAGGTAAGCGGAACGTAAAGTGAGGTCGCTTTTCTTATTTCGTCTATTAACCCCTAGACTGCTTCGTCTATCTCGTCTTTACTATTATATTACTACTGCGCGATCTAGACTAGCCTCTTAGAGTTATCGAGGTACGCCTAGATGTTGGCCTAGTGGGCCTTTTCCTAGTTTAGCTTAGGGGTTCCCGCTAGTGTACGTTATATCTATATCGTAATAGAGGTCCTGACTAGTATATAGTCTGACGACGCCTCGAGTTCATATTCGATCCTATAGTAGGTTACCGTGTAGTAGTGGCTATCTAAGATCTAGGAGAGGTCGATCGTGCCTTAGAGTCCCCCTCTCTTCTAGGTGCCTAGGTCCTTCGGGGTATTAAGGGCAATTGCGTTGCTCGCCATTAAGTCGAGTACTTCGTCGGCTATAGGGTACGGCTACATAAGGCTTTCCTAGGAAGGGTAGTATATATTAAAGTCTCCTACTACGATGTAGCACCCTTATCTCTTGAGCGCACTGTCTAGGTGTCTATAGACCCCTAGGTCGCGGCTAGACCTCGAGGCTAGCGGTTGTATATATAGGTTGTATATCTAGGTGCTACCTACGTGGAGGGAGGTAATATCGCCCCCGCCTTCTTCGTCTACGTAGTACACTACCTCCTAGTCGGATTCTAGTATGTCCTTACTAATATAGAAGTACGTACGGGGTCTGCCGTCGCCTCGTAGGTATATCGTGTAGCCTAGTGACTTATAGGTCGTTAGTCTCTTATAGTGCGGGTTAATCTATAGCTCCTAGATTATAAGGACGTAGTGGACGCGCGGGTCCGCCTCGTATAGGAAATGGTTCTAGACTATATCCTTGCTATAGTTAACGTTATACTAGATAATGCTAAGCGTATCAAGGCTAGTTATCGGCATCGACAATTATTTCCTCTATATCGTCCTATGTCCTACTACCCTATACGTCCTAGTCTACGCCTATCGGCTATATACTAAAGGGGAGCCGGGCCTAGTTAGATTCCCTCGCCGTAGCTAGCAGAGCACGTGGCCTCCCGTACGCCCTAGGTTACGTATCCTTTATATCGTTCTCGGCCCTAGGGCGCTTATGCCCGACCGCCGCTAGTTAGTTCCGGTATAGGCTAGCCTCACGGTCGCCGTAGAATCTTAGGGCGACGGTTCTGTTTGTGATTGCCTTGTTTTTCGCTAGTTTCCGCTATAGGCATTCCGTACTATACGATAGGTGGTGCCCCGGACAGTTCGCGCACCGTCTCGTAGTCGATATATAGTCCCTAGATATATAGTCTCCTATATAGTTCGAGTAGGCCTGCTTGTTTGTATACGTATAGGTTTAGTGTCTATACTGTTAGCATTTAAAGCATTAGAGGACACGAAAGGATAAGGAGTGCTTTTCTACTATCTTAAGGCTATATTGCTAGACTAGGCCTTGTTCTATCGCTAGATCCGCCGCTTTCGCGTCTTATAGCTATACTATTAGCGCCGAGGCCTTCTTGCCTTCTAGCCATTTCCTATAGAGCCAAGTCGCCTTCTAGATTAGAGAGTTAAGAGTGACCGGGTTGTCCTCTTAGAGAGCGCGTAGGTAACCCTAGTTAGTTAGGTCAAACTCCTTAGGCATGTCGTGGACTAGGATCGTGAATTGTTTCGTTAAGACCTTCGCTAATGCCGTAACCTTAGATGCCTACTATAGCTATGCCTCTAGGTACCTCCTAGCAGTAGTAGAGCTAGTATAGATCTATAGAGTGCCGTTAGACTGTTAGTTCACTACGACCACCCCTAGTTAGTTAATTCGTTAGGCGAGCTCCTTGTTCGATAGCTTCGTAACTTCGGCCTAGTCTTCCTTTACTACAATACGGATCGTAACTATATCGTGCGTTAGGCGGGGGCCTAGTATCGATGCCGCGACCGATGCCTAGCTATAGGGGTGTTGATTCCGGGTAGCCTTACTAATCGCCTAGGACGTCGTCCTTATTTCTTGTTGCCCTCGGTAATACGACAGTATAAGCGCCGTACGTAGCTGAGTGATCATTACCTATAGAGACCGGTAAGGGAGCTGATCGTTAGTTTCTATACTTTTTGCGTCCTCTATAAGTTGCTACTAGTTGTCTTAGGGGGGCTTCGCCTATAGGGCCGTAGGCGCCGTTAGTGCCGTAGCCTAGGCTACTATTGCCTAGGAGTTGCCTAATGTAGCTAGGCACCTCCGCGGCGTTTAGAGCTAAAGAAACAGGGTGAAGAGAGCTTTAAGCTGTCTAGATTAAATAAGGTAGAACTCCCTTAGTCCTAGGGGTAGTGGCCTGCTTTATATATCGTTGGAATGGCCTTAATAAGAGCTTTCGAATGTATCTTGTTTTGGCGTAGAGATCGATGAGCCGACGCGTCGAGTAGTAATTGGCCCTAAGTAGGCAATATAGTCTACCTTAACTCTAAGAATATTAAGACGGACCGCCCCTCTAAGAAGCTAAGCTAGAAGAATCTAGGTCCTTTTAAGATCACCGAGCTTATTAGTTTATACGCCTACCGTCTAGCTCTTCCTACGAATATAAATATCTACGACGTCTTCTATCCCGTACGCCTTCGGCCGTCGGCTAAGGACCTATTCCCGAACTAAAACTAAGATATACTAGGTCCTCCCGATGAAGTAGAAGTCGACGAGCCTATTAACCTACCTTCTAACGACTATACCGTCCGTAAGATCCGGGGAATCCGCGTAGAGCCTAACGACGTTAAAGGACTACCGCCGATTAAGTATAAAGTCGAATAGTAAGGTTGCCCTAAGTAGGATATCTTATAGGAACCTATCTAACATATCATCTTTAATCGTTAAGTAATCGAAGAATACTACGCCCGCGTAGACGGCCTAGAAGTTAATATCGGTAGGCTCTTTAAATCTAAGCTCTTCGACGGGGCTTACTAATAGTATATCGACTATAATATTAGGCCTAGGCCTAGTACTAAAGCTGAACATCCTCGATATATAGAACTACTACGGCTTCGTAGGAACTTAGCTTTGTTCGGGGGGGCTACTATTATAGTCTCCCTATAGAGTGTATAGAAGGTAGGGATAGAAGAGCCTTAGAGTACTTAGAAGTCGTTAAGAAGTGAAAGTCTAGCTTAGTATATAAGCGCTAAGAATTATATGCCCCGTAATATTCACTACGGGACCTAGCCCTCTAAATTTACTACTCTACTAAACCTTAATAGATTTACTTCGGCTCGTAACTATATAACTTACGGCACTCCTACGAGCACCCGCGACTACGCTAGACCCTAGAAGAAACACGTAGAAGACTCGGAACGTAGGACAGGTTAGAACAAGGTCTTAAGCAAAGCTACTAAGCGCGGCTTCGTACGGGTTAGCCCTATTAATATAGGGACACGTACTCGCGAGGGTCGCGTATAAATTTCTAGCCTTCCCTAGGCCGCTCTTACTTTCTTCGTCTTTCGTTTTGTGTAGCAATTATACTATACCCTTTATATCTATACTTCGCACCTACGTTCTCGCTTTTACTCTTATATCTTATAGGCTAGGCTCTCGTCCTAACAATTATCCTTATCTTTATTCTTATCGCCGCGGCTACTACTACGACCCTTATTACCGCGGCTATTACTACGGTTATTACTACGGCTACTACTACGGTCACTCTCCTTTTGACTAGTATCTATAGGTGCTGTTTTATCCTCTGCTTCTACTAAGGTTTCTCCGGAGAAGGTTATAAAGACTAATTGACCGTTAGTTATTACTAGTACGGTATCGCGTATCTATTCGAGGTAACGCTTAGTAAGCTTTTATAGTAACATTTTGTTACGCTTCTACTCGTTATATAGAGAAGCACCGTAGGCTAGAGCCTACTTCTACTAAATAGTAAGTAGGAAGTGTCTACTAAGGTCGTCGTACTCGGCGTAGTTATACTTAAGCATCTTAGTCTATAAAACTAACTAGTCTAAGTACTAGTTATCGATTCTACGTACGCTAGCCTTCTAAAGCCTCGACAGCTTAAGCGTAAGCTACCGCTTACGTAGTATATCGTCTAGACTATACTAATCCTTAAGAGCCTAGTATTTTGCTCTAAGGGTATTCTAGCCGTATATTAGCTCTTACCCTAGCTCTATCGTCGTATAGATAAGGTAGGTAATAAGCTTTAATCGCGTAGTAGTAAAGATGTCGTATATCCGTTACCTTCGGTCTACGTCTATTTATTATAGCTTAATAAGGTCTCTTAATATAGCGTCTCCTACCGTATATACTTATTAGATTTCCTTAAACGTTAAGTAAGTAGGCTCTATTAGCTCGTTACTTAGTTAGTAAGGATCTATATACTTCTAGACATTTAAAGACTCTACGTAGAGCTCTAGCTAATAGTCAAACTTGTCCTATTAGTTATAGCTCTTTAGAACTACGGTACCCTACCTTAGGGTACCGGTAGTTACCGGCGTCTCGGTAGTAGCTATAACTACAAAATAGGTTATAGGCTAGTAAAAGTTCTACGCGGGTTTACTAGGCCTAGGGAATACTACTGTACTAGTTGTAGTAGTAGTACTATAACGATATAAACTCTACTTTAGAGCTTCCTTATTATAGCGAATATTAGTAAGCGCTAACCGGGCTTATAACTATTACGTTAGAAGTGTAGGAAGTTATTATACGGGCTTATATAGGGTGTTTTAAAAGCAGGTTATGTATTATATATGTCTATCTAGAATAGATAAGTGTTGCTCTTAAAGAGGCTATAGGTAACTAATTAGTTACCTAATTCTTAGCGTACGTAGCCTTAAGTTTTAATAATAGGATATTGCCTATATATACGCTCGGATTGCGACAGGTAGTACCTAGCTATACTTGTTCTAGAGATATACTGTTACGTGCCTAGGCGGACGTCTAGTGAATAGCAGTTGGTCACGTGACTCGACACGGGCCGGCCCGTATACCTCGGCTTATATATTAACTTTCCGTACCTCGTGCTCCTCTTAGATAGCCTATCTAACAACTTCGTTATTTGCCCTATATTAAGAACGGCTCCCTTATATATACCTACTTCTTAGTAGCTCTTCTAGATTTATATAAGCCCTTAAGCTTAAATTTATCTTCTTCTATAATCCTACTAAGGATACTAAAGTTGTATACTATATTATGTCTTGTCTATATTAGCGTATTAAGGATCTCTTTAGTTATAGCCTCTTCTTAGAGTTTTAGAGTCTTACCCTTAATGTTGTTAAAAGACACTTCTATTAGGTCATTAATTATAAAGAATGCTAATTAGCTCTCTATCTTATATCTCTAAAGGTTGAACTATCTCTTCTAATTGTCCCTCCTAAGAATTAAGATTTTGCCTCCCTTCTCCTCTATCTTCTCTTAGTATAAATCTATAATAGATTAGATGTAATAAAACAAGGTGTATATGTTCTAAAGTAGTGGCTTAGATCCTACTAAGGCTTCTAGTATAGAATAGGAAAGTTCGTAGGTATAGATACTAAGGCCTACTTAGTAAAGTAAAGAAGGAGCGGTATAAGGTCTCGGGGCTAGGACACAGGTCTGTCTCTCCTAGTAGAGCTTTAAATGACTTACTTAAAGTCCTTCTTAATAGTATCTCGAATCTTTAAGGTATTGGCTTTAAGTAAGCCGTATAGAGTCCTTATCTAGGTTACCTATTACTTAGTATCAAACTAAGCTCCTTAATAGGATAGACGGGGTAGACTTCTAATTCCTAGATATTTTCTGCTACGATAGTAAGGGATATAAGTAACCTATACTAATATAGGTTGCTCTTATTCCTATATAAACTTGGGCTTATAACCTATTTAATAGGTACGGGTAGATAGTAGCGGAGTAGAGTAAGAGATTAATCTTCAACTGACTAATAGTACGAGTATATAGCAATATATTAGGAACTAATATATTGATTATATTAGATTCTATCTAAGCTAAAGGGAAGAGAAGGTATCTCCCTATAAGCTAAGTTATCGTAGATGCCTTATGCTACTAGATCACTTCCTAATTATTGACTCCCTTTAAGATGCTACATCTTAATAGTATACGTATATACCCGAGGTTCTATACTAGCGTACTACGCCTAGCAAATAACGACCTATTCCCTAATTAAAGCTAAGGTTAACTACTTATCGAGGCCTCCGAAGGCGATAGCGAGGAGCTAGATAAATACGCGGTTAAGGCGATTATAGATAGTAGATAGACTAGTAGAGCTAAGAAGTATATAAAGTATACCGTCCGTTAGGAAGGTAGTACTATTATAGAAGTGCCTTATAGCAAATTAAAAGGTAGTACCGAGGAAGCGATAGTAGATTATTATTATAAGAACCCGTTAGCGGCCGGTCTACTACCTAGATAGCGTAAGCCTAAAGGTCAGATATTAGACGACCTAGATATCGTTACCGATAGTCGACCCTACGACGCCCGCGTAATATAGATATAACTTAAGGCAAGCTAAGGCTTAATATATAGTTAGCTTATCTAAGGTATACTACGGTATAATATAGACTCGACTTGAGGCTTACTACGGTAAGATATATAGTCTCTCTACGGTTAACCCGACGTAAGCTAGCGCTTCCTAATAGTACGGTTCTTCTTTACGGATATACCCTACGGCGATATATTTCCGCGTACGAGGGCGTACGGCGGTTTAAGAAGGGGGGTAGTGTTACGGTTCACCTCGTAAGACTATACTTAGTATTATATAACCTAGTACGCTAGCGCACCCGGACCCTAGACCCTAACCTCGACGCTTACTTTATTGTAGCTTTGCGACTTTCTTATCTTCTCTTCTTCGTAGAACTTATTCAATTCTAAGGTATTAATACGTTTACGCCCTATCTTACGCCTTACCTATATTAATATCGGGAGCCTTCGACTACGTATTATACCCGCGGCTACTCTATATCTTAAGGTCGAAAGGACTCCCTAAGTAGCTTATTAACTTCGTACGGTCCTACCTCTAAACTGTAGTATATCGATCCTAGTCGGTTAGTATAAAAGCCTATTTTAAGTAGTCTATACTAGAATCCCGTAAGGCTTAACGCTAGTACCTATTCTGTTCCTCTTCTTTATAGCAACGCTGCTCCTAGCCCTAGAATCCTAGAACACCGCTACGAGCGGCTTCGTAGACGACACAAACATCCTAGCGTAGTCTTCCTCGACTAAGGAGAACTATAGGCTACTAGAAGAGAAGTATAAGATCTACGAGGACTAGGCTAGGAGGTATAGGGCTCGGTTTACCCTAGAAAAGTATAACCTAATATACTTTACGCGCCGGCTACGGTTCTATAATATATAAGCTTCTATCTAGATATAGGGGTATACGACTAACCCGGTAAATTAGCTTAGGATCCTCGGACTATAGGTAGACCCGGCGCTACGGTAGAGGAAGTACGTATAGGTAATACTACGGAAAGCTAAACAGAATATAGTATTATACTAGAGGCTTACTACGTCTATATAGGGGGCGGACTTTCGGTAGTTACGACTTCTATATACGGCTATTATACGGCTAGTCCTTACCTATAGTAGCTAAGTATAGTCCTTAGGCGAGAGGGCCTACCTATTAAAGGGACTCGTCGCGCCGTTAGCGAAGATCTAAAACTAATGCCTAAGGAAGGTCACCGGGGCATTTAAGTCGATACTAATAAGGATACTTAAGTACGAGACCGCTATACCGCCGATCGACCTATATATCTAGGGACTACGGACCTCCTACTTAGGCAAGTCGGTATAGTACCTAGTATAGAAGGTCATCGTTAGTATAGTCGTAAGGGCCCGCGAATTAGTACTAGCGTATAAGGGCATTCGACCCGGAAACGAGCCGAACTACCGGGTAAGGGACGAATAGCTAGTAATATAATAGGAGGGTAAGAAATCGTTTATAGAGCAACTATAGAAAGAGAGGTGGAACAACCAGGTTGTAGGGCATAGTAGACGCCCTTAGCTAGCGGGACAACCTAAGGAATAGTCAGCTACAAAATCCGCGGTTAAGCACCCCCCGAAGCTTATCTACTACCGCCTTACGAGGGTATAGAGTAGTATAGCAACCTAACTACGAAGCGAACATATCGGCCTCTAGGGGTACCTGTTATAGAGGAAGGTTCTAGAATACACGAATACTAGCTGCCCCTACGGCTATTACTCCTAGAATGTACGGTACGTACTCCTCGTCTGTCCGAGGTAGTCGCTAGGAAGGGGGGAGTGGATAGTAAAGGCGAGGAACTAGACGATTGGGGCACTTCTTAACAACGTTAAGGACTTACGGCGTATTACAAACTAGATACTAGAGAAGGGCTGGCTGGAATAGTATCGCCTAGTAGGAGTAGTGTAGGAAGAGAGGACACGGCGTAGCGCGACGAGACCGGCCGGGAGCTGGGGCTAACGAGGTAGTGACATGGACTACGTACGTTCAGAGGGAAAGCTAATCTAGACAAGGAGAAGTCGGGGGCGGGAAGGGTTTTCACCTATTCGGGTTTCCCTTTGTACATAACAATAGATATATACCTGCATAGGCCGAATAGGGTCCTAGAACAGGGGAATGACAAATCTATCTATCTATATATATATACTTAAGTCTAATAGCGACGAGATGCGACGGGCTGTATATGGGCACAAGGCAGAAGTAGCAGAGGCATGCAAGAGGACGAGTACACCAAGCTCACAGTCAACAGTCCTCTCGCTGCCGCCAGGGCGTTTGGGAGTCTTGGGGAGAAGTTCAATTCCGTGTACATGTCCGGCGAGGGAGCGGTGATGGATAAGGAGGGTGGGATGCTTTTCGCGAGGGTGAAGGGGAAGGCGGAGAGGGAGTTGCTGAACCTACAAGAGGAGTCATCAAGTTCAAAGGTCTATAATGTCAGGCCAGGAGGAATCAATCCTGAGGGAAAGTATCTAGCTGAGAGGACACCGGATTGGGCGGTTAGGTCTATTCATATGTTGGGAAATGTGTTTGAGAGGTTCTACAAGAACATGGTGATCTCAACGGAGAGTCTGGCGAAGGCGACTGTTGGGCTTGCGGTGGGGCATGGGGAGCCTGTACCGGCAGGGAGGGGTGTGGAGGAAGGTGGAAGACTACTAAGGAATACGGCACTCAGGGATTTGGCGGAGAGGGCAGGGTGAACGACACATCGACAGGCAATGCACACAGCTTTCTATTTCCCTCTTGGAATCTATTCACAGCGTGTGTAAGTCTTGCTTATCGGATATGTGACTACATGATTCAGCTCATGCATCGCCACGACGGTTCATGGAGAGGCTTGTGGGATGCTTCAGTCAGCTGCAACTGGGTACCAGCATTCAACGGGGCAAGAGAACCCAAGCCCTCAATTCAACAGAGCCGTGAAGAGGATCTCGAAGATTGAGTGAAGACTTCATGTCTTTCGGGACTCTGGCTGTAGTGTGCCGCTGAGGACCCATAGTATACCAATCCCCTGATGTTCGAGATGGATTGCAAAGATGGTGAAAAACTGAGCATGCAGGCAGTTTCATTGTTCTCGTTATACTGTACAGCTGGGTAATGATCGTTCGAGTGCTTGTTGTGGTTAGCTCGTAACCCTGTCGATATTGGCTGCAGTGCAGCCTTCTGAACCGTGTAAATGTTTCCTCCCTTTCCTGTTCCATATGCTCCTTCAATGCGCGACATTGCCTCACAAAGAGCACTCGCATCCACGGTATTGTCCCTGGTTTCGTCAGCGAGGGGTCGCTTCTTGAGCAACGTATTTTCACTCACTCTTGAAGCATAGTTCTTCCCGTCCAACCATGGCGTGCCAGGGTACACTCACATCACTTTTAACCATGTCGGAGTCATCATTGGAGGCCAAGTCGCCGAGATCGCCGAGATCGATAGTGATGCCCCCAGCTTCAGCGCGAGGAGCGACCATCAAGTCACCAGCGGCGCGAGGGACGATGTCTGTGTCATGACCGACTGGACCAGCGATCACACCGATGGTGTCGAGAGCGGCCAGTGTACTGAGGAGTAGGAGGAACTTCATGTTGGACGTGATCAATTACCTGCCTGATGAGCTTGTTGGCTGGAGTGATGATCTGTCCAATATACGACGCTGAGCGTGCTACTTATGCTGTCCCAAATGCGGTGCCATGCCACATATGGATGTGTTCGGCTGGAAACGCTCTCGCGAAACATTAGAATTCGCTCTGTGACCAGGCAAGCAGGATTTTCGACATGTTGGTATCACCGAGTGGCCCATCGGCAATTGGAGTAGGCTCGTTGTGGTAATCGCAAAAAGTCAGCCGCGTGAAGATAGTTCTCTTGATGGGTGGAAGAAGCTTCGCGCAAGACATCGTAGCTTTCGCATACCAACGAAGCGCACCTACCCGGCCTGTAGATGTTCTATATTGAGCGCGGTTTGCAAATCCCACATGGCTCGAGATCGTGGAAGTATCGAAGGTCGCAGGTGGAACGATGTGCCTGTGCCTGGAAAGTCGAACCAACATAAAGTTGAAGTCAGAGCGGAGAACCCAGGATCGCATTGGATAGGGCTAAGGCTGATCATAACGAGCTGCATTGGGTTTGTGTTTTCCCAGTCTCTACGGACACGTTCCTCGGACACGACCCTTCGGCTAAGTGTTCAAATCCTAATCAAATCCTAAGCAAATCTAATCAACACGCGGAGGGCTCGACTTTTTTGGAAGATACTGCCTAACCCTCCTAACCCTCCTAACCCCTACCCTCCTAATCCTTACCCTTCCTAACCGGGCAGGGTGTTATACGTAGTATCGCAAGGTTGTCGAGGATCGAACAACTCCACGCTCAATCGCGGGAGTAAGGCTCGAAGTTAGGGTCCAGAAAGTAGACTTTGGCACAACCGTTAGCCGGAGGGTCGTGTCCGAGGAACGTGTCCGTAGACACTGGGTTGTGTTTTAGCCGCTAGCGATGAACGCTCGATGTCAGGTGCTGGGTAAGCTCATGGTCCTGGGTCTCAAGCAAGCAGATCATCTGAAGTAGGTGAGTACAGACTATGAAGATGTGTTATGGTAGTCGGACGGAGAAGGTGGCATCAATGAGGGGCGGGTCCTAGCATATTTGACCGATCGCCAGATGCAGGTGTATCTCTTGAGGTCATGGTCTTGTCGCGTCTGATCATTCATTCATGATCAATGTCGTGGAAGGTGGGGGCGCTGGCACGTGCTTATGACAGGGATTTCCGAAGTCAGAAGTGGCTGTTCGACTTTTGGCAACCACCTGTTCAAGCATTTTTCCATCGCTGTTTGGGATAAGAACGATCCAACACCGAAGCAATTCAATAATGTCTAAGCGCGAAAGACAGCAGGACGAAGACGATAGACCACCAAAGCGACCGCGACCGGATCATCAGCCAGTGCAGACACAAGAGGTCACATTCGCGCGACAACTGCAGGATTTCCTCGTCTTTCGTCAGGACGGGATCCAACAATTGAGGAATGGCATCGCCTCCTTCAAACTGTTCCTCGAGAGCATCTTGTATCACAAAGAAGAGGACAACCGGGGCCGTCAAATCTCCATACTTCGCGAGTACCTCGAGAAGCAAAAGCCAGCCGATGCGACCGACTTAGAACATCCATTCTTGTCGCAGTTGTGGCAAGCATGGTCCTTCGCCAATCAGAACAATCACGATTCTCTGGCATCCTCCGTCAGTGCGGCTCTTGCGCTACTTTTGAAGACTCTGTCCGGCATCCTCGACCTTCGCGAGCACGGCCTGCTGTTATGCCGGACGGTACTTCAGAACCAACATCTACGGCTGGTCAAACGCTGCCTAGACGCGCCGAAGCATAAGGACTTTGTGATCTCGCCATCATTGCGGCTTCTTACAGAAGTCGTCAGCTTTGACGGTGGCGTCTCGGCAAGAGAGCTGTACAAGCGCAGAGAGCAGACCTTCGATACGCGTACACTTCGACGACTTCTTAGCCTGGTGAAGCTGGATTTCCCCGAAGACGAAGCGCGGCGGAAGCCAGCTGTCAGGACGCTTGCCTTGAGATATGTGTTAGCACTGTTCAAGTATCTACACGAAGGCGGCAAGGCCGATGTGTTGAAAGATAAACCGCTATGTGGCGCACTATTCCAGCACATACAAGACGATCCAGCCGAGCTAGTCACTGACTTGCTCTCCACAATCGAACAGAATGTGCTCAGAGATGAAGCAATCCCTCGCTCAGCAAAGGCGTCTCTACTGACATCACGAAATCTCGAACGAATCACTACAATCGCTAGTCAGGCTCCAGAGGAGCATCAAGCGGCTGACAGAGCCTTCGACTGGCTTCGATCAGTTTGTACCACACCCAAGTATGGGATTCTGAGGCACAGCGGCTGGTATCCGCCCGGCACAACCACATCTGCTGTGTCTAAGTCAAGCACGAGCATCGATCTTGGCCTGGACAGCTTGGAATTCTACGACCGCGAAGAAGCGATCAATCTGAGAAACACCACCTTGCTCTCATGGACTTCCACACTACATGCCCATAACAATGAGCGTGAAAGAGGCCTGCTCTTAGCTTGTTTCACGGCCGCACCAGAGCTTGTCGCGCCGTACTTTGGTGAGAAGACGATGCAATTGGACCCGAAGCTTTCCAATACGTGGGTCGGATACGCTTCTCTCATGTTTGAAGTCGTGGCTTTGCCAGTGCCTGAGCACCTCGGAGCAGGCGATGACTGGGCCGACCTGCCTCCGCAGACCGCAATTGTGCTTGAGAGTCTTATTCCTCGACCACTGACACAGAAGATATTGGTTCGATGCTTGAACCAGAACCATGACTTGGTAGCTTTCTTTGCGACACGGATCCTGATTTTGGCCCTCGAGAAGGTCCAGGTCGTGATCAAGGACATTGGCAGACATCCGAACGGTGGTCACCAGAACATCTGGAACGAAGCCTTGGAGAGACTCGTACAACGATTCGCCGAGCGATGTCCCAGCATCAAGGACGTTATTGCAGCGTTCCGACAACTGGCCGATGATGACGAGCATATCATGCAGCGTGAGGCAATCACAAGACTGCTGGGTCTCTACTACCAAGTTCTGCCGCAACAGGCGTTAGAAGAGCAATTCGACGTTTCTGTTGCGCTGACCGCGGCACTAGCGCGTAGCGAGGCTCATGATGAAGTGCAGTCCGAGACATCGGAGCTACGGTCTGTCGAGCTGATCAACCTTCTCAATATTGCCAGGCTCAGCACTGGTATGAAATGGTTCAACAAACAAGGTGGCCTGGCACATACACCTATTGTGACTCTGCTCAGGATCCATGCGCGGAACACGCGCGACGCTCGCGTACGAGAGCTTCTTCAGCACATACTCGTTGAAAACGATGTTCTCAACAGCTTCAGCGATGGCGGGCGCGCATCGCCCCTTGATGCTTTAGTCGCTAGCTTCACTAACTTCGTCGAGAATAGCACTGTCTGGGAGTTCCTGGATGAGTCTCTTCAGCGAGCGGTGCGCAAGCCAGTCAAGTACCTAGACGACCTAATTGCTCTGAGTCCAGGAAAGCAAGATGCATCAGTAGATGGCAGACCTGATACGCCAAGCTTACTCACTGCTGTCATCTTGGAACAAGCCTCTTTCGTTGTCGCAAAAATCGATGCAGAGGGCGAGTCCAGGATCGCATGGGCCGAACTTTTCCTGCAACTTTTGCGACAGACTACAGACGAGAGCAAAGCACTAGACAAGCTTACAAAGGCTGTCAACAAGACACCTGGGTGGAAGCCGCCAAAGAGCAAGATCGATCTGACTGCCTTGCTAGAGAAGGTCGTGCTCGGCAAAGACGCAGCTGACGCTGAAGTTGAGCAACTTCCTGCGGATGACAGCCATGTCGTCCCTCAATTGTCATTTTCGACACTTCCAAGTGAGCCAACACGGCATCCTGAACTCACCAGATGGAACCAGAAAGACCTGGATATGGCGATCGAGGACGGGGACATTAGTGCCCTGTTCCTTGACTTGTGCTCCTCGGAAAGCGACATCAGGAGACAGGCTCTGACGCAACTGATCAAGCTAAAGCTCCAGCTACGGTCAGACAGCACCTACGGGAATAGTGCACAGCTTTCACTCCTTGTAGGCGAAGTTGCCGAGACATTCGAGCAACACTACCTTCCTTCCAACACCGCACTACCGTACATCGCCGGCACTTTTGCTGTTCGGGTTCTACAAGTCCAAATTCAGCCACAGCATTTCATGTACCCGAAGGTGAATCGTTTCCTCATTCGTGGTCCAGAGTGGCGTGTCGGCAAACTTCCTGGCTACTGGCTGTCGACTACGACTCTCAGTTTACCGGAAGAGGATGATGCATACTGGAAGGAAGTGCAATGGGTCCTCGATTGGATCCTCGACGGCCTTCGCACGACGGCAGATCTCGACATCCTGAGACGTGGGGATGTCTTCGAGAAGGTGTTGGCGTTATGGCACTCACCTGGCGCCATACCACACAAGAATGTCCGTGAGAGGATCTCAGAGCTGGTAAACCGTGCGGCGTGTTTGCCAGGTGGAAGCGATGTTCTTGTGACACGCACTGGTGCACTCAGCTGGTTGGATATCGCTGCACAGCTTGGTGAGACCCGAAGCGGCAGCTTACGAAGTCTTGTGAAGCAGACTTCCAGTCAAGAACGACTGTCGACCTGGGCAGCCGTGGAGGTATAATTACGCTTGGTCGTCTTTGAGCGTGTACCTCCACGATTTCGTCTTGTGACGAGGCCCGGACAATCTGCCTCAGCACGGGAGTTGCGTAACTTGGTGTTTTATCTGAAGCTCGGTTCTCGATCACGATGCCTCACCTGCCCCGCCCCATGAACGTCGATCACCCAAAGGTTGTTCGTTCGCCCATCAGTATACTTTGGCCGACAAAGCGCGAATCGGCATTCTCCACGGATCAGATAAGACGATCGGACCGCATCAGATTAGCCGCTTCGCAAGGTTGAAGCTGTACACGAACATGCTCTCGACGGTAGCCACTGTCGGCCTATTCGCAACCAGAGCATGGTCCGCGCTACTACGAGCTGTCGTATGTACATAGAACTAGACTGCACCGCGCACCAGTGTTGCATATAGACGCTTCTGCCTGCTCTCGCATCTCTTTAGTTACAAATCTCAGCCTGCAGACAGCCACCCGTCGATCCAATAGCCCAAGCACCCACTCACTGTACAATGAAGTCCACTTCAACGCTCCTCTGTCTCCTCGCAGGCATCATCAGCGCCTCACCTCTCACTCAACGTCAAGAAGAAAGCGGACCCTGCTTCCACGCTAGCTCAGCAGCGCTGTGCTGCCCACAGACTGGTGATCAGCTTGTCGCGACCACGTGCTCGAAACGTAAGCAACAAAATCATCATTGCAGATGGGAATGTACTCACAGTCTTACGACAGCTGGAGACACATCCTCACCCGCGAACTTTAGAGCCTCGTGTCAGGCCGTGCAGTTGAATGCGTTCTGTTGCACTGCGGCGAATGAGGGTACTGGGCTTGTTTGTGCGCCTCCTGGGAAGAGTGTGTTTAATGGTGGTGGGGCCTAGAGAATAATTGAAGGAGATGCTGTCACGACTTCGACATCCAAGATGTGTACCGAACAGATCATGATGTCACAAGTATGGATATACCTTGTTCTCTCGACATGCGCTACTCTCGTCTTTTTGGCTTCCCACTTTCAAACTGTCTGATCATGCTTTGCTGCCTGAGAAACGACGAAAGGCTGATCGTCTGCAGCAGTGGCATCGTCGCCCGTGTACACCGGCTGGGCCTCCTCCCAGAACTTGTTCAGCACCATGCCTTTCCCGCTCAAGATCCCCGTAAGGTTGAACGGATCGACCTGTAGAAAATACAATTAGCCACGCTCGCGGACATCAGGTTGCTCTCATACCTACCACCGTCGCCCAAAAAGCTCTTGAATCAGCCTTGCTAAACCCCGGCCCAATCCTCTCCGTCTTCCCATCATGAGGATCCAGAAACACCTTATTATCCTTCGGCAAGAATCGCCCAGGATGAAATAGACTCAGTAGGATAACAAACAGCGTGATATTTGCCACCTCAAACGTCCAAAGAAACCACTCATTCCTACTCACAGGACCACAATACGGATCCTCCCTCCCCGCCTCACACCTCCCCGCCTCAAACCCCTCGACGGTCCTCACCACACACCGCACGAAGATCATCGCACTCGTTACATAGAGCACGCAGCACACCGTTCTGACTCTCTTTGGGAAGATCCCGGCCCTCCGGCAGCGGCGCTCTACCAATACGACCAGGGAGAAGAAGAGGGCTTCGATGAAGCATTGGAGGATCAGAGCTGCTTTGAGGAGGTTCAAGCCGACGGAGCGTTGAGCTTCGGTGCGGCCGGAGCCTGCTGAATTCCCGGCACCGGAGCCTGTGAGAGTTTCGACAATGGTGGAGAGGAGGACGAAGGTGCTGAAGACGCGGCCTGGGTGGATCGGGGTGTGGTAGGGGAGGTAGGAGAGGAGGCGGGAGAGGATGAAGTACTCTACAATCATACTCAGTATGGGAAAATGATGGCGATTGGAAGATGCTGTACCTGCAGCGGCGTAGAGAGGCGGTCCTATCAGAACTAAGACGTATTGTGCGATGAAGACTCCGACGTTTTGTGGCGAGCGAATTGAGATACTGCGGCAGATGAAACCTGCTAGCCAGACTGAGGAGGCCCAGGCCATAGTGCTGCCGAATTTGGGCCAGTGGTAGAGGAAGAAGGATTGGTAGATTTGGTAGATGCCGACGACTGCTATGATGATGGCGAAGGCTATGGGAGCGCCTTTGTTGGGGTCGTAGGGGTAGAGGGACCAGTCTCCTGTGTCGTCCGCCATTAGATTCGCTGTTTCTCGCTTCAATTTCGATATATTATAAATTGTCGCCGAGGTCAGAAGTCTTCGGCGTTTGTGTAGCCACGAAAGTTATGTAAACTGGTCTGAAAGCGCCTCTCCCTTTTGAAAGACCTACATATAATCACACTGCTTCACCGGAAAGAACCTGATCAGATGTACCAGCGTGGCAGTGCATCTGGTCATGAGAATGCGAGTGCGGTACTTGCTGTGCTGTCTGAAGCCTCGTCGATAACCATTGGCTCGCTTTCGCGCAATGGCTCTGCTCTTGAAGGGGTGTGGCCCGGGTATTTGCATAGCTGCGACCCATGCAGGGTCTCGGGCGTGTTTGATGTGAGACTGGCTGACGCGAAGCGAAGGATGCGTGAGTGGTGGTACATTGAAGGAACATTTGCACGGATTCGGCGTGTTTTGCGACAGGCCAGTGTGGTTATTCCGGCTGCGACATCAGTATGGCAGGGCTTCAGGCAGACAAGTTCCTCAAGTCCTGTGTGACATTAGACTGTTGCTATCAACGGTGGTGGTAGCTGGAAGTAAGAGTCAGGTCCTTGGGCAAAATAGAGGAAAGGACTTCTTGCAGTCGCCGGGCGATTGAGGGCGTGAGTAGCGATGAAGATAAGGTCTTGATGATCAATTGATGGCGATGGCAGAACTCTCAATCAATGTTGATGTTGTTGTGACTGAGAGATTGATGACGCCGTCGTGTGGCCCGTGCATTCTTCCGAATCCGAGTCATCAAAACTTCATGTCGACCTCACTTGAACGTCAACCACACAACATCATCGCATCGCCAAAATGGCCGACGTAGACGAAGACGCAATCCCCCGGCCTGGTCTCAATACTGTGACAGGTGGCGAAGAAGATGCCGCCCCAGATGATGAAGTCGTCGACTACCGCTTTCTCTCCGCCCTCACCAAAGACTCATCTGCCACGGTTATCCCCAAACGTGGTGAAAAGGACTTTGAAGAACATGGCACAGCTTTACAGTCAAATACTTTGGCAGCATCTCGTCAAGCCATGCACAATGCCCTCGCTCATGAAAGGATACACCAACCGAAAACTCACACAATCGGCCACTATCACCCTGAGACTAATACTGCATATGCTGTGAACCCCAAAGGGCCTCTTTACCAGAAAATGGGCCATGTCAAAGCTGCCAAGGATGATCCACTAGGAAGCGAGGAGAGAGGCCAGAGATTGTGGCTCTTGCCGGAGGAGGTGCTGTATCTTATCGAAAGAGGCACTCTGGACGTGCGGTGGCCGCCAGTTGATGGAGAGGACGAAGGAGTGCCGATGAGTCTACAGGGCGCTTATGCGATGTTCGTGGGAGATGAACAAGTCTTGACTTCGGAGCGGTATAACGTGTACGCAGCGCTCAAGCGGATGGGCTATACGGTCTTGCGGGCTCCAAGCTTCGAAGATTCTGGCCCAGCACCAGGAAGCTGGTGCTACCCGCCGCCAACGGATGAGACGTTTAAGCAGGATCGATCATTCAGTGCCTCAGCACTATGGAAGCTGCTATATCGACCACGGACACAGGACAACACTGCACATCATGCGACTGGACCGATCATACAACCAGGCCTATACCGCGACTATGACACAATCTACCGACGACTCTCCCTGATCAACTTCCACGACCCAACGTCAGCTACACAACCAGCTGAGCAAGAGCCACCCAACACAGACCCGAACTTCCGCATAACGTACCACGTCTGGAAACCTGGATCGACCACTTTCAAGAAGTCCAACCCGGGCACACCAGACTTCAGAATAGCAGTTGTCAACGCACGTGAGACCACCGCTCCAACTCTCGAACAGCTTAGTGCTTTAATGATGACTGCGCCGTGGGATCCACCCAAGCGAGAAGGCAAGCTGTATGCTGAGCTCAAGCATGGCTACAAGAATGTCATTCTCGCGGTGGTGGACCAAGGCATCACCAGCTATTTGCGCATTGCGGACGCTGCGTTCGGTCTTGACAAGGTTTATGAGCGTCGGAGTCAAGCTAGTGGCAAGCGCGGTGGTCGAGGTGGAGGTAGAGGAGGTCGCGGTCGTGGTCGAGGTCGTGGACGTTGATCTGATCCAGCGCTTCCGGAGCCCTAGCCCGGCCGATAGAGCATGCTGGATCGAGCTAGCAAGAGCTGTTATCCATCAACATGCCAGCGGATGTCGAGGACCATCAAGCTCATTTGCCATCTCTCATGCCGTTTCTGCTCCCTCGACTACTTGTGATCAGCCTTGATCCAACGCGGCTTGAGGTTGAACGCCCAAAGGACAGCACAGACTTGTTCGTCTTCGGCATTATAAGCCATGTTCTTTCTCCACACATTCCGTGATACATTGTCCACCAGTCGAACACTGAAAAGGACCGACGGTATCTCGGCATCTCCAGAATCCCAGACATGGACCGCAATAACGGTGGCATCTCCGGTCCGAGCTTTGTGCTCGTAGAGCAGCTTGCTAACTTGTATCCCAACCTTCGTGCCCATGATGAGCTCATGGCAGAAAGACCCTATCGGGAATGTCCACGCATCCTCCTTGGACGTAGATCCGAGACCTTGCATGCAGATCTTCAAGGCCGCAATGTCATTAGGGGGGCCCGCGAGCTTGGGAAAGAATATGTTCTTGGGCGGTATGGTCATCCGTCTGTCTTTCTTTACATTCGTGAACTCCTTGAAGGTGAAATCTGACCAATGGAAATGCCACCAATCTGCTGGTAGGGCTGAACTGGGCTCGCTCTGCATCGAGAACGAAGGACTCTCCGCGTACATGGCGACTGTCACCGTCAGCAGCTGTCTAAGTCTTGAGAAGCATCGAAGTTCTCACCAATGGTATTGGACGTCGCACTCATCCACCACTGGAACTCCGGACAGGCTGCGCCTGCGCTCGTCAATAACGATCAATGTCCGTCGAAGCATCAAGCAGGGAATAACTCACAGGCAGGGACGTACCACGCTCCCAGGTTCTCAAAGTCCACTCCGATGGATCGCTGGCGTCTACGGGTTGGTCATCACGCCACGTGTCAGAACTGCCCCTTCCGGTGAACTTCACATCTTCAACTCCATCGAAGCCATGCAGAGCCGTAACTGCTTCCGGGAGTGCGTTCTCTGTCTTCTCTGTGTGGCGCCATTCGCCGGTTTTGGTACTTTGATGGTGTGGTGGAGGCTGTTGCATCTCTGCGATGCCGGGTACGTAAAGACCAGAGTCCAAGTCCTGCAAATTATTCAAGCCATTTGTGTGGATGCTCCATACAGTTTGCGTGTCTAAAGGGTCACGCCTGAAGACTTCAGATCCCGGAAGTATTGTAGGAAGGCGATGAACGAGGTTCGATCGTGGCTACAGCAGCCGCCGAAGCTTCACTGCCACTGCCGCTGGCTACTACACCAGTACCTTGATTGCTTGCTGGGATCCACTGTGGCTTGAGCTTGACTGGCCAGTCACCGCAGCGGATATTAGCACCATTTTCCTCGAACGCACGGTTTTGGATCGCGATCGTCTCCACGTCTTCGTGGTAGGCCTGGGTGCTGAAGAGGACTGCTGGCGCCGCGTTGATCCCGGAGTCCCATATGTGTATGGCAACCACCGAGCAGGCAGGCAACTTTGCCTTGTGCTGGTAGAAGAGCCTTCCGACCTGGTCTCCAACCCTCGTACCGAGTATCAGTTGGTGGCAGTATGAACCGATTGGGAATGTGACAGCATGTTCTTTCGGGGGAAGATCCAAAAGTCCAAGGCCGGCTAAACAGGTCTTGATGACATCGACATCCTCGGAAGGGCCATCAAGTTTTGGAAAGAAGATTACCTTCGGTGGAAGTAATGAATGATACACGCGTCGATATTGCCAAGTCGTAGTATTCTCTGAATGTGAAATCTGACCAATGCTCATATCTCAGCCCGTGCTCCGGTTGAACGAGCGCCGGATCCTCATGGGTCCAGAACGAAGGGCTGTCGGCGTAAATCACAACTGCGAAGTCAGACAAGCTGTTGGACGACCCGAGGGGACATCACTTACTGATGGTATTGAAGTAACTGCTCATTGTCCAACGAAAGGACCAACCATGCCCGCTCTACTTTGGTCAGTGATAACGATACTCCCAGACACGATCGGCGACAGCAGACAACGCTTACCCAAGCGGAGCGCATCCATGTACCAGTTTGCCAATCAAATCGTCCACCTTCTAGCACAGTGCGATCTCTGGAATGCGCCAGTCTGCCTCCCCTCTGGAACTCCAGCCCTTCGACTCCATCGAAACCATCCAGTGTCGCTATACCTGCTGTATCCATCTGGTCGTGGGTAATGGAGTGCAGCCAACCATCATTTTCGACATCTTTGCGCATGATAGGGGGTTTCTGAAGGTTAACGATAGCTGCGTCGCCTGGACCAGCATGCATCATCTTCATCACCAAGCCTCCAGCGGCGTGGAGCTCCTGCAATCTTTCAAGTGCTGGTGGAGCACGCTTTTCCTCGCGATGTCCACTCCTATCGTCGTTTGTTGTGCGATTGGAAGGCGCAGCAAGAGTGCCAACAAGTACTCCGAGCAGTAGCATTGCTAGGCCGGAGCACTGATGCTTCATCTTCGAGATCAGGGTTCGTCGTTGTTGAGGGGGAGGATAGCTCTACGCGAAGAGTTCTGAGTCGTCAGTGGACAGACGTGGGAAAGCAGAGACGCGAGACAGGAAAGATCTGATATATACATGAAGCCAGCGGGCTGCGGGACTGATCGCATGCCGAGTGGGTCGTCATGCCAGCGTATTATTCACAGCGTGCTCAGCTCACCTGGCTCGTCACGCTCGCTGATGAGGTGCGCTGGCAGGTGAGAAGCGGCAATGAGCAGTCCATCATATTGAGATCAGTGTGCCAACATGATGGTCACATGTAACACGATACACAACACCAGCCCAACGTGTTCGCCAGCGGCTTGAACAGCATGATGCTACATGTGCACAATGATGGTCCGGGATGACCGAGCTCTACACCCTTACACCGATTCGTAACGCTTGAGCAGGCGAAGAAGCCATTGAGCTCCTTCTTCGAGCGTCAACGTGAAACGCGTCTTGAAAATTGCATGTGACCAAGACCTTGGCACGAGCACGGACGCAAGAATGCAAACGCACACTTTGTGCCTCTTTCAGCAACCTCTGTCAGCCGAACATAGACATCATCAACTTGACAACACTGAACATCATGATCTCGAAGTACTTCAACCTCAACGAGGCGCGTGCCGCCGTTAGTCAGAACATAACCAAGTGAAGTCCCCAACTCTCAGACTCCGCCACCGACTGACACATCCCGACTCCACCGCGAGGACACATTGTGTGACCTAACCATCGCATGCGGCAAGCCTTCATCAAGGCCCACCGAATCATCCCTGCCTCCAGCTCAGACTGGGTTCTCAAAGCTTGTGCTGGCGGCTTCAAGGTACAGCGCTCGAGTCCACGCGGTCATGCACGCCAAAGCATGCTGACTCCTTAATGTAGGAAGGACAAAGCCCAACCGTCACCCTCGAAGATGACGACGAAGACGATGTCGCCAGCGTGATCGAGTTCTGCTACACCTTCACCTACGCCGAAGCCAGGCCAGAAGACTGCGGACCCATGACAAAGGCTCTGCGCATGTTCTCGATGGGCGACAAATACCTCATCGACAACCTCACGAAGTAGGCAGCTGACAGCATCGCCACTCACATCGCCCCGGACTGGGACGAGGCAGACTTCTTCGCCGCAGTCAAGGCTATCTACACGGAGACCAGCGACCCGCAACGCCTACTGCGCGGAGTCGTTGGCGATATCTTGCGCAACAAGTACACCACCGGCAACCCCTGGTCCACGGGATTTCAAGAGCTCCTCGAAAACACCCCAGGTCTTGGAGCTGATGCCTTCCGAGCTATGGCACACCCGCGCGCTGCAGCCACTGTCTTCGAGACCAAGCAGAAGACATACCGCTGCCCACGTGAGGGCTGTACTGACAAATTCACCAGGACCATTCTCGAGAAGGAGAGGTTCCAGTATCATTGTCTGACTTATTGAGAGGCCTATTCGATGAGCGGAAAGCAGTGGGAGGCCTATGCCATCGGAACAACCAGTCGGTGATCGCAGAAGGGTGCAAAATTGAGCCTGGAAGACCTCGTGTCGAGAGTCCTTCAATGGATGGCATCGCTCGTCTCCAGCGTAAAAAGATCATCTGGGACTATTGCTGCAGGCAGACGCCAGCATGTGTTAGCAGAAGCAGGCGTGTACAGACAAGACACCCAGTAGCGCCATGCCACTCAGAACAGCTACAGACGTATCCTTCTCGTCGCCTGTAATCCAGATCTTTCCATTCAAGTATACTGACCAGACCGTCCGCGAATGCAATACTGACCAGATCCTACTATCTGCATGGATGGAAGCACTGCCATGCATCAATCTCGCCAGACTCAGCAGCCTCGAAGCTAGTGATCCTCATAGTCAAGCATTCCACAGCTTGAAGCTGTGACGTTCAGGCATGTCGCTACTGTTGGATGGCGTGAGTGTCAAAGTCCACGCTGTGAAGGAGGGCCTAGAGGAAGCACAAACACCTGCATTATGCTTCGTACCACTTTCCCATGATCTACACTGCTACATGTGTCATATCCCCACCCACGTTACCTCCTTTTCACGCCAAAGCATATATCCGCAACCATAACATCCTCACAACCATGCTAAAAAATGCACCCCATCACGCAGCCCGCCTGGTATATAGCTCCCAACCCACATGGCTTCAAAGCCTGTAAATACCAACCAGAAAAGCAGGACGCTACGCACTCCATACCCTCATTTTACGAGGGGGCCGTCCAGGCGTCCATAAACCAAAATCGCTGTACAAAACAAGAAGACTTTTCAGTCAGTTGCGCTCGCAAATGCGCTTAATTGTGCGCTGGGCCACCCCAGACAGTGCTCAACCAGCCACCGCCAAAACCTTGGTTGGCGGCCATGTTCGCCCATTCAGCGAGCTCGCCGCCATCGACAAAGGCAGCGACATCATCACCGCCCAGACGGGTGTCAATGCTGTTCAGCCACGCCTCCTTCGCCATCGGATCCCACGCTTGCTGTGTTTCAGGCATGGGCTGCTGCTGCGGGTGCAGATGTTGTGAAACATGAGGTTGTGCAGACTGGGGATATGCCGAATGAGCTGGAGCAGGGTGCATCGCCCCAGGATGCGAGTGTTGATGCACGTGGCCATTGGTGTATGGATTCGGCGGCGGCGGAGGTGGCGCTTGCATGCCATATGGCGTGTGGTGCGTACCCCAGCTGCCGTAGGTAGACTGGTGGCGCTCATATGGCGGCGAAGGCTGAGAGCGTGATGGAGTGGACGCGCTGGTCGAATGCGCTGCTGGCGAAGTAAGACTGGGTGGTGGACCAGCCGAGCCGGGTGTGTCACCGTACACAGGTCTAAAGTTATTGAGCTGGTTTTGACTGTACGGCTGCTGGGGGTGTGCCGGCGGTGTAGGCCTCTGCGGTTGCGATTGCGGCTGCGATTGCGATTGCGATTGCGATTGCGATTGCGATTGCAACAGCGACGGCGGCGGCGGCTGGTGAGGATGCTGCTGATAATGCTGGTCGTAACTTCTGAACTGCCCGCTGCTTGGGGTCGAAATGCTCGGATGCCGGCTTGCTGCAGCGCCGGGCGCGGCATTAATAGCACTCCATGCGCCACCTTCCGCCTTCGACGCATCTGGTGCCGATTGAGTACGTTCAACCCGGTCATTGCCAATCTCCTCGCTCTTAACCGTTGTGCCGGAATTGCTGTCATCGTACACCCCATCAAGCGGTCGAGAATCGGGTCGATTAGCGTCAGTCATTTCGACATCCTGATCTTCAAGGTTGCCAAAGTCCTTGAGAGTCCTTTCGAGTAGCTTGAACTCATCCAGGCCACCGCCGAGTCCACCTTCGCGAAGGCTGAGATGCCGAGTGCTGATAGGACTATCACCCTCTGACGAGCTTTCGATAACATGGCTGTTCTTGCGGTAGTCGCTCTTCATTTTGCGGAAGTACCGGTGCATGCGATTGATAGTCTTGAACCACCCGTCGGCCATGTGTAAGCGGGTGCGCATTGTCCCGATCATCTCCAACGCTTTGCGAGCCGCCTCAAAGCCTTTGCTTTCGCCAATCTTGGCATTGGGCGGCTTCGAAGCATCGGGTCGGGTGCACATGTAGCCATCTGGGTCCATCCACGGAAAGTTGATGCAGTAGACACCGACGAAGGCCACTGTGTATACAGCGAAGCCAACAATGGGCGTTTCGACAAGCGCACTCCACTCTTGGCAGGTTCTGACAAGATCCATAATCTCGCGCGCCGATCTGAAGCACTCTCGTGCGATCTCTTCCCAGAACCCAGAAGGGACAGAATACTTCTCTGGTGCGAAGATAGGCGGGTCAAGTGGGCCTTCCGGTTTCGAGCAGCGGATCGGTATGAAAGGCACATATTCGCGATGCAGCATAATCTGGCATAGTAGGTACACTGTATGCACAAGAATGTACGGCGTCGAAGTCTTCAAGCTGATGTGAGCTTGAGTGTTCTGCGGGGTGAGGGTGTGCTGTCGTGGAAGGCTGGCTTTGAACTCTCTGCACTGTCGATGGAGGTTGTTATACTCGCTTCGGTGGTCCCAAGGAGGATGTTCTTCGACTCTGTCACCCAATCGAGTCAGCATGAATCATCACAAACACATTTTATGCATAACTTACCTTCGACCCCCCGAGCACGACCATTTTATGACTTTGCCATATATTTCCAGAATCTTGATGTATCGACTTTCGAGGCCCTCATCGGCACCAACTTCAAGCCTGCCTTTCTCTTCGTCGGTATCCTGCATCGCGAGGCTCCGAGGCGAGGGTGCCATATGTGGTTCTGGAGTGCTTGAAGTGCCAAGCATTACCGACTGCTGTCGCTGATTCTGTACCTCTGCTCTTCCCAAACCGGTCACAGCCTTGTCCTCCTCACCCAGCATCAGCGTGCGGACCTTCTCCGCGAACAGAAACGAGCGTTCGCTTGCAGGAAGCTGTATCCGCAACTCCCGTGCATGCAGCATCTGCGGCCGGTACTTTCCACTGCTAAGATAGCGATCCATGATATAGCAGCTCCAAAACGTCCGTCTCCTGATCTCTTGCAAAATGAAGTCGTCTTCGGCAGACTTGCCGCTCGCTGAGTTTTTGCGGCCGGATTCCATACCAAGGCGCTCAGCTTCGCCGTTCAAAGCTAGGGATCGAGACAGGGGCTCATCGTCCAAATCAAGCTCGTACTGCAGACCCATGGCCTGTGCAGCTCGAATGGCAATACCGACAGCCAACCACGCCTTGCCACCTCTGCACATGCCCCACTCGTGCAAGCCAAGCATCAAAATTGCCTGTGTTCGTTCGATATCGAGTGCCTTCCCGTCTATCCAAATACTTGCCAAGCGTTCGTTGGCTGCTGCTGCATAGTACTCTGATGCTATGAGTGGGTTGCTGGGTCGTGTTGCGCTCGGTGGGGAGTGATGCGCGACGAGCCTTGGGTGAAAGCGAGCAGTGAGAGCCAAGAAGGCCAGTAGGAACTCAGTCGAGGCTGGCGGTCTGGCTGAGGGCGTTTGCTCAGCATTGAAGCCGGGCACAGCAGGCGGAAGCTGGAGCGATGCATTGCGAAGCGGTTTCAGGAACGTAGGCGGATGCAAGAACGGCAAGTCGGCAGAGTAGTGCGTCTGAAAGATGTCGAACATTTCCTGCCAACACTGTGGCGTGAGGATGTTCGGGTCCAGGGCGTCCAGCAGAGGCCGAGGACTGTCACGATTGGTAGACAATGGATTCGCGACGAATGTATGTGTGCTCTTCCTAGGCCGTTGCCTGCGCTCGGCATCTTGTCCTCCTCCACCACCAGAGTATACATCGGGCCGGCCTGAGAGACTATCTCTTCTGCGACTGCCTCCAGTGATGGGCCTTGGATATGTGCACTCCCGTCCCGAGTTCTCGCACGAACGACATGCCGTGCCAACACCGTTGTTCACGCACTTGACCTTCGATCGTCGACAGCGAATGCATGCTATGCTCGACCGCATCCTGCCTTGCGCCTGCGCCTGCCTGGGCGACGGCCCGGCCGCGGCGTAAGGTTGACCAACTTGCGGGTTGATGTTGATGGCTGCTGTCGATGAAGCCGTAGTGGGGTCGGTGGTGAGGGAGGTGCTGGGGCTTTCGGGGGCCTGGAAGGTCTGCAGCAACGAGTCGGCGATACGTTTGTGATGCTCGTGCTCGACAACGTGCTGCCCAGTCGTGCTGGGAAGGTTGATCCGCTCCACGGTAACAGCCAGCGGGAGGAAGACCTACTCGCGGTCGCCCACGCACCGTCACTCCACTGGGCAGTCGCGATCGCAACTGCAGGGCGGCGCAGGGAAAGCGCGGTGTGGTCACTGGTGGACGATCGTTGGTCTGTCGTTCTTGCTCTTCGGCATCACCCTCGACTCGGACCGAAGCGAGGTGAAGCGTGACGGGAGGAGGCAGGAGCGGTAGAGGGCTGCTGGGAGGAGGCGCCGTCAACGATGCGCGGGAACGACTCGCACCAAGAGGCCAGAACCAAGGAAGGGTGGATGGGTGGATGTACAGTATGAAAGAGTTCACGTTACACGACAGTGGGAGCTCGGAGGACACTGCATTCTGCCAGCAGACGGCAAGTCGGGTTGCAGCATCTTCCTCGCCAGCAGTGAGCGTGCATCAGACGTGCAATAATGGGCAATGGGCAATGGGCAATGGGCAATGGGCAATGGGCAATGGGCACCGGACGGGCTCGGGGCTCGCAGCCGGCACACCATCTGTCGCGAGACTCGCGGGATCATGGATGGAAGGAAGCATGAAGCACGGTTCATCTTGGACAATCTTCACGCCGATTCAGGCCGTCTCCCAGTCGCTGCCCAGATCACCACCACCGTGCCACGGCGTGACTGCACCGCCTGCTGGCACCTGCTGGCCTCCCTTCGTCTCGACTCTCCCTCCAGGCTCCACTTCTGCAGAATCTCCGGTCCGTCTTGCAAGGGCATATTTGAGCCTTTCCCAGCGCAATTGCGCCATGCCTCCTCGACCTTGACCGACCCCTCGCGGTTGCCGGCGGCCTTCGGTCTCTTACGCAGCTCATCTTCTCTAGCACATCCGTGCCTGTCCGAATGTCTCGGCTTCACGACGTGCTCGAAATGCGATATGAGAGTGTCACCACTCCCAGACATCAACGGCCATCTGGCCTCGCAAAGCCACCCGGCCACTTCAATATTTGCTTACAAGCCGACTAGGAAGTCTTGCTGACCTGAATTCAGGTTCCGATCATGCCGTAGGCACCGAAACTTTCTTCGCAGCTGGCGTAAAGTCTGTTCGAGGTCACGACACCTTCAATCAGCCTGCGGCCCTGCAACACCTGCTCGGACTTCAACATCCATGACATCTGATGTTCGAACAACCTCACCCAGCGCACATTCCAGGCGATACCGATATTCCGAAAATTCGGCACCCACCTCAACCCGGCACAGCGGTCAGCACTCCACTGTCAACATTCATTCCTTGCGCTTTTAATGTCCCATCCGTGAACATCTGTCCATTCTGCCGACCCGGATGCCCAACGAGTGGCAGCAATTGCAAGCCCGACTGTCGGACGCTGCCCTGCGCGTCTAACACTGTGGAGCTGTCTCATCCCGCCGGCGAGATGCCCGTCGAATGTAACACCACTCGCCGCCACAACTCTATTTACCTCGCAACATATGCGAAGCAGAGTGGTATGCGGCAGCACAACAATTCATCTTACAGCGCAGGAGTCACGGGAGTCTCCATACCTCAATGGCTGCAAACAAAGTAACGCGGTCAAGGTGGTGCCATGGCGTCACCCCTGCTGTCTCTTCACAACTGCCGAACCGCTGACTTGCTCCCTGTGTCCCTTGGGCGGCACTCCTATAAAGTCGTTATCTCCTTCGGATCTTGGCCTCCTTGTTATCCTGAGGCACTGAGGCACTGATGCGCGTGCAGCCCAAGCGAGTGTTGGACTGGAGATCAGCTACAACGTGGAGATCTGAGATCTGAGTGCTGCCGAGCGCGCGTTGCACTTCAACACGCTGTGTGACTTCCCCACACCGGTTTGGCCTCCGGATGTCGTGCAACCATACTCTGACGACTCCGACCAGCAGACCCAGGCTGCGTCTAACATCTACCACGGTCATTTCGGTAGCGCGCGGGTACATCCTCTCACGACAAGGATATTTTGGCTGTCGAAGCGGCGTATATTCCGACACGCTTCCGAGATGCTGAGGATCCGAAATGACCGTGGCAGATGTTATCACTGTGGCCTATCGTAGAGATGCATGGCCACATGTGGATTCATCTCATCGCAGTGGCCACATGTGTAGCCACCTATGGGTCACAGGGTGGCCACAAGTCAAGGCAGCGTTAGTAAGGCCTACAGGACTGATTGTAAGGACTCTATAAGCATTCAGGCACGAAGTACCCCTGCAAGGACTGTGGCCATGGTGGCTAGTCACTCAGCCAGGTGTTCACAATGTGGCCACGGCCTTGTGTACGAGTGGCTGCCACGAAATCCCGGCAACTACCGTCCAATTTATCAGCAGGATCCTTGGCATGATCTCTACTGAACCGAAGAAGAGTGTCGGAGTGTGTATACTACCAAGCTGTCACTGCTTGCACCGCATGCTTCCAATGTCGATATATGAGAGCTCAAAATGCCTCGCATCCTCGTGTGCCAGGTCTTGCTCCTTCGTGTATGCTGCGGGCTAGCCTGTAAGTACTGCATCTTGCCACTGATCAATCGGTTCCTCCAACCATAGCTTCACAACACCGGCTTGGGTCTGGGACGCAGGAACGTGATCTCAATTCAGCGACACCGACGTATCATGCAGTCCGGGCTTTGGCTGGCTATATTCACGCATATCCCGGCCCTTTCAGCCTGCGGCAATGATCGCGACGCGAGTATCTCAATGACGTGCAAAAATGTGGCTCAACTCTCACTGAGACATGATATCGCAACTCAGAAGTGATCTTCCCGATGAAGAAGATGCAGAAAGGCTCGGTCCTTGTGGCAGCCCAGCAAGGGCTACATACCATAGTGGACATGCAATGCCTGCTTCGAGCCGTCACTATTGCTTACTCGGCACGTTGGATTGCGAGGGATATCTTGCGACATATCGAAGTCTACGTTCGTGGACCCTGGAGCTGGGCAAAGATCATTTTCGTCTGGGAGAACCTGGACCTTTCAATATCATGTGCCCGCCCGGGGGAATTTTGGGCCGTGTAGGTTCGTTCTGCCAACCTTGTTTGGAAATGGCTGCATTGATCACCGCCGGTGTCTGACCATGATCGCGTGCATGCAGCAGAAGTCTGCCGCTGCAGGTTGCGCGGAGCTAAGACAGACTCGTCGACAATACGCTGCTCGCTGTTAAGGTAAGCTGCTGCATAAATCTTTCCACCTATAGGTACAACCGGCAAGTCTGTCGCTGCATTCTGGCAACATTCAACACGAGGTGCTAGCACTCTGATAGCCTGTATAATTGACTGCGAATGGCAACAGCTAAGTCTTGAACGCAGTGTTCTTCAGCTCCCTCTCGAGGTGTTCGCCAAACTCAGTATCAAAGCCATGTTCCGCTAGATATGCCCGGAAGTAAGCAGCTTCATCTTCAAGATCGCGGCTTCGATCAGGAATCAGTGTCCATGAGAGAATACCACCAACCGCGGCGAAAGCAGCACCAATCAGAAACACCGCCTGTACGCCCTTGAAGTCGCTCTCAAAAGAGTCCTGTATAGGTGTGAAGACCTGCGTCCCAATAGCAGCTCCAGCCTTACCCACAGCCGCCGCAAGACCCAAGAAGTGACCTCATGTTGGCGTCGCGAAGTTCTCAGCACCGCAG
This sequence comes from Fulvia fulva, assembly GCF_020509005.1. Lineage (NCBI taxonomy): Eukaryota > Fungi > Ascomycota > Dothideomycetes > Mycosphaerellales > Mycosphaerellaceae > Fulvia > Fulvia fulva. The sequence goes on from NC_063019.1 coordinate 2,933,643, forward strand.
AGAAACGTCGCGACACCTGGACCCATTTCGCCAAAGGCTTGAAATAGTACATAGAGGAGAATGAACAGTGGCAAGATACTGTGGATTGGACCCAGCGCGCCACCAATGATGAAGCCCAACACAGCCCAGCACGCCAACCCCGGTGTCATCGTCTGCTTCCTTCCAATCCAGCCCATCAGAAAGCCTCCAGAAATACATCCAGGTAGGTAGAAACAATTGACAGCTGTGCCCAGCCCGCTATTCTGCACCAGCGAATCGTCCGGGTTCACGTGACTGATAATCGTCGACGAAAACAACCCAAACGGATACGTACCAAAATCATAAACAAACCACGCCAAACTCGTTCCCACCATCGGCCTCCAGTACTTCCTAACAATCAGCCCGTGCGGCATAGTCTGCTTCATGGCGTATTTGCGGTATTGCGTTGACTCGATCATCCCGATCTGGAAGAAGAAGAAGAGCACAGCCGGCAAGACGAATTCCAAGCCGAAGCAGATCCGCCATCCTCCGCCGGTTGCTCGTTTGTTGTAGGCAGATAATACGATGAGAGCGATGCAGCCTGCGATGACGAAACCTAAATCGACGGCGAAGTCGGTGGCGAGTGCGATGAGGATGCCGCGGCGAAGACGGGTTGAGGGGCTGTCGTTGGAGGCTTCGGTGCTGGTGGTGGTGCAGACGGGGTACTGGTGGGCATGTCAGTCGTACAGCCTATAACATGCGCAGAGCGGTGTTGTGTCTTACCTCGCCCCCGGCTCCTGCGGCCGCGATGCCCCAGGCGATGATCATCATCCAGAACAGTCCCAGTTGGGGGGTTCGTGGACGGTAGCTAGAAATCTCCTCAGCGAGGTCTGGAGGGGATTTGATGTCCTTGGTGTTATTAGAAGTAGTCATAATTGACCGCCCTTGGCTACAATCTTGACATGGATAGCTTAGCATCTCTATATATGCCGCCGCCCATAGCTACCCTAACGCTCGCCTCCGCATGGGCGCGAAGCACGGAGCTCCATTGCCATGACAGAGTCCAATTATCACACAACGTGGGCTCCTTGCCGCCGCGCCGTTGGTGTTAGTGACCATCTTCAAAGCAAGTAGGGGCCAACGACTCAATCATTATGCCCATTCTCATAGACACCTCCCTATGTACACCACCCCGTCTGTTCTCCTCTCAACGCTGCGCCAACCCCTTGCCCTGCTTCATCTGCCCCAAATTCTTCGCAATACTCGCGCCCGCCAATCTTCCAAACGTCATACTCCTCAAACAACTCGTCGCTGGCGGATACACGTTATAATACAACCCCGTCATCTCGCCCGTAGCCCACAGCCCCGGGATCGGGACATCATTCGTCGACAGAACTCTCGCCTCAAGATCCGTCTTAACGCCTCCGTATGTGAACGTGGGGTTCGAAGTCATGGGGTAGCCGTAGAAGGGCGCTTTCTCAATTCTCGCGGCCCAGTTTGTTTCATTGGGGGTGAGGCCTGTTGTGGCTTTGCCGTCGAGTTTCATGAGGTCAAAGGGTTTATCGTTGACGGCGGCGTTGTATTCGTCACGGTGCGCTTCAATTGTTGGGCGTCCAGGCCGAGTTTCTCGGCGAGTTCCTCGATGGTGTTGGCTTCTTCGGGGGGGGGCACTTCGGTGGTGTCGTAGACCCAGGAGCCCTTGAAGCGTTGCATGATGGGGTCGTCGGTGACGAAGTAGCAGGACATGTTCTGGTCCTTCCAGCAGTCGAGGGCGATCATTTCGAAGGTTGCGAAGAGGTGGCGTTGGCCTTCGTCGTAGAGGCGTTGGCAGGATTTGTTGACTACTATGCCGTAGTTGTGGCCTGAGTTGTTAGTCTGCGACAGAAAATTGTGTTCATGGCTGTCTTTTATCCACCCCAGATGACTGCGTCCGGCTTCTTGGATCGAGTGTCGACGAGCTCGCAGTGCATACCGTCGAAAGAGCCGGCAGTGCCTGCACTGACTTCCAATGCCATGCGCAGACCGGCGCCTCTGTTGTACTTCAAGCCAGGTGCAATGAGTGGCAGCTTGTGAACATCCCTCCCAACATATCGCGCCAGCATCTCTTGGTTGCCTTCGAAGCCACCGTTGAATGAACCCGTGCTGTCTGCATCGTTACTTTCCGTCCAAGTGAAGAAGTTCTGAAAGTAATTGTCGATTCTGCTCCGTCTGGTACGTCTCATTTATGCAAGCAAGACAAGCGGGGTTCGCAGACGCGTTGCTGCTCCTCGTGCGTTCCTGATGGCAACCCCATCTCTGGCGTGTCGTTCTTGCTCGTGTGGCCAGCCAAAGAATGCGAGGAGTCGCTCCGAGCTGCTGAAGACAGCTAGCCCCTGTCTTGTGCTCTCCATGCTTTATGACAGCTGTGGCTCTAGCCTCTATCGAGCAGTCTGCGGGGAGAACGAACGATCTGGCTTCCTCTGCTCCGACAACCTGGCAGGGAAGATGAGATGCTGGAATATAATACTGGCCAAGTGAGCAATGTGATGAGAGTAGTGGGCCGGGAATAAAGAGGAAATGCTGCGTATCAATACTTGCCTCTGGTCCATGTGTCCTCGTTCATGAACGCAAGAGTGATCATGCCGGTGCTATGAACTTAGCTCGGCATTGTATTGGGCTCAGCTGTGAGTGATATCAGTCTTCACTTTCGGGCCAGGTGAGTCTTTCCGCTGCTGGTGATGTTTGTAGGATGATGTGAAAGGGGAGAAGGTGTCGTTCGAAGAAGTGGATGTTTGACGGACTATTTTAGATCGCGTTTGACGCTAGAGCAGAAAGAGGTTGGCAGCAAAGATTATCCAACGAACATTGAACTATGTCGCAATCACGACCACTACTGTTGTGTACATATCAGTCAACGAGCAGACTACCGGCGCATTGCTCGTAGTCATATCAAGCTCTCCAAAACTCCCACACCTTCTCGAAAACCGCACATTCTACCGAGACACATCGCCGCCACTAGCAGCAATCGAGAAACAGAAAGCGGACAGCACGCGAGCAACACACGACGGGGATCAATGCACCGCGGAGCAGGAGGGGAGCAGCATACGGGTAGAGAGGCAGTTTGTGGAATTGGGCGGATCAAGTGTACACGCCTCAGCATATCGCGCCTTCCGGCGCATCGCCCAAGATGAGCGACCTGGACAAAGCTATAGCACAACTGCGAGCATGTCGACCTATACCAGAGGCGCAAGTGCGAGAGCTGTGCTACAAGGCACGTGAGCTGCTCATCGAAGAGGGAAACGTGGTCAGCGTCGATGCGCCCGTAACGATATGCGGAGACATACACGGCCAATTCCACGATCTGATGGAGCTCTTCAGAGTAGGTGGCGATGTTCCGGACACAAATTACCTCTTCATGGGCGACTTTGTCGACCGTGGTTTCTACAGCCTCGAGTCGTTTCTCCTCCTTCTCTGCCTCAAAGTGCGCTACCCAGACCGCATCACACTCATACGAGGCAATCACGAATCACGACAGATCACGACAGTATACGGCTTTTACGACGAATGCTTACGGAAATATGGAAGCGCGAACGTGTGGAGGTATTGCTGCGAGGTCTTCGACTACCTAGCACTTGGTGCGCTTGTGATGGGCGCTGCCACAGATCTCCAGCCCACAGAAGCTGCGTTTGCAGATCCTACACAACAGCACAATGAAGCCGATGAGATCGAAATCGAAATCTTGAACTCGCAAGGACAGATCATCAACCGCTTCCCGCGAGCGAGGTCTTCAACACAGGATGTTTCGCAACTATCAAATCCTCCTTCGTCGCCGTCACAATCGCAAGACCAAACGCCATCGCGAAATGGACCGCCTGGGACCGGCGCATCTGGCGCGAGCAGGGGAGGAGGCTCCGGAAATGGTGGCGGCGCAGTGCTGTGTGTACACGGCGGCCTCAGTCCGCTCATAGACAGCATCGACAAGATCCGGCTACTGGACCGCAAACAGGAAGTGCCACACGAAGGTGCCATGTGCGATCTGCTCTGGTCAGATCCGGACGAAATTGACGGCTGGGGTCTCTCACCACGTGGTGCAGGCTTCCTCTTCGGCGCCGACATCGTGAAATGTTTCAACCATAAGAACGACCTCAGTCTGATATGTCGTGCGCATCAGCTGGTCATGGAAGGTTTCAAGGAGATGTTTGACAGCACCATCGTGACAGTGTGGTCAGCACCCAACTACTGCTACCGCTGCGGGAATGTGGCGGCAATACTGGAGTTGGGTGAAGATGGCTCGAATGCAGGCTATGCGCCGCGTGCGAATGGAGATGCCAACCGCTCGAATGGCGTACTTTCAGAGCGTGTGGAGAACAAGATGGGACCTGGAAGGAGGTATCGCGTGTTTGATGCGGCGCCGCAGGACAGTCGAGGCATGCCGGCGAAGAAGCCGGTGGCTGATTACTTCCTTTGAAGTGACACATTCGAAGTGAGGCTGGTCATTAAGCTTACATGAACTTGGACAGCATGAGATACCCAGATGTACTATATCGTACAGAGTGCTTGTTGCTAAACACAATCCTACACGAGTCGTGGTGATGCCTTCACCGCTTTACATACCAGTATCGGACTCTGTCGACAAGCTTTTCTGGCATGCTTTGACAGATTATGCACATGGATACCATGCTTTCTGCATGTGCGTTGGAGAGTGCGGAGCCAATGTGCTGTACGGTGGGTGGAGGGTGCATAGCCGGTGCTGGTCTACGATGGTAGAACGCGCGTAGTACCATCACGATCTTGGATTGAGCGGATACACTGGACCAGATGTCGAAGAACGGAATGGACGATGAGGACGATGAGACGTGATCATTTGGACCACATCTCGTCGCTGCCATCCATGATGAGGCTGGTGGTGTTGAGATTGAGGTCAGCACAGACAGATCTGATGGCCCACCTGACGCGAAACACTTCCGGTCGCAAGACGGGACTTCACTCTTTGCACCACACCGCACCAACTAGACCATTGCCCAGATCGTACAACTGTCGTATCACCTTCTGCTCTTCTGTCAGGGCCCGTACAGAGTCGTCCATATGCCGCCTACAAAGAGACGCCAGATCCGTAAGACGGAACATCGGCGCTCAGATCGCCGGCCGCCACAGCGAAGAACGATGGCATGATGCGTACACCGGCGATGCCTCCGTTCTGTTATTAGCACACGCTCTCTCCTTCTCCCTACCACCGCGTGCATAATGGCGGTCCTCATGAACACATGTTTCAGGCGACAGTTGCACGACCTCTGGACAGCTGCAGCATCACAATCACTTCGTTTCCACCTACCCACCCTCTGGACAACGTCGGAGCCACGATGCCGATTGCCCAGCCAGTCGTTGAAGCCGACGGAAGTGCGTACCGAAGGTGTATCTCTGCATCATGCGGCTGCTGCAGAGTGCTAATACGGATGCGGTAGTGTATGCTGCGACTCCACAGCCTACCGTTGACGGCTCCCCATACAGACTACGGCCTTCAATATGTGCCATGCAGCCACGCGTGATGATGAGGCTATGTTGGTCCAAGCCGGATTCTATACGCCGTTGGAGAAGAAGGAAACTTGTTGACCGTTCTTCCACGTTGATTGTGCTCCCTCTTGGAGCACTGTGTGGAAGACTGTCTTGAGCCAACCATTGACGGATTCACGAAATTCACGATCTTGAACGACTGGACTAACTTTGCCATCGAGCTGCGTAACGGCGAGGCAGTTGCTCGATTGCGGGCACTTGTCACTTGCGTAGCATCACACGATCGCCTGGCAAACACGCTCACTTCAGCACCCATCTTCCTGGCCGTCCTACTCCTCACTGCTGCTGAGTGCAGCAACATCCGTTGACGATGGCCTCACAAGGTCAAGTAAGTGCTGGCCACATGTCGTCGACTCACCCATTGCTGACCTCATCGCAGCTTCCACCCGGAGCGACAGCTGCCATCAATGGACCTCCATACCCACCATCTCACCAAGGCCTTGGAGGCGATCCCGAAATCTTGCCAGATGTGCCAGTTAATGCAGTCTTCCTGGCCCTCTTTGTCTTCGCAGCAGCAGCACACATGACACTCTTCCAGATCAACATGCACAAACGGGGGAAAAAGTTCGTCTTCAATGCGGCAATCTTTGGGTACTGCATCACGCGGATACTGGCAACTTCCTTGCGGATAGGATGGGCTTACAGACCTCGCAATGTCTCGCTCGCTATGGCTGCACAGATTTTCGTCTACGCTGGCGTGCCGATCCTCTTCGTCACGAACTTGTTCTTTGCACAACGCATTGTGCGTGCGCAGCATCCGAACTTTGGCTGGTCTAGGCTCTTCTCGATATGGTTGCCGCTGACGATTGGCCTTATGGTTGTCACAATCTTTGGACTGATCACGGTAGTTGTTCTTCAATTCTACCTGCCGGACCAGACGACGCAAGACTGGACACGAGACTTCCAGCTGTACGGCGCTGTTATGTTCGCCTTCTTTGCGGTGCTACCAATCCCTATCGTCGTCGCCTCATGGATAGCAAGGCAGGTTCCATCAGTACGCAAGTCGAAGACGGACAACTTCGGCAAGGGCTCGACGACCTCGAAGATCATAATCGTCATCATCAGCGCGATACCACTAGCTCTAGGCGCTTGGTATAGAGCAGCGACATCGCTGATAGCACCCGTTGGCTTGCAAGAGCAGACCCCATGGTACTTCTCCAAGGCTTGCTTCTACATCTTCAACTTCACCATGGAAATCATCGTCATTCTCTTCTGGCTACTGATCCGAATCGACCAACGCTTCATCGTCCCCAACGGAGCCGATCGACCAATGTCCTACGCCGGCGGCTTCGTCTTCGCAGGCGAGTACCCCAACAAGTCGAGCGATCACCTCAACAACCCCAATGGCTCAGTCTACAAACACCGAGCGTCTACTCGGACATCGCTGGCAAGCACCATCATTCCACCCCCAGCACTAAGCAGAGCTGGCTCCTGGGGCTCGCTTGAAGAGTACATGACACCAGCAGTGACCACCAAACGCTCAACCCAAAGCCTCTGGGGCGGCATCTCGACCGACCGCGTCGACTCCACCGTAGACGAAGGCTACCACAGCCGCCACTCCACCGATCGATCCTCCTCCGAACCCCAGCGCCCCCCACCAGTCCGATCTGAGCACGGCCAGCTTTCGCAAGAGATGGGCTATAACCCCACCACCGGCCGCTGGGACGTGCGAGAGTGGCAGATGATGGGCCCTTCTGTGTACGACAGGGATGCCAGTCCTGTCAGGGAAATGCCGAGTATTTTCAGTCCAAGCGCTGAGCATATACCGTCCTCCTCGCAGCCTTTGCCGCCGAGGGTTTATGAGCCGAGCGGTCATCCGAGTGCGAGGCCTAGTATGGTGTCGATGCGGGTTTTTGGCGATGAGGGAGAGAGTCGGCGGAGTGAGAGTTGGGGGGCGGATCATGCGGTGTGATGAGTTTCGTGAGGGGTGATGGGTTTAGCGAAGGCGTTTGATGGGAATTCGAGCGATGCATGGAGCATAGATTATGGCGGCCGATTTCGTATTGACGAATGTCTTGCATGTACATAGCAGAGACGAGCAACCGTGCGTCCAGCAACGGCGCTGCACATATGATGAAGTACACGATCATGACCTCGCGTCTTGGCTTCATGTGTAGCTCTTGAGACTCACGCCTGCCGCACATGGACACTCGAATCACATATGGAAAGATCCTTGATGTACTGACCATCGTAGGCTGTCCTAGCTCGGCATCATGTGCCGACATGTGGCACGGGTCACCAAGCAGAGCACTTGGATATCATCTTGAGCAGCCTGATTTGTCCTTGAGTACTTATATCAAGTGTGATCTGGAATCAGGTCCAGATCACAGTAGTCCTTGTATCAAGTATCCATATACTCAAACGAGATACTTCGTTCTTGTCTTGAGGCCCTGCCATGCTTTCATTTAAGCAACATTTCAGGACGGGCCAATGCTTTTGCCGGATCAAGTGTGATATGAGCTTCTAACCGGCTCTCTCAATCCCAGCCTGTCATACCAAAAGCGCCTTCCCAGATCTCGTCCGCTGGCATACCTGCTATAAGCTCTAAGCAGCTTGAGATCGAGGTCCATATACACGGAGTCTGGAAAGTCTTCCCTAAGGTCATAAAATTCATACTCCATGATCAGACACGGTAAACCATGCTTGCCCGCTGCTAGTATATCTTCACAGTGTCAGGAAGCCGCCCAGACCATCAAGCAAAATATGACCGACCTTCGATAACATGGCGAGCGAAAATTCTCAGGACATCGGGTGGGATGACTAGTTGTCTTGCCATGGCGAATATATTCGACAGCGTGCTTTTGACTGATGATCGGTGAATTTTTATGGGTTCTTTGTAGATTTGGCGGTTTGTAAGGAGCATTGCTGGGGTCTGCTGTCTCTCGTATGACCAGGGCTTTCCTTCGTTGAGAGAGATGTGCTCGTATATGTTGTTTCGCAGTTCCGCGGGCAGTGAGAGGAATTGAAAGGCCATGGCTGATGATGGGAGCGCAAGTGATGGGTTGCATCGAGCAGGAGATCTGCAAGGTGTGATCACTTTTCACAATGTTTTCGCTGAAACAAAGAGTCCGTCGAGATTCCTCGTGGTACACTGATAGTAAGCTGCAATGCTTGGCAGATTAAGAGGACCGTGATATCGTACACATTACAGAGCGTCTAGAGCTTCGACTCACGTCTAATTTGAAGATCATCTCTGCTGACCTCGTTGATAGACTTCTTGCCAAGCTGACCGACCATATTATCAGTATCTGCCAGCAAGCACTTCATAACATGCTCAACACCAGCTTGCCCCTTGATAGCAAGACCGTACATATATGGTCGGCCGATCAACACAGCTTTGGCGCCCAGCGCAAGCGCTTTGAGAACATCGCTTCCAGTTCGAATCCCGCTGTCGAACAGAAGCGTGAGACCAGACTGCTTGACCTTCTCGTCGGCACCAATCTCGGCCAGGGCGTCAAGTGAAGCGATGGCACCATCGAGCTGACGACCTCCGTGGTTGCTGACGATAATGCCATCCATACCATACTCGATGGCCCTGTGTGCATCCTCCACCGTCTGAATGCCCTTGAGCACAATCGGGCCATCCCACAACTTCTTCAGGGTTTCAAGGTGTTTCCATTCCCGGTATGTACCAGAATTCATAACGTCTAACCAAGCACGAGACTTCTTCATCGCATTCGCATTAGCAAGCACCTTGAGAGCGCCCCAAGGTGTACCGGGACGCTTCATCATATCCCAAGCTTCACTCAGCTTCTCGGACGCTGAGCGATTGTCGGCTGCTTGCATGTCTGCGTATCGCTCGTTGAAGACGGGGTCAGAGTGCCCAATCTGGCACCCGTCGCCCCAGAGGAAAGGCAGGTATGAGTTGTCGAGATCTTCTGGTCGCCAAGCAATAGTGAAAGTATCCAGTGTCACGACCAGCACTTTGAAGCCGTTCGCCTTCGCTCGGTTCAGGAGACTGACGGTGATGGCTTCCTCTTGTGGTTTTGGCCAGTAGAGTTGGTACCATCGGTCGCCGTTGCCGTTTGCTTTGGCCACTTCCTCGATTGTTCTCGTGGCAGCCGTGGACAAGATCATTGGCACCTTCACTTTCTCGCAGGCACGGGCCGTGGCTTCCTCGGCGTCAGCGTGCATGATGTTCTGCACACCCACAGGCGCCACGAGAAGAGGACTGGCATATCTCGTCCCGAAGAGCTCGACACCAATATCTCGTCGTGTAGCATTGACCAACATCTTCGGCTTGAGTCTATACCTATCAAACGCCTCCAAGTTGGCCTTGTGTGTGGCGAAGCTGCTGGCGGAGCCGTACACGTAGCCAAAGTTCTCTGCGGGAACTTTCTCCCGGGCAAGCTCCTGCCATTGCAATGGTTTGGTGGAGAAGATGGGCTTGGAGAATGATGAGTAGATGTCGCGTTGGTATGATGATGGTGCTTTTGGATCCGGAGTGTCCCAGTCCGAGTTGTACTGCTTTGCTTGCTGGAGTTTGAGAGACATAGTCTGGTCGCTGCGACACTCGCCTGACTATGGTCCTTGTTCAGCACATTGCACAGTGATGGCCGAGGCCTTCAATGTTGACATGATGTCGTGGCGAGGGCAATAATGCCGAGCTTGTGTGAGACGGTCTGTGCCCAAAAGCCTGGATATCAGCTCTTCAGGCGTATTACCGCGGACTATCTGCGTAGTCTGCAGAATGGCTTCCCGAGAGCCTCCACATCAACATCGCCGGCACGAGTGCCATCACAATATGCTTTCTCAACAATCATGATGATCATATCGCCAGCGAGCCGTCACGAGTCTGGACATGTGCATGTCGACTTCGAGAAGACGAGAAACCGTCCAATGCCGCTTCCTTTGCGGCCAATGCAGCAGCTTGAGCCTATGTCTGAGCCGCATTCATGACCGATCTGCCAAACGGAGCAGGTGCAAGCACTCTCCAGACTCCCCACGCTGCACTCCGCATCTCCGTGTTACACGACCCTCTACTACTATGCAAGCAACAACAGTCCACCAACTATTTCGAGCCCAGGCCTTGGCCCATCTCCCTCGCGGATCAATGCAGAATGTCCATCTTTGCTGTATACGATATAGCAGCATGCGCAGGTGGTACAGTATGAGAGGTAGAAGTATACTCTTCCATGTGCCTTATCGATTCATTTCGGTTTTCCTTCGTGTTTGTTGACGATACACCAGCAAGATGGGGCTCTTCCAGCTGAACATGTATGGCCGAGGCCGCACGCTACGAGTAGCCATTACGATTGCATGCCAGCTTGCCTTCGTGCTCTTTGGTTATGATCAGGGTGTATTTTCTGGTATTGTTGGCAACGAAGACTTTAGACGGACCTTTGGCGAGCCTGGAAGCAGTCTAGAGGGTATCATCGTCTCCATCTACAATCTGGGCGCCTTTTCGGGATGTGTTCTAAATTTCTTCACTGGCGAGAGAATGGGCAGGAGGCTGTGCATGTGGGTGGCCATGGGCTGGATTGTAAGCCGTGCTAGCGATGCTCTCAATACAGCATGCTAACTCCACCAGATCGTCGGCGCTATCCTGCAGACAACAGCCTACTCCGTACCACAGATCCTTGTAGCTCGTTACATCACTGGCATCGGCACTGGTATCGAAACATCGACTGTCCCTATGTATCAAAGCGAGCTTTGTGACGCAGACAAGCGCGGCCGCCTGGTGTCCTCGGAACCACTCTTCGTTGGCGTAGGCATTGTGATCGCCTACTTCTTCGACTACGGAATGTCCTACGTTGGCGGTCCAGCAGCGTGGCGAGTTCCAATTGCATGTCAGATCATCTTCGCCATCGTCGTCATAATTTTGGTGTTTGGCCTCCCAGAATCGCCACGCTGGCTGTATGCTCGTGGAGAGAACGAGAAGGCTATGGCTGTCATGTGTGACGCATGGGGCAGCGAGCCAGATGGTCCCAAGGTAGTGAAAATGCAAGACGAAATCTTGGGCGCGCTTGAGCTCGAAAGAAAAACCGGCGAGTACAGATGGCGGGACATTCTCAAACGCGACGAAGTGCAGACTGGCCGACGTGTGCTATTGGCATACGGCATGCAGTTTATGAACCAGATGGGTGGTATCAACCTTGTTGTGTAAGTGTACCATTGCGGTTGAAGCACTGTCGCTAATTATGGCAAGCTACTTCGTCCCTTCGGCACTGGAGTTCAATGTAGGTCTGACGCACAATCTATCCCTCCTTATCGGCGGTGCAGTGCAGTGCATGTTCTTCGTTGGCTCACTGCTACCGACATTCTTCTTGGACAAGATGGGACGACGACGACCTGCGATGTGGGGCTCTCTAGGCCTTGCGATATCCATGATGATGCTCTCGGTCCTTCTCAGCTTCAATCGCGACCCTGCGACGCCACTCAGCACCAGGACTTCCGAAGCTAGTATCGCTTTCTTCTTCACGTACATGTTGATCTTTGGTGCGACTATGAATTGCATACCATGGGTCTACGTGCCAGAGATTCTGCCTCTCCATGCACGAGCAAAGGGAACAGCTATTGGTATCTCGTCCAATTGGCTATGGGTATGTCCATATTATATGGCTGATAGTAGACACTTGCTAACGAACTGCAGAACTTCGTGGTTGTTATGATCACTCCTACCCTGATTCAGAATGTAAGACGACCCGAACTCACAACCCTCCACCACGAGCTAACATCGTCGCAGCTGGCATGGAAAGGCTATCTGATCTTCATGGCTCTCAACTTATCCTTCATTCCGTTTATCTACTTCTGCTACCCAGAGACATCCAACCTCACACTGGAAGAAATCGACTTCTTGTTCACCAAAGACGGCAATACGGGACTTCGAAAGTTCGGCAGGCGCTCGCAGCCCGTCCAGGAGAGCTTGAAGCCAAACGAGCAGATTCAGCGGGAGATAGATGTCGAAAAGGCTGGCGGCACCTTCTCGGGTGGGCAAGTGGATCATGTCGATAAGATCGACGACAAGGCTTCATGATCAAGGCCTGGCGGGTCTTGATGTCGAACTGATAAGAAGTATCACGCTTAAAAGACAAACTACCTTTGAGAACATCAGCATGGTTGTCACCTCAGGTTGCCAAGCTTACTTAGGCCTTGCCGTCGAGGTGTAGCCATACGCTAACCTGGCAATGCTCAAGCTTACATGTCTCGCTAGAGCATAGATTCCACTTCTCGACGTATCACCATATCGCGGAAACATATCGGCATAGCTTCACTCGGAACCGCTACGGGCTCGCGCGCCCACTGTTCTCGGTAAGAGCGAATCAAATGGCCTACCTCATTCGCACCACTATTGCAATACCTGTTTGCGGCCAAGCGACGTGCACAGGGCACAATGTTGTCGATCTACATAAGTCCAGCGTGTGGTCCAGTCCTAGTTCGATCCATCGCAACTCTACGCCATCCAAGTCACCTATTCCACTCACACTCCAACCACAACATGCGCTTCCTCCTCACCATCATGGCCTTAGCTGCAGTCGCCAGCGCAGAGACAGTGTGGTGCAACAAAGGAACAGCTGGCAATGGCAAATGCGAGCCCGAATTCCACACATTCTGCGTATTACCACAGACACATATTCTGAAAGTGAAACGTAGCTGGCAAGCCGTAGTGTACTCCTACCAGCGGCGGCGAATACACAAACAAGAAGACCCCAGCAAGAGAAGGCTTCAACCCTTCGAACTCACGGAATTGTGGTGCAGAGATTCCTGGAACTGGTGGGACGACTGAGGGAGCGGTGTTTTGTGCTAAGTGAGGTGGTTTCTTTGTGAAAAAAGGTGCTGGGCAGCTGTTTGTGAACGCTATGGTATGAAGATGCTTCACCCTATGGGCTCTTGACCAGCAGATACTCGATCGATCGCTTTGAAACGGAACGGCGGTGTTCTGGAGTGCAAGTGCGTATTCTGCGTGTTGTCACAGATCTCGCATGCCTCTGGAAATATGGTTTGCCTCAACGTTGCCAAGCCATCACAAGCTGACCTTCCGGCTCAACCTGGAGAGTGTGATGTTTGGACACTCGGATAAGCTTTTTCTGCAGCCAGATATCTGCATAAGACTTCTTTTGATTCAGACTTAGTCTATTCAAGTCTATACTACTGGACACGAAGCTCTTGACAATGGCAGCGTGCACGCACGGCAGCGATCTCGGTAGGCGTATACAAGCGCTACCCGCGGAGCTCTACAACCACATCCTCGATGAAACCGCCCTGCCTGCGCCTGGCGAATCTCATCCCCGGCCTTGGCGCGATAGGATCCCGATCGGCCTTCACCTGAATCGGGCGTATCGCTCCGCCGCAGCAGACAGAATATACAGCAATTTGACAATCAAACTTCAGCGAAAGGAGGCCGGCAAATTTACGAGGTGGTGGCTGACCATACACCCCGATCATGCTGCAATGATTTCCGCGATCCATCTCACAACGCCGAGCGATGCAAACCTTGCGAGAGCCGGGATCCTTGAGCCATCAGACAAGCGGCCTTATTTGTACGCTCTCGCACGTATACTGAGCTGTCTTAGATGGATCGGTCATCTGAGGCCTGGAGAGCGGTGCAAGATTGCGCAGCTGCTTCTTTCGCCACTGGACGATGGCCAGAGCGTACGGTGGCTCAGCCGTGAGCAGATCCTGCTTGAGGCAGAAGGTATGGTGTCCACACGTACACGAATGTAACATGGTGGCTGATTTTATCTCGTAGACCGGTTTGGTAAGGCGGTCAGAGGCAGAATCTTTCTGTACGCCGGGCTTCTGTCGCGCAACTTTAGCTGATAGCTGATCCGATGTGCACTGTCTGCGAGCAAGGATCTCAGGCCCGGAAAAATGAGCACAGAGCGAAATTCGACGACGGCGGTACTTTGCCTGAGCCTCAAGACGATACAGCCTTGGCTGATCGTTTGAGCGAACGGAAAGGGGGCGAGTACATGCTGGACGGGTGGTCGAAGTCTCGTAGTGGTACCCTGAGAGCGAGTATGTCCACATTTGACTTGATCCGTACGAATTGGAAGTCTGCAAAGAAGACTAGACGGCATGATTACTTGCAGAGATGGAGTACTTCTTGGTACAGACAGCCAAATTGAGGCAGCACCCTCGATCACATGCTGGACTTGCAAAATTTGCGGCCACGAGACAGTACCTAGGCAACAGGCTTTGGACGGCCAATAGAAGGTGTGATGGTGGAGGCGAGCTTGTGTCTGCTGCTTGCCAGTGAATGAGACTGCACCGCTCCGCCTGAATACGCTGCACCAGTTCAGACTTCTTTTTCTCTCGTTCGGACCTCACCGCTACAACAACGACATCGAATTACCACAACCTCGCTCACCAAAGCTCATATCACAGCTACTACACCGCCGACAGTTACCTACCATCAAGACCTCTGCATCACCAACATGTCGCAGCCATCGCCGCTCTCAGTCGCTGCCAAGCAACGCCTATTGTAAGATTCGCATGGTGGTACGCCATGCACCTCTTTCTCGCTGACTTATGGCACAGAGAAGAGGGGAATATCGTCCGCGTAACCTTTGACGATAAGAGCGGAAATGCCCAGGACTATTACATTCACGAGAACGTAATCGCAGAAGCATCCACCTCTCTTTTCGACGATATCGTGGCCAAAGAGGGAGCATTGCCACAGCTCGATCTCGGCGGTCTCGCAACTTTTCACTCTGTGAACTATGACGACGAGGTGTACGAGTTGCTTGTTTACTTCATCGTCCACGAGGCCTTACCCGAGGCCAATGTTACGACTGAGCAAGAGAATCAAGCCACTCAACTGCTGCTTATCGAAGTGTGGAAGCTGGCTTACAATCTGAGAATGCCGAAACTGCAGAATGCGACTATGCTTGTACTTCTCCAATTTGCATCACAGTATGCGACTCCGGCTGAAGGTGTACAGAACGTTCTCGAATGCTTCGAAGCGCCAGACTGGACCCCAGTGGAGCAATTTGTAGTGGAACAGGCTGCGCTTGGGATGCTGAAGTATAAGACCATCTCATTCTGCACTGATTGGCGCTCTGCACACGACACGGGAGATATTGAGATCAAGAAAGCCCTAGACAAGCTGATCCAGAACGACACAGTGTTCGACGACCGTGCAAGCGAGGGGCAGAGGGTCAAGTACATGGTCGACGAGGACGTCATGGATAGCGACGCCGACGACGATTCAGAATAGGAAATCGAGGGGAAAGACGCCCGTACTGAAGGCCAGAAAGCCAAATGAAACGTGGGTTGTAGGCTCTCATGGGCGTTGAGATCATGACGATCCAGCTTTGCTGCGCATAGCAGGCACTTCGAAGCCCATGAGTCACTCCGTCCAACCAGTCCGGACTCGACCCAGAAGTATCTGATTTGGAATGGTGAGTATCCACAAACGTAGGCAATGAAATCTCTGGCTGACTCAACGGTAGTTATCCCCAGGTACATCGAACTACCAGTCGATACCGCAAGACACCCTGAAGCTTCATGCGGTCCGGAAGTCACTTGTGGAGAAGGCAGTACTGAAGCCATACGCAGAAGTCGGGTTTGCAGGCAAGTGTCCCCGACACATAAACCTAGCCTAGCTTCCACAAATACGGGAGGCTGGCGCTGCTCCAGTTCTTGTGAATTTTGCATGATCAATGCACAGTCTCGCAAATACCTTCACAGACAGCGTTGAGCATCCGGGAAGTCATTGAACATTACCGCTGAAATGACCGCACGAGCATACCACTCACAGCTCATCCCTCCTCCTCACTCCTCTCCTTCCCTCCCCAATCAACGGGCTCCTCACCTTCAAAAGCACCATCCTATACCGTCTAATCGGAAACGGCCTCCCAGATCCCTTCACTTCCAGTATAACATGATACTCCTGACACACAGCCTGAATTCCCAATCCCTCGTTCTGTACGGCCTCTGGAGCTCGACATGCCTCCTCTGCACTTGGCATCTTGATACTCGCGACTCGCCCCTCGTCCGTCAGGGTGAAGTTCAGCTTCGGGACCGTGGCGCCGCCTAGAGTTGCTGAGGGCTCGGAGTACTGGAACCATGAGAACTCTAAGGAGGAAGTGCGATTATCAGGGTCGTAAGTTTCGCTTCCATCCAGCGTGATGGTTTCCAGCGGATCAACGTCAAAAGAGATAGGAGCGCTGCCGCAGGACCCATTAACAACCACAACAGGAGGATGACTCCCATTCAAATAATCCCCCCGAATCGACCACTGCACCCTCGCACTCATCTCATCCTGATACGCCTGTCTCCACCTCCAAATACTCGCTTGACTACTCGTATGCGTCTGATTATCAACTCCAATCACCGTATCCGCCGCATCGCTGTAAACATTCGTCTGCCTTGACGGATCCTGCAAAATGTACCTCCCACCCCAGCCTCCCCATTCCGCATGATCGAAAGGGCCGCCGTTGAGGCCGTTGTTCATCGTATGTAAGAGCGTGGGCGTATCGCCTTCCATAGAGTACTTGATATTAGGATAATACGGGCCCAAGGGCCCGATCTGAAGATTTTGCGTGGCATAATCTTGCGAGACGAGGGCTGTATCGCTCCCGCCATTGTCGCTGGCCGTCATCCCCGTCCAGGCTGCGAGGTCGTATTGGTTGAAGCCGTGTTGGGAGACGATGTATGGGATTTGCGGAAAATTCAGGCGGATCCAGGGCCCGACGTTGTCTTGGTCGCTAATGGTGTAGAGGCGGATTTTGCGCACGAAGGTTTCGAGGTCGAGGGTGGTTCGCGCGTTGCGGGCGTGGGCGAGGGCTTCGCCTAGGACGTTTACGCCGCCCCAGGCTTGGATGTGGAGGATGTTGGTGGAGGGGAGGGAGTCTAGGACGTCGATGAGGTGGGAGGCGCCGGAGGAGAGGGGTTTGCCGATTGCTGCTGTGCCGTAGATGGGGTGGCCTGCTTTGACGATGGACTCGAGATACTCCTTTGTCGGGAACTCGCCAGCTGAGTGGAGGTTGAGGTTATCTACGACTTGGTCCCAGACGCTGGTGGTGTTGAGGATAGCTTCAGGGCGGACGGTGCTGTTGAGCCAGTATGATGTGGTCGCCACGATTCCTGTGATGTTGTACTGGTCTGAGTGGAGCAGCAAACGGACCAAGGACATGCTGTCATCGGGCTCGTTTGTGATGTCTGTGAGGACGAACACCTGGGGCTGGGTGTCGATCTGGATTGCTGGAGGACATTGTTGGGCTATGCTCAGACTTGCACATGCTAGTGTGGCTAGAAGGCATCGTTGTATGACCACCATTTTGGCAATGGGGTCGTGGACAATGTAACCAGAGAGACATGACCTACCGTACTACATATGATGTCCTCGAATGGTGCTTCTCGGCCTCGTCTACACCAAAATGTGTGACGAGAAGAAGTGCCGTATGCTCGGTTCATAGAACGAGGCCAGCGAAGAAGAGGAGAAGGTGTCTCGGAAGTTGACGTGGATATATGGTCGTGTGCTAGCGTGTTGCGGCCGCGGGTCAGCGAGCCTCCGTTGGCAACAAGGGAAGGTGCAGCCGTCTGGCGGTCGATCACTCCTTGGCATGCATTCGAAGATGAGCTCTCGTCGTTTAGCCTCTTCTGCCCATCGACGTCGACGTTTCTGTTGCAGTATCGGACTCGTGCACAATGCAGCATCCTGACCAGGAACCAGAAGATTTGAGATTGGGGGAGCCGCCCCTGTCAATGCTCTGTGAACCGCAACGCCAATCAAAGCCTGTCGACATCTCACCAGAAAGGTCGTTGGTACGGAATATTGATCATAAAATGGTATATTACTGCTATACACTGGTCTTCTCATCTTCCACAAAGGCACTCGAGTCTCGCGAGACTCTTCTGTTCGCATCGCACGGCCGTCATTACACTCAACGCCAATTCCCATGCAGATGCCTTTCGTAACATGCCATGCGAGCCAAATCTCTCAATGCTCGTCGCTTGGTTGTGATATCCTGATCGCCGGAACCCTGGATGGATTTGCTTTCACAAAGTCCCTTCTCGCAATGCCAGCATCCTACTCTGGCACTTTCTTCCCTGCAAAGGCTGGTGGTCCGGTACCGCTTCGCGCTCGCCTTTCGCGTTCGCCGAGGCCTCCCTCTGGTACCTTGATCCTCAATGGCCGTCTCCCGCTCTCGAATCGTCCACTCGTTGCGCGCTCCCACTCGCTCTGCCCAGTCAAGCCCTCCTCCTTGCCTAGCCAGTATCGCTTGCTCGGGAGAGTGACCATGATCCTTCCAAGCTTGCCCTTCCACCCTGCGCCTTCTTCGCGTCCTACTCGGAAAGGTGACTCTGCCATCGTTGGATCGCTCGAGTCGCTGTAGCTACCGTCTTGCGCGGACGTAGATGCAACATGTTGTCGCAAGATGCCCCGTGCGTACGACAGGACAATGATGCAGAAGTAGAGCCTAACGATGGTAAAGGTCGCCAGAAGCGCAATGCTCGTCATGCTGTCGCTCTGTAGAACTGCGCCGCCGAGTCCGCCTGCAACTTGCGAGTGTCCGTATGCGATCGCGTCTTGACCTGCGAACAGTCCGTTTGCTGGCTTCGCAACGACGTCCACTTGCGAGACATTCTTCTCCGGGTCTGTGAAACCGGCTGTCTCGTCCATGGTGTTGCCTCCCATCGCGCCTCCTCCTATGGGACTGTCCTTGCCGGGCTCTTGCAGATGTTGGGTCAGAAGCAAGAACCACCCTGTGCCAAACAACGCAGTATATACGGAGCTAACGACCATGTCGATCACGTAGACATATGCCAGCGCGACATTCTTCAGCGGATGGTCCGGTCTCCGGATGCTGGGCATTAGCCACATGATCAAGCCGAGGACCACCAAGCAGTAGATGTAGTGCGATAGTTGCAGCGGGTTGAGGTGGTAGCCCGTGAAGATGGCGAGGATGCCATAGAAGCCGGTGACTTTGTTGATAAGGAGCGTGAAGTTGATGAACTCGGTGGCTGTGCGGAGGGAGATGAAGTGCAGGAGGCTCTGCAATATGCCATGTTAGTATGCGCATCAGGGGGTATGCTATGACTTTGGCTGTGACGAACGCTTGGCTTCGGGAAGCGCAGTATCGAGGGCGCCATGGTGGTGTGTGTATGGATATTGTTATCAGCGCAAGGCGCCAGGCCTTCTTTGCGTTGCGGTCGTCGTCAAATCGGGGGAGGGGTTGTATGCGCCGTCGATGTGAAGTCGAATATGTCTGGGATGTGTGCAGGTGGTGTGGTGTGGTGTGGAGGGTGCAGATGTTTCAAGCGACGTTTGCCGGTGCTGTGGCAGGGAGCGTCGCTGTTGTTTCTTCAACTCTTCACCATCGGATCCTGGCCTGGCGGCTGCTCAGCTCGGCTTCGGGAACGAGCCTGCCGTGGGCCGTGGCTGACATCAACGCCTCCCTTGGCACCGCGACATCCTTGCATCATCCTTCAACAACATCGACCACCAGGCAGACAACACCTGGAATTTCTCTGTACCGCTGTTTCTCAGCCTCATTCTAATATGGCAGTCGGGAGCATGGTGATGATGATGCCGACGATACGCCGTCACTGCGAATACGGTGTGCTACGTAAGTCATGTGTCATCCGGCTAATAGGTGGTGCTCGGTCGGCGAAGTGTTCTATCGAGCCTATCAGCATCCTACCGATAGCCTCCTATACCACACTCGAACGCCTGACAGCCTCTTGACCTCCAGACAGTGCAATGCCTGTCGTCAGCAAGTCATGTCCGATGGCCTCGACCTCGGCCACATACAAAGAAGGACACAGTGCTATTGTCAACTTCCATGCTTTGTTCGCATGAGCTTACAAAGGCGTCCTTGTCTAGAAATAGGCCTGTTGTTCTCGTATAAGTTGAGAGACGCCCAGTGGCAGGCTCTGCTGGGCACCATTACTTTTCACTCCTTCATTTCCACCATCTACCACACTGCCGGACAGTGACATCGCGACTGCTGCAGGACAGCTCAACACTCACAAGACCTTTCGTAATACCGCTGACATGTGTAAAGATTTTTGCTGCTCCACTTTCCTGCAATACGAGGGCAAAGCTGACCCAAGCATCATCTGCGACCTGGATCATCCCATCGATCCCATCTTCACGCCCCAAAGCCTAAAGCTGTCCAAGGAGGACTTTGCAAAGGCTGCTCCAGCATTTCGTCTAGCCTCCAGAGCCCTACTAACGGATGCTGCTACTAAGTATCTGGTCACTATGTCTGAGGGCGACCTCTACATGGAGCGGCCAAATACTGAGAAACTCGCCAAAGGACGCAAGACTAACTGGCAGGAAGTCGATCGTTTGGATGCGACGTTGATCGGCCTTACAGGATCACAAATGCTCGCACAGCGCTTGCGAACACCCTTTGTCAGACTGCTGAAATACCCACGGGCGTCTCACTCACGTGTCGTCAACCAGGAGATGCGATCAAGAGCAGGACGACTTATCACACGAATGATGGATATGGTCGACATCGTCTTCGACGGCTGTCGACCTACTGCTGAGGCTGTGACCATGTCACTGGAAGGGCCGCTGCCCCATCATCTACGGCGCCACTTCCCTCGCGGATCTCGCTCACATGTCAGCATACAAACAAGAAAGTTGGAGCAGTTGGAAGACCCCTCGCAGCCTGGGATTCGGCAGCTCGAGCTGGCACAAGTCTTGCTACATGAGTTCGCGCACGCTGTCCAGATTGCTGTCAATGGCGAGCGAATGGAAGAGGCTTACTACAAGAACAACTCTATGGCCGAAGCTGGGTTCGACTTCACAAGTGCAATCTTCGGTGGTATCATCGAAATCTCCTGCCCAAGGACCACAGTATGCAATACCTTCAAGGAGCGTTTTGCCTGGTCAGGCTCTGAATCTAGCATCCGTCAGCCTATGATGGCAGTATGGCCTTCGCCGCTGAAACAGAAGTTATACGAGTACCTCCAATGCACTTTCGGAGCTCGTCTGGGCGACCTAAAAACTGAGCGTGTCGTGCAACTGGTTCACCCACTCTCGTTGCCACACATACAAAGCTTTTTCACCAACGCTTTCTGGGAACAGCAGTCCAGTAAGTACTCGGCGGCTACTATTACCCTTCGTAACGCGCCATTTTGGTACGCAGGCCTCGATTACGTTGATAAAGAAGCCAAATCTCATCTTTTCATGAGGATGTGGTCGATGCACGATCCCCTGATCCACGAGCGTTGCCCGGCTGACATCCACGTAGCTGCTGGATGGCAAGCGAGGCATACTTGTAACAAGGAGGACCCAGCCGATGTCCTTGCGGACTCTCAGGGTATCTTGTGGCCTAAGAGCAAGAATCGAGGGCGAAAGCACCGTGAGAAGAGGCGTGCTGCAGCCATTCCCGTGGACGAGGTGAGGACGGAGGAACCGCTTGTAGGGAGCGACGAACCAGGATCTGTCTAGCAGGCCTAGATCGTCCCATATAGAAGGTGAGTTGCTCCACAGTAAGTATTGAATCGCAAGTTACATTTTCCACAAGTGTCACCGAAGTCTAATCTGCACAACTGTCACGGGCGAGGGGGCTACAGTGTGGTCGGGTAAAGACATATGTAGTTACGCGAGCTATCTAAGAAGTCTAAGGGAAGGCGAATAGATAAAGGAATCGGAAGGGCGCTAGCGGGCGTTGGCGGCCGCTAACGCGCGGAGTTGGTTGCGGCCAATGACGTCGATGTGTCGCGGGGCAGTGCGTGAAGTGAGTGAAAGGGCTGTCTCGTGACAGTACCCCCCCTCCTCAAAGGAGCTCCTGCGACGTTGCTACTACGTTCAGTACTCGAAGCGTACAGTGGACCATTGCTGGTATGACTGTTATTGCTTGTTTCAAGAGCTTGTTCATTATGTGCAGTGCGTGTCGCGGAGTGACAGTGACCATGGTCCCGTTTTCCAGGAAGTGGCGCCACTGACTCCCTACAGGAAGCCGTTGTCTTGTAGAGTTGGTATGTGCGGG
This sequence comes from Fulvia fulva, assembly GCF_020509005.1. Classification (NCBI taxonomy): domain Eukaryota; kingdom Fungi; phylum Ascomycota; class Dothideomycetes; order Mycosphaerellales; family Mycosphaerellaceae; genus Fulvia; species Fulvia fulva. The sequence continues at coordinate 2,956,046 of NC_063019.1, forward strand.
TTGAGGATCAACGCCAGACCATATTGGGTTGCCGGCTCGTCAAGACCGTCGAAGGCGGGCTTTGGTTTGTCAGGGTATCTCTGGTGGAAGGCTGACGCCGGCTCCTCGCATCCTGGCAACACTGCTGACCACTTGGCCCAGCTCTGGGTGTGCTCCTTCCATCGTACCATGTACCAAATGTCGTTATATCTGACCTTGGAGTCAACCAAGTCTTCGACTTCTTGCTCTTCGAATGCTTGGCCCTCGCGCTCGACGAACACAGGCGCCGGTGTTGGTTCTCGCTGTCCAGGCATTCCCTTCGTAGCGGCAGGCCTTAGTTTGCTCGTGTGAAACACGTTGTGTATCTACATGCCTGTCGTGAGCTCTAGTTCGTACGAGCGCCTGCCTATAGGCCTGGTGACCTTGAATGGCCCAAGGAACTTGTGGTCAAGCTTCTTGCTTAGGCGCGTGGTCTTGATGTCACGGGCATCCAACAGTACTATGTCACCAGGTTTGTAGGCGGGTACGGGCGCTCGCTTCATGTTAGCCGCGTCTGTAGTACGGCTCTGCGCAAGGGCGTGTGAGTCTCGGAGCTGCTCGAGTCGCTCGCGGCGCATCGACTCGAGTACTTATCTCATGTGCTGCCATGTGTCCTGCATGCTATCAACTAAGTTGTCGGCTGCTTCAACATTATGGACTTCTCTTGTAGTGACTTGCGGTTTGGCGAGGGTAGTGAACTCCATCCGTAGGTAACGCCCGGAGTCTACGAAGAACGGAGTCATGCCTGTGCTGGCTGACTCGTGGTTATTGAGGGCGAACTCCGCATCAGGTAGTAGCTCTACCTAGTTGTCTTGTTGATAGTTGCAGTATGCGCGTAGATATTGCTCGAGTGTTTAGTTTGTGCGTTCTGATTATCTATCTGTCTCCGGATAGAAGGCTGTAGAAAGATTTTGCTTAATGCTAAGCCGTGCGCAGACACGGCGGAACAGCGCACTAACGAATTGTGTGCCGCGGTCGCTTACGGCTACTTCCGGTAGACTATGTGATAGGAAGATGTATTTATGAAAGAGGACTACAGCGTGCTCAGCTTCTAAGCTGTTAGTTAGGATCAACCGCACTCGCTTAGTAAGTATATCAGTGACCGTCATGATGTGTTTGTACACTAGACCCGTCTCTAGGTCTTTGCTTGGCGGCAGCTCGACGATGAAATCCATAGCAATGTGCTGCTATTCGTGTCCTAGTGTGTAATAGGGCGACAATGTGCCCTACTTCAGAAGTCTCGAGGGAGTTGAGCGCCGGCAGGTCAGGCAGTAGCGCACGTATCTAGCCACATCGCTAGCTATGTTCGGCCAGAAGAGGTTCTGTCGTTGTAGTAGGTTGAACGTCCTGGCCGTGCCTTAGTGGCCGGCTGCCTTCTTGTCATAGTATCTACTGATTATACGTGTCCTAAGGTTTTAGAAAGCAGGCATATAAAGCGCTTTATTAACGTAGAGTCTGTCTATAATAATCTTATAGTCGCTAGCGGCGATCTTCTATTATTATAACTAGGCGTTAGTATGTCCTTACTATAGGTCTAATTTGAGACGTACTATCTTAGCCTTTATCGACTTACTATCGTAGGCTTCGTTATATAGGTCGTCTTCCGTAACTTATATCTTATTATCGGTTTCTAGTAGTAGTACTAGTAGGTCACTTACTACTTCTATAGTAGGAGCGGTAGTTAGTACTATTAACTCCTCCTCGCTATTACTCTTAGAGTAATTCTTATCTAGTTCAAGTAGTAGTTATAGCGGCTCTCGTTACGTCGCTAGTCGTACTAACCTTCTCGGGGCGTCGGTTATATAGTAATCTTTGTCGTCTTCTAAATCGCTTACTAAGGGTAAGCGATAGGTAGACGGACGCTTATTAGTGATTTATATTACAAATTACGTAACGATATCGAGATTATATAGTTTTAAGATCGCCTACTATTAATACTATACTCTCTCGTTATCTACCCCGCCGGTATATCCTAGCTACGACGGGTTAGGCTATTAGGCTTCGTCCCTTAGAGTCTAGAGCAATATATAATCTTAAAGTTAAACTACGATAGAAATTCTACCTAGCGCGCTTAACGTCTATTTAGCTACTTAGTCGTTATAAAGTACTCGAGGTTATAATAGTCTATTAGGACCCGTACTAGCTTATCGTCTATAGCTCCGATTAACTCCGGTTACTATTCTTCGAAAGCCTTAACAATAGCTAATAGCTCCTTATTATAGATGTTATTAAATAGGTATAGATTAAAAGTAGGGGAGTAGAGTAAGAGATTAATCTTAAACTAACTAATAGTACGAGTATATAGTAATATATTAGGAACTAATAGATAGATAGATTTGTTATTCCCCTATTCTAGGACCCTATTCGGCCTATATAGGTATATATCTATAGTTATATATAAAGAAAACCCCGAATAGGTAAAAACCCTTCCCGCCCCCGACCTCTCCTTATCTAGATTAGCTTTCCCTCTAAACGTACGTAGTCTATATTACTACCCCGTTAGCCCCTGCTCCTAGCCGGTCTCGTCGCGCTACGCCGTGTCCTCTCTTCCTATACTACTCCTACTAGGCGGTACTGTTCTAGCTAGCCCTTCTCTAGTATCTAGTTCGTAATACGCCGTAGGTCCTTAACGTTATTAAGAAGTGCCCTAATCGTCCGGTTCCTCGCCTTTACTATCTACTCCCCCCTTCCTAGCGACTGCCTCGGATAGACGAGGAGTACGTACCGTACGTTCTAGGAGTAATAGCCGTAGGGGTAGCTAGTATTCGTATATTCTAGAACCTTCCTCTATAATAGGTACCCCTAGAGGCCGATATATTCGCTTCGTAGTTAGGTTACTATACTACTCTATACCCTCGTAAGGCGGTAGTAGATAAGCTTCGGGGGGTACTTAACCGCGGATTTCGTAGCTAACTATTCCTTAGGTTGTCCCGCTAGCTAAGGGCGTCTACTATACCCTATACCCTAGTCGTTCTACCTCTCTTTCTATAGTTGCTCTATAAACGATTTCTTACCTTCCTATTATATTACTAGCTATTCGTCCCTTACCCGGTAGTTCGGCTCGTTTCCGGGTCGAATGCCCTTATACGCTAGTACTAATTCGCGGGCCCTTACGACTATACTAGCGATGACCTTCTATACTAGGTACTATACCGACTTGCCTAAGTAGGAGGTCCGTAGCCCCTAGATATATAGGTCGATCGGCGGTATAGCGGTCTCGTACTTAAGTATCCTTATTAGTATCGACTTATATACCCCGGTAACCTTCCTTAGGCATTAGTTTTAGATCTTCGCTAACGGCGCGACGAGTCCCTTTAATATGTAGGCCCTCTCGCCTAAGGACTATACTTAGCTACTATAGGTAAGGACTAGCTATATAATAGTAGTATATAGAAGTCGTAACTACCGAAAGTCCGCCCCCTATATAGACGTAGTAAGCCTCTAGTATAATGCTATATTCTACTTAGCTTTCCGTAATATTGCCTATATATACTTCCTCTACCGTAGCGCCGGGTCTACCTATAGTCCGAGGATCCTAAGCTAATTTACCGGGTTAGTCGTATGCCCCTATATCTAGATAGAAGCTTATATATTATAGAAGAGTCGAAAGCTATCTTCGTCGTTTATATAACTATACTACTCCGATTAATATCTTAGATACTCGGAATAATCGACGAGGACTATTTATTCGATAGCCCTTATTAAGACGAGTAATCTACTTAAGTAGTAGCGACCCGCCTACGCTAGCGGCGGCGTAATCGTAGTATAAAGAACCCTAAAACTAAGGTTCCGTTCCCCTAAAGGTAGACCCTAGAGTTACGGAGTTACGGAGGACAACTACCTAATTAGGAAGTACGACCCCGAATAGTAGCGAAGGATAGTAACTAACGAGAGCTATAGCCTTACGAATATTCTATACTAAGAGTCAAACCGGGGAATAAACTAAGAAAAAACCTAGCACATAAGCCAAGGCCTACTATATAGAAAGTAGAGGCTAACGACAAACAATATAGCGTAGACGACCCTATATACGGAGGCGGAAAACTTACTAGAGGATAACGAACACCTAGCCCGGACATATAAGAACACTATAGTATAGCTACTAGGAGCGCTAAAAGCGCTATTATACTAAATCCCGAAGACAATCTAATAAGTAATATAGAAGGTAGCCTAGAGACTAACTATATAGGCAATAGTAGTAGTAGGTAAGAATTAACCCCCTCCGAAGGTAAGTAAGGCGGTACGCCTATATAGTACTAATCCGGCGGAGAAACAAGAAATCGCAGCCCTAATAAGTAAGGAGATTGTCGATAGAATCGGCTAAAAGGAGGTAGTTAGAGCGAGGGTAGAGGTAATAGGCGTAGTGAGACTCTTTACCGTATAAGAGTCTAATAGACGAAAGCTAGAGACCTATAAGGAGTAGACTACTAAAGTCGCGAAGTCGGTACGAGTCTCCTACTAATAGTATACCGTTATCGCCTACGGGGTCCCTAGGGCATTTAAGGTCGAAGACCTTCCCTACCTCTAAGTATAGAACTAGAATACCTCCCTAGGAGTACGACTAACGAAGGCGGTATAGCTATATAAGATAGTAGACCGAGAAAAGACGTATTTATCGCTTATTATCTAGGTAGAGATAGCGGAACAAGCTAACTAGATACTAGACAATAGGCTATTCTAGAACTACGAGAGTATAGACACGGAGATCTATTAGAGTAGCTATAGGGTACTATAATGCTTCTAATGCTAATAGTACGGTTATATAGCCCTAAAATACGGGGAGAAGACCCTAAGGTGTCCTTACTACGTAGGCCTATACTAGGGAAGGGAATGCCTAAAAAGGAGAGTAGGTATATATACTACGGTAGAAGGCACCTAGCGTATTTAAGCCAATACCTAGCTAGAATAGTAGTATAAGAACGAGCGAGATAAGTAAGGATCTCTATACTAGCTAGGTACCCCTAACGATAGTAGGAGGGACCTACCGTATATAAGGGCTTCGAGCCGAGCAAAAGGAAGAGGGTAGAAGAGACGAATAAGGGAACCTAACCGTAAACGTATCTACCTCCCGGTAGGCCTCGACACCTTAACCGGGCCGCTAACTAACTAGGCTAAATACAAATCTTTAGGGCGCCCTAGCGGCCCTAGGGCTAGCCGGACAGCGAGATATAGACTTAGGAGATATAGTAGGTTAGTACGGAAATAGACCTTACGGATAACGAATAATACTATACGACGACATTACTATTATATAGTATAACGTAAACAAAAGTAGGGACAAGGTCTAGCGCCACTTTCTATAAGAGCTAGACCCGCTACGGCACTACGTTATTACGGTATAGGAACTATAGATCAACCCCTACGTAGGACTCCTAGCTACTTATAATGACCGGAGATTCTATACCGTAATCGCGGGCTAACGAGGCGTTATCCCGAGGATATATATATACGTAAGTAAGACTATAGACCTTAAGTCGTAGAAGGTTAAACTACCGTAGTAGGGCAACCTAGGAGACATAACATTAATCTAGATCGATACGATATAAGGCCCTATCTAGATCTATAACGTTTATGACCCGCTACCGCGGGGTTAGACGAGTAGGGAACTAGGAACCCTCGCCTACCTAGAGCGGACCCTAAGCTAAGATATAAAGTAAGTACTCCTCGGCGACTTTAACCTCTACTACCTATAGTAGGGACTCGAATTCACTCCCCCGTACGCGTTTCTAGGGGGAAAGCTACTAGATATAACCGTACGCTACGGAATAGCCCTAGTAATACTAAAGGGAATAGAGACGTAGAAGGCCCGTATAAGTATAAGTACGATCGACCTATACTTTCTATTACGAGAACTTGAAGAGAGACTAGTCTAATACCGACCAAACTACGCGCTAGAAGCCTCCTTAGACTATATCCCTATCTAAACGACGCTAGGGGTAAAGGCGATAGAGGAGCTAGTAAGAGAACTACGCCGTAACTAGAAGAAGGCACGCTAGGACGACATAAGAGGCTTCCTAATAGCGAACCCACTATAGTATAGAGAACTCGAGACGACAGCTTAGCTAGATCAAGTAGCGGAACAGATTACCTCGGTTATATAGTAAGTAGCGGAACAATATACGCCGTTACTCCGGCCCTTAACGTAGTAGAAGGCCTTCTAGACCCCTAAATACTCTACGAAGGTAAGGGAGGCTAGAAGGGCAAGGCGATAGTGGACGAAGGAGCATACCTAAGAGACGTAGGAGCAATACTGTCGCGCGACATAAGAGAAGAAGGCATAGATAAGACGCGACAAGCTATAGGACTAGAGAGCGACAATCGGGCTCGTTATAGAAAACCCGGAACAGATGTAGAGACTTGCTAAATAGACACGACTACCTAAAGAGTAGCAAACCCCTCACTTCCCCCTAATCGTAGACCGCGAAGGGATTGCCTAGGCTACGCCCCGGGGTAAGGTAAAAGTATTAGCCGACTATTTCTTTTCGACGTAAGTAGAGGCAGACCTTACGGATATCGACCCGAGTATATACCCGGAACCGCTAGACATAGATTAGGCGGTTAGCTCTAATATAGTAACAGGAGTTATAAGTAAGCTAAAAGGACGGAAAGCCCTAGGCCTAGATAGGATACTAAATATACTGCTAAAAGAGTATAGAGAAGAGATCGCGCCGAGCCTAGCAAACCTATTTACCGCGTACCTACGGCTAGGGTATCACCCGAAGCCGTATAGAGAGTCTATAACAGTAGTGCTACGTAAGCTATAGAAGGAGGACTATACTTAGCCTAAGTCGTATAGACTAATCGTACTTCTAAACACGATAGGGAAGGTCCTAGAAAAGATAGTAGCCTAGAGACTTACGTAGCTAGCCGAGGATAACTACGTACTCCTAGTAATATATATAGGGGGAAGAAGCTAGCGATCGACACTAATAGTAATAGAGCTAATTACGGAGCAAATTCAGACCCTCTAGTACTACGGTAGGAACCGAGCGGCGTCCTTACTATCCCTCGACATCGTAGGAGCCTTCGACAACGTCTTATACTAAAGGCTAATATATATCCTACAGCAGAAAGGCATCCCCTAGTAGGTAACGACGTTTGTCTACTCCTTTCTCTAGGAACGGACAATATACCTAGTCCTAGGAAGGTATACGTCCGACCCGGTAAAGGCAGAGGCTAGAATACCTTAGGGATCTACTCTCTCCCCTATCCTATTTCTAATATTTATGTCTAATCTAATCCCCCTACTCACCTCTCCGTAAACCTTAGTATCGGGGTTCGTAGACGACATAAACATCCTAGCCTAGTTAGACTCGATAGAAGAGAACTGTCGCCTCCTTAAAGATAGGCATAAGAAATGCGAGGAGTAGGTGAAGAAGTATAGTGCCCGGTTGGCCCCTAAAAAGTACTAACTTATATACTTTAGTAAAGCGAGAATATACTATAATATAAAGGCGGCGGTAAGAATCTAAGGCTACGAGACTAAGCTATTAGCGGAGCTACGAGTACTAGGGATCTAGCTCGACCCGAAGCTAAGCTAGAATATATAGATTAAGAAAGTCTAGAGTCGAGCGTAAGTTAATAAAGCCTTAATAAAGAGGCTTACGGTATCTATATAGGGAGTAATATTCGATAAGGCAAGAGTAATATATAAGGCGATCGTTAGACTAGCTATATTATACGGGGCATAGATTTGGGGAATAGGAGGCGTAGGCAAGCCGATCCCGAAACGGATAGAGTAACCCCTAAATAGGATATAGGTAGGCAACCTACGTAGGGTACTAGGCGTATATAAGATAACGTTAATAAGTACGGTAGAAATAGAGATAGGAACACTACTAATAGGCTAGTATATCCGGGGAATAAGAATTTAATACGCGGCAAAGACGATAGATTACCTAGTATAAACTACGATCTAGGAGGTAAAGAATAAGATAGAAAGCCGCTACCGGAGAGGGGCCGGACATAGGATAAGCTAAAAAGAGGATGACCTTACTACCTTTACGGCCGTATAGATAAGTACCGAATGGCTAGTACGAAAAGAGGAGGAGCGTAGGACTCGCTAGGCCGGCGGGAGCAAGGCTAAGACCTAAAGCCTAGCGGAATAGATAGCGAGCTACCTATAGGAGTAGGACTAGAAAAGGAAGCCCCCTAAGACAATAGGCCCGATAGCGCTCCGAGTCTTCTAGAGACACAATTACTAGCTATATAGGGACCTAACAAGGGCCGAAGTAAGTATAGCGATCCAAATTAGGTCCGAATATATTAGATTAAGGGCCTACCTATTTAGGAGACGCGTACTAGACATCTATAGCCTAGCCTACTAGTATAGCTACCTATCGTAAAACCTAGAATATATACTACTACGATGCCCGTAGTAGGCGAGAGGTAGGGGAAATTAGAGGTACTAAGCGGGAAGGAGAGACTATAAGTTAATTATTAGGGACAAAGGTAACATTCGCCGAATCTCTCGGTAGATACTATAGTAGGGATACCTCTAGTAGTTTAGCCTCGCTAGCGAGACGGAGGAGTAGATAGATAAGAGGCGGAAGCTAGGGGGTAGCAGATAGGGTAGTCATTAGGGCAGGCCTATAACACTAGCGTACCCCTAATAAGGGAAATTTAAGACGATAACTAGGAGGAAAAGACAGGCGGGAAGGAGGAGGGGTTTTTACTAATACGGTTTCCCCTCTATATATATAAAAACAAGATAGTATAGCTATATAGGCTAAAGGGCACTATAATAGCTTAATGAAATATCTATCTATATATTATAGAACCGTAGTCGGCGCGTAAAGTGTATTAGATTGTACTTTTCTAGGGTAACCCGAGCCCCGTACCTCCTAGCCTAGTCCTTATAGATCTTATACTTCTCTTCTAGTAGCCTATAGTTCTCCTTAGTCGAGGAAGACTACGCTAGGATGTTTGTATCGTCTACGAAGCCGCTCGTAGCGGTAATCTAGGATTCTAGGGCTAGGAGTAGCGTCGCTATAAAGAAGAGGAACAGAATAGGTACTAGCGTTAAGCCTTACGGGATTCTAGTATAGACTACTTAAAATAGGCTCTTATACTAACCGACTAGGATCGACATACTACGGTCTTAGAGGTAGGACCGTACGAAGTTAATAAGCTACTTAGGGAGTCCTTTCGACCTTAGGATATAGAGTAGCCGCGGGTATAATACGTAGTCGAAGGCTCCCGATATATCTAGACTAAGTAAGGATACTACCTTGTCCCTATTCCTATACTAGATAGCCTTTACCTAAGAGGTAATAAGTTCTATCGCGGATAGCGTCGATCGCTATAGGCGCGTACCTATCTAGGTGTCCGGGAGTAGGGAGTATTCCTCTACCGCCTCGGAGAGTCTCGTTATAACTAGCTTCTTAAGCGCCTTTCTAAGAGTATTAAGGAGCGTAATTAGGCGGTATAACTTCACCTACGTATAGTCTTCCTTTTACGGCTTACGTAGGACTACTATCGTCGATTATTTAAATACTGTTAGGTAGTATCCGGTCTATAGGTAGGCGTTAAAGATCGCTACGACTACTAGGGCTAGTTAATCTCTATACTTCTTTAGTAGTTCGTTTAGAATCCTATCCGACCCCGAGACTTTCTTTACCGGTAACTTCCTAAGTATAGCGGTAATATCTCCCTCGGATATATTCTATTAGACCGCTATACTAGGGGCTAGGGGAGTAGAGCTATTTATGTTACTTAGATTAGCCTCGACTAGGGGCGGGAAGAACTTACTAGCTAGTAGACGCGCCTTAGCCTCGGGGTCGCTAACCGGGCTACTAGGCGATTATAGCGCTAGGATAGAGAAGGAGGGGCTATATATAGGGTCCTATCGGGCCTATTTTACTAGCTTCTATATCCTCGCTAGCTTGTCGGCGATTTCTTCTACTATAGCTCTCTAGCCGACTACTTTCTCCCTCCGTATTGTAGCTTTCTTCTATTAGTATACCTCTCTATATACGTTCTAGGCCTCCTCGCTATAGCTGCTCGTCTATACCCGGCGGGCTCTCCTTTCTTCCCTTACTACCGTAGTATACTTCGGCGTCTAGTATAGTTTAGACTATGTCGTTAGTTAGGTAAGCGGAACGTAAAGTAAGGTCGCTTTTCTTATTTCGTCTATTAACCCTTAGACTACCTCGTCTATCTCGTCTTTACTATTGTATTACTACTACGCGATCTAGACTAGCCTCTTAGAGTTATCGAGGTACGCCTAGATATTAGCCTAGTAGGCCTTTCCCTAGTTTAGCTTAGGGGTTCTCGCTAGTATACGTTATATCTATATCGTAATAGAGGTCCTAACTAGTATATAGTCTAACGACGCCTCGAGTTTATGTTCGATCCTATAGTAGGTTACTATATAGTAGTAGCTATCTAAGATCTAGGAGAGGTCGATCGTGCCTTAGAGTCCCCCTCTCTTCTAGGTACCTAGGTCCTTCGGGGTATTAAGGGCAATTACGTTACTCGCTATTAAGTCGATTACTTCGTCGGCTATAGGGTACGGCTATATAAGGCTTTCCTAGGAAGGGTAGTATATATTAAAGTCTCCTACTACGATATAGTAGCCTTGTCTCTTAAGCGTACTATCTAGGTATCTATAGACCCTAAGGTCGCGGCTAGACCTCGAGGCTAGCGGTTATATATATATATTGTATATCTAAGTACTACCTACGTAGAGGGAGGTAATATCTCCCCCGCCTTCTTCGTCTACGTAGTATACTACCTCCTATTTAGATTCTAGTATGTCCTTACTAATATAGAAGCACGTACGGGGTCTACCGTCGCTTCGTAGATATATCGTATAGCCTAGTAACTTATAGGTCGTTAGTCTCTTATAGTACGGGTTAATCTATAGCTCCTAGATTACTAGGACGTAGTAGACGTACGGGTCCGCCTCGTATAGGAAATAGTTCTAGACTATATCCTTACTATAGTTAACGTTATACTATATTAAATAGGTACGAGTTACGTAGTAGTAGAAGACGGCGGATTATACAAAAGACAAAGAAGAACCTAATAGGATAGCGTGTATCTATATATAGTATCGCTAGTATTAGTATAGGTAGATACTAGGTGTCCGGATGTTTGCTAGCCTATAGGCTAGTAAACCCTAGTTACGTGATCTAGTTATATAACACACCTATACCTATATACTTGTCCTACGGCCTATATGTTCTTAACACTCCTACTTAGGCTATATAGTCTCCTATAATCCCTTTACGTAAGCTAGAGCTACCTTATAAAGGTTTAGAACTACTAGCTATTAAGGGGCTTTATTAACCTATTAGTAGCTATGTCCTTTATATAGTAGTAGTCTACTACAATCTTCTTCTACTACTAGAGATGTCTAATATAGTTATATATAATATTAATATACTTTGACCTTTTATATATATAGGTATCTTTAATAAGTATTAAAGCGGCTTAGTTGTTACTAACACGGACAAGGCGTAAGACAGGGCGTAAACGTATTAATACCTTAGAATCGAATAAGTTCTACGAAGAAGAGAAGATAAGAAAGTCGCGAAGCCGCGATAAAGTAAACATCGAGGTCAGGGTCTAGGGTCCGGGCGCGCTAGCGTACTAGGTTACATAATACTAAGTGTAGCCTTACGAGGTGAACCGTAACACTACCCCCCTTCTCAAACCGCCGTACGCCCTCGTACGCGGAAATATATCGCCGTAGGATATATTCGTAAGGAAGGACCGTACTATTAGGAAGCGCTAGCTTACGTCGGGTTAACCGTAGAGAGACTATATATCTTACCGTAGTAAGCCTTAAGTCGAGTCTATATTATACCGTAGTATGCCTTAGACAAGCTAACTATATATTAAGCCTTAGCTTACCTTAAGTTATATCTATATTACGCGGGCGTCGTAGGGTCGACTATCGGTAACGATGTCTAGATCGTCTAATATCTAACCTTTAGGCTTACGCTATCTAGGTAGTAGACCGGCCGCTAACGGGTTCTTATAATAATAATCTACTATCGCTTCCTCGGTACTACCTTTCAATTTACTATAAGGCACTTCTATAATAGTACTACCTTCCTAACGGACAGTATACTTTATATACTTCTTAGCTCTACTAGTCTATCTACTGTCTATAATCGCCTTAACTACGTATTTATCTAGCTCCTCGCTATCGCCTTCGGAGGCCTCGATAAGTAGTTAACCTTAGCTTTAATTAGGGAATAGGTTGTTATTTACTAGGCGTAGTATACTAGTATAGAACCTCGGGTATATACGTATACTTTCCTAAAGGTCGAGCTCGTATACGTCTACGTTAATCTTACGGGTAATTATAAAGGGACCTATATTCTTATAGTTAAGTTTCTTATAGGGCCCTCGTACGCGGAAATATATCGCCGTAGGGTATATCCGTAAGGAAGAACCGTACTATTAGGAAGCGCTAGCTTACGTTAGGTTAACCGTAGAGAGACTATATATCTTACCGTAGTAAGCCTTAAGTCGTATCTATATTACGCGGGCGTCGTAGGGTCGACTATCGGTAACGATATCTAGGTCGTCTAATATCTAACCTTTAGGCTTCTAGGTTCTTAGTAACCGAGCGAGAAAGCTCCTCGGCTATAGCAATCTAGAACTCGGTAGGGTTATACCGTAGCCTATATTCTACCTCTTCGCCCTTCTAGGTGAAGTTAATTAGTATCGTATAGCGGTAGCTAAGATGTTCCTCCTTCCGCGTACGTGTGCCCTATTATAAGGTCTTATCCTCTCTACCTATACGGAGTCGAGTTTCCTTCTTAGACTAACGTCGGTTATACTTATTACGTAGTAGCTCTTAGTACTTCTAGCGCCGACGTTCTTCCTCTTACTAACGAGCCTACTTAGTATCTCCGCGACCCTAAGTCTCGTTCTATATCTCTTACGCTATATTACGTAGTCGTTCTATACCTACGGTATCGTCGAAATCCGGATCCTACTACGACTCGTCTTCTACCTCTTACTACGCTACGCTAAGTACGCCGTTCCGCTTTCGTCGGGCTTCTCGGAGGAACGCCTTCGTAAGAGGGTTTAGGTTAAGTCTTAGGATAAAGGATGATTCGTCTAGTCCGATAGTCGTATTAGTACCTACGGCTATTTAAGTCTCGGTCGTACGCGGTCGTAGTAGCGATACGTAGTCTATAATCGTACGGCTCGGCAATCTAAGGGCGGTAGAACTTAATAATACGGACAAGGCGTAAGATAGGGCGTAAACGTATCAATACCTTAGAATCGAATAAGTTCTACGAAGAAGAGAAGATAAGAAAGTCGCGAAGCCGCGATAAAGTAAACGTCGAGGTCAGGATCTAGGGTCCGGGCGCGCTAGCGTACTAGGTTATATAATACTAAGTATAGCCTTACGAGGTGAACCGTAATAGTTACCTATAAGCTTAACTAGCCTTAGCTCGTTAATAGTGCCCTTACTTGCCCTTATACTCGGCTAGAAAGAGCTCTTTCCTACTAGTTCTAGGCACCCCATTTCTCTAAGGACAGTAGTAAGAAATTATAACTACTTTACGGCTACGTTTATAGCTATAAACCTAGCTTCTATTATTGATGTTATAATAGACTTCTACTTCCTACTTATCTAGGACATAGGTAATCTATAAAGGAACTATACGTATCCTAGAATTAAGACTCTATCTACTTTGTCTATAGCGTAGTTAGAGTCCGAGTATCCCTAGAGATTGCCCCCTCCCTTTCTATATATAAGACCTAGGTCTAGGTACGACCGTAGGTATCGGGAGAGCTTCTTTAAAGCCTTTATATACTACTACGAGGGATTAGCAACATATAAGCTAATTCCTCTAAGGGGGAATGCTAAGTCTAGCCTTATTATTATTATTAGCTATATCTAGGTACTATTATAGCTCTAGTAATCTTGTTTGTTACACCTCTTATTTATAGGAGCCGTAGGTACTAAATACTCGTAGCTCTCTATAGGTAAGTAGGTTAGCGTAGCCTTCTCTCTAGCTATGTTTATCTTAGCTAAGTTAGCGTAGATATAGATAGATAGATAGATTATTCATTCGCCTGTTTTAGTGCCCTATGGCCTATGCAGGTCTCTCGCTATTTAGGTCTATTTGTGTAGGTAGGAAACCCGATTAACGGATGAAAACCTCCTCGTCTTTGCCCTCCTCGTTCTTTCCTGTCTTGTCCTTTCGTTCTCCTTCCTTTAGGGTACGCTAGTGTCATAGTTGTTACCCTATGACTACCTTGCCCGTAACCCTAGTGATGTCCTCCTCTCGATTCCCTTTCTCCCTTCTATTTCCCCGGCTCTTCTCTCTCTCTCCCTCCTCTCTATCCATCTTTCCGTTTCTACTACTAGGGAGAATTGCTCTAGGTAGTCCTCGTTAAGGATCTATCTTGTCACTCTCCTTATATCTTGTCTGTCCTGGATGATGGCCTGGTATTGCCTGTCTCTTGCCTTCGCCCTCTACTAGCTTCTCCCTTTTACCCACTTAGTACAGTTCAGCACTATATACTCCGGGTTTTAGGATAGGTAGCTATAGGGGCAACGTTTGGAATCGTATCCTAGGACTCTTCTTTAGTGCAAGTATGCTCTTAGCCCAATGTGCTCAGAGCGAATCTAGATAGCTATGCTTGCTTCCGCCCTCTTCAGGTCTTTGTAGATAAGGTAGTTATACCTCCCGAAGGTCCTGGCCGCTAGTAGGGCTCCTAGCCTTACCGGTTTTTGGTTCTAACGCGTTTCCTATAGGTGACCTACGATCCTTTCTACTTAGCTTTGCTTCTTTTTCCCTTTGTCCCCTGTGTTAGCTTGCTCCCTTAGAGCTTCTCTCTGTTTAAGGGCTGCTAGGATTTCCTATGATGTTTTTAGGTCTGCTTCCTTCTATAGGATTATGTGTGGCCGGTTAGGTCTTCTCCTCCTCTCCCACTAGGTTCTTATCCTTTGAGTAGCTGCTTAGATAGTTCCCTAGGCTGGGTATACTAATGTCTTCTCTACGTATTGACACCTCATGCCCTGGAGGTACTCCCTGATAGGGGCTGTACCTGATTCCATTTCTATTGTCCTATAAGGGGTTGACTTGTATACCCCTAGTACTCTCTTTAGGTAGGCTGCCTACGCTCTGTTAAGGGGGTCCTTAATTCTCTTCGGGATGTGTTTTTCCGCTGCCCAAATTGCTGCTCTATATAGTATTGCGGGCTTGACAATGGCCTTGTACATAGTCTAGGCCTTTGTGAAGGTCGCCCCCTAGGTTGACGTAGTAAGTCTCTCGATTGATTGTCTATTAGTGTCCGCTCTCGCTTGCGCCTTCTTCACTTATAGTCCCTAGCTAAGTTTCGGGTCTAGCTATATCCCAAGGACTCTGAGTTCCCTTATAGGATGGGTCTCGAACCCCTAGATTTTTACTAGTGCTACTAAGTTGTGTTTTGTCTTTACCTTGCTAAAATGGATAAGTTAGTACTTGTCCGGTGCGAATTTTGCCCTATGCTCTCTTGCCCACTTTTCGTATTGTCTATGTCTCTCCTCTAGGAGTGCGCAGTTTTCCTCTATAGACCCCGACTACGCTAGGATATTTGTGTTATCTACGAACCCCGATACTAAGGTGTTTGCTGTTTCTAGGAGTAGGGTCAGGTCGGCTATAAAGAGGAGGAACAGAATTAGGGAGAGTATAGAGCCCTATAGGATGCCCGTGTTCGTAATTAGGGTCTACGGGGCTTTGAAGGACCCTAGGAGGATCTGGGTTGTTCTGTCCTTAAGGAATGACTACATAAAGTGTACTATCTAGGCTAGGATGCTTTTCATTCTAAGGATGTGTAGGAGCCTTACGTAGGACACGTTGTCGAAAGCCCCTGATATGTCTAGTGAAAGCAGTAAGGCTACCTTGTTGTTGCTATAGTACTAGATGTGTCTGATTTGCTCTATAATCAGTTCGACTACTATGAGGGTAGATCTCTTTTGTCTCCCCCCCATTTACGTTGCCGGGAGGAGGTTGTGTTCTTCTACTATTCCGGTGAGCCTTATAGCTACGACCTTCTCTAGGAGCTTCCCTAGTATATTTAGTAACGTAATTGGTCTGTATGACTTCAACTTAGTATAGTCTTCCTTTTAGGGTTTCCTTAGGACGCAAGTTAGTGATTGCCTAAAAGCCTTTAGGCAATACCCCTGCTTTATACACTAGGTAAAGATTGGCGTAAGCACTAGAGTAATGAGGCTACTACTAGCTTTTAGGTAATAGTTAGGGATCTTGTCTGGGCCTAGGGCTTTGTTGCCCTTTAGTTTCTTGATAATGTTTCCGATCTCTATAGTAGACACTTGCTAGTTAGCCTCCCTTAGCGGAGGAATGCGTGTTCCTAGGATGTTGCTTAGGTCTGCCTCTACCTAAGTCCCGAAGAAGTGGTCTACGAATACTTTCGCTTTCCCTATCGGAGTGGTTTGCGTTTTCCCGTCTTAGTCCTATATTAAGGGAAACTAGGGCGGGGAGTTTCGTTCCTCGTCTAGTTTCCTAGCCCATTCTACTAGTCTCTAGATTTGTTCCGGGTGTTCTGTGATTATCCCTACAGTTGACCTCTACTCCTACGTCTTATCTCTTCTGATCTGCGCCTTCTTTACTTTGTACGCGTTGTTATAGGCTTCCTAGTTTGCTTAGGTACGCCGTTACTCCTATCTCCTTCTTGCTCTCCTTGCCTCCTTGACTTTGGCTATACACTCTAGTGTCTAGTATAGCTTCTAGTATAGCGACCATCTCTTCTCAGGTATATAGGCCTAGGCTACCCTTTGTATAGCTTCTATTAGCTGCTCTACTGCTTAGTCAATCCCCTCCGTTATATATATATTGTTAATGTTTACCTGTTCTAGTTCGCCTTCTAGCCGCTACTATACTAGTGTCCACTCGGCCTACTTCTAGTAGAGCCTCCTCTTAGGTTCCCTCTCCTCCTTAACTGTGAGTTAGATGTCGGTTTGGATTGGATAGTGGTCTAATAAGGACTCTAGTTAGTCATTAACTGTACAGCTTTCTACCCGTCGTGTTAAGGCGTAGGACATAAAGTATAGGTCTAGCGTGCTAGAACTGTTGTTTCTAGCCTAAGTTTCTGTTCCCTTTAGCGTGATCAAGTCCATTTAGGCTGTTTCTATCTGACTAATAAGCCTCCTTACTAAGAAGTAGTGTACTAGGGTGAAGTCCGATCCCTACTTTAGGTAGTAGAGGTTGAAATCTCCTATTACGATGTTGTGGTTTTGTTAGTCTATTGCTTCCGGGAGCCTTCCTAGCGTGTGTAGTTGTGTACTGCTTCTGGACTCTAGAGGTGGGTTGTATACGCTATAGATCAGGACCTGGCCTTAAGTTGTTTTGAGCTACACTATAGTGATATCCCTATCGGTTCTCGGCTAGGCCTACTAGTCCTCTACTAGTACCTTCTTACTGACATAGATACAAGTTCGTAGGACTCCCTCGGTTCTGTTTATTACTACGTGGTATCTCGGGTCTCGCACAGTTAATAGAATCCTAGAGTGTAGGTTGATCTATAGTTCCTATATTACTATAATGTAGTGTTCCTCCGGGTCTAAGGCTTGTAGAAAGCTCCTTTGGACCTTGTCTTTGCTTCTGTTCACATTATACTAAATGATTAATAGTCTATTAGTGTGAGGCATCAGGACATGTTTGTGTCTAGGTCCGTTTAGTCTTACTATTGGTCTTACTATTAGTTTTCCCGTCCCTCCTCCTGTTCTTCCCTTTAGGGTTAGCTCCCTATCATTTGGTTGATTCTTATTTGTCTATTGCTCTGCGCTGCCTTATATAAGAACGTTGGTCTCCCTATTACTAGCACTATTTATAGCTCCTCTTATAGCCGGGGTCTCTTATTCGGGTAGGTGGTTCTCTCTAGTTGTTTCTGTTCACCTACTAGGAACCTGGTTAGTGTTATTACCCTTGCTTCCCGCGCTCTCTACTAGGCTAATAGTCTAACTAGGTATTAGTTTGACCATGCCGGGTGTTTTCTCCTACATACTACGCATCTTATGTCCTCCTTCCGTTTTTGGCACTCTTAGGTCGCGTGATCACTAGCATAGTATAAGTAGACTAGTGTAGCTTTGCTACACTTTAGGGTAATATGTCCGTACTGTTAACAGTTGAAACATTGAAGGATTCTGTAGTTACTCTAATAGATTTCTACATCTAGCCTCTCAAAGTCCTAGTACAACCCTTAGTCTAAGACCTTGTTCGCTTGCTCTAGTGTTATAACCTATAAGATCAGCGAGGAGGCCCTCTTGCCCTCCTCTATCTTCTTCTTGACCCACGCTGTCTTTGTGATCTATAGTCCTAGTGCTGTTACCTAGTTTTGCCTCTAGAGGTTTGGTGTATCCCTTTATATGTCAAAGGTTCGTGGGACCCTATGCGCAATTACTATGTACTGTTAATAGGAGACTTTCGCTGTGCTCCCGATCTTCAGTGTCCACTCCTTGTTTATTTCGAGGGCCTTCTTGTCCTATACGTATACTATAAACAGCTTGACCCCTTTGTTGTCTGCCCTTGCCCCTACTATTCCCTTTACTCCGATCTTCTCGACTATCTCCCTCCCGGTCATCTTTCATATCTCTTCCTTCTCTTTCTAGTCCGTAATATAGACTCGTAGTACTGTGCTTTAAGGGGGGGTAGGTTGGCTCGCGATTGTTACCTAGGTCGTTAGGCCCTAGGTCTGTCTCGGGTCTCTTTAAGGGTTGTTTCTTACGTTTCGTGTTGCTGCCTCGATTGCTATGTTAATCGTAGTGCTTGTTTGTCGTTTGAGCGCCTTCAGTCCCCCGAGCAGTTCGCTTATTACTCCTTTTAGTGCTCTCTCCGGAAACCTCCCTTCTTCTGCCGCTACTATCTCTTCCGCCTTCTTGCAGAGCGTCCTCCACTCGTCTCCCCCTTGCTCTTGGTCGTCTACTGCCGTCGTCGTCGCCATTTTTCCAACTCTTAGGTCCCTATATTAGCGGTTATATATATAGGTTGTGTATCTAGGTACTCCCTGCCTAATAGTAGTAAATATATATTCTTCTACGTCGTTCAGAATCTCCTCTACCTAGCTTATTATAGGGTCTAGATAGAACATCTAGGCAATAAGAGCCTTATAGTATTTAGCCTTATACTCTTTAGAGTTATTATCTCCGTCCCCCCTTAACCTCTTATTACCTATAACCTAAGGTGGCGCTAGGTATTCGGATAGGTCGAACTGAACGACATCTTCTTTTTCTTTTATTAGAGTACTCTAGTCTCTAAACTTCTAGTATTCCCTAATGTCCTTTAGGGGAGGGGGAAGTTACACAAATAGCGGTTACTATAGTGTTAATAACTTAGGTAGGTTCTATATAGATCCACCGTTATCGGCCTTCAATAGTATTAAAACCGCCTTAATATTTTCTCCTAGCCTTCATAACGGTGTCTCTAATAATCCCCTATCGGAAAATTTCGCCCTAAAGGGCTTCCTCCTAATAGGATTACGCTATAGCGCTCGACTCGGCTAGTTAGTAAAGGTAATACTAAGATCTATATCTCCCCCCTTCTTATTCTTAAACTAGTCGACGTGACTATACGCTTTTATAGCTTTTATATCGGGATCCTAGAACAGCTATTATTTTGTAGTGTTTTCTAAGTAGCCTATAAATACGGCTTCTTTTCCTCGGTTTATTAACTTGTCTCTCCTTAAGCCTTAAGGTTAGGCTCTTAGGTCTATATAGACTATAGCTTTACATCCCTAGACGCGGAAATAGTCGACTAACGGTACTTAGCTAGTAAAGGCTTCTTCTAGTAAAAGAGCAATACTATTAATAATCGGACTATTAGGCAGTCTGCTTCAAATTATAGTCTATACTTATAAAGCTTCTAGCTAGAACTTAACTAGTATACTAGAGTCTTTAAGTATAGCCCGGACTATGTTCTTAAAGGCTTGAATTGACCTTTTTATAGGTCCATTTTGAAGGGAGTTATAGGCATTAGTTATGTCTATCTAAGTACTAAACTCCTTCTCCTACTCTTTTAGTAAGGCGAGAATTTCCTTTATACTATTACTACGGATCGTAGATAGAAAGTACCTTGACTACCGTTCTACCTAGACCTTCTAATCCCGTAGGGCTATAGGAGCGTCGCTCCTAGCCTTTAAAGAGATTACCTACTTCTTCCTAGAGAAGTTGTCTATAATCTTAAGCCAATATTTATACCCTAGCCTAGAGACTACGCCCTAAAAAGGCCTATAGATGTCAATAGAGATAAGGGCTAGCCTCTCCCCTTTCCTCTCTATAGTAGGTCCCTTGAACTTCCTTATATTTATAAGGGAGTAGACCTTGTAGTTCTAGTGTTTAGAAGGAATAGGAATAGGATCTTTCTTATTAGTAACTCTATATAGGTTTCTTAGTAGTCCCTTACTAAGGTATATACATCTTCTATACTATAACTCCTACTGATCTTTAGACTTAGTATTAGCTATAGCGGTGCCGTTACGTTCTTAAGAGAGTATACTAGTATACTATAGCTTAAGAATTTCCGAGATCGAGTAGATAAACGGTACTCCTCCTCGAAGTTTAGTCTAGACAACGGGTTTACTAGACAAGGATTTTAGGGTGAAACTAGGTAGTTAGATAGCAAACTATTAGCTAAACTAATGCTACGAAACAAGACTAACTCTAAGGCTAGGAACAAACAGGACATTTTCTAAGACAATTTACTTTCTAGAAGGACTACCTATTACTACACTTCCTATATATATAGCTTGTAGATAGCCACCCCTAACCTTGATCTACTTCCTCTTTTAAAGAGGCTTTAGTGTCCTAAATAGTAAATCTTAGTTAGTTATATATAATGATGTATAAGAGTTAAGTAACTACTCGGACGAGGGGTACTTACCTTTAGCTTCTATAGTAGAATAGGCAACCTTATTAACATCATTATCTTCTAATAGTATCTTAGAGTCTGATACGTCTTCCTAGGTTGTATAGGCCCTTATAGGCTTCTTACTAGAGGAGGCCTTTAGCTTACGGCTCTCCTTTATCTACTTTATAAGGTCCGTTATTACCTTAAGGACATCACGAAGGTTTAGTAATAATGACCTCCTACGAGGTAGTAACGGTTATCTCTTAGTAGGGTAGGTAACCCTAGCTAGTTTGTCCTTGTTCCTAATAGCCTACTAAGCTATAGAAAGGTGTAGGCACTTACTTATAAAATAGTCACTATTATAGAGATAGTACGTAAGCTTGCCCTAGAGACCCTTCTTAGCGAACATAGCTATCTCTTAATAAATCATTAATTCTTACTTCTCCCTAATGATTATAAGAATGTCTTGTAGTAAGAGATTTACCTAGGCATTAATTACATCGCGAATTGAGCTAAATAAGTCTAGTAGAGCTACTAAGAGTTACTAGATCTTTCTGTCCTTAGTCTTAATGTCTTAGAACTAAGGCGAGATTGAAACAGCCCTCCTTATAATTAAGCTAAGCTCCTACTAGGCGTTATCTATTAACTAGTCCTCTATTATTACGAAATTAGTGTATTACTAAAGCAAACTTCTTCTAGTAGCGAGAAGTCTTCTCTTATATTTAGCTTTAGCCTATTCCTATAACTCCTTTATATACCGGATCTCGTATATTATCTCTTAGTCATCTGTCGATAGATAGATGTACATCTTATATCGGGCCGTTATATTGTGCCGTCTATACAATACCTTCCTTATCGCTTAATCTAAAGGAAGAGATGACTCCGATAATATAGAGGGTGTCGCTATAGATAGGGTTGTAGCGGGAATGTCCGTAATAATGTCTTCGAGGACCTAGTTAACCTACTTTGATACTAGGTGTATTCTTATTAGCTTGAACTATGTTTTGTAGTTCTCTCTTATTAGAATAGGTGCTACTCTCTTTCTTATAAACCTAGTCTCGTTTTCTATTTTTTGTAAGTTAAGGGATAGGTAAGCTACCCTTAGGTAAAAGGATATATTCGGTCGTACGCGATCGGATCGAAATAGGATAAACCGAACGCGAGGTTAATAGCGGAGAGGATAGCTATCCGCCGGGAAGAGGAGGAAAGTTGGTCGGTAAGGATCGTATTAGTACTAAGATACTATAGCGTAACTCTCTTAGTAGAGGGGGTTTCTAAGACACTACGGCTCTCTTAGAATAAACAGTTAGTCGATACGAACGCGATGTCCGGAGAGCGACTCTTCTTAGTAAGCTCGCCTACTTATCTAAGGTATTAGTATAGGCTCCCTAACTCGGAGTCTAATAGCGCCTTACTAGGCTCTTTTACGTCTTATATATACCTATAGCACGGCTGTAGCTTCCTATATAAGGCGGGTACGGCCTCTAGTCTACCTTCTATTTGTTCTAAAGAGGAATAACTCTAATACGACTTTATCGAGGGTGAAATACCGAGTTACTAACCCGGGCTTATAACCTATTAAATAGGTACGAGTTACGTAGTAGTAGAAGACGGCGGATTATACGAAAGACGAAGAAGGACCTAATAGGATAGCGTATATCTATATATAGTATCGGTCGACGACGAGAATCACCTGTACGTGGTGTCGGCTACGAACCTCTCGTCTAGCTACGAGAGAGCCAAGTATTCTCACGCTGGAGCGTCGTGGGCGCGACGGGCGCGTAGCGTAGGCGAAGCCGCGGCGAACAGAGGACTACCAGCAAAACGGGTATGAAAACCATCCGACGAGCGTGTACTCGTGTCGGGAGCGAGTCCCTCTTCTTTCTACGTGTAAGAAGGGCGCGGAACCGTGGCCTATACGCTCGACAGGACACCTCTGGTATGAGTGCAGAATTTTCACCTCCGGAGACCGCAAACCGAGCGGGCTAAGCGACGAACATTGGACGAGCGGACTACAGAACAACAACTGAGCGGACTATGCAACGGCGTCGAGCGGACTACGAAACAATCTGGTGTTTGCCAGCGGGCAATGCGGTGGGTAGGTGGACACGCGACGAAGCCTGTAAGGGCCTGTTGAACACCCGGTATGGGAACGAGGGTTTTGCCTGAGGCACTGCCTGTCTCGCTACACAACGCACCTAGTCTGACATAGTAGATTGCGACGAGGAAAAGACGATAGCCTAAGCAAGGAAAAGACGGCTGTTAGGACGGGGAAAAGACGTACAATGCAAGTGGATTAGTTCTGTGATCGGGGAGGATCGAGGGCAGGGTGATAAGGAACTTCATATTGGTTAGTAGGTGGAAACGCAAGGAGTACGCTGCCCGGCGTGGTGTGTGCCCCGAGCAAACCTGCGAGGCATGGACGGCCGCTTTCTAGAGATAGGCTGCGGTAACGCGAAGGGCGTCAAAACCTGGGGCGTGGTGTACACTGGCAGCGACGGCTGACACTGTCTGTACAGCCCGAGAGGACGGATGCGCATGTCGGTCAATAGAGAGCACTAAAGGGCTTAGGCCTATGGAGGTGGATATTGGCTTAAGGAGCAAACAGGGAGGGAGGGCGTAGAGGGAAGCTTTTGCTCCGGGCTAACCTCTCGAAACGAGGCTACACGGTGGTGCTAGATGAGTGGGAAAGCGCGGTTAAGACTTGTCACCTTATCTCGTAGCTAGCTTGCTAAATACGATTCCTTCCTTGCCCTCGACATCGCAGGGGCCTTCGACAACGTCTCACACCAAAGGCTAATACATATCCTACAGCAGAAAGGCATCCCCCAGTGGGCAACGTCGTTCGTCTTCTCCTTTCTCCAGGAACGGACGACATACCTAGTCCTAGGAAGGTACACGTCCGACCCGGTGAAGGCAGAGACTGGAATACCTCAGGGATCTACTCTCTCCCCTATCCTGTTTCTAATATTTATGTCGGATCTAATCCCCCTACTCACCTCTCCGCAAACCTCAGCATCGGGGTTCGTAGACGATACAAACATCCTAGCCTGGTCAGACTCGACAGAAGAGAACTGTCGCCTCCTTGAAGATAGGCACAAGAAATGCGAGGAGTGGGCAAAGAAGCATGGTGCCCGGTTCGCCCCTGAAAAGTACCAACTTATACACTTCAGTAAAGCGAGAACACACCATAATATGAAGGCGGCGGTAAGAATCCAAGGCTACGAGACCAAGCCATCAGCGGAGCTACGAGTACTAGGGATCTGGCTCGACCCGAAGCTAAGCTGGAATGTACAGATTAAGAAAGCCCAGAGTCGAGCGCAAGTCAATGAAGCCTCGATAAAGAGGCTTACGGCATCTACATGGGGAGCAACATTCGACAAGGCAAGAGTAATGTATAAGGCGATCGTCAGACCAGCTATGTTGTACGGGGCACAGATTTGGGGAACAGGAGGCGCAGGCAAGCCGATCCCGAAACGGATAGAGCAACCCCTAAACAGGACACAGGCAGGCAACCTACGTAGGGTACTAGGCGCATACAAGACAACGTCAACAAGCACGGTAGAAATGGAGACAGGAATACCACCAATCGGCCAGTACATCCGGGGAATGAGAATTCAATACGCGGCAAAGACGACAGGTTACCTAGCACAAACCACGATCCAGGAGGCAAAGAATAAGATAGAAAGCCGCTACCGGAGAGGGGCAGGATATAGGACAAGCCAAAAAGAGGATGACCTTACGACCTTTACGGCCGTACAGACAAGCACCGAATGGCTAGCACGAAAGGAGGAGGAGCGTAGGACTCGCCAGGCCGGCGGGAGCAAGGCTAAGACCCAAAACCTAGCGGAACAGATAGCGAGCTGCCTATGGGAGCAGGACTGGAAAAGGAAGCCCCCTAAGACAACAGGCCCGATAGCGCTCCGAGCCTTCCAGAGACACAATTACCAGCTATATAGGGACCTGACAAGGGCCGAAGCAAGCATAGCGATCCAAATCAGGTCCGAACACATTGGATTAAGGGCCTACCTGTTCAGAAGACGCGCACTAGACATCTATAGCCCAGCCTGCCAGTGTGGCTACCCATCGCAAAACCCAGAACATATGCTACTACGATGCCCGCAGTGGGCGAGAGGCAGGGGAAATTGGAGGCACCAAGCGGGAAGGAGAGACTACAAGTCAATTATTAGGGACAAAGGCAACATTCGCCGAATCTCTCGGTGGATACTACAGCAGGGATACCTCCAGCAGTTTAGCCTCGCGAGCGAGACGGAGGAGTGGATAGACAAGAGGCGGAAGCGAGGGGGGTTGCAGATAGGGTAGTCATCAGGGCAGGCCCATGACACTAGCGTACCCCTAACAAGGGAAATTTAAGACGACAACGAGGAGGAAAAGACAGGCGGGAAGGAGGAGGGGTTTTCACCAACACGGTTTCCCCTCTATATATACAAAAACAAGATAGCATAGCTGCATAGGCCAAAGGGCACTACAACAGCTTAATGAAATATCTATCTATCTATATAGTATCGCTAGTGTTAGTATAGGTAGATACTAGGTGTCCGGATATTTACTAGCCTATAGGCTAGTAAACCCTAGTTACGTAATCTAGTTATATAACACACCTACACCTATATACTTGTCCTACGGCCTATATATTCTTAATATACTAGATTATACTAAGCGTGTCGAGGCTAGTTATCGTTATCGATAATTATTTCCTCTATAATGTCCTATATCCTACTATCTTATACGTCCTAGTCTACGCCTATCGGCTATATACTAAAGGGGAGCCGGGCCTAGTTAGATTCCCTCGCCGTAGCTAGTAGAGTACGTAGCCTCCCGTACGCCCTAGGTTACGTATCCTTTATATTATTCTCGGCCCTAGGGCGCTTATACCTAACCGCCGCTAGCTAGTTTCGGTATAGGCTAGCCTTACGGTCGCCGTAGAATCTTAGGGCGACGGTTCTATTTATAATTGCCTTGTTTTTCGCTAGTTTCCGCTATAGGCATTCCGCGCTATACGATAGGTAGTACCCCGGACAGTTTACGTACCGTCTCGTAGCCGATATATAGTCCCTAGATATATAGTCTTCTATATAGTTCGAGTAGGCCTACTTGTTTATATACGTATAGGTTTAGTATCTATACTATTAGCATTTAAAGTATTAGATGACACGAAAGGATAAGAAGTACTTTTCTACTATCTTAAGGCTATATTACTAGATTAGGCCTTATTCTATCGCTAGATCCGCCGCTTTCGCGTCTTATAGCTATACTATTAGCGCCGAGGCCTTCTTACCTTCTAGCTATTTCCTATAGAGCTAAGTCGCCTTCTAGATTAGAGAGTTAAGAGTGACCGGGTTGTCCTCTTAGAGAGTACGTAGGTGACCTTAGTTAGTTAGGTCGAACTCCTTAGGTATATTATAGACTAGGATCGTAAATTACTTCGTTAAGACCTTCGCTAATACCGTAACCTTAGATACCTACTATAGCTATACCTCTAGGTACCTCCTAGTAGTAGTAGAGCTAGTATAGATCTATAGAGTACCGTTAGACTATAAGTTCACTACGACTACCCCTAGTTAGTTAATTTGTTAGGCGAGCTCCTTATTCGATAGCTTCGTAACTTCGGCCTAGTCTTCCTTTGCTATAATACGGATCGTAACTATATCGTACGTTAGGCGGGGGCCTAGTATCGATACCGCGACTAATACCTAGCTATAGGGGTGTTAATTCCGGGTAGCCTTACTAATCGCCTAAGACGTCGTCCTTATTTCTTATTACCCTCGGTAATACGACAGTATAAGCGCCGTACGTAGATAAGTGATTATTACCTATAGAGACCGGTATAGGAGCTAATCGTTAGTCTCTATACTTTTTACGTCCTCTATAAGTTACTACTAGTTGTCTTAGGGGAGCTTCGCCTATAGAGCCGTAGGCGCCGGTAGTACCGTAGCCTAGGCTACTATTACCTAGGAGTTACCTAATATAGCTAGGTACCTCCGCGGCGTTTAGAGCTATAGAGCTAAAGAAATAGGGTGAAGAGAACTTTAAGCTATCTAAATTAAATAAGGTAGAACTCCCTTAATTCTAGGGGTAGTAGCCTACTTTATAGATCGTTAGAGTAGCCTTAATAAGAGCTTTCGAATATATCGTATTAGGTAATAGAAGGCGAAAATCCGAGTCCTCTCCGGAAGTAAATATAACAATATATTATATAAATAGCTAGAAAAAGCTTAACTGACCTATTTAATATAGGTAGTACTACCGATTGCAGAACGGATTGAAAAATGGCGACGACGACGGTAGTAGACGACCGAGAGCAAGGGGGAGACGAGTGGAGGACGCTCTGCAAGAAGGCGGAAGAGATGGTAGCGGCAGAAGAAGGGAGGTTTCCGGAGAGAGCACTGAAAGGAGTAATGAGCGAACTGCTCGGGGGACTGAAGGCGCTCAAACGACAAACAAGCACTACGATCAACATGGCAATCGAGGCAGCAACACGAAACGCAAGAAACAACCCTCAAAGAGACCCGAGACAGACCCAGGGCCCAACGACCTGGGCAACAATCGCGAGCCAACCCACCCCCCCTCAAAGCACAGTACTACGAGTCCATATTACGGACCAGAAAGAGAAGGAAGAGATAGGAAAGATGACCGGGAGGGAGATAGTCGAGAAGATCGGAGTAAAGGGAATAGTAGGGGCAAGGGCAGACAACAAAGGGGTCAAGCTGTTTACAGCACACGTACAGGACAAGAAGGCCCTCGAAATAAACAAGGAGTGGACACTGAAGATCGGGAGCACAGCGAAAGTCTCCCATCAACAGTACATGGTAATTGCGCATGGGGTCCCACGAACCTTTGATACACAAAGGGATACACCAAACCTCCAGAGGCAAAACCAGGTAACAGCACCAGGACTACAGATCACAAAGACAGCGTGGGTCAAGAGGAAGATAGAGGAGGGCAAGAGGGCCTCCTCGCTGATCTTATGGGTTGCAACACCAGAGCAAGCGAACAAGGTCTTAGACCAAGGGTTGTACTGGGACTTTGAGAGGCTGGATGTAGAAATCCATCAGAGCAACCACAGAATCCTTCAATGTTTCAACTGTCAACAGTACGGACATATTGCCCCAAAGTGTAGCAAAGCCACACCAGTCTGCTCACACTGTGCTGGTGATCACGCGACCCAAGAGTGCCAAAAACGGAAGGAGGACACAAGATGCGCAGCATGTGGGAGAAAACACCCGGCATGGTCAAACCAATGCCCAGTTAGACTATCAGCCCAGTGGAGAGCGCGGGAAGCAAGGGTAACAACACCAACCAGGTTCCTAGTAGGTGAACAGAAACAACCAGAGAGAACCACCCACCCGAATAAGAGACCCCGGCCACAAGAGGAGCCACAAATAGTGCCAGCAATAGGGAGACCAACGTTCTTGTACAAGGCAGCGCAGAGCAATGGACAAATGAGAATCAACCAAATGATAGGGAGCCAACCCCAAAGGGAAGAACAGGAGGAGGGACGGGAAAACCAACAGCAAGACCAACAGCAAGACCAAACGGACCCAGACACAAACATGTCCTGATGCCTCACACTAACAGACTATCAATCATTCAGTATAATGTGAACAGAAGCAAAGACAAGGTCCAAAGGAGCTTTCTACAAGCCTTAGACCCGGAGGAACACCACATTATAGCAATACAGGAACCATGGATCAACCCACACTCTAGGATTCCATCAACTGTGCGAGACCCGAGATACCACGTAGTAATAAACAGAACCGAGGGAGTCCCACGAACTTGTATCTATGTCAGTAAGAAGGTACTAGCAGAGGACTGGCAGGCCTGGCCGAGAACCGACAGGGATATCACCACAGTGCAGCTCAAAACAACTCAAGGCCAAGTCCTGATCCATAGCGTATACAACCCACCTCCAGAGTCCAGAAGCAGCACACAACTACACACGCTAGGAAGGCTCCCGGAAGCAATGGACCAACAAAACCACAACATCGTGATAGGAGATTTCAACCTCCACCACCCAAAGTGGGGATCGGACTTCACCCCAGCACACCACTTCTTAGCAGGGAGGCTCATTGGTCAGATGGAAACAGCCCAAATGGACTTGATCACGCCAAAGGGAACAGAAACTTGGGCTAGAAACAACAGTTCTAGCACGCTAGACCTATGCTTCATGTCCCACGCCTTAACACGACGGGTAGAAAGCTGCACAGTCAATGACCAACTAGAGTCCTCATCAGACCACTATCCAATCCAAACCGACATCCAACTCACAGTTGAGGAGGAGAGGGAACCTGAGAGGAGGCTCTGCTGGAAGCAGGCCGAGTGGACACTAGTACAGCAGCGGCTAGAAGGCGAACTAGAACAGGTGAACATTGACAACATACACACAACGGAGGGGATTGACCAAGCAGTGGAGCAGCTGATAGAAGCTATGCAAAGGGCAGCCCAGGCCCATATACCTGAGAAGAGATGGTCGCTATACCAGAAGCCATACTGGACACCAGAGTGCACAGCCAAAGTCAAGGAGGCAAGGAGAGCAAGAAGGAGATGGGAGCAACGACGCACCCAAGCAAACTGGGAAGCCTATAACAACGCGTGCAAAGCAAAGAAGGCGCAGATCAGAAGAGACAAGACGCAGGAGTGGAGGTCAACTGTAGGGATGATCACAGAACACCCGGAACAAATCTGGAGACTAGCAGAATGGGCCAGGAAACCAGACGAGGAACGAAACTCCCCGCCCCAGTTTCCCTCAATACAGGACCAAGACGGGGAAACGCAAACCACTCCGATAGGGAAAGCGAAAGCATTCGCAGACCACTTCTTCGGGACTCAGGTAGAGGCAGACCTAAGCAACATCCCAGGAACACACATTCCTCCGCCAAGGGAGGCTAACTGGCAAGTGTCTGCTATAGAGATCGGAAACATTATCAAGAAACTGAAGGGCAACAAAGCCCCAGGCCCAGACAAGATCCCTAACTGTTACCTAAAAGCTAGCAGCAGCCTTATCACTCCAGTGCTTGCGCCAATCTTTACCCAGTGCATGAAGCAGGGGTATTGCCCAAAGGCCTTTAGGCAATCACTGACTTGCGTCCTAAGGAAACCCCAAAAGGAAGACTATACCAAGTTGAAGTCATACAGACCAATTGCGTTGCTGAACACACTAGGGAAGCTCCTAGAGAAGGTCGTGGCTATAAGGCTCACCGGAATAGTAGAAGAACACAACCTCCTCCCGGCAACGCAAATGGGGGGGAGACAAAAGAGATCTACCCTCACAGCAGTCGAACTGATCACAGAGCAAATCAGACACATCTGGCACTATGGCAACAACAAGGTAGCCTCACTGCTTTCACTAGACATATCAGGGGCTTTCGACAATGTGTCCCACGCAAGGCTCCTACACATCCTCAGAATGAAAAGCATCCCAGCCTGGATAGTACACTTTGTGCAGTCATTCCTTAAGGACAGAACAACCCAGATCCTCCTAGGGTCCTTCAAAGCCCCGCAGACCCCAATTGCGAACACGGGCATCCCACAGGGCTCTACACTCTCCCCAATTCTGTTCCTCCTCTTTATGGCCGACCTGACCCCACTCCTAGAAACAGCAAACACCTCAGCATCGGGGTTCGTGGATGACACAAATATCCTAGCGTGGTCGGGGTCCACAGAGGAAAACTGCGCACTCCTAGAGGAGAGACATAGACAATGCGAAAAGTGGGCAAGAGAGCATGGGGCAAAATTCGCACCGGACAAGTACCAACTTATCCATTTTAGCAAGGCAAAGACAAAACACAACTTGGCAGCACCAGTAAAAATCCAGGGGTTCGAGACCCATCCTACAAGGGAACTCAGAGTCCTTAGGATATGGCTAGACCCGAAACTCAGCTGGGGACCACAAGTGAAGAAGGCGCAAGCGAGAGCGGACACCAACAGACAATCAATCGAGAGACTCACTGCGTCAACCTGGGGGGCGACCTTCACAAAGGCCCAGACCATGTACAAGGCCATTGTCAAGCCCGCAATGCTATATGGAGCAGCAATTTGGGCAGCGGAAAAACACATCCCGAAGAGAATTGAGGACCCCCTCAACAGAGCGCAGGCAGCCTGCCTAAAGAGAGTACTAGGGGCATACAAGTCAACCCCTCACAGGACAATGGAAATGGAATCAGGTACAGCCCCCATCAGGGAGTACCTCCAGGGCATGAGGTGTCAATACGCAGAGAAGACATCAGCATACCCAGCCCAGGGAACCATCCAAGCAGCTACTCAAAGGATAAGAACCCAGTGGGAGAGGAGGAGAAGACCCAACCGGCCACACATGATCCCACAGAAGGAAGCAGACCTAAAAACATCACAGGAAATCCTAGCAGCCCTTGAACAGAGAGAAGCTCTGAGGGAGCAAGCTAACACAGGGGACAAAGGGAAAAAGAAGCAAAGCCAAGCAGAAAGGATCGCAGGTCACCTATGGGAAACGCGTTGGAACCAAAAACCGGTAAGGCCAGGAGCCCCACCAGCGGCCAGGACCTTCGGGAGGTATAACTACCTTATCTATAAAGACCTGAAGAGGGCGGAAGCAAGCATAGCTATCCAGATTCGCTCTGAGCACATTGGGCTAAGAGCATACTTGCACCAAAGAAGAGTCCCAGGATACGATTCCAAACGTTGCCCCTGTGGCTACCTATCCCAAAACCCGGAGCACATGGTGCTGAACTGTACTAAGTGGGTAAAAGGGAGAAGCCAGTGGAGGGCGAAGGCAAGAGACAGGCAATACCAGGCCATCATCCAGGACAGACAAGATATAAGGAGAGTGACAAGATGGATCCTTAACGAGGACTACCTAGAGCAATTCTCCCTAGCAGTAGAAACGGAAAGGTGGATAGAGAGGAGGGAGAGAGAGAGAAGAGCCGGGGAAACAGAAGGGAGAAAGGGAATCGAGAGGAGGACATCACCAGGGTTACGGGCAAGGTAGTCATAGGGTAACAACCATGACACTAGCGTACCCTGAAGGAAGGAGAACGAAAGGACAAGACAGGAAAGAACGAGGAGGGCAAAGACGAGGAGGTTTTCATCCGTTAATCGGGTTTCCTACCTACACAAATAGACCTAAATAGCGAGAGACCTGCATAGGCCATAGGGCACTAAAACAGGCGAATGAAAAATCTATCTAGCTATCTATATAAATAGCTATATTAGGAATACTTAGTAAAATACATTAGATATAATAAGCTATCCTATAAAGCTACGAACTAGGTTATCGAGTCCGCCGCCGCCTCCGTAGCCGACTTTTACTATAACTACCTAAGAGTGACTAAGCCACCTAGTTTTTAACTACCTATAGACTAGATACCGAATAAGAATACTATAGGTATACGTATAGCGCGCTAACTAGCAAAAGTAGCGATAACTCTAATGCCGGTAGAACGAGGCCTCTAGGCTTATAAGGAAGAGAGCGATACGTATAGTCTAATAGATAATAAGGTGTTTATAAAGGTAATAGGAGATATAATAGATACGAAAGATATAAGAGGGGAGGAGAGTGCTCCGGAGCGTACTCTAAGAGGGGGGGGGGTAGTGTTACCGTACCGGCGTATATTTACTTAAACCCGCGGGTACGTACCTAGACCTCGCGCCCGCTAACTAATCCGACTAGCGGCTTAACGTCCGTATATAACTCTCGCGCCCTCCGCGCCTCCCTTAGATAGAACATCTATTCGACTTATACCTTACCCGACTACGTACTTATACCTACTTATAACATTAATATAGTTAAAGATATCTAGGTACGGAGTTTAGGGGGTATAGCGTATAGCGATAGAGTCTCTATAACTATCCTTCTAGTCGCGGTAGGACATCTCGCCGCTATTATCGAACACTTTAGGGTAAGGGAATCTCCTATTAGGTTCGGCGTTAAAGGTCGTACTACTATTAGTACGAGTACTAAGGTAGGACCTAGCTCTTATAGCCCTATTACGGTTACGGCGTTTATTATAGTCTCGATCGCGATCGCGGTCGCGGTCTCGGTCGTACGTAGCTCCTACTAAGGTATATAATCGGCGGGTACTAGCTACTAGGAAGTTATCTAGGCCTATAGTTATTTACTATATTCGTCGTCGTTAATACTCGAGTATATCTAAATAGGAACGAGGACGCTTATATAGAGACTTATCGAGACGAGCTTAGGTTTTAAGCTACTCGATTACTATCTTAAGACGGTCTACTTTATCTTCCGCTTTATTTAGACTCGTATTTATCTAAGTAATACGGGCTAATAGCTCTATAGTAATCTTGTCGTAATTATCTTAATATATATACTTAGGATCGTTTAGAGAGTCCTTAAGCTCTTTAATACGGTACTAAGCTTTTATTAATTCTAATTAAAATAGCTTAGCGTCTACGTCTCGCTAGTCCCGCTCTTCTACGTACTCGTTACGATCCTACCGAAGTATATTACGGTCTTCTCGGATAGCGTTATAGTCTTTCTATACTTATATTGTCTTGTTTTAAGCCTAGTTATACTCTTACTATACGAGCTTAGCTTCCTCCTTAGTATCTTCCGCTTCTTCGAGGGCTTAATCCCTCTCTATTCGTACTTTATTACGTTTATCTCGATAACGTCGGTAGACTAGTTTTAGTTAAGCGTAGTTATTAACTATCGATTTGACCTTAAGATAGATAGCGTTAGGTCGTAGGTTAATAGCGCGCTAAAAGGCTATCGCGTCTACTATTTAATAGTTATTAGGGTCGTACTCGAAATCGCTAGCGTCGCGGTCAATATCGTCGATTCGAAGAGATTCTACTAGGTTAATAAACTAGCTAAAGTCGATGCCCTTACTATCGTCTTTATATCTAGATAGGTTAGTATCTTCCTACCGACTCGCCGGCTATTTACCCTATTATATCAAAGACTCGGGTTTTATAAGAGGGAGAGGGATACGTAGAAGAGACGAAGTAAAGGGTTTCTAGGTATTACTACGTAGAGTCTCTTAAGTCTCTACGGGTTATAAAGTCGGTATCTATTATAGTCTCCCTATAGAGTGTATAGAAGGTAGGGATAGAAGAGCCTTAGAGTGCTTAGAAGTCGTTAAGAAGTGATAGTCTAGCTTAGTATATAAGCGCCAAGAATTATATACCCCGTAATATTTACTACGGGACCTAGCTATCCAAATTCACCCCTCTACTAAACCTTAATAGATTTACTTCGGCTCGTAACTATATAACTTACGGCACTCCCGCGAGCACCCGCGACTACGCTAGACCCTAGAAGAAGCACGTAGAAGACTCGGAACGTAGGGCAGGTTAGAATAAGGTTTTGAGCAAAGCTACTAAGCGCGGCTTCGTACGGGTTATCCCTATTAATACGGGAATACGTACTCGCGAGGGTCGCGTATAAATATCTGGCCTTCCCTAGGCCTCTCTTACTTTCTTCGTCTTTCGTTTTGTGTAGTAATCATACTATACCCTTTTGTATCTACACTTTGCACCTATATTCTCGCTTTTACCCTTATATCTTATAGGCTAGGCTCTCGCCCTAATATAACAAAAGACTAACAAACCGTTAACTACTCGAGTCATCCTTATAGGTGACTACGCTACCGATAGAGGTGTTAACCTCGACAATTAAGACACTCTATTCCACTTTAGTAAGTAGACTAACATCCCCTTCTCGAACGCCGCTACCTTCGGTGCCTAGGTAAACGCTAACCCCGACACCGCCTACGCTCTTATTAACCGTACCGTCTCCTCTTTCCGCGAGACCGCCTAGTAGGTCGAGTAAGCAAACAACTAAGCAATATACCTTTAAGGTATTATAAACACCTTCTAGAACCTCGCCCCGTACGCCGACGATAACCGCCGCTAGTACTTCTCTAAGAAGATTAACGACCTAGACGAGTTCGACGGTAATAAGAGCAAGTTTAAGGCATTTAAGACATAGCTCACTATCAAGCTGTTAGCTAATGCCGACCACTTTCCGTAAGAGAAGGACAAAGTTATATACGTCTTCTCCCTCCTTCGGGAAGACGCCGCGGCTTAGGTATAACACTATATCGACAACGCTACGTAGACTATCGGCTGCCCGGACGTCCTTACCTTAATATAGGACCTCCGTACTGCCTTTAGTGATCTAGACCGTAGAGCTACCGCCTAGAACGCTATCTATAACCTCCTCTAGAAGAACAAGAGCTTCGCCGAGTACCTCGCGGCCTTTAACCGCGACATCGGGTTTACCGGCTATAACGAAGAGACTAAGAAGAGTACTCTCCGCCGTAGCTTATTAGTAGAGCTTCTTCGAGCCCTCGAGGATAAGGACGTCGGTACTATAAGCTTCCGTAAGCTCGTCGAGACCTACTAGCGCCTCGACTCTAATATAAAACATACCGCCTCTCTCCTCGCTTCCCGTTCTTAAGGTCGTTAGCCTCGTAGTCCCGGAAGCTACTTCGCTACTCTACTAGGCGCCGCCGCTCCTACGGCTCTCCCTCCCGTCTCTATAGGTAACGCTATAGATCTTAGCGCTAGTACCGCCGTCCCTCGAGTCTAGGGCCTCGTTAACGGTAAGCTTACTCCCGAAGAGAAGCTTCGCCGTCGCTAGGCCGGACTCTATACCTACTACGGCGGTCTAGGCTATATCGTAGTTAACTATCCGTAGCTCGCTACCCGTAACGCCCGTAACCCGGTTTACGGCGCTATCGGCGCTATCGAGCCTACTCCTACTACTCCCGCTAAGTAGGAAAAAGCCTAGGTCTTCCTTATCGACGCGATAAAGACTAAGAATAACGTTTACCGAAAGTGAAGAGAGGAAAGAAGTTGAGGATCAATATAATATAGCTAGACCTATATAACGAGACGGGTAAGGACTACGCTTATAAACCGTTCGTTACGAATATAAATATCGGCTTAAAGAAACTCTCTTCTTCTAATCTTACTCTTATAGACACTAGCGTACTAGGCGAGTCTTTAATAGACTATAAACTCGCGACCTCTCTTAACCTCAAACCCTAGGAACTAAAGTACCTTCGTACCCTTGAACTCTTTAACGGTACGGAGACTACTACTAGTAAGATTACTTATGTTATATACACGTCAATTACCCTCGGAGGCAAGCATATATCGATCACTAGCTTCCTTACGTCCCTACCGTATTAGAAGTTTATCCTCGGCCTCCCCTAGTTTAGACGATACTAACCTATTATCGACTGGACTTCCCTTACTATTAGCTTCCCTCTAGAAGTTCCTCCGGCACCTCCGCCTTCTCCGCCGCCTTAGCGCGGTCCTAAGTATACTAAGATCTTCTAGGTAAACGCCGCTACCTTTACTACTACTACTGAGTAGCCTAAAGCTTAAGTCTTCGCCGCCTCTCTCCGCGATATCGACATCGCCCTCGAGAAGCTCGATAAGAAGCGTACACCTACCGACCCTACTACGAAGGTCCCTCCTTAGGCATACTACATCCTCTACGTATTCGATACTAAAGCCGTAGACGAGCTACCTCCTTATCGCCCTTACGACTATAAGATTAAGCTAGAAGAAGGTATAGAGATACCGTTCGGACCGCTATATTCTATGTCCCGAGAAGAGCTTATCGTCCTTAAGAGATACCTCGAAGAGAACCTAAAGAAGGGGTTTATTCGAGCGAGCCGTTCTAGCGCTAGTAGTCCCGTTATATTCGTTAAGAAGCCCGGCGGTAGTCTACGCTTCTACGTAGACTACCGAGGCTTAAACGCTATTATAAAGAAGAACCGCTACCTAATACCGTTAATTTAGGAGACGCTCGAGCGCCTCTCTAAGGCTAAGTACTTTACTAAGCTCGATATTATCGCTACGTTTAATAAGTTACGAATAGTAGAAGGATACGAGTATCTTATAGCCTTCCGTACTCGCTACGGGCTATTCGAGTCGCTCGTTATACCCTTCGGCGTTTATAACGGGCCTAGTACCTTCTAGAACTTTATTAACGACATCCTTTAGGAGTTCCTCGATCAGTTCTATACTACCTACATCGACGACATCCTAGTCTATAGCGAGACTAAGGAGGAGCACCGCGAGCACGTCTATAAGGTCCTTTAGAAGCTCGTAGACGCCGGCTTATAGCTCGATATCGACAAGTACGAGTTTAAGAAGACCGAAGTCAAGTTCCTTAGTTTGATCATTACCGTAGACGGCATTAAGATAGACTAAGAGAAGATCGACACTATCGTCGAATAGGATGCTCCTACGAACGTTAAAGAGGTCTAGGGTTTCCTAGGCTTTACTAACTTCTACCGCCGCTTTATCTACGCATTTTCGGGCGTAGTACGCCCTTTAACGAAGCTTACGCGTAAGGGTAAGAAGTTCGCCTAGACCGACGAATGCTAGGAGGCTTTTGACTTGCTTAAAGCGAAGTTTGTTAAGAACCCGCTTCTATAGCACTTCGATTTCGAACTAGAGACCCGTATAGAGACCGACGTATCCGACGGCGTAGTAGGCGGTGTCCTACTATAACGCCGCTCGCCTAAATCCCCCTAGTTACCTATCGCCTTCCTCTCTAAGAAGATGACCGCTACGGAGTATAACTACGAGATCTACGACAAGGAGCTTCTCGCTATCGTTAAAGCTTTCGAAGAGTAGCGCCCCGAGCTCGAAGGCTCTACTATACCCGTCTAAGTAAGCTCCGACTATAAGAACCTCGTCTACTTTATAAAGAGTAAGCTGCTTAATCGTCGCTAGGCCCGCTAGAGCGAGTTCCTCTCCCGGTTCAACTTTATAATCTCGTATACGCCCGGTAAGGCCAACTCGATAGCCGACGCCCTTACCCGCCGCCCTAGTAACTCTCTAGTTGATCGAAGAGGGGGCCGGCAAATCGTAGAGCAACAAGTCATTAAAGAGTACAACCTCTCTTCCGAGCTTCGAGAGTACCTATCGAACGGCTAGCCTACGCTCGCCGCTTCCTTTACTACTCTCGTACTCGCTCCTACCTACCTTAACGAGAGTGACAATGAATCCGAGCCTAAAGAATACGCCTCGGACGCTAAGGACTTAAACGACGATAAAGAGGGCTTAGTAACGACCGACGGCTTATCCGAATTAGACTTTAAGGGGTTTGATAATAAGGAGCAGCCCGAAGGCATTATAGCACGAGTACGAATAGCGTACGATGCCAATATAGACGCCTAAGAGTTAGTTTAGGCCCTTGAATCTAGCGCGAGGACATTCCCGGGCTTCTCGCTATCCGAGTACGAGCTCTAGGAAGGTATCGTCTACTTCCGTAAGAAGCTTTACGTACTATAGCCCGAAGGCTCTAATATCCGAGCTAAGATTCTTTAAATCATCCACGACTCCGCCTCTAGGGGTCACCTAGGCGTAGCTAAGACCTATAAGCTCCTCGCTAGGTATTACTAGTAGCCGTATTCCTAGAAGGACGTCCGCCGCTACGTACTAAACTACGCTACTTACCGAAGAGCTAAAGCTAACCGCTACCGTCCCTACGGTCTCTTATACCCTCTCCCGGCTCCTAATCGTCCGTAGAAGCACATCACTATAGACTTTATTACCGATCTTCCTTACGGTAAGACCTTTAGCGGCGTAAAAGTAAAGGCCCTTCTAGTAATCGTAGACCGTTACTCTAAGGACCGGTATATAATCCCGTACTAGAGCATAACCGTAAAGGAGACTACTCGCTTATTCTACGAATTCGTCTAGCGCTTTCAAGGCCTCCCGGATAGTATTACCTCTAATAGAGGCACCTAGTTCATCTCGTACTTCTAGAAGCGTCTATATACTATCCTAGGCATTAAGTATAACCTCTCGACTAGTTTTTAGCTACAGACCGACGGCTAGACCGAAATTACGAACGCTATCCTCGAGTAGGTCCTTCGTTACTTCGTCGACTACTACTAGAAGGATTGGCCTTAGTATATCCCTACGGTAGAGTTCGCTACTCGTAACTAGGACTCGGAGACTACTAGCTACTCTCCCTTCTATACTACGAGAGGTTACTACTATCGTATAGGTATAGAACTAGAAGAACCTCTCCCGCCTACCGAAGACGTAAACGAGTAAGTAGTAGATGAGTTTGCTACTATACTCTTATAGATCTATAAAGAAGTTCACGACGAGATAGTATATATATAAGCAATCTACGAGGATCAAGCTAATCGTCGTCGCTAGCTAGCTCCCGACTACTAAGTAGGCGATATAGTCTACCTTAACTCTAAGAACATTAAGACGGACCGCCCCTCTAAGAAGCTGAACTAGAAGAACCTAGGTCCTTTTAAGATTACCGAGCGTATTAGTTTACACGCCTACCGTCTAGCTCTTCCTACGAATATAAAGATCTACGACGTCTTCTATCCCGTACGCCTTCGGCCGTCGGCTAAGGACCTATTCCCGAACTAAAACTAAGACATACTAGGTCCTCCCGATGAAGTAGAAGTCGACGAGCCTATTAACCTACCTTCTGACGACTATGCCGTCCGTAAGATCCGGGGAATCCGCGTAGAGCCTAATAACGTTAAAGGACTACCGCCGATTAAGTATAAAGTCGAATAGCAAGGTTACCCTAAGTAGGATACCTTATAGAAACCTATCTAACATATCATCTTCAATCGTTAAGCAATCGAAGAATACTACGCCCGCGTAGACGGCCTAGAAGTTAATATCGGTAGGCTCTTCGAATCTAAGCTCTTCGACGGGGCTTACTAATAGTATATCGACTATAACATTAGGCCTAGGCCTAGTACTAAAGCTGAACATCCTCGATATATAGAACTACTACGGCTTTGTAGGAATTCAGCTTTGTTTAGGGGGGCTACTATTATAGTCTCTCTATAGAGTGTATAGAAGGTAGGGACAGAAGAGCCTTAGAGTACTTAGAAGTCGTTAAGAAGTAACAGTCTAGCTTAGTGTATAAGCGCTAAGAATTATATACCCCGTAATATTTACTACGGGACCTAGCCCTCTAAATTCACCCCTCTACTAAACCTTAATAGATTCACTTCGGCTCGTAACTATATGACTTACGGTACTCCCGCGAGTACCCGCGACTACGCTAGACCCTAGAAGAAGCACGTAGAAGACTCGGAACGTAGGGCAGGTTAGAATAAGGTTTTAAGCAAAGCTACTAAGCGCGGCTTCGTACGGGTTATCCCTATTAATGCGGGGACACGTACTCGCGAGGGTCGCGTATAAATATCTGGCCTTCCCTAGGCCTCTCTTACTTTCTTCGTCTTTCGTTTTGTATAGTAATCATACTATACCCTTTTGTATCTATACTTCGTACCTATATTCTCGCTTTTACCCTTATATCTTATAGGCTAGGCTCTCGCCCTAATAGTATCTAGGAAGCGTAATCCGGATATATACTCGGTATATATCACCGTACCGGCGTATATTTACTTAAACCCGCGGGTACGTACCTAGACCTCGCGCCCGCTAACTAATCTGACTAGCGGCTTAGCGCCCGT
This sequence comes from Fulvia fulva, assembly GCF_020509005.1. Taxonomy (NCBI): domain Eukaryota; kingdom Fungi; phylum Ascomycota; class Dothideomycetes; order Mycosphaerellales; family Mycosphaerellaceae; genus Fulvia; species Fulvia fulva. Next base: position 2,996,337 of record NC_063019.1, read on the forward strand.
ATATAACTCTTACGCCCTCCACGCCTCCCTTAGATAGAACATCTATTCGACTTGTACCTTACCCGACTACGTACTTATACCTACTTATAACACTTCGAATAGATCGTTACTAACGTATAGAGAGACACAAGAAGCTATATTCGGGAGATTATAGAGAAACCGCGATAGTATACGAGGAAGTACTAAGATTAGGTATCGTACTCGCTAAGTCGTACCTTAAAGTAGATTATAGCTAATATAGTAATAATAGCGAGACAGACCGGTACCGGCGTACTAGGCGTAAGTATAGAGAATACTAATAGACGCGTTTATCGCGCGTCCCTTAATAGATTATCCTTCTTTACCCTACTATCCGATCTACCCGATAACAACAGCGCGAACCCGGCGATATAGACTTAAGGACGTAAAGAGGATATCGTAAATAGGCTCCTCGACGAGAATAACTAGTACTATAAGTAGTATAAGAAGGTGTTCGACTAACTTAAGGCGATTAAGGAAGAGGAGGTCGAGATAGAGCTAAACTTAGCTAACCTATATAGGGCGGAGTTTATCGAGGATAAGATAGAAGATAAGGGTACTAAGGTACCGAGGAAGAGGAGGGTTACTATCGACAACTTCTAGGAAGCCTTCGACTCGTTAAACGGGTTAAATATAGACAAGTTTAAGAAGACGGTCAATAATCATCCCTAGTAGATCTATAAGATCCTCTATAATATCGAGTCCGATTACCGACGTACGTATAAACTTAATACTACGCTCGATATAGCTAACCGTATTAACCTCCGTAAGGCGTAAGATACTAAGGACTAAATAGACCGACTCGAGGATATAATCGATACGGTATAGGCGACTAGATAGTCCCTAGAAGAGGAGGTTACGCGACTAAAGGAGGAGCTCGCTAAGCGTAATAATACTATTATTATCGACCTAGACGAGCTTACGAGGGCTAAAGATATAAAGAAGGTATATCGTACGTAGTATAAAGTAGCGGAGAGTAAGCTAGTAGAGACCGAGACTAAGCTCGTAGTAGCCGAGAAGCGTATTACTAGGCTTAAGAAGTAAAAGATAGACCGTAGCCGGTCTAAGGAAAAGTAAGACCTACTACCTTAGCGAACCGAGTCTAAAGAGTCACTAGAGCGTCGACAAAATAGAGGCAAACCTAATAAGAAGAAGTCGGACCCGGATTTATCGGACTTATTAGACGACGAGGACGACGGTAATAAGGGCCGTAAGAATAGTCGTAAGGGTAGGAAGAATCGCCCGAGTACCGACTTAGATAGTAACCCTATCTCCGTATATACGACTTACGACGCCGACATAACTACTAGTATCAAGTCCTCTAACGAGCTAAAGGCCCCTACTAAGTTCGACCTAAAGAGCGACGACATTAAGTTCTAAGAGTAGTAGCGTACTACCGAAGCTAAGCTCTAAGCCTCGAAGTACCGTACTATAAAGGACTCCCTTTAGAACGTCTAGAGCTAGTTAAAGAACGGTATATAGACCTATATCGACTTAAAGATCCCTAGTCTTACTAAGTCTACGGAAGGTACGACTACTTAGTACGCTTCTATAGATAAGATAATAGAAGATCTAGCCCGGCGCTACGGTACCTATAATGCCTATACTAATACTATAACTAAGCTTAATAGTCTATAGTAGGGTGACAAGGAGAAGTTTAGTAACTTCTACCTATCCTTCCGTAAGAACGCCGATATCGTTAACCTTAATAACGGCGTAAAGGAAAAGAAACTCGAGAAGGACTTCCTACTCCGTAAGTTGAACTCGCGCTACGATAACCGTATTATAAACAAGGACATAGTCAACATGACCCTTAAGTAAGTCGTGTCTACGCTATATAACTACGAGGATAAGTTTAAGGCGTTCGACCTTAAGTACGGTAAGACCGGTAATAGTAATAAGACCTATAGTAATAAGAAGACTACTAAGGGTAACGACGATAAGAAGGATACGGCTTCGAGTAGTAGCGGTAACAACACTAACCCGAACGCGAAGACTAAGTAGGCTAATCGACCTTAGGCATTTTAGTATATCTAACCTTTAGATACTACTCGCGCCTAGGAATATATTAATTAGAATCGGTGCTTAAAATACAAATAAGAAGGTTACCGCCGTGTCGATACCGATTAGTACTCCCTTCGAGATATCGCCCGCCGCCTATTTACGCTAGGCTATAACCTAAGTAAAAACCGCCGTAACGGTAGTAATAGTAGTAACGCTAATAATACCGGCGGCGCGGGAAACGCCTAGTCTACTCCGTAAGCGTAATACGTAGTAGACCGTACGAGTTAGAGTTACGAGAAAACGAGAAAAAGTATAAATATAAACATAAACGTCCTAAGAGAGGTAAGGTTCTAAGCATATCGGCACACTTCCTACTAGCTATAAACTACTCTATAGATAAACACAATCCGGTAATAGCTTCTTATCTAGTTATACTATATATAGTAAATAGAAAGATCCCTACTCAAACCCTTTATAGTAATAGTACTAACTCTACGTACTTTAATATCGACTTTACGTATAAGAATAACCTTGATATAATATAGCTACCTAATCCGTTAGGGCTAATATTAGTAGATAGCCGACCTGCTAGTAACCTTATTACTTATAGAACAACGGTATAAATTCAGATCGGTAACTACGTAGAGACTAGGTCTAACTACTACGTATTACTAGAATACGATATAGTCCTCGGCCGTCCCTAGTACGACGAGCATTAACCTACGTTCTACTATACGTTAGGAACTATAACCCTTTTCTTACTATATTATCGACAGAACTATATACTCGGAACTAAACTAGTATACGTATAGTCTATTAACGCTAAGGGTATTATACTAAGAGGCGTTCTTTAGACCGAGATACTAGTACTAGAGAATTCGCGACCTTAAGCCCTATCTAATTACGCTAAACCCTACGTAGAGGATAAACACGAACCTATAGTAGTATAGGAGACGTATATAACGAAAGTAGTAATACGACATACCGTCGACACCTACGATAAACCGGAACCGTCTTACTACGTCCGCTAGCTACTACCCGCCGATAGGGTTAAAATACTTAAGCGCCTAGCGCGTCGAACGAAAAAAGAACTAAAGGTCGAGACTAAGCCGTAGATCGATATCAAGCCTATAAATATAGAAGTACTTCGGCGTATAAGCCGTAGGAAGGGCTATAAAGTATATATAATATAGATATTTAACCCAAAAGAAAATCCTAATAAGTAAGTCGCGCGAGACCCGCTATCCGCGTATATACTAAAGGCTTTTGGTATAAGAGCGAAGCTAGTACTAGGAGGTAGCGCGGCGATATTAGTAGATACTAATACTCGAGAAAACATAGATAGATAGGAGGAGCCCCGGGGTGACTATACCTAGCGGCAACTTAACGCCTCTACTATATTAGCTAACGTTCAAGGGTTGAGATACTAGTATGTAGGAAAGACGTCTGCATACCCAGCCCAGCTAGTAATCCAGAAGGCAGTCAACAAAATCAGGAGCCAGTGCACAAGAAGGCACAGACAAGCAAGACCCAATCCAGCCCTATAGAAGCAGCAGGACCTGCAGAAGTTCAAAGAACTAACAGAACAGCTACACCTAGCCCAGCAGGAACAGGACAGAAGGGCTCAAGGGAGAGGATCAGCAGCCAGCCAAGGGAAGAAGCAACAGTCTCTAGCTGAAAAGATAGTAGGACTCCTCTGGAAGACTGAATGGACAAGAACCCCACAGAGGCCAGGAACCCCAAAGGCACTCCAACAGTTTGGTAGCCACAACTACCTATTGTACTCAGACCTGACCAGGTCAGAAGCAAGCATAGCAATACAAATCCGCTCTGAACACATCGGAGTCAGGGCATACCTGCATCAGAGAAAAGTCCCAGGTATCGAAGACAAGAGTTGCCCATGCGGCTACCTGTCCCAGAATGTCGAACATAGACTTCTGGTTTGCAAAGAATGGAGTACAGGGAGAGGTGAATGGAGGGCAAGGGCAAGGAACAGAAACTTCCAAGCCATGATCAGCAATAAGGGAGACCTCCAGAGAATTACAAGGTGGATCATCCACCAAGGATTTTTGGAGCAGTTCTCTCTTACTAGGGAAACAGAGAGATGGATTGAGGAGAGAAAGAAGGAGGAGGAGAGCAGGAAGAGGGGGACAACTCTAGGGTTGCAGACAAGGTAGTCAGAGGCTAACCACTATGACACTAGTGCACCCTAATAGAAGGAAAACTGAGAACTCATGGCAAGGAAGCTATTAGAGAAGGAGAGGAGGTTTTTACCTAGGAATAGGTTTCCTACCTTATGCAGTAACATATATAGACATAAACCCGTATAGGCCGGAGGGCACTATAACGGGTAAATGAATCATCTATCTATCTATCTTAGCTAACGACTATTAACGTTTTATAAACGGTAAGGACAAAGACTAGGATCCTATCCCTTTGTTACTAGTAGAGTTTAGGGAAATGGCTAGGCTATTTAGCCGTAAGGAAGTAGATAAGGTCCTACCGCGACTACCTAGCGTAGACTATAAGATTAAGCTAAAGAATAGTTAGACACCGCTATTTCGAAGACTATACTCCTTCTCTATACGAGAGAACGAGGTGATTAAGAAGTAGATCGACGACTAACTTAAGAAAGGTTTTATTTAGAGAAGCGTGTTACTAGTAGTAGTACCTGTTCTAATAGTCAAAAAGCCGGGTAGAGGGCTACGAGTATACGTAGACTATAGAGCTCTAAACGCGCTTACGACGAAGAGTCGCTACCCGATTCTACTATTTTAAGAGACCTTAGATTACATTACTAGCGCGTAATAGTTCACTAAACTAGATATTATCGCTACGTTTAATCGTATCCGTATTATAGTAGGAGACGAGTAGAAAACGGCCTTTACTACTAGATATAGGTAGTTTAAGTACGTATTTATACCTTTTAGACTATATAATATACTAGGAACGTTTTAGTTATTTATAAACGATATACTAAGGGAGTTTCTAGATGACTTCGTGTTATGTTACCTTAATAACGTACTTGTCTTTAGCAAGACAAGAGAAGAGTATATCTAATATATCCTAAAGGTCCTACGAAAGCTAGATACCGCCGGGCTCTAGTTAGATATTAACAAATACGAGTTCTTTAGATACGAGACTACGTATCTAGGTGTTATTATCATAAATAAGAGTATTAAGATGGACCTAGCTAAGATTAAATACGTTAAGAATTGGCCTATACCCGCGAATATTACCGACATCTTGTCGTTTATAGGGTTTACTAACTTCTACCGTAGGTTTATTAAGGATTTTAGTAAGATCTACTTACCTATAACGAAGCTTACGAGGAAGAATGTCCTATAGGACTAGTCTCTAGTATATTAATAGGCGTTCGAGGCATTAAAGTAAGTATTTATCGATACGCCTACCTTAAAACACTTCTACCTAGGGCGAGAGACTATTCTAGAAATAGATACCTTAGATTATGTAATAGTAGTAGTACTCTTATAACGTAACGAGCGAGGAGCGTTATATCCTATTACTTATATATCTAAGAAGATAGATCCCTAGTAATATAACTACGATATCTACGATAAGGAGCTCCTAGCTATTATATAAGCTTTCGAGGAATAGTAACCGGAGCTAACTATTAACGAATACGGTACCGACGATTATAAGAATCTACTAGACCCGGAATCTAAGGACAAGCCGACGCTTATATACTCCGATTATAAGAACCTCGAATAGTTTATAAGTACGAAGTAATTAAACTGTAGACAAGCTCGCTAGGCCGAGTTTCTCTCGTAGTTCTTCTTTAAGATCGTCTATAGGCTAGGAGTTTAAGGTACTAAGCTAGATAGCTTAACCCGACGTTTATAGGACTTACCGAAGCCTAGAGACCTAGATAACCTACGTAACTAATAGTAGTATTAGGTATTACTAGGCCTAGATTATATCCTAAACCTATTATCTACTAGAGTGTTATCGGTATATAATAATAACGTTATAACCCCGCTTACGACCGCTATTCGAGGACTCTATACGTAACTAGAGGCTAAGGAAGCCGTTTAATAACTAGAACGAGATAATCTATATACCTTACTAAGGAAGTACCGTATCGATAACCGTTATATAGTCCTAGTCGGAGGTATAATATACATTAAGAATATATATAGTAGTTATAGCCTATTCGTTCCTCCGGAGTTAGAAGACAATCCAGATAAAGGTAAAATCCCGGTACGCACTCGTATCGTATAGGCTTTCTACGACTATATAGTAGCTAGTTACTTAGGGGACGAGAAGACGTATAAATTAGTAGCTCGTAACTATGCCTAGCTAGGTATCGCACGATTTATTAAGAGCTATATACGTACCTACCGCGCTTACCGTATGAATAAGAATACTAATATCTAGTACCTAGGGCTATTAAGACCGCTACTAGTACTATTTAGCGCTTAGGAGGATATCTCTATTAACTTCGTAGTAAAACTACCGAAGGGAATAAGCGTAGTCGACGGACAAACGTACGAGAATATTATAACCGTTATATACCGCTTAACTAAGGAGCGACATATCATTTCTATTACCTCGATAATAGTAGAGTATTACGTACTAGTATTCCTTAAGTACGTGTTTAGTAGATATAGGCTCCCGAAGTCTATTGTCTCGGATCGTAGTACGTAATAGGTTTCCGTATTCTAGCGTAGGATATACGCGCTACTTAGTATTAGTCGAAAGCTATCTTTGTCGTTCTACCTAGAAATAGATAGACAGTCGGAGAACACGAATAAAGTAATAGAGCAATACCTACGTATCTTTATTAACTATACCTAGGACGACTAGCTAGATTAGACTCTATTAGCTAAGTTTATAGTAAACAATATAGTGTCCGTAATAATAGGCGTCTTACCGTTCTATACTAATACTAGGCGTAATCTAAGGTTCTCTAAGTTCGACTTAGACTTGCCTATACTACTAATACTATATAAATAGCGATCTCGAAACGAGGCTACACGGTAGTACTAGATAAGTAGGAAAGCGCGGTTAAGACTTATTACCTTATCTCGTAGCTAGCTTACTAAATACGATTCCTTCCTTATTGTAATAACCGGAGATACTATACCGTAATCGCGGGCTAACGAGGCGTCATCCCGAGGACATATATATACGTAAGCAAGACTATAGACCTTGAGTCGTAGAAGGTTATACTACCGTAGTAGGGCAACCTAGGAGACATAATATTAATCTAGATCGACACGACACAAGGCCCTATCTAGATCTACAACGTTTATAACCTGCTACCGCGGGGTCGGACGAGTAGGGAACTAGGAACCCTCGCCCACCTAGAGCGGACCCTAAGCTAAGACATAAAGCAAGTACTCCTCGGCGACTTTAACCTCTACTACCTATAGTAGGGACTCGAATTCACTCCCCCGTACGCGTTTCTAGGGGGAAAGCTACTAGATATAACCGTACGCTACGGAATAGCCCTAGTAATACTAAAGGGAATAGAGACGTAGAAGGCCCGTATAAGTATAAGTACGATCGACCTATACTTTCTATTACGAGAACTTGAAGAGAGACTAGTCTAATACCGACCAAACTACGCGCTAGAAGCCTCCTTAGACTATATCCCTATCTAAACGACGCTAGGGGTAAAGGCGATAGAGGAGCTAGTAAGAGAACTACGCCGTAACTAGAAGAAGGCACGCTAGGACGACATAAGAGGCTTCCTAACAGCGAACCTACTATAGTATAGAGAACTCGAGACGACAGCTTAGCTAGATTAAGTAGCGGAACAGATTACCTCGGTTATATAGCAAGTAGCGGAACAATATACGCCGTTACTCCGGCCCTTAACGTAGTAGAAGGCCTTCTAGACCCCTGAATACTCTACGAAGGTAAGGGAGGCTAGAAGGGCAAGGCGATAGTGGACGAAGGAGCATACCTAAGAGACGTAGGAGCAATACTGTCGCGCGACATAAGAGAAGAAGGCATAGATAAGACGCGACAAGCTATAGGACTAGAGAGCGACAATCGGGCTCGTTATAGAAAACCCGGAACAGATGTAGAGACTTGCTAAATAGACACGACTACCTAAAGAGTAGCAAACCCCTCACTTCCCCCTAATCGTAGACCGCGAAGGGATTGCCTAGGCTACGCCCCGGGGTAAGGTAAAAGTATTAGCCGACTATTTCTTTTCGACGTAAGTAGAGGCAGACCTTACGGATATCGACCCGAGTATATACCCGGAACCGCTAGACATAGATTAGGCGGTTAGCTCTAATATAGTAACAGGAGTTATAAGTAAGCTAAAAGGACGGAAAGCCCTAGGCCTAGATAGGATACTAAATATACTGCTAAAAGAGTATAGAGAAGAGATCGCGCCGAGCCTAGCAAACCTATTTACCGCGTACCTACGGCTAGGGTATCACCCGAAGCCGTATAGAGAGTCTATAACAGTAGTGCTACGTAAGCTATAGAAGGAGGACTATACTTAGCCTAAGTCGTATAGACTAATCGTACTTCTAAACACGATAGGGAAGGTCCTAGAAAAGATAGTAGCCTAGAGACTTACGTAGCTAGCCGAGGATAACTACGTACTCCTAGTAATATATATAGGGGGAAGAAGCTAGCGATCGACACTAATAGTAATAGAGCTAATTACGGAGCAAATTCAGACCCTCTAGTACTACGGTAGGAACCGAGCGGCGTCCTTACTATCCCTCGACATCGTAGGAGCCTTCGACAACGTCTTATACTAAAGGCTAATATATATCCTACAGCAGAAAGGCATCCCCTAGTAGGTAACGACGTTTGTCTACTCCTTTCTCTAGGAACGGACAATATACCTAGTCCTAGGAAGGTATACGTCCGACCCGGTAAAGGCAGAGGCTAGAATACCTTAGGGATCTACTCTCTCCCCTATCCTATTTCTAATATTTATGTCTAATCTAATCCCCCTACTCACCTCTCCGTAAACCTTAGTATCGGGGTTCGTAGACGACATAAACATCCTAGCCTAGTTAGACTCGATAGAAGAGAACTGTCGCCTCCTTAAAGATAGGCATAAGAAATGCGAGGAGTAGGTAAAGAAGCATAGTGCCCGGTTCACCCCTAAAAAGTACTAACTTATACACTTTAGTAAAGCGAGAACACACTATAATATAAAGGCGGCGGTAAGAATCTAAGGCTACGAGACAAAGCTATTAGCGGAGCTACGAGTACTAGGGATCTAGCTCGACCCGAAGCTAAGCTAGAATATACAGGTTAAGAAAGCCTAGAGTCGAGCACAAGTCAACGAAGCCTCGATAAAGAGACTTACGGCATCTATATAGGGAGCAACATTCGACAAGGTAAGAGTAATGTATAAGGCGATCGTCAGACTAGCTATGCTATACGGGGCATAGATTTAGGGAACAGGAGGCGTAGGTAAGCCGATCCCGAAACGGATAGAGCAACCCCTAAACAGGATATAGGTAGGCAACCTACGTAGGGTACTAGGCGTATATAAGACAACGTTAATAAGCACGGTAGAAATAGAGACAGGAATACTACTAATCGGCTAGTATATCCGGGGAATAAGAATTCAATACGCGGTAAGGACGACAGGTTACCTAGTATAAACTACGATCTAGGAGGCAAAGAATAAGATAGAAAGCCACTACCGGAGAGGGGCCGGACATAGGACAAGCCAAAAAGAGGATGACCTTACTACCTTTACGGCTATATAGACAAGCACCGAATAGCTAGCACGAAAAGAGGAGGAGCGTAGGACTCGCTAGGCCGGCGGGAGCAAGGCTAAGACCTAAAGCCTAGCGGAACAGATAGCGAGCTACCTATAGGAGCAGGACTAGAAAAGGAAGCCCCCTAAGACAATAGGCCCGATAGCGCTCCGAGCCTTCTAGAGACACAATTACTAGCTATATAGGGACCTGACAAGGGCCGAGGCAAGCATAGCGATCCAAATCAGGTCCGAACATATTAGGTTAAGGGCCTACCTGTTTAGAAGACGCGTACTAGACATCTATAGCCCAGCCTACTAGTGTAGCTACCTATCGTAAAACCTAGAATATATGCTACTACGATACCCGTAGTAGGCGAGAGGTAGGGGAAATTGGAGGTACTAAGCGGGAAGGAGAGACTATAAGTCAATCATTAGGGACAAAGGTAACATTCGCCGAATCTCTCGGTAGATACTATAGTAGGGATACCTCTAGTAGTTTAGCCTCGCTAGCGAGACGGAGGAGTAGATAGACAAGAGGCGGAAGCTAGGGGGTAGCAGATAGGGTAGTTATTAGGGCAGGCCTATGACACTAGCGTACCCCTAACAAGGGAAAATTAAGACAATAACTAGGAGGAAAAGACAGGCGGGAAGGAGGAGGGGTTTTTACTAATACGGTTTCCCCTCTATATATACGAAAACAAGATAGTATAGCTATATAGGCCAAAGGGCACTATAACAGCTTAATAAAATATCTATCTATCTATATAAATAGCGACTAGACGCTGAGTCCGCGGACAAGTTTACGGCTAAGATATAAGAGATATACTAATACTTACGACAGTAGATAGCCTTAGTATAAGTAGTCTAAGCTAAGTACGTAAACTAGACGCGTATACCTATACTACGGTACGCCAAAGGCGACGAAGTATAGGTAAGTACTAAGAACTAGACGATAGAGAGACCTTCTCGTAAGATAGACGTAAAGTAGTCTAGACCGTACGTAATTACGGAGGTACTACCGGGTAATACTTATAAAGTAGAGCTCCTACCTACTTTAAATATCGATAATTACTTCTACTTATACCTTCTTATACTAGTTTATCCGCCGGTTATAGGACAGACATAACCCGTACTACTACCGATCCGAATTGTCGACGACGAATAATACGGAACCGATCCCGCCGAACCCGATTAATAGGAAGTTAAGCAAATTCTAGACTATAAGAAGAGATGGCCGCGAGGACTAATACTAGTAGGAGGTAAACAGCTATATTAGGAATACCTAGTAAAGTACATTAGATATAATAAGCTATCCTATAAAGCTACGAACTAGGTTATCGAGACCGCCGCCGCCTCCGTAGCCGACTTTTACTATAACTACCCGAGAGCGACTAAGCCACCTAGTTTTTAACTACCTATAGACTAGATACCGAATGAGAATACTATAGGTATACGTATAGCGCGCTAACTAGCAAAAGTAGCGATAACTCTAATACCGGTAGAACGAGGCCTCTAGGCTTATAAGAAAGAGAGCGATACGTATAGTCTAATAGATAATAAGGTGTTTACGAAGGTAATAAAAGATATAAGAGGAGAGGAGAGTACTCCGGAGCGCACTCTAAGAAGGTAGGGTAGTGTTACCGTACCGGCGTATATTTACTTAAACCCGCGGGTACGTACCTAGACCTCGCGCCCGCTAACTAATCCGACTAGCGGCTTGGCGCCCGTATATAACTCTCGCGCCCTCCGCGCCTCCCTTAGATAGAGCATCTATTCGACTTGTACCTTACCCGACTACGTGCTTATACCTACTTATAATAGTATATTACTATTATTACCTCTAAGTATCGAGTCTAGTATATTACGTTAGAAGTATAGAAAGTTATTATACGGGCTTATATAGGGTGTTTCAAAAGCAGGTTGTGTATTGTATATATCTATCTATAATAGATAAGTATTGCTCTTAAAGAGGCTATAGGTAACTAATTAGTTACCTAATTCTTAGCGTACGTAGCCTTAAGTTTTAATAATAGGATGTTGTCTATATACACGCTCGGATCGCGACATAGTGCCTCCTAGGTTCTCGGGTCGTTAGGGCTCTTTAGCTACTTAGCTATTAGGCGTAGTTCTAATCTAGGGCGTATACTAGTCCGGTTACTAGTCCTCGAGGATAGGCGAGAGCGTTTGTCGTCGGCTATACTAGCGTAGTAGTTCGTAACTCGGTCGCGTCGTACTTACGACTTAGTTACTCGGTATCGGTGTCGTACTTACGTAGAGTCTAGCTCTCTACTTTTAAAGGCGTAATTAACTATTACGGGCGAGGGAGCTATAGTATAGTCGGGTAAAGACATATATAGTTACGTAAGCTATCTAAGAAGTCTAAGGGAAGGCGAATAGATAAAGCAATCGGAAGGGCGCTAGCGCGCGGAGTTGCGGCCGATGACGTCGATGTGTCGCGGGGCAGTGCGTGAAGTGAGTGAAAGGGCTGTCTCGTGACAACAACCATGGAACACGTCCGATGCCATTGCGAGTGAAGTAGCAGCCATCGCCAAGCTGCCATGTACTATATAGAATCTGACGCCACAGTCATTGTACTCCACTTTGATTCACTCTTCGTTTGCTTCGAGGGTGGACATAATGCAAACTGGCGGGCTCCCAACTGCCTTCGTTCGACGCGTTCGAGGCTGTCTAGCCTAATTATATTAGCATATCCGACCTAGGCAAACTACCCGACGCGATGGAGCGCGTATTAATGAGTCGAGCGCAGCTTTCCTCATCGTTCTGCGACGACTGCGGGTCGATCTTTTGCAACACCAAGTAGAAGGGTGCTATTCAGAGCCCGCCACTTTGGTATACCTCCGCCCTTGCTTCATTTCGTGCAAGAACATCTTTCACCACAACATTGCGCTCGGGTAAGCGAACATACAGCATCACCATCGCTAACACAGTACCACCCAGTCGCACCTCGCGGACCAAAACACCATGGCAACAGATAGCATCTCCCTGCGCTGTCGCCTGGAGGTATTGTCGCAAGAGCTCTACGACGAGATTTACAACCTCACATTCACTGCAGGCAACGGTGGACGTCTCATTATGGGCGAGAGTGACTTCGTCTGGCATGGCGACGTTGTGACAGAGCGCTATCTCGACCGAAGCGTCCGCTACGCAGAACACGACTCACTGAACCTCTTCCTTGTCGATCGAGCGTCGAGTACCAAGTTCGCAGCATCCTTCGAGACTCGAGCGAGTGGGGTTCCTTGCTAACGCAACACATCAGCACTGATGGCAAAAGTGATGCCTTGGAGCAAGAAGGTTGACGAGGACAAGCTCTGCAGATATCTAGCTAAAGTCACAGAGCGAAGCGCGTGCTCGTGAAGCAAGCCAAGGCACATGCAAAGCCATTGACTATGATCTGTCCAGACTTGATCACCATCAAGTCCACAGCCATTCCCGTGCTCCGTCAAATGACACAATCTGACTCATTCAATGGTACGGCAGCCACTGAATTCCTGAAGTGCGACGTGAAGTGAAGCTCCTCTCACAATGGGCTTCACAATACAAAGACGTTTCCATTCACTACATCCGCCATTCACAATCCCATTGTTAATGCAGCACAATGGCACCACACCTCACTCATCGCGCCAGATATATTCCTCCTCCTCAGCACTCACGACCGTGAAGTCCAGACCATCATCTCCTGCTATACAGCACGAGCTTTCCGGTAAAGCCCCACCACCCTGTAATCACAGCAGAAGCCAGATCTCACCACCGCAACCCTGACCATGAGCGCCAACACGATCTCCACGATCTACCGCACGCCAGAATCTGCCGCAGCATCGCCCGATCTTCTCTCGGGCACACCTACCGCACCAGGCCGTAACAGAGCGACTAGCGAGGATGGCTACTTCAATATCACCTGGAGTGAGGAGCTCAAAGGTCTCCCATCCGCCATCTCTATGAGCCGAAGCAACATTACCGAACAAGAGATCATCCTCAGCTCCCCGCCTGCAGGTCTCCTTTTCAAGCGCCGACTTTGGAACCGTGAGACGGATCACGGCCGACTATGTGACCCTGACGGCTGGCAAGGCTCACTTGAGAACGAAGAAAGATTCGAAGAGCAACGCCAGATCAATGAGGAGTGGCTGGAAGATAGAGATCTGCTGCCGCTTGATCCAAGCGTGTTCAAGAAAGTTGACTGGAAGAAGCATGCGACGCTGTTCGAAGTGCCCGTGTCACCGAAGACGATTTTGATCGAAGGAGGCATTGTCGAATGCCCGTGGGTTCAGGCTGCAGAAGCTCATGGCTCACTCAACAACAGTCGCCGCCACCATGCGAGACTCCAGGCGAACCTGCAGTGGATGAGTGAACGTGGAGAATCGCCGCTTTCGGTTGATACATTTACCGCGATCAACTGGTACACCGGCTCTTCAAAAGAAGATCCGCACTCCATGAGCAGCCCACGAGGCACCGAATACGTCTTCCCAGAGGCCGACACAGTCAGGTACGACTCATTCATTGGCAACACGCGGTACCAGTACGCCTACTCATCTCCCTCGCCAACAACTGACAGCCTCATCTCTTTCGCCGACCTCATCAGCAAGTACAACTACGCCTTCGGTTCTGGTGACAAGAGCCCTGGCTCCTCAATTGGTAGGACACAGTTCCCATACCCCTCCCCATCGTCAATCGGCAGGACACAATACCCGTACCCATCACCCACTTCACCGCCTAGTCTAACCAACGACACCAGTTCCGATTCCTCCAGCTACGATGACGAAGAACCCATCCTCCAAACGGCCGCTATCGCGCTCGTTATCTCTCCTCGCAGCTCGAAAGCGTCGATGCTGAGTGCAGGAAACGTATCGCAAGCGCGACGCTCTCCACGTGGATCCGCAACTTTCGGAATGCCAATGCAGGAGGGCGAAGGACCCGTTGAGCTTCGCGTTACCCAGGATGAGCTTAGAGGGCCACCCAGTCCAGTGGTGCGACTCATCGTAATCGGTGGGAAAGCAGTACGGCAGGGCGATGAGGATGACTCAGGGCCAGGATGGGCGAGCGATTCGTTGTTGAGGACTCCGACCGTTGCAGGGCATAGGCCATGCGGAATCTGGAAGAAGACAAAAGGTGTGTTTGGGAGGCTGGATTGTCGGGGTAGGAAGTGATTGTTGTGGATATCTGCGGGCTGCTCACGGGAGCTACGTCTTCAACAATCGTGGTAGCCAACTGACATGCTCTGGAGGTACGATTGACGGTTGTAACTGCAACGACAGTGGGGCAAGTCTAGTCTCAAAGTCCCCACTGGACTTGTTGGGTGGTATTGTGACTGGGATCTATCAAAAATGGTGGTCTCAACCAGGAAATGCAATCCTTCGTTCGTGCTCCAGATCATTTGCCTGTGATGTCTTTCGGGTCGACTTCTGGTTCCGTAGGAGTGCCATTGTGTTGCTTCTCAAACTGTTTCGGATTTGCTCGTGGGGTGAAGCGGCGAGTCGTGCCAAAGAGTGCTGCCGCGGCTCCAATGCCGGCGACAGTCAGGAAGAAGATGTTTTTACCCTCGCTCGGCATCTTGTAGGATATCTTTGACGATGAACATGAAAGTAGATGCTGAATGATGTTGGAGGAAGTGGTGATGTTAGACTAGGTCAAGTGAATGCTGCCACGTGGGAATGTCGTCACCACGACCTCCACATCAGAGCTTCAATGCACCTCGAATGTCCATAGCATTGCATGTTACACCCACCACACATTCTTCTCGTTTACAAAAGCCTCCTCCCAACACACCGCCACCATGGTCCTAGAAGAAGCCACCTCGTCCTCCGAGCCTCAACCCTCCTTCAATGAAGCCCTCCCCACCTCCTCCCCAGACCTCTACTCCGGCGACCGCAATCCTCAAGTCCTCGAGACCCGCAATTCCTCCTATATAACCATCTCCCCGGGCGTTCATGTCAACACTCAGAACCTCCCCAGGCCCTGGATGGGCGCAACTCCACGCGGCCTCAACACAGCAATATTCGAAGCATGTCAACAAGCCAGCATCATCATGAACCGGCCCGTCCGACAGGAAGAAGCCGACGCGCTAGCATTCCACTTCGCGCGAGCAGTGCGCATAGGATCATATGGGACACCAATAGGATCTGCCGTAGGAGCCGCGCTGTGGTATAGAGGCTTTAAGAACGGGAGTTATAGGTTCCCAGGCTACACGCCCAACAAAGAGAGATTCAACCCGAACAAATTTGGAAGGCTGCAGGGGCGGAATGCGAAATACATGTGGCACTCGCTTCGCTTTGGCGCATATGGAATCGTTGGGGTCATGATGGGGAGTGTGTTGATAGGATCGTATGCGTTGACCGCGGGCAGTGCGGGGAGGTTGATGGACCCGAGGTTGAAAGAGCTCAAAGAGAAGATTATTGCCAATTCGAAGCAGGGGAAGAATGGGGAGCTTTTGCCGGGGCAGATGGCCGGTGGGGGAGAGGTTGATCAGACGGGTGGGCAACGGCAGGGAGAGACGTATGACATGGAGCGACAACGGAGAGGGGTGCAGAGGGCCGGAAGGGAGAGTGGCGCTTGGCAGACTCAGAACATTATGGATGATGCTAGTCCTACGGGGGCCATGTTCATGAGTGATTATCAGGAGAACGAAAGCCCTAGTGACTCGGGGGTAATGAGCGACGGGCATGTGAAGCAGAGGGATAGTCAGGTACGCTTTGAGGAGGCGAGAAGGGACGCGCAGCAGAGTAGAAATGATGGATTTGGGGCTGCGCCGAAGTCGTCTGGTAGTGCGTGGGAGAGGCTACGGCAGCAGGCTAGCTCTGGTGAACCTGGACAATCCTCGACAAAGAGCCGCAGAGATGCTTCATCGCCGGTCGATAGTTTTATGTCTTTGCAAGGGGAAGATAACAGACGTCAGGAGCAAAAGGCTTTTGATCAAAAGATGGAGCGAGAACGGGAAGGGAAAGATTTTGAGTCTCAGTCAGGAGGTTGGCGAAGATAGAGCATTCCAAGATCCGCTTCCTCTGCCATCAGATCAGTCCCTCCGCCACCACCATGCTCTTGCACCTCCATCTCTCTTTCTGCCAAAGGGTTTTTCTCCATCCGCTGTACTCGCTCCCTATCCGCATTCGCCATATTCGCCGCCACAGTTGACTATATACGTCACAGCACAATGGCTGTACGATTGCTTCTCAAATCGTTCGAGAGTGCTCCAGCATATTCAGGATACACGCCTTGCCTCGAAGTAGGCACTCACAGGTGCACCTTCTGAGTTCAAGCAAGCATAGCGTCCCAGATTCCCTTGTCCAATTTCTAGCGCGTGGTAGGCAAAGTCACTTGGACTACAGTCTCGTCCACGACGGGTCGGGTCAGTCGGGTCGCACGCATAATTCGGCGTTGTATGCGGCACAACTCAAGCGCCCATCGATCCACAAAATCCTTATTATAACACGACAGACCACGCCAACTATAAGAAGGATTGGCGCGCGCTTCGATGGTTTCCAAGAGGTAGCCCATGGTGGCCCGGCTGTGAGGTATCATGAAGGGTTCGGCGCCTAACTGGTCAGTAATGACGGGATACACGTAAATGTTGCGTGGTGGCGACGTAACATTCATCTGCGTCCAAAGTTCACCAGTATAGTCTTCCAGTTTCAGTATTGGCCCGATACGTTGGGTTCCTGAGGACTCATGTCGAGTGATGAACAGTGATAGAGCGGGTCTACGGGGAGGGGGCCCAGGTAGTGAGCGCCCGGACCACGCGATGTGGTGTTCCTCTGTAGCTGGGACGCATAGCCAGCGTGACGTTGAGAAGATGTCGTGAAAGCTCGGGTGCAGTCCTGTCCTTTTGGGCCGTCTCCTTGGAGCGGAGAGCATGTCTCCAGCTTGCGAGCCCTCATGTAGACGCAAGGCTGGTGGAACGTACATAGGTGTCCTGACTTCTGCAGGAGTTCTTCTTAGAAAGTCGAGGCTGAGCCTAGTGTACAAGCTAGTACCATTGCGCTCGGCATCCTCAATGATCTTTCGAAAGAGTCTGCTAGGCTGGTGGTTACTCTCTTTGGGCAGAAAAGGTGTCCGAAGCGCAATGTAAATGGGCAATCCCTGGAGGGTCTCCTCGAGGACGGCCTCAATGTGCCGCGATCTGGGGCACGCATCCCAGCCCAGATGAATAGCAATATCGAGATGGTGGAAGAGCAGATGTTGGACGCATGGCGAGTCCCAGCGTAGACGGAGATACACATGCTCAATCTGTCGTTCAAGCATCTCCTGGATAAGTACGCAAGCATGGTCAGGGTAGTTCCAAATCTCTGGGGCGTTCCCGAGTCCGAGTCTACGCTTGAGTCGGATAGAACCGACGATAGTGTGGTGTATCCTCTTGTCGGCCAAGATGCCGCTGATGATGGCTTCGACCGGCAGGTACATCAGGACCATTTCCAGGAGCTCGGCGATGTTGAAAAAGCACTCGGTGGCCGTGAACGGCATATGCTTAGCTGTGATGTCCATGTCGAGTGTGATCCCTCTTTCTTATAGATTAAATGACACTGCAGCTCCCACAGCTCGAATCTCGTATGTTGTGGGAAAAGCTTTGCACAGTACTATTTACCCATGCCGAAGTTTTTCAGGTTCTTAAAAATCAGTAACACGTGGCTACGGGATACCGAAACATCGCTGCCATCCATGCATCAAAGGCATCAAGCTGGTCATAGTCCCGGATCTTGATTACCTTCACATTGTGTGCCTGGCGCCTCGTGATGGACGCCGGGGCCCGGCAGCCAGATAAGGCCGGATACCACACACTGAAGAGGGGCGCTTTTTCATAGTCGCAGCATTCCGGGAGAGTATCGTAGTGCTATGGCTGTGAACAAAGGAAAGTGAGTGTCGAGCTTCAGGGGAAGAAAGCATCTCACGATGCGAGCCTGTCATTGGCCGCGGACTGATCTCCGACCCCTGCTCACAGATCGCGGCCGAGCACAGGCAGCTGCATCCCGCGTCATCGTTCCTGCTGTACGCATGTGAATCTTGAACTCTTCATCTTGTACCGTTTCCTACCATCTCTCTGTTCTTCTGTACATCCAATCCTCCCAGCATACAACACTACCACACCGATCACTCAACGCCAAAGGACTACAGCCATGGCTGCGACCGCACCGCCGAACGCCCTTTCCGGCAAGAACCTGAGTCAGATTATGGTCGCATCCCTCCCGACCGATGCACAAAAGGTCACACAAGGATACGAGGCAATCGCATTGGCAGCACATGCGTCGATGCTTGCCGTTGGCTTCAGACTCGTCGGACTTAACGAGGACAACAAGATAGAAGCACATTCGGACGCCGATCAGACACAGCCACTACCATCAGAGTGGAACGCACACAGCGGCAGCTATGCCTTCCGCTACAAGCACGACCAAAGCAGCATGGAATATCTCGTCAAAGCGAACCGCATGGGTAACAAGGTCATTGTGATGGGAATGGGCATGGGCGACGACCGAACTGCTCAGTTCGAAGTCAAGATCACAGACTTCATATCCGAGGGCAACCTGCCTTTCACGATGGATGGTGCGACGAAAGAGCAGGCAGCGGAGAGACTTAACGACACATTCATCACAGTCGGTCGCTTGAGTGACTTTGGCAGTCAAATGCGAGTGCAGCTCATGCAGAAGCTCATACCTGGTCTGCACAAAGAAGGCTACGAAGAGTCAGATACGCAGTCTAACTCTCGGCAGCCTATCCCAGGTCGAGAGGATGATCGCCCGCGCCACGATCCACTACGAGACGAGCGCGACCCTCCAGCTCGACCACACCATTTCCACGACCCTCTCGCACAGCCACTCCGACCACGCGGACCTATGCCAGAGCCGATGCCTGGCTTCGAAGACCCGTATGATCTACAGAGGCCGATGCGTGGGCAAGGACAAGGTGGATTTGGCAATATCGGAGAACGCGATCTCCACCCACAAGGATTGGGACCAAACGACCCAATGCGAGGAGGTATCGGTCCTGGCTTTGGCGGACCTATGGGTGGCGGAGGCATGCACCCTACATTTGATGATCCGCTCTTCGCAGGTCAAGGTCGGAGAGGCGGAGGCTACAATCCACAAGCACCACCTGGTGCAAGATACGAAGACCCATTTGGGCAAGGAGGACCACAAGGTGGCCATCCTCGGGGTGCTGGCATGGGCGGGCGACCACCGAATCCCTTTGGTGGCTTCGGTGATGGAGACTTTATCTGAAGTGATGCAGAATGAAGCGATGTAAGATGAGAAGGGGGTCAAAAGGCATGGGAAACGAAGTGACGATAACGATACCACGAAGACATGTCGGTGGCTGGCCATGAGACGGACAAAAGGCGCAGGTAATCATAGCATACTTATGGCTTGCACGAGCTATGAATTCCATTGCCTACTCTAGCCCTTCATCTGCGGTTTCATTTATGTCCCGCTCGCGTCTTATCTGACACATGACGGTTTGTCGCAGCAGTCTGTCAGGAAGTCGTGAACGTTTCAATTCCTTCAGCAATACTCCACATTGACGTCCAGCTCTCGACAATAGACCACTGCTGAACAGGAGTGCCCATCCAACAGCTCAACAACTTTCACAAGCGGAGAGCATCATCGCAGTCTGCGCAATACCATCCATCAACATAAGTTCAAGTTCCTCACTGCCCAGTCAACGCCCTCTCCACCCCCTTCACCGCCCCCTCAAACTTCCCACCCTCAACCAGAATCAAATGCCCCTGCGGTTTGATCCCCAACTCATTAAACGTCCTCTTCGCATCACTCGCTTCCGGCTCCTCCTCAGATTTCTCGTAATCATAACTCGCAACACCTTGCGCATACTTCGCCAGCACTTCATCCTCAACATGAAAGTAGAACGTCTCCGACGAGTTGGACGCAGAAGACTTCGACTTCTTCGCAGGCCGGTTGGGATCTGCCTCGAAAGCGGCGACCTCGGCGTAGGTCTTGGAGAGGATGAGGTAGTGCGTGAAGGGGTAAGGGTTGGAGTTCTCGATTGCGCCGGTGAGTTCTGAGGTGAGAAAGGTGTAGAGCGGTGGGACGATTTGGTAGGGCATGTTTATGAAGCGTTCCGAGAGAACCAAACCCACCTGCGATGGAGTCGAAGGATCTAGAGTTTGCTTCAAGGTTGCCTCCAAAGGTGATCCGGCAGATTTCTTGATAATGTAGGAGGTAAGTGCCTTGATGGATTCCTTTTCACGGTGTTGGTGGAGGTTCAGGACTGTGAGGAAGGCGTAGGGATCGGAGTCTTTGCCGTCGCATTTTACGGTGCTGCCGAGGAGGGGTTGGGAGAGGACTAAGTTGGCGAGCTCGCTGAGGTCAAAAAGTTGGTTGTCGACGTCGAAGAGTTGGCGGAGGAGAGTTTTGATGCCGTGGAAGTCGATGGTTTCGTCTGGGTCGAACCATTCGAAGTCGACGTCGAGCATGTCAACTTCCTGATATTAGGTTAGCTGAAGGGTTTTATTTCCATATAGTGATGGCGACGTACATCTTCGCTTCCGCTATCTTCGCCATCGACGTCCATCTTGTCTCTGGTGGAGGACTTGTCGTCGGCCTTTCGTTTGCCCATGGTGGCGATGTGGCTGATAGCTAGGGTCGAGGTATGTGCTTTGCGTTCCTATCTCTTGAAGTGCTTTCGGTCAAATTTTGCAGCGATTTGAGTATTAAATCTGTTCGGCGAAGTTGTTACTTGTGGTCGACACATGCGGTCGATCGATCTGTAAATTTATGAAGTAATCGGACCCTAAATGCTTTATACCGAATGTGGACGACGAGGGCCTGAGCCGCAGAAAGAAAGTCGTGGTATCCTTGCCCAATCTTGACTTGCTTCACGAATTGGATATCCATTCAATGCAAGCTGAGGGTCGACAAACCATATGGACTAAGTGCGTGACAGAAGGCCAGGACCTCTGACGGTCTCTCGATGGCTACCACAGCGCGGCTCAACTTTCTCGATGAGGCTGCCGACTTGCTAGCATTTTCATCGCCAACGACTGCAGCCCAGCTGCACTCAACACGGCTCGAGCCGACACAGGAGGACGTAGTGAAAGCTCAGGTTGTTAAGAACGATCGCCTCTGTGGAGGATGTGGCGACTCTCTCATACCATGGTGGAACTGCTCCATAAGGACCAAGAAGCGTACACGGCAAGAACGACTCAATCAAGACAAAAGCACAAAATTCACGACTGTGCAGTGCGCACGCTGCAATAGCTTTACTATGGTACGGCAAGTAAGACGTTCAACAGGCCGTCCTGTGCCGCAACAGCCCATGGTCCAGCCTGCTACCGAGCGCAAGAAAGTGGTGGCGGTCCAGAAAGATGATCAGCCTACGCAGGGCTCGATCACACCATCGTCAACCCCGACAGAGTCTGCCGTCAAAAAGCGGAGTCGCAACAAGAAATCTAGCCTGCAGTCTCTGCTTGCGGATCGTAAAGCTGTGGAACCGAAGAAGGGTTCTGGTTTGGGACTGATGGATTTCATGAAGACTTGGAATTCCGTTCCCATAGTCTAGCTACGGCTGGATATCCTCTTCATCGCATCCTTCCCAGCGAGAAGCATCACGTGGGTGCCTCCAATGGCGACAGGCCTTCCGAATGCGAGTCCAAACAGTAAGCGAGTCGAGTATATTGAGCAGCGCAGAAGCTCCAACCTGTGGCTGCCTCTTCCAGGCTCTCCTCGCTTCTACTCTGATTCATACTCAGCACTCATGATGTCCTTCAACTTCATGTACCTCCAGCCCTTCTCCGCGCCAGGGTGCATCACACGGACTTCTGCCATGCCCACCAACTGGAGATCTATCGCATGCTGATCATCAAGCATCTTCTTCATCTGCTCTCGTGAGCGCACCCCTCCATTCTCCGCGACTTCTTCGCCATACCTTAGACTCTTCACCAGCTGTCTGTCGACCACTGTCAAAGAGCGAAGCCATTTGGCGAGCTGACTGTACGAGAAGAACATCCTGAAGAACACCGCGCCGGTGTAGAAGACCTTGCTGGCCTCTGCGCGAATTTGGCGACTGACTGCCAATAATGGAGGCGGCTTGTATTTCTTGGATATGTGGTAGCCGAGATAGCTTGCGGGGGCGTGGTCAGGGTCCCCATCAAGAATACGTTTAGTTCTTTCGGCCCTAGGCTGTGGCCACAGAACGAGCTCGTAGATGTAGATGCGAAGTTAGGCAGGCAGGCGGAAAAGAGGGCATTGCACCGCCTGTGATGGCGAAGTAGCTTTTGTCATTGCTTGCAAACAATGTCAGTGTGGCGTTGGCGGCACAGGAGAGGAACACATACAGGCCATGCAGCAGTGTGCTGATTGAAGCGCGTTCACGGTATTATCAAGATGTGGCAGACTCGAGTTTGGTGAGCATGGCTGTGTGGTGTTGAAGTTCGGGGTGAAGGTGAGGAAGATTGATGCAAGTGATGCCAGGGAAGATGGCGCGAGGGAGCTATGACCCGCATGGTCCCCTGCAGCCGTTGTGGCGCGAATGCATGTGATTTCGAGATCATGAGGCAAGTACGCAATGTCCACTATCTTATTCTCAGAACTTCTGCTCGTGGCTATGTATCGTGGCATCGCCGTCCCAGGTATGTGAGCAGATAAGTCTCCGGAGCCCGCAGGCGCCATTCACCACCTGACGTAGCTGCCTCCAAGTTCTGCGCTGCCTATGACAGATTTCACCTCCCCGGCCTTGTCACTTCGCATTGTCGATCAGCTTGAACATCTCCGCATGTCTCTTATCTCCTTCGTGGCCAGATCATGGTGGCAGTGTTTCTACTCGGCCTCGTCGAGCAGCCCTTCTACCCTCGCATACCTCCAGCCTTCAGCTTCCCGACCGTCCTTTATCGCAATCTTGAGGAGGCTCCTGTGCTCAAAGCGCGCAATGTCGTCGGATTCAAGATCGTTGATGACTTCAGCCTGCGACCGCAACGGAGGGACCTCCTCAGCTACGAACCCTTTCACCAGTTGCCTATCCACAGTTGCCAACGAAGACAGCCAGCTGATAATGATCTTTTGTGTGGTTATATCATGGCCATATCGAAAGAAAATGGCGCTACTGTAGAACAGTTTGCTTGCCTCGCTGCGAATCTGGCGATTGACCGCTAACACCGGAGGTGGCTCGTACTTGCTCGTCAAGTGGTAGCCCTTCTTATTAAGCGTAGCGACCGAGCGCTAGCCACACCGGAGTACGAGCTTGCGAGTACGTAGGTGAGGCGTCAGCGAGGGAGTGAAGCTCTATTGTACCAGCCCTCAACTAGCCTTGGCGCCCGCTCTGATTGGTCAACTTTCAAGTTTTAGGGTCACGTGACCTACCGCATTGTGCCTGTTGGCGAACTCGCAAACATATACTCGTCGCTAACGCCTATGTCGTCCTATAATAAGCACTGTACGTCGGGTAGCGGTAGCGTGGATCGCACGCTACTTTGCAGTCTAGAAGGGTTGGTAGAGAGCTCCACTCCGCTACGCTTACCTTTGGAGGCTCACAACCGCCAACAGCACATTTTTTCGGATTGCAAATTGGTTGCTCAAGGTCGAGTCATAGTAAGTCTGGCGATACCTGTACAAAATTGGCTGAGGCCACAGCACAAGCTCGTAGATGTAGAGGCGCAGCTCGGCAGGAAGGCGCAGTAGATGGCAAGGGGCCGCCTCGAGTGGTGTGGCTGTCATCGTGTGCTTGTTTGCTGCTGCTGGTCATCAACCGACACTCAATTCGTGTGAGAAATTAGGTGATGACATACCTGTCGTAGAGTGGTTTGAGGCCTTTGTGATGTTGCGACTGCTGTGTGGCTGGTTGGTGTGTTGCTGCTGTTTGGCAGGTTTGTGTTTCGCTGCCAAAGTATTGGCCTAAGTCGAGCTACGTGGCGCGAGTGTTGTCAGTTTGGCAGAAGTTGGCAGTGGTGAGGTATGTGATTCAGAGGAGAGAGAATAATCGGCGCGATGAAGCTTTGACCTCGCAAGAGTCATGATCCTTGCACCTTCCGCGTGCACAGGCAGGATTTGCATGTGACACTCTCACTTCATGCCATTGTTTTGGACTTATATGTTCTACCATTTCCTTTCATCATATGTCATTCCCTCCTGCACTTCTTTCACCCTCTAAGAATCAGCAGGCTTAGCATGCGCCTTTGCGAGTCTGTTGCTCTCCGCCTCTGCCTTCTTCATTTGGCCTGTGATCTTTGGAGCATTCGGGTTGGCAGCTGGGTACGGCTTGTTCAAAGCCTCCGAGTTCGTGTGTACGACCTCCTTGACAATCTTGCCGAGATCCTGCTTTTCCTTCCAGATGTCGGTCTTCTCGTTCAGGGCGGTGACGAGCTTGTCGCAGGCTGTGACGGGCTAGAACGCAGAGATTAGTGAGGAGGCGAGTAGGATGGGGCAAGGGTAGGAGTATACTCACAATGTTTGCGGCATTGCTGAGTTCGAGCTGGGCTCCGTCATCGTAGAAGTCGGGGATGTCAGATGGTGCCTCCTTGGCGGCTTTCACGACTGCATCGCGGGCAGCTTCGATTTCCTGGAGGGTGCATCAGTGACCACTTCTTTTGGTGGGATGATGGCACAATCTTACCTTGTACTTCTCATCCAACTCATCCCCCTCATTCGTCTCATCCAGAATCTGGGTAATGGAGTGCGTGTTCTCCGCCAGAGTTCTGAAGAGCTCTTCCCACTTGTCGGCCATGATGTATGATGTGTCTAGGGGTAGATAGATCGCTATGATGAAAGTTTGGATTTACAACGGGAATGAGATTGAAAGTGGGATGGATGGTAAAGGCAAGCGGTCAAGTGCACATCTGTCCTTGGTGGACCTCGTCGTCATGAGGGGTCTAGGCGATGTCGATCTCGGCACAAACGTGTATAAAGTTTGGGGCTACTGCAGGTGTACCGGTCTGTGGGAGAGCTCGTGGCATTGAATGGCAGCATTGCAAGGGGAGGTATGTGGAGATTCTCCTTGCTTCGACTCCGAGCTGATTGCTGACCTTCGACTGTGGATAACAGGCAAGGCGTTGCCGCTACCCAGCCCGGGTGCACGAAACACTTCTACCTACGGTATACCCCCGGCTCCATCCGCCAAAGACGGAAGATTGTGCGGTAGATACGGGCAGCCTGTATTATGTGCTTGATTCCCAACCGTCAAAATACCTTCCGGACCTCGATAAGCAGCATCGCACACCCAACAAAACTCATATCCACAGAATCCGCCTGTCCCGAGAAGAAAGAAAGGTCAGCACAATCCCACCATCATCGTCACCAAGCAAACTTACACGTCATATGATCGCAGCCTTCATTCTTCTCGATATGAATCGTGCACCCGGGACACTGCCTTGAGCTCCGCTTGAGATAATCATCCGTAGCCTGCCGCTCCTTCCTCTGAGTCTCCAGCTCGGCTTGATACTCCGTGCAGCTTTGACCCGTGTGCATAGGCATCTCGCAGGGAACGCAATACTCACTGCCACAAGCGCGGCAGCGGAAGATGGAGGTTTCTTTGGCAGTGATGTGTTCGTGTCCATAGCTGCAGTTCGCTTTGTGGCAGGATCGGTAGTACTCGGACTTCGCCATTGCTTCGTTGAAGGCTTTGTCGAGGTATCTGGTCCGAAGTTAGCGGGTGGGTGTCTTGTTTGGTGTTATGGCGATGTACTTGTTGTATGTCTCTCGGCTGGCGAGACACCTGATGTCCGGCTCCTGTAGCGTTCTGTTGCACTCGGCACATGTGACGCGATCTGTGGGCAGGTCTGTGACTTGCGAATCGATGGACTGCTGCCAGCAGGCTGAGCATATGCTACCATTATGTTCACAATCTTGATGTATGAAGTTCGGCATATCATCGACCTTGACGCTCTCACCACAGACACCGCAGTCACGTTTCTGCGCTTGTCTCAAAATCCTGTCATCTGTCAACAACACACTTCAGACGCGTGGTAGGTCCATCGCTCACTCCTCACAAGCCATATCGCTTCCATAGCACTCCATGAACTCGAGCGGGAGTATGCCGTCGCAGTCCAGGCAAGGCACTCTCTCGATATCGTGGGTGTCAATCGCAACGTCCAGATATGTTCGTATACAAGCATCGCACGATGTCGTGCAGTGACTCCACATCATGTCCCATGGGAACGCTCCGGTAGGTTTGGTCTCTGCACAGATATAGCATTCTTGCGTCAGGGCACCGAATAGGCGATCGATGCTCTCGCCCAGGCCAAACAGAAATATCGCGTCCATTTCACCCTGCGCCGTGCTTTTGGGGCTATCCAAAGCTTCAAGACTGAAAGTAAAGGTGTCTTCCGTTGATAATGGTTGCAGGACGTACGAACCCTCTCCAGCTCATTATGTGTGTGATGACCAGGATGGGTTCTTTCATTACCGTGATGCATGTCTCACTATCGGCAGTGTCTGACATCGCCTCTCAAGGTGCCAGGAGCCGTTCCAGATGTTGAGACGTCTCTTCCATGCTCAGTCAGATTGTCTGGGGCTGAACTGAGTCGTGGTTGATATGCTGTGCCAGCTGCACATCCCGTGTCTTCCCGGGGGTGCAGTTCACCTTGGATATGTAGCAATCAGCCAGATATTTTCCAAACACTTCCAGCCCCATACCTATGCACATCTCAACAAAGAAAAAATGCGCTCCAAGATATCAACCAACGTTATCAGAAGCCACTTCCTTGCTCCTTTCCGGGGTATATACCATAATCTCCTTATGTTACAGCTATTTGAAAACCATCACTCATATTACCATCATGCGTTATCAACCATTGCTTGTAGTGTCCGGAGCCAGACCAGAATCAAAAGATCCACCTATTCACAAAGCCAGACCAGTCCCATCACCAGTCCATCTGTACAGCGCGAGCACCTCGCGTCTCCGAAGTTGTTGCTCGCCGAAGTCTTCTGTCATGCGGCCTTTGACTTGTGCCAAGGCTGATCGCATCACTTTTCGGAAATTCCTCTGCAAGTGACATGTCAGTAGATAGTAGATAGAGGGTGGGGGAAGGGTCACGCACCTGATACTCGGTATTGAGAGTCACCACGCATGCCTCGTGGGCTCTCACGATCGTCTCGCAGGCCTTGACGACGCTTGGACTTGCTTCGCCTTGGAGTTTGTCGGCCATGAGTAGTAAGAGGAAGGATCCTTGAAGCAGGTAAATGCCGAAGAAAAACGGCATGAAGCTCAGGTCAGGGTCGTAGTCTAGAATGTCGTTGATTGCTTCCGCAGCAGACACAGCATGGCCAGTCGCTGAGATGAAGCTCTGCGATGAAATCCACAGATCATTGTCGTCCAGCAGCGATATCGGATCCCACTTTCCGTTCACCAGGATGTGCAGAGTATGCATCAGATGTGTACCATAGGCCAGGACAATCTTAGTCTGGAGAATGGCTTCGGTCATGCGCTGCTGGTTCGAATTTGTCGTTGCGACAGAGTGCGGACTTGTCACGTCTGTGTGGCCTTCTCCATCGGTGGGCGGCTTCGGGTCTTGCTTGGGGATGTTACGAGCCTCGAACTCCTGCAAGCTTCGTCCATATGCCTCGAGCTGCCTCGTGATTTCGGCGGCTTGATCGTCCCAGTCTGAGCTACTCTTGAATCGCAGTCCAAAGCGAGGATGATTTCGAGCATGGTTGAGATCAACGATCTCGCCAAGCATAGTCATAAGTGGCAGGAAGTAGTTGAATATGCCGTGTCCGGTACATTCAAAGCTCGGTCCTCGTCGTCTGAAGTACGTCGATTCTGGGTGGTTGTCGCCTGGATAGTACTCGCCAGCCTGCCATACTACATCATTCTCTGGCTGCATCAAAGCATCGCACTCAGCGTCCAGTAAGAACAGAGGACGATTGTAGCACAGCGCCAGATGTCGGTCGACGATATAAAGCAGCCACCATAACCGTCTGCGTTCTTCTCGCTCCTCTTCTGACACGAAGCCAGGCTGGGTACTCTGTCCCAAAGGTCCGTGATGTCCAGCCTCACCTGTCGCTTCTGCCTCCGCTTCAGGTCCATCAGGATTGGTCGGTGTTGGGTTTGGTGGCAGCTCTCGTCCTAGTTTGAGCTCTCTTGCTAGTGACCATGCGGCATTCCACCATCTCAAGCTTGCTGCCTTGTACTCGCTTGCCGAGACCACCGTCGCGAGGTGCATGTACGCAGCAACGTCGTCGAGAGCGCCCGTTGCCCCAGGATTTCCTCCGTCCATATCGTGCGCCTGTCCTGGTAACGCCACACCAAATCCACCAAGTGCTACGCCATTGATGATCGTGTTGCCACCATACAGTTGCGTAGCATCTGTGGGGTTGTGTATAAGCGGTTTCAGCAGGCCCACCGTCAACTCGAGCAGCTTCTGGCAGATCTTGCCCCTCGCTGAAGGCGCGGAAGTCAAGAAGGCTGAATCGCTTGTCTGCGCTGCCACCCACAGCATGCTGGCGAGCAACGCTGGACTGCATTGCCGCGGATTCGTTGGTCGCAAGAATGATCGCTTTCGGAAGACGTAAGCCAGTACATAGGGTGATGACGGCTGCATGAAAGCTGAGGAGACGCTCGAGAAGTAAAGGTCCAGAAGATCGCATGCCAGGCCGATAGGTATTATGGCGGAGATATGGGGTAGGAGGGGTCGCAGTACTGGGTATCGAAGTGTCTGGTTCGAGATATTCTGTTGCATGTGAGGGTACAGAGCAGCAGATGGGGAAGGTAGTGATAACCAGCCAGGAGAGCCTGCCATGGGAGACTGCCCCAAGAAGCCAGCAGAGAGCGGCGACTCGCCCATCCTGTGATATGGATGCTGCCCAGCCATACCTTGCTGGCTACTGGGCGAGTTGACACCGTATGGACTTTCGCCGTAGCCCGTGATCGTTCCACCTTGTATCATGGAATGCGGCATAGGCGTAGGACCAGAATGCAAAATGTTATGACCTGCCACTGTCGCCGCAGGATGGAGTATGCTTCGATGGTAGTCGTCTATGCTCCCATACTCACTCATGCCCACGGACATACCTCGTTCTTGCATCGGTGCAGTCGGCACTCTCGGCGTAGGCAAAGCAACGCCTGGCGTCTGATGATCGAGCGGAACGGATCTCTGCTGTATCCTATCCGGTGCGTTGTGCTCACCCATCGTGGTCCCTGTCACGCTGCCTCCAGAAGGCTCCAGGCTCGGTCTGGGCATCATCGGGTGCGCTGCGTGTCCTGGGTGGCCTGGCTGGCTCGTCATGCTGTTCGTCCTTGGCATTGGAGGTAGAGGTGCTTGGAAGGCTGCGCTCGACCTCCTCCGTTTCACACCTTTTTGCTGCTCAGGTTTCATCTCTGCGGCCGCGTCTTCCGGCGCATCGTCGTTGCCTGACTTTGGGCTCTGGTACTCCGTCCCTTCTGCTGCAGCTTGCGCCTGCGCTGCGGCTATGTCCTTTCGCGACGCCTTCCCTCTCTTCTTGCGCTCCCTCGCATACTCGCACGTCAAACCAAACTCCACGCAATGCGCACAAGGGTTCTGGCCGTCGCACTTGGTCCGCAGCTGGTTGCACTGGTCGCAAGCGCGACTTATCCTCCGTCTCACAGGTTGGCCGTTTGCAGCAGCTCCCTTGCCGCCTTTTGCCGCGCTCGGCGAATCCTTGTGCGCTGCATCCATGCCATTCGCGCTGCCATTGCTGTAGCTGTGCCGGTGCTTTATGCCTGGCTTCGCGCCTGCCGCTGTCTGCCGTGCCTGCTGTTGCTGCAACTGCTGCATTGCGTACTGGGAGCCCTCAGCCAGTGCATCTAGTCCGTTCGTAGGTATGCGCTGCGTTTGCGGAGGCGGGTCTTGAGTCACCATGTTGCCATTCCCAAAGCTGGGAGGGTACTGCTGCACACCTGCCGAAGACAGCATTTTCTTGGATCGGCAGATGCGGCGGACGTCGATCAGTGTCAATGTCGTGCCGTAGTCATCATCGCCTGCCTCGGTACCGCCTCGCGCTCTTCCTACCTATCGTACATACAGCGCGTCGATGCGTGGGTGGGCAGGGTGTGGGCGGAAGATTTGGGTAGAGCGTCGTCGGCGGAGGACAGCCAAGAGGACGACGGGAGGGTGCGAACAGTAGTGGTCTCTTCTGTCGCTGTGCCCGCCCTGCATCTGTCACCTAAGCTCTCTTCACAAGGCGGAGAGCAAAAAGCGTCCCCGCGTATGCCTTCAAGCGACGTGTTGGAGCTGCTGACGCTTTGCCCCATCAGGCAGTTGGAATTTGCCAGGGCCAGCATCGTTCGGCCATGCGAGCGGCTCTCGCTGATCTGACCACCACCGACACTCTTCCACCATAGAGGCATAGCATAATCCTGCCACTCCGACGCCAAAATCGTACATTGGAACATCTCACCGCGGGCGCCGTTGCCCCAATCTTACTCGTGGAAGGCAGGACCCTCGAGGCGTTTGCCAATTTGCTGGTATGCATGAGAAACAAACGCCATCACGTGTTCTATTTCTGACCGACATGCCCACCGCCACCCCCCATCCCGGTCCAAAGGATTGACATGTCGGCTGGCGACATCGAATGCAGGGTGACGACGCGTATTCGCAGAGCCGCCTTGTTGATAGAACGATAAGACATAAAGCTGCCAAGTGCACACCATACATGTAGCCACCCAAGCTGACTGATCGATGCAGCAGTTCGTGACGATCACGCCTCCGACACGCCATCACAATGGATACCTCAGACCGAGAAATCCACGACACGACTATCGAAACGCAGGAGCGCTCTGCAAAGAGTCTCTCAACAGCCCGTGGGACTTGTCAGATTCCACATTCACTGCAGGCGTCCGAGACCCCATCATATTGCGGACCCCGCCGAACCTCTACACAAGGTATATGATCTATCATAATTCTGCTTCCACCCATCAAGCAGATCAATCAGAACATTCCGGCGTTGCTAGTGCAGTGGTTAGCATACCACCTTCCCATGATCTCATGAGAATAGGTGGTGACACGAGTTCGAATCTCGTGCAGCGCATATACGTTGATGGTCTCATATTTTGGCTTGGTGTCCTGGGCCATGCTTTTTGCACCGATAGTATACCTAAGTAGAACAAACGTTTGGCCATGGTCAAGAGATGCTGAGTCTCAGGGCATTGATGATGGAATCTCGAAGATGAGGTTTTGGAACGGTAGGTGAAGTATGCTTTTCTTTTTTGCCCGTCTCGCGACGATATATAGTAGTAGTAGTAGTAGTACAAACAGACGAAATCGCTACTCAGCATAACAATCCTCCCTTTCCATCCTTCCATCTCATCCTATCCTATCCATCCTTCATCTCGATCCATCTCGCAGTGGTATAATGCAACTATTACATAGGCCGTGAAGTAGTGACTGACATCAAGCAGAATCAATCTCAATCAAAGTTGCAAGAGGGAGTATCTCAAACCATAAAAGCACAAGCACAAGCACAAGCACAAAACCAGCAGTAGTGACCAGTGTTCAAACCAAGCCAGTCCACAAAACGACAGTCCGTTCCGAGTGATCCAATCCAATTCCATCGCCGTACGCCGTGCAATAATCAATCGTGGTCATGGCATTCTGCCTCTGCTCTTCAGCTTCTCCACCTCATCTTGATCAAAACATCGTATAGAGCGTCGGCATAATCGGAAACTGGAAGGGACCCCGGGACCGTCGCTTCAGTGGCCGGCGAGCGAGTCACTGGGTCTGCTCATTATAGTGGCGGTGCTCGAGCCCACTGGTGCTGAACTTGGTGACTGGCTCCTCCGGCACCTCCTCGAGTCTGTGGCCATCCTCGTCGTCGACAATGTGCGTGGGCACTTCTGGGATGTCCTCTTCCCGGTTCTTGTACTGGCTTTGCAGGCTGTGTCTTTGGGGTGTGGCGGCCGTGCTTTCGCTGGCGACGCTCATGCTGGTGGAGCTTCGATCGTGGACGAGGTCGGGTGTGGGTGGGACCACTGATGAAGCTCGCTTGGGGTGTAGGTACGACCCAATCGTGCTGTCTGCTCTGCTCTCGCCGTAGTCGGACTCGGAGCCGGTGCTTTGCAGTTCGTGGTCACCGTCATTCGACTCTGGTGCCAGGTTCTTGGCAGGCCTCTTGCCGCGCTTCTTCTTCGACTCTCTCTTCTCGTCGTCGCCGCCATCGTCGCTAGCAGCGCTGGAGGTGTCGGCACGGCGTGCGAGGTCGAGGCCTTCGACGGCGGCGGCGCATTGTTCTGAGATGTTGCGGATTATGTAGGCGATCGCATCGGTCTTGTCGCGGAGGTGACGATCTGCGACGTCAGTCATGCTGAGTTCTGACAGACGTTTGCGGGCAGCGGAAGTGCTTCGGAGGCGAGCCTCCATAGCGGAAGAGACATCCTCACCGTCAATGCGATACTGCGATAACCGTGTGCTTGCTCGCGAAGATGCGCTCGAGCGCATTCCGCCCATTCCTTGGATTGCACCAATCTCGGAAGCGTCCTTGAAGTCCTTCTCGGTCTGGTCCTCCTCTGCGTCAAGGAACTCTGCTGCGTCAGCGGGCGTAGAGTCGTTCAATGTCTTGACAATATGTTGCATGTGGTGGGCTTGTCCATCGATGAGTGCTCGGAGGTGCAGCACAACACGTTGCGCTTCGTCACGTTGGCGGAGAAGGGTTGCATTAGTATGTTGCATGGCAGACAAGTCCTTCTTGTTCCTCTTGCGTTCTCGCTCGAGCTCTTCTGCGATCTCCTGTTGCAGGACCAAAGCCTCAAGTGCGTCGTCTCTCTGCTTCTCTGTGCCCGACAGGCGGACCGTGAGTCTGGCCGTGTCATCCTTCTGCTGGTCAATGAGGCTGGTAAGTCGGCGATTCTCCCGCTTGTGACCTTCGATCTTGATCTTGAGCTCGTTGGTCTCCTTGGTGAGCTGTTCAGCAAATGCTTGGAACTTGAGGAACTGCTGCTTCCAGCTTTCGAGCTCCTCGACCAGGAAGTTGTTGCGCTTAGTAACCTTGGTGAGCTCTGTGTCCATGCGACCCTTAAGGTTGATAAAGTCTTGCCAGGCCTCCATGGCATCCCGAGAGTATTGATTGCGCTCCCTGACGATCTCATTCAGGTGACGCATCGAAACCTTCGTCATGAGGGGCTTCTTCTGAGCACCGCCGAACATGGCTTTGACTCCAGTGTTTTTGCCCTGTCGAACGTGTTAGTGTGTTATTGCAACCGGTTGGTCAGGGCTGATACATACCAACTTATCACAGGCGTGATCCATGACTTTCATAATCTCATCTTGGTTCCACCAACCAGGATCTTGAACGCTCTCTACCTCACCTCGCATCACTATGATCTGACCGGCAGGGATGAGTTTACCACCACCATAAGCTGATCGCAAGTGTTGCGGCACACCAGACGGCGCCACATCTCCATTGAGCGCCTGTGTCATGCGGGAGATGAGCTTCTGGCGCTGCTTTGCGCTCCATGCGGTGGGAGGACTCGATGTAAGCACGAAGTTCCGGTCGAGGTCAACCACCAGCGCATCCGATGGTGCTGTGAACAGGGTTCGGCACTCCGCAGTCATTCCCAGGATGTATGGTCCTGGCTCCTGGACAAGCTCCTTTGCGTGACGGGCATGCACGACTGGTACGTACAGTCCACTCCACTCGTAAACGCGGACCATGTATCGGACCGTTTCCGTGGCCACGGTGAGCATCGCGGGATAGTGGGATATGAAGATGATCCTCCGTGTTGGCGAGACAGCGGCCTCGAGCACACCGACGATGTTGGGAATCGACAAGCAGCAGAACAAGGGCCACAAAGCAAAGTTCTGGAAGCCATTCGGGTTGGATGGGAACTGGTAGCATAGGGCGTAATCCTTCATGTCAATGCGCACAAGGTCGTTCAGCCTGGGAGCGGGAAAGCTCAGGATCCGCGAGACTTCCTCGGCATGGAAGAGGTTCGTCGCCTTGTTCCAGTGGATCCACATTCCTCGCAGGTAGTCTCCAAGCAGGTTGTACAGAGGATATCGCGACAAGAAGGACAAGCAGTACGGGATCCAGTAGGTTTCGCCAGGAGAGTCATAGTAGTCAGGTTCAGTGCGTTTTCGAAGGTCGCGGATGGTCTCTGCACGCTTCTCGTCGGCTCGCGACCACACACGTAGGGCGATACCGTATAGCGTATGCGACGAGTCTTGCTGTAGCACGAACGCGTGGTGGACGCAGTGTGGTTGGCTCGTGCCCGTGCAGATTTCCACGTCGTGAGGAAAGCACGCCTAATCCATGTCAGCCGATTCAAACTTGGCAGGTGCCGGACTGCATTCTTGATTGCACTTACCCTCATCGCTGCGTGGAGAGATCTGGCAATCTCGTTGTCCTGCTCCAACCGCGGACTGCTCCCCAGAATCTCCGGCAGCCAGAATTGCCCGACAGCACCCTTCATGTGCCCAATCTTGCCTTGGCCGGGAGAAGGCGCCTTCACCCATTGCGACGGCTCCCGTCCGACACCACATACCATGTAGGCATGGGTCAGTGTCTTGGGCGCACGCGAGCCCGTCTTTGGCTGAGGCATGTGTGATGGTATGGGCTGGGCGATGCGCGAGTGCAGCGACGATGTTCGATTGGGGACGACTAGGTTGTTGTCGTCATCGCGGGAGATCGGTCGTCCTTCGCCAGAGCGAGGTCTGGAGGTGAAGGAGGGCGCCATGGGTGGTCTTTGTGTTTATGAAGCTGTTTGCTGAGGTCGTGCAGCACGAGCGCCGGATCGGAGCTTATGATCGTCGGCACACTGTGCCACGGCAGTAGCTCGCAAAGGGTACGCCGTGCGGTTGTCCACTGACCGTCTCCTGAGTGCGGTGGTGTGTGGTGCAATGCCTGGTCGCTGCCCGCAACGATGCAGTCCAGCTCCTCGTCCCGCTCGCGGAGTATGGGAGGCAGCGGTGCGTGGGAGCTCACAACATGAGAGATGAGGGCCTGGCGTAGGATTGAGATTGAGAGGAAGATGGTGCAGCCTGCAGGTGGATGGGCCCGCGGGCTACACAAATGCATAGACGCTCCTGTGCCCTGCTCTCCCAGGCGAAGGCGTATGGCCGAACCTTGTAGCATCCGTCTCCTGGCATCATGCCGTCGAGAGTTTAGAGGATCGTCGTTTCGGCCTAGCCTTGGATCCCCCCTCTGAAACGCTGCAGGGTGGCCGCCATGACCTGTCTCCCGACGGGGCTGCTTGCCTGATCAAGCACCCCGACTACAGAACCTTAGTCACTACTACACATTGCGGAAATTTAATCCACGCTGCTGCCTGCCGGTACAGCAATATATCAAAGCCTCAATACGTTCTCCAGCACTCCAGCAGACGCCCACTCGCAGCGTCATCACCACCAGTGACAGTTCCAGTGCGCGATGCATGGCCTGCCCGTTTGTCCGCTGCTACTGCAGGCGCCACGGTCGGCAGCGATTCATGTACTGGAAAGGGGCACGCATGGATGGACCAGTGCTCCTCCGCGCCTCGTATGTGCCACGGCCGCACGGCGAAAGTGATGATCGGCTCCGCGCAACGCCGCAAACGGTGGAGGCAAACATTCGCGGCAGCAGGGTCCGTCAGCCGTGCCTGGCAACGTCGAACACGCGCACAACGTGCTCAACCACAGCAATTTTCATCTGTTCCGTTGTTGGTCGTTTCAAGAACATGCCTCCACGTGCCCCGTGACAGCAAGCGGAGAAGCTGGCTACGGAGATGCAAATGCTGCAGCAGAACAGTACCACCACAAACGTCGCGCCCTGGGTCGCCCCAAGCCATCCTGCATCCGTACCAGCAGAGCGAGCGTTTGTAATTTGTGGCACAACACCCACCACAAAGTGTGTGGGGGAAGGACAGTCGCGAGCCAGAACAGCGGCGTAGGGCAGCGGTGCAGGTGTCACCAGTCGCGTTCTCGAAGCCTTCGCCCCTACGACTCATGGCCGGCAGCGTTCACGTAAAGGAAAAGTCATCTCTGCGCGTATCGCTCGAAGCAGAAGAGGCACCGCCGCACTGGAGGCTGTGGCGATCACCTGCACGAGCATGCGGAATCGATGCAGCAGCCCTTGCAAAGAACAATCATCAGCCTCTTGCATACATATTGTGAAACAATCCTGCCACTTGCATGCATATGCTTCCTCACCAGCCACCTGCACAGCGAACGAGAGCAGCGCAAGCTGGAGGCCTGAGGTGTCCATGTTTGAAAGCTGTGATTGACTTTGGGAGTGTCTCAGACTTCGGCGTTGGCGCCTGAGAGCCGACCATCGGCAGGAAAGATTCTTGCCGACTCTGTCAAGTCCAATCAAGACACCCGGACTTCGACAACCTCGACCTGTCGCCAGCTGATCATTCACCTCTGCATTACTCGCTCGTGGCATCTAGAAGCACCCTTACGCGCATCCTTCTGACAGCTCATCAGCTCATCATCATGCCCGACGAGGCGCTGCTGTCCGAGCTGTGCAGTCTCTGGTAGGGTCCTGTTCTCTTCCTCGCCACATCATCAGGTGGCAATACGCCAGTGCCATATGCACATCTCATCACGTGCAGCATTAGAATACTTTCGAACAACAGCCTGCTGACTGGCGTAGCTACGCGGAGACGCCCAAGTATCGTTGTCCAAGGTGCAAGACGAGGACTTGCTCGCTACCATGTTACAAAAAGCATCAACAGCGGGCTTCGTGCAACGGGAAGCGCGATCCAGCAGAGTATCTGAAGAAGAGGGAGCTTGCTACGCCCGCCGGCATAGATCGTGATTACAACTATCTCAAATCGGTGGAACGCGACATCGAACATGCCAACAAAGATTCGAAAGATCGAGGCATTACCGCCAGGCTATCCAAAGTGGCACGTCGCAATCTGATCGAGGACAGCAACTTTCAAAAGTACTTGATCGAGCACAACATCGAAGTGCAACCAGCGCCTCGAGGCATGAGTCGGCAGAAGAGTAACCAGACACGCACCACGAAGTGAGTTCGTCACATCGCGTGGAGTATCGGTGACAGCTGACGTTTGCATAGCAAGAACAACACTCTTTGGACTGTCGAATGGATTGATGTAGCCGGCGTCAGCAACCTGCGTCATGATTGCATGGGATCTGAGAGCATACGCGATCTTCATACTGCCGCGAAGCGTGCATTACGCCAGGCTGAGAAGCGTGGCCGTACTGGCGACGCAGCGAAAGCTCCACTAAGCAAGAAGCGCAGGAGTCAGCAGAAGGCCCCCGAAACGATGACGGCCAGCAAGCTACCCGGAGACAGTGTCGTGGACGCTGATCAGAGCAGAATCTCGGACGCTGCGAAGCCGGGAGCTGATGAGCCAAGTCCGGCAGCGGTCTCTGAACAACCTGTGGCACAAGCGAATACTGCCAAGCAGTCATCTGGTACCGTTCAGCGGGCTGACGAGAATCATCACTTCTATCTATTGAAGCCTGCCACCGCAGTGAGCTCGAAAGTCCTGGTCCCACTGGATGCACAACTGTCTCTCACGGAGACTTTACGGGGCCAAACAGTTCTGGAGTATCCCACGATCTATGTTCTGTCCCACGCACCGAATGCCTTACCAACAGGGTTTATGCTGGAGGAGCAGTACACTCAACTTCGGAAGCGAGAAGACGACGAACTTCGAGAAGCTATGCGCAAAGCTGACGAGAATGGCGTGCCTGATCGCGCGGATGCCGGCCCCAGCAGTGCCAAAGTGGACCCTAACAAGATTCTGGACATGCTGAAACGAGACATTTCCAGATGAAGTGGTAACATTTGTAGCTTGAAGCTTTCAACTGCAGTCTGGTGCTACCCGGCCATGCACTATCACTGATACAGCGTAAGATCATCGGCCCACTGCTCTGCAGGTCGCTCATAAAACCCAACAATCTCCTCTCTGCAATCCGTATCGGGTTGAGGTTCTTCTCTTCTGGGCTCACCACACCGCCAACCTTCACTACTCCAATGTGAATGTCCTTTCCAAATGCCGTTCGGAGAGAAAGGACGACGTTCTGCTGGCTTGCCTTGACTGCCGAGAGGGAAAGCCAGAAAGGTTGAGGGTGTTCCGGAAGCAAGCTGCTTGTGACCAGGAAGCTCGGAGCAGAGACACCGCTTTTCTGCAGCAGTGGCACGGCCCATTGTGCTGTCACGTACATCGCGACGGTGGTCAGCTATCAACAAGCCAGCATGATGTCCACGACGCGACCAGGAACTACGCTACCTTGAAGTCCTCCTCAAGCTCTTCCACTGGAGTCATCAGGATATCGCTAGACCGGATTCTCGCCGCGTTGTAGAAGACACAGCCCAAAGGCCCAAGCTTTTGAATCTTCGCGAGTGTCGCGGGGAGCTGGTCAAGGTCGCCGATGTTCGTTGGCAGCGTGTGGACTTCGACATGCTTCCCAGCCTCCTTTCCAGCTTGCTCGACCTCTTTCTTGTCATTCTCAAGGCGCTCGGCGTTGCGCGAGACCAACGCGATTTGACCGAAGTGCCTCTGAGCGAACAGCTTGGCAGTCGAGATGCCGATTCCAGGTCCACTTCCCAGGACGACCAGGACGGGCGCTGAAGACATTGTTCGGGTCGCGATTCGATATCGAAGTGAGGACTGAAGGGATGGATTGAATGATGAGATTGCGGTGCCTGGTAGCAATGCAGACGACTGCCACGGGTCTTATACCACTGCCAACCTTCGCGAACAGCCGCCAGCGTCACTAGCTTTCGATGCATTTCCAGATGAGGTAACAGGTGATGTTGTCTAGAGCGTTCTCCCTTACTAACACACTGCATTGCCGTCGCACGAGGCTGACGCGGAAGATTTACAAGAGCTGTATCATACTGTATGGATGAACCCTGGACGCCATCTCATCGGCTGAACAGCTTCGTGGTGGGGTCCACTTCGATGTGCTTCCTGATGCGGAAAGAGGTTGGCTAGAAATTCTAGAATTAACATCTAAACGAAGCAGCGCGGCAGCAGCGTCATTACCGGTGCATATCCGTGGATTGTGTACATGTAAGTGTTGTGGCATTGGATGGCGTACCGTAGTGTCTCGGATTGTCGAATTAATCATGCCCTCGTCAAATGACGGCTGCCATGGTGTGGAATCGTGTTCGATGAGCTGATCGTGTTCGATGAGAATTGCAGAGGCTGCCCTCGCGATGCCCATTTTGACGTCTGGACATTTCTGACTCTGTGTCAAGATGTCAAGAAGCGAGAGCAACGTGGAAGAGCTGCTGATATGCGTAGCTCAACTGCAAATCGGACATACCGCGAACACAACGACACCAACTTCGTCCAAACCTCCATCACACGATGCCAGTACACTATAGGAATTCATCATGAGCCATTAAGATTCAGAATCGCCTTGAAAAACGCTCGCAACCTTCTCCCTCGCGATCTTACCGCCGTCCCAGCAAAATATTTCGCACACTACCTCAACACTGGTCGTCGCCTGAGGCAGCACGTTGAAACGAAGTGAATTTACCGAGCGAGCATCAACAGTGACGGCTGATATTTTGAAAATCACCGGAAGCTGTAGGAACGATAATGTAGCACAAGATCGAAACAACCACATCTCACGCATCATTAAACCAACTATATCAGGTAAC
Organism: Fulvia fulva; assembly: GCF_020509005.1. NCBI lineage: Eukaryota > Fungi > Ascomycota > Dothideomycetes > Mycosphaerellales > Mycosphaerellaceae > Fulvia > Fulvia fulva. Next base: position 3,036,525 of record NC_063019.1, read on the forward strand.
TTATATAATTTTAATTTTCCATCTCATCAAACATTACAAATTAACTCAAAGATCGACAGTATCGACAGTGTGTATGCCGACAGCAGGCAAGTGCTCGTCTGCACGAGTCCTTCCCACCAGTGACAGCATTCCCTCTACAAGTAGAAGAAAGCCACAAAAGCCGTCGCCAAAAGAGCCCACAGCGAATTGACCGCCACCATACCTGCGTCGCCAGTGTACACAGGCTTGGGAGGTGCCATTTGGCTCTTGCTTGGCGCTGGCTGCTGCGGTGGAGGTTGGTAAACAGGTGGTTGCGGCTCCTTCGGCGGCATCGAAGGTTGCTTCGGGGGTGCAACTGGTGGCTGCGAAGGTTGTTGTGGTGGAGAGTATGGTTGGGAAGGTTTTCTATTGTTAATGTTTTTGTTAGCACGGTTCTGACCGCGAGGACAATGGAAACAATAGCGAAGGCCGGGGCGCGTTGCTATGTGCTGAGGGTGGATAGTCAGGGGTTGGATAGACGGTATGAGATACTCACGGAGGTTGGCTCGGTGCCTGTGGAGGCACGTATGGCTGACTTGGCTTTGGAGCTGGCTTGGATGGTTGTTGAGGTGGCACGTATGGTTGACTTGGCTTAGGCTGACTTGGCTTAGGAGGAGGAGGAGGGATGTAAGCTGGCTGCGAAGGCTTTGGTGCAGGCCTGGTGTACGTTGGAGGCTGGTAGACAGGGACCGAGGGCTTTGGCTTGTCGTACACCGGCTTTGTCGTTGGTGGAACGTACACATTGGAGTTCTTGCTCTTCGTCTTGGTGATGATACGGGTAGTCTGCACAGTCGTGGTGACCGTAGTCTTCTTGGTCAAAGTCGTAGGCTTGTAGACCGGGACAGACTTGGGTGGTTGTGAAGGCTTTTGGTAGACTGGTGTGCTCTTCTGGTATGTTTGAGGGGGCTGCGATGGCTTTTGGTAGACTGGCGTGCTCTTCTTGTATGTTTGAGGGGGCTGCGAAGGCTTCTCGTACACGGGCTTAGAGCTGCTCTTCTTGTAGGTCTGAGGTGGTTGCGAAGGAGCCTGGTACGCCAGAGTGGACTTGGTCATCTTGTACGTCTGAGGTGGCTGCGATGGTGGTGGAGCCACATATGTGTTCTTCTTCATCTGCTCGGATGTGCTTGGCTTGCCGTATCCTGTCGACTTTGGTGGAGCGTAACCAGCTGGACCCTTTCCGGAAGGAGTGGCAGTCACGCCAGGAGCCTCGTACCGAAGGAAGTAGCACCCATCGACGAGCTGACAGATCTGACCTTCGGGGTACTGGTGGGCTGGGTTACAGCTGTATCGACCTTCGCTATCAGTGCTGCCAGCGGCCGGGCAGGATGACGATGGAGTGGAAGCGGAGTGAGTCGCTGATGCACTGACACCAGCAGCCTCGGAGCGGAGGAAGTAACATCCATCGACAAGCTGGCAGATTTGTCCCTCTGGATATTGATGTGCAGGGTTGCAGCTATATCGGCCTTCTTTATCAGTGCTGCCAGCCGACGGGCAAGATGGGACGGAAGATGGAGGAGCAGTCACACCAGGAGCCTCGTAGCGGAGGAAGTAGCACCCATCGATAAGCTGGCAGATCTGGCCTTCTGGGTATTGGTGAGCTGGATTGCAGCTATGTCGGCCTTGGCTATCAGTGGAGCCTGCTGCCGGGCATGGAGAAGGAGTGTTCGTCTGATATTGTCGCTTCTCATGCTGTCCAGAAGGTACACTGTACGATGGAGCCGGAGAATCACTGGGCGGGACGTAGCCAGAGGAGGTCTGTGGGTCCTCGTAAGCGGCAGACGAAGGTGGAGCGTACGAGGCAGATGGTCCCGCCGACACAACGGGTTCCTCAGAAGGCGATGGCTCTGATGCTGAGGAGGAGCTCGACTCGCTTACTGACTGAGGGCCGACATCCATGACTGTCTGCGTAGAGCTGGGGGCAGTGACCGTCTCCATCTGAGCGGAAGCTGACGAGGACCTGCTCGAAGTTGCAACGCTCGAAGTCGCAGGCACAGCGACAACGACGAAAATCGGTGTACCAGTGACTGTCGAGGTGCCCAAGACAGATGCCTTGCTCGAAGCGGCGGGCAGGCCAGGCAGGGTAGGAGTCACAGCAGACCGTGCATTGGTTGCTGCTGCCGGCAATAATATGACCACAGAATGAGTCCCGACCAGGGAGACAACCTGGCCACCCACGGTCGCCACGCTGCCAGTGACAGTCGTGCGAACCACAGTGGCGGCAGGAATGATCGCTGCACCTGTCAAAGTTCGAGCAACACCGCTCACGACGGCGACGACATTGGTGCCGACCATGGTGCCTGTCACAGTGACGGCGTTCGTTGCTACCGCAACTGGAGGAGCCGATAGGGCTCCAGCGATGGAGGTCCCAACCGGAAGACCGGCGACAAGCTGCGCAGCGCTGGACTGGGTCACTGTTCGAGTCAAGCTGGATGGCAAGACGACCACGGAAGGGGCCCCGGCCGCGGTAACGGTGAGGGTGGATGCCGTGCTGAGAGGCCGCACAAGCACAACCGGAACAGAGCTCGTGGCTGCAGGCTGAACAGCCACAGCCGGAGTGGACCTGCTGGATGCAGTGCCGACAGCCTGAGCTACCACAGCCGTGGTGGTCGAAGTGGCACCTGGCAGGGCATCCGGTTCTTCACGCTTGCCGAGAGCAGCGGTCTTTGGACGGACGCCGCTCACAATCTGGGTGACGTAGAATGTCTCGTACTCTGGCTGAGGCTGGACTGTGACTTGGACGACAGGGAAGACCGTAATGGTTCCTTGAGTGGTGACTGTGGTAGCTACAGTGACGGGCACCGGTGGCATAACCACGACCTGCGGTGTGGGAGTGGGTGTCTCGAGGACAGTGATGACAGACTTGGCTGATGTTTCCACGAAGCGCTGGATAGTGACTGTAACGGTCTGAACAGCCTGCGGCTTCGCCCCGTAGATGGTGCGGGTGTGCAAGATGGTCTCTGTAGAGATAGGGACTAGGCATTGTCAGTCACTGGCCGCATCGATGGCGTGCATTATTCTTACCGACAGTCGCGTAGGTCTCATAATCCGTCGACATTTCCCAGTAGTGCGTCGTTTTGTCCGAAAACACAGGTTCTGGTTTAGGAGTCTTGGTCTTCTTCTTCTTGTTGTCCGCTGGGACAGCAGAGACCAGAGGCAGAACAGCGAGGGCCGCAGCCCAGAGAGTATTGACCTTCATGGCGGGAGCGAGTGAACCACCAGGTTCAGATGTGTAGAGAAGGATGCAGAAGCAGATTGTGCGGCGTCGAAATGGTTTGTGCTCGAAGGAGATGGAGCTGTTTGCAGCGGCTCTATTAATCTATGATGCCATGCGGTGAGGAGACGTAGTGGTGTGAAGCAGAACATTCTCGTTGAGGCTGATATCGTGGTTCAAGAGCCAATGTCAAAAAGCTAACCAAGCTGTCGGTGCATATCAGTACAGCAGCATCTCGACTGCTGGTGGCGTTCTGCTCATCCGTGTGGAGATCCTTGGATATTGTCGATCATGCCATTCTTCTCTCGGTCGTAGATGGTCCATCATGCCTGGTATGTTGGCAGAATTCGCAGATGTCATGATGGTGGTCGATAAACGGGGAGGATGTTGTTCATTGTGTCATCCAACGAGCGTTGGCTCAATCATGCTGAGTGCTACCCTCGGTCTGGTAATCGGGTCTACACTCCGCACGTGTCCGCTGGTTCATCACTTCAGCATTGTCCACATAGGAAGCTGCGCTGCGATGAGACGACATGAACTTCTCTTGTGCGGCCGTCTAGGAGCTGTATTGCTGGGCGGGCCTGTGGAAACACTGTCGGACAGAATAAGGTGTGGGTGTCGATGCCCGCAACCACAACATCCTCACTATTGCTCGCCCAGACAGATGCAGGTTTCGTGGAAAGAAACTCGTATCACGGCATTGTCAGCTGGGAGTCTGTTCCCATGAGCCTGAAATGCAGTCGTGCTTTTTGAACGTTCAAGTCTGATCAAAACTTGGTGCAAGGACGCGTGTCGTGCGTGGTGCATTTCGTGCTTTATAGGTCCCATCTGTGCTTGAGGCGGCAGTAGAACTCTTGTACTCGGCCATGACGATGTTCGGAAAGGTGAGGCACGTTGTGGAGGCGAGACGTGATGGTGAGATGTGATGAGTTCTTGTGAATGATGTGAAAGTTGAGATGTTTCGAGCTGGAGTCCGAGTCGCGTTCTGCGGTTGTCCCGCAAGATGCCGATGTTTCCCCGCTGTTTACTTTGGCGAACTCGATTTGCGGCAGAACTTAGAACCCATCAAGCACTCACAGCACAACTCCCCTTACAAACACGACAGCGCATTATGCCCAGTATGGACTACCACCCACGTCAAAGCATGGCTCCGCGCGGCTCGCAGATGGGCAGCCAGCAGAAGAAGCCAAAGGAGCCCGATGAGGATGCATTCATGACGTTGGTATGCGACAACAAGGACTGTTGATCTGGTACTATACTGACCGAGTGTATGCATAGCCCGACAAGGAGATCGCAGGATGTATCAGCGACATTGGAATCAACTTCGCCATCGACGACCTCCGCAAGCCAAACCCGCAGCAGATCCAGAAAGTGTTCGAATGGTTCGCCGAACTGCTCACCAACACGACGCGTGAGATTGTCGCGCCGGCCATGCGCGCAGCAGCAGAGGATATGTGTGGCGACGACGCAGACCGCATCTTCACGGCAGACACGCGCGAGCTGATGGGCTTCTACATCACAATGCGCAAGTTGCTGCTGGAGTGCGGCATCAAGGACTTCAGCTTCAGCGATCTGTACCGCCCGACGCATCCTCGCCTCGTCAAGATCTTCAGCTACATCATCAACTTCATCCGGTTTCGCGAGTCGCAGACAAACGTCATCGACAAGTACTACAACTCGAGCGAGCAGACCAAGAACACCATCGAGCAGCTGTACCATGAGAATCAGGAGCGCGAGGATCACCTGCGCGAGATGGAGCAGAACCGCAAGAATGTCGAACACGCGATCAAGCAGAAGGAGCAGCGCAACCAAGAGCTCAAGACGCGATTGCTGGAGCTGAAGAAGTCGCAAGAGCGTGTAACGGAGAAGCTCGAGCGGGTCAAGGGTGAACAGTCACGCCTGAAGACAATGCTGGAAGACAAGACCACGCAAGTCATCAACACCCGCTCCGAAGCCAACAAGCTCCGTCCATACACCGAGCAGTCACCTCAAGCCCTCGAACAATCCCTCCGCGACCTCTCCTCCAACCTCAATCAGGACAAGACCAGCATCGAGCACCTCGACCGCCGCTCTCGCGCGCTGCAAACCTCCCACGACACTTTCACCCTCCTCCTCACCGACCTCAACTCCCTCACCGCCCTCCTCTCCTCTTTACAGCAAGACCTTCAAAAGGAAGAATCCGAAGCCCACACCTCACTGCGAAACCGCGAAGCTCTAACGGAGAAAGTCAACAACGTCCGTGAAGTGGAGCGCCAAGAAAAAATGCTCCGGAAACAGCTGCAGCAATGGCAAGACCGCACGGAGAAGCTGCGGAAGGACGCGGAGACTCGCGCGGGGAATGCCAAAGTCAAGATGGAGGGATTGCGGGCTACGCATAAGAGTCTTGCGCAGGAGAGGCGGGAGAGGGGCGAGGAGGTGGAGAAGAGGAGGGTGAGGATCGAGCAGACGGAGAAGAAGGTAAGCATTAAAGTTTTGTTGAGGTTTGTGATACCGTGATGATGGAACTGTGCTAACAGTGTTTGCGTCTTGCAGATGGCGGATCTCAAGGAACAGATTGAACATGAGGTGCAGGGTGCGAGGGAGGAGTATATGAAAATGGAGAGTCATATCAGGCTTTACATTACGGAGATGGAGGGCAGTATTTGAAACAGATGCGAAGTTGGAGACGACGTGATGATGATACCCGTACGCACGAAATTTGCTTGTACTCGAGACATTACGATGCTTCTTCTGTTCAGTTGGCTGTACCAGTCTGTTCATCCATCCCCCTAACCAGCAAAGCACATCTCCAGATGGGTTTGCTACGCCGCTCGACTTTTCCGCCCCGTCACCGTCAACAACAGCGTCATAGCTCCACTCGCCGCAATACTCGCAAGCAAAATCGCAATCATCACCCAATTGCTCCCAACATACACAGGACTCCTCTCCGCATCCTCCGGCCAGCCTGAGAACAGGGCGTAATTCGTCACCACACTCCCCAAATTCCCCAGTCCCGACACCAACGCGCACGCCGCCGCCACGCCGATCTCTCCATGCCTTGGCTGAAAAATCTCTGCTGTCCAGGTCATAGTGATGGGGACGGTAGGTCCTAACCCAAAGCCCACGATCAAGAGGCCTACGTACCGTCCCCATTTGGCTGAGGTCGAGTCGCCTGCGTAGGGAGAGATGAGGAGCCCGGCGATTTGGAGGGCTGTGGGGATGCTGAACCATAGTGCGCGATGTCTGTGGAAGTGGTCGCTGATGGGCGTGATGCAGAGGATTCCGATCAAGTCGCAGATCCAAATGGGGGCGTAAAGGAGGCTCAGCTCGACGCCGCTGAAGGAAGGGTTAACGGCTTTGAGGATTACGGTACCGTAGCTTTGGACGCCGTTTCCGACTCCCACGACGCCGAAGTACATGATGAGCAAGGGCCAGAAGCGCCAGTCGATGAGGACGTTCCAGAGATCACGCAAGTTCCAGTCGGAGTTGTGGTAGGCTGATTTTAGGTCTTTGTAATGGAGGATTGCGTCGTCTCCGGTTAGGGCGGGGTTGGGGGTGGGTAGGAATTTGTTTGTCCAGCTGCGCTTTGGCGACTCGCCGGGTATGAGTGGTCGGTCTGGTAGCCACCAGATGAGGCTGAAGCCTACGAGTAAGGTAACTAGCCCCCACAGTAGGAACATCCACTGGAATGCGATAAGGCCTCCGTCACCGTCCATTTTCTGGAAACCGGCGCTGACGAGCCCTACCACCGCCGCTGAGACCTGGGATGCGGTGAAGTACCACCCGACTCGTTTTGCCATGCGGTGTGGTGGGTAGAATAGTGTTAAGAAGAGACTCATGCCCGGCCACATTCCTGCTTCCACCGCGCCTAGGAGCAGGCGGAGGACATAGTAGCCAGCGGCATTGCGCATCCCGACCATGGCAGTGCCGATGATTCCCACGCTGATCACAATCCGGGCTAACCACACGGAAGGTGAGAGTTTGCTCATCGCCAGATTACTAGGAACTTCGAGCACGACGTAAGTCACGTAGAACAACGCCAGACCTGTCGAGACCTGATGAGGAGTGATGTCGAGGTACGTCCCTAGATCATGGCCGGAAGACGTATTCATCGTCTGAGCCAGGCCGACATTGGAGCGGACGGCGGAGCAGAGAAAGTAGAGAAGCCAGAAGGGAGGTATGATCCTCATATCCAGCTTTCGATAGATCTGCCGCATCCGTATTGCGTCTGGCCTGGTATCGTCGTCGTTGCCGTTGCAATGTTCGGCATCTTGTGAGTTGGTTTCGGCTTCTTTGAAGTGGTCATCTTGGGTTGAGGCGCGATGGCTCGTCTGGGCATGGTCCAGATCTGCCATCTTGCTTCAATGGAAGCTTGCGGCCAGCTGTGATGTTATTGTTTGAAGCCATGATGACTGTTGGTGTGGCACGATTTTCATCGTCACTGCAAAACTGCAGGTGACATTTGATGGCGGCGGCAAGGAGTTGACGGGACGGGCCATCAAGATCTGATTGTGGCTCTCCGGTATCGGGTCTTTGGAGTCGCTCGGTTGTCCTTACCTTCCTGTGAGACAGCAAGAACAAACATCGACAGTCATGTCAAGCGTCATGGCATTGCTACGTGCTTTCACGACCTCCAAGACGAGAATATGCACGGCGCGGACTCCTGGCAGTGTGCTATGCCGCGGTAACAAGACAACTTCGAGTTTGCCTCTACATGCTCAGCCAATCCTTCGAAGATCCGAAGGATGCTACGCCGCAGAACTGTACCGATCATGTATGATTCAAATCCGATTGACCGTCAGAGCCTCTGTGGGCCTCTTGACGGCACCAGGAACGCAAGACGTGAAGTCCGCCCCTCGAGGCAACGCAGTACTGTTCTGGCCAACGGTTTCTGGACCCGGATCGCACCAACATGGGAGACACATCAGCTGCCGGTCCTCGGCCTCTGCGTGGCCTTGCCTGTCAAGAGTGCCACAGGAGAAAGATCAAGTGTAACAGGACCTTTCCATGCGAACGATGCACTCGGATGAAGCTGAAATGCGTACCGAATTCTCGCAGGCCTCGCGCCAAGAATGGCGCAGCAGACAAAGAACTTCGTCAACGCATCGCAAAGTTGGAGGCTCTGGTAGGAGCACTTCCGGAGTCCGATATCTCGAAGAAAGCAGATCTTGAAGCAGCTACACAGTCTCCTTCAGGCACACTAGAGGCTCCATCGACAACACCCGCTAAAGCTACTGGTCTGATCGCCAGCGACTTTTGGGCCTCTCTTTCTTTGGAAGTGAAAGCTCTAGCCGATGTCTTTGATGACGAAGATCGCGCCAGTGATCAAGAACAAGACGACCAGAGCCCGAGTCGTACACTCTCAGTTTCTAGTCCTTCAAAATCCGTTACATCAGGCTTCGACCCGATACTATGCCTTGCTGCGACTTCGACAGAGCACTTGTCCGATCTACAGACTCTGGACAGCACGATGGTAGTTCACCTGTTCAACAACTACCTGCAGTATGTTGAGCCGCTGTACAAGATCTTCCATGTTCCAACACTTCGAGCCTTGGTCGTCGAAGGCAAATCGTATCTTGGCCGAAGTGCCAATGCGTCTTGCAACATGGCTTTAAGAGCGTCGATACTATTTGCTGGCATAAACTCAATGAAGGATCACGAGTGTCTAAGTATCTACGGGAAGTCCTTGGATCAACTTGTGTCACATTTCAAGCGCTTGGTGGACACAGCATTATTCAAAGCTGATCCACTGACCACTACTGATATGGCAACAGTGCAGGCGCTGACATTATATGCCGTATGTCCCCCACTTATACACCGAATAATATATCACTGACCCTCGCATACAGGTGACCATCCGCATCATCGACCCAAGTCGACGCGCATGGTCGATTATTGGGACTCTGATTCGTATTGCACGTGCCATGGAGATCTACCGAGACTCGCCAGGGGATTCTGCTTTCCTCACACAAATTCGGCGACGTCTCTGGTCTAATATAGTCTCTCTTGATGCGTACTGCTCGTTTGATCGTGGTTCAATACCTGCCTTGCCGACGGAGTCCTTCTCACAGCCGATGCCGGCGAATTGCAACGACGAAGACTTCGACGAGGACTCTTTGACAGTCACAGATCGCGAGGGCCAGATCACAGGGATGACTCTGGCTTTGGTCGCGCGGACAGGCTACGAAGCATCATTTCGCATGGCACTACCAGGATTCAGTTGGGAGCAAAGGCTGGAAATCGCTCGCGACACTCACGCGACAATCACTGAGAAATATTCACAATACTGCGATCCGACAATCCCTGCGCACGAAGCAGTCTTGCGTGTAGCAATCGTGATGAATCACAGTATGATTCTGCATGCCGTCAGACCTATCAATGTCCGCGACGCTGGATCACCACCAAAGTTCGACTCTCCCTGGGTCATGGAGCTCGCTCTGAACCTTTTACGACCCGCTGCGGAGCTTTGGGTGAATCACGAAGGTGGCTATCGTACGGCTCCTTGGGTCCCTTGGCACTCTATGGCCGTCATTCTCGCAGGCCTTTGCTCGATTCGAGACACACCAATGACCAATGAAGCCTGGAACGTCATCAGCGTAAGCATGGATCGGTACTGTCACGATGTGGCAGATGGAAGGCAGGGCATGCTGTGGAAAGCACTGGAGAAGCTGCATAAGAAGGCTACCGCATTCCAGAATGCTTCTCTTCCTGTCGGCACGGGTCTACAAGCTCAGGTTCTTCCTCAGCTGGAAATACCACAAACAGCGGCATGGGATGCTAACCTGATACCGATCCTCAATGCGGATGTGTCTGGCCTGACTGATGTCGCCATGATGGAGTTTGATCCCAATCTTGGTGGCAACATGTGCGAGTCGGTGCCAGTAGCTGACGATTGGCTAGACTGGGAAGCATTGATGAGGGATCTGGACGATATGAAAGCTGGACAAATGCTGTGATGCCTAGCTCGGGTATCAACCAGGGTAGTACCTTGCCGCAAACTGCTGACAAATGACATGAAGCGTGCCGTGTCGAAGACATGATGATGTTACCTTAGTTGCTGAAGCTTACAACGAGAAAGGCACTTCAACGATCGCGGGCTCGTGGCCGAGCAGTACATTCGCGATGCTGATCGGCGATAATGACATGCGAGCGTGACTACAGTACAACCCCTGTCAAAGTATGCCAACAATAGCAGGCCTGCATGACACGCGAGACGCTTTCATAACCATGAACGTACATGGATGAACAGGGCGTCTTGGCGAAGTTTACCGTCTACCTCGAGTCATTCGTCAGCATAAGTGACAACGTATTCGAATCGGCAACAACTATAGCACGATTTGTACCTATGTGGCACCGCATCGCTATCTGATCACTGGACCTCAGCCCGTTTCTATACGGTGCTCGACAAAAGCCCGGCGTGGAGAGAAACGTGGCGCATGGAAGGCTGGCGATCAAAAGCTCAGCGGTGTACTCAAGAGCTTCAACACACGCATGGCTGCACTATCATGGAAACCGTCGATGACACCCGGTGTGGCACACCATACTCAATATCGCAATGGCTCCATGTCCCCGCTCCTCTGGACTGGCGTGACAGTGACTCTTCGCTTAGTCTTGCACCGCATGACGCTCAGCACAAGGATAACTAAATTCAGCACACTAGTCGCCACATTCGCAACACCTGAGTAGAACGAACTCGTCTAGAACAAAAGTCAACCAGGAGAGCTCATGTAACATCACAAGGAGGACTCACCTGCACACCGCAATACTTCTCAAAGTCGACACTAGTCAAAACATCCTGAAACTCCTGCGCAGACGTACTGCATGTCCACCCCCAAAGATTCCTAAACTTCCCATCAACCGGCTCCTTCCCATATCGATATATCCCAGCTGAGACAGCCCAAACAACCACGTTCACCCCGAATATGAACCACGTCCAGCCAGATTCGTACACTGCCGCCTTGTTCCCACCTCGAAACCCGCCTCGCAAGTATGCGCCCAGCACGACAAGGTTCAGAAGTAACGATACTGCGGACACGGCGGCATACATGTACGTGTACCATGCGATCGTGTCGTGGGCCCAGGCTGTGCGAGTTTGCCCCTCGACGGTGAAGTAAATGTCTTTTGTACGGAGAAATTTGATGAGAGTTTGGAGAAGTGGGGCGAGAGTCGTTGCGGACAGAATCGTGGCGAGGAGGCGGGAGACGAGTTTGAGGATACGAATGCTGCGCTTGAGGTGGAAGTCTTCGAGGGCGGCTTGTGAGAATGATGGATCTTGCTTTGTCGTGTTGGAAGGCGGGACGGGGTCGTAGCTGTTGGCGCTGAGGCCGGAGTGTAGGGAGGTCTCACTGGATAGAGGCATCGGTTTAAGAGAGATGTTGTCTTGGGAGTAGGGCGCCATCATTGTGCTGGATCGCGATCGAAGGAACGTTCATTTTCCTCTAGGGAACGGGACGGGAGCTCTATATGAACCTGATATCGCCACATCCTGGTTGGGTATGTGGTACAGCACTGATCGGACAGCACGGTACCTGCATTGTGGCTGCTTCAAGCCCGAGCATTCATCACCATACAGTTCAAGCACAATACGAAAGGCTGGAACATCGCCTTATCACTGTTCAGAACTTCGTATGTGTGGATGAAGTACATAAGCGAGCTTCGAGGCGCCCTTGATGCAGTGTAACAACACCACATACTAAACTTGGTATAGCTGACTGCGTCTACTGCTATTCTCGTACTGGAGGCCGACTTCTTAGCACACAAAGCGAGTGTTAAGATGACTAATGGATTTATCATCCGGCGTGTGCATATAGTGTGAAAGAGCTGCCACGTCGCAGGCCGTCGCCATATTTCAATGGTCTTCCTGCGCCTTCTGACTTTCTTGTGCTACAAAGATCTGTAGACATGGCAGTGCGATGGCAGGAAGCTCTCGATGTGCACATGTGAGCTCAGCTTCACGTGAAGCACAGGAACGGTTTCCATGCTCTGAGAAGCCAGTCCATGCGTAGCCTTTCAAGTCACGGCTACGACGAATTCAACCATTTGACTAAGGAGATTGAAGAGGCACGGGGAAACCACCTTAGTGATTTCATTCGCACAAAGAAGTCTAGAGTCGACCAAGGAACTGCTTATGCATTGAGCTCTCGTCTTGCATAACACGACGACGAACTGGCACATGTGACCAGGACCGTAGACAGGGCACGGGTCAACGCTGTTGATGGCACGGGCTCGCACAGGGAGCTCGATGCTTGGCTCGCATCCCGTGCCTGTGCGACTTGGCGCAGACGGCTACCTCGCTGGACCCGTGCTCGGCGGTGCCCTATGATCGTCATCCATGAGCTGCATCATGGGCGTGGACCGGTAATCTCTTCGCCGCTGTAGGGCAGTACGATCACGATCTCCCCCTGGCATAGAGATCTCCGTGATCCTTCGTGTTCCGCCTTCGGGGACTCGGGCGGGAATGATTGCCGCAGCGTGATGATGTCCCAGAGTCGTCGAATGACCGCATGCCTCGTTCTACTCTCATGGCAATGGACGTCAAGGCGCTGTACATCACATGGTCGTAAAGCAAGGTGTTGCTCCATCATTCGCGCATGAGCTTTACGATTGCTTATCAGCTTCTAGCATCTGCTGCGTAAGTGCAACGAGAACGATCGTCCCCTTAATCCGCCGACAGGCGCCGCAGCTCAATAAAAGTACTCATGTCGCAACTTTTACCCCCGATTGATGACTGTCTTTCCTCTGCTTGTTGTCGAAGCCGTCCCAGCCTTCCAATGCCCTGTCGCACTCTTCCTTCCATTGAGGAATCCCGCCAATGTACAACAGGAATTCGTTGCGCTTTCCTGGTACGTTAGATCCGGTATACCATGACTTGGTCTTGGAGAGCAGAGTGCTGTTGGCCAATTTGGCTACGGTCTGTCTCCAAGCCTCTTCCTTCTCAAGCTTTGGCTCAAGAGCCACTATCTTCTCCTCACGCTGTCGGCAGAGCGTTTGTACGATCCATTCGCTCTGAATCTCAATGAAGGGTGGGCCGTTCGTTAGCGATGTAGGAGCTGATGAGGTCAGTGATATGTTAGAGTGGTACAGAGAGGACCATTGAGCGTACCTTGTGGACCATAAGCCATGAACCTGGCAACTGTTAGCATGTTGTGCTCCTGAACTTCTTGTCGAAGAGCGTGCTTACATATTGGGAAATCCGTTTACGACCATGCCAAGATGCGTCTGTATGCCGTCTTTCCATTTTTCATCAAGGTCCAGTCCATCTCTACCCTTGATGTTCATGGCTCGTAGACCCCCTGTGACAGCATCGTAGCCGGTGCAGAGCGCTACCACATCGAATTCTCGCACTTGGCCGTCTTCTGTCACAATACCAGATTCACTGAACTCTAGGATTGGTGTGTTCGTAAGTTCCACATTCGGTCGGTCGCACATCTCGAAGTAGTCCTAAGAGCCGAACCTGTTAATTGTCGCGCTCACAACAACTCTCTTTCTATGACTATGACTTCACGTACCTGCTCAAGAGACGGCCTCTTCGTCAGTATCCAGTACGGCGGCTCACGAGGAGCGAGTATGTCTGCTTTGACCGGATCTATAATCCTTGCTCGTGTCTTCTTGCACCAGAAATCATACGCGGCGCGATTAGCTTTGGTATCGAACACCGTGTCGATGAAGCCACCTTGCGACCTGGAAGCGTTAGAAAGCAGTCGAGTTGGTAATCGATGCACGGAAGCACTGACCAATTGAAGCCACCACGTTTCCATGTATCCTCCCATATTGCCTGTCGTTCCTCATCCGAAACATCAAAAGTCTTCTTGCCTGTGTTGGACACTGGCAGTCCTATTCGTGTTGTACGGCATGCCTAAAACAATCGATCAGCATTTCTCACATGGTCACCAATCCACGGCCTGTATCGCTTCCTCATAGTATCCGTTACGCACCTGGAACAGATATGGAATATGCGCCTTTGTGGTGTAGATTTCCTCTTCGTGGATCGGGCGCTGTCGCATGGGCAGAGCATAATTGGGAGTCTTGGAGTACTGAACCACTCTGGATGCTATCTTTGCGCTTTCTTGCATGATTTGTACACCAGTGCTGCCCGCACCAATGATGGCCACCCGCTTGCCAGCTATGTCGATTCCAGTCTCAGGCCAGTCTGAGGAGTGCACCATTGTGCCCTGAAAACTCTCCAGGTTCCTGATGTTTGGTACATATGGCTTTGAACTTGTGCCTATTGCGGATACGAACCAAGTGCACCGGTACTGTGGCTGTCCTTCTCCAGTTGAGATCAGCCATGTCGCGCTCTCGTCCGACCATTGTGCACCAGTCACTTTGGTGTTGTACGACACATCGCGAGACAGGTCCCATACTTGATCAACATGATCAAAATAGCCTCGCAGTTCCTGGTTCGAGCTGAAGCGTTCCGTCCACGTCCATGTCGACCATATAGCAGGATCAGAATATCCGTAGTAGGGAAGCTCTGAGTCAACTCTCGCTCCTGGGTAATGAGTCCAGGCCCACACGCCGCCGAGTCGTGAGTTGGCTTCCAGAAGAAGGACAGAGAATCCTTGTTCTCTAAGGAGTTTCAAAAGACAGCAACCTGAGAAGCCTCCTCCCACCACAATCACATCGTAGTCAGGAACGTTCGAAGGCACTGACATGATCGCTTTGCTTGACTGATACCCGGGGCTTTCCTACACGTTCGCATTGATGTCGTCTTTGGCCTGCATAGGTGAATCGTATCAACACGACGTAGATCATGGGGATTGTCTTCACTGGCAGACCTGACCAGGTACCGGGGACTGTTTACCGGGACGCCGAGTCGAATCCTTCGGTGCGCATGGTGTTGACGTGCGTCCCGTCGAGATCCTTTGCTTGTAACAATACTGGTCGTCAGTTTTCTTGGAACTGTGAAGCACTGAAGACAACAGTAGACTGTGCAACATGACGGCCACCAAGGTTCAGAATGGCGATAAACCGGCGCATGCTGTGAATACCTCCTCTCCATGGCTGCAACCACCGCCTCAACCAGCGACAGGCTTGGGAGAATATCGCTTACTCGCACCAAAAGCTGCAGTATGGGTCAGTCCTTTACAGCTTGGAGGCATGGCATTTGGCGATACGTGGACGCATATTGCTGGCAAGACGACGAAGGAGGACGTTTTCAAGCTGCTCGACGCGTATGTGGAGGCAGGAGGAAACTTTTTGGATACGTAAGCATTCACTTCTTGGCTGCGCTGACTAGCGGCCCGAACCCCTTGTGCCGAAAACAGACTAAATCTTCACGCCCAGAGCAAACGTCTATCAGAATGAACAATCCGAAACGTGGATCGGAGAATGGCTTCAACTTCGCGGCACCCGGAACCGCATGGTGATATCGACCAAGTATTCCGCTCCATACACCAAGGACCGAGATGAGCCTGGTGCTCGCATCAGCTATCTGGGCAATGGCAAACGATCACTGCATCTTTCCGTCCGCGACAGTCTCCAAAGATTGAAGTGCGACTGGATTGACATACTCTACGTACACTGGTGGGACTACTCTACATCGATTGAAGAGGTCGTTGACAGTGTGCATGCCCTCGTTCAGTCTGGTAAGGTTCTGTATCTGGGCGTGAGCAACACTCCAGCGTGGATTGTGAGTGCGGCAAATACGTACGCCAGAGATCATGGCAAGACGCAGTTCTCGGTCTACCAGGGACAATGGAACCTCATGGGTATGTTCGAAGTCCAATGCAGTGCTACAGAGACTGCAGCTAATACTCCTTATCAGCTCGTGACATGGAAAGAGAGATTCTGCCCATGTGCCGACAGTTTGGCATGGCTGTAGTACCATACGATGCCATGGCAGGTGGCAGAGTCCGAAGCAAGAAGCAATTGGACAATGGGGACCACCAAGCGACAGGCAAAGAGATGTCTGAGCACGAGAGGAAGGTCTCTGAGGCACTTTGCGAGGTGGCAAAGGAGCACAACATCGAGTCTCCGACTGCGATAGCTCTCGCATGGTACGTTTAATGCTCATCTGCGCGCACATCAGCGACTAGCTGCTAACTCAAGCAGGCTCTTGCACAAGCAACCTTATGTTTTCCCCCTTATTGGCACACGGAACATACATCACATGCTCGACAATGCTCAAGCACTACAAGTCAAATTGACTGCAGACCAGATGCAGTACATCGAGAGCTTCGCCGCTTTCGAGCCTGGGTATCCTGCTGGCGCATTTGGTCCCGATCCTCACATTGACGGCAGTGCTGCGATCATGACAAAGAGTGCGGCCCATACCAAGTGGGTGAAGTTCGCTGGAGCAATCGGTAATGCATAGCTTTCCCAAGGATCTGATATCTCTATGCGCTGTTTGTGGCAAGGTGTATCTTTACGTACGGCGTTGCTTGCAGACCTGAGGCGTCATCTACAGGCGTATGGCGTACTGTACTCGAAGGACGGGTGAAAAGATCACTTTTGACATTTATCCACTACCATCATCGCCAAGTACAAGATCTCTTAGAAACACTCCATCACCGCGTGGGAAACGAAATCTCGAAGACTCCGGGAAGACTTGCAGCTACTTTCAGGCCTTGCCAGGCCGTTGATCGATAGTATGCGTGATGCAGCGGTGGGTCGCTCATCGGGTTGAGCCGGCACCGAACTAAGACTACGTGCCCTGTCGGGATGAAGCTCACGTGAAAGCTGGGCCTCGCCGGTGAAGCCTCAGGCACGCCGGTGAACGCTTCGGCAACAGCTTCACCGGGATCACGGGGTTTGGCGAGAAAGCAGAGCATCGTAATCGCACCCTAGCTGAACGGGAACCGCAAAGACAAGCCTTTCGCGCGGCAGTGAGCTCAGTCAGGCGCTGATGCATACGCCGGTGCTTGTAACATGTTGGTCTTTGGGAGCGCAGAAGGGTCGAACACGTTCTCGAGTACACACGAGCAGGGCGCCAAGGGACGTCGATAACGACCGGTCAATAGTGTGTACATGACTGTGAAGATCGAAAGACACCGGACTATACGAGCTTCGTGAGCCTCCAATCTGCGGCGTCCATCTCTCGGCTGAGTGTCCTTGCGTGATGACAGTAAGCAACAGCTCAGAGCTTATGCCTTCCATTCCTAGTTTTGGACTGCCGGCGTAGCCTCTGTACGCCTTGTCTTGGATCACCTGCAGGGTCTCTCATGCACACATGAGGCCACTGACGTCCAAGTTTGAGCAGCTGAGAATCCAGAGCGACCCAAAATTGTCGATTACTGCCTTGGAGGGAATGGCTAGCGCGAGAGAGATGCCCGTATATATGACATCCTGATGGAGCACAGATAGTAGTCTGAATATGTTGGCACTATGACCAGGTCTGCCTCGGAATGGCTGCGGCCAAATGATCCTACGCTGATCTTGAATCCCCGTAGTGTGCTGCACACGCTTCGGGTGGGGTAGCTGACTGATGACAAGCTGACGCAAAAGCCACATGGCGACATAGTAGATCTCTGGGGCCAGAATTGGCATCGTCGTTTGACAGTTGCATTAGCTGGGTAGCTAAGAGGTATGTAGCGCGAATCGCAACATTTCCACCAATGCAGCCGGTGTGGTCGATATAAGGTTTTGGACCCTAGATCTTCCGGTGATCAGATCCTTGCACTGGGAAGCCCTCATGCACGTGGCCGCTGCATGGCGTTTGCTGGAACCATCTCCTCCCGAACGTGGTTTTCAGTTGCCCTTGCAACGTGGCACAGAGGTCTGCATGGTTACATGGCACCACATCATCCAGCGATCAGACCGGTTTGAGCAGGTATCGACATTACCTAGACACGAGGGCATGGACGGCATGGATGTGAAATGACCAACATACTGGAGAGTTCTGGAATGCATCTTACACCATTTGTTGTTCTAAGTGGGTCATGAAATGCGAAGGCGACGAGCCCAGACACTGCTGCAATACATCCCGCCACTCCCTTCCGCCCACAGATCAAGCTCCTGCCGAGCGCCAACAATCACCTTGACAGTTGCCCGGCTTCCCAACACGTCGACCTTGCCCTCTGTCTGAGGCGAAAAGGATCGCTCCGACCGGGTAATATGGGAAACCGACTCCATCCTTCGCAAACTCAAAAACATCCCCTTCGGATCACAGCAAAGTGCACACTAAGCTGAGACTGCACAAAGCCACAATAACTCAAGCAATACAGCCTTGCTAATTCGTTCTTTTCCAAGTCGTCGTTCCAAATCATGCTGCTGCTGTTGTGTATGCTCGCGTCGGCCGTAGGGCTTGTGACTCTTGGCCGACAGGGATTAGGGCTACAATGACAGGGGTGGCCTTTCGGGAGAAGATCTCAGTCGGCAGACCATCACTGTGGCACCGCGGCAAATTGTGTACTGATTTGTGATGTTCTGGTATATGGTACTCTGGGCTTCACGGTGGACTTCGTTAGGTAATATGGTCATGTAACCATGGTGTCGATGAACTCCTCAGCCATGCTTGAAGCTCTCTGCCCTCTCCACGATCTGGGTCAAGGAACCCTGGATGGTGGTTAGATGAAGATCTAGTAAGCTTGGAACCAGTGGTGTTGATGGTATTGCCATGCCTGATGGAGTGCTAGAAAGTGGCGGTGATCCGGATCGCGCTTGATTCGTGAGGCCGACAAGCTTCTCGATTGTAGGCTGCACATGTTGGCGAATCTGTGACAAGACCACTTGTGCCCGTACAACACACTGTGCTTGTTCATCGAGCTGATAGCCTCCCATGTATATCGGTCCGGTGGACACCTGGCTAAGAAGTGCACCCTGTGAACCGCTTGACGGGCCCATGATGGCAGAGTACCATGCAATGGCCTTCGATAGTGCAAGGTATACAGCGATCATGACATCTTGCTCCTTAGCGCAAGGACATTCTAGGATTTTAGTCAATTGTCCCAAGGCTTGCGAATTGCTTTCCAAAATGGCGTCGGCGTCACGCAGTGCGCTAGCTTGTCTCCAGGCGGTTGCAGATTCGGCGGCCGTTAGGCAACGGATGTTTGCTACTAGCATGTCTGCGACAACCTGCAACGCCACAGCAGCACAGTCTCGATGTGCCAGGTGAAGCTTTGTTCGTTCTGAGTCGGCTTGAGAGGCGTAGCCAGAGTCGGCTTGAGATGCGAAGCCTGAGCTGGAAGAGCTGGAGGTCGTCGACGTTGTTGTTGTGCGTGCCATAGTGGCAGGGGGTGCGAGGCCAGCAGGTGGACCAGTGTTGCTGTTATCGAAAAGGGCGACGTCCTCCATATTCGAGGTAGTGTCCATAGGCTGTCCAGCCACATCGATCATCCAACTGTCCTCCCAAGGCATGATCGTGCATTCGTCGAAGAAGCCAGGGCTAGAGGGTACATTCCAGTTGAAGTCATCTCGAAATACACTGGGTGGCTCTGAAGGGGCGAACCCGGTGTCGAAGGAGAAACTGCGAGCATGGGGACGGGTTTCTGGTGTTTGGGCTAGTGGAAATAACCCTCCAGGGTGATGATGGTCGACAGGGCCAGATGGCTGGCGCTGGCCAGTGCGACGAGACATACTGTACTCGCAGTCGATGCCTCTGGAAGCACATCGGGAGCATCGGGGACGCTCCTTCCCACATCGGATCTTCAGCGAGCTGCAAGCATTGCAAGACTCCCGGACCTTTTGTTGTTTGCCGACGTGAGTAGTCTCGTCCGAAGTGTCTGCCATGGCTGATCTGCTGAATGTGAGAGATAAAAGCCTCGTCGTTATTGTAAAGGTAGCAAGATTCAAAGGCAGGGAGAGCTCATATGTCTAGGTAATAAGTCAAAGGCACACGCACTCGATCGTCGATGACTTGCTGTATCACAGCAGAACGGTGTAGCTGTGTGTACGATCAATGGGTGTCGCATCGTCGATGGGTGTGGTGGAATCTAGCAGGACCCGGTTGCTGTGCAAGGCAAAGATTGAGAATGGCCCGAACCAACACCTGTTGGTTGCGGTGGTTTGAGATGAGTACTAGCAAGTCTTACCCTCTCGTGTCGGCAAATAGCACCCGCGCAGCAAGTCTTCTCAGCACCGGTATGTAGCGGCTGTATCCAAAGGCCCCTCAGTGACTAGTCCCCCAACGGCTTCCCTGGCTCTGTAATGAGGTCTAGGTGAGTCTCATCGTCCAATGGTTGGTCTCTTCTTCAGTCGTGTCGTGAGGCGAAGCTCAGTTCGGAGATATTCGTTTGGCTTGCTTCGGCAGGAGTATTGCGCTGCACATGGCTGATATGGCGCTAAGGATCCCTGTTGGTTGCCAGAGATACATGATCCTGTGCTGCTGCGCTTTACAAGGCATGATGAGCACGATGAGTCCACGGACCAGCTTCATCAAGCTTAGTGATCTGCTTTTACAAGCACGTGGGGGCGATCTTCACTCGCCACATGGGCAGTGTTCGGCTGACTCCGGCAACGTGTATCTGGCCACGCTCATCATCGGCGAGCGAATCTCTTTTCCAACTTCGATATTTATTGCTTGATCACTTCAGTGAGCAGGCGTTGGATCCAGTGCATGGTGCGTGGCCACCGCGGCCAGGCGTCGACGTCTCGCTACACCACTATCAGATATCGCAGGCTAGGGGGTACGATGATGACACCATCGGTTGCTACCAAGCCTCGAAGTCCTTGAAGCAATAGGCTATCTTCTTCGTGGCTGGCGAGAATTGCTGTATGCAGTATAGCTCGATTGTCGCAGGAGTGAAGCTCCCAAGGACCAACATCATTACTCAAGTCTTGGCTTGCTTGCGTGTTCCACGACTGGATGCTTAGCGATATGCTCAACAAAGACTCGGTAGACTCTCAGCTGTGCAACAAGTCAGATCGGTATTCGTCTTCGGGGAGGATTTTTCAGGACTACCTGCACTGGACCTAGCTCGGTGATCCTCCATGAAGCTTCACACGTCGCCAAGCATCTCCAACACGCCGAGTGCCAAGCCGGATCGGGCAAGTGCTGCGGGAACAGCAGCTGAGGTACATACCTAGGCAACAGCACGGTGCGCTTTCAGAGAGCGCCACTTTTTGTTCTCAGGCATCTTCGGCGACCATCGCGCCATCGTGACTGGAGGCATACGATCCCAACATCCGGCCTAATCAGGTCTCTTGAATGCAGTTGCTTGTTGAATGCTTGGTGAAGACGATGATTGTGTTACCGAGAATGTGAATGACTACCAGTGTTGTTGGAATGGAGGCGTCTGCGAAACAATAGGCGTTCTGCATTAGCAGCCATGTCCAGCATACTCAACTCATTGTTTAGCACTGTTTCGAGCCTGCAGCCATTCCTGACCTTCCCTCGACCCGGATCCGACGAGCCAGACCAAAGCCAGGTCCAGCAGGGTGGCCGTCATGTCGTGCTTGTGGGTCCCAGTGAGCCCTTTTGCCAAAGGATAGCTGAGCATCTCCTACCAGATCACCAAGGTCGGTCGACTCAATTGTTGACGTCTCATGATATTGATCTCATCTTCATCTCCAGTCGTCCAGGTGCTAAGCTCTATCTCGGCGGCCAGTGAAGTGTTGCATCGCATACAGGACGATAGGTCGAGCCCATGTGAGTGGTGCCGAACAGAAACGCTGATGCTTCGAGAGTTGTGGGTGTTGACCCTTGGCAGCTCCCGACGACAAACTCAACGCCACGCCCAGGCATGTAGTGCTTGGTAAAGGGTTCAGAGAACAGCAGATGGAGAAGATGCGCGAGGATCTTGGCGGAGATGATCCTCGCTTCTCTTGGTACTGGTAAGTTATCGATGGAGTTGAGGGTGTCTGGTCCAGCTAAGCATAAGTAGGACGCCCACCGAGAGTGGCGAACGTCCACCTTTGCCAAGAACGTTAGCAGAAGATGAGCTGAATGTGTTCGCACAAAAGATTGCAGCACACATAGCAGAGGTTATAGACGACGTAGTGGCAAAGGGCGAGGAAGGAAGTGGGCAGATATACGCACTCTGAGTAGAGATGCAGAGTTGGCAGCTTCAAATCATCGATTCTAGATGGACAACAAGTTTCTCTTACATGGCGCCTAGAAGTCAGACTCAGAGAAACGCTGTCGCTCTGAAGAGATGATTCGTCACTGGTAGCAGTCGCGGTGAAAAGATAACTGCATTGAGGCGATGTGGATGCACTTTGATCGCTGATTGCATCCTTTGGCTGGGAGTGCGGACTTTTCTGAGTCCGCTGCCGGAGCGGAACTTTTTAATGCGCACCATGTCTGAATGTACAAATGTGCAAGTGTTTCGATCTTTCAACTTACTGTTACCTCGGTTGTACGAGGTGATCGGTTCTCTTGGTTGTGTCGGGGAGTTCGTGACCAGAGTCGTGCCGGGAAACGAATCTCACCGGACCATGCCACCGAATCGAGTAGCCTTACGGCTATCAATGTCAGCAGGTCCGGTGCTCGATGCCGTATAAGTCCCCCTTGTCTTCTTCAGTCTTGATGGAATTGGTCCTTCACCAGTAACACATATCTGGAACCATGACCAAGACCAATCAAGGCCGCTTGTTGGCGTACAACATCTATATCACGCGAAAAGCGTCCATGGATCAGGAGAGCCACCACCGCCATCTTACTGAAGTCAACACCCCAATCATCAAGCCACTTCTGGAGAAGTATGGAGCAGTGTCATACAGCGTGGTGAGCATCAAAGCCCTAGAGACCTTGGGCTGTCCACAAGCTGACGACTGGACGAGGTTCATCATGACTCAACAGTCGATCGTGACTTGGATGTCTTGCTTGGTTGGTGGGACGCAATCCAGTAACGAGTTCTCAGCTGACTGTGTGGTGATAGCTGGAATGCCAGTCGAAAAGCGGCCTGATGTCCTTCTGCCCTACGATACTGTCGTCTCCATCGTAGTGCCTAACGTCGATTGCATCAATCGCATGAGGTCTGATCCAGACTTCCTGAGCAAATACATGCCCGACCATGACAACTTTGCGGACTTGTCGCGCAGTCGGTACGTAGTTCTTTCTCAGGAACCGACTGACCGACTACAAAGACTGAAATCGCTGTAGGACCTCGCTCGGTTGGGTCGAAGCTTTCTCCTTCCAGGAGTAAGCGTATGGCTCGTGTACCGCACACCGCTCGTTTTGTTGGCCTTGCAATATGATCGTAGACAGCTGATGCATTTGGCGATTTTGGATGTGATTGAACTTCAAGTGTCATGCGAGGCGCTCAGCGAAGGACCTCAAAAGCAGGACCTCTGAACATTAAATGCGAACAATGCATCGCAACTATTTGTGGCGGCTTCTCCCCTGTAAAGAGTCTCTCAGCGCACGGTGCAGCCTACAGTAGCTTGCAGCGTGCAGTAACTCTGGGGATGTGGAAAGATAAGGCTGATGCGTGTAATCGATCGATAGGATTGAACGCCAAACTCCACGTGCCATTACCGACAGCCAGTGAAGATGCCGGCAGAAACGCTGCATAATAGTCATAAGATCGCTGTAACACTGAACTCCTCGGGAAAGCTTTCCCTACCCCCAGCTGTGTCATCATGCTCGGAATCTTCCTGCCCATCACTTCTCAAGCCCGTGGCAGCTTAAAGCCGCCAGGAACCTGCTTCTGGAAGACCTGATTTGGATCATAGATCTTGCTTGTCTCGCGAAGGTCTTTCAGCGTGCCTTTGCTTCGCATATCGAACGGGTTCTGCCAAGCTTCGGCATACGTTGGTTGGATATAGCTTCGGTAGACACCCCACTCCTTCGCCTTCTTGTTTGTATTCTTGAACAGCTTTTGTACGGCAGCTTGAATGTCGGGGTAATGCTTGCCCTCGTTGCGATCTACAGACAGCGCCCAATGGATGAAGACGACATTGCCCTGGGTCTGAATGGGGCCAAGCGAGTCGACAGCACCGTACCGCTCGGACTGCAGTGTGGGCATGGGCTGATGATTCATGGCAAGCTGGAATCTGTCAAGTTGCTTGAATGGTTGCATGGCCTTGTCTGCCATCTGGAAGAACTCCTCCATGAATTCCGCATCAGGTGCAAAGCTGATGGTGGCGTACATCCAACGCTTGGGGTAGGCAAGAACTTGTGCATACTCCGCCGCATAGCTCGAGACTGGGGCAACGCGTAGGGTATTCGGCGGGGCCCCAGGGGCTGGCGGCGTCTGCGATAGACTTGTAAATGCCTTGAAGACCTCTGGGTTCTCGACTGGCGGGTCGCTCTTGGTATAGTGGAGGTTGCTGGCTGCCATCCAAGATTGGGAAATGTTCAGGAACACCAGCGAGGCGATGTACTGTGAATATGGATCGTATGGATGGGCATGCGCCAAGTCTTTCAGTCCTTGAAAAAGATGACCTCGCTGGTCGACGGTGTGAAAGGTTTGACCACCCCAGAAAGGCCCTTGCTCGAAAGTCTTCAGCTTAAGTGCGGTGACAATACCAAAGTTGCTGATACCGCCACGCAGTGCTTTCCAGAGTCGAGGGTGCTCGTTGGCATTCGCGTTGACAATCTCGCCAGTCGCAAGTACGACCTCGAAATTCTCAACGATATCGCAAATGAATCCATACCTCGGAGAAAAGTAAGATACACCACATGAAGTCGCTGCACCGCCAACACCGGGACCTGCAACTTTGGTGCCCAGTGTGCTGCGATTGTGAACTTCGAGTGTCTCGTAGACCTGGTCCCATGTCATGCTGGGCGAGACCGTGATTGTCTCGAGATCATCCGACAAGCCTTCTGATGGCATGTGGACAAGATCGACTACGATTCCATTTTCGATGTTGGCCGCGCCGAATGGAGTGTGACCGGCTCCTCGAATGGCAAACTGACATTTGTCGCCTTCCCATATTGTGGCTCCCAGTGTGAGTGTTTTCACGGCTGTTGATACCTCCACTGCCGAAGTCGGACGCACAATACAGCTGGGGTGTATCTCTTGAGTTCTCACACTGAAGAATGAGTTGAGCGAACGCGAGTACGCATTGTCTTGCGGGAACACGACAGCATCGCGGCCAAGGCTCTTGGAGAGCGCCTCACACTGTGAGATTATCAGCCCTCTGCGCTGCGGGCAAGCTCGCCTAGCACTTACGCAGGATGAGGAGCTGGCAACAGCCTCCCATGAGCCGTATAGTCCTTGGTTACCCGCAAACGATGTTGCACGTGGCAGACTCAAAATCCATTGCTGAAAGTTGATTGTTGGCAACATGATGGCTGCTACAGTGGGGTAGGTCTGCGTTGCTGAATTCTCGCCAGCGACGATCAACAGTTGTCTTTGGAATTGCCATGTTGTTAAAAGTGCAACCTCGTAGCGTGCGCGCAACGTGGCCGGCGATCCAGCTGTGCAGATCAGTTGAAGGATTCACGACTCGGTAAAAGCGTTCCCGAATGAGGACTGCCATGCCATTGAGCTTTGGCGATTACCAACACCCGAGCCCTGCAGCAGCCAGCCGCAGCTATTCGAGCTGTGGGATGGGTGGGGGTCCTCCATTCAAGCCTCAGGGTTCGCGGCAAGCTTCTGCAAGCAGTGCCACTGGTATATTCCATCCTCCAGAGCTTCTGACTGTACATTTCCCGAGGGCTGTGCCGCGCGCAGATCACCAACGAGGATGCCCTGCTCCTACAGAGCGGCGACTGCAGCTGCGGGAAGCTTCTGCCACGAAACATTAAAACAATCCTGACCGTCACCCTGCTCGATTGGCGAACGCCGTACAGATCTCATCGCCCAAACATGGAGCCCACACCGCAGACCACAGAGACCGGCAAGATTCGTGAGGCATGCAACGCCTGTGCTGCACACAAAGTTCGCTGTTCGAAAGACCGGCCAATGTGTACTCGCTGCGTCCAACGTGGTGTCCCTTGCACATACTCAACATCCAATCGCTCCGGCCGGCCTAAGAGGTCAGCTCAGAAATTGCTTCAGCGCACCATGCTCAAGCACAGTCCATCGGAAGAACCAGATTATGGCTATACGTCTCCCACCAGCAGCGAAGAATCGCCCCCAGCTGCCATGGAGAACAGCATGAGTCCCGATGACTACGGCTGGCCCGATGCATCTCTTGCTGGCAATGGCTTTCCTGGCACGCTCGGATCGCCAATGAGTGTCGATGCTGCCTCGCTGCTCGACTTCGGCGCTGCACACATACAGTACAACATACCTTTCCTGTACGGCAACTTGGAGCACCCAGCAGCTCAGATGCAACTGCAGTCGGACATTCAACAGTCACAGCCACAGCCACAACGTTCCCAATCTTACACCCTGCCATCGCCACCACTCGATCCTCTTGCACACCTTCCGCTTCCTCAACTTTCGAGTCCAATGTGCCGCCACCGTGGGCGCAACTGCATGGTAACGATGTTCCGCCTCGCAGTCGAAACACAAGGCCAGGTTCCAACATCTGGAGCGTCTCGCGACGAACACTCGCGAATCGTCGAGACTCTGCTCTCGCGAACTGGTGACACCATCTCAACGCTCAGCGGGGTCCTGGACTGTCCTTGTTCGAGCGAGCCAACGGTCACCTCTGCGGTCTGCACCATGATTTCGAAGACGGTTGGATGGTACAGCATCATTCTCGACATGGAGAGCGCCGCGCCCGAAGGTCATATGGGACAAGATATGGCTCGTGCGCGAACAGCTTTGACTGGCCTGCGAGGCAATCTTGATATGCTTCTTGCGAGATTACCGCACGACAGCAAATGATGGCGTAGCGCCATGACATATGTCACCAGGCGTACAGGCGTTTTGTTCTCGGGAGACTACCAGATGAGCCCCGTTGGTTCTGGGCGATTAGCTTCACATACCACACTATACAGTCACACAATGTGCATAATGACTATACCACTGTACCTGAACTCGTCCGCACATGGCAGTCGCCTTTGCTGCAACGTTCCTTGTCTCTTGTTCCTCATCGATCTTCACCCCGCCGAGGTGCTGCGCAGCTGAGCTGTTCACACCGGCGATCGTGTTGCCGTGGCGTTCGCCGATGCGCGGCGAACGATCCTTCGAACGCGTGAAATGATCACCTCGTGTGGGGTCCTTTTTGCCGATGATTCATGCGGCTGTCCTGTACGGCGTCCATAGGATGGCGATGCATGTGGCAGACGGAAAGTGATCCACGATGCAGAGGAAGGAAAGTGTTGACAAGGACGAGCGGAGATTTGGTCTTGGCTTTTCACGTGACTATGGATCAACATTGCTCCAGCACCGAGGTTTGGTGGGCGACGATCAAGGAGGACATGTTCTTGCCGCTGTGTGAGAGCTGCCTGTTGCTGGGGCATACGAAGCGTGGGTGGAAGAGCCATGTTTCTACCGCTAGAGCGGAGTGCGTCGGTCCTTGTTGGATGCTCATCGAGTAGCATCTCTGGCGACGGTGTTCTTGATCGAGCTCTAATGTGGTACGGGGAAATACAGCGTGAGGCGAGCTACAGCACGAAGCAAGATGCAGCAAAGTCGAGGTCAGTACTATAGGTTCGAGGGAGATCTGCCGAAGCCAAAGTGTGAAAGAACTCCTCATACATTCGCAATACAGTCTAAACTAAACTTCCCAACCCAACTCCTTGAACACCACGCCATGACAATCTATTCAAGCCAAACTCTCCCTAACATGCCTGATCAGCTCCTGAGCACCTTGGTCCCGCATCATACTGAAGTGATGCTCTCCCTCAATCGTCGCAGCGTTGATCTTGACACCAGGAAAGAGTCCCTGCCACTCGCCTGGACCAGAGTCTGTCCTCTTCTCACTCAAGAACTTCATGCCCTCTGTGTCCTCGTCTGAGTCTGTCGTAGCCGGAGGCAGCTTCGCATACTTGACGCCGTCGAAAGCGCAGTCGCCTGCCCAAATGACCGTGACTTTCATGTCCTTGATCTTGTCGGCCGGGAGAGCGGGAGCATGGTAGTCGTGTAGAAGCTCGATGGACGCCTTGAAATGTGGCATGAGCCAGTCTGGTATGTTGGACGTGCCATCGGAGCGTTGCATCTCGTTGCCAAAGATGCCCACTGAAGTGCAATGGTCGAAGAAACGATCTGGCAAACGGTCCAGCCCGCGGTTCGGTGGCGGGGAGTCGATAAGAGTCATGCTGGCGACTTCTTCGCCGGCATCAAGGAGTGCTCTGGCAACGGCATATGCTAGGATACCACCAGCAGACCAGCCACCAAGCTTGTAGGGACCCTTGGGCTGGCGGCTTCGGACGCCGGCCACATAGGACTGTACCACTTCGTCAAGGGTATGCTCGCCAAGTATTTCAGGTTTCCTGCGTTTGTTAGCTAGTCATTCCATAACAGAATATAATAACAGAACTCACTTCATGCAAGGCGAGTTGAATGCAACCACCGCGGTGCTGCTGGCAATGGTAGGCAACGATAGGTAGGACGTTGCGGCGCCGCATCCATCAGGGAAGAGGAACAAGGTCTCCACCGCACGTTTCGAAGATCCTTGAAGATACATCGACCAAGCGGGAGCCAAAGCGGCAGAGGGTTTTGTTGAAGATCGACGACCTTTCTCCACGATGCTGAAGTCGTCCTCACTGGCAGTGTCCAGTATCGTCGAGATGGAAGTCGACACAGACTCATGTCTTGATTCAGGGTAGCTGCTTCCCTCCGATGGCGGTGTCGATGTTCCCGAGGAAGTCGTCTGGCCTGCGTTGGACTCTGCTGAGGAGCCGGTGATCTGACGGCGAAGATCTCCCACAGTCTCGCAATCTTCGAAGAGAGCGCGCTCGGGTAGGTCGATTTCAAGCTCATCGCGAAGCCTGCTAGTGATCACCAGGGACAGGATAGAATCAACACCCAGCTCGTTCAGCACGAGGTGATCTTGGATCTCATTCTCGGCCAGACCACTTTCTTCCGCCAGGATCGTCACTGCTCCGGCCCACGCTGACTCATTTGCAGGCTGTTGCGCCACGGCATCCGCAATCTGAGGTGGCGCTTCAGCCGTCGTGACATTGCTGGGGACCAATACGGGCGCCGGCTGAGCGATTGGAGCCTCGATGGTCGTCGGCTGCGCCTTCTCCTCTGCAGGTGCAAACTTCTGCAATATCTGCTTCAAGCCACCCACGTTACTCGCAGTCAGAAAATCGGACGACTCGAGCTCGATGTTTAGTTGATCACGCAACCTGCTGCAGATGACCAGCGACAGAAGAGAGTCCAGGCCAGCCTCCAAGAAGTCAAAGTCGTCGGTTAGTGATTCGACTCCTACGCCGACTTCTTCAGACACGATCTTCATAGCCTCTGCGAACATAGTCAGCGAAGCCGTTGCTGGCTTGCCTGTCGTTGCTGTTTTGACTGCCGGTGCTGGCTTCGAAACCGGTGCTGCGGCCTGTGTGGCAGGGACACGCTTCTGCTGGACCTTGGGCGGTTGTGGCTCAACGACAGTGCTGACCCCGGAGACCTTCTTGTTCGCAGCTGAGACAATGTAGCTCATCAGTCGCTTCGGAACTCCTTGTAGCTAGATATCGTTAGTAAAGGCTGGGGTGTCAGTCAATAATGGAACTTACAGCAACGCCGGCCACTATTCCAACGAGAGAGATGGCTTCATCGAAAAGATAGACATCTCCTGTCCATAGCTTGTCGCCGCCTTCTTTCATCTGCACATAGCTGTGATAAGTCTTCGTTGCGTCCAATTTGCTGAACATGGTCATGTTGCCCCATCCGTGATTGACGAAGAGTTCTTTGTCAAGGTCTACGCCCTCGTTCGCGTTCATCACGAAGCCGCCGAGCTGTGACAGTGCGTCAAGGTATGCTGGATTGACACCCCACTTGCCCTCGTTAGCGATGCCCTTGAAGGAAACAGTGCCGGTAGCCTCCAGCCTGTCATTGTTCATCGTGATGGCGATGAGACCTCGGTACTTGGGATCGAAGTCCGCCAGCTGGCCGACCATCTTGTAGATCATGGCCTTGCTGAATCGGTATGTGTTCGTTGCTTGGTTAGTTTGAGCATAAAGAGCAGCCATTTGTGTCTCGGCATGAGCAGCTTGGGTCTGGAGCGCACTCTTCCGGCGCTGAATGTCCGTGAAAGAAATGCGGCAATGGGCGTGTTGCGCAATGATCTTGCCGTCGGCATTGACGCTGGAGAAGGAGATCTTGGCATCCTTACTCTTAGCATCGAACTTGACGGTTGTACGCAGGAGTTGCTGGATACCAGCATCATTCGCTACCAGGGCGCTCTGGATAGTCATGTCGGCGACCTCAACGGCGGTCGTAGCCTGGGTGCCGAGGGAGTTCGCCTGCATGATGTAGTCGCCAATAGTGAGAGCAATATCAGCATATACGGACGGAGTGCATAGCGGAACGCCGTACACCTTGTGTCCCGGTACCATTGGATGAAGGTCTTCGCGGTTGAGGTCTGCATCCACGACTATCTCGCCGTCTTGCGAGAGCGTGTTCTTGACAACAGTATGAAGAGCTGAAGTCTCCAAAGCGGGAGCCGTCACCATGAGAGGAGGCTCTCCCTTTCGCAGAGACCAGTCGTGTACGTACTGGATCCAGTAGTTCTTCAGATTCCAGCCATATGCTGGAAGTTCGAGGATTTGTTGACACTGTGGGAAGTCATCGTGGTATCTGCTCCAGTCGAGGTTGACACCCAACATATAAAGCTGTGACATGCTTTGCGACATGAGCTTCCAAGTATCTTGGCCCTTCTGCATCGAAGCGAATGTAAACATCGATGGACCGGCGACTTCCTTGACCATGCGTGTGACCACAGGTGCAGGGCCAATCTCGAGGCCGATGATATTTCCGTCGAGAAGACCTTCCTTCTTGGCGTATGCAAGAGCATCGACCATGTTCACGGACTTGCGGCAGTGTTCAACAAAGTATCCTTCCTCGAAGTCGGCACGGCTGTGCAGCACTCTGCCGTACGTTGCTGAGATCACTGGTATGCTAGGATCCTTCAGCTCCGCGCCAGCAGACAAGCTCGCGAAATGTTTTAAGATAGGGTCCACTTGCGATGTGTGGAATGCGAAGGGCGTATCCAGGTACTGGCATCGCACATCCCGTCGCTCCAGTGCCTCGCGGGCTTCTTTCATCTGTGTCGTGGTTCCGCCAATGACAACATTCGCAGGTCCGTTGCGGCATGAGATCTCGCATTCACGGCCAAGTTCTTCGTGCAAAGTAGAAAGGACATGCGCTTCGTCGGCTTTGACAACAAGCATGGCATGTGTTCCTGGTGCCAAGTGGTGCTCCATGAGCTGGGCCCGTTTGCCGACGAGATGGATAACGTCGGCCTGAGAGAGGACACCGGCAGTGTAGAGCGCTGCATATTCTCCCAAGCTATGACCAACGACCGCTGTTGGTTCTGCTCCGAAAGAACGCCAAAGCTTGGACAACGCCATCTGTAAGCAGACGTGCATCAGTTGAAGTTGTGTCGGAGTGGCTTGATCAAAAGCATCCTTCTGCTCGAACAATGGTCTGATCGAAGGCAGTTCCATCTGTGTGCATAGCTTATCGTAGCGATGAATGTCCGCCTTGAAGGGCGTGAAGTGAGCGTAGAGCTCCGCGCCCATACCAGCATAAGGTGAGCCCTGTCCTGTGAAAGCAAACACAAAGCTTGGTGCCTTGGGTGGCACTGGCAAGCTCTTCTCACCCGCCTCGCGACGAGCAAGATGGTCTTCTAGTGCAATTTGGATCTGAGACACTTGGGACCCAATAACGGATATGCGATGTCTATGATGTTGGCGACGAGCGGTCGTGGTGTAAGAGAGTCGCGAGAGTAGCTGGTCGCTGGACTGCTGTGCCTTCATCCACTGTATCATGTTGCGCAGATTGCTGAGCATCGATTCTGGAGTCTTGGCTGAGATTGTAACAGCGTGATGGCTTCGAGGGTCAACGTCGTTGACAATGTGCGGCAACGGAGCGTCCTCGAGGATCATTGCCGTGTTACCTCCTGCGGCAGAAAAGTTGTTGAGCAGCACGCGGCGCTTGCCGTTCGTGGGCCTGTTCCATGAGGTCAATGACTTCGCAATATATGTGTTGCGTGGCAGCAGATCCGGCAGCTTGTGGTTGATCTTGGTCTTGATACCGATGTGTGGAGGAATTTTGTTGTTCTTCATCATCAGCAGTACTTTGGCCAAGCTTGTCACTCCTGCAGCGGCTCCACCGTGGCCGATGTTGGCCTTGGCCGCACCGATATGCAGAGGCCTAGAAGCCGGTCGAGTAGACACGCCTTGAGCGCTCAAGGGAGACAAAGTCTCGACAACGGACGTTGTCTCGCCGGCATCACCAGCCTGAGTGCCCGTGCCGTGCATCTCTACATAGCTGATGTTGTTTGCGTCAACACCAGTTTCTACCAGAAGACGCTCGAATAGTTGTTTCTGCGCGCCAACATGCGGTCTTGTGATGGACTCTGCCTCCGCGTTGTGGTTGGTCGCAATACCAAGGATACAGGCTTCGATAGGATCTTTGTCAACTCTTGCATCCGGAAGACGCTTGAGAATGATTGTGACGACCGCTTCGCCTCTGCAATAGCCATCTGCGCCATCGTCAAATGTCTTGCAAGGTCCGGTTCGTGACAGAAAGTGACCCTTGTCCAAGCCTGCGTGCATGTCGGGGTTCGTCAAGATGTTAGAACCTCCGACGATGGCAGTGTCGATCTCTCCTTTCCACAACGCATTACAAGCCATGTGCAAGGCTGCGAAAGAGGAGCTGCAGGCTGTGTCGATGGTGTAGCTTGGTCCGCTGAACTTGAAGTGATAGTTGATGCGTCCAGCCATGAAGGCGCGGTTGCCGCCAGGAATAAAATAAGCGTCAATGTTCTGAGCACTGTTGGTCTCCATCCAGTCGTTGGCAGTGGAGCCGAAATACACACCCACCCTAGTCTTTTCGGTGGATGGTGTTCTGTTGGGCACAATGCCGGCGCAGTCGAGGGCCTCGGCGGCCGTGAGTAGCGCAAGCCGCTGTTTTGGCTCGACCTGTGGTGCCTCTCGTGGGCTCATGTTGAAGAAGGTCGTATCAACGAGGCCGGCGTTGTGCAGCCAGCATCCAAAACCCGATCCACTTCCGTTCTTCAGCTTCGGGTCGTCGCTGACGTGTGCTGCGGCGTTCCACCGTGTAGGCGGCACAAGCTCGTGGGCGTCCTCACCGCGAGCCAAAACGCCCCAGTACTCAGCCATGTCTTCAGCATGTGGAAACCTCCCAGACGCCGCCAGGATGGCGATCGGGGTCTGCGCTGAAGGAGCATGGGCGCCCGTTGGAAGTCTTGGAAGGATGCTTCTCTTGGGCCTGACATCGTCTTCGATTCGAGGTACCGAAAGTAGAGATCGAACTGTAGGCGACAGACGTTCGCCACCAGTGACAGCCGTCAGACAGAAGTCCACATCACCAGCTGCACACGCGGACACATGAGCAGCGATCCTTGCGGCGAGCTTGTCCACTCCGATACGGCGGGTCAAGCAATCATGTGCGGCTTGGCACAGCGCCACCGAGAAGGAAGCGCCTCCCTTCTTCTGGTTCTGAGCACTGTACGTGCCCTCCTGTCGCGGCGCACTGGCAGAGATGATTGGGATCCTGGCACGGATCTCATCGATAGCGACCCTGTGGATACCAGCCTCAACGACGCCGGCCACGTCGTGATCGTTGTACAGATGGGCGGCATGGTAGGGGGCGGAGATGCGGAGGGGTGCGGTGGACGCGTTTGCTGTTGACTTGACGGCGGCGAGGAAGCGCGCCAAGACGTGTGGAGGCGCGGTGACGGAAAGGTGGGCCGGGCCCACCACGGCGCTGACGTAGGGCACGGCTGGTGCGGGCAGCTCCAGGTCTTTGCTGAAGCGGGCGGTGATTTCCTGCACTTCGTCCTTCGACAGCCCAGCAATCGCAGCAGTCCACGACGGGAACTTCTGCACCGCGCCCTTGCCATCCGCGCCAATGACGGGCTCAGTGCCGGGCGAGAGTCGTGCTCCCACCTCCCATGCAATGGCTCCGAGATGTAACGCCACGCTGATGGTGCGCAGGGCCAGTGGCAGCAGACTGGCCACACTCCATGCGCAACTCACCGCGGGGGCGCTGAGCGCACCAGTGCAGAGCCCGGCTACGCATGACTCGTTGGGCGGTGGGAAGGCTTGGCCTCCGCTGGAATGGTCCCGGACGAAGGAGCCCAGATGCGCTGTACACACCAGAGCCTGCACCAGGGCGGGATTCAGCGTGCCATTCTTGTAGTGCGGCACGAGATCGGCCAGACGACCGAAACGCGGACAGGCTGCTTGTTGCTCGGGCGATAGCTGTGCGACCTCGTACTTGAGTGTGTTGCTTGCACGGCCGATGAAGTCTGAGACGACCGTGTCTTCGTTCTCCTGTATCAGGCTCTGCAGCAGATCTGCAACGTTGAAGATCTGGTCGCCAAAGACATATACCTGGAGTGCGTGGTTGCCAGTCATCGTGGCCCAAGGAGAGTGGTTTGTTCCGCGTTCATGCGGCTGGAGGTACGATCGTTAGAGGTCGAGGTGCATGACTTTACTTGGACACCATGATTGCCCGGTCTCAAGTCGTAATAACCAGGTCTTATGCCAAAGGATCTACAAACTACTCACGTCATACCCGACGTCCGCAGCAGACTCGATCGCCGGTCTCACCGAACATTCAGGTTGCATAGCCTGACAGAGAGCATCGCGATGGTACTTCACCGGGACGGGGTTGGAGCTGGAAAGTCAGCGGACGAATGAGACGCAAAGACTGTGGTATTCGACCGACCGATCTCAAGATTACTGCTGGATCGAAGCAGTATGCATGTTCTCGCGCTTCATTCCTCCAATTCGGCATGCGAGAGGTCCGTGCACACTCTGCGTGGAAGCCATGTTGTGATCAGCATATACCCGGGCGTGTAGGGTCAACATTCATCGCCGTGTGTACGCACTGCACGATGTTTCATAAGCTGCGTGCCTGAGGCTGCATGTTGTTACCCTACACTTTCACTGCCGGCGAACGACCTGACCCCAAGGATTCCAGCTTTACCGGTGGGTCTCGGCGAAGCGTATACAGTTACTCCCCGTGCAGACTTGCTGTGCCACCAGCACGATCTCCTCAAATATGTTTCGATCGTCCGATCGTTACATGCCCAGAGCTTCGACCATTCCTGTCTTCGCGGTACAACACTGACATTACTTCAAGCAAAATGGAGTACGCGAAGTCTCTCAAGGCTTCTCTGGAGGATGTCATCGCCAACTCGACGAGTCTCCTACGCTTTCTCCAAGACTCGCCCCAGAGTGCTCACCCTTCAGGATGTGGTCCGGCCGACCCATTCGCACAAGCGCCATCAGATGTCAACATCGCACGGCAGAAACTCTGTGAAGGCGCGACCAAGCTTGTGCAGCTGTCTACGAGTTCAGAGGAATACTTGGACCATCTCGCAAATAACGTGAGTCCCATCAGATGCTTTGAAGTCACGCCCTGAAATATCGATGCTGATCCGATATTCCAGTATCAAGAATTGACCTGCGTGAGATGGCTTGTAGACCTCAACGTCCTGCAGCACCTTCCGGAACAGGGCTCCATCAGCTATTCAGCGTTGGCTGCTCGTGCTGGTGTGCCTGAAAAGCAGCTCAAGAGCGTGGCTCGCATGGCGGTGATCAACGGCTTCTTGCAGGAGAACTCGCCAGACCAGGTCGGCCATGGCCGTGCCTCGAGCTTGCTGGTCCGGGATGACAACTTCATGAGCTGGGCACGCTGGATGGTCAACTATTCCATTCCGGTGGCACTCAAATTGGCAGACGCCACTCGCAAATGGGGTGACACGGACGCCAAAGATCAGACGGCGTATCAGGTGGCCATGAACACAACCGAACCATTCTTTGACAGCCTTCGCAAATCGCCTGAACTCACTTCGCTATTTTCTGGATACATGCGAAACGTCACCGCTTCCTGGCCCTGGAGTCTTCAGCACGCTGTGGATGGCTTTGACTGGGCCGCACTTCCTCACGGCAGCACAGTAGTCGATGTCGGCGGATCCCATGGTCAGCTCGCTGTATCGGTGGCGCGCAAGGTGCCTCATCTCAAATTCATCATCCAAGGTCTTCCGGAGACGGTCCTCACAGCAAAGAAATCCTTCGACAACGACACCAGCATTGAGGCATCCGTCAGATCTCGTATCAGCTTCATGCCGCATGACTTTTTCACCGAACAACCAGTGTTAGATGCTCAGGTATATTTTCTCGCATGATCATCCACGACTGGCCAGACAAAGATGCTTTGATCATCATGAAACACCTTCAGGCGGCCGTCCAAAAGACTCCCTCTGCACAGGTCGTCTTGATGGACACTGTGCTACCGCCACCAGGCTCGATCTCCGCGTTGCAGGAGCGACAGCTTAGAGTCAGAGACTTGATGATGATGAGTGTCTTCAACGCGAAGGAACGGGAATTGGAGGACTGGAACAATCTGGCCGAGCGTTCAGGCATGCAAGTTACCGCTCTACACCAGCCCCGTGACAGTGTCATGGCTCTGCTCACCACTAGGCTAGCCTCCTCGACCACTGATTCACATGTTGACCCAGTCCAGATCCGTGCAGACAGCCCTCTCAATGACACTGTCATGGGCGGAGACAAGCCTGTCATCATTGCCGGCGCGGGTATTAGTGGCTTGTGTCTTGCCCAAGGTCTGAAGAAGGCAAACATTCCGTTCCTCGTCTTCGAGAGGGATGCAGCAGTGGACTCACGGCCACAGGGCTATCGCTTGAAGCTCGAAGCCGGCGGCGCACAAGCTCTCTTTGACTGTCTTCCTGCCGATATCTACCGAGAATTCGAGACCAGCTGTGCCGTTACTGCTGTAGGTGAGACCGATTTCAGCCCGTTCACCGGCGATATGATCAAAAGTCGCAGAGGTGGTGGCCTGTCCGGACAGCTCGGCCTGAACCCCAACTACACTGTTGATCGTCGAGCTTTTCGTAAAGCACTGATGAAAGGCATCGAGGATCGCATCACCTTCGGCAAGGAACTGCGATCATACGTTGCCGACACCGACAAGCAGACTGTCACAGCTCGCTTCAAGGACGGGTCCATCGTCGAAGGTCGTTTTCTAGTGGGCACAGATGGCTTGAGCTCTGTCGTACGTCGTCAACAGATGCCCACGCACACTCTTGTGGACACCGAGGCAGTATGCGTCTATGGCAAGACGCCACTGACACCAGAGTTCGTGGCCACATTCCCATCGGCGGGCCTTCGGTGGATGACAGTAGTCTCTGACTCCGCTCCAATGCTGCAGTCATGCCCCATCGGCGAGGCACCAGTGACAGTGCTCGTCGAACCTATCCGCTTCAGCCCCGAGAGCCGAGCACACAACCCGGACCTCCCTGCCGACTACCTTTACTGGGCCTTCATAGGATCCAAGCAGCGATTCGGCGTCACTACCAACAACACCACTGACTCCGTCTCCTGCACACTCTCCCTGACCGAGGAGTGGCACCCTTCTATCCGATGCCTCTTCGAGCAACAAGACCAATCCCAAGCCACCACAATCCAAGTCGCTTCCTCAGTACCCGAGATCCCAGCCTGGGAGTCGCACTCACTCGTTACCTTGCTCGGAGACGCCGTGCACCCAATGTCTCCATGCGGCGGCGTGGGCGCTAACACCGCGCTTTGCGACGCTGTGGATCTTGCAAAGGTTCTGGCTACTATTTTGAAGGCAGGCGAGACCACAGCTGTCAAGGAGATTGCACAGTTTGAGAGTGATATGAGGACGCGTGCTTTCAGGAGTACTCTCAGAAGTGAGATTGGCAGCAAGAAGATGTTTGGGATGAAGGATTTGGTTAAGTGTGATGTCTTGAGCAGTCAGTCTTCTTAGGGGATTTTTGCTTGGGGGGCGTTCTGGCGAATAGATTGATATCAGCTGCGGCAATATACATCACATTCTTGATCCAGCATCTCGATAACTTTCCAATACCTTCAATGCCTACATCGATCAGTCAAGGTACGGCGTAGGATACTTCCAGTGTAAGGTGCATACTGTGGCCTCTAGCATTGCTCTACAAGCACCAAGGACTCTATATACGCGCTTGACTGGGTCGTTTCACTACAGGTTCTTCAATTTCGACGTCGTAGTTCTCGTTTACACAGTAGGAGCGTTGATGCTTCTAACCCACCAGCGACTTGGTCTTGCTATCGTACTCAAAGTGATGTTTTCTTGGCAAATGGAACAAAGTTGTGCCGTGCCCGAGATTAACCTCGATCATCACTTCCTTTCCTTCCCTCTTCTCTCGACATCAACCTCATGATCCGACAATGTCGTGTGGGTCCACTTTCACGCTCCCGGCAACAGCATCGGATCTTTGCCATGCTTCAGCCGCCGTGTGACAATGACAACGTAGACCGATGGACATCGCGGCAACCGCCTCGTGGTTACCGGGCACTCGGTAACCACGTGAAAATGTCGCCGAGAAGGAACAGGTAACACACCGAGCAGGATGGTATACCGCGATCAGGTTCACGAGCGGGAGGATCATGTTGCCGGCCATGGCAGCCCCCAGTGCCGACTCTTGTAGAGTACATCTGTGATACTAAGCCTTCAAAGCATTATGCTCCTCCCCAGTCTTGGATACAGCCACCAGAGCACACAGACAATCTCCCACCGCAGCCTGCATCATCAAACAGTCAACAAAAGGTCCTCTCTGCGCCAAACAAGATCTCAAGGCTCGTCATCATGGTTGCGGGACGCGTTGAAGCCGATGAGTTCTTTGAGCTTCTCGGCACTCTCAACACTTCGGCGCTCGAATGGCGCAACTTCATCGCCAAGAACCAAGGCCAACGCACTGTCTCGCTGAAGCAACCAGCACCTACAGTACCGCTTACTCCAGAGAACGCTCCCTTCCACGAATCCAAGAGCACGCTTCTTGAGGCTGCCAACCAGCTGATCCGGCTGGTCCGTGGACCTCGCGAAGCTCTCCTTGCTCTATCGTTCGAGCACTGCGCAACCACCTCTTTGCAAGTGGCGCTCAAGTACAAGTTCGCTGCTCACATTCCTCTCCACGGCACCACGACATATGCGAAGATCGCCCAAGATGTCGGTCAGGGCGTGAGCACGGCTCTCGTTGAGCGCATCGTTCAACACTGTGCCTCATTCGGACTCTTCGACGCCATCCCGGGAGGCTATGTTGGCCACAACGATGTTTCGGCCCTTCTTGTCACAGACCCTGACATCGAGGCCTGGATGTACCTGAACGCTACCATCGCATTCCCAGCTGGTGCCAACGTGCCTAAAGCAATTGAACAATATGGGTACAGCATGGAGGCAAACGAGTCCGCTTACGGCATCTCAATCGGTCGCAAGATCTCACAGTTCTCTCACTTCCGTGAGCCTGACAACCTTAAGAACCACGAAATGTTTGCTCGTGCCATGCGTGGTATTGCAAAGGGTGGTGCCTACGATATCGGTCACGTCATTGACGGCGGCTACCCTTGGCACTTGCTGCAAGAAGGCAATGGCCACTTGGTTGTCGATGTCGGCGGTGGTCCAGGCCATGTCATCATGGGTCTCGCGAAGAAGTACCCTGAGCTTCGATTTGAGGTTCAGGATTTACCAGAGACCGTCGAGGTCGGTGCTCAGGCATGCGAGGAGTCACTGCGACCGCGTATTGCCTTCCGTGCTCACGACTTCATGACACCACAGCCAAAGCACAAGGTCGACCAGGAAGGCATTGTCTACTTCTGCCGCTTCATTCTCCACGACTGGAGCGACAAGTACGCCCGCGAGATCGTCCAACAGTTGGCGTACGGACTTCGCGAGAACGACCGAATCATCCTGAACGACGTCGTCGTCCCTGAGCCAGGTCAGGAGCTACGAGAGATTGAGAGGAGAATGCAGTATGTTCCTTCCCCAGATGTGTCTTGAACTCTACAGTTTTGCTAACACTTTTACTTCACAGCGATCGCGATCTCCTCATGCTGATGAACCTCAACGGCCGTGAACGAACAATCAGTGCATTCCAGGAGATCTGCCAATCTGTCACGCCCAAGTTGACAGTAGCGAACGTCTGCCGTCCTAAGCAGGGCGAGCTGTCCCTCATCGAGATCACCTTGGACGGCGCTCAGGCAACAGTCAATGGACGTGGTGCCACTCACGTGAATGGAAATGGTGTTGCACATGTCAATGGAAACGGTGTCAATGGTCACACCAATGGCTACACCAATGGCCACACAAATGGGGTTAACGGGGTTCACTGAATCGGGCAAGCATGGTTCATGCGGCGTTACAGGTGCAGCAGGCGTAGCAGGTTAGCATAGCAATATCTCACCGGTTCTCGTTGGCATCTCACCGCAATACTTCTCCTGTCGGACAGATTGAAAGAGCCAATTGAGCATGATTGTTCTCTGGCAACTTTGCCCGTGAAATGTGAGCACCGTGTCGACGAACATGATGATCTACGTATCTCCCGCTTACCTGCATCTTAAGCACTACACATTGAGAGACATGGGACATCGCAAGGCACTGTACGCCTCAGACATGTACTTTGGATGCTCCCTTTTCGCTCAGTCACGTGCGCGGCACGAATGTGGAACGACCTTCAAGTCAGCTTGCGAGCACCTCGATCGTCCTCAGATACACAACCACATACACCTGATACCTCTGCCAAACGCACAAACTTTTACGACTAACAAATATCGAGCCCCATAGCTGAACAATTGTCTAGACAACGCGTCCTACGACTGCCATGTACCCAGACTCCGCCTCGAAGACTCTACCGACCAACGCCTGTACGCCTACTACAAACACAGTCCATCGCACCTCAACTACATGACCGTTGGTGGCACCCACTTACTCCGCGCACGAATCCTCTCGCTGAAGTAGTAGAAGAGCACAGGTACTGCAATCAGGCTTGCAGCGAGCAATGCAAGCATGGCAGTCCCTTGCCGTACACCGACCGATGCGTACAATTGTGACTTACGGTTAGCTTTCATACGTATCAGGCTGCCGGGAAGTACCTACGCGAAATAAGGCAAGACTGCTGCGAAGATCGAGCGCAGGAATGTGTTCGCTGCGCTCGCCGAGTTTGTGAACATGCCATAGCAATCGGCAATGTAGTTCATGCCTTGCATGTTGATCATATGCAGGCCTATTCCGGTTGGAACTCCTGCGATGATCTGGATCCATGGGTTCTTGAGAGAGCTTGCCCAGGCGAACATGAGCATACCACCTGGAAGCAGAATCGCGCCGAGCGTCATCAGTATCATCCGGCATTCTTGAGGTCGACCTGCGGCGAGGCTTGGCGAGAGTCGACTGTTTACTGTCAGTGAGCAGATTGCCCCAGCTAGGATGATGCCGATCATTAAGGCCAGAAGCGGCAGCGAGGCAGAGGTTGCATCCCAGCCGCGTTCGCCGGTGAAAGAGGCAGGGTACGCCAGGAAGAAATTGTACAGCAAGCCTGAGATGCCGTCAGCTTTGTTGTCAAGTATACAGCCGACAGGGAAGACTTACCAAAGGACAGCGAGATGTAAAGGGTCATCAATGCCAGAATGGGCTCGAGCACCAGCATGCGAGCAGGCCGGAGCATGTAACGCTCCGCGAAGTCTCTAAGATCGATGTTGTGCTCTTCAGCTTTGGCACGAATCGCCCAGTTCTGAGTTGAGATTCGAAGTCTTCGAGCGCGTTGTGCTAGGATCAGTGGTGGATATGTCTCCGACATCACTGGAATGGTGACTGCAGCCACAGCGAACGCCGCAATCGCGGTGACCTGAGGGATTCTGCTTCGAAGTCAGCCTCACATCCGTGTAGTTGGTCCATGCCTGTTGAATCTTACCCTCTCCAGCCCGCTGAAGAGTTCACAAGTGTGTTGGCGATCTGGACACAAGTCCGCAACACATCATCATGTCTTCTGGCTAGCACTCACCAGAGGTCCAAGGCAAGGTCCGACTGCTAGAAAAGATCCAATACAAGGCATAGCGAATCCTCGCTGCTTGGGTGTCCAGATGTCTGCAAGCACGCCCATCAAGATTGACGAAGGTGCGGCACCAAAGAATCCTTGAGCATATCGTAGTGCATACAAGGTTGTCACACTTTGTGCGTTCAGCACTGGCAACTGGAGGACTGCGAAGATGAGATACCCCACAAGTATTGGGCGCCTGCGTCCGCATGCTTCGCTAAGTGGCCTGAGGAACATTCAGTCTTCCATACGCCATGAAGTTGGACGAAACTTACCCAAACACAGTAGGCCCAGTTGCAAACCCCAACATGAATGTCGAACTGCACCCGAATACCATCGACGACAAAGGCACTCCAAACTCCCGAGCCATCACCGGCGATGCTGCTCCAAAGACCGACGATGCGAAGGTCGTGATGAGTGCATAGAGGGCCAGAGAAAGAGAAATGAGCACTTTGCGTGTCATCGACCAGTTCAGAGGATTTCCTGCGTCGCGAGGACCATACCAATCTACCAGAAACGCATCGCTTTTCACGACTGCTAGGACTTGCTCCTCCAGGTCAGTACGACCGACGCTCGATTCGCTGGTCATTGAACTTGTTGTCGATTCGACTTGCACGCTTGGCTCCAGGCTTTTCTTCGAAACCCAAGGATACGGTGTTAGTGTTCGATTGAGCATGATGGCAAAATGGCGGACGCTGCTAAAACTCTGGGAAACATGCCAGCGACCAATTTCCAGGCTATGATCAAAAGCGCAGCCACGTACCAAGAAAGCTGGTCCTCGAGGGAGTGAGGTAATCGCCGTGTGCCCAGCATCATGGCATACGTTATCTGCTGCGCGCCAACTATCACCGGGATCTGTAAGGCTGGAAAGCCGATCGCCGGTCTCACTTTTCCACGTGAAAGGATTCACACGGTATTCTAAGAAAAGCTTACTCCACGAAGATCGAAATCCAACACCCGAACGAGCACATATGACGAGGATCTGTCCATTGCAGTTGACGATTGGCGGCTACACTTCTGCCACGGCAACGCATGCTGGAAATTGGTTCAGACTCGCGTTCATCTGCCAGGATTCATCATTCTGGAGTCTCGTCATGTTGAAGCTGCCGATAACCGCCATACACCGAGAAAATGCATACCACTGTCACAAGGCTTCATTAAGTGGTCTCGTGAAACATTGGAAGGTCTACTGCTTTATGTGTCAACATCTTGAGACTGCGAATCGCATTTCTGGCCTCTTACTCTCAATGTCTTCGTCCATCTCACTTTGACACACACTGTCACTATGGACGGTTGATCAGTCCCCAAATTTGATGCCGTGCTCGGCACACAGTGAGAGAGAATTTCCATGACGCCGTACTACATACACAAGGACAGCTACAAACATGCTGAGCACACAAGACGGCCGGAAAAACTCGCAGCCCGTATATTGGGCCTAGTCTGCGGACTCATCCTCCCAGAAGCAGAAGCACCTTGTCTCCACGCTGCGTCTCGGTGGGCCAAAGTCGTGCGGAGTAGGGAAAGCGGAATGCGCCAGACGTCTCGCAACGCCTGTCTTCTTAGAGTCGAACATCTTCATGATCAAGCACTCCTCCGGCTGCATCTTCGAGAAGTAATGCCATTTGTGCTGACCAGGATAGTCAGGTGGAGCGACCTGCCACATCTTGTTCTCTGGAGGTGTCGCCGGCCACTTCACAGGAACGAGGTGAATAGTGTCGTGAAGCTGTTCTTCAGTGACGGAGCGAGCATCACACAGACCCAGTGGCTCGTTGTTCACTTGCTCAAGCGGACGCCAGATGTTTCAGATGGCCCAGCGGGTCTTCTCCATCTTCTTGGCCTCCTCGGCGCCCATGTCGAGATAGAGCCTCTTCCGGGCTCCGGAGTATGACTGGTCGATGTGCACGAAACGTGCAGAAGCGTTGCCGGGTGTCATCTCCATGTCTGGCTTGTCTTGGTCTTCGCCATTGATTCTGGTCTCATCATAGCCACGTCGACGGGTCAAAGTGCTGATGACGTAGACTCGCGAGCATTCAGTGCTATAGGGATGTTAGGCGATCGTCAAAATTGGTAGATCAAAAGTGGGCACGTACACTTTCTTCAGCAGCGCCTCGCAGTCATTGTCATACTTGGTTCCCCTCAGTGGTGCAGCCCCGTTATGGAGTTCCAATCCCGGGCCTGGAGCGTATTCTAGCTGGAAGCCGTGCTCATCGAGCTTGAACTGGTCTTCGTAGCCACGCTCGTCGGTAATCGTTACTGGGATCTTGTGGTACTTGCGGCGGAGCTGGCCGTAGACACCTCCCCAAATGACTTCAGTCCCGCCCAGAGTAGGGTCAAGGCGGTAGTTGAGGTCCGCCTCAACGGTGGGCTTCTGGTTCTCGTCGATTCTGGAAGGCATCTTGACTCTGTAAAAAATGGCTGGGAGGACGAAGTTGAGAGCTTGGCTTCAGGACTTTGAAAGAGAGGAGACCGCCCAGGAAATTCAGCTTGTTTTCAAGGATCTGGATGCCGCCGTTCATGGGAACCATATACTGGCAAGCGAAGGCACGCCGGTGCAATTGGGCTCGACTCCCCGGACATCGGTAACCATTTACCGCACGCCCTATGACGATGATGGAGGCCTCATACTGCTCCCACCACTTATCCTGAAGACGTCATACGTGCTCAAAGGTCTGTCAACCAGGTATGGATTCGCCATCTGCTTCATGTGGCCGGTGGAGCTTTCTTGTGCAAGGCTTGGCATCGCACGTGATATCTCAGTCCGCGATCTGATCATAAGGCTGGCGTAGCTTGAAGCTCAAACGAGAGAACGGGCAGACGTGCCTTGTCAAAGGATCCTATGATACATGCGTGTCTATCATCCAACTACGAAGCATGCCCAGAGTGTTCCATGAACACCGTACGCCATGACGCCGTTCTGTTTCATCAGTCATTAATGC
Organism: Fulvia fulva; assembly: GCF_020509005.1. Classification (NCBI taxonomy): domain Eukaryota; kingdom Fungi; phylum Ascomycota; class Dothideomycetes; order Mycosphaerellales; family Mycosphaerellaceae; genus Fulvia; species Fulvia fulva. The sequence goes on from NC_063019.1 coordinate 3,081,405, forward strand.
ACTGCCTTGCTTATCACACCCAGCCGACAGCCGTCTGCTTGAAGCCATTCCACTCTTGATACTCCATCGGCACTTCTGGAAAGTTGTCTACTCCGTCAAGGATGATCATTCCCATCCCACCACTCAAGTGGGTCTGGACATGACAATGGAATAGCCACGCTCCAGGTGCGCTGACTTCGTATCTTACCATGGTCCATGTGGCGTTGACATCGCCTCCCTGGATCTCAATCGTATTGAAAGTGTCGAGGTAAGGTGGATTCTCCAGATTGAAGGTGCCTTCAGGCAGGACCGTCATTGCCTCGTCCACCGACTTCCAAGGGAAATCTCCCCCTCCTGAGCCGATCAAGAAAATTCGATTGCCGTGTTTGTGCATCGGATGTGCTTGTGCGAAGGGACCCAACGTAACCAGGACGACATCGACCCACTGCTCCGAGCTTGTTCTCAATAGCAATTCGCTCTCTGGGATGTCTGATGGAGCAGAGAGTAGGAGTGGGTCGTTCGGATTCTTGACATCATCAAGAGACTCATGATATCGTTCCTTGCCGGTCAAAGTCCACTCATACGCTCCGTGCGGCCGGCCCAGCTTCTTCAATGTCAGCCTGAACAAAGCATCCGCATGACGAGCAGGCTTCACATCAGGAAATGGCCGACTATGCTCAGGTATCCATGAAGTTATGTTCTGATTCAACGGTCTACCGGCAAAGTCCATTTTAGGTATCGCATCGACGGCTTTCTTGCTTGTGCCATCGTACGCCAGCTCTGCAAACGCTCCGAGCACCTGGTTCAGGTAGTCGTTGGCGATGCGGATGTTGTAATTTGCGGGCTTCTGGTCCAGTTTAATCATCACAGAGATGCGGCTGCCTGTGTTGACCAGAATACGATCAACTGTCTGTGGGTGCACATAATGCCCATCCACAGCAAAAATGTGTAGATCGTGGCTATCGATCGAAACCTGCAGAGGATATAGACTGCCCGGATTGATGAACGTTATGGCCGCATACCCGACGCTTGTGTCGACATCAAGGCTGAAGTTCCCTTTTGGATTGATGCCGGGAATGCACTTCTTGTAGGCCCTGTCCGGCAGATTTTCGAGATGCAGGTCGAAATCTCCTTGGAACACCGGGAAAGGTGGGATACAGCCTTTGTTGGTCAAGTGCTTCTCGCCCAAGTCGTGCAACATGCTAAGCACGACTGGGTGGGTCATGCTGTCAAGCTCTTCTATCGACAAGCAGTATTCGGAGCCGATTCCATTCACGGTAATGGCGTCCATGCAGGCCAAGTCCACATTTGCGGCAGCTTCCACAGCCGTGAACTCGGAAGACGTGAATCTCGTCCAATCTGAGATCAGCAGGGTCTGCATGTGCTTCTCCGCCTTAAGCATGCTCTTGCGCTCGTGCGTATCGTTGCTGATCAACGCGAAAGGACGCTTGGCTTGCGGCGCATTCTCGATCACGATGGAACCATACATCCCATCCATCATCTGAGCGCGAACATGTGTATGATAGAAATAGGTTCCTCCTTCTTCGGCGGTCCATCGATACACAAAGGAGGCGCCTGGCTTTATCATTCCCTGTGTAAGTCCCGGTACTCCGTCAGACCAAGGAGTGGATGCTTGCTATCAACCAAAGATAGTCAGCCACTGCTCAACGCCTGATGGTTCTCCATCTCTCACCGCAATTCCGTGAAAATGCACCGCAGTATCTTCCCGCATATAGTTGCGAACCGTGATTTCGGCTTCGTCGCCTTGCGTGAGCCTAAGAGTGGGTCCGACGAAAGTTCCGTTAATGAGTATGACTCGGCGGCTTCCCGCGCCCACCGGGTCCGCTTCGCCATGGCTCAGATGTAGCTCGAATGGTACAACAGCAGCCTGCGCCCAGCGGAAGAGACTTGCAAACGCCAAGAAGCGGGTCAGAAGCCTTGCTGGCATAACGAATGAAGCAGAATTTCTCTCAAAGGTTGTGTCCGGGTATTTTGGGGTTTGTCATGAACTGTCGAAAGGATGGGGCTGGGGCCATTCGGGGTCCATGTGAATCCTTCTTGGCGATCAGATTTGGCGCTAGCGGTGAATGAAAGCCGCGCTTGCAAAGCCATTGGAGACGACGTCTATTCGATACAGCTGTGTTTCTAATTCTTCTGCGAAGGAATCAGTGCAACAAAATGGTTTCCAACGCAATCTGGGTCGCGCTGGCTTCCATGCCGATTCTCGCCGCATCTCAGGCACTCAGCAAGGTCCTTGCCACTGAATCAGCTTTCTCGTCATTTCACGACGTTCTCCAACATCATGATCTCTTGAAAGATCTGGACTCCGAGAGGAACATCACATGTTTCATACCGAACAATGATGCAATTCAATACCTTTCAGATTTCGGCATCAACCTGACTACTGCGGACCCTGCAATAGCAAAAGCACTTTTGGCATATGGGCTCATTGACGGAATCCACGCTTCGGAGAGGCTCACTGCATTCGGAAAAACGCGTCGGTTCCGCTCGCATCTAATGCCGCCGCTTTTCACCAGTATCACAGAGGGACAAAGCGTCAACATCCGCGTACAGCAAAAGGAAGATGGGGTCATCATTGCTCTCGAGACCGGGTTACAGATCCTGACGGAGGTGGTCCAGAGGGACATCTCCTTTGATCATGGTGTACTTCACGGCACAAAGACCAATATGGTTTTGCCAGAGAACATATCAGACACTACGAGACAAAACCACATGACGGGATACTTCGAACTCATGAAGAAGTCTGGTACCGAAGCACAACTCAATAACATCGTTGGTACGACTTATTTCGTGCCCAGCAACAAGGCTATCGCTAAGTACAAGCCATTGCTCAACATGCTCACGCCAGAGCAACTGGCGACGGTAGTGTTGCAGCATGTCACTACTGACCAAGTCCTGTACGAGGACATGGTGAACCACAGTGGCTTATTGCTGAAGAGCCTATTCAATAGCACCATACAGATTGATCGCGACAGTCGGGGCGAGCTTCGAGTTAACGGTCATGGGGTTCGAGCAGAGGACATGCTACTTACCAATGGAGTTGCGTACCTCATTGATGACATGATCCTTCTGACTTCAGGTGAGCTGCAATCCAGCATGATATCTGCCCTCAACACAAGCTGACCAGAATGACAGACGTGAACAATATGCCAACGCTCGACAGTGTACTGCTGTATGACAGCATCTACCGGCGTTCGTTGACATGGGTCAAAGACAACATCATGAAGGTGGTCACGGCTGTTGCATTCAGCATACTGCTCGTGACCTATATGGTAAACAAGATGCAGCAACGGCGTTCAACTCGGTACCAGAGAGTCGGGTGGCTTGGAGAATGGCAAGAGAAGAAGTAGGAAAGGCCTTGAGGAACATCAGCGAAGTAATCTTCGCAAAGTTCAAAATCTGTAGTAGATAGCCAGCGAGCTGTTAGATAGCACGAACGACATGACACCGTCAACTTTATCACTTATTTGGCGTCACGCATGGGCTCATCACGGTATTCGTAGCATTCAAAGACTCGAAGTACTCAAAGAACATATCTCATTCTCCTCAACACCGAGCCACACCAAAGTCAACCCACATCACCTCATCCACCTCCCCAACCCCCAACCCTACAACTCATAAACCCCATCCCTCCCCTCCTTCCCCTCCTCAATAACCCCCCCCCCCAAGCACCCTCTTCATATTCCCCACCACCTTCTCACTCATCCTCTCAATAGCCTCATCACTAAAACTCCCAATCTCACCCGGCTTGATCAACAAATCGCCCTCCTTCTGCGGCGCCCAATACCAGCACACTCCACTCTCCTCATTACCCGCGCTCTCCCTCACCTCTTGGAGTACAGGCCATTGGAATCCCTTGCCAAAGATAATGTGGCGAGGGAGGCGGGAGAAGTTGCCTGTTGATACCCCGGTGGTGTCGGGGATGGTCGGGGAGGCGCCGGACATGACCAGGGCTAGTTCGCGTTTGGCCAGGGTTATGTCGGAGACGAAGTGGATTACTGGAGGGAGGGGTGTTAGATATGGGGGGTGGTGGAGAGGGAGGTTAGAGGGGCGTACCTTCGTATTCTGGCTTCAACTTGCGGGAGACGAAGTTTCCGAACCGAGCGGTCAGGCCGATGAGCATGATGGGAGTGGGCTCTGTTACTACCATGGTGGCCAGTGGCTGGGTCTCTGTCACTGTCTGTGTCATTGTGGTCGCCATTGTGTGGATAGGATGTGTTGCTTGTGAAGGGATCTGTCTAGAGCCTCGCGAAGTCTTCGTACGTCGTTGCTTGGGGTGTCGTGCTGTCACTTGCCATGACGCTCATCATCGCTCCACGGGGACCTGCTACACCGTCAGGTGGTGATCGTATTGCGAGGGTTCCCGACTGGGTCCGCCGAAAGACGTTAGCATCGATGAGCGGGTTGCCGAATATTGTGGCGTTTCGCCGACTGTCATGCAGGGGTGAAGGAGCGCTTGCTGGCTCCGCCGTCGTCGACAACAGAGCAGTCGACATCTATGCCATTGATAATGTTGCAGCAGAGAGCGTACTTATGGTTGTGCATAGGTCGTGATACAAGGGTTCGATCTACTGCCGCTTCTGACGCTTATCAAATACAGTCTCTGTCAATTACCATCACGTCATGCAGTCATGCATATATCCAAGTTCCGTGTCTCATGCCTGTGCTCATGCCTGTGCTCACTTCTTGGCGTTCCTCTCAGCCGCTCTCGCCTCTGCGTTCGCCCTCTCTGCTTCCAGACCAGTCTTCGTCTCCTCATGCTCGCTTGTTACTGCTTTCCTCTTGATGAAAAAGCTGGTCACAAGAGCAGCCGCCGAGACCGAGCAGAACAGAATCCACATCGGTTGTAGCGAATTGGCTACGACCTGTCGCACTACATCTTTCTGCTCTTTTGGAAGTGTGTTGATGATCATCGCGCTAGCGCCAATGTCACCCGCCAGTGCCGTAGCTTGCTGGGTCCCACAGCAGCGGTGAGTTGAGGTTGGTTCTTGATGAGCTGGTTTGAGTACACCACGCCACCTAGGACGACTCCGACCGATGCACCAAGCGATCGTAGGAATCCAAGTGTGGCAGTCGCAGTGCCGAGATCACGCGGGTTGATGTGTGCTTGCAACGCCACAATTGGTGCTTGGAAGAGTGGGCCGTTACCTGCGATGTGGTTAGCATATATCTTGTGTTCCAAAGATATTTCACATTACTCACCAAATGCAGCCACCATTTGTGACAGGATCAACTCAGCCCATCCAGTCTTGGCGTCGAAGTCGATGAACAAGCCGAACCCAAGTACCATCAGGACCAGTCCAAACCAAATGGCTGGGAGGTATTGTCCAGTCTTGCCGACGAAAGCGCCCGTAGACACAGCACCGACACCGATGAAGACAGTCGTTGGAAGGAGATACACTCCTGACAGGATCGGGGTGGTGCCGCGCACTGTTTGGAAGTATAGTGGAAGATAGTATGTGCCCGCAATGAATGCGAGCGCATGTAGGAATACCACGCAAAGCGTGGCGCCGTTGGTGATCGAGTTGAAGATGGCCTACACAAAGCATGCCAGTGTCTGGGCGTGGAATCCAAATTGCGACTCAGAGGGCAGCTCACCAGCGGCATGATGGGATACTTCGCGCCTCGCCATTGCCAGGTCAAGAATAGGGCAAAGGTGAAGATACCGAAGATGATCAAACACAACACTTTCGCAGAGTCCCATGGAGCAGAGACGCCACCCTCCTGCAAGCCCAAAAGGAACATGACAGTAGCGCCCACGACCAGAAGCGTGCCTAACCAATCGATCGCCTTCAAGCCGTCAAGAATCGGGGTGCGCGGAGTCTGCAAGTTGAGGAAGAACACCAGCAGAACAAAAGCCACACCATCGATGGGGAGGTTGATCCAGAAGCACCAACGCCAAGAAGCCTTCTGCGTAAGGACGCCGCCGAGAATCGGACCCAAAGACGAAGCAATAGCCCAGGTAGCACCGACAAGCCCATAGAAGCCACCTCGAACGCGCAGTGGGAAGAGATCGCCAATGACGACATTCACAAGGCAGATCAGTCCACCCGCTCCCAGGCCTTGAATCACACGGGCTACAATAAGCATGGCGATATTCTTCGAAAGTGCTGCAATCAGCGAGCCCACGATGAAGACTATATTGGCGGCCAGCAGCATCGGCTTGCGTCCAAAGATGTCACTCGTCTTCGCCCAGATCGGTGTAGAAGCTGCATTGGCGAGAAGGTAGGCGGAGCCGATCCATGTGTAGCCTGCGGATGAGTTGAAGTGCTCTGAGATTGTAGGGAGCGCTGTGGTGATGATGGTGGCGTCGATAGCGGCGAGGAAGACGGCCAGACATAATGCGAGCATGATGATAGCAACCTGGGCTTTGGATCGTCCGCCGATTTTGCCATCTTTCTTGTCTTCTTCGACTTCTTCCTTGGTCTCGTCGGAGGCAGTGCCGTTCTCGATGCTGGTCTGGTCTGAGTCGTCTATCTCCTCCTTGCGAGTCGAGCTTGGGGAAGGCGAGTGCTCATCATGGTCTTTGTGATCGTCATCCGACTGGTGGGATACTCGTCTTGAGAGCACCATCGCTGCTATGGGTTGGAAGCAGTGCTGTGAATGCAATGGAGAGGTTGAACGATGCTGCTGTGAAACCAGAAGAGCAGCTGAGGAAGGATTGCACTGTGCCTCTTTTCGTTGCGACTTACATCCACGACCGGGAACTGTGTACATGTATGTATCTCTGTTGGGGCTAGGCTGCGGCAACCTATTAATGTCCGCGCCATCACGCACACTCGAGTTGCCGTTCAGGAACGAACTCTATTGGCTGCATCGAGATCGATGCGGGAAACGCAGTGAATGTCTTCTGACGTCGCTGTAGCGAAGGTATGGTAGGTACCAGATCATTCATGGGACAGTGTGTGTTCATCTGAGTTCTGCGCCGCAGGACCACCACGTGCGATGCATCGTGATGGGCATTGGTGGCGGGGACGTGGTGAGTCTCCAGCGCAGACGGCCAATACACTACCGCTCGATCCTTCGAGTTCTTAGAGGAAGATGATGAGATCAGAGATCCAGCAGTCTGCTGTCACGGTGAGAAGCGCCTTCGTCGAGGCTATGGGGAGTGGCATGGTCTTCTGGACCGTCGTGACATTCCCCTGCGTTCGTAGTCAAAGCACTGGCCAGTGACTTGTGCATAGTAGCCATGTCCGAGTGTCGATGTCATAACATTCTGATGAACATGAGAGTGCTAAGATGATGCTTGTAAAAGTGCGTGAATTGGAGAAAGAGCACCCATGTTTCGTTTCTCCGTATTACTAAGCACTAACACCACAACCTCATCGCCTATCCTCGTACCAACACCTTACCACGAATACGCATCAACCGACAACTCCAACACCGTCTTCCCAGCCTTACCCGCCTCGATAACCTCCACCCTCGCATCATCACACAACCCATTAGGCCCACAAAGCACCACCCCCACCTTCTCCCACCCCGACTCCACCTCGTGCTGCAAGATCCTCGCAAAGTCCAGCCTCGCGCCAATCTTGATATCCTTCTCTGGCACATCTGCTAGCACATCACTTAAAGACTCCACCAAGCTTCGCGAGGACTCTGTGACGCTCCATGCCAGTTTGACGTTGGAGTGTGTGCGCAGCCATGGCAGAAGGCCGGAGATGCCGATGGCGCCACCGATGAGGAGTAGCCGATCGGTGCGGAGGACGCTTTTGTATTTGTTGTTGTGGTAGGGCCCGTCGAGGAGGGTTAGGAGGTTGGTGTTGGCTTTGAGGAGTCTTGTGGTGCCTTTGGACTTTCGGACGAAGAGGGTGATGCCGGCGCCAGGGTTGATGATCTTCGCAGGTGTGCTGCGAGGTTTTCTGACGCTCATGTCCGACTCGCTGCCGCTGCTGGGGAGGGCTTCAGGGGCCTTCTCCGAGTTGCCGTCGGAGTCGCTCTCGCTGGTGGGGAGGAGCTCCGTCACGAGTGGAGTCTGTCTGTCCGCGCCACCAAAGCCATGCGCTTTCTCCATGTCATGGCTTGGGTCACTTTGACGTGGTTGCAGAAGGGAAGTCGAGACCCATGAGAAGGGATGATTCTCCCATGGTCGAAGAGGGTTCAGAGTAGGAAAGTGGACGTAGAGGTGTTTGCCTGGCTCCGGGATCCATCGAACACCTCGAATGTCGATTCGGACAATGTCGTTGCCGATCTCGGTGACGTTGGCTCTACGGACGCCGTTGGAGGCCAGGCGGGCGAGACGTAGCAAACGGTCGAAGCCCCATGCCCCTATGGCAATGTATACCCAGTCTTGTGCGACATTGTAGTAGCGAGCAATACCGTATGGGATCAACCTACAAGAGGAAGGTGTTGGTAATAGCGCAATGCTAGTCACCCTTGAGAAACGTACCAAACGTGATAATAGCAGCCGACTAAGAGCACAGCAGCCAGCACAACATGTGTCACGATGAACATGTTGTAAGACCATTGGCGAATCTTCGTGCCGCTGACCAAGATAATGGCAATAGTCAGGACCGTGGCCACAAATCCCCATATCCAGAACTGCATAGTATGGAGACCATATAGACCTGAGTAAGCGCCCGTCCTGACGGTCCATGCCCAGGCAAGGATGGAGTGAAGCACAGCAAGCAAGAGCCACAGGCGTGACAGCCAGCGGTGCATCAGTAGGAATGTTGCGTGGCTCTATTCGCTAAGATACAGCACTGGACTGTTCCTTCCTGCGAACATGAAGACAACCGCGAGTATCGCGCAGCCAAGCAGTCCGGTGCGTCGCATGACCCAGTTGAGTACGGCGTCGTAGACGTTTGGGCCCACGGAGTTTGGCCAGCCAGCGAACTTGTAGCTAGGACCCATGAAGATTACTGTCAAGGCGAATCCGAGGAAGATGTAGATGCTTTGGCCCAGAGTTGGCACGTTGCCGAAGAACCAGGGATGCAGCTGCATGTGGCGTCTTCCAAACAATGGCGGGTATACAAGGTGAAGTCTTGCCCAGTTGATCACGGGTCGTACACCCGGGATGAAGGTTGCGCATGTCGTCAAGATTGGGAAGAGCATGAGAACGAGCATCAACGCAAAGCTGGTGTCATGTCAGCAGTGGCAAGAACACGACCTCGAACGATACGTACCCATATCTTGCCTGAGCTTTCACCGCAGGAACCTCACTCTCATTCGCGACCAACTGAAATCGGTAGGCAGTGTCGTCCACAAGCGTGGTGGTGCTCAAGGCGTGTCCAGGCTCAATAACCTGCGTCACAGTACCATTGATCTTGTCCAGAGCCTCTGTGTAGGCCCATTTCGGAGTCGCCAGAACTTTCTTGCCATTGACCGCTGTAGCGGGCTCAGCAGGCGTAGCACCTTCCCACCAAGTCTCCAGCTGCGATGTCTTGAGCTTCGCGTACTCGCAACGCATCTTCAGGCAGTATGCGGGGGTGGTGAGGTAGAACGAATCGTTGGCGTAGCAGTCTGGGGTGGTGACCACGTGGGCGTTGAGACCGAGTGTGCTGTAGCTCTCCACAGATGAGCACTCCAGCGAATTCTGAGCCAATGTTCGAGCACATGCCACTGCGCAGATTGGAAAGCCAGCAAACGCCACCGAGGAAGAGCGTGAAAGTCATCGAGCAGCCATTGCTCTGATCAAGCTGCCTGCGCGAGTACCGGTCAATCATGCCAACTATGGACCCACGCCTGTGGTTGAGTGCATGGACAGTGCACCATACAGACAACAAGACATCACCAAAGAAGAGTTCAAGAACTACTACCAGAAGCGACAGCAGCAGAGCGAGTGGTTCAGTCCCAGCTGGGCACGTCATCGAATGTCATGTATTGGGATCAAGGAGCAGCCAGCTTGGCAGTTTGACTTTGAGATCTCTAACAAGACTGCGCATCCTCTGCTGATAATTGGCAACACGCATGACACAGTGACTCCAATCGCCAATGCGAGGAAGGTGTCCACGCTGTTCCCTGGCTCGGTCATGCTTCAGCAAGATTCTGAGGGTCACTGTTCTCATGCTATGCCTTCGACATGTACTGCGAAGCATGTGCGCAGGTATTTCCAGGCTGGAGAGCTGCCGAAATTGGGCTCTGTCTGTCAGCCGGACTATATGCCTTTCATCGGTCAGAATCCGGAGACTCGGTCCACCTCGTCTGCTGATCCTGCCACCGACGAGCGACTGCGTCATGCACTGGAAACGCTATCTGAACCATGGCTAACAGTATGAGCTTGGTCTTGTGCTCAGAGCTTCCACGCTTTGATGCCCAGCGCACCATCGGCTTCCATTCAGGGAACGGGTACCCCTTCATAAATCGCACCCTTGCTGTGCCTCCGCTGCAGTGCCATCGTCATGATGACTGCTCTCGAACAGAAGCCACACCTTCTCACTCGCCCACGAGATCTTCGCGATTTGATATGGGAATACAGCTGCGCTGGCGTCGAAGTACGAGTGCAAAGGGAGCCAACAGCCATATCTTCGACAGGACGAAAGCTCGCATCGAGTATGACCGATAGTGCTCGGAACAGCGAGGTCAACACACAGTTCGAAGGACATCCGATTTTCAGAGTTCGTGTATGTCATAACTGACCGACAGCTCGTACTTTTGCGCACATGGCGATGCCCACGTTGCTCGCTGATTCGAACAAATACACGCCAACGTATAGTCAGCTCGAATGGGCATCACAGCACGAATGGCCACGGCCATTGATATCCATTCCTTCAAGCATGAGGTTCAACATGAAGATCTTTCGAACGACTTGGCGTACCAAGCCCTACTTGGCAACGCAACTTGACGCAGATCGAGGCTCATCTTTACCTATACCGAGACAGTAGGCGAGGAATATAGAGGGAAGAAGCGAAAGTCTCCGTCCGGTCCTTGGCTGCTGCTATACAGATGCGACCTCCCGGATTAGGCAAATTGCCTTGAAGGTTGTATGGTCAGGTCTGCGTATAATAGGACTACTCTCTGTCGTTACGTTGTCACTATTGATTCGCCCGATCACACAACACTTCTCGATTTTCACCACTTCAGACACACTACCGGAATGAAGGTTGGCGTCATTCATCAATCTAGCAGCATACATCAAAATAACCTACCCATCCGCAGCTCACCACCCTCACCACCACCCTCCTAACCCTCCTCACCACCACGACAACCGCCACCCCCACAACCTCCAAACGCTCCGGCACACCCCTCTCCCAATCCGAAGCCGCCCGCCGCCCCACCTCCGCCGGCATCACCTCCGTCTCCTCCGGCAGCTGCACAGACCGCACCAACAGTCGCTACACCTCCTACCAAGGTCTCCTCTCCGGCACCGTCTCCGGCGCCATCACCCTAAAGGGCGCCTGCAACTGCGAGTTGGTTATCACCGGCGGGACTGAGACCGGCCACGCTTCCGGGACGTACAGCCATGCCAATGGGTATAAGCTGGATTTCAGGAAGAATGCTGCGCTGAATGGGTATATCACCGGGAGTTTTGAGAGGATTGCGAATAGGGGGGATGGGTATCCGCAGTGGAGGGCGGCGAGTGGGAATGTTTATTGTGATGAGGGGGATCATTGGGATGTTTTGTATTATTAGATGAGATGTGGGTCTGGTGTGTGCGTACAACAATAAAGAATCAAGGACGGTACAACCGTATCATGCTCTCCCTCCTCTTGTATTTCCTCCCCACAGAACCGCTGTGTGACGAGCTAGAACCGTAGACATCACTAGTAGTAATCACAATGCACCACATCATCCAAAATCAACACCGTAAACAACTTCAACTCACTCGTAACACTGAACGTGACTCTACGCAACTTGCTGAAGCCCTTAAACTCCACAAACTTCATCGCCGCCGGTGCCACTCGACCAGGATCGTAAGCATGCTTCACCTGCTTTACTTGCTTCCCGCTCGCATCGTACCCAGTAACAGTGAGCTCACACGCCCTCGGCGTATCCCCCGCCTTTGGCGAGAGCGTAACGCAAGCGAAAGATACCGAGTTGAGATCGAAGGCCTTAGTCTTGTCCGCGGCTGTGATGGAGCTGGAGGGAAAGACGCCGTACTGGCCGAAATCGCGACAGGTCTCGAGGGGGCTGTTGCCGATGGCGTTGGGTTTCGATGGGGTGATGAGTGGGGATTTGGACACGTCCTAGGTAGCGAGAATTGTGAGAGGTGGTTGTAGTGATGTGTGGACAGAGGAAGAGCAGCTTACTCCGAGTCCGAAGCCTTGGTATTTGAGGCCGTGGTAGGTACCGGGTGAGTTGAGTTGCGGAAGATTGCCGTCGGCTTTGAGGTCGTCGAAGTAGGGGGTTCATTAGCATTGATTTTGTACCGGTGTGTGGTTGCAATGGAAGGAGAGGTGTACTCCATCTTTGGAGGGCGTGCACTCCCCAGAAGTGGTTGTTGCTGCGACGGTGAGTGTGAAGAGCGAGAAGAGGCTGTAGAGAGCCATAGTGAAGGCGATGCATTTCGAGTTGCTCTCAATGCTTCGAGGTTTTATATCATGAGCCAAGCATATAGTCGATCTGGTCACTATGCATCACATCCTGTAGCTTCTAGCCTACGAAGCCCGAGAGTCGCAATGAAGCCGAGAGCTTTTCGTCTTGATCTGACCATCTTCCACGTACGTACACATTACCATCAACGCCACAACCCTCCAGACTTCCCTATTGGAGCTAGTCCGAGGTTCTGCGAGAGACATGGGCTTGGCACATGGATCTAGCTGTGAGCCACCATGTGATCTAAGGTCCATATAAGACGTATAGAAAGCTAGCAGCCACGTCGTGGGTTGGTTGGCAGCATTCCATTACCATCAGACTCACTTGACTCATGCTTGGAGCTGCGTGTGTGACAAGCCACGCCGCTCGGAGTCGTTCGATTACTTTGTTTGGAGACGGCCACCTCTTCGCTCGTCGTCGAGAAGCTCCACGAGCTGCGGGGTGCTTCGCGCTGTCTCGCGCTGATAGATTGATGCGGTGATTGGTTGCTCTCGCGTCTGGTGGCATAACAAATGCGGCGTAAGATATATGGCAGATCGAGGCATGCTCAACTGCGTATCACATCGGCATCGCTCGACTCCTTCTTCAACCCGCCTTCTTACTCCTCCGACTCCCATCCTTCTTCTGCCCATCCTTCTTCCCCACCTTCTCCTTATACTCCTTCATCTGCTCCACCGCCTCCTCCTCATCCTTCCTCTCCTCCATCTCCTTCTTCACCCTCGTCCTCTCCGCAGCAGCCCTCTTCTCCGCCTCCTGCACCATCTGCTCACTATACTCCCAAAGCTTCTTCTGCACCACCTCATCCTCCACATCCTTCCTCAAGAAGTCCCGCTCCTTGCACTCTTTGATCAACACCCCGCCCTCACCTCTTGCAAACTTCTCCTCCATCGATGCGAACAGGAAGCTCTGCGCGCCCATCTCCGGTGCTTTGAGGAGGAGGAGCCAGAGCGGGTAGGTCATGAGGTAGAGGAGCAGGCCGATCAGCGAGCCGAAGCTCAACCATCGCCTTGTGCCAGGGGTTCGACAGAGTCCGGGATCCACTAGTATGACTTTGGCTATCATGGGCGCCTTGTCCGGTCTCTTGTACGAAGTCAAATGCTTCTGAAACGCCAGTGCAAACGTCGTCACAGCGAGTTTACTCGTCGCATACGCATTCCCAGCACTGAACTCCCTCTTCCCCTGCTCTTTCTTCCGACCACCAATCACACCCTCCAGATCCCCACCCATATAACTCCCACACGTCCCAAACAGCACCCTCACATCCCGATCCGGCGGCTGCGCTCGTAGTGCCGGGGAGAGAATGCTCAGCAGGTGGAAATTTGCCAGGTAATTCACCTGCCAATTCACCTCCACGCCCTCCATCGTACTCTCAATCTTGGCTCCCCTCGGCGTCAACGTACTCCCACACAGCACCAACATATCCAGCCTCCGCGGCGGCGCATTATCAACCCACCTCGTCGCAAACTGCCGCACACTCCACAGACTCCTCAAGTCCACCTGTTCCGCGGTAATCAACTCATTGTTCGTCTCATGCCTCATGTCCTCTATGAAATCCACAATAAACGGATCACTCAATGCGTGTTGGGTCAGCAAGACAATCTGCGCTCCTCTTGTCGCAAGGGCGCGGACCGTCGCCTCGCCGATGCCAGAGGTTCCGCCGGTGACGATGATGACTTTGCCGTGCATGTTGCGTTCGGAGAGGTTGCGGGCGCCTTGGAAGTAGGTTTTGACGAGCCAGAGGAGGAGGAGCCATGGGGCGAGTTTGAGGAGGCGGGTGAGGTAGGGGACGCTGTCGAGGCCGTCGAAGAGGGCTTGCGCGGCGATGTAGATGGCCATGGTGAGGGTGGTGGGTGCCCAGGTGGGGCGGTGTGGTGGTGGTGGAGAGTAGGTGGTGTTTTTGGAGAGAAAGTTGGGAGGTACGAAGTTGTTTGCGGAGTTAGGGGGGAGTTAAGATGGTTTCCTTCTGGCACTCGTTATTTTTATTCGACGACAACGATGTCAACTGCATCCGTTCTGCTCGAACTATACTCTATCGTGCTGGCTGTGCATGAATCGACTTGACCTGTTGTCCCACATTGCTGTACGATACACAGAAAATGAGCGAATGACTTCCTCACACTAGACGCTACCTACCTGTACCAACAGGCAATCATAATCCAATCGTCCATCCCTTCAAAGGCTGGCTGATGAGTTTAAAGATATTCACATGAAGGCGGTACTGAAGGTGATAATCAGATGTTCACATCAGGAGTACTGCCAAAGCTCATCGGCTTCCATAGGGTGATGGCGATGGCGTGAGATGAACTTAATACCAACGTCTTGTGCTGTTCGGCTCTGGTACATCTGTCACACGACAGGCGTCAAGACAAGTGTACATGTATCATCGACCATACGTACAACGGAGCATACAGCAGCACGGTATAATGACATGAGTCAATAACCAATGTTGGAGAGTGTCAGTTCTTTGGAAGCTCTTGTTCAATTTCTTCTTTACATAATCTTTCCTGTCATCATAGCTTCATGACGTAAATACATCGAAGAGCATCGCTCACCCCCCTTCCCATCATACGCTTAACCGAAGAGAGCATCACCCAGACGGATCGACACAGTCTTGGTCTGTGTGTAGTTGGCCAACGCATCCTCACCAAGCTCACGTCCAATACCGGACTCCTTGAAGCCACCGAATGGAAGCTGGTGGTGCAGAGTGTTGTAGGTGTTGACCCAGACGGTACCGGCGCGGAGAGCATTCGAGACCTCGATGGCGGTGTTGAGGTTCCTGGTGTGGACAGCGGCGGCGAGACCGTAGGTGGTGGCGTTACCGACCTTGATGGCGTCCTCCTTGGTCTTGAACTTGGAGATGGAGCACACTGGGCCGAAGATCTCCTCTTGCATGATCTTCATGTCCTCGGTGACGTTGGCGAAGATTGTTGGCTCGATGAAGTAACCCTTGTCACCCTTGCGGTTACCGCCGATCTCGACGGTGGCACCGGCGTCACGGCCTGCCTGGATGTAGCTGTGATAACGTTAGCTCGAGTACACACTGTGAGAGTATGGTATGGCTTACCCCATGATGCGGTCGAATTGCACCTGCGAGACTTGTGGGCCCTGGAAGGTGTCGGCGGCGAATGGGTCACCAACAACGTTCTTCTGTGCGCGCTCCTTGAATCGCTGCAAGAACTTGTCGTAAATGCCCTCCTGGACGTAGATACGCGAACCAGCACAGCAGCACTGGCCGTGGTTGAAGAAGATACCGAAGTTGACCCATGAGATGGCGTTGTCAATGTCAGCATCGTCGAAGACAATGTTGGGCGACTTGCCACCGAGCTCGAGGGTGACCTTCTTCAAGTTGGAGCCAGCGGCAGCCTTGAGGATGGTGCGTCCAGTGACGGTGGAACCGGTGAAAGCAACCTTGTCGATGTCCATGTGCGATGCAATGGCGGCACCGGCGACCTTTCCGAACCCAGAGATGACGTTGACGACACCTGGTGGGAAGCCGGCCTCCTTGATGAGGTTGGCGGCAACGTAGGCACCAAGAGGAGTCTGCTCAGCAGTCTTGATGACAACGGTGTTACCAGTGGCAACGGCTGGACCAATCTTCCATGCCCACATGAGGAGTGGGAAGTTCCATGGGATGATCTGACCGCACACACCGATTGGCTCCTTCTTGATGTAGTTGAAGGTATCTGGAGTGGTGTCGACGACCTTGCCCTCAATCTTGTCGGCCCAGCCACCGTAGTATCGGAGGCAGCCAGCGCACATGCCAATGTCAACCTTGGCCATGTTGAACGCCTTTCCGTTGTCGAGCGCCTCGACGGAGGCGAGGAGGTCGAGGTTCTTCTCGAAGAGCTCGGCGAGCTTCACGAGGAGCTTGCCGCGGTTCTCTGGGGTCTCTTGTCTCCATGGGCCCTCGAAGGCCTTGCGGGCGGCGGCGACGGCGATGTCGACATCCTTCTCATCGGCCTCTGCGACTTGGCAGATGACGGACTCGTCGGTTGGGTTGATGACATCGAAGAACTTGCCGCTGACTGGCTTCACCCACTCATTGTTGATGAAACTGGCGGGAGGTGTGAGTACTTATTCCTGCTCATCCGCGGCAGTGGCTGTTGTGTCACTTACAGGCCAGTTGGCTGCTCGTACTTGCCGGCAGACGGCGTCTCGAGCTGGACGGAAAGAGACATGATGGCCAATTACTTTTGGGTGCTGGGGTATCTCAAAGGAAAACACAGTAGTACTCAGATCGCGCAGCGATGAGGTATGGAGGGAGGGAGAAAGGGTGGTGAGCAGCGGCAGAGGGGTTTATGAAGGAGCATCGTTCTCTCCTTCTGGACGCGGTCTTGCGCAGTGGATCAAGCTCTGACAATTCGTCTTGGGCGGCAGGTGCGATCTCCACCGCGCCTGCTCCACTCGTCCAGTAGTACGAGCTGTTCGCGCACAAGGACTGCTGCAACGAGCGATAGTCCTGGGCGTGAGGTCTTCGCATTGGCTGCTCGGGTGCAAGGGCATCCAGGCCGTCGCAACTCTGCGGGGCACGCCAACCCCGCACTGCCGTCTGTTCGAGGGTCTGCCACGAACAGACTGGCCGCAAGGCGATTTGGCTTAGTGGCGACAGCACCATCATGACCATCTAGACCCGCAGTGTGGCGATGATCGAGGAGGCTCAAGGGCATGCTGCCGCACCCATACATCATCAAGGTCTGAGGACATTGTTGTGCACCACCGCGATGGACACCGTGACACCCAGCGTTATCTCCCACGCCCTACAAGGATATGACGACACGAGCAGACAGCTCGGTCGCCTTTCTCACGAGCTGACATTCGCGAGTCCACTTCTGTACGCGAAACAGCGGGCAATCGTGAATGGAGTACGATGGCCATAGCTCCGGGGATAGCTGGAGAACGTTCGGGAGTCGCAGTCAAGGACCAAAGGCGAACCACATATTGAACGCTAGCAGTAGGCAGAGCAACCGATTATTAATTCCCATACTTGACGAATCATGCCCATCGAGACCTGGCCCACGGGACTCTTCCGATCGAGCGCACGCACCGTAACCGCACAAGCTGTCTTGGAAGGCAGATGCAGCAGCGGATGCAGGGATCGCATTAGTCGCTGGAGAGCTGTCGTGGCTGTCAACCGTATCGAGGCTCCAAAGCTTTATTCGTCCAGTGTTTCGTGATCAGTGGGCGTGCACGTCGGATATGAACCTGCAGCTGAAAATAACAGAAGAGAAGTGATTTGTTATCCCGCCAGAGGCCCGTCTCGATACCACAATACTGATCCATTCTGTTGGAAACACCTTGCAACCCGTAGAGAGACTCGGACCGCCGTACTGATACAATCTGGAATCTCCGCGGCGAAGATTGCTTGCCGTCGGAAGAGCAGAAGACACGTCCGCTATGGCGCGCCTGCTGCGATCAGGTCGACCTCACGCCCCTACAAGACCTCGTCCATGGCATCGCCACCGTTAGTGGTGACCGCTGCTGGCTGAGCGGCGCCGTTGGTGGTGGCTGCGGGAGCCTCACCTCCGCCGAAGTAGTCCTGCATCTCTGCGTCGAGCTCCTCCGCCGTCTTCTTCTTGGGTCGGCCTGCGCGACCAGACTTCTTCGCGCCTTCCTTCTTCTTCTCGCCGTTTGCGGCAGGCTTTGGACCTTCCTTCTTCTGGTTCTTCTTCTGGGTCTCCCTGGCCGCGTTCTTCGGAGCACTGTAAGACGATCAGAGCCGTTCGGTGATGTTATTGGCGATGGTGATGACTTACGAAACGCGGTCTGCGAGAGACTTTGGTGGAACGACTTGCTTGCCGCTCACGAGAATCTCGATCTGTCATGTGGTCAGTCCAGTGTTCCATGATATGCAAAAAGTAACGTTCGTACCCTCAGTGGCTTGCCATCGACCTTGGTGCCGTCAGACTTCGCGGCCTTGGCTGCTGCGTCTGGCTTGCTGAAGATGATGACGCAGGAGCCGTTGAACTTCCCATGCTGGTTGTAGTTGCGGATGACTCTCTTGACTGGTCCAGCCGTGGAGGCGAAGTAGTCCTGATCACAGAGTAAGGTTAGTGGAAGCCAGCGATAAACGTCGAGGAAATATCCGAGTCGGTCAATGCGCGCCAGCGGCAAGCGTACAACATCATCTCCCACTTCATCCATCATTGGGTCGACGAATATTGGTTCAGAGAGCAGGCAGCAGGCAGCAGGATGCAAAATCCGCGAAGAACGTGTCCGGTTGTTTCCAAGTCATAGACCGTCTTCAACGCCTGCATCTCCCAGTCGTCTTTCAACGACATCACTCGTCTTTACAGCATGCTCGCCTCTCCCCGCAGCCATCACAGCCACTATCCGCCCGATCACCTCACTCTCCATGTCGCCAGGAGTGTGTTTCAGTGGATAGGACGCCAAGGTGCGACACATGCGTGGAACGCTACCAGCCCTCTCATGCTGCATGCTCTCTGAACCCAATACTTGGCTGTATCCATGTCTGCACCTCGATCACACCTGCTTGCCAGGCAGGTAAATGTGAGGGGGTTTTGCGCGAGACATATGCCTCTGCTCATCATGCGACACTCATTGCTTCGTAAAGCGAGCGATCGCCGAGCGAGGGCAAGGATTGTGAAGCCACCCTACTTCACTCCAGTAGGCAGTACCCTGCTCCCTCGGAAGGTATGGCGCGCAAGATAATAATATCGAAGAATGTCGGCGGAAAGCGTTCGCCGATCTGGCCGGTCCGGTCAACATACCTTGATCATAGGCTCCTCCACATCGCCGGGGAGGTTGGACACACTGATCTTGCTCTCTCCGGAAGATGGTGCGACGGGAATCGCGGGTACCCTCGCATCCCTCGCTGGCTTGGCGCGCTTGGTCGGCTTCTGGACGCCGCCAGCTGGTGCGATGACTGCGGTGGTGGCAGCCCTGGACTTCTGTGCGGCTTTGCGGTTTGGGAGTCGGCCACCCTTGCCGCGACGTGGGCTGCGGGTTGCGCCGCTGTCCTTCATGATCTCATCGAGAGACTGGTCGAGTTTTCCAGACATGTTAATGGTGGTTGGGTTGGTATTGATGTGTGGTTGTGTGTTGTTGGTGTGAGACCCGAGTGAGAAGTGGGTGTGGTGAGGCGGAGCGCGCGTTGTTGAGAAGAGCTCGAGGGTTGGTTGGTGATGTTGATGTGCAGAGCTGAAGTGTGGCTTCGGTTTTGAGCTGTGAGTAAGCGCGTGTCGCGGAGAAGGTGAATGGAAGGAGTCGTGAGTGAACCGTGGGCGGTACTTGAGGGCTGGCGCGATGAACGTGCGGCGCAGCTGGTGAAGGCGACAAGAAAAGGCAAGCTGGCAGAGCTTGCGCCGTCGCTTGGTGGTGACTGAGATCTGAAGCTGGCGTTGCTATCAGTCGGTGTCGAGAAGGCAAATAGTGACACGCGCGTTGATGTGCGACGTGATGGATGAAGTGGGATCCGATGATGTTGTTGCTGATGAGAAAGAAGGTGGCCGCTGCTGCGCGAAGACGTGATCATGCGACTGCCAGGAGACTCGGAAACACGCTAGTCCTAATCGATCACCGCACGTGATGTAGAGTTGATGCCTGATGGTAAGGCATCTAGTGCTCTTATGGTTTTGCTAAATTCACTGATGGGACGGCGACAATATGCTCTACGGTGATTCTGGCAAGCCAATACTTCCAGATGGCGCTATTATGGAAGTTCATGAAATGTTCATGTTACTGCCAGAAGGTAGTTTGTCACCGTGGATCGTAGATATCCTTGTTTCTCTTCGTTCCATCGCAATCCAGGCGGCTCCAACGTGCATTGACAACGAAGTGTACGAATGCTCGTCGAGCCATAAACCAGGATGTACCCGTCGATCGTCATATTGAGGTCGAGTTACGTTAACAGCGTTGGCTTTACTTGAACTACTTTCCCTCTGGCGACCATGTCGTAGCGAAAGTGCCTGTGGGTATCCATACGACGTTCTCGAACATGATGGAGACGACCAAGGCATGGTGTCGGTTCCGCTATACAAGTATTGCCTTGTCTTTCTCGCGTTAACATAGACCGACCTGCGTCTCAAAAGACCACACCCTCGCCGACAGGAACCATTCCTCACATCCCGACAGATCCTCCGGCATTCAACGCCCACGAACCCATCGTCGATCATACAGCAGGAAGCGAAGACGTATGCGCCGTCTAAACGAAATCTCAGCATGCACCGGCTGACACATCGACATGCATTGTCCACGCATGGCGCAACGTGGCAGTGTCCGTGTTGGCAGCGGTAGATCCATCCAATCGCGATGCTTGGCATTGGGGCCAAACTTCTTCAGCCTCAAATATGTTCGGACCCTAGAACCGTAGTCCTTTTGAACGCGGTATGCCTGAGGGCAGTCGATGTGCTGCAGACGTCACTGTACAGATATGCAGTCGTTCTCTGGCATAGCAATGGTCGCGAACTGTGAGGAACATCCAGCAGGATGTGGGATCGTCGTTCAGCGTCGTTCGGCTTCGCATGTCGATGCTGAGCTGGCGTGGCTGTAGATCCGCAGGGCTGATGTTGCGATTGCAAACGAAAGCTCCGGCGAAGATCATTGTCTGAAGGGATGTAGTGCGTCAAGCTGTGTCTATTTCCATCGGGTCGGGTAAGGCTGGCGGCAAGCAACGAATGCTGCAACTGCAGACCATATAGGCAAAGCAAGAGGTCCAGCATACTCGCGTTACACTTCACAAACATTTCGTACGTTCCGGGTCTCGTTAACCTTTCGTAACCATGGGCGTGAAAGGTCATGCAGCAACACTCGGCTTCGCCGGTATTCTGGCCGGCAGTCTCATCGTAGCGTTAGATGCGGTCGCGCTATCGCCGTCCTTACCAGTGAGTAACTTGAATAGGATGGTGGTCGAGCAGTGCTGACAGAACCGTGAAGACAATCGAGGAAGACCTCAACACAACCACACTCGAGGCATACTGGGCTGGTGTCGCCTACACACTAGGATCAGCGACATTTCTACCTCTCTTCCCAGCCGCATCGAATATCTTCGGTCGACGTGGCGTCAGTCTGGCAGCGCTCCTTCTCTTCCTGGTCGGCACCATAGTATGCAGTACGGCGCAGAACATCGCTGCATTGCTGGCAGGACGAGTACTGCAAGGCATCGGCGGTGGCGGCATCATCGGGATGATGTACGTGGTCATCACAGATCTCTTCGAGAAGATACATCAACCGAAAGCCCTTGCGGTCAACGGACTGATATGGTTGCTTGGCACGTCGTTGGGTCCGATCATGGGCGGCGGCTTTTCTGGAAATATTTCATGGCGATGGATCTTCTGGATAGCTTTACCGATAAACGCAATTGCTCTCGTGCTGGTCGGCGGCTTTCTCAAGATCCCGATGCCCAATCTGGCTGAAAGTGCCACTCCAGTCAAGCGACTGAATTGGACGCTCCTGAGTCGTGACGACTGGTTCGGAGCGGCCCCTAATGGTGGCCAGCTTATCGAGCTTTTTGATCCCCATGACCTGGGGTGGTGTCATGTACGCGTGGGACTCGTATCACACTCTGGTGCCGCTGATACTAGGAGCGGCTGGGTGTGTCGCGTGGCTGGTGTACGAGTTCGTGGTTCCATCCAACCCCATTCTGCCACTGGTAATCCTGAATGACCGCACCGTGGCGATTTCGCTATTCTCGGCCTTTGCTCTCGGACTCATACAGTTCGGACTCATCTTCTACCTGCCGCTGTACTATCAAATCGTGAAAGGTTACTCGTCACTCATCTCTGGAGTCGCGCTGCTACCCGAGACCTTACTAGCTGGCCCGACCACCGTGTTGACTGGCATGATCATGTCGAGGATTGGCAAGTACAAGGCGATCATCATTGTTGGCTGGATCATGACCGCGCTCGGATGTGGGCTGTTGGTGCTCCTCGATGAAGATATGTCTATCGCCGCATGGATCTTCATCAATGTGCCAGCCGGCCTGGGCATCGGTATACTGTTTCCATCCACACCCATGGCAGCTCAAGCACCGGTCAAGGAGGAACACGGAGCCATCGCGTCCGGTCTGGTGGCTTCCACACGAACAATTGGACAGGCTATTGGCATAGCCGCCGGGAACGCCATCGTTCAGAATGGTCTCAGACGCGAGCTCAACAAGGCAAGCTCCGCGATACTGCGTCAGGATGCTGCATTGATCTCAGCAAACTCGGCATCGCCGCAGCTCCTGTCTTTGATCATGAGAACAGGTCCGACTGAGAGAACGGAGTTGCTCGATGCTTACGTCAAGTCGATACATGGTGTATGGTGGCTGCTGTTCGCCATGGCTTCCTTTTGTGGTATTCTGACGCTGTTCATCCGAGATGTCGGCCTGGGAAAGACCAAGGCGGCTGTCGAGAAGCACATTTCCAGCACAAGCTCATTGCCTCTGTCCTGTGATGATGAAGAGCTTCGTGCCTCGTGGTGTGAAGGGCAGTCACCACATTTAGAATATCAGTCATGAACTGCATTTCTGTGCCATGAAATTGTCATTGCGAAAGTGCTTCAGCCGTTGGATACGACCCGAACTCTGAGGTAGCAGTATGATGAGAGCGTCATCGGTGATGTACAGCGTGTCTTTGGAGAAACCGAAGAGAATCCGAGCACGTCGTCCTCGCGAGGCAAAAGTAAGTTCGTACTGCTTCAACGTTTCCTCTCGCGCTTCATGACAAACATGAGCAACATTGGGCGGCGGCGTGTTCGATTTGAAGTCATCTCCAGTCCACGTGAGGATAAGGTTGCGTGGTTCAGACATGCTGTACTGCCAGATGGCCAGCCGAAGTTCGGTTGGGAGTCCGTTGAAGGTTGGGCATCATTGTTGTTGTCAGAACGAACAGTGCTCGGTATGCCGAAGTCTTGGAATCGCCGATGGTCCAGGCGATATGTCGGGTGCTTGAGCATTGGACGGTTGTTGGTCTTGCAAGAGGAAGCAGACCTCCTTCCGCAGTTACTTCGGCGTCGAATGCCCATCACGATCCACGAACTCTTGTAGTCAATTTGATGTCCTTTGGACTGAGGTGAACATATTGTCAAGAGATGGCCACCTGCATAAGAGAGCCAGATTTGGAGAAGAGTGTATTCTACACAAATCGCAAGAGACCAGAGTGTACAGCGTCTGTCAGCATCGGAGTACCGAGCGCTAGCCACACCGAAGTGCGAGCTTGCGAGCACGTAGGCGTCAGCGAGGGAGTGGAGCTCTATCACCAGCCCTTGACTAGCCTTGGCGCTCTCTGTGATTAAGCGTAGCGACCGAGCGCTCGCCACACCGGAGTACGAGCTTGCGAGTACGTAGGTGAGGCGTCAGCGAGGGAGTGAAGCTCTATCACCAGCCCTCAACTAGCCTTGGCGCTCGCTCTGATTGGTCAACTTCCAAGTTTTAGAGTCACGTGACCTACCGCACTGTGCCTGTTGGCGAACTCGCAAACATATACTCGTCGCTAACGCCTATGTCGTCGTATAATAAGCACTGTACGTCGGGTAGCGGTAGCGTGGATCGCACGCTACTTTGCAGTCTAGAAGGGTTGGTAGAGAGCTCCACTCCGCTACGCTTACCTTTGGAGGTTCACAACCGCCAACAGCACATTTTACTACTATGTATTAATATTGATCGTAGCTAGAGCAGCCTACGGGTGTTCGAACGTGTGGCGTGCATCGCACGCCGTCGCGACAGGCTGGCAGATAGAGCTCCACACCGCTGCGCTTACTCTTGGAGGTTCACAACCGCCAACAGCACATTTTTGCGCCGGCCGATTCGCTACTGTATGATCCTGGTTTTCGCTGGGATAAGACGATCTGCACGAACAAAAAATGTAAGTCCGCTGCTGACAGACGCTGTAGTGGGTCATCAGCACTGAAAGTTGTAATGGGGATAATCTCGCGACGGCTGCTACTACAACTTATGGCGACAAGTCCGAGCTTCCAAGCGAATTTTCGGGCTTTCAGCCGCACACTTTGTCACCAGTTCTCATCTTTCTACGCAGAGAATGCTTGCTCACGGCAGCGGATCCGTCCGCGTTTAGCGTGGTTCACGAGGTATATCAATTTTCTCTTCTCGCTGAAGAACGCTCGTTAGCGATGTGAGAGATTCCCAACCCCCTCATACATTTGCAACATACTGACAGCTCGCAGTTTACTTCATAGAATCATTTCTATAGTAAACGTCCACAATCGTGTTCTTTACCAAAGCCACGACTCCAAAGTGGCTGATGAGATGAACCGCGACGCTCAAGAGTGATGCCGCTATAGCGGTCTCCGGACTGCTGGTGATGATCTCGCCCTGCTTGGACTTGACTTCGGTCGGTCCTCTCAGGTGGGTGTTGTCGGTCGTCTGACACTTTTTTCTTTTCATCAAGAGCTTGGTTGCACACCGGGTATTGGAGAAGAGATTGCACTCAAGGCAACGCATCCCAGGACACGGTCGCGCAGAATCGCATACTTGGCAACAGCACGATCCGACACGAGCATCTGCACTCGCGGGACCTCATCGCCACCGTGAGACAGGCTGCACTCGAGATTTTTCGCACAGAATTTTCTGCATATGCACGGACGAGCGACGAGACCGATGTGCCCGCGGAGCACAGACAGTTAGAAAAGAGAAATGGCTCAAGCAACCACGGCGTTGGACTGGAATACCATGGTCGTCGACAAGAAGGTCTTGCGCAGCATGCACCATACGCTCAACACGCTCGATTCGCGTACGCGATGCATACTCTCCGACTCGGCTGACCGTCAAAGGTACATGTATGTTGCCATCATGAATGTCAGCTCGAGTACTCTTGCAATACCGCTGGCTGTTGGCCCTGCCATGCATTCTGTACATACCGATCTATCCTTACAACATACACCAGGCACTACAACATACTTTCTTCATCTGTCGATATCGGATATCTCTCATAGCTCATCCTTCCTCTGCTTCTGCTTCACCCCAAAAGTCTCGCCAGTCTTCAACCACTCGCTCTCCTCCTCCGTACTCTCCCTTCCCAACGCCTCATTCCTATGCGGATATCTCCCAAACCTCTCGATAACCTCCCTATGATCCGCGGACGCCTTGAAACTCGCCTTCATGTCCCCAAGCAACGCAGGGTCTCCATCCTCTTCACACTCCTTCTGCAAGGTATCGAGTAACTCTGCTCCCATCTTATGCGACTCAAGATCTTCCGCATGCATCAACGGCAAGCCGAACCAGTATTTATACGCCGTCGCTGCGCGGAGAGAGGAGTGGTGCATGGGGTTCGGGGAGAGGGTGTAGAGCGAACGGAGCAAAGACCAAGAGATGCGGTCGTAGTGGTTGTAGACGAGGCGGAGACCTGCTGGGTCGCGGTAGATGTTGCGGGGCATCTGATCGAGCAGCAGGACAAGGGAGAGGGCGGTGTCTGCGCCTTTCTTTGCGTCTTGAGATTGTGCTGTCTTCACTTCGCTGATGAATGGCGCAGCGATTTCGTTCGCATGCGCTAAATCTTCAGCATAGCCTTTCCACGGCGGTAGAGTGATCCTGTCAGGTCCTATTGATTCCAACGCTGTGCTGTATGCTTCCCTACACTCCACATCAATCTGCTCTGCCTCCTCTTCTGATCGACCTGCGCCCCACCATCTCTTTACTGTGATCTCGTTGCCGTGTTGCTGGCCTGGCGGGAGGCCTGCGAACCAGAAGGAGCGGATGTGGGAGTAGAGGGTGTCGTTCCAGATGCTGCGATCGAGGTGGAAGGATTGTGGTGGGACTGCTGAAGCCATTGTGCTGTAGGATTTGAAGGAGGAGAGGTAGAGTGGGAGGGTGCGTGGGAGGAGTGATCTGAAGAGCATTTGGAGAGTCCCGACGATGGCTAGATGGTAGAGACGGGTTCAGTATACTTGCCTTTGTCCTAGTGCCCGTTCATGTTGGAGCGTGAGGCCGAGCCGCTGGTAGCTCTCTAGCCACAATTCCAGTGTGAAGACATCGAGAGATTTGCTGCGACGGCTCTTCACCTCTGGAGGTGGACGTCATCCACCAACAAAAGTCTGATGTCTCCAACAACCCTATCAAGGGTGTGAGTACCTCGAAGTCTCGACGGCGAGCTCGCGACATGCTGACAGTCAATGTTGAAGGAGGAATGGCGCCGAGCACGACATCTCGCTCTTTCGGAGTGCAGCATGAATAATCACTGCCAAATGCATGCACCACTGCACAGTCAGCCCTACTTCCAATCGACGCCGTCGGGGCTGCAGATGTTCCAGCAGGAGGCAAGTCCCTCACTTCACTCCAATGTAATAGAAAGATCTCCTTCCAGCTTCATAGACATAGAACCACTTCTTTCCTAACCTCACCCACCCCACTATCAACACTGTACCACACCCATCATGTCCACCCGCAAACCCATCCTCATCTCCGGCGCAGGCCTCGCCTCCCTCCTCTTCGCCCGCTCTCTCCTCCGCTCCCGCATCCCCTTTCTGATCTTCGAGCGAGACCAGTCCATCTCCTTCCGCGCCCAAGGTTACCGCCTCCGCCTCTCCAAGGAAGGCCTCGACGCCATCGAAGACATCCTCGGCCCTGAACCCAACGGCTTCCCCAGATTCTGGGATCGCTGCGGCAAGACTGGAGGATCCAAAGGTTTCGCTGGAATCGACGCACGTACTGGTGAAGACATCGCCGAAAGTGGCAGGCCGGACCCTAGTGCGGCGAAACCTTCTGGGAAGGAAGTGCTGCAGAGTCGGGATGGGAAGACGATTGGGATTTCGAGGGGAGAGATGAGGGCGTTGTTCTTGGAGGGGTGTGAGGAGTTTGTTAAGTGGGGGCATCAAGTTACTGGTTATGAACTCACTGGGAACGGCGTCAAGGCGATCTTCAAGGACGGGACGAAATCAGTCGAAGGAGAGATGTTGGTCGGTGGCGAAGGCATCTACTCCCAAGTCGCCAAGCAGGTCTCCAACGGCAAGATCAAAACCTACGACACGGGAGCCCGCGGTATCCACGGCCAGGCTCCCACCACAGCCTTTGAAGATCTCGGCGAGGGAGTCTGGCGTGTTGTTGACGACTCCAGACCTGACGGTCGTGTCTTCATGATAACAAACGTCCGACCCGGCGGTATGGACGATCCGAACAACCAATTCGGCTGGACGCTAGGTGGACAGCCTGGTGTGATCAAACCTCCCAACAACGATTTCGCCATCGTCGGCAAGCCCGCTGCAGATATAGCGAAAGATTTGACGAAGGACTGGCATCCGCGACTCAAGCCGTTGTTTGACCACATGGACGAGCAGAATGCCGCTTTTTGGAAGATTACTTGCTCGACGCCGTCTGGAGTACCGGAGTGGCAGAATGAGCCGCGAGTGACGGTGATTGGTGATGCTGTGCATAGCATGACACCCGCAGGTCAGTACTCTGACCTATCCTTCCGTGTTGATTGAGTTCAGCTGACGAATTTCATTTCGATAGGCGGGATTGGTGCTAACACAGCCGTGCGAGATTCTGCACTGCTTGGTAGGTTGCTGGCAGAAGCAGGCGGGTGGAAGGAAGGTATCATAGCAGCCTATGAGAAGGAGATGAGGGTTTATGGAAGTGAGGCTGTGGCGACAAGCTATGGTATGGCGACGTCACAGTTTGGCGTGAATATTGAGGAAGGAGTGTCGCCTACAGTCGGGTGATCACATGGCAGATATTAGAGTTGACAGAGATACAGGTACAGCCATATAGCGTCAAAGCGTTGCCCAGCACATTGAAACAAACACCCACTCAGGAACGATACGTGAAGCTGGTCAGCAAAGCACAGCCAGCCTCGTGATCGTCGAATGAGGATTTCCCCCAAAGTATGTAAGACACAGCCTCCTTGCACAGCACCATAAAACACCCACACCTTGCACAACACCAGACATAGAACCTGTACGACACTAGACTTCCAAAGATCACAACGTCCACCTTAGCAAGATCTCCAAATCCCACAACATCACTCCAGCAACCCTCCACCACCAAGATGTACCACCACCCCCATCACTGCAAGACCATGCACCACCACACCACCAACAACACCACCTCCACTCCCTCCCATCTCTCCCCAAGACTAGCACCATCAACCCTGTTTCCCCAATGCCACCCCTACACCGGCCCAACCCTCTTCCTCCTAACCGCCATCATGATCCTCCTCCTCCTCTTCGCCCTCGCCATGGCAACACCAAAAAATCCCACCAAAAACAGCAAGCGGCTCCAAAGTAATCCTCACCGCCCTGAACGCCATCATGTCTCTAGTAGCACTCCTCGCCCTCGTCAACCTCGAAATTATCGGCTGGATGTGCTTCGTCAGCGGGGCCACGGCATGGTATGAGCAATTCTGGGGGAGGGTGATGATGGTTTCGACGGGGCTTGTGGTGCTGGGGATGATGATCGCTTTGGCGGAGTGGACTAGTGGGGTTGAGGAGGGGGTGAGGAAGGTTGATGAGGAGATGGGGATGGAGGAGGGTGGGGGGATGGGAGCGGGTTTGGAGAGTAGGAGGAAGGGAACGAATGTGGACAGTGGGAGGAAGGAGGGATGTTGTAGGGTTTGTGAGGAGTTGGAGAAGGCGGATGGCCAGGCTAGGGATGGGGGAGGGTGGTGGGAGGAAGGGGAGATGGATCAGGGTTTGTGGGGAGATGGAGAGGGCGGATGGCGAGGCTGAGGATGGGAGAGGAGAGGAGCGAGATTGGCTCCTAGTGCAATCGACGTAATGGGTTAGTCGCGGATGCTGGAGCAGCAGTCCACGCGTGGGCCTTTATCGGGTGCTACGGTTGGAGACGTCGAAGTCGATGAAACATTGCCTGAATTTGGCAGAAAGCTGGCAACGACATGTGGGATCGCAAGATGAGGACCATTATCATGTCCACGTCGAGCTATAGTGCAGGTCAGCATACTATTATCTTGGCACTGGCAAGTCGTAGAACTCTTCTCGATGATCACGTGAAGCGTATCACCCTGGACTCATAGAGATGGAGGCGGATTCGATTCAGGTCGTGCATGTACAGATGTCGTCGAGCTCGTGTTAGTCCACTGAGCCGCCACAATCTAGTTCTGCGTTCATTCGTACTACTCCCTAGTCGTGTGCGCCTTCTCTGAATCCGTCTTGCCACTCTCGAGCATCTCATCCTTCCTCAGCCCTCTCTCCATCTCGCTCCAGACCGTCCGAAGCCGCGAGCTCACGCTGAGAGCTCCTGGCCTTGCTTCGGGTCTTCATTTTGGTTCCAGGCTTGCTTGCTCCCTTCGGAGGAGCGATAGACGGAGCAGATTGCGCGTTCAGTACCTCCTGGGCCTTCTTCTCCGCGATCTCGAGAGCAGTCGGAGCTGGTGCGGCGGTCGTTTTGCCATCATCAGCGTCTCGAAACTCGACTGGAATGGTAGCGTTCAGCTCGCGAAGGAGCTGCTCATCGACTGCCTTCTGGATGGCATCTTCGTGGTCCATGGTGTTGTGGCCTGGCAGCTCGCCGTCTACATCCTGGCGACTGGTAGAGGAAGTTGGAGTCGATGAAGTGGCATTCTCCTTGACTTGTTGCGTCTTGCCTGGTTTCTGCTTCTGCGAGGTGGCCTCGTTTGCTGAAGTTTTGCCCATCTTGTGGTTGGTCTACCAACAGTCTGATGGTGTCCGTCCGAGAGACCGATGATCTGTAGTTGGTACTTTGCCGCTGGGTTGAGTCCTTGTATACTCTCCTAAAGGTTTGCTGCAGGTGAAGCTCCATTAATAGAGAACGCTCCATCCGCGTGAGCTTTGTCACGCTCGGTGACTGTCTCACTTAGCAAGCGCTTCGACTGCGGAGTGAGTGAATGCAGACGTCTCGAGTCAGCCGATCACATAGAGCGAACACTTATCTTTCATAGTTGCCGACCCAGCATGTCGCCCAATCCAAACCTGAGGGCCGAATGGAACGGCATAATCCCCTATCAGACGCGACTTCTGTGCTTCAGCCGCCAAAGCTCTCTATCCTTCTATCCACCCCAAACGCCTTCGCTGAATCGCGCCGAACACAATGAATCCTATCGTTACGTATCTCCTCCTAGGGCAGACCTTCCATATGCTTCAAAAAGATCTGATCCTCAAACTGTGTACACATATCCCTCCAGGGCACATACTCCCCATCAGCTATCCACGCGCCACCTTTCTCATCAGCCCCAGGACCCCCGTACGACTCTTTCCCATCCGGTCTCGCTTGCTTGTACCGCACGCCATTCTGGACCAAGAAAGTGCTAGGATCTTCACTATTTGCCTGCTTCCGCTTTGCGGCTTTGAGAAGCTGCTCACTCCAGGGATGAAACCACATCCGCGGCCACCAGCGGTCGCGTAGGGATTTGTCGCCTGTTATGTGGAAGAGTGGGAAGGCTATCTGGGTGACGACGTTGACCCCGAGCATAACATCTTCCCATGAGCTGCCTTCATCGATGCCGGGAAGATCTTTGGGGTCTGCTGCTGACCAGGGGCCGTCGCTTCTCAGCGTGTCGTTCTGTAGGACCCACTGGTCGATGCGCTTGGTCGATGTCGATTGTTGTAGGGTGAGACCTATCTCTTCTGCATCGCCAGGATAGCCGGACACTGATTGTGTTGAGCCGTTGAACCTCATCCATGTGACGTGTCGATCGAAAGCTGCAGCTGTTTGGAACATTTCGGTTTCGTAGTCTAAGCAGACCCCGAACTCTGTCCTTCTGCCTTCAGGGATGAACGGGACGATGCCACTTCCTCCACCACTGACGATCGGAGCTGTGAAGTTTTCGCCGTCGCGTAACTGTAGCCTTATTACCTCCTGTTCGGCCCATACCTCTGCGAAGTAGTACTGGTCACTGTTACGAAACTGCCAGGTCGAATCGTATTTCCTACTCAGCATATCCACAGTCGCTGAGAAGTAGTCTCTCATGTCCTTGACAGGTCCCATGATGGTACCGCTGTTGAGCCATCTCGGCCGCGCCGTGAACATATCTGTATCGGTGAGAGGTCCAAAGGCATTCCGTGGCAGAGGTGATTCAGGCACAGCCCAGGTAGCGGCGTCTTGGTCCCCTTGAGGCCAGTGGATCTTATCAGGACCTTGTACTATGCTGTGTTTGATGACAGCACCACCATGTTGCTTGCCATAGATGCCCTCTGCCTTGACGCGCTTATCGTTCTTGCGGAGGACCTCGAAGTAGCGGCCGATCAACACATCAGGCCTGAGTTGCAACCAGATGTCATATGCATCCAGGATGAGCACAAGGTCATCATCTGCTGACGGAGGCAGCGACCTCAGGTAGGCCAACGTCTCGGTGATCTTGAACAGATGGCTCTCGGTACCATTGTATACGCCATGGCCAGCCCAGCCGACGAAGATAGGTTCGGGGTACCCAGTGATGCCGGCACTGAGCAGGAGCTTGCAGAACTGATCGTTCGGGCCGGTAGCGGGTAGGACTAGATGGAAATGCTTAGTCTGCTCACCACTCTTGGTGAGGTGACCACTCGAGACAGCATCGAGATACTCCCAAGAGCTGTCACGAATCGTCGAAAAGTGGTATCCAAAAAACAAGGGACCGAGTAAAGTACAGCAGGCCACTACCGCCAGGAAGCCGAGCCGTTTGACGGAGTGCATACTGTCCCGTGGAGAAGGGCGACCATGCGCCGGTGTGATGAAGTAAGGCACGATGTTTCGCGCAGAGAGTGCTGATTATGCTATGCGATCGACGTTTGAAGCAGGTACCGGGTAGAGCCACACGAGCACACAGGCAGAATCACGGCAGGTGAAGTCCGTCCCGAGATCTTGGAGTCCATGTGGAAGAACAAAGAGCTGCTCAACAAGATGTCAAGCACCGCTCGAAGGGCAACAAATCGACACACTGCGCACGGTTGTAAAGCAGGGGCATCACAAGCAGAGGCGGCTGACGACGAGCTCTGGGCTGAGACTCTTGGGAGTGGTCTGCAACAGGATGGCCACCAGGGAGCACCCTCCTCACCTACAGCTTACCCATGCACTCCTTTACGATTCTCTTTCCGACGCACGCAGATTAAGCACCGATTTGTGGAAATGTGTCCAACAAGCGGAGGACTGAGATTCGGCGCCGTGACCTGCTGTTGATAAAGCGCCGATTTGCTGGCGGCGTGTCCCACAAGGGAGAGTGTGTGTGCCCACGCAAGTGCACGTTTTGCTTACTTTAGCACTCTCTTTGCACCGCGCAGTCATTTCGGTGCTGGTCTTGGCCCGCGACGAATGCGAGCTGCGTTTAGGGTGGCCTGACAGCAAACCAGTCAGACGGGTCCAGCGGAGTGCATGCATCTGGACCGGAGCTGCCTCACGGACTCTGTCGCGCCAACATCGGATGAAGCAGATACCTCGAGTAGTGCCCATGCTCGCGTCGCTGTTTGTCCAGGCATGTCATTCCTTCGAGGACTGCATTATCGCCTCAACCAGCGGATCCTCAATCTCAAATTGCAGTAGCGGCGAGGGGGTCCAAGAATACGGCACGAAGCTTACGAAGCCCGATGAGATGATCCGCGGTGGACGGTGTGGTGGTATGCAGACACCAAGGTGAGATGACAAGGAAGGATGGTGTGCTAACGCCTCTTCCGAAGCTCGCCCTATAGTGATGGCAGCCACGTATCCACAATCCACAAAAAAGCATGGCCATCCTTACGGCCATGTTGGCTGAGAGCGCTTGCTATGTGGCCCCGGCGACGACGACGTAGGATATCTTGCGACGAATAGCGCGTCGCATCGCGTTCAATTCACGTCGTAGAATGCAGCCTGCAATTTTAAGCCAATTCGAAGACACCGAAACACGAGATAGTTGCAGCCTAAGGCAGCACTATTGAAGGACCCCCATCAACTGTCTAAGCGATTCGTAATATAGCCACTATGTAGTACCAGCCACTAGCTGTGGACGACACATATCGATGGCCATGCGGCCCTAAGCTAATCCACCTTGGCCTGGCAACGTTAGCCCTATAGGAAGCAGGGCTTGCCAAGCTTGCAGAAGCCAGCGCCACGACAGGCTGTAAGAAGTCGTTGTAGCTGGCGGGAAGCTCGTGTATCCCAATCCTTCCGCCATGCTTCGGCAGACAACAGGTTTGCACTTTCGATGAAGCGAGAGCACGCGAGTATCCCTTTGCATTTTCGTTGACAAACCTATTCACCCTGGTTACAGGGCTTCAAGCTGGATTACGTTCACAAGGTTGCCTGTGCAAGCCATGCAGCAACAGACCGGACCAGTCAGATTCTGTCGTTGTCAAGCAACGTTCAAAACTTAGACAGAGCCTCCGCACGAACTTGGTCAGACAAAAGTTGCAAAGGGATGCTTGCGTGGCAAGGTTCATGCTATAGATTGGCTTTGAAGCTGATGAGGAAGCACAGAATCGTCTTGAGGGTGTACGTGGCGCGGTTGACCAACGCTAAAGGTCATCCGCCATGACGTAGCTTATACGCCGGCGCTAAAGTAGATCCGCCGCCGCTATTAACTTGTATTAATTATTTGCTAGAAAAAGCCGTTAGGATTATTGCCGAGAGCCGTTAGCGCCGCGCTAGCGTACTAGCGCGCGACTTCTATATAAATTTTAAAATATTAAATTAATATCTAAAACCTAGACTAACCTTTATACGTATTATATACCCTATACTATATCCCTATCCCTATTTCTATTCTTATCTACCTACTAACCTAGGGGCTTAGTATTATTACTATAGCCCTACGTCTCCTAATAGCCTCCCTCTACGTATACGTCTATCCTTATACCAATACCTATACAAATCCTCCGACTACGCGAATACCTATACTAATACCTATACGACTATATCTAAGTAACTCGACTTTAGTAAGAATCTCGCGGTCGAGGTAAGTTCTAGCCCTAAGCTATATATATACGCCTACGTCGATACCTATACTTATACCTATATAGACTATCTATACTAATATATATAGGAGGAAGATTAAGAACGGCTAGCCGATTAAGTTACCGGTATACGAGATCCGCGATATTAGAGTATATCTCTAGATATATATAACGTACTTTACTACCGAGTAGGCTATACTACCGAGCGGGCTACTTTTGCTAAGAACTATACTACTTCTACTTTAATTACGACGGTATCTTAACACGACGACATCCTATAGAATTGTTACTAGGAGGACAATTCCTCTTTAGATTCTTTGCTATCTAGCGAGTCTACTTAATAGGTACGTACGTTATACCCCGACTCGCTATATCGCTTATAGCGTCGTAGCCTTAGTACTAGCCGAACACTATCTAGCGACTCTCTACTCACTTCCTACCTCCTAGTATCCTCTAGAGGTATTAATTACGACGCCTTATCGAAGGTTAGAGACCCTCTAGACTAAATATACTTACGCTTTCGTACTTTCCGCTATATAAGGGTCCCGTTAGACTTACGTAGCTTACTAATCTCGCTTTATATAAGAGCTATCTAATACGCTATCTCTCTACTCCCTCTCTATTACCCTATTAAACGACCTTCCTCTTTCTACTACGCCTTTCTAAACCCGTAACGACGCTCTAAGACGTAATAATACCTATTATAAACCCTATCTCGTCGAAGTTATAGGTGTCCTAGTTAAGGATACTATACTTCTCCTTATTACGGTTTACCTCGTAAGGCTACACTTAGTGTCACGTGACCTAGTGCGCTAGCGCGCCCGGACCCTAGACCCTAACCTTGACGTTTACTTTATCGCGGCTTCGCGACTTTATTATCTTCTCTTCTTCGTAGAACTTATTCGATTCTAAGGTATTAATACGTTTACGCCCTATCTTACGCCTTGTCCGTATTATTAAGTTCTACCGACCTTAGATCGCCGAGCCGTACAATTATAGACTACGTATTGCTACTACGACCGCGTACGACCGAGACTCGAATAGCCGTAGATACTAATACGACTATCGGACTAGACAAATTATCCTTTATCCTAGACTTAACCTAAACCCTCTTACGAAGGCGTTCCTCCGAGAAGCCTAATAAAAGGGGAACGGCGTACTTAGCGTAGCGTAGTAAGAGGTAGAAGACGAGTCGTAGTAGGATCCGGATTTCGACGATACTATAGGTATAGAACGACTACGTAATATAGCGTAAGAGATATAGAACGAGACTTAGGGTCGTAGAGACACTAAGTAGGCTCGTTAGTAAGAGGAAGAACGTCGGCGCTAGAAGTACTAAGAGCTACTACGTAATAAGTATAACCGACGTTAGTCTAAGAAGGAAACTCGACTCCGTATAGGTAGAGAGGATAAGACCTTATAATAGGGTATATATACGCGGAAGGAGGAACATCTTAGCTACCGCTATACGATACCGATTAACTTTACCTAGAAGGGCGAAGAGGTAGAATATAGGCTACGGTATAACCCTACCGAGTTCTAGATTACTATAAGCGACGAGCCCTTTCCTAACTACTTATAAGGATAGCTACTAATCGAGGCTACCGACGGAGATAAAGAGCCGGAATATATAGTCGAGGCGGTCGTAGATAGTAAGTAGACTAGAAAGACAAGAAAGTAGTATAGAGGAGGCGATAGCCGACTATTACTATAAGAACGTATTAGCGGCCGGTCTACTACCTAGCTAGCGGAAGCCGAAGGGTTAGATACTAGACGACCCGGATATTATAGATAGTAAGCCTATAACGCTAAAGAATCCGTTACCGATAGTCGATCCTACGACGCCCGCGTAATATAGATATAACTTGAGGCAAGCTAAGGCTTAATATATAGTTAGCTTATCTAAGGTATACTACGGTATAATATAGACTCTCGACTTAAGGCTTACTACGGTAAGATATATAGTCTCTCTACGGTTAACCCGACGTAAGCTAGCGCTTCCTAATAATTAGTATTATACGGATATACCCTAGAGCGATATGTTTCCGCGTACGAGGGCGTACGGCGGTTTAAGAGGGGGGGTAGTGTTACGGTTTACCTTGTAAGGCTATACTTAGTATTACGTGACCTAGTACGCTAGCGCGCCCGGACCCTAGACCCTAACCTCGACGTTTACTTTATCGCGGCTTCGCGACTTTATTATCTTCTCTTCTTTATAGAACTTATTCGATTCTAAGGTATTAATACGTTTACGCTCTATCTTACGCCTTGTCTGTATTACTCCTTTATATTACGTATAAGTAAGAACTACTTCTCGATAACGTCTAGATCTTCTATTAGGGCTCGCTAACAATCGTATCTACGTATTATACGAACCTTTAGCTCACGATGCCGCCTAATAAACCTGTCTGTCTAATTAAGACTAGCGGGCTTAAGACCCTTCTCTTATAGTAATAAATCGGCTATTACTCGTATACTAGCCTTTAATAGCGGGAAACCTCTAAGATCTAGCTCGAGTATATACTTAAGTATTACCCTCTCTTGGTCGACGACGAGAATCACCTGTACGTGGTGTCGGCTACGAACCTCTCGTCTAGCTACGAGAGAGCCAAGTATTCTCACGCTGGAGCGTCGTGGGCGCGACGGGCGCGTAGCGTAGGCGAAGCCGCGGCGAACAGAGGACTACCAGCAAAACGGGTATGAAAACCATCCGACGAGCGTGTACTCGTGTCGGGAGCGAGTCCCTCTTCTTTCTACGTGTAAGAAGGGCGCGGAACCGTGGCCTATACGCTCGACAGGACACCTCTGGTATGAGTGCAGAATTTTCACCTCCGGAGACCGCAAACCGAGCGGGCTAAGCGACGAACATTGGACGAGCGGACTACAGAACAACAACTGAGCGGACTATGTAACGGCGTCGAGCGGACTACGAAACAATCTGGTGTTTGCCAGCGGGCAATGCGGTGGGTAGGTGGACACGCGACGAAGCCTGTAAGGGCCTGTTGAACACCCGGTATGGGAACGAGGGTTTTGCCTGAGGCACTGCCTGTCCCGCTACACAACGCACCTAGTCTGACATGGTAGATTGCGACGAGGAAAAGACGATAGCCTAAGCAAGGAAAAGACGGCTGTTAGGACGGGGAAAAGACGTACAATGCAAGTGGATTAGTTCTGTGATCGGGGAGGATCGAGGGCAGGGTGATAAGGAACTTCATATTGGTTAGTAGGTGGAAACGCAAGGAGTACGCTGCCCGGCGTGGTGTGTGCCCCGAGCAAACCTGCGAGGCATGGACGGCCGCTTTCTAGAGATAGGCTGCGGTAACGCGAAGGGCGTCAAAACCTGGGGCGTGGTGTACACTGGCAGCGACGGCTGACACTGTCTGTACAGCCCGAGAGGACGGATGCGCATGTCGGTCAATAGAGAGCACTAAAGGGCTTAGGCCTATGGAGGTGGATATTGGCTTAAGGAGCAAACAGGGAGGGAGGGCGTAGAGGGAAGCTTTTGCTCCGGGCTAACCTCTCGAAACGAGGCTACACGGTGGTGCTAGATGAGTGGGAAAGCGCGGTTAAGACTTGTCACCTTATCTCGTAGCTAGCTTGCTAAATACGATTCCTTCCTTGCCCGAAGGACCTGGGCACCTGGAAGAGAGGGGGACTCCAAGGCACGATCGACCTCTCCTGGATCTCAGATAGCCACTACCACACGGTAACCTACTGTGGGATCGAACATGAACTCGAGGCGTCGTCAGACCACATGCCAGTCAGGACCTCTATTGCGACACAGATACAACGCACACCAGCGAGAACCCCTAAGCCAAACTGGGGAAAGGCCCACTGGGCCAACATCCAGGCGTACCTCGATGACTCCAAGAGGCTAGTCCAGATCGCGCAGCAGCAATACAACAGTAAAGACGAGATAGACGAAGCAGTCCAGGGGTTGACAGACGAAATAAGAAAAGCGACCTCACTTCACGTTCCGCTTGCCCAACCAACGACATGGTCCAAACCATACTGGACGCCGGAGTGCACTGCGGTAGTAAGAGAAGCAAGGAGAGCCCGCCGGGTGTGGACGAGCAGCCATAGCGAGGAGGCCTGGAACGTATACAGGGAGGCATGCCAACAGAAGAAAGCCATAATACGGAGGGAGAAAGCAGTCGGCTGGAGGGCCACAGTGGAAGAAATCGCCGGCAAGCCAGAGAGGATGTGGAAGCTAGCGAAATGGGCCCGACAGGACCCTACACAGGGCCCCTCCTTCTCTATCCCAGCGCTACAATCGCCTAGTGGCCCGGTTAGCGACCCCGAGGCCAAGGCGCGTCTACTGGCTAGCAAGTTCTTCCCACCCCCAGTCGAGGCTGATCTAAGCGACATAAACAGCTCTACTCCCCTAGCCCCTAGCATCGCGGTCCAACAGGAGGTGTCCGAGGGAGAAGTTACCGCTGTGCTGAGGAAGTTGCCGGCGAAGAAAGCCCCGGGGCCGGATGGGATCCCAAACGAGCTACTAAAGAAGTGTAGAGATCAACTAGCCCCAGCAGTTGCAGCGATCTTCAACGCCTGCCTACAGACCGGATACCACCCGATAGCTTTTAAACAATCGACGACAGTGGTCCTACGCAAGCCGCAGAAGGAAGACTATACGCAGGTGAAGTCGTACCGCCCAATTGCGCTCCTTAACACTCTTGGGAAGGCGCTTGAGAAGCTGGTTGCAACGAGACTCTCCGAGGCGGCAGAGGAACACTCCCTACTCCCGGACACCCAGATGGGTGCGCGCCCACAGCGATCGACGCTATCCGCGATGGAACTTATCACCTCTCAGGTAAAGGCCATCTGGTATAAGAATAGGGACAAGGTGGCTTCCTTACTTAGCCTAGACATATCGGGAGCCTTCGACTACGTGTCACACCCGCGGCTTCTCTACATCCTAAGGTCGAAAGGACTCCCTGAGTGGCTTGTCAACTTCGTACGGTCCTACCTCCAAAACCGCAGTACGTCGATCCTGGTCGGCCAGTACAGAAGCCCATTTCAAGCAGTCCACACTGGAATCCCGCAAGGCTCAACGCTAGCACCTATTCTGTTCCTCTTCTTTATGGCGACGCTGCTCCCAGCCCTAGAATCCCAGAACACCGCTGCGAGCGGCTTCGTAGACGACACAAACATCCTAGCGTGGTCTTCCTCGACTGAGGAGAACTGTAGGCTACTAGAAGAGAAGCACAAGATCTGCGAGGACTGGGCTAGGAGGCACGGGGCTCGGTTTGCCCCAGAAAAGTACAATCTGATACACTTTACGCGCCGGCCACGGTTCCACAATATGCAAGCTTCTATCCAGATACAGGGGCACACGACTAACCCGGCAAATCAGCTCAGGATCCTCGGACTATGGGTGGACCCGGCGCTACGGTGGAGGAAGCACGTACAGGCAATATTACGGAAAGCTGAACAGAATATGGCATCATGCCAGAGGCTCACTGCGTCCACATGGGGGGCGGACTTCCGGCAGTCACGACTTCTATATACGGCTATTGTACGGCCAGTCCTTACCTATGGCAGCCAAGTGTGGTCCTTAGGCGAGAGGGCCTGCCCATCGAAGGGACTCGTCGCGCCGCTAGCGAAGATCCAAAACCAATGCCTAAGGAAGGTCACCGGGGCATATAAGTCGACACCAACGAGGATGCTTGAGCACGAGACCGCTATACCGCCGATCGACCTATACATCCAGGGACTACGGACCTCCTACTTAGGCAAGTCGGCACAGTACCCAGTACAGAAGGTCATCGCCAGTGCAGTCGCAAGGGCCCGCGAATCAGTACCAGCGCACAAGGGCATTCGACCCGGAAACGAGCCGAACTACCGGGCAAGGGACGAACAGCTAGCAACACAATGGGAAGGTGAGAAATCGTTTGTAGAGCAACTATGGAAAGAGAGGTGGAACAACCAGGTTGTAGGGCATAGTGGACGCCCTCAGCCAGCGGGACAACCTAAGGAATGGTCAGCTACAAAATCCGCGGTCAAGCACCCCCCGAAGCTCATCCACTACCGCCTTACGAGGGCACAGAGTAGCATAGCAACCCAACTGCGAAGCGAACACATCGGCCTCCAGGGGTACCTATCATGGAGGAAGGTTCCAGGATACACGAATACTAGCTGCCCCTGCGGCTATCGCTCCCAGAACGTACGGCACGCACTCCTCGTCTGTCCGAGGTGGTCGCTAGGAAGGGGGGAGTGGATGGCAAAGGCGAGGAACCGGACGATTGGGGCACTTCTTAACAACGCTGAAGACCTACGGCGCATTACGAACTGGATACTAGAGAAGGGCTGGCTAGAACAGTACCGCCTAGTAGGAGCAGTGCAGGAAGAGAGGACACGACGTAGCGCGACGAGACCGGCTAGGAGCGGGGGCTAACGGGGTAGTGACATGGACTACGTACGTTCAGAGGGAAAGCTAATCTAGACAAGGAGTAGTCGGGGGCGGGAAGGGTTTTCACCTATTCGGGTTTCCCTTTGTACATAACAATAGATATATACCTGCATAGGCCGGATAGGGTCCTAGAACAGGGGAATGACAAATCTATCTATCTATTACCCTCTCTTCTAGCTCTATAAGCTTCTTCGAATTAGGCTCGTAGTCACCCCGAGGAGGTCGTCTATTTAATCGATACCCTAGTATAGTTCGAGACGCGTCGTATACCTTTATAGCAAGTCGATTCGTAATTATCGTATCGCGTTTCGTAGCCTAGATAGCTAAGGTCAGTTTAGCCTCGTTTAAAGACAATATACGCTATAATAGTAGTTAGATAGCTATATCTATAGAAGTAGTATAGTTCTTAGTAA
Source organism: Fulvia fulva (assembly GCF_020509005.1). Lineage (NCBI taxonomy): Eukaryota > Fungi > Ascomycota > Dothideomycetes > Mycosphaerellales > Mycosphaerellaceae > Fulvia > Fulvia fulva. The sequence continues at coordinate 3,122,469 of NC_063019.1, forward strand.
AAGTAGCCCGCTCGGTAGTAAAGTACGTTATAGGTATAGGCTAATAGTATATAGAATAGGATTAAGATCGAGTACGGAGAAGTTAAGTATAGAATACCGGTATACTATATTACGAGGCTATAGTAGGCGAGTATAGTAATAGTATATTAACCAAGTCGATAGCTAAAGAGAGAAGGTAGTTCTAAGAGAGAGAGGGCTTCTTAAGGGAAGCCGAGGTCGCGCTCGGGCCGAGCTTAGTCACCGACGTCACGTGACCTGATCCGAATTCTCTACTTACGGAGCTACCGTAACACTACCCCCCCTTAAGACATGTTCGTCTCGAAGCGTATATCCTTAAACCTTTCTTAATACGTACGCGAAGGCTTTATTATCCTCTATATCTATCGTATCCTCTAGTAGCTTAACTATATAAGCTTACGTCGTTAAATCTAGTCCTTCGCGGTTAGCGCCGTTAGCCTATCCCTTACTATAGCTAATATAGCCGGTACGAGCGTATATATTACGGCTACGTAAGCGGCCCGCTTAGACCTACGCTACCGGCTTACCTAAATAGGTAAAAGATAAGGTCGTAAAGCTCGTAAGCTTTATACTAGCGGAGCCTTATCTAGACTTACTTCGAATAATAGACTACCCTAAGTACCGCTATAATACTAGCCCCCTCGCTAAGGGTACCGTCTCGATACCTAAGATAACGCGCCCCTAGGCGTAACCTATTTTTTACTCGCTTTACCTTTAGACCCTACGTACTAGTTATAACTAGCCCCTATTACGTACTAAGGTAAATACGCCCGGAGGCGGCTTTAAGATATACGCTTCGACGATAGTAACGTAGATACGCCCGTACGTAGTAAGTAGAAAGTAGACCCTACGTACTAGTTATAACTAGCCCCTATTACGTACTAAGGTAAACACGCCCGGAGGCGGCTTTAAGATATACGCTTCGACGATAGTAACGTAGATACGCCTGTACGTAGTAAGTAGAAAGTAGACCCTACGTACTAGTTATAACTAGCCCCTATTACGTACTAAGGTAAACACGCTCGGAAGCGGCTTCAAGATATACGCTTCGACGATAGTGACGTAGATACGCCCGTACGTAGTGAGTAGAAAGTGAGTAATAGCTACGCCCGTAAGCCTAATAGCCGAAAATCCTAGCGAGGTGTTTTAGTACTTAGTATTCGAACCCTAGACCCTAGGGGAGCTTTACAAAATGTTATAGCTACGTAAGCGGCCCGCTTAGACCCGCGCCACCGGCTTACCTAAATAGGCAAAAGACGAGGTCGTGAAGCTCGTAAGCTTTATACTAGCGGAGCCTTATCTAGGCTTACTTCGGATAATAGACTACCCTAAGTACCGCCGTAATAGTATAAAGGTATAGCCGAGCTAGTATTCTCGCTTAGATAATTACTAGAAGTAGGTACTAGTATAACCCCCCTATTATAGCCTATAGTAACATTATAAGGCGTATAGTTAGTCGGAGGTAGAACTATATCGCCGGTACTATAAAGTAGTCGTATAAATAAAGTTACCTAAGACGCTAGATCTATAGCGTATATATCTACTTTAGCTAAGTGTCTATTAAGGTCGCGTAGCGTCTCGTTTAGTATCTAGTCCTATAGCGGATAGAAGTTGACTAGTATAGACTTATCTTAGTTATTATACTTAAAATCTATAACTACCTTCAGTATATCCTTATATATTATTAAATAGGTACGAGTTACGTAGTAGTAGAAGACGGCGGATTATACGAAAGACAAAGAAGGACCTAATAGGATAGCGTGTATCTATATATAGTATTACTAGTGTTAGTAGAGGTAGATACTAGGTGTCTAGATGTTTACTAGCCTATAGACTAGTAAACCCTAGTCACGTGATCTAGTTATATAATATACCTACACCTATATACTTGTCCTACGGCCTATATATTCTTAACACTCCTACTTAGGCTATATAGTCTCCTATAATCCCTTTACGTAAGCTAGAGCTACCTTATAAAGTTTTAGAACTACTAGCTATTAAGGGGCTTTATTAACCTATTAGTAGCTATGTCCTTTATATAGTAGTAGTCTACTACAATCTTCTTCTACTACTAGAGATGTCTAATATAGTTATATATAGATATATAGATAGATGATTCATTTACCCGTTGTGGTGCCCTCCGGCCTATACGGGTTCATGTCTATATATGTTGCTGCATAAGGTAGGAAACCTGTTCCTAGGTAAAAACCTCCTCTCCTTCTCTAACAGCTTCCTTGCTATGAGTTCTCAGTTTTCCTTCCATCAGGGTACACTAGTGTCATGGTGGTTAGCCTCTGACTACCTTGTCTGAAACCCTGGAGTTGTCCCCCTCTTTCTGCTCTCCTCCTCCTTCTTTCTCTCCTCAATCCATCTCTCTGTTTCCTTAGTAAGAGAGAACTGCTCCAAAAATCCTTGGTGGATGATCCACCTTGTAATTCTCTAGAGGTCTCCCTTATTGCTGATCATGGCTTGGAAGTTTCTGTTCCTTGCCCTTGCCCTCTATTCACCTCTCCCTGTACTCCATTCTTTGCAAACCAGAAGTCTATGTTCGACATTCTAGGACAGGTAGCCGCATAGGCAACTCTTGTCTTCGATACCTGGGACTTTTCTCTGATGCAGGTATGCCCTGACTCCGATGTGTTCAGAGCGGATTTGTATTGCTATACTTGCTTCTGACCTGGTCAGGTCTGAGTACAGTAGGTAGTTGTGGCTACCAAACTGTTGGAGTGCCTTTGGGGTTCCTGGCCTCTGTGGGGTTCTTGTCCATTCAGTCTTCTGGAGGAGTCCTGCCATCCTTTCAGCTAGAGACTGTTGCTTCTTCCCTTAGCTGGCTGCTGATCCTCTCCCCTGAGCCCCTCTGTCCTGTTCCTGCTGGGCTAGGTGCAGCTGTTCTGTTAGTTCTTTGAACTTCTGCAGGTCCTGCTGCTTCTGTAGGGCTGGATTGGGTCTTGCTTGTCTGTGCCTTCTTGTGCACTGGCTCCTGATTTTGTTGACTGCCTTCTGGATTACTAGCTGGGCTGGGTATGCAGACGTCTTTCCTACATACTGGTATCTCAACCCTTGAAGGTAGAGCTTGGCTGGTGGGGAGCCAGACTCCATTTCGACCACCCTTGTTGGAGTTGACTTGTATGCTCCAAGCACCTTTTTCAGACAGGAGGCTTGGGCTCTGCTGATAGGATCTGCAATTCTCTTTGGGATCTTGTCTTGGGCTGACCAGATCTGGGCTCCATATAGCATGGCTGGCTTCACAATGGCCTTGTACATAACCTTTGCTTTCGCAAATGTGGCTCCCTATGTGGAGGCTGTAAGCCTGTCAATTGATTGCCTGTTGTTGTCTGCTCTTGCCTGTGCTTTCTTGACCTGTGGTCCCTAGCTGAGCTTTGGATCCAGCCATATTCCTAGCACCCTTAATTCACTTGAGGGTTCTGTTGTGTGTCCCTGAATGGTAATTAGGGCTTGCATATTGTGTCTGTTTCTGGCTCTACTGAAGTGGATGAGTTGATACTTCTCTAGGGCAAATCTGGCTCTATGTTTCCTGGCCCATTCCTCACATTCCTTGTGTTTCTTCTACAAGATTCTACAGTTCTCTTCTGTGCTGTCTGACCAGGCTAGGATGTTTGTGTCATCCACAAACCCTGAGGCTGATGTGTTTCTAGAGTTTAGCTTTGCTGGCAGGTCTGCCATAAAGAGGAGAAACAGGATTGGAGACATTGTTGATCCCTATAGGATTCCTGTCTCTGTAGGCATGCTGTCAGATTTGTATCTGCCCAGTCTTAGTCTTGTAGTTCTGCCTCTAAGGAAGGACTGGATGAACTAGACTGTCTAGTTGGGGATAGCCTTCTGTTTCAGGATGTGGATCAGCCTCTGGTGTGAGACATTGTCAAAGGCTCCTGATATGTCCAGTGAGAGGAGTGTGGCTGCTTTGTTGTTCCTAAAGTGCCATAGGGTCTTGATCTGCTATGTAATAAGTTCTACAGCTGTTAGTATTGATCTTTGTTTCCTGCCTCCCATCTGTTCTTCAGGAAGGATTCCATGTTCTTCAGCTAGGTTTGTTAGCCTTTCTGCTATGATCTTTTCCAGGAGTTTGCCTAGTGTGTTGAGCAAGGCAATAGGTCTGTATGCCTTTAGCTTTGTGTAGTCCTCTTTCTGTGGTTTTCTCAAGACCACAGTCAGTGACTCCTTGAAGTGTTTAGGGCAGTGTCATTAGGCCATGCACTGTGAAAAGATGTTTGACAGTGCAGGGGAGATCTGGTCCTTGCATGTCTTGATGAACAAGTTTGGAATCCCATCTGGTCCTAGGGCCTTGTTTCCTGAGAGTCTCTTAATGATGCTCTTGATCTCTCCCTCTCCCTATAGTTATATATAACATTAGATCAAGGTTATTCTAACGATCTATAAAGCAGGCCACTGCCCCTAGAATTAAGGGAGTTCTACCTCATTTAATTTAGATAGCTTAAAGTTCTCTTCACCCTGTTTCTTTAGCTCTAAACGCCGCGGAGGTGCCTAGCTACATTAGGCAACTCCTAGGCAATAGTAGCCTAGGCTACGGTACTACCGGCGCCTACGGCTCTATAGGCGAAGCTCCCCTAAGACAACTAGTAGTAACTTATAGAGGACGTAAAAAGTATAGAAACTAACAATTAGCTCCTATACCGGTCTCTATAGGTAATAATCACTTAGCTACGTACGGCGCTTATACTATCGTATTACCGAGGGCAATAAGAAATAAGGACGACGTCTTAGGCGATCAGTAAGGCTACCCGGAATTAACACCCCTATAGCTAGGTATCGGTCGCGGTATCGATACTAGGCCCCCGCCTAACGTACAATATAGTTACGATCCGTATTATAGTAAAGGAAGACTAGGCTGAAGTTACGAAGCTATCGAATAAGGAGCTCGCCTAACGAATTAACTAACTAGGGGTGGTCGTAGTGAACTAATAGTCTAACGGTACTCTATAGATCTATACTAGCTCTACTACTACTAGGAGGTACCTAGAGGTTTAGCTATAGTAGGTATCTAAGGTTACGGTATTAGCGAAGGTCTTGATAAAGCAATTCACGATCCTAGTCTACGATATACCTAAAGAGTTCGACCTAACTAACTAAGGTCACCTACGTACTCTCTAAGAAGATAAACCGGTCACTCTTAACTCTCTAATCTAGAAGGCGACTTAGCTCTATAGGAAATGGCTAGAAGGTAAGAAGGCCTCGGCGCTAATAGTATAGCTATAAGACGCGAAAGCGGCGGATCTAGCGATAGAACAAGGCCTAATCTAGTAATATAGCCTTAAGATAGTAGAAAAGCACTCCTTATCCTTTCGTGTCCTCTAATACTTTAAATAGTAATAGTATAGACACCAAACCTATACGTATATAAATAAGTAGGCCTACTCGAACTATATAGGAGACTATATATCTAGGGACTATATATCAGCTACGAGACGGTACGCAAACTGTCCGGGGTACTACCTATTATATAGCGCGGAATACCTATAGCGGAAACTAGCGAAAAACAAGGCAATTATAAACAGAACCGTCGCCCTAAGATTCTACGGCGACCGTAAGGCTAGCCTATACCGGAACTAGCTAGCGGCGGTCGGGTATAAGCGCCCTAGGGCCGAGAATAATATAAAGGATACGTAACCTAGGGCGTACGGGAGGCTACGTACTCTACTAGCTACGGCGAGGGAATCTAACTAGGCCCGGCTCCCCTTTAGTATATAGCCAATAGGCATAGACTAGGACGTATAAGGTAGTAGGACATAGGACATTATAGAGGAAATAATTGTCAATAACGATAACTAGCCTCGACACGCTTAGTATTATCTAGTATAACGTCAACTATAGCAAGGATATAGTCTAGAACTATTTCCTATACGAGGCGGACCCGTACGTCTACTACGTCCTAGTAATCTAGGAGCTATAGATTAACCCGTACTATAAGAGACTAACGACCTATAAGTTACTAGGCTATACGATATACCTACGAGGCGACGGTAGACCCCGTATGTACTTCTATATTAGTAAGGACATACTAGAATCCGACTAGGAGGTAGTATACTACGTAGACGAAGAAGGCGGGGGCGATATTACCTCCCTCTACGTAGGTAGTACCTAGATATACAACCTATATATATAACCGCTAGCCTCGAGGTCTAGCCGCGACCTTAGGGTCTATAGATACCTAGATAGTACGCTTAAGAGACAAGGGTACTATATCGTAGTAGGAGACTTTAATATATACTACCCTTCCTAGGAAAGCCTTGTATAGCCGTACCCTATAGCCGACGAGGTACTCGACTTAATAGCGAGCAACGTAATTGCCCTTAATACCCCGAAGGACCTAGGTACCTAGAAGAGAGGAGGACTCTAAGGCACGATCGACCTCTCCTAGATCTTAGATAGCTACTACTATATAGTAACCTACTATAGGATCGAATATAAACTCGAGGCGTCGTTAGACTATATACTAGTTAGGACCTCTATTACGATATAGATATAATATATACTAGCAAGGACCCCTAAGCTAAACTAGGGAAAGGCCTACTAGGCTAATATCTAGATATACCTCGACGACTCCGAGAGGCTAGTCTAGATCGCGTAGTAGTAATATAATAGTAAAGACGAGATAGACAAGGTAGTCTAAGGGTTAATAGACAAGATAAGAAAAGCGACCTTACTTTACGTTCCGCTTACCTTGCTAACAATATAGTCTAAACTATACTAGACGCCGAAGTATACTACGGTAGTAAGAGAAGTAAGGAGAGCCCGCCGGGTATAGACGAGCAGCTATAGCGAGGAGGCCTAGAACGTATATAGTGAGGTATACTAATAGAAGAAAGCTATAATACGGAGGGAGAAAGTAGTCGGCTAGAGAGCTATAGTAGAAGAAATCGCCGGTAAGCTAGCGAGGATATAGAAGCTAGTAAAATAGGCCCGATAGGACCCTATATAGGGCCCCTCCTTCTCTATCCTAGCGCTATAATCGCCTAGTAGCCCGGTTAGCGACCCCGAGGCTAAGGCGCGTCTACTAGCTAGTAAGTTCTTCCCGCCCCTAGTCGAGGCTAATCTAAGCGATATAAACAGCTCTACTCCCCTAGCCCCTAGTATCGCGGTCTAATAGGAGGTGTCCGAGGGAGAAGTTGCCGCTATACTTAGGAAGCTACCGGCGAAGAAAGCTCCGGGGCCGGATAGGATCCTAAACGAGCTACTAAAGAAGTATAGAGATCAACTAGCCCTAGTAGTCGTAGCGATCTTTAACGCCTACCTATAGACCGGATACTATCCGATAGTATTTAAACAATCGACGATAGTAGTCCTACGTAAGCCGTAAAAGGAAGACTATACGTAGGTAAAGTCGTACCGCCTAATTACGCTCCTTAATACTCTTAGGAAGGCGCTTAAGAAGCTAGTTATAACGAGACTCTCCGAGATAGTAGAGGAGTACTCCCTACTCCCGGACACCTAGATAGGTACGCGTCTATAGCGATCGACGCTATCCGTAATAGAACTTATTACCTCTTAGGTAAAGGCTATCTAGTATAAGAATAGGGACAAGGTAGTATCCTTACTTAGTCTAGACATATCGGGAGCCTTCGACTACATATTATACCCGCGGCTACTCTATATCCTAAGGTCGAAAGGACTCCCTAAGTAGCTCGTTAACTTTATACGGTCCTACCTCTAAAACCGTAGTACGTCGATCCTAGTCGGTTAGTATAAAAGCCTATTTTAAGTAGTCTATACTAGAATCCCGTAAGGCTTAACGCTAGTACCTATCCTATTCCTCTTCTTTATAGCGACGCTACTTATAGCCCTAGAATCCTAGAACACCGCTACGAGCGGCTTCGTAGACGATACTAACATCCTAGCGTAGTCGTCCTCGACTAAGGAGAACTATAGGCTACTAGAAGAGAAGTATAAGATCTATAAGGGCTAGGCTAGGAGGCACGGGGCTCGGTTTGCCCTAGAAAAGTACAATCTGATACACTTTACGCGCCGGCTACGGTTCTATAATATATAAGCTTCTATCTAGATATAGAGGTATACGACTAACCCGGTAAATTAGCTTAGGATCCTCGGACTATAGGTAGACTCGGCGCTACGGTAGAGAAAGTACGTATAGGTAATATTACGGAAAGCTAAACAGAATATAGTATTATACTAGAGGCTTACTACGTCTATATAGGGGGCGGACTTTCGGTAGTTACGACTTCTATATACGGCTATTATACGGCTAGTCCTTACCTATAGTAGCTAAGTATAGTCCTTAGGCGAGAGGGCCTGCCTATTAAAGGGACTCGTTACGCCGCTAGCGAAGATCTAAAACTAATGCCTAAGGAAGGTCACCGGGGTATATAAGTCGATACTAATAAGGATGCTTAAGTATAAGACCGCTATACCGCCGATCGACCTATATATCTAGGGACTACGGACCTCCTACTTAGGTAAGTCGGCATAGTACCTAGTATAGAAGGTTATCGCTAGTATAGTCGTAAGGGCCCGTAAATTAGTACTAGCGTATAAGGGTATTCGACCCGGAAACGAGCCGAACTACCGGGTAAGGGACGAATAGCTAGTAATACGATAGGAAGGTAAGAAATCATTTATAGAGCAACTATAGAAAGAGAGGTAGAACGACTAGGGTATAGGGTATAGTAGACGCCCTTAGCTAGCGGGATAACCTAAGGAATAGTTAGCTACGAAATCCGCGGTCAAGTACACCCTAAAGCTTATCTACTACCGCCTTATAAGAGTGTAGAGTAGTATAGTAACCTAACTACGAAGCAAACATATCGGCCTCTAGGGGTACCTATTATAGAGGAAGGTTCTAGAATATACGAATACTAGCTACCCCTACGGCTATTACTCCTTGAACGTACGGTACGTACTCCTCGTCTATCTAAGGTAGTCGCTAGGAAGGGGGGAGTAGATAGTAAAGGCGAGGAACCGGACGATTAGGGCACTTCTTGATAACGTTAAGGACCTACGGCGTATTACGAACTAGATACTAGAGAAGGGCTAGCTAGAATAGTACCGCCTAGTAGGAGTAGTATAGGAAGAGAGGACACGGCGTAGCGCGACGAGACCGGCTAGGAGCGGGGGCTAATAGGGTAGTGATATAGACTACGTACGTTCAGAGGGAAAGCTAATCTAGGTAAGAAGTAGTCGGGGGCGGAAAGGGTTTTCACCTATTCGGGTTTTCCTTTATATATAATAATAGATATATACCTATATAGGCCGAATAGAGTCCTAGAATAGGGAAATAACAAATCTATCTATCTACATATTGTCACGGGCAGCCCGCGACCCCTCACTGTAGCTGCGTCGGCCCGGCTGAACCGCGGACCTTCTGCATCGGGTTAGCGCGGCTTGGCTTTACTTTATAACTTCGCCGCGCCTCGCGCTCCTCTTTCGTAGCTTCGTAGAACAACAACTATCTCATTCGGACCCTATGGTACGCGCGCCCTTACAGTTTGTTCTACCTTACTACCCAGATCGCGGATCTAGGTAAGGGACGCGTAACAACAGGAACAGACAGAACCGCAGAACTCGAGAACGCGCAGAGCCGCATCAGAACACAGAACACGGTAAGGCGCACAGCGCGCAGATGCCTAGAGAACGCAACGCGGCGACACCATCAGCAGGTGGTCGCGCGCTCGTAGACAGTCAGGATACAGGCACCGTCACGCCTCCCCCGAACCCAGACAACATGACTTCACAAACAGCGAACGGCGGCATGCGACCGCCACCTAAGCCTAAGGGCAAAAGCAAGCAGCGCACATCTCTTTTCCCCGACCTCTCCTCTTTTCCTCAGAGTCAGACACAGGACGACAACCGGCGGGTCACAGTAGACACCGGTGTCGCGCTACAACAAGAGATTGATAAAGCTTACCAGAAGGCCTTCGAGCGAGAGGAAGGTGGTGAGATTGACTTTACAGAACTGTTCGAGTTCAAGCTCGAAGAGAACCCAGGCGGCGACCCAGACGAGGTGTATCTATCACTCGACGAGGCAGAACACATTCTCGCATCCGAATACCAGAATGTCACCCCAGACAACCTCACGACCCTTGCATCCCAACACCCGAAGACCACCCACGACTTCGTGCTACAAGCAGTCAACACGGCAATTACTAAGGGCAGACAACTCGATGTAATGGAGCGAGCCAACGACCTCCAGAACACCCAGTACACCACGCTGTACACCGAATACGACCGCATCTACAAGATGCTGCGAAGTGAAGAGCTTGTCACACAGAAAATGGCAGCAGATCTCAAGAGCAAGAAGGATTGCGACCCAGCTAAGTTGCAAGAGCTGGGGAAGAAATACAAGGAAGCCAACAACCTGTGCAAGCAGTTCAGCGAGATCTGCGAGAAGGAGAAGAAGAAGGCACAAGATGCTGAGGCGAAGAACCAGGCCCTACAACAAGAAGTCGATGACCTGAAGGCTCGGCTTGAGGCAGGAGACACCACACAGAACGGAGGTAGGGGCCGCTCAGGCCGCCGACCCTCTCGTTCCCGCCCACGCGAGACCTCACTCGAGCAGCTATTGCGTAGGTATCGCGAAGCTGCTGGTGGAGGGGGCGGTGGCGGTGGTGGTGATAACGATAACGATGGAGACGACGATGACCGTGGCGACAATGGCCGAGGACGTGACAACGACCGTCCGCGACCAGGACCCAACAACAGTCGTGACTCGAGAATGCGCAACACCCGCACCCAGACACCACTGGTTGACCTTCCAGAACGTCTCTTCACCATTGACCGCACCCTCACTCGCGGCATGGAGATCGGCAAGGGTGTGCCCGACCCTAAGCACTTCAAGAACGATGACGACCCCAATTTCGACAGCTGGTACAGCAGTGTTCTCCTAAAGCTGACTGTAGCAACCTTCCGCACTGAGGCAGATGGTCTGCGCTTCGTGTATGGGTGGACACAAGGTGATCCTCAGCGAAGCATCAAGCCGAGGATCCCTGTGCCTGGACAGCAGTCCTTCAACGAGTTCAAGACTGGAGAAGAGTTATTAGACTGGATGACACGCCAATATGGCACACGCAATGAGGGAACCAAGGCTATGGTTGACATTGCTACCTGCAAGCAAGAACAAGGCGAAACCTTTGTAGCCTTCCATGCCCGCTACTCGAAGTTGCGCGCCTGGATGTCATGGACCGATGAGACCGAGCTCATGCTGTTCCGTAACCGACTGAACCGCAAGTACTTCATCAAGACCTTCGGCGACCGCGAAGTCGACCGCCGCCTAGACAGCATGCAAGACGTTATCGAGGAGTGCACCGCACTGGACGAGAGTTTCTACGAGACAGATCGACTATACCCGCAGAAGGAGCGCCCCCGGGGCAATGGCAACTCGAACAGCAATGGCGGCCAGAACAACCAGAACAACGGCAACGCAGTTGCTAGTGCCGCTGCCGGTGTAGCAGGTGCCTTGGTACAGCGCCCACTACAGTACGCTGGTACCAAGAAGAAGGAGGATCTGCCGACACATCTACAGAACCTGCCTACGCTCAACCGTGAGCAGCGCGAAGACCTTAAGAAGCAGGGTAAGTGCTACCGCTGCCGTACAGGTTCTCACGTGTCGACCAACCCTGAATGCCCAATGTATGGGTACGATGGCGACTATCGCCCACCGCGTCCACGCAATACCACGCCGAATCCGAACGCGAACCTCAGTTCCCTAGCCGCCGATCCGCGGCAGGGAAATGGCACGACCGCTGCCTAAGCGTGGTAGACAGCGGTCACCCGAACTTCCTAGGACAGAAAGAGCATGAGATTGAGAGACACGGAACGCAAGAGACGGTAACAGACTATAGTGAGGAGCTTAAGATATCGGCATGCGCACTGGATAAGCAACAGCCAGCTGTGTACCCTCACATAGTGTTACCCGTAATGATACAACAGAGAAAGGCTCGAGGCCTTGTAGATTCTGCTTCCACCTCTCTCTTTCTTGACTGGAAATTCACACGCAAATACACAATACCCCTGATCCCTTTGACGCAAAGCCGACGACTAACACTGGGAGATGGAACGGCCACTGCGCGGCAGATTACACACGCGGCCCCTGTAGACGTAGTCATAGGCGATCATCACGAGCAAATGTTATGCTACGTCACCGACCTCGAATACGACATCGTCTTTGGCCTGCCGTGGCTTACAGCGCACAACCCAAACATCTTCTGGGAGACAGGCGAGGTGGCATTCAGGTCGGATTACTGCTTTGGTCACTGTCTACAGAATAAGACACCGACAACAGTGCAATCCCTGAACCACCGCGAGAAGAAGAAGCAGGCACCAGTACGGTACGGACCAGAGCCCTTCACTGGAGATGTAGCGAGCTTCACAGCAGGAGGAGCAGAGCTGAATGCCTCATCATATGACCTGGAAGACATAGACGATGAAGAAGTGGACTGCCAGGGCGTTTCTCAACGCGCGTGGGGGATGTACGCGCACCGGCCTGGGGCTGAGTGCTTCTACATCATGCCCACTAGGCGTGAGAGCGACGGCGGAGAGCTTAAGCTGAGTGCAATGGCTGCTGATGATCTGGACCAATTCTTGAACAAGCAGTTCAATCACAACCCGAAGGAGAAGTTGCCGCCAATGTACCACGATATTGCGGACGCTTTCTCAGCTAAGGATCATGAAGGACTCCCACCTCACCGACTAGGCGTAGATCATGAGATTCACATTAAGCCTGATGGTCCACAAGAGCCACCATACCGCAAGCCCTACGGCCTAGCTGAGAAGGAGAACGAGGCAGTTAAAAAATGGCTAGACGAGCAAACATCTGAAGGGAAGGTGCGGAAAGCAGGGCAAAAGACGAACCAGTCTCCTGCACCAGTGCTAGTGGTACGTAAGCCTGGAGGTGGGCTGCGTGTTTGTATCGACTACAGAGGATTGAATGCGATCACTATCAAGAACCGGTATCCGATTCCCTTGATACAAGAGACGCTCAACCGCATGCACGGCAAGAAGTACTTCACAAAGCTGGACATTGTAGCAGCCTTCAACAAGTTACGGATAGCTGAAGGGCACGAGTGGTTGACAGCGTTTGCGACACGATACGGCATCTACGAGTGTCTAGTGTTGCCATTCGGCTTGTGCAACGGACCAGCATCGTTCCAATCATACATCAACAAGGTCTTGCAAGAACACCTAGACGACTTTGTGTCGGCCTACCTGGATGACGTACTTATCTTCAGTGACACCTTGGAGGAGCACATTGAACACGTGCGGAAGGTTCTCACCAAGCTACGCGATGCAGGACTTACAGTGGACATCGACAAAAGCGAATTCCACCAACAGAAGGTGAAGTATCTTGGGCTAATCATAACCCCTGACGGCATCGAGATGGACCCCGAGAAACTCGAATGTATTCAGACATGGGAAGCTCCTGAGAACCTGAAGGATGTCCAGGCCTTCCTTGGATTTGCCAACTTCTACAGGCGATTCATCGAAGCATTTTCGCGCATAGCTGCTCCTCTCACAAACCTGACCAAGTCGGACGGACCAAGCAATCACAAGAACAGAAGGATTCAATGGTCACTAGATTGCCAACGAGCCTTTGACAATTTGAAAGCTGCGTTCAGCAAAGCCGGCATGCTCGCACATTACGTGCCAGGCAGGGAAACAGTAATAGAGACAGATTCTTCAGATTTTGTGAACGCCGGCGTGCTTTCGCAGTATGACGAGAATGGTGTGCTACATCCTGTGGCCTTCTACTCGAAGAAGTTGAGTCCACAGGAGTGCAATTATGAAATCTATGATAAGGAACTGTTAGCCATCATCAAGGCTTTTGAGGAATGGAGACCCGAGCTCGCCTGCGAGGCAGATGATGAGGACTCACAGCCAGTCAAGATTTACACCGACCACAAGAACCTGGAATACTTCATGACGACAAAGCAGCTAAATCGGCGACAAGCGCGTTGGGCTGAGTTCTTGTCACAGTTCAACTTCAAGATAATATACCGTCCAGGACTTCAAGGTACAAAGCCAGACAGCCTGACGAGACGCAGCCAGGACCTTCCGCAGGGGGTGGACGACCCTCGGAACCAGCATCAGCATCAGACATTGCTGCCTCCTAAGCGATTCCTTAAGATCGCCTCACTACAGGCAACAGTAGAAGATGCGCCGGAAGAAGAGGAACCAGTACCGCTAAACCCTGAAGCTGAAGAGTTTATGCCTACAGAACGAGATGCGCCTACTGAACAACCGGCGACGCGTGAAAGTCAGCGGGAAGCCGAACTCGAGTATCGAATGTCGACGGCGTACGTAACCGATAACGAGCTCAAGACCGCGATTAAGGACCTGCAGAAAGACCGCACTCCTACACTGCTACAGAGAGCGAAGATTCACCCAGCACACTGCAAAGTGGATGGCGACCTGCTATATGTTCGAAACCAATACGACGGCTGGAGCTTATGGGTACCAAATGACCAAGCTTTACAGACCAGGATAATCAAGATAAACCATGACGCTCCAGCAGCAGGCCATCCAGGACGAGCTCGCACTTATGAACTCGTAGCACGTGAATTCTACTGGCCTGGATTAGCGAGATCCGTGCGCAGATACACCGCGAATTGCCGCACCTGCCGTACAACAAAATCTCTGCACTCCCAGCCACTAGGATTACTACAGCCACTTCCTGTTCCAGATCGGCCTTGGAAACACATTGCAGTCGACTTCGTTGTCGGACTCCCAGACAGCACTCTTGACGGCATGGTCTACAACAACATTATGACCGTCACTGACAGGCTCACTAAGGAAGTCGAGCTGATCCCTATTGGCGCAATGACAGCACAGAATACGGCAAGGCTTTTCCTCAAACATGTGTTCTGTCGGCGCGGGTTTCCTGACACCATTACATCAGACCGTGGCAAGCAGTGGGTTGCTACCTTCTGGAAGAAACTCTGCAAGATGCTCCGCACAAATCGCAAGCTGAGTTCTTCGTATCACCCAGAAACTGATGGACAGTCAGAACGCACTAACCAGGCGATGGAACAGTATCTCCGCATGTTCACCAACGAGGCACAGGATGACTGGGCAGAATGGCTGTGCCTTGCTCAGTTCGCGATCAACAATCACCTGTCTGAGACTACTGGTGTGTCGCCGTTCTACGCCACCTTAGGATACAACCCTGAGTTTACCATAGGGTCCGAATGAGATAGTTGTTGTTCTACGAAGCTACGAAAGAGGAGCGCGAGGCGCGGCGAAGTTATAAAGCAAAGCCAAGCCGCGCTAACCCGATGCAGAAGGTCCGCGGTTCAGCCGGGCCGACGCAGCTATAGTGAGGGGTCGCGGGCTGCCCGTGACAGTACCCCCCCTCCCAAAACACGCCTCAGTCCTCTGAGCGTTATTCACCTTGTGAGGCCACTTGCCTGTCGAGCTCCATAATCGCGCGAACGCCGAATCATCCTCTAGTGCCCTGTCGTCATCCGATAACATCGCATTCGCTCTATTAAGACCATCCTCGACCGGCTTCCTTCGAGAAACATGTTGCCTAGTTAGCTAGCTTGCCCCAGATCTAAGTCTGTCTTCGGCTCGCACTCGCGTATGATCCTTATGACCAAAGTTGGGTATTATTGTAGGCTCTGTAGGCTCCACTCGAGTATCGAATATGTGCGGAGCAGATTCTATTAGAGGCAAGGCTCGAGGCGACTCATTCGTGACGGTGTCTTTCGGAATGACCCTGATCGAGTTGAGCCCGGGTATCTCAGTGGCTGGTAGGGACCAGTCAGATGGAGCTGCGAAGCCTATAGGCGTAGACAACTCCGGCCGGTTATGGTGAAAGTCTACAACAGCGGCGGCTACGTGTTCAAGCATGTCCTCTGCAGGTTGCTAGGTCTCACCATCCTCCTCGTTCTGATATCCAGCCCATTTCACCTTGTACTATGTATCTACTTTGCGCTTGTGCCCCTTCTTCACCTTGCCTGCCCGCTTACGGGTGTATATGTCAAGGATCTTTTCCACCTCGTACATGTGCGTAGGTGCTGCCACTATATCGGCTACTACATCAGCCTCGGTGGTGTCAGGTTCGATAGTTATCGGTGGTGGCGGCGCCAGATGCTGCCCTTCAAGTGGTGGGAAATCGGGGTGGTCGGCTCGTTATAGTAGTGAGGTGTGGAAGCAGTTATTAAGTCCTACTAGAGCGTCTGATAGTTTCAGTCGATAAGAGAGTCTGGCCGGCATAACTTCCGTGATCTGGTAAGGGCCGGCATATCTCCTGTCTAGCTTCTTAGATAGTCGAGTCGTGCGGATGTTCTTAGTACTAAGATACACCTAATCACCTACCTTGTAGTCTAGAGGAATGCTTCGGTGGCGGTTTGCTACCTCTGCTTAGAGAGCTTGTGACATTCGTATATTCTCTTAAAGGTGTTTATAAAGCTCGCAAATTCGACGCACAAAGGTTTCTGCTGATCGCGCATCTAGTCGCTAGAGAGTGGTCAGTCCTCCCTCCTTTCTAGCGTTTAGGTCAACTCGCTCTATAAACTCAGGGTTGTATCCTAAGGTGGCGTAGAACGGCGACATACCAGTAGTCTCAGACAGGTGATTGTTGATCGCGAACTAAGTAAGGCACAGCCATTCTGCCTAGTCATCCTGTGCCTCGTTAGTGAACATACGGAGATACTGTTCTATCGCCTAGTTAGTACGTTCTGACTATCCATCAGTTTCTGGGTGATACGAAGAACTTAGCTTGCGATTTGTACGGAGCATCTTGCAGAGTTTCTTCCAGAAGGTAGCAACCCACTGCTTACTACGGTCTGATGTAATAGTGTTAGGAAACCCGCGCCGACAGAACATATGTTTAAGGAAAAGCCTTGCCGCATTCTGTGCTGTCATTGCGCCAATAGGGATCAGCTCGACTTCCTTAGTGAGCCTGTTAGTGACGGTCATAATGTTGTTATAGACTATGCCGTCAAGAGTGCTGTCTAGGAGTCCGATAACGAAGTCGACTGTAATGTGTTTCTAAGGCCGATCTGGAACAGGAAGTGGCTGTAGTAATCCTAGTGGCTAGGAGTGCAGAGATTTTGTTGTACGGTAGGTGCGGCAATTCGCGGTGTATCTACGCACGGATCTCGCTAATCCAGGCCAGTAGAATTCACGTGCTACGAGTTCATAAGTGCGAGCTCGTCCTAGATAGCCTGCTGCTAGAGCGTCATGGTTTATCTTGATTATCCTAGTCTATAAAGCTTGGTCATTTGGTACCTATAAGCTCTAGCCGTCGTATTGGTTTCGAACATATAGTAGGTCGCTATCCACTTTATAGTGTGCTAGGTGAATCTTCGCTCTCTATAGCAGTGTAGGAGTACGGTCTTTCTATAGGTCCTTAATCGCGGTCTTAAGCTCGTTATCGGTTACGTACGCCGTCGACATTCGATACTCGAGTTCGGCTTCCCGCTGACTTTTACGCGTCGCCGGTTGTTTAGTAGGCGCATCTCGTTCTGTAGGTATAAACTCTTTAGCTTTAGGGTTTAGCGGTACTAGTTCCTCTTCTTCCGGCGTATCTTCTACTGTTGCCTATAGTAAGGCGATCTTAAGGAATCGCTTAGGAGGTAGCAATGTCTGATACTGATGCTGGTTCCGAGGGTCGTCCACCCCCTACGGAAGGTCCTAGCTACGTCTCGTCAGGCTGTCTAGCTTTATACCTTGAAGTCCTAGACGGTATATTATCTTAAAGTTGAACTGTGACAAGAACTTAGCCCAACGCGCTTGTCGCCGATTTAGCTGCTTTGTCGTTATGAAGTATTCTAGGTTCTTGTGGTCGGTGTAAATCTTGACTGGCTGTGAGTCCTTATCATCTGCCTCGTAGGCGAGCTCGGGTCTCTATTCCTTAAAAGCCTTGATGATAGCTAACAGTTCCTTATCATAGATTTCATAATTGCACTCCTATGGACTCAACTTCTTCGAGTAGAAGGCTATAGGATGTAGCATACCATTCTCGTCATACTGCGAAAGCACGCCGGCGTTCACAAAATCTGAAGAATCTGTCTCTATTACTGTTTCCCTACCTAGCACGTAATGTACGAGCATGCCGGCTTTGCTAAACGTAGCTTTCAAATTGTCAAAGGCTCGTTAGTAATCTAGTGACCATTGAATCCTTCTGTTCTTGTGATTGCTTGGTCCGTCCGACTTGGTCAGGTTTGTAAGAGGAGTAGCTATACGCGAAAATGCTTCGATGAACCGCCTATAGAAGTTGGCAAATCCAAGGAAGGCCTAGACATCCTTTAGGTTCTTAGGAGCTTCCTATGTCTGAATACATTCGAGTTTCTCGGGGTCTATCTCGATGCCGTTAGGGGTTATAATTAGCCCAAGATACTTCACCTTCTGTTAGTAGAATTCGCTTTTGTCGATGTCCACTATAAGTCCTACATCGCGTAGCTTAGTGAGAACCTTCCGCACGTGTTCAATGTGCTCCTCTAAGGTGTCACTAAAGATAAGTACGTCATCTAGGTAGGCCGACACAAAGTCGTCTAGGTGTTCTTGTAAGACCTTGTTGATATATAATTGGAACGATGCTGGTCCGTTGCACAAGCCGAATGGCAACACTAGACACTCGTAGATGCCGTATCGTGTCGCAAACGCTGTCAACCACTCGTGCCCTTCAGCTATCCGTAACTTGTTAAAGGCTGCTACAATGTCCAGCTTTGTGAAGTACTTCTTGCCGTGCATGCGGTTGAGCGTCTCTTGTATCAAGGGAATCGGATACCGGTTCTTGATAGTGATCGCATTCAATCCTCTGTAGTCGATACAAACACGCAGCCCACCTCTAGGCTTACGTACCACTAGTACTGGTGTAGGAGACTGGTTCGTCTTTTGCCCTGCTTTCCGCACCTTCCCTTCAGATGTTTGCTCGTCTAGCCATTTCTTAACTGCCTCGTTCTCCTTCTTAGCTAGGCCGTAGGGCTTGCGGTATAGTGGCTCTTATGGACCATTAGGCTTAATGTGAATCTTATGATCTACGCCTAGTCGGTGAGGTGGGAGTCCTTTATAATCCTTAGCTAAGAAAGCGTCCGTAATATCGTGGTACATTGGCGGCAACTTCTCCTTCGGGTTGTGATTGAACTGCTTGTTCAAGAATTGGTCTAGATCATTAGCAGCTATTGCACTTAGCTTAAGCTCTCCGCCGTCGCTCTTACGCCTAGTGGGCATGATGTAGAAGCACTTAGCCCCAGGCCGGTGCGCGTACATCCCCCACGCGCGTTAAGAAACGCCCTGGCAGTCCACTTCTTCATCGTCTATGTCTTCTAGGTCATATAATAAGACATTCAGCTCTGCCCCTCCTGCTGTGAAGCTCGCTACATCTCCAGTGAAGGGCTCTAGTCCGTACCGTACTAGTGCCTGCTTCTTCTTCTCGCGGTGGTTCAGGGATTGCACTATTGTCGGTGTCTTATTCTGTAGACAGTGACCAAAGCAGTAATCCGACCTGAATGCCACCTCGCCTATCTCCTAGAAGATGTTTAGGTTGTGCGCTATAAGCCACGGCAGGCCAAAGACGATGTCGTATTCGAGGTCGGTGACGTAGCATAACATTTGCTCGTGATGATCGCCTATAACTACGTCTATAGGGGCCGCGTGTGTAATCTGCCGCGTAGTAGCCGTTCTATCTCCTAGTGTTAGTCGTCGGCTTTGCGTCAAAGGGATTAGGGGTATTGTGTATTTGCGTGTGAATTTCTAGTCAAGAAAGAGAGAGGTGGAAGCAGAATCTATAAGGCCTCGAGCCTTTCTCTGTTATATCATTACGGGTAACACTATATAAGGGTACATAGCTAGCTGTTGCTTATCCAGTGCGCATGCCGATATCTTAAGCTCCTCACTATAGTCTGTTACCGTCTCTTGCGTTCCGTGTCTCTCAATCTTATGCTCTTTCTGTCCTAGGAAGTTCGGGTGACCGCTGTCTACTACGCTTAGGCAGCGGTCGTGCCATTTCCCTGCCGCGGATCGGCGGCTAGGGAACTGAGGTTCGCGTTCGGATTCGGCGTGGTATTGCGTAGACGCGGTGGGCGATAGTCGCTATCGTACCTATACATTGGGCATTTAGGGTTAGTCGACACGTAAGAACCTGTACGGCAGCGGTAGCACTTACCCTGCTTCTTAAGGTCTTCGCGCTGCTCACGGTTAAGCGTAGGCAGGTTCTGTAGATGTGTCGGCAGATCCTCCTTCTTCTTAGTACCAGCGTACTGTAGTGGGCGCTATACTAAGGCACCTGCTACACCGGCAGCGGCACTAGCAACTGCGTTGCCGTTGTTCTGGTTGTTCTAGCCGCCATTGCTATTCGAGTTGCTATTGCCCCGGGGGCGCTCCTTCTGCGGGTATAGTCGATCTGTCTCGTAGAAACTCTCGTCCAGTGCGGTGCACTCCTCGATAACGTCTTATATGCTGTCTAGGCGGCGGTCGACTTCGCGGTCGCCGAAGGTCTTGATGAAGTACTTACGGTTCAGTCGGTTACGGAACAGCATAAGCTCGGTCTTATCGGTCCATAACATCTAGGCGCGCAACTTCGAGTAGCGGGCATAGAAGGCTACAAAGGTTTCGCCTTGTTCTTACTTATAGGTAGCAATGTCAACCATAGCCTTGGTTCCCTCATTGCGTGTACTATATTGGCGTGTCATCTAGTCTAACAACTCTTCTCTAGTCTTGAACTCGTTAAAGGACTGCTGTCTAGGCATAGGGATCCTCGGCTTGATGCTTCGCTAAGGATCACCTTGTGTCCACCTATACACGAAGCGCAGACCATCTGCCTTAGTGCGGAAGGTTGCTACAGTCAGCTTTAGGAGAACACTGCTGTACTAGCTGTCGAAATTGGGGTCGTCATCGTTCTTGAAGTGCTTAGGGTCGGGCACACCCTTGCCGATCTCTATGCCGCGAGTAAGGGTGCGGTCAATAGTGAAGAGACGTTCTAGAAGGTGAACCAGTGGTGTCTAGGTGCGGGTGTTGCGCATTCTCGAGTCACGACTGTTGTTAGGTCCTAGTCGCGGACGGTCGTTGTCACGTCCTCGGCCATTGTCGCCACGGTTATCGTCGTCTCCATCGTTATCGTTATCACTACCACCGCCACCGCCCCCTCTACCAGCAGCTTCGCGATACCTACGCAACAGCTGCTCGAGTGAGGTCTCGCGTAGGCGGGAACGAGAGGGTCGGCGGCCTGAGCGGCCCCTACCTCCGTTCTGTATAGTGTCTCCTGCCTCAAGCCGAGCCTTCAGGTCATCGACTTCTTGTTGTAGGGCCTAGTTCTTCGCCTCAGCATCTTGTGCCTTCTTCTTCTCCTTCTCGTAGATCTTGCTGAACTGCTTGTATAGGTTGTTAGCTTCCTTGTATTTCTTCCCTAGCTCTTGTAACTTAGCTAGGTCGCAATCCTTCTTGCTCTTGAGATCTGCTGCCATTTTCTATATAACAAGCTCTTCACTTCGCAGCATCTTGTAGATACGGTCGTATTCGGTGTATAGCGTAGTGTACTAGGTGTTCTAGAGGTCGTTGGCTCGCTCTATTACATCGAGTTGTCTGCCCTTAGTAATTGCCGTGTTGACTGCTTGTAGCACGAAGTCGTGGGTGGTCTTCGGGTGTTGGGATGCAAGGGTCGTGAGGTTGTCTAGGGTGACATTCTGGTATTCGGATACGAGAATGTGTTCTGCCTCGTCGAGTAATAGATACACCTCGTCTAGGTCGCCGCCTAGGTTCTCTTCGAGCTTGAACTCGAACAGTTCTGTAAAGTCAATCTCACCACCTTCTTCTCGCTCGAAGGCCTTCTAGTAAGCTTTATCAATCTCTTGTTGTAGCGCGACACCGGTGTCTACTGTGACCCGCCGGTTGTCGTCCTGTGTCTGACTCTAAGGAAAAGAGGAGAGGTCGGGGAAAAGAGATGTACGCTGCTTGCTTTTGCCCTTAGGCTTAGGTGGCGGTGGCATGCCGCCGTTCGCTGTTTGTGAAGTCATGTTGTCTAGGTTCGGGGGAGGCGTGACGGTGCCTGTATCCTGACTGTCTACGAGCGCGCGACTACCTACTAATAGTGTCGCCGCGTTACGTTCTCTAGGCATCTGCGCGCTGTGCGCCTTACCGTGTTCTGTGTTCTGATGCGGCTCTGCGCGTTCTCGAGTTCTGCGGTTCTGTCTGTTCCTATTGTTACGCGTCCCTTACCTAGATCCGCGATCTGGGTAGTAAGGTAGAACAAACTGTAAGGGCGCGCGTACTATAGGGTCCGAATGAGATAGTTGTTGTTCTACGAAGCTACGAAAGAGGAGCGCGAGGCGCGGCGAAGTTATAAAGCAAAGCCAAGCCGCGCCAACCCGATACAGAAGGTCCGCGGTTCAGCCGGGCCGACGTAGCTACAGTGAGGGGTCGCGGGCTGCCCGTGACAGTATTAATGACTTAGGTAGGCTCTGTATAGATCCACTGTTATCGGCCTTCGATAGTATTAAAACCGCCTTAATATTTTCTCCTAGCCTTCGTAACGGTGTCTCTAATAATCCCCTATCGGAAAATTTTGCCCTAA
Organism: Fulvia fulva; assembly: GCF_020509005.1. Classification (NCBI taxonomy): domain Eukaryota; kingdom Fungi; phylum Ascomycota; class Dothideomycetes; order Mycosphaerellales; family Mycosphaerellaceae; genus Fulvia; species Fulvia fulva. Next base: position 3,144,988 of record NC_063019.1, read on the forward strand.
AGGGCTTCCTCCTAATAGGATTACGCTATAGCGCTCGACTCGGCTAGTTAGTAAAGGTGATACCAAGATCTATATCTCCCCCCTTCTTATTCTTAAACTAGTCGACGTAACTATACGCTTTTATAGCTTTTGTATCGGGATCCTAGAACAGCTATTGTTTTGTAGTGTTTTCTAAGTAGCCTATAAATACGGCTTCTTTTCCTCGGTTCATTAACTTGTCTCTCCTTAAGCCTTAAGGTTAGGCTCTTAGGTCTATATAGACTATAGCTTTGTATCCCTAGACGCGGAAATAGTCGACTAACGGTACTTAGCTAGTAAAGGCTTCTTCTAGTAAAAGAGCAATACTATTAATAATCGGACTATTAGGCAGTCTATTTCTAATTATAGTCTATACTTATAAAGCTTCTAGCTAGAACTTAACTAGTATACTAGAGTCTTTAAGTATAGCCTGGACTATGTTCTTAGAGGCTTGAATTGACCTTTCTATAGGTCTATTTTGAAGGGAGTTATAGGCATTAGTTATGTCTATCTAAGTACTAAACTCCTTCTCCTACTCTTTTAGTAAGGCGAGAATTTCCTTTATACTATTACTACGGATTGTAGACAGAAAGCACCTTGACTACCGTTCTGTCTAGACCTTCTAATCCCGTAGGGCTATAGGAGCGTCGCTCTTAGCCTTTAAAGGGATTACCTACTTCTTCCTAGAGAAGTTATCTACAATCTTAAGCTAATATTTATATCCTAGCCTAGAGACTACGCCCTAAAAAGGCCTATAGATATTAATAGAGATAAGGGCTAGCCTCTCCCCTTTCCTCTCTATAGTAGGTCCTTTGAACTTCCTTATATTTATAAGGGAGCAGACCTTATAGTTCTAGTGTTTAGAAGGAATAGGAATAGGATCTTTCTTATTAGTGACTCTATATAGGTTTCTTAGCAGTCCCTTACTAAGGTGTACATATCTTCTATCCTATAGCTCCTACTAATCTTCGGACTTAGTATTAGCTATAGCGGTACCGTCACGTTCTTAAGAGAGTATACTAGTATACTATAGCTTAAGAATTTCCGAGATCGAGTAGATAAACGGTACTCCTCCTCGAAGTTTGGTCTAGATAACGGGTTTACTAGACAAGGATTTTAGGGTAAAACTGGGTAGTTAGATAGTAAACTGTTGGCTAAACTAATTCTACGAAACAAGACTAACTCTAAGGCTAGGAACAAATAGGACATTTTCTAAGACAATTTGCTTTCTAGAAGGACTACCTATTACTACACTTCCTATATATATAGCTTGTAGATAGCCACCCCTAACCTTGATCCACTTCCTCTTTTAAAGAGGCTTTAGTGTCCTAAATAGTGAATCTTAGTCAGTCATATGTAATGATGTATAAGAGTTAGGTAACCACTCGGACGAGGGGTACTTACCTTTAGCTTCTATAGTAGAATAGGCAACCTCATTAATATCATTATCTTCTAATAGTATCTTAGAGTCTGATACGTCTTCCTAAGTCATATAGGCCCTTATAGGCTTCTTACTAGAGGAGGCCTTTAGCTTACGGCTCTTCTTTATCTACTTTATAAGGTCCGTTATCACCTTAAGGACATTACGAAGGTTTAGTAATAATAACCTCCTACGAGGTAGTAACGGTTATCTCTTAGTAGGGTAGGTAACCCTAGCTAGTTTGTCCTTGTTCCTAATAGCCTACTAAGCTATAGAAAGGTGTAGGCACTTGCTTATAAAATAGTCACTATTATAGAGATAGTACGTAAGCTTGCTCTAGAAACCCTTCTTAGCGAATATAGCTATCCCTTAATAAATTATTGATTCTTGCTTCTCCCTAAGGATTATAAGAATGTCTTATAGTAAGAGATTCACCTAGGCATCAATTGTATCGCGAATTGAGCTAAATAAGTCTAGTAGAGCTACTAAAAGTTACTAGATCTTTCTGTCCTTAATCTTGATGTCTTAGAACTAAGGCGAGATTAAAACAGCCCTCCTTATAATTGAGCTAAGCTCCTACTAGGCGTTATCTATTGACTAGTCCTCTATTATTACGAAATTAGTATATTACTAAAGCAAACTTCTTCTAGTAGCGAGAAGTCTTCTCTTGTATTTAGCTTTAGCCTATTCCTACAACTCCTTCGTATACTAGATCTCGTATATTATCTCTTAATCATCTGTCGACAGACAGATATACATCTTATATAGGGCCGTTACATTGTACCGTCTATACGATACCTTCCTTATTGCTTGATCTAAAGGAAGGGATGACTCCGATAATATAGAGTGTGTCGCTATAGATAGGATTATAGCGGGAATGTCCGTAATAATGTCTTTGAGGACCTAGTTAATCTACTTTAATACTAGGTATATTCTTATTAGCTTGAACTATGTTTCGTAGTTCTCTCTTATTAGAACAGGTACTACTCTCTTTCTTATAAACCTAGTCTCGTTCTCCATTTTTGTAAGTTAAGGGACAGGTTAGCTACCCTTAGGTAAAAGGATGTATTCGGTCGTACGCGATCGGATCGAAATAGGATAAACCGAACCGAACGCGAGGTTGATAGCGGAGAGGATAGCTATCCGCCGGGAAGAGGAGGAAAGTCGGTCGGTAAGGATTGTGTTAGTACTAAGACACTATAGCGTAACTCTCTTAGTAGAGGGGGTTTCTAAGACACTACGGCTCTCTTAGAATGAATAGTTAGTCGATACGAACGAACGCGATGTCCGGAGAGCGACTCTTCTTAGTAAGCTCGCCTATTTATCTAAGGTATTAGTATAGGCTCCCTAACTCGGAGTCTAATAGTGCCTTACTAGGCTCTTTTACGTCTTATATACACCTATAGCACGGCTATAGCTTCCTATATAAGGCGGGTACGGCCTCTAGTCTGCCTTCCTTTTGTTCTAAAGAGGAATAACTCTAATACGACTTTGTCGAGGGTAAAAACACCGAGTTACTAACCCGGGCTTATAACCTATTAAATAGGTACGAGTTACGTAGTAGTAGAAGACGGCGAATTATACGAAAGACGAAGAAGGACCTAATAGGATAGCGTGTATCTATATATAGTATCGCTAGTATTAGTATAGGTAGATACTAGGTGTCCGGATATTTACTAGCCTATAGGCTAGTAAACCCTAGTTACGTAATCTAGTTATATAACACACCTACACCTATATACTTGTCCTACGGCCTATATATTCTCAACATATATTACGCTCACGGGCTCCTATATTAGCTTACGATATCCTTACTATCTTACTAGTATAGTAATATCTCTACCCTTAGGCTTTAAATCTAGAATTCCCTCTACTATCTAGGCCTAGAAAGTATTTCTAGTATTAGAGCGATCGGAAAAAATAGCGACGACGACGGTAGTAGACGACCGAGAGTAAGGGGGAGACGAGTAGAGGACGCTCTATAAGAAGGCGGAAGAGATAGTAGCGGTAGAAGAAGAGAGATTTCCGGAGAGAGCACTAAAAGGAGTAATAAGCGAACTACTCGGGGGACTAAAGGCGCTTAAACGACAAATAAGCACTACGATCAATATAGCAATCGAGGTAGTAATACGAAACGTAAGAAATAACCCTTAAAGAGACCCGAGACAGACCTAGGGCCTAACAACCTAGGCAATAATTGCAAGCCAACCTACCCCCCCCCTAGAGTATAGTACTACGAGTCTATATTACGGACTAGAAAGAGAAGGAAGAGATAGGAAAGATGACCGGGAGGGAGATAGTCGAGAAGATCGGAGTAAAGGGAATAGTAGGGATAAGGGTAGACAATAAAGGGGTCAAGCTATTTATAGTATATATATAGGATAAGAAGGCCCTCGAAATAAATAAGGAGTAGACATTAAAGATCGGGAGTATAGCGAAAGTCTCCTATCTGTTAAACAGGTACGGGTAGATGGTAGCGGAGTAGAGTAAGAGATTAATCTTCAACTGACTAATAGCACGAGCATGCAGCAATATATCAGGAACCAATATGTTGATTGTGTTGGATGTCTATCTAAGCTAAAGGGGAGAGAAGGTATTTCCCTACAAGCTGAGTCATCGTGGATGCCTCAGGCTGCCAGATCACTTCCTGATTGTTGACTCCCTTTGAGATGCTACATCTTAACACTCCCACTCATCTCGTATGGGAGGTTACAGTCTGCTCACTTCCTGTCAATAGTACTTGGACCTTTTCATGACAGGTTCAGCTGGCTTACAAACCTCTAGAAGTGTGGACCAGTCTTTGGTTTTGTAAACCCGTCTGCAACTATCTCAGAGGTTGGGGTGTACTCAACAGCAATAAGCCTCCTCCACCAAAGTTTCCTAACAGCGTTATAGGCAATGTCAATGTGCTTCGACTTGTCATGAATATGTGCATCTTTCACCAGGGTGAGGGCAGCTTGATTGTCACCTCTTAATTGGACTGGTCTCAAATTTGATACAGTCTCCTGGTTTCCAGTGATTCTTGGTTAATGGGAACAGTCTCCTACTAACTCTGGATAATCCATTTCTCTTAGCAGTGAAGCTAGGAATTGGGACTGCTTCGCACATGCATTCATGGCCATGTATTCAGCCTCTATTGTGGATGTTGCTACAGACTTTTGCTTCTTGCTTATCCAAGAAACTGGTGCCCCACAGAGGAAGAAGACATACCCAAGGATTGAGACTCTGTCTGCTTTGTCCATTGCATAATCAGAATCACAGTATCCAATAAGGTGTCCTTTTCCAGACTTTAAGAACTGAAGTCCTAGATCAGGGTATGATCTTAGGTACCTAGTGATCTTCTTCAAAGCCTTCATGTGGTAGGTGGATGGGTCACTCACAAATGAGCTCATCCTTCCTAGGGCAAAAGCAATGTCTGGCCTTGTGATTGTTGCTGGCCACATCCAAGTACCATTGATACTCTGGTACTCTGCCTTGTTACACCTCTCATCCATGTGGCTTGAAGGTTTGAGGGCCTCATAGCTGTCTATAGGTGAGTGTGTAGGTGCTGCCTTCTCATAGTTCATTCCCATCTTGGCTAGGCTGTCCCTAACAAAGTGTCCTTGGTCAAGTTTTAGGATTCCTCTCTTCCTGTCCCTTGTGACTCTCATGCTAAGGATCTTTTCAGGTTCACCTAGATCTTTGATCTTGAAGATCTTGCTAAGTTCTCTTTTGAACCAGAGAACATCTGTCAACTTTAGTGCAGCAATTGGAATGTCATCCACATGTATAAGGATTATGATCTCCCTCTTCTTATAGATAAGTAGGCATGGATCCACTTCTGACTGTGTGAATCCAATCTCTCTAAGCTTTGACACACAGAGTTGATTCCAATCTCTAGCTGCTTGCTTAAGTCCATACAAGCTTTTGAGGATTTTGAACACCATGTTTGGTGGAAGCTCAACTCCTGGTGGTGGTAACATGAAGATGTCTTCATGGAGGGTGCTTTCTGTGAATGCATTGTTCACATCCACTTGGTGAAGATGAAGATCCTTCTTACACACAATAGCCATAAACACCCTAAGGGTGTCCTGTCTTACTGTAGGTGCAAATGTCTCCATAAAGTCAACACCAAACTTCTGTGAGAAGCCCCTTGCAACTAGTCTAGCCTTGAACTTTTCAATAGCTCCACTAATGCTTCTCTTAATATCAAAGACCCATCTTGATGTAACCAGATTTGCTCCTTTTGGTGGAACAGAATTTTCCCAGGTGTTGTTACTCTGTAGAGCATCTAGTTCCTTTTGGATTGCTTCCTTCCAAAGATGTCCCCATTTCTTGTCATTCACAGCATCCTTGTAGGATTTTGGAATTAGGACCTCTTGCTTGTATGCAATAGCTTCTACAGTTGCTGCAAAGGCCATTTCCTCAACTTCTTCCAGGAATTCGCTATCCCATGGTATTGAACTGTCCACTAATTGCATGGCTGCAAAGAAAGCTTGGTGAAAAGCAGCAAGGTTCTCTGAGAGGTCTATTGCTTCTCCCACTTCAGTGGTTAGTTCGGGCTTAGGGACTATGGATTTTGGGGCTTTCTATTTCATGTCATAGCCCTCAACATCATAGTCAGCCTTTCTCTTTCCAAGGGATGATTTAGGGACCGTCACTTGTGACCTAGTAACGTCTATTTCCTGGGGATCTAGGGAGCTTCTCTCAATTGGCTGATCGATTTTCTGAAATTCCCCTACGTTCTCCGGAGGTTGGGGAAGTTGCACAAACAGCTTTCTCGGCTAAGCGACTTTAGGGCTCTCAATTGGCTGATCTATTTCGGGGGTGCTCTGATGGACGCCTGAATGGTAGGTAGATTGTCCTAAGGATACGTTCTTCCTCGGCCTTCCTAAGGGCTTCCTAGCTAGTGCACTGCTTGGTAGATTCAATGTTGGAACATTGAGACCTATATCACCTCTAGGCTGGTCCTCAAAGAAGTCTGCATGTGTGTGTTGTTTAACAGCTCTCATGTCTGGTTCCCAAAAGAGCCAGGCTTTAGCTGTGTTTTCAACATACCTAATAAACACTGCTTCTTTACCCCTATCCATTAGCTTGTCACTTCTTGCCCATTAAGGTTGGGATCTTGTGTCCATATAGACAACAGCTTTGCATCCCCAAACTTTCAAATGGTTGATGGTCGGTTTGATACCATCAAAAGCCTCATCTAGTGAAACCTTGAACCTATCGTAATCTAGGCCATTTGGCAGTTTGTTCCTTATATAAAGTTTGGGCCTCTAGTGCTACAGGCCAAAATTCAACCGGCATTTTAGCCTCTTCAAGCATTGCCCTTATAGAGTCCTCTGAGGTTTGTATTGACCTCTCAACTGGTCCATTCTGTAGAGAGTTGTATGCCTTAGTCGGCTCGAGCCCAATCCCCAAATCCTTCTCCCACTGCTTCACTAATGCAATAAGTTCTTTTGCATTGTCAAGTCTTACTGCTTTCAGCTGCGCTGATGATTTCCTCTCTGCTTTGATCTTCCAGTTCTGGAGAGCAACTGGAGTATCTTCTCTTTTCCTAAGAGGAAAGGTCCACTTCTTCCTAGAGAAGTTGTCAACAATCTCAAGCCAGTATTTGAATCCTAGTCTTGAGATTGGTAGTGGGCCACATATGTCAATAGATACAAGGGCAAGTCTTTCAGGTCTTCTCTCTGTAACTTTGCCTTTGTACTTCTTCATCTTTGCTATTGAACATACTCTGCACTGGTGAAAGCCATCCTTAGGGATAGGAATGGGTTCTTTTAAGTCTGTTACCTTGTGAAGATTCTGGAGCAAATTCTTCCCAAGGTGTGCAAATCTTCTATGCCAAAGCTCCCACTGCTTCAGGTCGGTCTCTGATTGAGCAGTCACAAAGGCATTCTCTATTAGTGGTGCACATGATAAGTAATGTGCCCGTTCTTGTAGGAGAGGAGAAATCTCATCAATGAATGGAACCCCCCCAAGGAGCTTTGTCTGGACAACAGTCTCACCAGAGGGGGAAACAAGAGAAAATGATGGAGGTTGCACACCAAACTGCTTGCTAAACTGGTTCCATGAAACCAGGTTCACTCCTAGCTTGGGTACAAGCAGGACATCTTCCAAAACAACTTTTCTGCCAGCTCTTCCACTCATCTCTGCATTCCCAATATGAGTGGCCAATAAAAACCCACCTCCCACTTTGATCCATTTCTTCCTTATTAAGGGAGTCATAGATCTAAAGAGGCAGCTTTGGTCAGTCATATAGGATGAAGCACAGGAGTCAAGTAACCACTCTGACGAGGGGAACTTGCCTTGGACTTCTACAGTTGAGTGAGCCACTTTATCATACTCATCATCATCAGACATTGTCTCTGGGGATGAGCTGCATGAGTCACGTGACTCTTGGGCGGAGAAACCTTTTCTAGTCTTCTTTGCTTTAGAGGTATAAGACTGGGCCTGGTTCTTCTAGAGTGACAGCATGTCAGAGCTGAGTTTCTTCACCATTTTCTTAAGTTCTTCTATAGAGGACTTCTCTCTTGGTGTCCTCCTTAAAGTGGGTGGTGGAGATCTCTTCTTCTTGACATGTGTTGTATTCTGGGAAGATGGTGGTTGGGAATGAGATCTAAGGACCTTTCTTGCCTCAGGCAGACTAGGGCAGTCCTTAATCAGATGATCCTTCTCACAGAGAAGGCAGGAGAGTGGTCTTGCTAGACCTGAGGGCTTGACCCAGGTGGCTGCCATGCCATACTCAGCCTTAGAGGGATCCAACCTGGCTTCTTGAGCTTCAAGGATCTTTAAGGTCCTTTTATGATCCATCTTTGGCTGAGCCATGATAGTATCCCTGGCTACATGGTAGTCAGGTAGCAGTGAGCTTAAGAGCTGGGTCATCCTCACATCAGCTTTCCTGTAATGCTGACCCTCTAGGTCAACATCAGCAATCCTTTTTCCAAGAGAAACCAGGTGTGTCCATGCAGATCTGATGGTGAACTCTTCACTCATCTCAAAGGTCACAAATTGCTTTGTGAGCTCATGTGCATGGGTTGGTAGCACCTGGCTATACTTGTTCCAGAGATACACCCACTTCTTAGCAGCTCTTCCAGATTCACATGAGCCCTCAAGCTCAAATTCATCTTCTTCTGTGATCCTACTAAGGATACTGAAGTTGCACACTGCATTGTGTCTTGTCTATGTTGGCGTATTAAGGATCTCTTTAGTTGTAGCCTCTTCTTGGAGTTTTAGAGTCTTGCCCTTGATCTTGTTAAAAGACACTTCCATTAGGTCATCAATTGCAAAGAATGCTAATTGGCTCTCCATCTTGTATCTCTGAAGGTTGAACCATCTCTTCCAATTGTCCCTCCCAAGAATTGGGATTTTGCCTCCCTTCTCCTCTGTCTTCTCTTGGTATGAATCCATAATAAGTTGGATGTAATGAAACAAGGTGTGTATGTTCCAAGGTGGTGGCTTAGATCCTGCTAAGGCTTCTGGTGTAGAATAGGAAAGTTCGTAGGTGTGGATACCAAGGCCTGCTTAGTAAAGTAAAGAAGGAGCGGTGTGAGGTCTCGGGGCTAGGACACAGGTCTGTCTCTCCTAGCAGAGCTTCAAATGACTTACTTGAAGTCCTTCTTGATAGTATCTCGATGCAGTTCTGCCTACAGAGTATCTTTAAGGTATTGGCTTTGAGTAAGCCGCACAGAGTCCTTGTCTAGGTTACCTATCACTTAGTATCGAACTAAGCTCCTTAACAGGATAGACGGGGTAGACTTCTGATTCCCAGATGTTTTCTGCTACGATAGCAAGGGATACAAGTAACCTGTACTGATATAGGTTGCTCTTATTCCTGCACAAACCCGGGCTCATAATCTGTTGAACAGGTACGGGTGGATAGCAGCGGAGTGGAGTAAGAGATCAATCTTCAACTGACTAATAGCACGAGCATACAGCAATATATCAGGAACCAATATGTTGATTGTGTTGGATGTCTATCTAAGCTAAAGGGGAGAGAAGGTATTTCCCTACAAGCTGAGTCATCGTGGATGCCTCAGGCTGCCAGATCACTTCCTGATTGTTGACTCCCTTTAAGATGCTACATCTTAACACTATCAATAGTATATAGTAATTACGTACGGGGTCCTACGAACCTTTAATATATAAAGGGATATACTAAACCTCTAGAGGCAGAACTAGGTAATAGCACTAGGACTATAGATTATAAAGACAGCGTAGGTTAAGAAGAAGATAGAGGAGGGCAAGAGGGCCTCCTCGCTAATCTTATAGGTTATAACACTAGAGCAAGCGAACAAGGTCTTAGACTAAGGGTTATACTAGGACTTTAAGAGGCTAGATATAGAAATCTATTAGAGCAACTATAGAATCCTTTAATATTTTAACTACTAACAGTACGGACATATTATCCTAAAGTATAGCAAAGCTATACTAGTCTGCTCCTACTATACTAGTGATTACGCGACCTAAGAGTACCAAAAACGGAAGGAGGACATAAGATACGTAGTATATAGGAGAAAACACCCGGCATAGTCAAACTAATACCTAGTTAGACTATTAGCCTAGTGGAGAGCGCGGGAAGTAAGGGTAATAATACTAACTAGGTTCCTAGTAGGTAAATAGAAACAACTAGAGAGAACTACCTACCCAAATAAGAGACCCCGGCTATAAGAGGAGCTATAAATAGTGCTAGTAATAGGGAGACTAACGTTCTTATATAAGGCAGCGTAGAGTAATAGACAAATAAGAATCAACTCAATAATAGGGAGCTAACCCTAAAGGGAAGAACAGGAGGAGGGACGGGAAAACTAACAGTAAGACTAATAGTAAGACTAAACGGACCTAGACATAAATATGTCCTAATGCCTTATACTAGTAGACTATTAATCATTTAGTATAATGTGAACAGAAGCAAAGACAAGGTCTAAAGGAGCTTTCTATAAGCCTTAGACCCGGAGGAACACTATATTATAGTAATATAGGAACTATAGATCAACCTATACTCTAGGATTCTATCAACTATACGAGACCCGAGATACTACGTAGTAATAAATAGAATCGAGGGAGTCCTACGAACATATATCTATATTAGTAAGAAGGTACTAGTAGAGGACTAGTAGGCCTAGCCGAGAACCGATAGGGATATCACTATAGTATAGCTCAAAACAACTTAAGGCCAGGTCCTAATCTATAGCGTAAATAACCTACCTCTAGAGTCTAGAAGCAGTACATAACTATATACGCTAGGAAGGCTCCCGGAAGTAATAGACTAACAAAACCACAACATCGTAATAGGAGATTTCAACCTCTACTACCTAAAGTAGGGATCGGACTTCACCCTAGTACACCACTTCTTAGTAGAGAGGCTTATTAGTCAGATAGAAACAGCCTAAATGGACTTGATTACGCTAAAGGGAATAGAAACTTGGGCTAGAAACAACAGTTCTAGTACGCTAGACCTATACTTTATGTCCTACGCCTTAATACGACGGGTAGAAAGCTATATAGTTAATGACTAACTAGAGTCCTTATTAGACCACTATCTAATCCAAACCGACATCTAACTTATAGTTAAGGAGGAGAGGGAACCTAAGAGGAGGCTCTACTAGAAGTAGGCCGAGTAGACACTAGTATAGTAGCGGCTAGAAGGCGAACTAGAACAGGTGAATATTAACGATATATATATAACGGAGGGAATCGACTAAGCAGTAGAGTAGCTAATAGAAGCTATATAAAGGGTAGCCTAGGCCTATATACCTAAGAAGAGATGGTCGCTATACTAGAAGCTATACTAGACACTAGAGTATATAGCCAAAGTTAAGGAGGTAAGGACAGTAAGAAGGAGATAGGAGTAACGACGTACCTAAGCAAACTAGGAAGCCTATAATAACGCGTACAAAGTAAAGAAGACGCAGATCAGAAGAGACAAGACGTAGGAGTAGAGGTCAACTATAGGGATGATTATAGAACACCCGGAACAAATCTAGAGACTAGTAGAATAGGCTAGGAAACTAGACGAGGAACGAAACTCCCCGCCCTAGTTTCCCTTAATATAGGACTAAGACGGGGAAACGTAAACCACTCCGATAGGGAAAGCGAAAGATTCGTAGACCACTTCTTTGGGACTTAGGTAGAGGTAGACCTAAGCAACATCCTAGGAACATATATTCCTCCGCTAAGGGAGGCTAACTAGTAAGTATCTACTATAGAGATCGGAAATATTACTAAGAAACTAAAGGGTAACAAAGCCCTAGGCCTAGATAAGATCCCTAACTATTACCTAAAAGCTAGTACTAGCCTTATTACTCTAGTGCTTACGCTAATCTTTACCTAGTATATAAAGTAGGGGTATTACCTAAAGGCCTTTAGGTAATTACTAACTTTCGTCCTAAGGAAACCCTAAAAGGAAGACTTTACTAAGTTAAAGTCATATAGACCAATTGCGTTACTAAATATACTAGGGAAGCTCCTAGAGAAGGTCGTAGCTATAAGGCTCACCGGAATAGTAGAAGAACATAACCTCCTCCCGGTAACGTAAATAGGGGGGAGATAAAAGAGATCTATCCTTATAGTAGTCGAACTGATTATAGAGCAAATTAGACATATCTAGTACTATAGTAACAATAAGGTAGCCTTACTACTTTTACTAGACATATTAGGGGCTTTCGATAACGTGTCCTACGTAAGGCTCCTATATATCCTTAGAATAAAAAGTATCCTAGCCTAGATAGTACACTTTATATAGTCATTCCTTAAGGACAGAACAACCTAGATCCTCCTAGGGTCCTTTAAAGCCCCGTAGACCCTAATTACGAACACAGGCATCCTATAGGGCTCTACACTCTCCCCAATTCTGTTCCTCCTCTTTATAGCCGACCTAACCCTACTCCTAGAAACAGTAAACACCTTAGTATTAGGGTTCGTAGATAATATAAATATCCTAGCGTAGTCGGGGTCTATAGAGGAAAATTACACACTCCTAGAGGAGAGATATAGACAATACGAAAAGTAGGCAAGAGAGTATAGGGCAAAATTCGTACCGGATAAGTACTAACTTATCTATTTTAGTAAGGTAAAGACAAAACATAACTTAGTAGCACTAGTAAAAATCTAGGGGTTCGAGACCTATCCTATAAGGGAACTTAGAGTCCTTAGGATATAGCTAGACCCGAAACTTAGCTAGGGACCATAAGTAAAGAAGGCGTAAGCGAGAGCGGACACTAATAGACAATTAATCGAGAGACTTACTACGTCAACCTAGGGGGCGACCTTTATAAAGGCCTAGACTATATATAACGCTATTGTTAAGCCCGTAATGCTATATAGAGTAGCAATTTAGGTAGCGGAAAAACACATCCTAAAGAGAATTAAGGACCCCCTTAATAGAGCGTAGGCAGCCTACCTAAAGAGAGTACTAGGGGTATACAAGTCAACCCCTTATAGGACAATAGAAGTGGAATCAGGTACAGCCCCTATAAGGGAGTACCTCTAGGGCATAAGGTGTTAATACGTAGAGAAGACATTAGCATACCTAGCCTAGGGAAATATCTAAGTAGCTACTTAAAGGATAAGAACCTAGTAGGAGAGGAGGAGAAGACCTAACCGGCCATATATAATCCTATAGAAGGAAGTAGACCTAAAAACATCATAGGAAATCCTAGTAGCCCTTAAATAGAGAGAAGCTCTAAGGGAGCAAGCTAACATAGGGGACAAAGGGAAAAAGAAGCAAAGCTAAGTAGAAAGGATCGTAGGTCACCTATAGGAAACGCGTTAGAACCAAAAACCGGTAAGGCTAGGAGCCCTACTAGCGGCCAGGACCTTCGGGAGGTATAACTACCTTATCTATAAAGACCTAAAGAGGGCGGAAGCAAGTATAGCTATCCAGATTCGCTCTAAGTACATTAGGCTAAGAGCATACTTGTACTAAAGAAGAGTCCTAGGATACGATTCTAAACGTTGCCCCTATAGCTACCTATCCTAAAACCCGGAGTATATAGTACTAAACTATACTAAGTAGGTAAAAGGGAGAAGCTAGTAGAGGGCGAAGGTATAAGACAGGCAATACTAGGCTATTATCTAGAACAGATAAAATATAAGGAGAGTAATAAGATAGATCCTTAACGAGGACTCCCTTAAGCAATTCTCCCTAGTAGTAGAAACGGACAGGTAGATAGAGAGGAGGGAGAGAGAGAGAAGAGCCGGGGAAACAGAAGGGAGAAAGGGAATCAAGAGGAGGACATTACTAGGGTTTCGGGCAAGGTAGTTATAGGGTAATAACTATAATACTAGCGTACCCTAAAGGAAGGAGAACGAAAGGACAAGATAGGAAAGAACGAGGAGGGCAAAGACGAGGAGGTTTTCATCCGTTAATCGGGTTTCCTACCTATACAAATAGACCTAAATAGCAAGAGATCTATATAGGCTATAGGGTACTAAAACAGGCGAATGAATAATCTATCTATCTATCTATCTATCTATCTATCTATCTATCTATCTATCTATCTATCTATCTATCTATCTATCTATCTATATAGTAATATATTAGGAACTAATATGTTGATTATATTAGATGTCTATCTAAGCTAAAGGGGAGAGAAGGTATCTCCCTATAAGCTAAGTTATCGTAGATGCCTTAGGCTACTAGATCACTTCCTAATTATTAACTCCCTTTGAGATACTACATCTTAACACTCCTACTTATCTCGTATAGGAGGTTATAGTCTGCTTACTTCCTATTAATAGTACTTAGACCTTTTTATAACAGGTTAAGCTAGCTTATGAACCTCTAGAAGTGTGGACTAGTCTTTGGTTTTATAAACCCGTCTATAACTATCTTAGAGGTTAGGGTGTACTTAATAGTAATAAGCCTCCTCTACTAAAGTTTCCTAATAGCGTTATAGGCAATATCAATATACTTCGACTTGTTATAAACATATATATCTTTTACTAGGGTAAGGGCAGCTTAATTGTCACCTCTTAATTAGACTAGTCTCAAATTTGATATAGTCTCCTAGTTTCTAGTAATTCTTAGTTAATAGGAACAGTCTCCTACTATCTCTAGACAATCTATTTCTCTTAGTAGTGAAGCTAGGCATTAGGACTACTTTGTATATATATTTATAGCTATATATTTAGCCTACCCCTCGACATTGTAGGAGCCTTTAACAACGTCTTATACTAAAGGCTAATATATATCCTATAGTAGAAAGGCATCTCCTAGTAGGTAACGAAGTTCGTCTACTCCTTTCTCTAGGAACGGACGACACACCTAGTCCTAGGAAGGTATACGTCCGACCCGGTAAAGGTAGAGGCTAGAATACCTTAGGGATCTACTCTCTCCTCTATCCTATTTCTAATACTTATGTCTAATCTAATCCCCCTACTCACCTCTCCGTAAACCTTAGTATCAGGATTCGTAGACGATATAAACATTCTAGCCTAGTTAGACTCGATAGAAGAGAGCTATCGCCTCCTTAAAGATAGGTATAAGAAATACAAGGAGTAGGCAAAGAAGTATAGTACCTAGTTCGCCCCTAAAAAGTACTAACTTATACACTTTAGTAAAGCGAGAATATACTATAATATAAAGGCGGCGGTAAGAATCTAAGGCTACGAGACTAAGCTATTAGCGGAGCTACGAGTACTAGGGATCTAGCTCGACCCGAAGCTAAGCTAGAACGTATAGATTAAGAAAGCCTAGAGTCGAGCGTAAGTTAATAAGCCTCGAGAAAGAGGCTTACGGCGTCTATATAGGGAGTAATATTCGATAAGGTAAGAGTAATATATAAGGCGATCGTTAGACTAGCTATGTTATACGGGGCATAGATTTAGGGAATAGGAGGCGTAGGTAAGCTGATCCCGAAACGGATAGAGCAACCCCTAAATAGGATATAGGTAGGTAACCTACGTAGGATACTAGGCGTATATAAGACAACGTTAATAAGTACGGTAGAAATAGAGACGGGAACACTACTAATCGGCTAATATATCCGGGGAATAAGAATGTAATACGCGGTAAAGCCGATAGACTACCTAGTATAAACAACGATCTAGGAGGTAAAGAATAAGATAGAAAGCCGCTACCGGAGAGGGGCCGGATATAGGATAAGCTAAAAAGAGGATGACCTTACTACCTTTACGGCCGTATAGATAAGCACTAAATAGCTAGCACGAAAAGAGGAGGAGCGTAGGACTCGCTACGCCGGCGGGAGTAAGGCTAAGACCTAAAGCCTAGCGGAATAGATAGCGAGCTACCTATAGGAGTAGGACTAGAAAAGGAAGTTCCCTAAGACAATAGGCCCGATAGCACTCCGAGCCTTCTAGAGACACAATTACTAGCTATATAGGGACCTAATAAGGGCCGAAGTAAGTATAGCGATCCAAATTAGGTCCGAACACATTAGGTTAAGGGCCTACCTGTTTAGAAGACGCGTACTAGACATCTATAGCCTAGCCTACTAGTGTGGCTACCCATCGTAAAACCTAGAACATATGCTACTACGATGCCCGTAGTGGGCGAGAGGCAGGGGAAATTGGAGGCACCAAGCGGGAAGGAGAGACTACAAGTCAATCATTAGGGACAAAGGCAACATTCGCCGAATCTCTTAGTAGATACTACAGCAGGGATACCTCTAGCAGTTTAGCCTCGCTAGCGAGACGGAGGAGTGGATAGACAAGAGGCGGAAGCTAGGGGGTGGCAGATAGGGTAGTCATTAGGGCAGGCCTATGACACTAGCGTACCCCTAACAAGGGAAAATTAAGACAACAACTAGGAGGAAAAGACAGGCGGGAAGGAGGAGGGGTTTTCACTAACACGGTTTCCCCTCTATATATACGAAAACAAGATAGCATAGCTGCATAGGCCAAAGGGCACTACAACAGCTTAATGAAATATCTATCTATCTATATATCGCGACTTCCGAAGATATACGACATCGCGGCTTCGAGTACGCGGAGTTACGGCTTTTTTTGTAAGCGGCGCTATATATAGTAGCGTCCTTATTATCGAGCTATCGAAGTGTTACGAGGCTCTAGTAGGCGAATATAGTAGTGGTTTATTAACGAAGTCGATAGCTAAAGAGAGAAGGTAGTTCTAAGAGAGAGAGGGCTTCTTAAGGGAAGCCGAGGTTACGCTCGGGCCGAGATTAGTCATTGATATTACGTGATCACGGATCACGTGACCCGCTCCAAATCCTCTACTTATAGAGCTACCGTAATAAGAAGGATAACTTCGAGATTAGTAATAAGGATTACTTTGAATCCTTTAAGCCTATTACGGATACCGTTATATCTAGCTAGATACCTAAGAACGTTAAAAACCGTATATCGGAATATCTAATAATAAGAGTCCTATTCGAGTATAAGGCTAACCTTGTTTACGAGCTACTCGAGTCTTAGTTGTTTATAGAAGAGATCGACGCCTACGACCTAGTAGGCGATAAGGTAGAATTAATTACAATCCGTATTCTAGTAAGTTACCCGGCTCTACTCTACTTTATATACTAAGTACTCTAGTAACTAGTACTAGATAATAAGTTCTAGTTCCCGTACTAGGTAATAGAGTTAGGATCTATAATATAGTACGAGTAGCTTATAGGCTACGGTTATTACCTTAATAAGGAATAGGCTTAGCTTTAAGATATAGTCCTATAGAAGGCCTTATATACCGGCTATAACGTAGTTGTATAAACCGCTCTATAGTAGCCTACGTTAGGTATAAAGCATATAGTATCTTAACCCGCGTCTATTAAGTAGCCCTCCCTTACTAATCCTCTACTAGCTTAATAGAGTTAGCTAAGACGTCTAGCTTTCTACGTACTAGGGCGGCTTCGTAACTCTAAGACCCCGTAGTATTAGAAGGTCTATTTAGCTCGACTTATACTAAAGTACTTTAAGGTACTTAGCTACTTAGATACTACGGAGAACAATCTAGTATAGAAGCCTAATAAGGAGTACCCTAGTCTTACTACCGGCGATAACCTATACTACCCTACTCTACTACTACTTTAACCTTACGTAGTCGCCGACTCGAAGGTTTAGCTAATCCGTAAGTAAGGATATTATTAAGATGTAGCATCTTAAAGAGAGGTAACAATTAGGAAGTGATCTAGTAGCCTAAGGTATCTACGATAACTTAGCTTATAGGGAGATACCTTCTCTCCCCTTTAGCTTAGATAGACATCTAATATAATCAATATATTAGTTCCTAATATATTGCTATATACTCGTGCTATTAGTTAGTTAAAGATCGATCTCTTACTCTACTCCGCTGCTATCCACCCGTACCTGTTCAACAGATTATGAGCCCGGGTTTGTGCAGGAATAAGAGCAACCTATATCAGTACAGGTTACTTGTATCCCTTGCTATCGTAGCAGAAAACATCTGGGAATCAGAAGTCTACCCCCTCTATCCTATTAAGGAGCTTAGTTCGATACTAAGTAATAGGTAACCTAGATAAGGACTCTATACGGCTTACTTAAAGCTAATACCTTAAAGATACTCTATAGGTAGAACTATATCGAGATACTATTAAGAAGGACTTTAAGTAAGTTATTTGAAGCTCTGCTAGGAGAGACAGACCTATATCCTAGCCCCGAGACCTTATACCGCTCCTTCTTTACTTTACTAAGTAGGCCTTAGTATCTATACCTACGAACTTTCCTATTCTATACTAGAAGCCTTAGTAGGATCTAAGCCACCACTTTGGAATATATACACCTTGTTTCATTACATCTAATCTATTATAGATTTATACTAAGAGAAGATAGAGGAGAAGGGAGGCAAAATCCTAATTCTTAGGAGGGACAATTAGAAGAGATAGTTCAACCTTTAGAGATATAAGATAGAGAGCCAATTAGCATTCTTTGCAATTAATAACCTAATAGAAGTGTCTTTTAATAATATTAAGGGCAAGACTCTGAAACTCTAAGAAAAGGCTATAACTAAAGAGATCCTTAATACGCTAATATAGAGAAGACATAATATAGTGTACAACTTTAGTATCCTTAGTAGGATTATAGAAGAAGATGAATTTGAGCTTAAGGGCTAATATAAATCTAGAAGAGCTACTAAGAAGTAGGTATATCTCTAGAGCAAGTATAGCTAGGTGCTACTAACCTATATATATAAGCTTATAAAGCAATTTGTGACCTTTAAGATGAGTGAAGAGTTCACCATCAGATCTGCATAGACACACCTGGTTTCTCTTGGAAAAAGGATTGCTGATGTTGACCTAGAGGGTCAGCATTACAGGAAAGCTGATGTGAGGATGACCCAGCTCTTAAGCTCACTGCTACCTAACTACTATGTAGCCAGGGATACTATCATGGCTCAGCCAAAGATGGATCATAAAAGGACCTTAAAGATCCTTAAAGCTTAAGAAGCTAGGTTAGATCCCTCTAAGGCTAAGTATAGTATAGTAGCCACCTAGGTCAAGCCCTTAGATCTAGTAAGACTACTCTCCTACCTTCTCTATAAGAAGGATCATCTAATCAAGGACTGCCCTAGTCTACCTAAGGCAAGAAAGGTCCTTAGATCTTATTCCTAACTACTATCTTCCTAGAATATAACATATATTAAGAAGAAGAGAACTCTACTACCTACTTTAAGGAGGACACTAAGAGAGAAGTCCTCTATAGAAGAACTTAAAAAAGTAGTGAAGAAACTCAGCTCTAACATACTGTCACTCTAGAAGAACTAGGCCTAGTCTTATACCTCTAAAGCTAAGAAGACTAGAAAAGGTTGTTCCGCCTAAGAGTCACGTGACTTATGTAGCTCATCCCTAGAGACAATGTCTAATAATGATGAGTATAATAAAGTGGCTTACTTAACTATAGAAGTCTAAGGCAAGTTCCCCTTGTTAGAGTAGTTACTTAACTCCTATACTTTATCCTATATAACTGACTAAAGCTACCTCTTCAGATCTATAACTCCCTTAATAAGGAAGAAATAGATCAAAGTAGGAGGTGGGTTTTTATTGGCCACTTATATTAGGAATGTAGAGATGAGTAGGAGAGCTAGCAGAAAAGTTGTTTTAGAAGATGTCCTGCTTATACCTAAGCTAGGAGTGAACCTGGTTTTATAGAACTAGTTTAGCAAGCAGTTTGGTGTACAACCTCTATTATTTTCTCTTGTTTCCCCCTCTAGTAAGACTGTTACCTAGACAAAGCTCCTTAGGGGGGTTCTATTTATTAATGAGATTTCTCCTCTCCTATAAGAACGGGCACATTACTTATTATATATACTACTAATAGAGAATACTTTTGTGACTGCTCAATTAGAGACCGACCTAAAGTAGTAGGAGCTTTAGTATAGAAGATTTGTATACTTTAGGAAGAATTTGCTCTAGAATCTTCACAAGGTAACAGACTTAAAAGAACCTATTCCTATCCCTAAGGATAGCTTTCACTAGTATAGAGTATGTTTAATAGCAAAGATGAAGAAGTACAAAGGCAAAGTTATAGAGAGAAGACCTAAAAGACTTGCCCTTATATCTATTGACATATATGGCCCACTACCAATCTTAAGACTAGGATTTAAATACTAGCTTGAGATTGTTGACAACTTCTCTAGGAAGAAGTGGACCTTTCCTCTTAGGAAAAGAGAAGATACTCCAGTTGCTCTCTAGAACTAGAAGATCAAAGTAGAGAGGAAATCATTAGCGTAGCTAAAAGTAGTAAGGCTTAATAATATAAAAGAACTTATTATATTAGTAAAGTAGTAGGAGAAGGATTTAGGGATTAGGCTCGAGCCGACTAAGGTATACAACTCTCTATAGAATAGACTAGTTAAGAGGTCAATACAAACCTTAGAGGACTCTATAAGGACAATACTTAGAGAGGCTAAAATGCCGGTTAAAGTTTGGCCTAAAGTACTAGAGGCCTAAACTTATATAAGGAATAAACTACTAAATAGCCTAGATTACGATAGGTTCAAGGTTTTACTAGATAAGGCTTTTAATAGTATCAAACCGACTATCAACTATTTAAAAGTTTAGGGATCCAAAGCTATTGTCTATATAGACACAAGATCCTAACCTTAATAGGCAAGAAGTGACAAGCTAATAAATAGGGGTAAAGAAGTAGTGTTTATTAGGTATATTAAAAATATAGCTAAAGCCTAGCTCTTTTAGGAACTAGACATAAGAGCTGTTAAACAACATACATATATAGACTTCTTTAAGGACTAGCCTAGAGGTGATATAGGTCTCAATGTTCTAATATTAAATCTACTAAGTAGCGTACTAGCTAGGAAGCCCTTAGGAAGGCCGAGGAAGAACGTATCCTTAGGACAATCTACCTACTATTTAGGCGTCTATTAAAGCACCCCCGAAATAGATTAGCTAATTAAGAGCCCTAAAGTCGCTTAGCCGAGAAAGCTGTTTATATAACTTCCCTAACCTCCGGAGAACATAGGGGAATTTTAGAAAATCGATTAGCTAATTAAGAGAAGCTCCCTAGATCCCTAGGAAATAGACGTTACTAGGTCATAAGTAACGGTCCCTAAATTATCCCTTAGAAAGAGAAAGGCTGACTATAATGTTAAGGGCTATAACATAAAATAGAAAGCCCTAAAATCTATAGTCCCTAAGCCTAAACTAACTGCTAAAGTAGGAGAAGCAATGGACCTCTTAGAGAACCTTACTACTTTTTACTAAGCTTTCTTTATAGCTATATAATTAGTGGACAGTTCAATACTATAGGATAGCGAATTCCTAGAAGAAGTTAAGGAAATGGCCTTTATAGTAACTATAGAAGCTATTATATATAAGCAAGAGGTCCTAATTCTAAAATCCTATAAGAATGCTATAAATAACAAGAAATAGGGACATCTTTAGAAGGAAGCAATCTAAAAGGAACTAGATGCTCTATAGAGTAACAATATCTAGGAAAATTCTGTTCTACTAAAAGGAGCAAATCTGGTTATATTAAGATAGGTCTTTAATATTAAGAGAAGCATTAGTAGAGCTATTGAAAAGTTTAATGCTAGACTAGTTATAAGGGGCTTCTTATAGAAGTTTAGTGTTGACTTTATAGAGATATTTGTACCTATAGTAAGATAGAACACCCTTAGGGTGTTTATAGCTATTGTGTATAAGAAGGATCTTTATATTACCACTACTAGGAGTTGAGCTTCTACTAAACATAGTGTTCAAAATCCTTAAAAGCTTATATAGACTTAAGCAAGCAGCTAGAGATTAGAATCAACTCTATATATTAAAGCTTAGAGAGATTGGATTCATATAGTCAGAAGTAGATCTATGCCTACTTATCTATAAGAAGAGGGAGATTATAATCCTTATATATATATAGATAATATCCCAATTACTATACTAAAGTTAATAGATATTCTCTAGTTTAAAAGAGAACTTAGCAAGATCTTTAAGATTAAAGATCTAGGTGAACCTAAAAAGATCCTTAGTATAAGAGTCATAAGGGATAGGAAGAGAGGAATCCTAAAACTTGACTAAGGACACTTTATTAGGGATAGCCTAGCTAAGATAGGAATGAACTATAAGAAGGCAGTACCTACATACTCACCTATAGATAGCTATAAGGCCCTCAAACCTTTAAGCTATATAGATAAGAGGTGTGATAAGGTAGAGTACTAGAGTATTAATAGTACTTAGATATAGCTAGTAATAATCACAAGGCTAGACATTGCTTTTGTCCTAGGAAGGATAAGCTCATTTATAAGTGACCCATCTACCTACTATATAAAGGCTTTAAAGAAGATCACTAGGTACCTGAGATTATACCCTAATCTAGGACTTCAGTTCTTAAAGTCTAGAAAAGGACACCTTATTAGATACTGTGATTCTGATTATATAATAGATAAAGCAGATAGAGTCTCAATCCTTAGGTATGTCTTCTTCCTCTAGAGGGTACTAGTTTCTTAGATAAGCAAGAAGCAAAAGTCTATAGCAACATCTATAATAGAGGCTAAATATATAGATAGATAGATATTTTATTAAGCTATTGTAGTGCCCTTTGGCCTATATAGCTATACTATCTTGTTTTCGTATATATAGAGGGGAAACCGTATTAGTGAAAACCCCTCCTCCTTCCCGCCTATCTTTTCCCCCTAGTTACTGTCTTAGATTTCCCTTATTAGGGGTACGCTAGTATTATAGGCCTGCCCTAATAACTACCCTATCTACAACCCCCCTAGCTTCCGCCTCTTATCTATCTACTCCTCCGTCTTACTAGCAAGGCTAAACTACTAGAGATATCTCTACTATAGTATCTACCGAGAGATTCGGCGAATGTTACCTTTGTCCCTAATAATTAACTTATAGTCTCTCCTTCCCGCTTAGTGCCTCTAATTTCCCCTACCTCTCGCCTACTACGGGTATTGTAGTAGTATATATTCTAGGTTTTACGATAGGTAGTTATACTAGTAGGCTAGGCTATAGATGTCTAGTACGCGTCTCCTAAATAGGTAGGCCCTTAATCTAATATATTCGGACCTAATTTGGATCGCTATACTTACTTCGGCCCTTATTAGGTCCCTATATAGCTAGTAATTGTGTCTCTAGAAGGCTCGGAGTGCTATCGGGCCTATTGTCTTAGGGAACTTCCTTTTCTAGTCCTACTCCTATAGGTAGCTCGCTATCTATTCCGCTAGGCTTTAGGTCTTAGCCTTACTCCCGTCGGCGTAGCGAGTCCTACGCTCCTCCTCTTTTCGTGCTAGCTATTTAGTGCTTATCTATACGGCCGTAAAGGTAGTAAGGTCATCCTCTTTTTAGCTTATCCTATATCCGGCCCCTCTCCGGTAGCGGCTTTCTATCTTATTCTTTACCTCCTAGATCGTTGTTTATACTAGGTAGTCTATCGTCTTTACCGCGTATTACATTCTTATTCCCCGGATATATTAGCCGATTAGTAGTGTTCCCGTCTCTATTTCTACCGTACTTATTAACGTTGTCTTATATACGCCTAGTATCCTACGTAGGTTACCTACCTATATCCTATTTAGGGGTTGCTCTATCCGTTTCGGGATCAGCTTACCTACGCCTCCTATTCCCTAAATCTATGCCCCGTATAACATAGCTAGTCTAACGATCGCCTTATATATTACTCTTACCTTATCGAATATTACTCCCTATATAGACGCCGTAAGCCTCTTTCTCGAGGCTTATTAACTTACGCTCGACTCTAGGCTTTCTTAATCTATACGTTCTAGCTTAGCTTCGGGTCGAGCTAGATCCCTAGTACTCGTAGCTCCGCTAATAGCTTAGTCTCGTAGCCTTAGATTCTTACCGCCGCCTTTATATTATAGTATATTCTCGCTTTACTAAAGTGTATAAGTTAGTACTTTTTAGGGGCGAACTAGGTACTATACTTCTTTGCCTACTCCTTATATTTCTTATACCTATCTTTAAGGAGGCGATAGCTCTCTTCTATCGAGTCTAACTAGGCTAGAATGTTTATATCGTCTACGAATCCTGATACTAAGGTTTACGGAGAGGTGAGTAGGGGGATTAGATTAGACATAAGTATTAGAAATAGGATAGAGGAGAGAGTAGATCCCTAAGGTATTCTAGCCTCTACCTTTACCGGGTCGGACGTATACCTCCCTAGGACTAGGTATATCGTCCGTTCCTAGAGAAAGGAGTAGACGAATTTCGTTACCTACTAGGAGATACCTTTCTATTATAGGATATATATTAGCCTTTAGTATAAGACGTTATCAAAGGCTTCTACGATATTAAGGGATAGTAAGGACGCCGCTCGGTTCCTACCGTAGTACTAGAGGGTCTGAATTTACTCCGTAATTAGCTCTATTACTATTAGTGTCAATCGCTAGCTTTTTCTCCCTACCTGTATTACTAGGAGTACGTAGTTGTCCTCGGCTAGCTACGTCAGTCTCTAGGCTACTATCTTCTCTAGAACCTTCCCTATTATATTTCGAAGTACGATTAGCCTATACGATTTAGGCTAAGTATAGTCCTCCTTCTATAGCTTACGTAGCACTACTATTATAGACTCTCTATACGGCTTCGGGTAATACCCTAGCCGTAGGTACGCGGTAAATAGGTTTATAAGGCTCGGCGCGATCTCTTCTCTATACTCTTTTAGTAGTATATTTAGTATCCTATCTAGGCCTAGGGCTTTTCGTCCTCCTAGCTTACTTATAACTCTAATTACTATATTAGAGCTAACCGCCTAATCTCTATCTAGGGGTTCCGGGTATATACTCGGGTCAATATCCGTAAGGTCTACCTCTACTTACGCCGAAAAGAAATAGTCGGCTAATACTTTTGCCTTATCCTAGGGCGTAGTCTAGGTAGTCCCTTCGCGGTCTACGATTAGAGGGAAGTAAGGGGTTCGTTACTCTTTAGGTAGTCGTATCTATTTAGCTAGTCTCTATATCTATTCCGGGTTTTCTATAACGAGCCCGATCGTCGCTCTCTAGTCCTATAGCTTATCGTGTCTTATCTATACCTTCTTCTCTTATATCGCGCGACAGTATTGCTCCTACGTCTCTTAGGTATACTCCTTCGTCTACTATTGCCTTACCCTTCTAGCCTCCTTTACCTTCGTAGAGTATTTAGAGGTCTAGAAGGCCTTCTACTACGTTAAGGGCCGGAGTAACGGCATATATTATTCAGCTACTTACTATATAACCGAGGTAATCTATTCCGCTACTTTATCTAGCTAAGCTATCGTCTCGAGTTCCCTATACTACGGTAGGTTTGCTATTAGGAAGTCTCTTATATCGTCCTAGCGTACCTTCTTCTAGTAACGGCGTAGTTTGCTTACTAGCTCCTCTATCGCCTTTACCCCTAGCGTCGTTTAAATAGGTATATAGTCTAAGGAGGCCTCTAGCGCGTAGTTCGGTCGGTATTAGACTAGTCTCTCTTTAAGTTCTCGTAATAGAAAGTATAGGTCGATTGTACTTATACTTATACGGGCCTTCTACGTCTCTATTCCCTTTAGTATTACTAAGGCTATTCCGTAGCGTACGGTTATGTCTAGTAGCTTTCCCCCTAGAAACGCGTACGAGGGAGTGAATTCGAGTCCCTACTATAGATAGTAGAGGTTAAAGTCGCCGAGGAGTACTTACTTTGTGTCTTAGCTTAGGGTCCGCTCTAGGTAGGCGAGGGTTCCTAGTTCCCTACTCTTCCGACCCCGCGGTAGCGGGTTATAAACGTTATAGATCTAGATAGAGCCTTATGTCGTGTCGATCTAGATTAATATTATGTCTCCTAGGTTGCCCTACTACGGTAGTATAACCTTCTATAACTTAAGGTCTATAGTCTTACTTACGTATATATATATCCTCGGGATTACGCCTTGTTAGCCCGCAATTATATAGTATCTCTAGTTATTATAAGTGGCTTAGAGTCCTACGTAGGGGTTGATCTATAGTTTCTATACCGTAATAACGTAGTACCGTAGCGGGTCTAGCTCTTATAGAAAGTAGCGCTATACCTTGTCCCTGCTTTTGTTTACGTTATACTATATAATAGTAATGTCGTCGTATAGTATTATTCGTTATCCGTAAGGTCTATTTCCGTACTAACCTACTATATCTCCTAAGCCTATATCCCGCTGTTCGGCTAGCCTAAGGGCCGCTAGGGCGCCCTAAATATTCGTATTTAGCCTAGTTTGTTAGTAGCCCGGTTAAGGTGTCGAGGCCTACCGGGAGGTAGATACGTTTAAGGTTTAGTTCCCTTATTCGTCTCTTCTACCCTCTTTCTCTTACTCGGCTCGAAGCCCTTATATACGGTAGGTCCCTCTTACTATCGTTAGGGGTACCTAGCTAGTATAGAGATCCTTACTTGTCTCGCTCGTTCTTATACTACTATTCTAGCTAGGCATTAGTTTAAATACGCTAGGTACCTTCTACCGTAGTATATATACCTACTCTCCTTTTTTAGACATTCCCTTCCCTAGTATAGGCCTACGTAGTAAGGACACCTAAGGGTCTTCTCCCCGTATTTTAGGGCTATATAACCGTACTATTAGTATTAGAAGTTTTATAGTACCCTATAGCTACTCTAATAGATCTCCGTGTCTATTCTCTCGTAGTTCTAGAATAGCCTATTATCTAGTATTTAGTTAGCTTGTTCCGCTATCTCTACCTTAATAATAAGCGATAAATACGTCTTCTCTCGGTCTACTATCTTATATAACTATACCGCCTTCGTTAGTCGTACTCCTAGGGATATGTTCTAGTTCTATACTTAGAGTTAGGGAAGGTCTTCGACCTTAAATATCCTAGGGACCCCGTAGGCAATGACGGTATAGTATTAGTAGGAGACTCGCGCCGACTTCGCGACTTTAGTAGTCTACTCCTTATAGGTCTCTAGTTTTCGTCTATTAGACTCTTATATAGTAAAGAGTCTTACTACGCCTATTACCTCTACCTTCGCTCTAACTACCTCCTTTTAGCCGATTCTATCGACAATATCCTTACTTATTAGGGCTACGATTTCTTGTTTCTCCGCCGGATTAGTAATATATAGGCGTACCGTATTACTTGCCTTCATAGGGAGTTAATTCTTACCTACGACTACTATTACCTATATAGTTAGTCTCTAGGCTACCTTCTATATTACTTATTAGATTGTCTTCGGGATTTAGTATAATAACGCTTTTAGCGCTCCTAGTAGCTATACTATAGTATTCTTATATACCCGGGCTAGGTATTTATTATCCCCTAGTAAGTTTTCCGCCTTAGTATATAGTATTGTCTACGCTATATTGTTTATCGTTAGCCTCTACTTTCTATATAGTAGGCCTTAGCTTATGTCCTAGGGTTTTCCTTAGTTTGTTCCCCGGTTTAGCTCTTAGTATAGAATGTTCATAAGGCTATAGCTCTCGTTAGTAACTATCCTCCGCTACTATTCAGAGTGAGGTCGCGCTTCCTAATTAGGTAGTTATCCTCCGTAGCTCCGTAACTCTAGGGTCTACCGTTAGGGGAACGGAACCTTAGTTTTAGGGTTCTTTATACTACTATTACGCCGCCGCTAGCGTAGGCGGGTCGCTACTACTTAAGTAGATTACTCGTCTTAATAAGGCCTGTCGAATAGATAGTCCTCGTCAATATTCCGCTCAAAGTTAGGTCTTCTCCTAATAATAAGACTCCCGACTAGAAGTCCGACTTCTAGGGAAGTATCTAGTAGCGTATAGAAAACGCTAATAAGAAGTAAGCTACGTCTATAGTATAGTAGAAGTAATTATAAGGAATTATATATTGCCGATAGCCTAAAGGTATTATAGACGCTAAACGACTTACTCTCCGAAAGCGTTTACTTACTTATATATACCTACTATAGCTTAGAAGCTACGTCTGTTATACCGCGTATATATACCTTATATACTAAGTATTAGGTATTAACTAGGAGACTAGTAATCGGCGGAGGACTTTAATAATTACGTTAGCTATAAAAGCGTAGCTTTTTTCTCTCGGCCGGGGGACTCTAATACGGTAGTAAGTACTAGCGTATAGGTAGTAGCCTAGTATTCTACTTTAGA
The DNA here is from genome assembly GCF_020509005.1 of Fulvia fulva. Classification (NCBI taxonomy): domain Eukaryota; kingdom Fungi; phylum Ascomycota; class Dothideomycetes; order Mycosphaerellales; family Mycosphaerellaceae; genus Fulvia; species Fulvia fulva. The sequence goes on from NC_063019.1 coordinate 3,172,889, forward strand.
TAGTACTCTTTAGTTAATATACTTTAAGTCCCTATTAGCCCGTTCTAAGAAGGACAGTCCTAAGCCGAAATATATTATATATCCCCGCTCTAGCCGCTATTCCGACTATATCCGTAAAGGATATACGGGGTACGATATAACTATCTCGAATCCCTAGTAGGTAAACCTACGCGAGTCCCGCGATAAGCTCCGCTATAAACTTATTAAGGTAGAAGAGGAGGAGGTAGAGTTATTCTATAAGTTCTCCGAGCTATCATCCCTCCTAGCCTCTTGTCGTTTAAAGAAAGTACGCCTTCAGAAGTAGCTCTCGTAAGTCGAGGGTCGAATAGAAGAGGCGGCTACTAATAAAGTCGTCGAGACTAAAGAGGTAGTAGCGGTTAAGGATACTCTACTCTCGGTTAAGGAGGCTCTTAGCGTAGAGGCCCCTAGTAATCCCTTTTCTATTAACGATCTCTTAGAACTCTCCCCTCTAGACTAGAACCTATTATTTCCTAGTTACTAGGGCTTCGTTCCTCTTAATAATGTAGGTTCCCTTAGATTATCGTAAGTCGTTATCTAGTAGCTATGTCGTTATATTACTTATATTAACTTCTATATAACGTGCTTACTTTGCCTACTCGCTTACGGGTATATATATCTAAGATCTAAATACAACATATTCGAAAGCTCTTATTAAGGCTATTCTAACGATCTATAAAGTAGGCTACTACCCCTAGAACTAAGGGAGTTCTACATTATTTAATTTGGCTAGCTTAAAGTTCTCTTCACCCTATTTCTTTAGCTCTAAGCGCCGCGGAGGTACCTAGCTATATTAGGCAACTCCTAGGTAATAGTAGCCTAGGCTATAGTACTACCGGCGCCTACGGCTCTATAGGCGAAGCTCCCCTAAGACAACTAGTAGCAACTTATAGAGGACGTAAAAAGTATAGAAACTAACAATTAGCTCCTATACCGGTCTCTATAGGTAATAATTACTTAGCTACGTACGGCGCTTATACTATCGTATTACCGAGGGCAATAAGAAATAAGGACGACGTCTTAGGCGATTAATAAGGCCATCCGGAATCAATACCCCTATAGCTAGGTATCGGTCGCGGTATCGAGACTAGGCCCCGCCTAACGTACGATATAGTTACGATCCGTATTATAGTAAAGGAAGACTAGGCCGAAGTTACGAAGCTATCGAATAAGGAGCTCGCCTAACGAATCAACTAACTAGGGGTGGTCGTAGTGAACTAATAGTCTAACGGTACTCTATAGATCTATACTAGCTCTACTACTACTAGGAGGCACCTAGAGGTATAGCTATAGTAGGTATCTAAGGTTACGGTATTAGCGAAGGTCTTAATAAAGCAATTTACGATCCTAGTTCACGATATGCCTAAAGAGTTCGACCGAACTGACTAAGGTTACCTACGTACTCTCTAAGAGGACAAGCCGGTCACTCTTAACTCTCTAATCTAGAAGGCAACTTGGCTCTATAGGAAGTAGCTAGAAGGTAAGAAGGCCTCGGCATTAATTATATAGCTATAAGGCGCGAAAGCGGCGGATCTAGTAATAGAACAAGGCCTAATCTAGTAATATAGCCTTAAGATAGTCGAAAAGTACTCCTTATCCTTCCGTATCCTCTAATACTTTAAATACTAATAGTATAGACACTAAACCTATACGTATAGAAACAAGTAGGCCTACTCGAACTATATAGGAGACTATATATCTAGGGACTATATATCGCCTACGAGGCGCTACGCGAACTGTCCGGAGTACTACCTATTATATAGCGCGGAATACCTATAGCGGAAACTAGCAAAAAACAAGGCAATTATAAACAGGACCGTCGCCCTAAGATTCTACGGCGATCGTAAGGCTAGCCTATACCGGAACTAGCTAGCGGCGGTCGGGTATAAGCGCCCTAGGGCCGAGAATAATATAAAGGATACGTAACCTAGGGCGTACGGGAGGCTACGTACTCTACTAGCTACGGCGAGGGAATCTAACTAGGCCCGGCTCCCCTTTAGTATATAGCCGATAGGCGTAGACTAGGACGTATAAGGTAGTAGGACATAGGACATTATAGAGGAAATAATTGTCAATAACGATAACTAGCCTCGACACGCTTAGTATTATCTAGTATAACGTCAACTATAGCAAGGATATAGTCTAGAACTATTTCCTATACGAGGCGGACCCGTACGTCTACTACGTCCTAGTAATCTAGGAGCTATAGATTAACCCGTACTATAAGAGACTAACGACCTATAAGTTACTAGGCTATACGATATACCTACGAGGCGACGGTAGACCCCGTATGTACTTCTATATTAGTAAGGACATACTAGAATCCGACTAGGAGGTAGTATACTACGTAGACGAAGAAGGCGGGGGCGATATTACCTCCCTCTACGTAGGTAGTACCTAGATATACAACCTATATATATAACCGCTAGCCTCGAGGTCTAGCCGCGACCTTAGGGTCTATAGATACCTAGATAGTACGCTTAAGAGACAAGGGTACTATATCGTAGTAGGAGACTTTAATATATACTACCCTTCCTAGGAAAGCCTTGTATAGCCGTACCCTATAGCCGACGAGGTACTCGACTTAATAGCGAGCAACGTAATTGCCCTTAATACCCCGAAGGACCTAGGTACCTAGAAGAGAGGAGGACTCTAAGGCACGATCGACCTCTCCTAGATCTTAGATAGCTACTACTATATAGTAACCTACTATAGGATCGAATATAAACTCGAGGCGTCGTTAGACTATATACTAGTTAGGACCTCTATTACGATATAGATATAATATATACTAGCAAGGACCCCTAAGCTAAACTAGGGAAAGGCCTACTAGGCTAATATCTAGATATACCTCGACGACTCCGAGAGGCTAGTCTAGATCGCGTAGTAGTAATATAATAGTAAAGACGAGATAGACAAGGTAGTCTAAGGGTTAATAGACAAGATAAGAAAAGCGACCTTACTTTACGTTCCGCTTACCTTACTAACAATATAGTCTAAACTATACTAGACGCCGAAGTATACTACGGTAGTAAGAGAAGTAAGGAGAGCCCGCCGGGTATAGACGAGCAGCTATAGCGAGGAGGCCTAGAACGTATATAGTGAGGTATACTAATAGAAGAAAGCTATAATACGGAGGGAGAAAGTAGTCGGCTAGAGAGCTATAGTAGAAGAAATCGCCGGTAAGCTAGCGAGGATATAGAAGCTAGTAAAATAGGCCCGATAGGACCCTATATAGGGCCCCTCCTTCTCTATCCTAGCGCTATAATTGCCTAGTAGCCCGGTTAGCGACCCCGAGGCTAAGGCGCGTCTACTAGCTAGTAAGTTCTTCCCGCCCCTAGTCGAGGCTAATCTAAGCGATATAAACAGCTCTACTCCCCTAGCCCCTAGTATCGCGGTCTAATAGGAGGTGTCCGAGGGAGAAGTTGCCGCTATACTTAGGAAGCTACCGGCGAAGAAAGCTCCGGGGCCGGATAGGATCCTAAACGAGCTACTAAAGAAGTATAGAGATCAACTAGCCCTGGTAGTCGTAGCGATCTTTAACGCCTACCTATAGACCGGATACTACCCGATAGTATTTAAATAATCGACGATAGTAGTCCTACGTAAGCCGTAAAAGGAAGACTATACGTAGGTAAAGTCGTACCGCCTAATTACGCTCCTTAATACTCTTAGGAAGGCGCTTAAGAAGCTAGTTATAACGAGACTCTCCGAGATAGTAGAGGAGTACTCCCTACTCCCGGACACCTAGATAGGTACGCGCCTATAGCGATCGACGCTATCCGTAATAGAACTTATTACCTCTTAGGTAAAGGCTATCTAGTATAAGAATAGGGACAAGGTAGTATCCTTACTTAGTCTAGACATATCGGGAGCCTTCGACTACGTATTATACCCGCGGCTACTCTATATCCTAAGGTCGAAAGGACTCCCTAAGTAGCTCGTTAACTTCGTACGGTCCTACCTCTAAAACCGTAGTACGTCGATCCTAGTCGGTTAGTATAAAAGCCTATTTTAAGTAGTCTATACTAGAATCCCGTAAGGCTTAACGCTAGTACCTATCCTATTCCTCTTCTTTATAGCGACGCTACTCCTAGCCCTAGAATCCTAGAATACTACTACGAGCGGCTTCGTAGACGATACGAACATCCTAGCGTAGTCGTCCTCGACTAAGGAGAACTATAGGCTACTAGAAGAGAAGTATAAGATCTACGAGGACTAGACTAGGAGATATAGGGCTTGGTTTACCCTAGAAAAATACAATCTAATACACTTTACGCGCCGGCTACAGTTCTATAATATATAAGCTTCTATCTAGATATAGGGGTATACGACTAACCCGGTAAATTAGCTTAGGATCCTCGGACTATAGGTAGACCCGGCGCTACGGTAGAGGAAGTACGTATAGGTAATATTACGGAAAGCTAAACAGAATATAGAATTATACTAGAGGCTTACTACGTCTATATAGGAACCGGACTTTCGGTAGTTACGACTTTTATAAACGGCTATTATACGGCTAGTCCTTACCTATAGTAGCTAAGTATAGTCCTTAGGCGAGAGGGCCTACCTATTAAAGGGACTCGTTACGCCGTTAGCGAAGATCTAAAACTAATACCTAAGGAAGGTCACCGGGGTATATAAGTTGATACTAATAAGGCTACTTAAGTATAAGACCGCTATACCGCCGATCGACCTATATATCTAGGGACTACGGACCTCCTACTTAGGTAAGTCGGTATAGTATCTAGTATAGAAGATCATCGCTAGTATAGTCGTAAGGGCCCGCGAATTAGTACTAGCGTATAATAGTATTCGACCCGGAAACGAGCCGAACTACCGGGTAAGGGACAAATAGCTAGTAATATAACAGGAGGGTAAGAAATCGTTTATAGAGTAACTATAGAAAGAGAGGTAGAATAACTAGGTTGTAGGGTATAGTAGACGCCCTTAGCTAGCGGGATAACCTAAGTAATAGTAAGCTATAAAATCCGCGGTTAAGCACCCCCAAAGCTTATCTACTACCGCCTTACGAGGGTATAGAGTAGTATAGTAACCTAACTACGAAGCAAATATATCGGCCTCTAGGGGTACCTATTATAGAGAAAAGTTCTAGAATACACGAATACTAGCTGCCCCTACGGCTATTACTCCTAGAATATACGGTACGTACTCCTCGTCTATCCGAGGTAGTCGCTAGGAAGGGGGGAGTAGATAGTAAAGGCGAGGAACCGGACGATTAGGGCACTTCTTAATAACGTTAAGGACCTACGGCGTATTACGAACTAGATACTAGAGAAGGGCTCGCTAGAACAGTACCGTCTAGTAGGAGTAGTATAGGAAGAGAGGACACGGCGTAGCGCGATAAGACCGGCTAGGAGCGGGGGCTAATAGGGTAGTAATATAGACTACGTACGTTTAAAGGGAAAGCTAATCTAGATAAGGAGAAGTCGGGGGCGGGAAGGGTTTTTACCTATTTGGGTTTCCCTTTGTATATAACAATAGATATATACCTATATAGGCCGAATAGGGTCCTAGAATAGGGGAATAACAAATTCAATCTAATCTATATTAAACGGATAAAGGTATAGGGAGTACGTACAATATTAGTAATTAGCTTATTCGCTTCTATTGTCTTAATAGCTATAGGGTTATAGAAGGCTAGGACTTCGTTTAACTACTACTAATAACGTGCTTTACTACCGAGCGGGCTATACTACCGAGCGGGCTACTTTTACTAAGAACTGTACTACTTCTACTTTAATTACGACGGTATCTTAATACGATAATATCCTATAGAATCGTTACTAGGAGGACAATTCCTCTTTAGATTCTTCGCTATCTAGCGAGTCTACTTAATAGGTACGTACGTTATACCCCGACTCGCTATATCGCTTATAGCGTCGTAGCCTTAGTACTAGCTAAACACTATCTAGCGACTCTCTACTCACTTCCTGCCTCCTAGTATCCTCTAGAGGTATTAATTACGACGCCTTATCGAAGGTTAGAGACCCTCTAGACTGAATGTACTTACGCTTTCGTGCTTTCCGCTATATAAGGGCCTCGTTAGACTTACGTAGCTTACTAATCTCGCTTCGTATAAGAGCTATCTAATACGCTATCTCTCTACTCCCTCTCTATTGCCCTGGTAAACGACCTTCCTCTTTCTACTACGCCTTTCTAAACTCGTAACGACGCTCTAAGACGTAATGACACCTATTATAAACCCTGTCTTATCGAAGTTATAGGTGTCCTAGTTAAGGATACTATACTTCTCCTTTATATTACGTATAAGTAAGAACTACTTCTTAATAACGTCTAGATCTTCTATTAGGGCTCGCTGACAATTGTATCTACGTATTATACGAACCTTTAGCTCACGATGCCGCCTAATAAACCTGTCTGTCTAATTAAGACTAGCGGGCTTAAGACCCTTCTCTTATAGTAATAAATCGGCTATTGCTCGTATACTAGCCTTTAATAGCGGGAAACCTCTAAGATCTAGCTCGAGTATATACTTAAGTATCACCCTCTCTTCTAGCTCTATAAGCTTCTTCGAATTGGGCTCGTAGTCACCCCGAGGAGGTCGTCTATTTAATCGATACCCTAGTATAGTTCGAGACGCGTCGTATACCTTTATAGCAAGTCGATTCGTAATTGTCGCGTCGCGTTTCGTAGTCTAGACAGCTCAGGTCAGTTTGGCCTCGTTTGAAGACAATATACGCTATAATAGTAGTTATATAGCTATATCTATAGAAGTGGTATAGTTCTTAGTAAAAGTAGCCCGCTCGGTAGTATAGCCCGCTCGGTAGTGAAGTACGTTATTAGCTATATATACGTATATAGCTACTAATTACGTACCGCGTTATTATCGAGCTCCTACTAGTAGTACCCGTTAGTATTACTATATATATACTAAGCGGCTATACCTATTTACTTACGACTATATCGTTTCTACCCGGAGAAAGCTCTCTATTGCTTTTAGGGCCTTCTACGACCTACTAGATAGGTATTTCGTTAGTTATTCTAATAGTTAACTGTATAGTCGTAATAGTGTTAATAGTAGTGTCGTAATCAAGGTTTTTTGCCTAAAAGTAGATCTATAGGCGCTAAATAACGCTAACCTATACGCACGGCTACGTAGGGATACTAACTGTAATTATTGGTCGATTGTACTTTAGCATTAGTCTACCGCTAATTTATCTGTCTTGAGCAGAGATTATTCAAGACAAATCATTATAGGGCCAACTACTAACGTGCTCGCCTCCTTTGCCTGGAGGCGCAACAGTGTCCTACCAGCTGCAGCCAATTACATTATCGTCTATCCGATCCAGTGTCGCCGCACAGCATGATTCCCCTGTTCAACGCCATGAAGTGGTACAGCTATGCCACTTGCGATGCAGCCAGGGGCATCGTGTATCCATCTGAGGTGTACCCAGGTTCCGAGGCTGCCTCGAAATGTACTGAAGCAGCACGAGGTCGTGGTACTGGAATATCGCTGGCTCTGTTAACCAGTACAAGTCATGCGCGAACGACTACCATCTTCGGCGCTGAGGGGTCGTCCGGCCAACACACTCGACCGTGAAGCCCAAGGAGGCGAGCTTCTCGCCATCGACAACGTTGCGACCGTCGAAGACGAGACGTGGCCGCTTCATCGCATTGGCAATCTCCACCCAGTCGATGCGCTTCTCGGCTTGTGGAATTTCGTTACTCTCGGAGGTGTCTGTCGATCCGTGGGTCGACTCGGACTGCGCTGGTGTGACAAGACCACTGTCCAGGAACTCGGCGTCTCCATCGGATGTCGAGTCGCCCGCAGATATCTTCCTCTCCAATAGTTGCTTCTGAATTGTTCCGTTGGCCAATGCAACATCTTGAACGCGATCGGTCTTGAATTCATCCCACTCGGTCAGGATAACCACAGCACTTGCATCCACGCAAGCTGAAAGAGCGTTGGAACACACTTGCACTCGCTGCTTGACGACATCTGCAGGATGCTCGTGTACAAGGTCCTGGTGAATCTGCTCCTTCGAGACCTGTGGATCGTAAATGGCGATTCTAGCGCCTTCGGCAATGAGCTGGCCAACGATGGCGATGGCGGCACTCTCTCGAGTATCACCAGTGTTCTTCTTGTAAGCGAAGCCAAGGATGGCGATCTTCTTGAGTCTTAATGTGTTATACAGCCGCTTCGTGATTCTCTTTGCGAAGCGTTCCTTCTGGTACTCGTTGATGTCAACCACAGACTTCCAGTAAGCGGAGACCTCGGGTAGGTGTAGTGTCTCAGCAATGTAGGCGAGGCTGAGGACATCTTTTTTGAAGCACGACCCTCCAAAACCGGCGGACGACTTGAGCATCTTTGGGCCGATCCTGGTATCGAGACCAACAGCAAACGAAAGCTCCTCTATGCTGGCACCAGTCGCCTCGCAGATCGCACTCAAGGAGTTGATGCTCGATATACGCTGCGCCAACATGCAGTTCGCCGCGAGCTTTGCCAACTCCGATGACCATAGATTGATGGTAATGATACGTTCCCGAGGTACCCAGGCAGCGTACACTTGACGTAGCGCTTCTGCTGCACCTCTGCCTCTGTCGTCCTCGAGTGAACCAATGAGAATGCGATCAGGTCGCTGCAAGTCGTTCATGGCAGTGCCTTCAGCCAGGAACTCGGGGTTGGAGAGGATGTCGAAGTGAATATCGGGTGAGGCATGTGCATCGAGAATTTCTCGAATATTCTCGGCCGTACCGCATGGTACTGTTGACTTCTCGACAATGATCTTGTCGCTTGTTGCAACCTCCGCAATGTGTCTCGCAGCGGACTCAACATACGCAAGGTCAGATGCGCCGCCTGCACCGAGTCCTTCCGTCTTGGTAGGAGTGTTGACGGCGATGAAGATCAAATCGGCTTCGTCAATGGCCTTTGAGATGTCGGTGGAGAAGTGGAAGTTTGGCTGTCGACCGTCTGTGCCATCTCTGGCGACTTCCACAACTTCATACAGGCCAGGCTCGTATATTGGAAGGGCCGGAGATCTCCATGCCGCGATACGAGCTTCACTCAAGTCAACGACGGTCACAGTGATGTTTGGATTCTCCTTAGCGATGACCGCGCTTGTGGGTCCGCCCTGTTTGAGTTGGTGTATTAGCTATGTAACGCACCTATTCGCCACTGCTGATGAGACACTTACAACGTAGCCAGCTCCGATGCAACATATGTTCTTCACCCGTCGATGAGCTAACGCGGTCGTGCTTGCCATGTTGTCAGGTATGCTACTTTGCGACTGTCAGTACCGCACGAACAGTGTCGCGAACCAGAGTCCAATCAGCAGCAGTTCAAAGGTTCCAGTGCTGCGGCTTCCGGTCCTGGGGTTTGGAAGAAGGTTCAAGATTCGCCGCGGAGCCACGCACAGGGCACTTGGCTGCCGAAAGTCAGATACGGAAACGCGTGAACACTCGCCCAGCGGGTTGCCCTGGTTTGCTTGGTGATGCCTTGCCAGACTTTAAAGGAAATGAAGAGTCCAATGGGGTTGCACGACGGATCGTCGCAGGTTCACTGAGCACCGCTGGGGCTGGCGGTGGATCCTGACTGGGTGTTCCGAAGCGCATCAATCGCCTTGCTGGGCGGTCAGGATGGCCTAGCCCGGTGACTGAAGATGCCAGGGATGCTGTGTGGCCGCCAAGATGGAAGCCAGGTGCGAGGGTCTGTACCAAGGGCTGGCAGGAATCACTGGTGCCCGCGGCATGCTGTACGGCCAGGAATTAGAATTGTTAGTCTGGTGATTGCACTGAAATATCGCCACCTGCAGAACGACTACCGTCCTCGAACGGGTACCTAGACTGTAAATAGACAGCCAAGCGCGTGGTCGTGTGGAATTGCGGCACAGGTCGGATGTACGATGTCGTGCGCTGCTGCAGAGGACTCGATGCCAACACGAGCAGGAGGACGATGTCGAGAAACGCGGATGATAGCACCTGCCGGATTGGTGGGGCAGCAACGCGGCCAAGACTTTTGTCCCGTGCCGAAGCCGCCGACCCAGCCAAAGTCTAATTTGCAATGTGCAGCGGAACTTCAGATTCAGCTGCTCTCGCTCTGCTCGTGTGAGATGCAGCCCATCTCTTGCTATCGTCGCACACATTATGCCGCCGAATATAGCGCCCTGCGTCAGCAAGGCGGGAAGGCGCTCACGGCGTCCAGCTGCCCTCATTTGGAAGGATCGATGAAACATGGGCCATCGCACGCCATCATCGCTAGACTCTTCTCGCTGCAGGTACCGTTCTCACTAGCCACTACAGGCTGATGCATCTGTGCTCCCGCTTCACAAGGACACGCCACTTTGTCCCCTCTGGGCTCTTGCCAACCTGGACTCCCGATAGAGAACCCCCTGGTCACACATAGCAAGCGACTCGGCACTCCAGCTCGCATTTCACATTTCACCTCCGTTGTCTTGTGATCTTCGTCGACGTAGCCTCGCGTGATGGTTCGTGGGTATTGCATTGCTTTGGTGTGGACCTGAGATCATCGCACCTGGTGGGTACACGATACGACGACGTGATCGCACAAATGGACGAGAAGAGTGAGATGCGAGTGTCGACACGTTCCATGGACTCTACCGATCGCTCAGAGCTGAGCTCCATAGCGGAGGAGGATCACGAGCTTCTTGAGAAAGGCGAGCGCGACCTCGAATCACAAGCCATCATCGAACAACAACCTACACCTACAGAGTACAGCACATCCACTAGCAAGAAGCTGGTATACCTCGCACTTTACTTCCTGCTCAACCTGAGCGTGACACTTTCCAATAAAGCACTTCTACAAGGTGTAAGTCCGGATATTCGCAGATTCCTCTCGCGGTCCAACTGACTTGGTGAAGGTCTCTTTTCCGTGGCTCCTCACATTCGCACACACCACCGCCACCTCCCTCGGATGCACAACACTCTTGCTCACAGGACAGTTGAAGCTCTCGAAGCTATCGCTCAAGGATAACATTATACTGGTGGTATTCTCGACGCTCTTCACCTTGAACATTGCAATCAGCAATGTGTCGTTGTAAGTGCTATACGAGCCACGTGGAAAACAAGACTTGGATCTAACCACAAGCTTAGGGCGCTCGTATCGGTTCCATTCCACCAAGTTATGCGATCGACTTGCCCCGTGGCTACCATCCTGATCTACAAGTTCGGCTACAACCGCGCATACTCGACACAGACATGGCTATCGATGATACCTTTGGTGCTGGGCGTTGGCCTTGCGACATTCGGCGACTACTACTTCACCATGGCAGGCTTCCTGCTGACACTATTGGGAGTTGTCCTTGCAGCGATCAAGACGGTGGCGACAAACAACCTTATGACGGGATCTCTCAAGCTATCTGCGATGGAAGTCTTGTTTCGGATGTGCCCACTTGCGGCACTTCAATGTCTTCTCTATGCTGCGGGCAGCGGTGAGATCGGGAAGCTACAGGCAGCAGTCGCCGAGGGCCTCATCTCTACAAACATGCTATTCGGCATCGCCACGAATGCTGCGATGGCTTTTGGTCTGAACGTGGTGTCTTTCCAGACGAACAAGGTGGCAGGGGCTCTGACGATCTCCGTCTGCGGCAACGTCAAGCAGGTCATGACCATAATGCTGGGCATCGTTCTGTTCAGCGTCAAGGTGGGACCTATGAATGCCGCAGGCATGCTGGTTGCAACAGCTGGAGCTGCCTACTACAGCAAAGTGGAGATGGACCGCAAGAAGGCAGCCTCTACAACATGACTGTTCAGGTTCATCTGATGGAACTCATGCTCTTTAGCGAAGGCGTTCCGGAGGCTGATTCTCCGCGTTCAAGCGAATACCACTGTATTGATTGAAGTCCGCAGCATGCGATGCACACTATGTAATTGCGACTATGCTGTGCAACCTCAACGTCTGCTGGAGATGACAGCTCTCACCCCTGTGTTCCCCCCTGTAGCGAAGTTCGAGGCCAGTCTGAAGATGGTGCCATCCGGACTAAGCACGAAATGAGTCCTTGGCCACGACAACAGTCCACTCTGGTGGCGTGTTCATGTTCATCTCACAGAACGACGCCCAAGGGCTAGTTCCTCTGAACACAGCTTTTGATGTGAACGCCACGGTGTTTGATACGAGATGGTGGAAGGAGGTCCGTTCACTGGTGCCACGAGCTCTTGACGTGGGTGCTTGATTGAGTTGCTTGTGTCTCAAGTGCCATCTCTCGGGACTCCCTTGTATGCGACAGCTGTGCGAACCTATTTGACTTCGCGATACATCCCGGATCCTGTGCATGCAGCGGACAGACGCGTTGTCAAAGTTCCACACGGACACCAAGGATGAAGCGGGAAACACTTGAACACATCTTTCAACAACACCACGATCCAGCTGCACATGACTCAGAAGACTCAGTCGGCCTGCTGAATGAAGATGAGAAACGTCAAACTTCGCCCAGCCCGTTGCAAGGGAAGTTCGCAAACAGCAGAAACCGCAAGGTGTGGCTGTATCTCGCTCTCTTCGGCATTGCTTTGATCCTCATCGCGCTTGCCCTACCCACGAAGAGAATCAGAGGAATCGAGTTACCTTTCATACCGGCGACACCAGCTTCACATCTGAGACAGGAAGATCACTTTCTTCACATTGTCATACCGCAGATCTGGTCACCCGTCGGAACGGTGGAACTGTGTAAGACGCTGCTCACGGCAAGTACTCTCGACTATCCCACACCATGGACTGTGAGCTGGAACTCGACAGTCGATGCAGATGGTGAGGTGGCCAATGCGGCCTTGAATAAGATCCAGCACGTATCAGCATGGCTCAATGGCATGCCCGAAGAGCGCGAGGATGACCTTGTAGCCATTCTGGGCAACAACAAGTCGTGGTTTCAGGTGCGACCAGAGGTACTGTTGAAGCGCTATCTCGGCATTCTTGAGAAGGCCAACAAGGAGTTGAGCCACAAGTATCCGTCTGATGTTTTGGAGACGCGAGAGATTGGCGAGAGAGTTGTCTTCGCCACCGAGGAGCAATGCCCGTCCGAGGATGCGGGCAGATGTCAGGCAGTCGAGGCGGGAGGCAAATCGGTTCACTACCTGAGCGCTGACTTTTCCATGGGTGTGCTGAAAGATGTGAAGTTACTGTGGCAGCACGCCGCTTCGAAAGCTCTACAACTGACGGTGGAGAATGCCACCTTCGACGAATACACTATCTTCGCCTCACTCATGTCGGAACAGGAGCAATATCGTCAAGAGGCTCGCCAATCAAGGCGCCAAGAAGAACGACAAAACGACCATGGGACTTCAATAGATTTCGGCATGACCCTGGACTTCAAGCAAGAACTCAGCTACGCAGCTCCAAGCAACACAGACGAAACCGAATGGATCAAGCACATCAAGACAAGCAAACGCGAAGTACGAAAATGGACCTCCCCTCCCGACCTATACCTCCCCAAAGACATCACCGCATCAGAACCTCCCTTCTGGACCGTAGACGGCGCCGAGGTCCCACAGAACGCAACCTGGCACGACGTTCAGCTTCTAACCACCACCGCTACCAACGTCGTTCCCGCCATAGTACAACGGGGCCCTCACTCTGACCCCTTGCTGGCACAAGGCTGGTGGAAGAAGATGTGGTTCCAGCCATATGCTCGACGACTTCTTGACACTTTCGTCCTCACGCCATTGATGCCTGTGGCTGTCTTGGCGGGTATGGGGGGTAATGAGACGAGGTACTGGAGCCCGCATTGGCAGAGGATTGGCGTGATGCAGGCGGAGAATGTTAAGTTTAAGAAGTGGAATGATGTCTGTAATGCGGAGGAGATGGCACAGGCCTTGTTTCTTGATGGGGAAGGGAGTTGGGTGGATCCGAGGCCTTGAGGTCGTCGTGGCACCGATGGTAATACCATAAACATGGCAACAATGGCAACCGTGCCATCGACGCATACGAAAGACTCGAGGCCCGGGCAAAGGAACATACTTCAATTTTGACCATCCAACGTTCGTCAGGAAGCAGCTTCCGGTCATATATGCAGCGCCCTACGTACGGCTGTCTGCCTCCGCCCTCAGAGTCTACTGATTGGTCCTGCAAACCAGATTCCATAACCAGTATGAAAGACACTCGAAGAGCACCGCGACTGGAAGCAGTCCATAGTCTTCCGGCTTGTTCTGCAATATATCTGCTTACTCTAGACGAATCTGGACCATCCAGTACAACGACACGAGTCTTGGAACTTCATATCCGGTCCGCGATGCCTGCGTCGTAAACCAGTTCGAGGTGTAAAAGTGCCTCATCGCCTGCAGAGCAGCGGCCGCGAATACGAAAGGCCAGCGGGCCCAGTCTCACGGCAGAGTTTCGCTATAACCTAGAAATAGCATAGCCAAGACAAGTTTCCGGATGAATCAGGCTAAAGTGCGTCAAGTTCTGGTCAACGATTACTATCTTCGGTCGATGTGATACTGGGATGCTTCTGCGTCAGAATCCACTTCGTATCGAGTGCAGACCGACATCGTTCGACATCATCGAAGCCGGTCTTTAGCAGTACGGATACGCATACCTCCGTAGCACTGGTGGGCTCTCACATGGACTGCGATCTGCCACGCTAACGGAACGAATGGAAACACATACGACCTTGGCAAGCATGAACGGCGACACCATAAGAGCAGAGACGTGCTCGGAAAGGTAGGACATCACTCTGGTACTTCAAACTACATCTTCCATCCATCAAACACTCTCAACACCAACCAACACCTGTTTCAACATGCAGCTCATCTCAGTCCTCGCCTCAGCGGCAGCCCTCATCGCACCAAGCCTCGCCGCTGCCCTCCCAGAGACATTCGCAGCACCATCCGGCCTGCCAGAAGGCTACCAATGGTCAGTTGAGAACTGGCACGCAGGCTGCGCCCGATCCGGCTGCAGCTACGACTTCAACGTGACCGGTACCATTACCCCACCATACCCAGGCTTCAAAGCCTACTGCAGCGGCTCCGACACAGGCTACTACGCCAACTGCGAGATTCTCGAGGGCGTTTCTACCTCTGGCATACCATTCGTTGCTGCCAGCTTGAGGCCGAATTTCCAGAATGGCATTGCGACTATGAGTGTTAGTTTAAGCTTTACTGATGCGGATTCGCTGTGAGTACTTTCGAAGATTGTTTATGGAAAGTTTTGAAGCTGATGCGATATTGTACAGCATTACCTACAACATCTCCGGCTGGCACGACGCTTCTTACAATGCTTTTGTGGCACCACTTGAGCAGTTCAACATCACCGAGCCCTTCCAGGTTACCCAGGTAGCTTGAACAGCGTTGCGCTTTGCGGTCAGAGGAGCATGATCGGGAGAAGGGAGGAGTAGGCTCTTTGTTGACCGGATAGCTTGACCACTACCCTCGGCTTTCTGCAGTCGAACGAAACAGACCTCCCAAATGATAGTATACAAGCATCAGCATTGCAGGCGAACACGTGCGGTCGGTCTTAACGAGCAACACTGTGTAAGCAAAGAGAGCCTCAGTCGCTCAATCGTGTTGGACCAGGGCCTTCTAGGACGAAAGTCTCCAGCTTCAAACTTCTCGTGGTCACTCCTGCAATTGAACCCTTCTTTCCATACCCTAGGCTTCGACCACTGCCACGTAAGACAATCTTGGCTAAGCAAGCATCATCCGTCATATCACCGAAGCTATGTCGCCCCGATGTTCGAACAAAACGCACGACACAGCGCAGAGAAGGGGACATCTTAACTGCTAGACAAACCTCAAAAGTGCAAAGATACACTGCTAAACGCTCAGCCATACCAAGCAACAACAATGTCTCTGATAAAGCAATCTAAGATCACGAACGACCAAGCACCGCGCAATTTCTATCGGGTGACGGACGACAGCAGTTACGTTCAGATCGATGAGTGCGGCAACTTTGCTACAGGATGCACACCATTCTACCACCTGTCCTACATTATCAACGGCAAGAACCTCAACCTTCACCTCGACTGGCGCTACAGGTTTGACAATGAGGACCCCAACGACTGTCCAATGTTCATATCCATGACCGACAGCCGTAAGTGGGCACAGGAAGAAACAGAGCGACGCCTGGCAAGAGGTTGCACGAATGTTCGACTGTATCGAATCAATTCCTCTAGCTATGCTCTGTCTCACAAAGATCTAGGACCGTCTTACCCCGAAATATCACTCCTTCGATGAATCGGTGGTAGGCCAGCAATCTTCTCGCCTCGTGCCGCCAGTGAAGCTCTAGGCATGAGCTGGAATAATCTGTTGAGGAGCCCTCGAGAACGGTTCGCGATGCACTGGATTCCAGCTTCATGTATCGAACGTACTTATTACTAGTAGAA
Organism: Fulvia fulva; assembly: GCF_020509005.1. Taxonomy (NCBI): domain Eukaryota; kingdom Fungi; phylum Ascomycota; class Dothideomycetes; order Mycosphaerellales; family Mycosphaerellaceae; genus Fulvia; species Fulvia fulva. The sequence goes on from NC_063019.1 coordinate 3,189,220, forward strand.
AAGCCCGAAGCAAGTATCGCGATGACTTTGCCTTAGGTCAGCTCTTCAGATGACTGTCCCAGCGACCCAACCAAGCAACAATAAAGCCAAAATTCATATGACCAACCAACATCCATGCCAATATCAGGGAAGACTTCATCACTAGACGCCTGCCTCATCTCCAACGCACATCAATCGCCCAGCGTCTCCGGCTCCCCAATGGGTTCTCACATCAAGCTCTTCGCCCTCCCTCGCCCTTCTCTCCAACACCTACACGACTACTCCGCCACCAGCGAACGGCGAGCCTCTCAAGCCCTCATTCGACCAACTACAGTCGTCATCGAAGGGATAGGCACATTCCGCGTCCGGCCTCCACGCAACAGCGTGGCAACGGTCTCACCACCCTCAGTCCTCCACAAAATCAGCACCTGAGGCAAAGACCCAACCGACGATCATTCTAACCCCAACAGCGAAACGACTCCAAAGCCCCCGACGCACTACTTCCCCGAAGGCCTCGAGAAACCCTCCCTCTTCTAGCGCGTCACGGACTCCACCTCCCTAACCCGCATCGACCCCTCCGGCAACTTCGACACAAACTGCCAACTCTGGGGCCACTGGTCCTTCTGGACCTCTATCATGAATGGTCCCAACCATTCCTCCCAAATCGACTGGTACCACCGCTTCACGCCCACCACGCTCGACGGCCAAGGCGACGATCCGCCCCTGTTCGTCTCCCTTACAGCGGACTGTGGCTGGGCCTACGATGAGTTTGATCGAAGAGCAAGGAGGCGGAGGGATCAGGTGAGGATCAATGTTATCGATACGAGTGATTTTGAGTGCGAGGTTGTGTTTTTGGAGAATGGGGAGAGGTTGCCGGTGTTGAGGGAGAGGGAGACGGGGTGTACGATTTTTAGTTAGTGAGGCGGCGAGTAAGGCGGTGGGGTGGGAGCATCAGTATGGGAATAGTAGGGAGTGGTTTGCGATTCGGTGGATTCCAGGGAGGTTTATTTTGCCCGAGGTTTGGAGTAGTGACTGATTCTGTGGGAACGTACGGTGCAGTGAGGCGATGATTTGAGGTATCAAAGGTTGCAAGACACCATGGTTCATGCAAGGACGGCAAATGAAAGAAATATCTGATCATTGGGACAGGACGGGCCGAGAAAAGCTGCTTCATATGTCGCTGGTCGACTTGTCATTTCTTGTTCTTTACTGGCGTTGTCAATGGTATCATGGCTCTTTACCTGGCCTTCTTGATCCATACGCATGGCTTCATCTCACTCGTGCCTTTCTCGGCTACGACAATGGGCATCCTTCCGACCTCTCATCTTCTGATACTGTATCTACTTTGGTCCGAATGAGCCCTTCTTCGCAAGCTCAGCCTCCTCCTCTTCTCTCAGCTCCTGGTCGATCTTGGCACCCTTCGATGGCTCGTTGCCGTGGTTGATGGCCTGGTAGAGAAAGTCAGCATATGTTGCAACGATTTTCCTCACATGTTGACTTACCGGTAGTGTGGCGTCCTGCTTGCGAGCACGGTCCTCCGCTGACTTTGGCTCATCCTTCTCCTGCTCACGCTTCGCTTCACGTTCAAGCTTGTTGGCGATTGTGCGCTCGTCCTTGGGGTCGTTGGCCAAGTGGGAGTTCTCCTTGCCCTCGTGAAAGCGGTCGGCGTCTTGCTGCTCGCTCTTGGATGGGTTGCGCTGAAGGCGTTGTCAGTACCTGCTTTGGCAAGAACAGGGGTACTGGGCATAGCATACCTGATCGCCTGCCTCGTACACCTGGCTGTTGCCAACGTTGCTGGTTCCTGACATGTTTGCTGTTGATTTGTGTGACTGTTGGAATTGGTTTTGAGTGGAAGCTGTAATTGGATCTGGTGGAGAGTGCTGTTGTCTGTGGTATAAGTGAGCAAGAGAGAATTCTTGTGACACACGAGCACCAATATACTGAAGGTGGGCTGTCTTAATGTATATACGTCATAACGATGATTTCATGCAGGTCCAAGCGTGACCCACTTCGGCCTTTTTTCGCGACATCAACCATGAATTGACGATTCGCGATACTGCATCATCATCGGGGCTGGAAGACAGTTCTGAAAGGTAGGATGACAACATCGATGGGTACGATGAACAACAAAGCTCTTTTGACGCTTCCGATCCATCAACATGGACTTACCCAGCTGCGGGACATGAGCTGGAATCATTCGGCCATGGCTCGTCTCAGGAAGATGTTCTTCGAACAGTTCGTAAGCAGTTGTATTGTATCTGGGGTATCATCGCGCATCTAAGTCATTTCTCTACCAAAACGCCAATGTCTAAGCCGCTGAAAGACTGTCGCCCATAACGCAAAGCACTATTGGTCTCGAGTGGCCTACTCCAGCTCGATCGTAGCAGGAGGCTTACTTGTCGTCTCGTAGACTACACGAGCGACACCAGCAACCTCGTTGGCAATCTTGTCGGCGACATCGCAGAACCAGTCCATTGGAGCACCTCGGAACACGTTGGCGGTCATGAAGTCTGTGGTCTGCACGGCGCGCAAGTGGATGATCTCTCCGTGTAGACGTTGATCACCTACCACAGCGACAGACTTGACACCAAGAACGGCTGCGTACGCTTGGGAGATCTCTCTGTAGAACCCAGCCTTACGAATCTCACCAATCCAGATCTCGTCGGCTTCCTGAGCAATGCGAATGCGTTCTTTGGTGACTTCTCCGATGATGCGAATGGCAAGACCTGGACCTGGGAAGGGGTGTCTCCAGACGAGCTCATCAGGAATGCCGAGCTCTGTTCCGAGCTTGCGTACCTCATCCTTGAAGAGCTCTCGTAGTGGCTCGATGAGCTTAAGGTCCATCTTCTCTGGCAGACCACCAACGTTGTGGTGAGTCTTGATCGTTGCGCTGGGTCCCTTGAACGAGATGGATTCGATCACATCTGGATACAGTGTGCCCTGGAGGAACCATTCGATCTTGCCGGCTCGGTCAGTGTTCTCTGCCGCTGCCGCAATCTCCTTCGCCCGCTGTTGAAAGAGGTCGATGAACGTGTTGCCAATGATCTTTCGCTTCTTCTCAGGGTCTGAGACGCCTGCCAAACGACCAAGGAACAAGTCGCTGGCATCCACAACCTCGAGGTTGACGCCAAGTCCTTCCTTCAGCGTCTTCTCAACTTTCTTGGCCTCGTCCATGCGCAGGCATCCATTGTCGACCATGATTGCATGGAATCGGTCACCAATGGCTGCTTGCATGAGCTTTGCAGCAACCGATGAGTCAACACCACCAGACACAGCGCCAATCACCTGACCCTTGTCACCCACCAATCCTCGAATACGTGCAATCTCTTGATCTTTGAAGTCGCCCATTGACCAGTCTTGCTTGACCTTGCAGATCTCGACCGCGAAGTTCTTGATCACTTGTGTACCTTTTGGCGTGTGAGTGACCTCTGGATGGAACTGAATGCCATAGTAAGGCTTGCTCTCGTGGGCGATTCCGGCGTACGGTGCACTCGAAGTGTACGCAATGGTGACCCAGTTCTCGGGCAATTTGGAGAGCTTGTCGCCGTGTGACATGAACACCTCAAGACCCTCTTCCAGTCCATCGAACAGGTGATCTACGCCTCCTTTGTTGTACCTCTCCACCTTCAGCTGCGTCTTGCCATACTCTCTCTTCTCTCCAGCGGCAACATTCTTGCCAAAGTGCCAAGCGATCTCTTGCAACCCGTAGCATATCCCAAGGATTGGAACATCTAGCTTGAAGATATCGGCATCGACGTGAGGCGCATCGTCGGCGTAGACAGAGTATGGACCACCGGATAAGATAATACCCTTAGGCTTCCAAGCCAGCTCTGAGACCTTCTGGGTACATGGCAGCATTTCCGAGTAAATGTTCATGTCGCGTAGCCTCCTCGTGATCAAATGAGTGTATTGTGACCCGAAGTCGAGAACAAGGATTGTATCGAACTTGGTGTGCGGCGGTGCCACACCGTTGATCTCTCCATTGGCGGCCATGTTGCTATGGTATGGACGGTGTATCACGCTTGAGATTGTGGTGCACAAAGAGCGAGACCGAGTCAACGGAAAAGATTTTGGCGGGGTTCAATCTTCAGACGCGACGCGAAAGTGACGCGAAGACAGTCAGCAGCCTTGGCGGTATTACGCTTTGTCCGCGATGTTTCTCCGGAGATCATAAGTGAAATGGTGCAGCACTTACTTTTGCTTCGAACAGACACATTTTTATCTCGTCATCACGCACATTGAACTTAAGATATCTGAAAGATCGAATCTCCCGGAGCATGATACCGTATCCCCAGATGTGGTCATAATCAAGAGCCAAAACTGCCTCGTCTGCAACATCTATTCCATTCGATGTCACTACTTCGTTTCGCCAAACCACGCAGCAGCTAATCGACAATTCATGCAGCTTTCACACTCGAGAACGTCGCAATATGCAATCCTCCACCGCACAAGGTGCTTATCGTAGAAGGTGTTATAGAACCTGGGATTCGGGTACACGCTTCCAGGACCGCAAAGCTCTTCAAGCGCAAGCAACTTTTCCTTGCGGAAAGCTGCTATCCACCAGGCAGAATCTGCCATTATGCGGGCATCAAAGGCTGTTGGATACACGCTTTTGAATGTTGTTAGGAGTGCCACGAGCTGATTGAACTCTTCTTCATCCAGGAATGGCCTGATCGATTGCCGGCGCGGCTCGTTGAATTGGAGGCGGACGTTGACTGTCCTCATGGTGCTCGGAAAGACCGCGAAGAGCTTTTGCAACATGGCTATCATCTTGCCAAGATTCTGTGGTTTCTTTGCCCAGATTGAGATTCGGACATGCTGTGCCCGCCGCAGGAACTCGCAGCTCGGAATTGTCCCCATGAGCTCACAACGAGGCGCCGTCCACATTGATTCTGGAACCTGCCCGAAACCCCAGAACGCAGCCCCGGGGCATGGCGACCATGGATGCTTATCGTACGGAAATTCTCGCTTCACCTCCCGCGACAGCAGGCTCGCCACTCGTGTGTTCTCCTCGTCCCAGCTCGATGCCCCTGCGGATCCTTTGAAATGCTTCCGATACTTTTGACCATTGAAGATCATAAACTGTGTCTTACCATACAGATACTCCGAAGCGTCCCCGTATATCTTCCGACAAGTCCTAAGGATCGCGGCACGATCGTGCATAGGTTCAGCAAGACGGCGGTTCTGGTACGTTGGGTTCGTGACGAGGTCCTCGTTTTCGATCCAGACTCGGAGGCAACCCGTATAGTGAGGCGGCGGGACCAGCTCGTCTGGAGTGCACCCCATCCTGGGAAGACTTTGAATGTAGGGCTCATCTTTGTCGAAGAGGTAGGAGTATATCTGCTCACGAAGCTCTTGTGGGAGGCGGAAGAATGGTAGTGTGGTGTTCATGATGCAGATTGAGGTAAGGTACGCTCGACAAACACTCAAAAGCAGCTGTCCAAGTGCGTCCTCGTCCTTCTAGTCTGATGATATACCTCGACAGAATGACACAGACTTGACTCACAGACAATGAGATGTCGTCGAGAATAGGCTACATGCCGTGAGACCCGTCAAACATGAAGTCTAATCACGACTATGCCGTCATCCAGCTGCGTTCTGTACATGCACATGTATGCAAGATCCTTCTTCACCTTCGTACAGACAATGCCCTTCATGACAAACAGGGTCCCTGCAAACAGGACCAGATCAATTGAGAAGCATGCTCTGCGTTTGGTCAAGTTCTTGGCAGAGCCATTGTATGGTTTGGGTCCTTTCCTCGTGAGCAGGCAACCAGGGAGAAATTCTTTGTGAAACGCTCGGAAGTGCTATGTGATTGCAGCGTTACAGCCCGAGTCGCGACTTCCCTGACGCGAAACAGACGCGACGGGCTTGGCGATGAAAAGCTGCACGGGCACTTCGAAGTCCCAGCATACCACTACAACATACATCCACCTCAGCTCAGTCACTGGCCAAGTGGCCTTCGACTGTTTCACTGCTGAGTACCTCAGTAGGACGATATCAAATCCTGTCGTTACCGCCTTGGACACCTTGGCCTCTTCCCAACGCACCGCTTTGTGCGCGTAAATACATGTCGTTCAGACTTCAGCCAAGATCAGCTCTACACTACGGCACCAGATTCGTCTTCGGTCATTAGCCATCTCACTGGCTCGAGAGCAGTCCTACCCCAGCAGGGCAATGGTCCGTAAGCGCAAGCGAGACGCTTCTTCTACACCGCATCTACAGCAGCGGCACTGTCGGTGCCACTGGACATCGGCCAGGATGCACATAGATCTTGACGAAGTAGTACCTTTGGCGTGGCACATCTGCAGTCTGGTGGCCAGGAATGCTGGTCGGGACTCACTGCTTGAAAGAAATCACTAGCCCATGGGAAGGCAATATGACCGTTTTGCAGGGAGCAGGCATTGGTTCTAGACGTCTTGGTGAATACTTTCACATGCTCATCACAGGCTTGGGTCGAGCTTTGCAGTTCAACACCGCGCAGACCAGTACGTATCCCGGGACAAGTATAGCTCCCGCCAGGACACTGGCACATTGGGCTTGCTATTTCGGTAGGGCTGCAACGATCGGCCATTTCGGCTACATAGGACTCTCTTCTATGCCAATGCGAATGCACATCGACCGACAACCTCGATCATTCGGTTCGGCACAGACCTCGGATTGGCATATCCACCTCGGAGACAGATCTCGCGAAGGTCTAGTGTCGATTCGATTGAGGTGAGAAGGTTCGGCATTTGCTGGTCACAAGCCGCTCTTGGGCGTCGACCCAACTACAGCTCGAGCACAAGATCTTCCTCACAGCCAGTAAATGCCCTGGCCTGCAGTCACGTGGAGATTTGGTTGTATTATTCTACTGCCGAAGAGGATTCCTCTGCTGACTCGAGAAGGTTATGTTGCGGTCAAATGTGAGGCGCACATGCTGTTGAAGAAAAGTACAACCGTTATACACAAACATTGAGAAAGATCAACATCCTGTGCCTGGCGGGGTCCTAGGTTTAGGGGAACTGTCGCGATACGAGGCTAAGGTGCTTCCCGAGACCCGGATGCTGGCGACGTGCCGCGTCCGAACGTACACTATGCGTCCACTACGACACCTTCTGGTGCCTCATCGTCGGAAAGCTCCAAGCGAAGATCAGAATGGTCTTCCACTGGCCGATGCCATTCTCCAGTAGCCCGTCAATGCCTGAAGCGATCCCGTTCGAGGACATGACCCCGGTCTTCACGAACTGCCAATTGATATGATCTGCTCTCTGCAGGAAGTATTGCTCGAAAGACGACTCTGTGGGGACGATTCGACGAAGTACCTCATGGGGCAAGGTGTCACAAGACAATGTATCTGTGTACCATCTCCTCCGCTTGCGATGGCGCGGACCCCGGGCCCATTTGTACCCACTGCACAATGGCTTTAACGCCGGCTGGACGTGGACCTCAGGTCATGACCGTATACCTACTCTTTTTGAGCCTGTCGACAATTGCTACAGCATTCCGGGTCTATTGTAGAGCGGTCGTCATCAAGCTCTTTGGATGGGACGACTGGCTTGCAGTACTGGCATGGGTATGTATGGCCTCATGGTAGAACGATGTGGCATGCTGATCACGAACAGGCATTCTTCACATGCTTCGCTGCATGCGCTGTCAAGGGCGTCTACCATGGCACTGGACAACATTCGTTGGACATACAGCCACCCTCAGAGATGGTACTCGGGCTCAAGGTAGGAGAGGGATGAAGCTCAAAGAAAGTGCACACTGGCTGATCAGCAGCAGTGGTGGTGGCTATGTGAACCGCTCTACGTCCTGTCAAACATGGCCATCAAAGCGAGCATAGCATTGATGCTGCTGAGGCTGTTGGTTGATGTCACACAACGCACGATCCTCTTGGTGGTGCTCGCTGTGACCGAGCTGTATAGTGCAGCTTTCTTCTTGCTGTTCATCTTCCAGTGTTCGCCAGTGTCCTTCTTTTGGACACGGTTCGCAGGAGCTGAGGGTTTCTGCCTCAACACTTCAGCTGTCACTGGAGCGGTCTACGCCTACTCCGCTATCATGTGCGTAGCGGACTGGACGTTCTCGATCCTGCCATTCATCATTGTCTGGAACCTGGAACAGCTGCCCAAGCGAGAGAAAGCGATGGTCGGCGTGATCTTGGCTATGAGTGCTATGTAAGCGTATCTCGCTCATCGTCTTCGAGACTGACCCCTGCTAACAAGAATCTCAGTGCATCGATAGCCACGATCGCTCGCATCCCCTACATCCACACGCTAGCCAACCAGGATGACTTCCTCTACGTCACAACTGATGTCGCCATATGGTCCTGCACCGAGACCGGTCTCGCCATTACAGCGTGTTGCTGTGCCACACTGCGTCCTCTGTTCCGACATCTGCTCGATCAGGCGAGGACGAAATTCTCTTCCTCGCGTACGTCTGGTCGTGGTCTCAATCGAAGGACACGATCGTGGCAGCCCTTGCCTGCGCACAGAAGAGGGAGTGCCTCGGTCAGCACAGAAGCTATCCACCTATCACCTGATCTCAAGGGTGGGAAATCGGGCCAACAGTATAACAAATGAGACTATTTTGAAGAATAATATTAAGCGTCAGAGGCTCGCTTTGTACTATGTATTGTTACGACTCCCTCCATTCCTACACGTCCGCATCTCTCTTTCCTTCTCTCCAAGCGATTGACCAAACATCGCTAATGTAAACGTCGTACAGACCAAGAAGAATATAAACAACGCAGTATTGCCCGGCCACGGTCCTGTCCCGAATTGAACCTCCTGCACCATAGCGAAACCAAGGTATGCCGCAAGCGCGCCAAGGAACAAGGTTATAGAGATGCTCAGGAGCTCAAAGGGCGCCTGAAGCACCATATTCGCTGACAGCGAGCTTTCGCGGATGATGACTTCTCCACCGTGGCCTCCATTCTCTACCGTGCGCCTTTGACCGTTCCAGAGCCAGAGACGCAGGCTCTCGGCATCTGTTGGCAGCGCGAGTGCTCGCTGCTGTATTAAGGCAAAGTAGACTGCCATCAGCGACAGCATGAGACTGACTGTAAACAGGCCGCGAACGGTCAGGTTCACTTCGCTTAGACTGTCAAGTGATAACATGGTAGCACAGACTGATGCTAGTAGAGACCCCTGAAAACGTCAGAAGCTATCTGAGTATACCTTGTGTTGCATACAATCACTCACCACCACCGTCGTCGTCGCTCCACTAGCAAGATGCAGTCTCCGGAACGCAAACACGCTCTCGTCATTTCCCTCATTGATCAATCGTTCCATCGCCTCTAGCTCCCCAACATCGAAGAACAGCCATAGCCGCCCGCGATAGGTCGGTCCGTACCGCTGTAATGCCTACTCGCTGGGCTCCGCGCGGAGTACCGCTAGCCCTTCGCTGAGATATCTGAAGACTAGTGGTACTCGACCCAGTACGCGTGCTGGGCTGCCGAGCATACTGAAGATCTCTTGTCCGAACTCAATGTCTGCCATCGTTTGTGAGATGATTGTAGTTGATCAGGCTGGCGTGGCTGGCGTGGGAATGCGGGTGTTCGGCGATACAGGTCCTACCCATGCTGTAGATCATCGCTTATGATTGTGGTACAGATTTGGCGAAGCCGATGTGGGATTGTGCTATGTAATGTGTTACGCGTGCATCACGGCAATGGCGCAAATACGATATTGGGAGGTCAGACGGTTTGATTGATACTTACTTACCTTCTACAGTAGGGACCAGCTCTGTCTTGAAGGACTGAACTCATGGTCGATGTATTGGTACATCACGAAGCTCTCTTCCGCTTACAAGGCACCATTTTCTGTTGGACCGTGATGGTCGTGATCGTGCTTGATGTCGTGGTAGTCGTTGTAGTGGAGACGACCTCGCCATGCGACTCAGCTCCGTGCTTGACGACATGCTCAGCCTGGACACTAGGCTTAGGTACCGTGTCAGCAGATCCATTGACGCTCGACTTGGCTGACGCCGCCATTGGAGTGACCTTCGGCTTGACCGCCTCAGTTTTGACCGCAGCATGATCATCGACAAGATCGGTGAGGTCGACTACGTCCTTCTTCCCAGGGAATATTGGCTCGGTCTTGATCCTGACGTGGTCGTCATCAGTGAGATCGAGGATCATGCGTTTCCTCTTGGGCTTGGGCTCGCCTCGGTCCTTTAGTGCATTCTCACGCTCCATGAGAGCCTCAAGACGGACAGCGTAGTCTCGCTCACGCTCGATCTGAGCATCCTCGCGCTCTCGAAGATTCTTTGCGTCTTCGGCAAGATTGTCAGACCACTCTCTGGCGATGGCAAGGGGGTCTCGCTCGGAGTCCATTTCATCTGGAGTATCGGGGTCGACTGCAGTGTTCGCGGAAGCTGCTGGCGGAAATTGAGTTGCAGTGGACGCCGCTGGGACACCTTCGTTTTTGACCGGCTGCGCGGGCCCAACGGTGCTGAGTTTCGAATTAGCGAAAAGGTCAACGAGTGCATCCAACGCCTCGTTGAACTCTTTCTCAGCCAAGGCTTGTGTCCGAAGCTTATATGCATGCTTCATGGGCAGGGTGATTACCTTGCGAGTCCTGCTCCTTCTGTTAGCTGGACATCTCCCTTGACATCTCTTCGGGGCACTGACCTTGGAGCTTTGATACCATACTGGCGACTGGGAATGCTTCCGTACTTTGCCGCGTCGAATACGCTCGAGTAGCACTGGCTTGACGGGACGGAGTGGATTGGGTGGAGGACCGATGATCTTTGCTTTGATCTTCGGCGACTCTGTCCAGAACCACCAGTCGTACGAGTCCTGGTCTGGGTGAGGTGGAAGAAGCATGATGTAATAGTCAGAGGTTCCTGTAGTCGTCTGTGGTTTGATCGGGTATGCTGAGATAGCTTTTCGATAGTTGACCTGCAACTTTGCTATGTCAGTGAACCGATACCTCCTGCCATGGAATGCAGGGAGACATCTGCATATATGTGATTATGAATGCTTTGTCCATATGTACAATGGCCTTGTTTCGGTCTGTGGCTGGAGACAATAGCCATTCGGCGTAACAAAGAGCCATGCTTCTAACAGGCCACGGCGCTCTCACAGTGTGGCGCTAACAAAGACTCGCGCGCCCAGGTAGTCGGCCACGCAGATTACTTCGACGACGATGAACCCAAGCGCTGCTCGAAAGTCTCAGCACCACTCGTCGGATCACCACTGTCATCCGTGGGCAAGCTCTGCGACGCAAATGCCAGAAACACAGCCTCCCAATGTCCGTCGTTGAACTTGATGAAAAAGCTGCCATCGCTGTAAAGCGCGTTGGAGTACCCCTTCTGGTATCCTTGGTTCATATGGAAATCGTGAATACCCGACTGGCCATCAGAGTCGTGGTAGCTCTGACCATAAAGGTACATGGTGGCCTTCTCCTTGATAGCCTGGTCTAAGATTGGCTCGAGTTTTTCCAGAATGTCATTGTTTGGGCCCTTTTCGTAGGAGTCCAGAACTTGGCCTTTGTCGATGTGCAGAAGTGCTGGTTGCGTGCGCTGGAAGTCGAGAGCCAGGTCGGAGTTATTCGCAGAGCCCAATGTGCGAGGTCCCAGGTCGAGGTTCGCCAGAGATTTGGTAATGGGGTGGGAGGATTGTTGATTGACCCAGTAGACCAGGCGAGTATCCTTATCCGTGGACTTGACGTTGATCTCTGCTTCGCCACCGTTGCTACCATCGGTGAAGTTCAAGGTGATGTGTGGTGACTTTGAATCTTGCTTGGGTGTTTGGGCAGAGTAGGACACGGGGTTTGCGACCCATACGCCGTACGACTTCGACATCTTGGTTTAGTTTAGGCTGGAAGTGAGTGAACAGGAGGGTCAAGTGGTGTGGCTTCGAACACTTGGTATGATTACTCTGCAGAGAAATGCTGCTCAGGTCGATACCAATGCTCTCCATTGTGCAGATCGAACACCCAATGCAGTGACAAGCACAACGTCATCGGTGGACTTTGGAGGTTCATCTTGGTTTCTGCGGTGCTTTGCTGGACGCGTAGCCAAGGTATATCGTACACTGTAGCTTCGGCTGGTCCACGAGGGCCGAGCAATGCATGTGATTGGATCTCTTGGCGATATCTGCCCAGTGTTGGCAGAGCCTCGGAGAAAGTGGTCCCGAAGTGCCGAACTCTGGTTACACGAGCTCCATTGGCTCTTTCTGCGCGGAGCAAGTCAACAATGACAATGTAGCTGCACACCAGTAATGCTCTTGCGTAGCTCTGTGACGAAGGTCATCACCACAGCCGGTCGTCCAGTATGGCGCCTCTCGCCGCCGCCACAGCTTCGTCCACTGTCCACGACGCTCCATAAACCCGCCGCAAAGCCCTCCTTCTCGACACCAGCATACGGTCTTGCTTCCAGCACAGGCACACATTGGGCTGCCGAAACGACTGCAGCCGAGCGACAGGTCACACTCGACGACTTCAAGAGACTGGCAGAGGACAAAACGGCTACTGTGAACGATGCCAAGCTGTGCCTGAAGCAGAGTCGGGCGGAAATCGAAAGATTGCCTATCTCACAACGGAAAGAGGCATGTGCTGAAAAGCAGGTGGGAGGGCGCGTGATGCTCTGGTTGATATCGCAAGATCTCGAGGGAAATCCATATCTGGACAGGGACCTCACCGATGCGCTTTGCTGGTTTGCCTTGCCCGAGGACTTGGAGCGCTACCTCTTCTGTTGGATCGCAAGAGAGCTGGGACAACCAACGAGAGCTTTTGACAAGGAAAAGCCATGCCTGTCGCCGCATTGGCTTGCTCAGCGCTTGATTGGAAGTTTGATATCTGCACACGCTTCGTGGTCCCCTAGCGACGGCGATCCGGCGCTACAGTGCTTCCAGAAGGCAGTGATGGACTTTGGGGATCATCGGCTTGGTCAAGGCCATAGAGGCTTGTTCATGTCTGCGTACGTCGCTCTGGCACGATTCTTGAGACATGACTATTCTCCACCAAGTAGCGAGCAGCTTTACGACTTCGCAGTGGAGCAGTTATGGCGCCGAGAAAAGGACGGGTACGAAGAGCGAGCCAGATGGCCGCTATATGATCCTGCCAGACCTACGGCCGACCTGCTCCTGTCCTGGCTTCAGGACCCAGAGAGCCCATTGCATGCTATTTTCTCTGCAAAGGCTGCTAAAGCGAACGCCTTGGCGCAGGACATTCTGCGTGGTTCCGTGATATTCCGTCTGCAGGGCTACGATGAGAAAGCGCAATGGCTCGAACAAATTGTAGAGTCTCAATGCAAGGCTGTTTGGTTCCACAGGGCAAAGATCTACCGGTCGCACGAGGATGATCCGAAGGTATGTTTGTAGGGTATACCTAACGCTTCGTGAGCCACAGCAAAGGCATGTCTTACGATGACGTGCTGGACACCTGCTCCTTAATGACTCTTGTAGGTATACACTAACACGGGAACAGATGGGTAGCTTACGCCACGCTGGCGACTCCATCTAGCACATACGAAGACAACCATGCTTCCAACTCAAGATCGTGTCGCCTACTTCCTCTCCTGTTGCAGATACTGCGCAACCACTTCCCGCGCCCATACCTCTGGCCCGGCGAAATCCCAACCCAGCTTCTCCGCTGTGCTCCTACTATCGAAGTTCAGCTTCATGCTCTCCTGCTCCACCAACGGCTTCAGGACACCCCCTTCAACCTCCTTGGGGAACAATTCCCGCATGTGCCTCCCTACTTCACTCCACTCCCATCCTTTGCCATCATTACCGACCAGCACCAATACGTCCCCATCCTTCACCTTCCCAGACCCCAACGCCACCACATGCGCCCGCGCCACATCCTCAACCCAGATCGCGCAACTCACATGCGGTGCCGCCGGCGGCGCGCCCAGCTTCACTCCTTTCGCAACATCAACCGTCGCACGACTCGTTGTCCTCATCAAGTCGTCCAGATTCTCGCACAACTCATGAGAACCCTGTACATAACCCGGACAGACATGCACGATGCCAAAACCCCGCCTCGCCTCTTTCATGTACTCGTTCGCAGCAGAGATGGCGAGGATCTTGGACATGTTGTAAGCCTGGTACGCATCTGTCACTGCTTCTGCCTGTTCCATAGTTGGGCAGGATCGGATCTCTGTTGCGCCTGCTGTAGGGTTGGAGAGACTGGCGAGGACAGCGCCGGAGGAAGTGATGACCACACGTTTCACGGTCCCGGAGTGTGATGCGGCTTTCAGGATGTTGAGAGTTCCCTCCACTGCTGGGTCGTAGTATACTTCTTTCCAGGATTTGCCGGAGGCGGTTGCTTGTTGCGTATTCTGCTTCATTGGGATGGGACTTGCCACGTGAATGATGTAGGTACAGTCTTGTGCGGCGGAGTCGTAGGCTTGTGGGGCAGTCATGTCTGGAATCGTTATGAAGGTGACATTTGCTAGGTAAGGTTGCATGGACGGTGCTTTCCGGATTTGCTTTTCTTGTTCGGGTCGACGGATTGCGACTTTGACGTTGTAGCCTGCTTGCAAAGATTGGAGGAGAGTGCGGAACCCGATGTGGCCTGTTGCGCCTGTGATGAGGATGGTTTGTGGCATGGCTCTTGTGCTTGTCGGTGGTGGAAAGTCAACCCTCAGGGAAATCGCTGACGTTCGTGGTGCAGTCGTATCGGCGGAAATGTTCGAAATGTATTCAAAGGCTGTGAGGAGCAGGTGAGGTGTTGTTGACTTTTATGTTTTGCGCTCATGCAGGTACTGAAAGCTTGGGAAGCAGCCACTTAGGGCAGGTACCCTCCGCGGTGACCGTTTCGGGAGCGAAATCGGAAAGAGCGGCAGTGATCAACAGTGACTGCGACAATTTTAACGGAATTGGGTATCGTACACAACGCACACTCACACACACAGATCTACTCATGGCGACGATTCTTCTGGCGGGGCCCGCCGAAGTCGCCTCAGTACCCTCCCGATGTCTCTGATATATTTGAGATGCATCGCGGATTCTCGTACTCCTCCTGCCCACCCATAGGCCAGATCGGCACAAAGCAGACCTGGTTGTAATCGCAGCCGCGACACCTCACATTCGCGTCCTGTGTATGCGACATAGTGGAGAGGAGGCGTCGTCAGCGCCTGGTTCTGCATACCGATAAGGCACCGGGGATAAAATGTGGTCGCTCGGCCGAGGTATGCTCTGTGTAGCGTGCAGTCAAGACGACGATCGACGCGGCGGTCATGCTTAAGGTGTTGATGCAGAGGTGAAGTGCGGTCGTCATGCAAAGACACCAGGGTTGACTTCAGAGTTTCGGTTCCAGCACGGGCCAGACGGCGACGACAAGGTGAGACATCCATATTGTTTTCTTGTCTCCTGATGTTTCCTGCAACGTACCTCATCCACAACATCATCCTCGGTGGCTTGCTGGTCATTGCCCAACGTCTCTCATGGCCCTTTGACGACCGGCATCGAATCTTGAAGCATCAACACTCTGGGCCTCGTCCACGCCCGGACCCATGATATCACCATCCGCGACACGACATCGAAGCGAAGCTGCATTTCTCGTAGCACCACACCGGCAAGAAGCATGACGACGACATCGGCGCGGGCTGCTACATGTATGTGCAGAGGCATAGAGCAAGAGGTGGGTCGAGTGGTATACCGCGGCATACATTGCAGTAGGAAGAGTGGAAGAGGTGCTCTTTGCACAGACTGCCGGTCTTCCTCGCTTGGCAGTATAATCGCTTCCACGAGATGGCAGGATCTTCTCCGGTGTTTCCACTTTTCACGCCATCCTCATCACAACCTCGTGCATCTCGCTTCTCCCTTCCGGACGATCAGGCACATGGCCTTCATGTGCCGTGTAAAGTAGGCCGCCTCGGGCGTGGATCCTGCTGCAGGTAAGATGCAAACAATTGTACGTCAGGACGACCTCTTCTCGGATCACAGTCCACCAGTTGGTCACACCACGACCCGACACCGCGTGTGGATAGCGGGCCTCACGCCATATCCGTATGTCCCTTCTGTCCTTCTGCACAGAATTTGCTCTGTCAGCATGCCTCCTTTAAGTATTGAACCTCTCTTTCAGCCTCTCAGTATGGAACAGCCTTACAAGAGCATTGCCAAGACCTTCAGCTACCATGACTTCGCTACCACGTGGAATGGAACATGTCGATCGCCGCGAGCTCTATACTTCCTTGCCTGCCAGGGTGACGTACCTTCATGAGTTTCGGGTGTTTGGACCAGGTGAGGACTTCAATTATCTTGATCCAAGCATTCTACCGACATACCCTAGACGATGTCGAGGCACTCATCGATAGCCAAGTATATATCAAGACGATCATTCCAGCCATCGTCAACATGGTCTACAAAAAGCTTCTCAAACACGACATTACCGCACGAGTATTTTCGAATCGAGACAGTCGCAGCGAGGAGAACCCCGACACATTTGTATCCGAAGAAAGCAGTGCGATCCAGAATCGAAAGATGTTCCTCCGATGGTATCTCACCAAGTTGAATTCGGACCCTAGTAAGATGGAGTACTGGGAGTACCTCGACAAGGTCGGTTTGATGCACGTTGGTAAAGGGCGACGCAACCCTCTTCACGTCGATTATGTTTTCCTCGGAGCTTGCCTCGGCTATATTCAGGACGCGATGATGGAGTCAATTCTTTCACATCCGAAGTTGCACCGTACGCGGAAGATCGCGATTGTCAAGGCTATCAATAAAGTTATATAGATCCAGAACGATCTGCTGGCGCGATGGCACGTACGAGACGGAGACGAATACCTCGATGAAGCGGATGAGGAAAACATCACAGCACAGGCACAAGAGCCGGAAGGCTATCTGCATGGCAAGAAAATCTTGGGCGATGGCCACTCAGACAGCGGTGCAGATGACTCGTCGATTCACACCAACGGCACGAGCAACACGAGCGGAAGTGGAAAGACAAGTCTTGGCCGAAACATCGAAGATATCGAAGGATCCCAGATGCGCTGTCCGTTCGGTGGTCTGGCGATCGGAGACCAGCGGGCAGAGATGACAAGGCCGTCACTCAAAGGCATGATGGACGAGGTGAGGCAGCATCCATCGTCTCCAAGCGGGATTCCCAAGCTCCGTCTCGTGGACAGGAAGACAGTCTGTAAGGAGAACTTGAAGCCGGACCCCTTTCGCTGACGATGGACAAGCGCCGTAAACCTGGACTCCCTCCACGCAGTGTCAGCACGCCCGCCCCAGGCCTACAGCGGCGACATGGAACACCCTTTGGCAGCATCAAACTCAAGAACCAAGCTCTCGCATATGATCGGAAATACCTCGAACACCTGGGCCTGCCGCCTAGTAACCAAGCGACTATCAACAGCGTCTCAGCAATACCTCATCTCCCAGCACTCCCATAGCGATAATAACAACGGCAGACAGCACGGTCAACACCATACTCTACATTTATACCCTCGTCTAACTCTCAGCAGTCTATGCTCTATACAGTAATCTATTTCCGCCCTGCAAGATCCCGCGACAAACCCTTCAACGCCTGTACGATTGCATGTCTGCCATCGTAGACTGGGTACACAACGACTGTGAAGAAGGCCAACCACTGCCATATCAAGGCCATCGTTACCCAACCGCCGAAGAAGCTCTTGGTGAAGACCCAGTCGCGGTAGAATGGCATTGGCCAGAGAACAATGGTGACCAGAATATTGACGAGGAGGAAGGTGACAGCGATCTTGAGCCTAGAAGTCGGGGATTTAGTGGATGTTCAGTGGAGAGGGGATAGAGCCATGTCGTCGAATACTTACCAATGTTTGATGTGTTTGATCGTTTCCTCGCCAAAGGGGTGAACGACATCGTCGAGGTCCGCTTGTGCCTTGTTCTTGGCTGGTGGCTGCTGACTGCTCACGCTCTCTGGACCTTTACCCTCGACAAAGGCAGGCTTCTCCTCGTTCTGGAAGTCGTCGGATAAGCTGACAGCAATCGTGCTTGGCCGCGATGAGACCGTGGGCGTTTTGTCCTCGATCAGCTCCATCCTCAGGAACTCCCGCCAGTCGAAGCGTGATGGCTTTGCCAGAGATATGACTACGGAATACACCAGAGGCGAGAAGAAAGAGGTCGTAGCGCCATACAGACCAGGCAGCTGCAGCTGAGTCGTATCAATATCAATCGCACCACCATACCGCCAACTCAGCGACAACCACACCCCAAGTCCCGAACAAAGCCCCAGCAACGGCGCCAAAATCGCAGCAAGCCTCGTCTGCCTCTCCCAAACAATCGTAAGCATCATCGGGAAAATCCCCGGACACGCCACAATCGGCCTGACATACGTCGCCCAATTATTCGCCGCCCCGGCATACTGCAACATCACCGCGAATCCCGCCATGAAGCAGCCATGAAAGACCACGCCGAGATGACTGATTTGCAGTGTTTTGCGGTCGCTGGCGAGAGGGTTGAAGTAGGTGCGGTAGAAGTCGAGGGAGATGATGCTGCTGACGGCGATCATGGAGGAGGAGACGGTGCTGGTTATGGCCATGAAGATGAGAACGAGGAGGGCTGCGGTGGCGGGTTTGCCGAGGAGGGAGGCGAGGACAAAGGGCATTACGAGGCCTTGGTTTATTTGTGTTGGGGTTAGGGTGGAGGGGTAGGTGAGCCAGATGGGGGTTTTTTCGATGGCGCGGGCGGAGAGGCCTATGATTGTTCCTGTTGAGGGGACGGGAGTTAGTTATGTGGGTATGGCTCAGCTAATGGCTTGTGGTCTTGAGGGGCGTACCAGTGCACCATGGAATGGCGATGATTGCTATGGATGCGAGGTCGTAGCCTGGGACTGTAGCGTGTACTTCGGCCGCGAAGGACATCTGCCAGAAGGCCGTGTCCATGATTACCAGGGCAAGATTGCCAAGCTTTAGCACCAGACCAAAAAGTATGGCTGTTCCATTGTCACTAATGATCTTATGTAGACGACTTCACTGGGAGCATACCACTCTTTGACTTGAAAGAGAGCAATGAGCCCATGTAGTTGCCCTCGATGTAGTCATCTGCCGCCATAACCTTTTCGTACAGACCAGATGGTCCGCCAATATGCTCGCTGCTCAGCACAGCGATAGCGAAGTAAATCAGCAGTATCAGCGCGATACTGGTATGAAGAAAGTCCGTCAAGAACGTGGCCTTCAATCCTCCCACAGCCGTGTAGATTACGACTCCAGCCGGTATAAGCACAGCCGCTGCAATCACATGCATCCCCGTCATGCCAGTAACCAATTGAGAGCCAGCCAGAATCATGTTCCCACATCCGAAAATGTTATTAACGAGATTCATAACGATGAAGAGTCCATGGGCATAACTTCCATATCGTTTCCGCATGAACTCTAGTGATGTGTGCGCATACGGCACACGAAGCTTTGCAACGATCCCGAGGACCGCCATCAGAGCGATCTGGAAGGACAATCCGCTGGCCCACCAGATGGGTAAGGCGACGCCCCATTTGTAGGTATATGCCGCTGAGAAGACACTTTCGTTGATCCACATCCAGCTTGAGAAGACGGCCGAGCAGGTTAGACCAGTACCGACGGATCTATTGGCGACCATGAACTGTGGTACGATTAGCCCGTGCTGTGTTTTGCGCGGTCTATCGACGTACCATTTCTGATTGATCGGAGTCTTCTGACAGGTATCGCTTCTGGATTCTGACAGCTGCGAGGATGATCAAGCAGAATAGAATTGAGAGGCCAATGATGACTCCATGGCCAGTCGCCTGGGAAAGAAGCTCGACTGCCATGTTGATCACTGGGACCGGGAGAAAGTGCCATAGACGAAGAAGCGAAGGTCAGCACAGCACCCTCTTCATAGATGTCATCCAGCAGCTCTCAGAACGGCCATGAGGTGCGGACTGTCGTGAATTGAGCCATCGCTATGGATGGAGGAGAGTTTCGTAGATCCACTCTCAACGTGCGCCCCGAACGTGACAGATGCAAGGGCGGCATTACAGCAAGACCGGCCTTTGCGTCAAAGTATGGCTAATGACATCGTTCATCGCATTGTGAGAAGTCGCTAATGAGGTGCTGATTGCTTGGGCGAGACTTGCAGAGCTTGTTGAGCATTCTTGGTCATGCCTGTCTAGCGCATCGCGTGATGCAGGACCGAAGCACGCGAGAGCTGTTCTGGCGAAGTTTCCATTTGAAGAAAGGCGTTCCTTCTATCGTCTCTGAGATTGAACATGTATTTCACGAGCTGGAATGTGTTTTGAGGTTTCACGCTGGGTACATAGCTCTGGCCCACGTGGCGATCGGTACTCGAACGGGGCCATGGCTGCGGATGTTGGACCGGCATTGTGGGATCCATCTGTACGGTAAAGCTTTGTCCTGGGTATGTCTCTGGGACTTCAGATCGAACACGGAATGCTATTCATCATATAAGTTGTGTTGGGAGTCGGAAGGAGGTTCTTACAATGGTGCGGTTTGCTGAAATCTGAATGTCATTCAATCTGGCATACTGGTACACATACTCAAAGCATGCGCATAAGAGACTTAAGATCATAACCTACACCAAGGCCCGAAGAAAGTCATTAGCAAAACACATCAAGCCATCAAAAAGAAGCAGCGCTAATCCACTGCGTACCATCAAGCTTACTCTCGCGCCTTGGCTGGTGTCCGGCAGGGTGCCCAGTCATCGGCATAGAACTCACAACACCCTTCGCCCTTGTCGGCATCAAGTCCTGTAGCTGGCCGATATTGCTTGGCTGGCCTGGCATGTCTGCTTCGAGACCATCACGTACCATGTATACACGGCCTTCCCACGGCTCGAGGTGATCGCCAGGTTTCTGAACGTTGCTGCTCATGAGGCGGTAAGTGTGACCCAGAAGATGGCGCTGGAGAGTATTGAGTGGCATGTCGTCGTCGCTGAAGTTCAAAATGATGAGGGCCATCTGTCCATCCGTGGACATCTTGGTATATGTCATCATGCGTTCGTTGGCGATGTCGTAGAGTGCGAACGTGCCGAACATGAAGAGCTCTTTGTAATCTTTGCGCATAGCGATGTGTTTCTTCCAAAAATGGAAGATGCTATCTGGGTCCTGTTGTTGTGCCTCAACGTTGATATAGGAGTAGTTGTCGTTGACCCTCATCCAGCAAGGATTCGCGCCCGTGAAGCCTCCATTTGGTGAGTTTGACCATTGCATGGGAGTGCGTCCATTGTCGCGGCCGACTTTGAATACGCCTTCACGGGCTTTGTCACTGGCTCGAGGATCATGTTTGTGGTTCATCTCGATGTAAGTCTCGATGTAATCAATCGTGTCGGGGTCTTTAAACTCGTTGTTGCCCCAGCCGTGAGGCATATTCAGCATGCCGATCTCCTGGCCTTGGTAGATGAACTGAGTGCCAGACAGTGTTGTCTGGAGCATTGCGAGGATCTTACCAGCTTGACGCCAGTACTTGCTATTAGGGGTCGCGTATCGAGGAATGCTGCGGCCTTGGTCGTGGTTCTCCATGAAGACGGTGCCCCAGGCGTTGGTGTCTGTGATCAGACTCTGTACCTTCTTGACAGTCTGCTTGAACAATGGAAGGGTATAGCTCTTATCTTTGTCCATATAATTGCTGACTTCGTGCTTGGCGATTTCATCGGGGTTGTCGTTATTACCAAGCTTGACCATGTCGAAGTCGAACACCATGCTGAGTTCTTTCTCCTCGGGACTGACATAGCGGAGCAGTTCCTCGTATGGTGTTAGAGGTAGCTCGCCAACCAGCATCAGGTCTTTCTCCGGAAAGTCTGCCACCATTCTGGCACGAAGCTCTTTGAGCCAGACATGCATCTTCGGACCATTGATGTAGTACTTGCTACCAGGCTGCCATCGTCCAGCGACAGTACGTTGCGCATCTGGGTAGTTTGGATCTTTGCAGAAACGATTGGCCGTGTCAATACGGAAGCCATCAACGCCACGGTCCAGCCAAAACTTGACCGCTGACAGATAGATCGCATCTCGCATCGCTTCACACTCCCAATTCAGATCTGGCTGTGACTTCAAGAACAAGTGGATGAAGTACTGTTCGCGCTCGGGAACCCACTCCCAGGCACTACCGCCGAAAGCTGCCCGCCAATTGGATGGCTCTTCGATCATCTCGCCGTCGATCAT
Source organism: Fulvia fulva (assembly GCF_020509005.1). Lineage (NCBI taxonomy): Eukaryota > Fungi > Ascomycota > Dothideomycetes > Mycosphaerellales > Mycosphaerellaceae > Fulvia > Fulvia fulva. The sequence goes on from NC_063019.1 coordinate 3,211,242, forward strand.
GTTGCCAGGACGCTTGTCAGCCCACATATACCAGTCACTTTTGGGGTTATCGCGAGACTTGCGGCTCTCCAGAAACCAGGGATGCTCATCACTAGTATGAGTGATGACCAGGTCCAGGAGTATCTTGATGTCCCGGTTGTGCGCCTCATCGATCAGCTGCTGCATATCTTCGAGAGTTCCAAAGTCTCTGTGCATCGTTTCGTAGTTGCTAATGTCGTATCCCCAGTCCTTCTGAGGAGAATCGAAGGTTGGCGAGATCCAAATAACGTCGATACCAAGATCTTTCAGGTAGTCAAGCTTGGAGATGATGCCTTGAAGGTCGCCAATGCCATTGGCACCGCTGTCTTTGAAAGAGCGAGGCCAGATTTGGTAGGCCACCACACCCTTCCACCAAGGCCGACCTTTGACATCTTGGAGCACCGGATAATCCGAGGGTATGACATGCTTGCCGTTGGGCGGACTGACATTGGGCACAGGTTGCAGGGTCGGGAAGGCGCTCGTCTCTCCTTGTGCACTCGCTGTGGTGCTGTGGCCGCCTATTCCGTTAGTCTCTGCTTTGTTGGCCATGGTAAAGTATGAATGTTCGTGACATGCGAGAGGCTATGGCTGCTGCTGCCACAGGAGAGTCGATGAGTAGGATGACCTAGCCAGCTGGGTTGCATATATACGCGGTTCTTCGAGAAGTTCTTCGCGAGTATAACCAGTGAATATTGACCGCATACGGTTGTCGCAGCTGCGCCATCGGTACATTCAGTATGGTATGACCTAATTCTGCCATTAGCAATGCATTGCAATTTGTTAGCTTGCTATTGAAGTTTGCTCTCGGTATCAGATGCGAAGACCTCTGCCGATCTCGCAAGCCAGCTCTTGTGTCACAGTATCGAGACATCACTTGACAGTGTGAGCCTCTTGAAGCGGCCTGACGATTTTGCGTCTCGGCGACCAGATTAATGGAGCCATAGAGCACGCGAGATCGTGTATGGATGCGTAGTAAATGAGCTCCTTCCATTTCGTGGCCCCATTGGCAAGATTGGTATCGCTGGGCTTGCTCGAATGCCGCCGCAAAGGCCTGGTGACATTGAGGGCCATCGGCGTAGAAATGCAGATACGCCTTGTGTCTGGCTATCGGTAGCTGCCACTACTCGTGTTGCTACCCCTTTGCAAACAAGACGATGTCCAGGAGGTTGTTGAGCTGAGTGTGAGCCTTTCTGTCGGTACAAGAACAGGCCCAAGCATCGCCGCGGGTGTGAGAAGGTCACGGGCTGCAGGCCAGATCTTCTGGTACGAAGAGACATTGCACAGTCTGCTATCCACAAGAATTTCGAAAATACTTGCGTGATAAGAAAGAAAGGAAAGGCAGAAGAGGCAGAAGAGGACAGGGAGATGGAGTTGAGGGCCTTGGCTGAGTCACGTGCCTCGTTTAATCTTCGTGAAGTTCGGATCATCGACCGCGTGCTTCTGCTCTCATCGACATCGATATCTGTAGCAGAGCCCTGAGTGTAGGTACTGTCCTTTCATTCACCTCTCATATCACATGCTGGCCTTCTTCTGCACGCTCGAGGTCTTGGCAAGCTGACAGCTGTATCAGTCATGAAGTCACTGACGAGACTGAACGCATTGGGTGAGCTAAGAAGCAAATATATCTGCTTGACCTGCTTGAGAGATGCTGCAAAAGTGAGCAGTAGAAAGCGCATAGCCAGCTGGGGGCGCCATGGCCTGTTCGACGTCAAGCAAAACGCAGGGCCAAGGAAAGCGAGACCCAACGTCCGAAATGAAGCATACCTGCCACCACGATTACAACGAAGACTGTTATTGACAAGAGGTGGAACCGCTCCTACGTCTCTAGAAGAGCATGATCGCGAAGTTGAAAAGGTGGCAGCTAGTGTCAGAAGCTTCTACGACCGCAAAGAGAAATTCAGGATATATCATGGCTCAACGAACAGTACGAGGGAGTCAGCAATGGGCAGAGACCCAAAGACAGTCGTGGATACAAGTAGACTCAATCATGTCGTGAGTGTGGACGCAAAGGCACAGAAAGCTCTGGTAGAGCCCAACGTGCCGATGGACAGGCTAGTGGAAGAGACATTGAAGCATGGGCTTGTTCCTCCAGTCGTCATGGAATTCCCAGGCATCACAGTGGGAGGAGGATATGCAGGAACAGCAGGCGAAAGCAGTTCCTTCAAGTATGGCTTCTTCAACGAGACTTTGAACAAGGTGGAGATGGTGCTGGCGAACGGCGAGAAGGTCACAGCATCGAAAGAACAGAACCCAGATCTCTTCCATGGTGCAGCAGGCGCAGTAGGAACTCTCGGTGTAACAACGATGGTCGAGCTCCGCCTCAAGAAAGCCACCAAGTTCGTGGAAGCAACCTACCACCCAGTCACCAGCATGCAAGATGCCATCACCAAACTCCAAGACTTTACCTCCCGACCCGAAGACTTCGACTACATCGATGGCATAATGTACTCGCCCACCAGCGGCGCCATCGTCACAGGCAAAATGACCGATACCACTTCTCCCAACGCCAGCGTCCAGCGCTTCTCCGACCCCAAGGACCCCTGGTTCTACCTCTACGTTAGAGACAGCATCGCCAAAAACAACTCCCCAACCTCCGACGCCATCCCACTACCCGACTATCTCTTCCGCTACGACCGGGGCGGCTTCTGGGTCGGCGAAGCGCCGTTCGATTACTTCAGATTCCCTTTCAATAACTTCACTCGCGGTTGGCTAGACGACTTCCTTCACACGCGAATGCTGTACAACGCCTTACACGCTAGTGGTCGAAGCGAGCAGATGATCATCCAGGATCTCGCACTTCCCTACGAAAATGCCGCTGAGTTTGTTGAACGGATGGACAACCTGACTGGTATATGGCCGCTATGGCTCTGTCCATTGAAACAAAGCGCTCAGCCCACCATGCATCCACACTACGACGGCGTCGAGAAGGACGGCAAAACACTCAAACCCATGCTCAACATCGGCCTCTGGGGCCGCGCGCCACCTACACACTCCGCCTTCGTCTCTGCAAACCTCTCCATCGAGAAGACACTCCAGGAGCTGAAGGGGATGAAGTGGTTGTACGCTCAAACTTTCTCCTCCGAACCTGACTTCTGGAAGGACTTTGACAAGACTTGGTATGTGAAGTTGAGGGAGAAGTACCATGCGATGACGTTACCGACTGTGTATGAGAAAGTGAAGGTGGCGGATGAGAAGGATGAGAAGAAGAGTCTCGGGAAGAGGATCATGGAGATGTGGCCGATTCCTGGGATTGTGGGCTTGAGGAGGAGTATTCAGAGTAAGGACTATGTTGAGGCGAGGAAGGCGGCTTGGAGGGAGTGGGTGCCGAGGGAGTAGACGTGAGCCCATTTGTAGCGTGGTGTACAGGAAACTATCTATTGTAGTGTGGCTCTCGCAGCAGTGACAACATGTCTTGCGCGAAGACCATGGATGGTCTGCGTTGTCAAACTAGTTCAATGTATCTCTATGGTTCGCCTTGCTATATTGGCAGCCTCAAGACGGCGATGACCTTAGTGGCTGCTTGCTGGACGGTGTGGTTCTGTGTCCTGTTCGACCATCGGAGTCCCTGTCATGGAGACTCCTGTTGACAACTTCATGTAGAACAGCAGGCTCAGCTAATCGGAGAGCTTGAACGGTCGCCACTCTGCATGACTGTGCGTAAACGTTGGCCGGACGACATTCCCGAACAGCGTGCGATGAGTGGAGGGACAGCTGTAGGTATAGATGGTGCCCTCGGGGATGTCTGCCGTGAAATGCTTGTTGCAGTTGTTCGCGGGACACTTGTAGCGGTTTCTTGGCTTCGAGGCTGGCGTGGCTGGCAGGCTCTTCTTCGCGAGTCCGCGTGCGATGTCACCGCCAAAGGATGGCAGGGTCTCGAAGAGCTTGTCGAAGGCGAGGTTCTCACCGCTGAGGGGTGTCGAGGACCTCTCGAGTACGATATCGACGACGGCTTTGCGGAGATTCTTGTCAGGGTCGGGAACCGCGGTGTAGACAGTGGTGATGGCTGTGGCGAGCTGATCTTCGGTGGCGCCCTTCGCCGCTGCTTCGAACTTCGAATTTCATCAGTCTTGATTACTACGATACAGGCGATCTTGTGTCTTACCTTATCAGCTGCGAGGTCGGCGAGACCCTTCACGAAGTACTTCTCCCCAGCAGCAAACACCAGAGCGTGGAAATTCGCATTCGGTACGGTGAAGTCACCGACGGCGACTTTGGGATACCAGTAGGCCGTGCGATAGCAGAAGTCGAGCATGGCATGGATCACGTCTTCATCTTCGTCATGCAGCTCGATGGTATCTGCCTTGGACTCCTGTGATAACCGTCAGCTGTTGTTGGTGCGTTGAGCATGTTCGACCCGCCTCAAAGCCTCCATTGAGCGCCTTCTGGAACCACTTTGACCGATGAGTTAAGATGAGCTTGTGACAGAGGAACTTCTGCGCGCCGCAGGTGATGGTGATGTCGGGGAATGCCGATGGCTTGTTGAAGCTCGCTGAGATTGAATCGAGGAACGCGCTATCCGCGGCGAGCTTGTCGAAGCGAGGCATGTTAGTGCGTGCGGTGGTAGGTGAAAGATGTGTCACAGCACGGAAGTGAGAACCGAATTTGAAGTGTTCTGTCGTTAGCGGAAAGGGAGGAAAGTGGGGCGCTGGGCGTTTGCATGTGCTGCGCATTCGTTTCACTCTCAGCCCTGTTTAGCTTTTTGCTGCTACTGCATCAGAGTACTTTGGAGCTGGCCAATAGTGCAAGTGGTCATAGTTATTTGCGTACTCTACAGTTTGTCCAGTATCCGAGAGTTGCTAAGCTCGTACGCAAGATCCTCTGCGGTAACCATCCTGATTAGCCTGGGCCTCGCTCTGCCTTCTTGACTTTCGTCTCGCATCGCCAGCTGAGGCCCATGTTGATCTCATCGCGACCTTGCGTCATACTTTCGACTTTCGTTCAGGTAGTCCTCATACCTTGTCGGAAGTGCGCGACCCTCCGGCACTTTGCAGTTCAGAGTCCCGTCTGTATCATAGGCTCTGATCGCTAGCTCGCCTAAGCTCTATGAGCCTGCCAGTCTCGACCCGACATGCTCCAACTGGATCGAACGAAGCTGACGACAGAGCACGTCAAACAGCGGTGTTGATATAATACCGCAGTATCTGGCATTTTGGCCAGGAAGTGACGAGTGCAATGTGGGCGATTCGGACATCGGTAGGATTGTATCGAACTCATTGACGTTTCGTTTGAGGCGGATGGCGCTGGGGCTTGCTTGGAGTCCTGCTCGACTTGCTTTTTGCGAAGGCTCTCGTCATGTCGCCGCCGAAGGCTGGCAAAGCGTCAAGGAGGTCGTTGAGGACGGTGCTGGCGCCGCTGAGTAGTGTTGTAGCTTTGCCCAGGACAGCTTCGGTGACCACTGCTTGCAAAATTTTGTCGGGATCAGAGACCTCAGTGTAGACGGCTCTGATTGCTGCAGCCAGATCATCGTCCGAAGCAGCCTTGACGGACTTGATGAAATGATCCGTAGCCAGGTCTTTGAGGCCCTGCACGAAGTACTTCTCGCCTGCGGCGAACATATGCGCGTGGAAAGCTGGTGCGTCTTTCTGCGACGCGCCTAGGGAGGAGATGCACCCTGCACCGATGTACTCGAATCGATAGCAGAACTCGAGCATGGCGTAGATGATCTTGTCGTCCTCCTCGTGGATCCCGATGGTGTCCGATTGCGACTCCTGTGTCATGGTGAGTGGTTGCCATCTTTGTATCACTCGAGTGTAGCAATCTCACCTTGAACTTGCCGTCACATGCTTTCTTGCCGTCACATGCTTTCTGGAACCACTTCGACTGACCAGTCAAGATGTTCTTGTGACAGAGGATGCGCCGGTGATTGCATAGTACTACGAGGTCAGGTGTCGTGGTGGCGTTGTCGAAGCTTGCAGCGATGGCATCTAGACGCGCCTTCTCAGCGACTGCCTTGTTGAAGTGTGACATCTTTGACGAGTTGTTGCGATGTGCGATGGTTGGAGCACTGCAAGGTGGCTACCACCTATTGCGATAGGCGGTGGGTGGAGCGCTACGAGGTGGCTGTTATCGAAAGGTGCGCAGAGCGTGGAAGTTGCGTAGATGCAAAATGAGCTAGAGTGGGGCTGCATGTGTCGCGCCTTCCATTCACTTCCTGAGACAAGACAGCAACATCGGCGGTGACAATCAAGAAATCCGACGCGCTTTGCTGCGGTCATTTCAGATCCCAATGACCAGGACCGTGGAGCTAGGTAAGTGTGCTCAGCCATGGTGGTGTGCTTTGCGCCAGTAACCGTCCCAGTTGAACTTGATGCACTCATTGCCCCAGCTCCACCACCCAGCCATAAGATGTCGAGCAAAGATTTCCAGGACTCGAGGACTATCAGGCAACAGAGACTCCAAAAGCTGCTTGAGACATGGCTTGCGGGAGTGCAGATCTGGCACACCGACCAGGACTCTTCGTTTCAAGCCCACCTGGGTTGGCTCCGGAACGTCGTTGCTAGGTCGATGCCTCCTCCCGATCAGTAGCACTTCATACGGCTTCCTCCATACATTGTCGAACGGCATCACAGGCTCACCCTTGGCTGTGACCTTGAGCCATAGCCATTCTTCCTCAAGCTCCACGCCCCACTGCTCAAACAGACCGCCTTCGCCAAGGATCAGGTCTCGCACGGCTTGCTTGTTGGTGGTCCAGATGCTTACGAGGCAATCGTCGCTCATGAGCATGTCTAAGTCCATGCCTGCGATCAAGTCATACATAGTGTTCATGGTTGGCGAAGTCTGGTAAGTGGCGCCTGCAGTCTTGTGTGTTCGTCGCACTGAACGATTCGGCCATGGTGGATCCATGAGGATGAAGTCGAAGTGTCTTGGCGTCTCGTGAGCTGAAGCTTGTGCGCGTACCGCCCGATGGAACTCTCGCGGCTGGGAGCAGTCGCCCAGCAAGGCTGAAGATCTAGGTGGCAGGCGGAAGATGTAGTTCTGGTCTTGGTGTCTGACCTGGCATGTAGCGGGCTGCTCCGCACAGTTCGTAAGAAAGTTATCTTGACCAACATCGTTGTCACAAGTGCAGTCAGAGAGTGTCGGATCATCTCCACTCTTTACAGTCTTCACGGCCACACAGCCAGATCCCTGAACGACTTTCTCAAGCACAATCTGTGGTAAGTCCGTCCCATGATCAGCTTTCGTTTGACCACAGTCAACTCCAGCTTCAGAGCTGGTGCGTTTTCGCTTCGTACCTCGAGCTACGCATGGCCGCTCGTAACACCAGGGACCACCATAATGACGCTCGATGTCTTCAAGCGCCTGCTTTAACGTCGTATCATACTCCGCATGCAATTTCTGATCAACAGTGTTGTTCGTTAGCTTCGCCTTTGCTGCATCAGACTTCGGCTGGTCAGAAGGGAAGGCGACTTGCAACGCCTCACATGAGAGGAGATGATCTGAGCAAGGATACTTCTCTGTGCCTTGTGCTGCCTCGATCGATCTTGGTATATCGAGAAGCGTCACTGTTTGGTCGTGGTTCTGCCAGAGGATCGGAGACCTTGCGGCAGTGGCCATATCAGCCATCCGCTCTGCTACAATCGCAATTAATCGTCCCTTTCATGAGTGAGGCATAGGCCCTCTACTTCAGGAGTAGATCGTGCCCCTTAGCATAGCCTCACCCTCCGGCTCAGATCAGAATGCTCTTGATATGACCTTATGCCGATGCTTGCCGCGCTTGCGACCGGCACATGTTCTTGTCGAGACAGCGGACGAGCGGTCGTGTCTGAGGAAGAATCACACACTGCTGACGTTCTGGTCGGATATGATAGGTCGGAGGTGTTTGATGTTTGGCTTTGTTGTCTCCGAACAAGGGCTGCATCCGATCCTTTTGCCGAGGGCAGCGTCATTGCCGAAACACATCTTGATCCGCGCGAGCACATGCACACTTTCACACCCTGTGCATACTACCACACGACATTTCTTTGGCCCAGCGTTTGTCTTCCGATATCCTGGGATTCACTCCGGAGTACAGTCAGAGGCATCATTCCCACCACGACCCATCCACTCGTCCGTGAATGACCACGATCCGGCAATAACGATACAATCACCGATATCGCGCAGCATATGTCCGAGGACCAGTGAGACTTTGCAAACAACAAACTACTAGAGAGAAACCAGCAAGATCTCACAAGAGGCAAAGCAATCGATGAGCAGCTTTGCCTCCGGGCCAACCCACAATGTCACCCCGAACACAGCGCCGCACCAACCACATGACATGACACCCGACTCGGAGGCCATTCCTGCCAAAGAGCCCGCGATATGTCCCACAGATACCGATAACCTCATTCCTTCTAGAAAGAGCGATGGTAGCAGACCGATACAGCGGCAGAGCGTAGAGTATGCCGTACGGAGTGGCATAGCTGGAGGTATTGCAGCATGTGCAGCGAAGACAGTGGTGGCGCCGTTGGACAGAGTCAAGATCCTCTTCCAGGCCAACAACCCGCAGTTCCAGAACTACACGGGAACATGGTCGGGAGCCTTGAAGGCTATGAGAGACATCTACCTTGCGAGCGGACCCAGCGGACTCTTTCGAGGGCATAGTGCTACACTACTCAGGATCTTCCCATATGGCGGCATCAAGTTCCTGGCTTACGAGCAGATAAGAGCAGTGGTGATTCCTGAAAAGGCGCAGGAGACTCACGCCAGGCGATTTGCAGTGGGTGCATCGGCAGGTCTTGCGTCAGTGTTCATTACATATCCGCTGGAAGTGATACGGGTACGGTTGGCATGGGAGACCAAAAGCACGAAGCGAATGTCAGTGAGGGACGTCTGCAAGACTATATACAACGAGCATGCGCCTCTGCCAAAGGTCGGCGTGGAGGGTACAAACCTGCCAAAGACTGCAATTGCAGCTGTGGAGGCCACACAAGCAACGATAAAGGCTGCAACACCTTCGACCGGTCTTGGGAACTTCTATCGAGGCTTCACACCGACAGTATGGGGCATGCTTCCATACGCAGGAGCCTCTTTCCTAACCCACGACGCAGCAGGTGACTTCATGCGACTACCACGATTCGCGCAATGGACTCTTCTACCAATGTCAGAGCGATCACAGAAACAGCTCGCACCGGGAAAGCCAGCACCGCTCGTGTGGTGGGCAGAACTCATCACTGGAGCAGTAGCCGGCTTCGTCAGCCAGACAGTCAGCTACCCGCTCGAAGTGATTCGCAGGAGAATGCAAGTCGGCGGCGTGGTCGGTGATGGCCATCGATTGACGATGATCGAAGTCGCACGATCTATCACGCGCGAGAGAGGGTTCCGGGGCTTCTTCACTGGTCTTGGGATTGGGTATGTGAAGGTTGTGCCAATGGCGGCTACAAGTTTCTATGTTTATGAACGCATGAAGGTGGTCTTTGGGATATAGAGATGGCATGGTATGGTGGGGGAAGATGATTCTTTCGTGTACAGAGCGTGAAGCGCGGCGTTTTTGGGAGATGGTACAGGCATGAGCAGATCCTTGTCCACCTTGGAGACAGGACTGGATATGAAGTAGAGAGAGAGGATAGCGCATTCAATAACAGTATTCGACAACCATCACCACATCCATTCGACCGTGATTGGCGATGTGGTTCTGCCCGTGGCTGATGACAAGCCTAAAATTTGTAAGTCTATATAATGTTTATGAGAGGTCAAGTGACCAGCTGTAATGGCTCAAACGGCGAAGCCAACCCTCTCCACGAGTCCCTATCAAATGATAGCGAGCGCCCCGTTGAATCCTTGTGAAGGTCGTCCACTCGCTTCGGTAACGAGCGATTTGCTGGTACGGCCCTAAGCTTCTGAGATATCCTTCAGCCGAGCAATCGGGCAGAGAGTTTCAGGTCATGAGGAGGTCACATGGGATTACGATTGTTGTTGTTGGGAGTAGTGAAGGTTTGGGGTGGGTGACGCTTTTTGCTGTTCGTCTTGTAGGAATGGAAGATGTTTTGAGGGAGGGGTGTGAGGTAGGTGGTGAAGGGACGGGACGTGCGCATCCATCGTAGTAGGAAGCTGGTGGGTGGGTGCTTATGTTTTGACCTGCGCTTTCCTTTGCTTCGGTGTTTACCTACAACAACACTCAATCGATCAACCTAGTGTTGATTTGTGTCTCTTTCTCTCTTATAGTACCCGATCCAGAACCATTCACTAAGCCTGACCACTGTTCCCAAGTCTAGGAGGGCTTGTCGAATTTGCCCATCGCACGCCTCGATCAACGACACCTCCAGCTCGCTTGCGGAACTGCTTGCTTCACGAGCACATCTTTCCGCCTTCTTTCCGGCGCATCTCGCGGCAGAAGGAAGAAGTCGATCACATCGCACGAGATGTACGTCAAATGTGGATTGTGCTTACCCACAGTACACACCGCAAGACGCAAACGAGATTACATCTCCATCAAATGCCTGCAGTAACCCGCGTCCTTCAATCGCCGCGCGGAATCTGCAATCATTGGCTCGACGGTCCTGCCACTTATGGAAAACCGAGATCTGCAGCAGATGGTGGTTGTTGACAAGACCTTTGCAGCCGTCTTTTCCACGGTGAGCGACTGCTCACAAGCACTTCGGCCGGCGGTATCTCGCCGGGCATATCGCGAATCCCTGCTTCTCGAACGCTCACCCTTGGTTCTATCTGGCGTCATGGTCATGGACCAGGCCTGCGTCCTGGAAGCCGAAGTGGTGGCTAGACTTGTGAAGGAACAGACCGAAAATACTTGATCTTGTGGTTGGAGTGCAGTGACGAGATCCTCCTCCTGGGTGCGTCGATAGCGTTGGTGGTGACGTGAAACGACCAGCTACCCCGGGCCTGGATCCGGTGCTTCTGTGGCAGAATCCCCATGGCACATTGGATGGAGATGACCTGATGTCATCTCATATCGCAAGAAGTTTTCCAGAAAGAGGTGCTGGTTCAGGTCCTGCTGGAGGTCGGGCCCGATGCCAGGAGTGGTAAGTAAATGGTTGCTATGCGATCATGACGTTCGTGAAGCGATAGAACCTAGTACAGAATCTTGGGTGAACCGTGAGCCGGCCACTAACGCTGATGTCCCAAAGCAAAGTGCAACGAGAAGGACTGGACGCACCGACCAGCAGATCACGACCACAGTCCTCGGTTTGAGGTTTGGACGACTGTGTGTTAGAAGAGAGATCAGGACCGAGGAGTGGTGGACGAACGGTCCGAGGCCTCGACTCCTCACGAAGTCTGGCAAGCCAACCCGGCTTGCTCCGCGACAGTAAGAAGAACACCAACAAATCCAGCGATCGAAGAGTTGTTCTCGTCGCGAAGACGACCAGTGCGAATGCGGTACCGCAATTGCCAATACCCCCGCAACGATTGCAAAGTTTCCCTGTCCAGTACACTCATCTCAGTCTGCGGATTCAGTACGGAGAGTCGTGAAAAGACGTGTAGGACCTTGGATCCTCAAAGGACAGCAACTTGACACAAAACGTCAGTGATTCGGCAGCGATTAACTGAGCTAGAGTACATGCAGTGTATGCTGCGTATGCGACAGTCTAAGCAATGGCGAACGGAGCGTTGTACTTTACGATGGACATATGTCAACTTCGCGTTGCATTTCCTTTCCAAAAGACGTTGGACTGGCCTACAAACAGCTGAGCTCGATACACGCAGCGTCCTCACAATACTTCATCGTCCTCAACCCAGACTCAGAAGACTCACCTGCGACCTCCGGAGAGAATGGAGAAGTCACGGCTGTATGTCACTTCCACGTGCAATATCAACCAGTCGCCTGTGGTCGTCGCCTGACTTTCCCACGCGTAGCCTTGCATATGCAAAAGCTTGCATCGTCCGTCCAAGGTCCACTCCGTTTTGATTGTCTGCATGAACGACGTCCGGACAGAGTCTTCACAACAGCACTCGCAATCTCTGCAATCGCCGACATGGGCTATGAGTTCTGCCATGCTGATCATTCCATCATGGTATGAGAATTCTGCGTGCAATCTTCACATGTCTCAGATAGCTCTCCAGCTGGATAAATCTCGTGGCTCCACACCAGATCCGCGCCGGCGGAACATGGTCCAGCATGTGCAATTCAACCGGTGGAAGAACTACTCGAAGCGGGGGAGAGGTAAATCAGGGTCCTGTTCGAGAGACACACCCCGCGTTTCTTGTGTGATGCCGGGGTCGAGGTGGGAGAGTGGATGATTTAGCTTCAACCGCCAGAAACCGGAAGAGCTTGTGGAGAGGTGCCAGAAACATCTCCATCAAGAGTGCTCATCGTGGGCGGAATGGTCCACAAGTACTTCTCGCTCTCCGCTTTCGCAATACAGGCGGTGATGGCGAGCTGAGGATGATGATGATGAGTTGTCAAGGAAGTCGACAAGTATTCCTCCGGGTCCAACACCGGCACTGTCCAGTTCACAGCCGCAAGCAGGATGCCTTCGTCATCATTTGTGTTCGCAAGTATTGCGCGCGGTAATCCTGCTGGATCGCTGTAGGAGTGTTGTCATCCCTCGAGAATCCGGAGTCTGCAAATCCGGATGCTGCGATCGTTTAACATCCTCGAGGGCATGGCTGACTGTAAGTAATACATACGGCCGCCGGTGACGACTCATCAGCCTTTGTACAGCTGCAGCAAGGAGCGACAGCCTCCGAACGTGCGGACGCCGAGGACTGCATCCGATCGCCAAACAAGCTCGGCGGACGTTCTTGGTACCTGTGGTCGTGGCCGGAAGAGTCCTGAGTAAGCCTACTGCTTTGAATAGCGCACCGAGCACAAGCATAGTTTCCTATAGCAGCCGAAATAGCAGCAGCCTCGGTCGTGCAGTCTTATTACCGCTGACCAAAGGCGCAAACGCACGCAAGTCTCGGCCGTGGCATGTCAGCAGCAGCGCGTGGTGTGCGAAATGCGACGTGACCATCTATGATGCGGTCAACTGGTACGTAGACGCGTGAGGCAGTATGTCGCTCAAACCTGCCTAGTGAACAAACAACAAACACCGCCCACAGGATCGCCTCCTCCATCCAAAGGCGGTGACTCACCGGCCGAACAATACGCAGAACGACAGGAAGAAGGTCGGACAACGCGCCAAACCTTCAAGCATGAGATCACAGATGGAGCTCGGTAAAGGGTCTTCATGTAGCACCCATGCCTAATAAACTCCCCAGATGCCGCTCGTCGGAAGTGCTGACTGGACACGACCGGCCGGTGGAAAGGGCTGTCTGCACCGCTCGGTTTGACCGCAAAACTTACTCGGACGTACTATGGGTGGGCAGGCGTGGGACATTATCCCAGTTCTCGGCTGAGGGCGTTGCAAGTCATTTCTGCTATATCATATACCGCTCTGTCGCAGATCTCCGTGTTCCAGTTCCGCAATGTTTGCAATACAACAAGTAACATCTGACCGACCACATCACACGGCTTTGTCGTTTGTTGCCCATCACCTGCATCTTGGCTCAGCGTGACAAACACTGGCGTCGAATTACATTATCTAGCAGTCATCGCCAAACATTGTTGGCTACGAGACTGCTTGCCACCATTCTCTCTACGAAACTTTCAGACGCGTCGCTTTCGCCTCTTTTGGCCGAAATATACCGCGTCCACGACCCGACACGAGACGAAACGCAAATGTCTTTCTCTTCGACGTCAAGTCGGACTTCCACTTCCACAACACCACCAATGCACTCACCCGCGACACAACCAATGAGCATCTCATCGACGTGCTCGTCTCCGCGAAGCAGCTTCAGTTCTTCACGAACGTCGAATCCATACTCATCAGTTGCGTACCCAAGCTGGTCGCAAGGATCAGCACTGCGAAAGGCAACATCTGGCACTGCCAGCTCGTACGTGAGCGACGAGGACCTCTATGGCGACGATGGCGAACATTACTTGAGCGAGCCACCGCCACCACCACGATCTGCCGAGCGCTGGATGGCTCAGCCACTGTTGCCACCGTGCTATGCCAAGCCACGTCAGTCGAGCAGCGGTGCCAGCACATCGTCCAAGAAGAAGCGGCGGAGTGGTTCCCAGAAGCCAAAGGAGTGAGTGGGAAGCCGGTTGGTTGTGAGGTCGACGTGGAGTCGACAGGATATTGTTATCATTGCATTGGATGTTTGGAAGCATCATTATGCATACGAAGCCCGACTATCAGCATGATGAGTACCAGCCAGAAGGTACTCATACCTTTGCGACATTCGCAATGTCGCTTGCCAGCCGTGACATCAACCTTGGCCGAAGGAGTTCTCCACGGTATCTCCAGGTTCGCCTCGACACTCGAGACGGCTGTCATCCAATATGCACATAGTGGCCAAGATTGGGCGGCGACATGAAGCACAAGCCACATCAACCACGCCTCATGGTTGACGTGCGTTGCCGTCACCGCTCCGTATTTCCAGCATAGACCCACGCACTTTGGACGTGATCAGCATGAAGGGGCATCGGGTCGTTCGAGGACCAGGGTGGGATATGGCCGCATTATAGGTCGCAGGCGGATAACGGAAGGCGCGAGACGCACCTGATTCCGGCCGTGCATGAGGACGCGAAGAGTTAATCAGCACGACTCGCACACGCTCCAGCATGGTGATGAAGTAATGGTAGCGACACGAATACTTCGGCCACGGCGCGAAACAGGAACACATTGTTCGCCAGGAAAGGAAGTGTAAAGATGACTGCCGATGGCAAGTGCAGATCCCGAAGCGTGCTGGCACATGGGCGCTAAGAAAGTGCGATTGATTGGTTGTACTCGCGCCACTGAGCAGAGTCGAGATGAGGTTATTGAGATACCCAGCGTGAGAGCGCGACAGCGAATTGAAACGAATGAGAACATACCAAGATCTTCCCATCGTCCCGAACCTCTTGTGCTCGTTGAGGTGATTGTGTCCATGTGGCGTTGTGATCTCGTTGTGCAACGCGTGCGGTGAAGACGGCACACCCCATGTGATGTGGGGTGAAGACTGGGCAGAGACAGGTTTCGGTGCACGACAGCAGACCGCAAGAAGCCGCGATGCCGCGAGAACGTTGCATGCTCCGAGACTGTTGGACAGCATGAACCGCTGCGACGGTGTGAGGAACTATCGACAGCACGAGACCAAGGGGAGATGCAGCTCCAGGGATCCCAGTGGACGCATTTTATGACGTCCAGCCATTCAGTATCGCATTCGACCAGTTCCGATGACTCGTGATCTGTATGGTACCACTTGGCATATCCGCCGGGTGCGACTGGGCAGAGGATGTCGGTAACAACGTGCAGTGACTGCAGTCGGAGGCAAGGGCAGCTCGATACCGAGCCTGTGGTTCAATATGTTGGATGTGCTGTCGCACGAAGCAGGTCCCGAGGACTTGACCGCTACCTCGCCTAGCCTCGCAGATTTGCCTGCGCGCGACGATGCTGCGGCGGAGGGTGTTGCTGATTGATGAAGGTGTCGCAGGAGTAAGCAGCTGCTCACCATCAAGCGCGCGCAGCGACGACGAGATGCAGCATATAACATACACATCGACAAGTGTTGGTGTTGGTGTTCTACGCGCGAAGCTCGACAACAGCCTGGAAGAGTGTGATGGCGTGATAGTTTACGCTAGCGTGCTTGCCCTCCGCCAATGAGACGCCAGATCTCGTCCTCTGCTCCTCACCTCGTACCCTGCTGCTCCACACAGCAGCGTTCAACAGCAGCCTCTGCAAGCTCTCGCACATGAAACACAGCCCGTGGTGCGTGGAAGCCATCAAGAACAGGCCCGCTTTCCCGTCTGCATAGGGCCCTCCAGGGCCCATCGCGGCTACTATGGCCTCGGGGCCGTCCAATGGCGCCTTGCGCTATGGACGAATCGCACGGAAAAGTATCACTCTTGTCGTCTTCATAGGCCCCTCCTCCCAGCCTTTCAGACCTGTCATCTACCCGCGCCTACTCCGGACCTCCTTGTATTGGGCCTGCCCGTCTGGACCTCATCATCGTGGCCTAGGGGATGTTGGCGTCACGATCCCAACACCTACGCGCCGAGCTCTGATTTGGCTGGGCCTCTGATTGCATCTTGTGGTACTCTCTTGATGCTTCTCCTGCACGCTTTCGTAACTACTGCTTCTGCACCTGCCTGCAGTTGTGGTTCCTGTACTCCTTCACAGCGCTCCAGCGGCTGCATGCATCGAGTATTGCAGCGCTACCGGGATTCCATTCGCTGGAGTGGGGCTGGAGTGCACGAGAGCTGGAAGAAGACTTGTATGGGAAGATTGAGGTGCACAGGGTGTGACTTCACGTCTTAGCGCGCATGTCAGGGTACGTAGGACTGTGCTCGAGGGAAGACCTTCGGGTTCCTTCCCTGTCACTGCTATATTCGGTAAACGGCCATCTCTGAGACCGCGACCCAACATATGGCCATGATCGATGCTGTGGATGCCGACTGATACGTACTTCCAGAGAAGAGCAAGATGTCATCTGGACAATCGTCTAGGCAGAGATCAAGGTCCACCAGGTCTTCAGCATCACATTCACAATCACACGAGGGCAGACGATTAAACAGCAGAGGCTCAGCGCGAGCAACACCTCCACCGGTCACGCTGACTCCGGAGAACACCCACCAAGAGTTCGAACCATGCGCTGCCACAGCGTCCTTCCTCCTGTACGCCCAGCGCAACCGCATCCTCGTGCTCCATCATGACACCCTGTCGATCGAACGAAGGTTAGACCTACATATCGAAGATGTGCTATGGATCGTTGTGGACAATGTCAGCGAAAGAGGGTCTGGGAGATTGGCAGTCAGCTTCGATGCTGGAAAGACGGCCATTGTATGGGATATCCTTAGCGGAGCAGAGGTCTCGCGATTCTCTGCTTATGAGCATATGAAAGTCGCTGCTTTCATGCGTAACGGCAACATCGCATTTGGTAGGTCATCCGTATGGTAGGGTATTCATGGGCTGACAATCAGTAGGCAACGACCAGGGCAACATCATCTTGTTCGAGCCATCGACGTCAGAACACATCTCAGCTCGCACGATTTTCGATCCTATTACAGCAATCGCACCTGCTGCTGACTGTAGAACATTCGCCATCGGCTACCTCAATGGTTCAATACTCATCGCGACACTCCAGCCGTCGTTCACGATCCTACATACACTGAACACAAATCGTGCGCCTTCCAAGATTACAGGCTTGGCATGGCACGGCTCGTCGTCGAGGCAGAAGACTGATATGCTTGCATCGCAAACATACGATGGCGATCTGCGAGTGTGGAGCGTGCCAAAGGAAGGCGGTGATGTTCCAAACATCATAAGAGTCTTGCAGTGTTCCGAAGTTCCAGTACCCGGAGCATGCTGGTTTGCCTGGTCAAAGAATGGTCGCCTCATACAGTACTGTGATGGTGAAACCCGAGCTTGGGACGTTCGCACGAAAAAGGTTACTTACGACATAATACCGACTATCGATGGTGTGGTGGGCATAGCAAACTATGGTCCAAGTGCAACGTTGTTCACACTAGGTCGCAACCACACAGTTCAACAGTACGACATCAACCCGAGCAGTGTCCCATTGCAAGTGGCGACAGCGCAGCATGTGCCCGCCAATACTCCACCAACACCCCCAACAACACTCGAAGATCGGAGCAAGATACAGGCCGAATCAGGTGCCAGTCAACCTTACACCGACACAGAAAGCAGTGCCGATGAAAGCACGAATTTGTCTCCGCTGCAGAAGATTGCACGGGAAATGGAGTCTCTTGATGCGCTAGAATCAGAGATACGTGACAAGGTGATGCCATTAAGCTCTCGGTCGAGCAACGCTGGATCCATCAGCTCAGGTGGTTCGAGTCACAAAGGTCGCAGACAGCGCAAATACCTATACGATCGTCCAGACTCCTCCCGCGCATCAACGAGCACCGGATTCGATGGCACCGAGTTCTCCTTTGGACCGCCTCCCAAAACTGGGCATGAGAGCATGTCAATCCGATCGACGACATCATGCAACTCTCAGGCGCCAGCACCAGCACCTTCCCTCCACAACAGGCGGCCCTCATCAGGCTTACGCAAGGAGATTCTCCAAAGTCCAGAGGAGAAGCAAGATGGTGCGCCATTTGAGTTGTTCCCGTGTGTCAAGGCTACACTGCGACAAGTTGCCTTCCGCACGCCACATTACGGTGAGACTGCTCGTACGCCAGAGCTTCTGCAACGCGAAATGCTCAGTGTTGTTTTCGGATGGAACGATGATGCACGTTCCTTGGTACATGAGGAACTTTCCCGTCACGGTGCTGGTTCTACGAACGGTGTTCTTCTATCCAGATGGCTCGGTGATATCAGCGCCGACCAGATGGCTGCATTGATTGGATCGAAATCCATGACCTCGTCAGACTGGATGCTTCTCGCTTTGAGCTCGATTGGACCGGACTCTCAAAAGAAAGCCAGCGAAGCTTTCATCCAAAGATTGCTCGAGAAGGGCGACATTCACCCTGCTGTCGGCATTCTGGTGGGCATAGGAGAGATCGACGAGGCCATCGAAGTATACGTCTCTCAGTCAGCCTGGATGGAAGCCGTGCTGCTCATCTGCCTGTACCGCGGCCACGACTGGCAGAGGACTTCCTGGCTACTTCGCAAGTGGGGCGAGAGTGCTGTCATGAACGGCGAGGCAGAGCTGGCTGTACGATGTTTCTCCTGCACGAGTATAGAGACATCAGCACCATGGACATCGCCCAGAGCCCAAGACGCTTGCAATGTGGCACAGCACGAGCAACGAAGCCAGCCGCAAAGCGCAGGAGCCTTGTCAAGTCCTACCTACTCATTACCCTCACGCTCTGGATCTGGACGTTTGACACAAAAGAATGCGTCGCTCAAGCTTATCACTAGCTTTGGTGACAGAGGTGCTCCGTTGCAAACCAATATCAGGGAGCCCGGCAGTGCGATAGATCCGGCAACTGTAACCGCTGGAGTAACACCAATTGGTGTTTCGGCTTTTCCAATGTCACCAGGAGGACTTGATCCATTCAAGAACAATTGGGTACGTACTGCTCGTGATCCCACCTCCGCCAAAACAGCCACCCCGGGTGGATACACAAGGAAGAAGCGTTTGCCGTCGAGACACGATATCGAACGTGCGAAACAGGAAGTCGTCGAGATGGCTACACCGCTGACGGCAGCTCGCGACTTTGGTGGTGCTGATGCTGCGTCACAATCGGGTAGCAAGCGATCGAACTCGGTGGGGAGTGTGCCCGAGCCTGCCACTGCCCTTCGTCCCAACACATACGATGCCGAGAAGTTGGCACCTCGCACGTTTGGAGAGCGAGCAGACCACCTGCCATCACCAGCTCACAGTGCATTCACTAGGCTCAGACAAGAGTCGCGCAATCGCGGAGCCTCTAGAGAACGCAATCATGATCGGTTGGCAGTCCAAGTCGTGCCGACGGTCTTCACTGACGAACTGTCGCCTACTATGGAACGGAATGAGGCCATTGCGCAGAATCGAACGGGCACTCTGAGCCCTCCACTCACTGGAGGAAGCTCCAAAGCCAGTGTGAAATCCGCGAGGGCGACCGATGAGTATGTGAGCAGTGTCGAAGAGGCACGGAATGTAGCTCGGCACGAGCGTGCAGAGAGTCGTCGAAGGACTGAATCTCGAAAACCAGGCGAAAGCCGCTCCGGACGCACCAGAAGCCGCATGCGAGAAGCCTCCGAGAATCGCGGGTGCGACGTGAGGTATATCAAGCCTGCGAAGCGATCGCCATCTTCACCAGTGTCAATGTCTCCAGAAGAGCTTGCAAAAGCACAGGCAGAGAAGTCTGAAGCAGCCACCACCGACGACGAGAACTTCTACAAGGTCGCCAGCCCCATGATGTCTCCAGTCGAATCGCACAAGAGTGCCAGATCTGGCAAGTCCGATCCACGTGCTCGAAGAAGGGCGTCAGAGGACAAGACGGCAATTCAACCACCACGTACTTCCAGCAGAGCGCCCCCCGAAGCACCGAAGGCTGATACAAGCGGACGCGGCAGAAGCCAAACACGCACTCCAGGGCCTACGACAAGATCACCTTCATCTCCGTTACCAGTGCTTTCGGACAAGGCCTTTGTTCCGGAGGAAGAAACGCAAAGTGACGGCCAGCGCTTTCGCCTACGGACTCAAAGTGCTAGTCGCAAGGCGGGCGATGATCTACAGGCTCGCAGGGAGGCAAGTCGCACAAGGAGAGAACGATCCACAAGCCGTAAGCCACCACGCAGGGATGACTCCGAGTATGGCATTGCAACACAAGCAATTCCAGAGGACGGCTACCTACCACAAGGATCTCTCGCATCGATACCATCTTCTATCAACACGCACTCGACAGACAGCAAAAACAGCGGCCTCAGCAGAAAGGAGCTTGCAGCACAGGAGCTCGAAGAAAGGCGTTTGTCGCTTCTTCGTAGACCGTCCGCGCCTCAGGTCCCACATCCAGGCCAGTTGCAGACCCAAGGACTCGCCAGACCATCGCTGGCGCCACGATCTAATACCGACCTTGGAGACAGTCCCACTTCGTTTGGAATAATTCGATCTCACACTATAGATGCCGACCAAATGCAGAAGTATGGCAGGATCACTGGCACGTCCACACCTTCAGCGCCCATTGGTCTGCCGGCGACTCCCAGGGCCATGAGACATCCGAAGTACATGAGCTCCGACCCCAGCGACGACATCCCTACTGTACCAGACATACCTGGGAAGTTCAGCGATCTGTCTCTGTCTGGTAGTAGCTTGAGTCAAGTCACTGGCTCCGCTCTGAGTCAAGTATCCTCTGTCGTCTCGACTAACCCTCGGTACTCGTATGGCATGCAATCTTCGAACCAGATACCGATCTCGTCGAGCATGACCTCGGAGACGAACGATTCTCTGGGACCACTTCTCCCGTCCAGTGTCTTCACTGCGGGCAGCAAGAGCAGTGGAGGACCTCGCTCGGCTACCGCGCCTCCGGAAAGCACATCAGCGCCCGTTCATCCTGCATACAAGTCTGGCCTGTCGTCGACCGCCCGCCGTCTGTCTCACGTCCGCAAAATCTCACCTCCCGATGTGATGCTATCCACAGAGGGCGCACAGGACTACAGCATAGAGGCCGCCCTCTACAGCCCTGATGCAAACGGGGTCATCATAATCCCAGAGACTCCAGTGACTGACGAGCCAGCATCGGTCATGCCTGAGCTGCAGCACCTCGCCATGCCGCCTCCGCCTCCGCCGCCTCCGTCAATGTTCTCACAGCCATCAAGTAGCGCGTCTGGCATGATCAGTATTGCCATTGACGAGAACGCTCCCACAAGCGCGGTCGAGACCCACGCTCCTGCCTTACCACAAGCACCACCAATTCCACAGCCAAGATCTGCAACGTCCTCGCCAACAGCACATCGCCGCAACCAAGGCAGTATCAGCGAAGGCTTTGGCGCCCGCTTCCGTGGTCTAGGTGATCGCATGCGCAGCTCTTCACGCAACCGCACAAAGTCGCCTCAAACCGACAAGGGCGTGGCGCCATACGAGAGCTTCCCAATGCCGACGCAGACTCATCCCGCGGAACGACAGCCATCAGGCCCAGCACCGTACGAGAGTGTCCAGATGCCAAACCGTGCTCAGTCACCGTACGAACAGGCCATGGCAGCACAAAAGGGCCGAGACCGCAGACCATCTTTTGGTGTACCAGCGTCCCCACAGCAGGGCCTGAATGAGCAAAGCATCCCTCCCAACAGTCTACCCGGAAGCCGAAATGGATACAGGAACCCGAAAGAGATTCGCGCGAACATGCCCCCTGACTATGTGCAGCATGGAGTGTATCCTCCCGGCGGTGGGTTCCTCTAAGACCGACGACTTCGAAATCTTCATTACCACCATCTATTGCATCTACATCTACATCTACGACCACTCTACACAATACATACAATCATGACTTACGACGACGATCAACAACTTATAACCTTATACCCGCGCCTATCATACCATCTACCGCGAGGAAGGAGCCTTATCACGCAAAGACCGGCATTACTTAATATCGAGCATCGAACTGTAACTAGCATTGCTTTACCTGTCATTTACCAGCGTACCATTCACTTGTTTTGATCTCGTTCTTGCACAAGCGATGGCGCACGTTCTGTTTTGGCTCACTACGTTTCAGCGTCTGTTGGCACCTTTCACTTCTGTACAAAGCATCTTGCTTGCAGGCACTGCTGCCTTACTGTTATCGTATCTTCTGCACAAGCATTTCGTTGGACAGGTCATCTGCAGAGAAACAGGTTCTGCCTCACGGCATGGAAAGGACGGATGGTTCGGCACGGGGGAATTACGATGGTGGACTTCAATTGTTCATTGGTTGGGATCAGGCACAAAGAGACATAACAGCGCAGAAATTCGACGGCCGCAGGAGCGATTTCTTGTTTGGATAGATTGAGTTTGGGCTGTGATAGCATTAGAAACGATAGGGCCATGCAATGCAATGCAGTGCAATGCATTCTCTGTTGTACGACCTATTCTCGGTTGCGCAGTTCACGATGTGATAGTGACTTTAAGGCCTGCTGCTCATGCAGATGTCGAAAGGTTCGTCACGGTTCAAGACATGGGGTCGGAACGCCACATGGCTCACGGCGGAATTTCTCGAAGGACCTTGTGCAAGAGAGGTGTCTGGGTAGTTCCTGCTTTGAGAAGTGGCCGCAGAGTAGGTCGCACGTTGTCAGTGTAGCAGTAGTACAGCCACGACGAAGATTCTTCTTCGAAATTGTACGACCTTCACCCTTCCGTACCTGCATCACACTCCTTCGGGACGGACTCGAGTGCTGGAAGTTGGCATTGACATCCATCTACGTGAGGCGGGACAGCAACAGCAACAGCTCCACTCACACCTGTCTCCTCTCTGGTTGCCGGAGTCCATCTGCACGCACTTTCAGCACGACAGGGATGCATGCATAGAAGTACCGACACTACGGTGAGGCGTGGTAGGTAATACATGCAGAGAAATATTTTGAGCGCTGCAGGAACGCTTTCTTCCCCGGTTGGAGGTGCTGAGCACAGCGGCGGGGGAGGGTGTGTGAGATGGTCGGAACGTTCATGCGTAGGATATGCAGGTTGAGGTAGCGACCGGTTGAGAGGGGTTTGAGAGCAAGAGTGAGGCTCGTGAGCTTGTGTAGCTTGCTAGGCGCAGCTTTGTGTGCTGTTCGTGGGGTGGGGTGCTCGTTATGAGCGTGTATCCTGGCGGTCATGGACAATGGCACGTCTGTGCTGTCGATGCACACGCGATGAACATGTGATGAAGTGAATGTTGATGCAGAGGAGAGCGATCGTGGTTGCCTTGTGTTTGGATTCACCTTCACAATCCTGGTTGCGGGCGGAGCGGTCCACTCGCTGCCGAAGGACCCACCATGAGCGTGGAACTCCTTCCGCTGCATGACATCTGACAGAAACATAGACAACATTGAACATCACAACACTTGCTGGCCAGGTCGAAATGCCGCCCAAAGTACTGGCCAAGAACAATGACCGGGCAAATGGAGTCCTGCCAGTCACAGCGGCAACACGCGCCGCAGCCACTACCAAAGGGCCAGCACCACGACTGAAGCTTGAGATACGGCGGCTGCCACCAGGACTTACACTGACCGAATTCGAGGAGACGTTGGGCGATGAGTGGAAGCTAGGCAATGGCAAGGTGGATTGGCGGGAGTACAAGCAGGGCAAGGTCAAGCTCGGCTTGGGCAAGATGCCGGAGCAGAGCAGATGTTACATCCATGTTGCGAACGAGGGCCTAGTGAAGGATTTGGAGCAGAGATTCCTCGCAGTCATCTTCACGGACAAGGCAGGCACCCATAAGAACCCGGACCTGAAGCACTTGCCGCCAGTACTTGAGTTTGCGATGAACCAGAGGACACCGCTCACCACGAAGGCACGAGTCGACAGTAGGCAGGGCACCATCGACCAGGATCCGGAGTTCATGACGTTCTTGATGGCAGAAACAGAGCCCATTACGAAGGCAGCAGCTCTCGATGCTGTGGGCGTTGAGAAGAAGGAGGGTGACAAAGTCGAAGTCAAGACGACTCCGCTGATCGAAGCACTTCGCGATAAGAAAGCGAACAAAGCCAAGGCAGCGGAGTCAAAGGCTGCTGAGAAGAAGGATGCTAAGGGACATGCCAGAACAGAGAGCAAAGATGCGGTCCCTGCAAAAGCGGATGCGAAAGACGACAAGAACGCCAAGCAGAAGGTAGATCAGGCTTCAAAGGAGGCTGTAAAAGCGCTCAACAAGCAAGTTGCCAACAAGCAGCAGCAAGCACAACAACGTCCAGCCTCACCTTTGCCACCCACAGCGAAGAATGCATCGCCCGCCAAGACGAAGAAGGCGGCGCAGAATACGTCTCAATCACCAAAACCTCAAAATGCGACGCCTACACAGCCAGGCGTCAAAAATGCTCCCACTGGGCCAGCTGCTGCGGCGCAAACTCCGGGTCAACGTCCGCCAAGAGAGCCAAGGCAACGAGGAGGTGTCGATGGCATCAAGAAAATGCTTCAGAAAGACCTCGGGATCAAGCCGAAGCCTGCACCCACAGCCGGACAGCCAGGAAGCGCTGGATCCTCAACACCAGCATCACCCGCACCGAACAATCGCAACACACAGCAACAGAAGCAACCCGCGTCGCCAGCGCCAGCAGCACCAGCGAATATGAAGACACCACCCACTGCACCGAAAGCACAACAGCAGGCTCAACCTGTTCCCACCGCGCATTTGACCAAAGCATATCTCAAGCACGCAATTCCAAGTCAAGGCATGACAGAGATGCTCATTCAGCAAGCTCTGTCGCAGTATGGTCAAGTCAAGAGTGTTACGATCGATCCGCGGAAGGGTACTGCAATTGCACTGTTCAAAGACAACGAAAGCTTGAAGAAAGCCATAGAAGCAAAACGTGTGCCGGTCGCGCAAGGTACTGTCGAGATCCTTGAATTCAAAGACCGACCAGCGGGAGGTGGTCCTGCTCGAGGTGGGTTCAGAGGCGGACGAGGAGGGCGTGGTGGAGCAAGAGGTGGAGCGCAGTCTGCTGCGTCGTCGGTGCCACCTGCAGCAGCACCAGCAGCGTCGAAGCCAAATGACGGAGCATGATCGCAGAAGACGCTTGCATAACAGCTAAATGTCCGCTAATGATGGGCTATGAACAATCGGTTATTGATGCTAGATGCTCGCTTGCAAGCACGGTCTGGCGGAACTTGGTATCTCGAAGCAGAATGCTCATAACAGACGTGACCATGCCCCGCACCACCCTGAGGCAATCTTGGGGTATTATCCCTCCCATGCTCTTCTTCCCATTTCCTCGCGAGCTCCTGTGACTCCTCCTGTCATTTCATCGAATCTTGAACCATTGCTTCGCCTGCTCAAGTCGGTTCTGTTTGTTCAGCGTGCGGATGTACTCGCCCTAGCACATCAACCACAGTCAGTACTCAACCTCACCCTAGCCACCCTCTTCGAGGAGCAGAACAACTTACATGCATAATCTCCTCCACATAACAATCCCCCACAAAATGCCAATAATGCGCCTGCGGCCTCAACACAAACGGCACAGTCCCCCCAAACAAAATCACCACTACATCACCCACCTGCACATTATCCGTTCCCAATCCTAACGCGCCCCGCTCAGTAATGTACACAGTCCTATGATGACCGCCCTTCATCATCGCTGACAACGCGTACGTAGCGTCAGGATTATCGGCAGCGAGGTCCGTATCAAAGTCTTTGACGTCTATACTTCGCGTCGTGGAGCTGGCGCGCGAGGCTTGCGATTTCATCGAGTGGACTGAGCCTGTTTCGGAGGCGTAGCCGTCGTCTTGGGGTGGGGCGTCAGAGGAGGTGGGGACGTTGGCGGTGGACCAGAAGCCGTGGAAGAGGCGGGAGGCGTGTTCTTTGCCGTCGTGGAGGCTGCGACCTGTGGCGTCTTGGCCTGCTGCGCATGTCATGCTGAATTTCCGAGCGAAGTCTTTTGCTGTCCAGGCTGGGAGCGCTTCGCGGGCCCAGGAGTAGGTTTCATGGAGCACGGCGGCTGCGGTGAGAGTGTCGTTCCAGCCGGATGAGCTTGAGTCACCGGCTTGTTTCCAGCGCATGCAGTCTGAGACGTCGATAATGGTGTCGACTAGCACTCCTTGCACGCGGAGCACGCGGGAGGAGTCGTTGGGCCAGAGGACGAGGGAGAGGAATTCGTTTGCGTTGAAGCGGAAGCTGCGGTAGGATATAGGGTTGATGTGGTAGTGGCCTCGAAGATCCATGCGCAGGGCCCAGGAGGGGAAATCATCGGGCTCGCCGCGCTTGCGATGGAAGGGTCGCAGACTGTGAGCGTGTTTGAGGATTCCGAGGCTGCGGGTTTCTGAAATGGCGGCTTTGGTTGCTTTGGCGTAGACTTCCACTACTGGTTCTTCGTAGATGGGAATGACGCGGTGGATGGAATCGGGCTTTTGGGCGGAGCGGTGACGGAGGCCGAGGATAGAGTAGACCATGTCGTGGGGGTCTTCGCAGTTGAAAGTGTAGACTACTCTGAGCAAGCTGGCTAGCTTTTGTGATCTGTGCCGTCTCAAGGTCAAGATAGTCGCAGCGTTCTCAAATCCAGTTTGAGCGCTCTTCTTTGGATTCTTGGGTAATAGATGTCGTCTCTCGTAGAGATATGTTGCGACTAGAGCGACTTCATCAAAGTCCACTGCAGATGGATAATTTCCTTGATAGCATAATGCTTGCTTGGCTAGTGCGACTTCTTGAATCACCCAAGCTCTTGTGAACCATCGGTTCGCGTACAGCGAGTAGACTGAAGGCCATCCAGAATATGTAGAGAGCTTTCGCGGATCCGTGCTAAGAGGAGGACTTTTGTTTGAGCCTGAATGTGGCGTCTTGAGTCGGTCAGGTAATGTGGGATCCATGGTCTCGAGCAGTGTCCGAACAGATCCCAGAGCGGGTTCAGCAACAGAATTGTCTTCGCCGAACCAGATACATACTCGCGTCGCCTTTGAGAAGACATCGCCCATATACGAGACTTGGTTGTTGCGCTCGTGCTTGTCCTCTTGGTCGATACAGACTGCATCAATCCAGACACGGTAGTGGCCATGGCGAAGACAAACAGCTGACAGAGCTTCGTGCGCGTTCTTTGGAATCGTCAATGAGCGTCCGTTGACGACTATGGTTCTGCCTATGGCCTTCGCCTCATCACCGCCCCAGCTGTATGAGATGGCATCGTAATGAGGGACGATCCGGTCCGACAACGAGATGTATTCCCATCGAAAGATCAATTCAGACGGTGTTGGTGGCGTCTCCGCTACAGTACCATTCTGCACGAACCTGTCCAGGCGGTTGTCCTGCTCGAGGCAGAGGATGCGGATTTCCTTGCGGTCTGGCGCTAACTTCCGGTACAGCTCATCCTCGGCGTAGATGTGGCCGTTCGCACCGTTAGTACTCATCTCACATCACCTCGAACATACGCTACGTCACGGTATAGCTAGAGCTTTGGCCGCGGGCAAGATATTGGATGCATGAGATAGTGCTTGCAGCAGCTGAGAATCATGACAGTGAAGACAGAAACGTGGGTGATGAGGAGAGCGGGAGGTACCTCTAAGGTTCACGGCCGCAGCGATTAGACGATCTCAGACCGGAAGCAGGCGTGGTGGGCTGGGTGAGCTGCGAGGGTGCGGCACAGCTGTTTGTCGGAGGGTCTCATGTTGCTGGCTCGGTGATAGCTCGCCATTGGCTGCGTGACGGAAGGATGCGCTTCGAAGCGCCGGAAGGCAGGCATGGCACACCGCGTCCAGATCGTTCATTCGCGTGATAGAGAAGCGTCTTGCTGCCACGAGTGAACCTAGATAGGGTAGATACGCGATCAGGAGGATTTTGTGCCCGAATTTCTGGTTTCACGCTCTGGGGAGGTCGTCGCTATGCGAATCCATACGCATCCTGGCGATCTTCTGTAGGCGCTGGTGTCATGGCAGTGGTAGTCCTGCTTGAGAGGCGTCGTGAGGATGAAGGTTATTGCAATGCACCTCGCGTGCCCTGTGGATATGTACTGCAGAAGCGAGCTGTACGTTGATGAAGTTCGCATAGTTAAGATGCAGCCGGCGGAAGAGATTAGACGCCGGCATGGTTGCCGAGCACGGACTGTGGATACACTATGGATACCGCCATGGACATCAGGGACACTCTCTGGGATCACATGATGTGTCTGTGTCTCGTTCGAGGTCGTGTAGTCAGTCCAGCGCGATACCGTTCATCTCTGCATAAACATATCTCTATCAACTGTGTGTAATGGACTGGAATTACCCATCGCTTCAAAGGTGCCTCAGTCGGCTCCATGCTCTGCTGATTCCCGATAACAGGTCGCGACGAGCAAGAATCTCACGAGAACACCGAGTCATTCTTGTTATGGGATCATCAAGTCTGGGAAGCCCATGATGATAATCTGTGTACCAACTCCCCTGGTAGGAGCAGGTCGAGAGCCTTAGATCAGAAGCACCTCTGTTGAGGCTTATTGAGAATCCCTTTGTCGAGCAGCCGATAGAACGGGGGGAAAATCCGGAAGCTGGTCGAGATGGGATGTCTTGCATGGAGAAGAAGTGCTTCAAAATCAGGCCCAGCCCGGAAGAACACCACTATGGCTACACTTTGCTCTAAGTCGTCCCGAAATACCAGACCGCACTCTGATGCCCTGGCCTCATCCCAGTAATCCTCTTCCATAGTCCTGCTCAGCTTGCGGTACGATGGGTGTTCTTACCTTGTTGAAGATCATCTTCTACCATCGGCGAGCTCTGTCGAAGGCAGGACGATGCAACTTGCAACTTCCATGATTTTTGCAAAGCAGTTACCTCTCGTCAAAGATGCTGTTGTTCAGGCAAGCCTGATGGCGGAGTGCCACTGGGCGATCATGAGTATGCTCGAGCTGCGTGATTGCTACATGTAGCTGTACCTCCTGCCTTCTTGGGGCTTACTTGCCTACTATGCGCCTCATACCTTCTCTCAAACCATGCTTCCCTATCATGCAGTTGCCAGTGGGGTTGATGTCGTGGCCATGAACCTGCCGCAAAGGGGTCAGCTACTGCCCAACTCTTGGACTGACCTACCTCTGTCGTTCCACCATGGCTCCCTATTACAGCTTGCCACTGACAAGACTGTCAAAGACAGATCAACAGAGGCCTGCACTGCCTCTCTGGTCGCCTTTGAATTGCCCTTCCAGTCGCCCGTCGTCTTCTTCCTTCTTTTCATCTCATCTGCCACTGGCAACTCTTTCGACCTCATCACACAGCTCGACCGACATCATCACTACCTCTACCCATCCCCTCCCACTCTTCTTCATCACTCAGCCGTTGCAGCCTTCTGCCGACCATCGCATCAACTCTCCTCGATTCACCACCTTGGAATGACTTTCACCGAGGCTTGGTCTCAGCTCTTCGGCCACGAACGAACGCCAGTCACCCAGCATCCGTCACTCGGCTCTCTCTATCATCATGGACCAGCGCTCGGCGAGCATCATTCAAGGCAGGCACACCTCCCGTTGATGAACAAAGATTACTGCTATCGTTCCGAAGCTTCGGCTTTTGAGGGAGAACTTTAACCCCGAGTAGAAGGGGTCTCTGAGGGCTGTGTGTCTTGCTATCGGCAGCTTCGGCTGACCTGTAGGCGATCATCTCACAGGTTCCCATTTCTCGATGCATCAAACGCGATGCTTACGCCCGCCTCGAATCTGCCTTGGTCGTCGGATCCGGCATTTCACGCCTCCCCTACCGACCAGCATTTGCCAGCGGCACATCGAGCTAGCCGTGGTCATCGGATTGGGCATTTCACGCCTCCCCTACCGACCAGCGGACTCGCCAGCGACACTTCGATCCAGTTCTCGCCTCAGAACTTGGCACAGCGGAAGCTGCGGCAGTACCGCACCTTCCAGGGGCAGCTTTCTATCTTCACCGGCGGAGAGAGCATGGATGGAGCCGGACGGATATTGGACTTGGAAGTTGGATTTGTCTGTTGTCGGAGCTGGAACTTTTGTGTACGTGTATGAGCTTGTCAGTCGGAGGGGAAAGCAGTCATGATTTCTGCTTCCGATCTTTCTTGAGCTCCGTGTCTTGCCTCACCTGCTACGATGTTGTGACCCTGCTCCCCGCCGTATGTACAAAGGGCTTCTGAAAGTTGCAAAGCGAATGCAGAAAATTCCGTGCTTGCGACAATGTGTCGTGCCTGCTCAAGCTTCACACGTGCTTGCCATTCCCACGGTATCGGGAAAGCTGGTAAGCTGAATTTGGTAAGCACCATCATGCACGAGCTCGGTTTGGTCACAACAGTGAAGCAGGTCTGATTGCACGCGTTGCAAGAATCGACACATGAAGACGGAATCCGTTGTGCATAGTCCCTGAGACAGTCATCAAGTAGCCGTGATCGCAACAAGATATCCACGTGCACAACCCCCTGACACCTACTACTGCTCCACCGGTTCAATGCTCTGCGGGTTTCTAACAACATTCCCGGATCATACACTCTCTTAATCTCCCTCAACCTCTCCACATTCCCACCCCAATACGCCCTCTGCGGATCCTCCAGCTGATCGTCTACATACCCCGGATACGCACTCTCATTAATCCTCGGCTCAAGTTCTCTCACCCGTGCATTCAACCCAATCAAGAAGTCTTTAGACACCTGATTAACCTCCCTGATCGCCGTCAAGTCGACAATATATGACTGCTGCCAAAACAACGCATCACGATGCCAATACGCCGTGGACGTTGGATCAGGATCCGAGACGGCACCGCCTGTGAGATCCCATATGATGAACCAGACGAGCGAGCCTTTGGGTTTGGCGGAGATGTACTGGAACATTCCAATGACTTGATCGAGGGTGAGGAGAGTGTTGTTTGTGAACTTGAGGCTCTTCGCGTAGAAGTGGGTGGGGATCCTGCCGAAAAAGGACAGAGCCGCCTGCTGGAGGGCATTTGCTGCGGTGACGACGATGTCGCTTTTGATTTGGAGACCTGCGTCTTTAGCGGGCGCGAAGATGGATTCGATGTCTAAGGTATCGAAGTCGGACCGTGAGCCGTAGTACGTTCCCTCCAAGATCAGAACATTGCTTGCAAGAGTGAACGTACAAGCGAAGAGTCGAGACAGGTCCGGGTCGGAGACGTAGTCTTGCCAGGCTTTCCACGTTGGTGCTAGGTCTACGATGTCTTTCGCGATGGTGACATTGTATGTGAAGCTCACGACTTCCGGAGCTGGGACAGTGCGGATCGTGAACTCCGTGACGAGAGCGAAAGAGGCCGCTGCGCCGCGAATGGCGAAGAACAGGTCGGGGTGCGATTCGAGGGATGTAGTTACGATTGTGCCGTTGGCGAGGACTGCTTGGGCAGAGATAATCTGGTCAAGACCGGCTCCCAGCTGGCGGCTGAGAGGGCCGAGTCCACCTATCGTGAGATGGCCGCCGGTGCCCACGTCGGAAACCTGCAGAGATCAGAAGACAAAGTGAGGGTGAGAGATGCGATGACTTACGACTCCGTATGCTGCAGAGCGTCCCACACTGTCCAGCTCCCTGGTGAGGTCCCCAAGACGATTTCCTGCCCCAAATGTGGCTGTGGTGTCGTCTGAGTTGTATTGAAAGTGCTTCATATTCTTCATGTCCACAACAAGGGCACCATCTGCACCACCAAGACCTAAGACTCCGTCAGCCCCTGCTAGCTAAGCTAGACGTAAGCGGATACTCACAGTAGTTCCGATAGCCATGTCCACCACTCCGAGCCTGCACGCCAATGCCATGGTCACCAGCACACTTCACGACCTTGGCCACTCCCCCAGCTGTTCGCGGATAGACCACAGCAGCAGGTAAGTATGGCAAATCGAGATTGTACGCATGTACGTCTGTAACTCGGAACAAGAGGTATCGAATGTCGTTGGGAAAGGCATAGAGATGCCACTTCTGCTCAAGTGCCGACTCGATGCACGCTTTGAATGCAGGTGGTGGTGATGGTGTAGCTAAGCACAGAATCACATGAGTGAAGAGGAGGAGTGGCAGTACCATGCTGATGGAGAGCGGGTTCGGGTCGGCTGTGGAACAAGTTATGAGTGATATGATGGGCCTTATACCATACATTACGAGCTGTCCCGAATCTTAATCTCGTGCACACGTTAGCAGATATCCCGGTAATGACCATCCACACGGCGTATGTGAAGAAAGTTGCACTACTGAGGGTGTGTAACGAGTCCATTGGCCCAAAGGCCACCACGAAAGCTTGCGAGGTGGTGCCTCTGGAGTCACCCTGTAAGCTAGGTGGTCGTGATGATGTCGAACGGACATGTTTGGGTGTCCAGATTGCAACATCGTGTGCCTGCCGTACACAGTGATGGAGGTGTCGCACGAATGCATGAAGATGTTCGAGAGCTGAGGTCGATCTTGTCACAGGCGACCAGGCTCGACAGGAATGCGAGAACATGCCGAGGCTTTCCCAATCTGGTCCGTGAAGGTGGTAGGCCGACGGTGTGATGAAGGCGTAGAAATCAAATGCTGCTGTGGCCACGGATGTGATGAGAGTTCGACATAACCATTTGATAGCTTGACCGAGCTTTGTAGTCGCAAGTGTGGTTGCAAATGTCCGGATTGCATCCTAAAGGTCTCGGATCCCTCCCTTAAAAGCTGCAACATCATGGTCAGCAGGACCCCATCCGTTCATGCAGGTCAAGGAAGTGGTGTGCTGCTCGTCAACTCTGGAACTCTTGCTATCATTAGCGCGACCAGAACGGTGCTGTTTCTCCATTGCATATACATCATCGCTAGACCGTCTGCCAGTCACACTCCGCGCAATGCGACACCCACATGCACATTCGTCGTTAGGTCGTGGTATGTGTGTTCCCTCTCAGGGCTTCACCCACATAGCTGCAGCATTGACCGGAACAGCAGGTGCGCCCGACTCAGCATCACTATTCTCTCGTTCGGGCGCTGACGTATTCGTAGGTGGGTAGCCGGAGCTGACCTGGACTGGTGGTGCGTACCGTATAGTCTTCCTGCCATTAGACTTGTAGTATAACACAACATCGCCGCCACCGCGCCAGAGATGCGATCGTATCGTCATAAGTGTCATGGTCGGAGGAACGAGCTGCGAGGATATGTTAGTCACTCGGTGCGCAGACGGTCTCAAGTGAGTCTTACTTGATTTTGACACCACAGTTCGAGGTATTCCTCCGGCTTTAGATGTGCCTCCTCACTGTCCTCCTCCCGCGCAGACGCCGGCTCGATCCGGTCGGCGACGTAGGACATGATCTTTCTGGCTCTAAGCATCCTATTCGCATTAAGCCTGTTGTTGCCATCAGCCGCGATTGAGGGAAGTTCGTTCTGCCACGGTTCCAGGATGAAACTGATCTTGACAATATCCTTCGCCGGGATTTGGTTGCGGAGGAGTACTTCTGCGAGCCACATCGGCGCAGCTCTTTCCACCAGATCTGCCATCTCACCCAGCTGACCGACTGTGCCCTCGAAGAGATCAGCGACACCACCGGCCTCAGGACGATCTTCTTGGATGAGGATCGTAGTATTGAGTGGTGGCTTCAGCACGGGAGTATCGGCAGGTAATGATGGAGCGATGGCGGATGGTAGCTCGATCTTCTTAGCTGTGATGGGCAGACCATTCTCTGCAGCTTGTTGACTTTGCATTTGTTGTTGCAAAGAGTCCTCGTAAGCAAAGCGGATCTTCTGGATTGTGCCAAGGAAGTTGTCGTCCACTTGACGGCTATTGCTCGTCTTACTTGAATGAGAATCCGACTCAGTCTCAACTTTGTCTTCTTCCGTGGGAGCAGGCTTCTCGGTGTTTGTGGTGGTCTTGCCCAACTTCTTCATTCCACTAAACGACATGCCCATGCTGAACTTCTTGCCAAACATACCCTTCTTCGGGGTCTCACCATCTTTGGGAGGTCCTTCTGTTGTAGGAGTGGATGGATCATGTGTCTCATGTGGTGTAGTCGCTGGCTGTGATGTTGCTCCAGGCGTGGTGAGCTCGGTGTTCGGTATTCGTGACGTGGAGAAGTAGTCGGTGCCTTTTTCGCCTGATTGACGATGTGACTGCGAAGACGAGCGCTCCGGAAAATTGTTGTCCGCCGTGGTCGGCAGATTGTTTGTGTTGGTCTTGCTAAGGAGGGGTGAGTTTTGTGCACCTGGGGTCGCTAGCCCGATGTTCAGGCCTGGAGTCTGCAGAGCTTTGGCGCCATTGCCATTGGCCTTAGGGGTGGTGGCAGAGCGTGTATCCGGTTGCCACCCATTCATGGGCATCTGCGGCAATTGTATACTCGAGGGAGCATTGTCCCGTTGGAGTCGTTGATCTTTGTTGCCTAAAAGTTGTTTCCGGAAGGCCTCGTCGCGTTTGGTTTCCTCACTGATCAGTATATTGAACAGATAACGCAAGACCCACTTTCCAAGGTTGATACGCTGGTCTTCTCTGAACTCTAGATTCGCGTCTAGGTCCAGCTCGTCAGCATACATTTCGGCATCGAAGCAAGTGTTCTCCTCGAGTACAACAGCCACGCTCCCGGTCCTTGTGTCGACAGTACACCAGTTTGCCACAGCCGTGGTTGTCGTGACTTCGTCTTTCACGTCTTCGAGATGACGTTTCCCAAATGACTTGATAGGCACACATTTGAGCAGATCCCACATCACGACTTCACCAGCAGTATCCAGCGTCAGCACGCGTTTCCGATCGTTAAGCATTACATGCTTGATGAGACCATTTTGACCCTCTACCGAAAGCTCCGGTTGCGCTCGAACTGGCTGTGAATGTACGGTATCCTGGTTCAGTGTCTCCAGTGTCGACCTTCGTCCACCGGTAATGCCGTTGGCCTCACCAGCCTCTACTAGCGGGGTAGGAAAGTACGCTGTATTGCTCAACCGTAATGCGTGCTTCAAAGGTATCTGTCTCTTGCCTGTAGGCGCCCTTGCCATGGGACTAAAGCTGTCTTTCGTGGGCGGGCTGGGGTATCTCGACCTGGCAGTCGCTGAGCTCAGCCTATGTGTGTTGTAGTTCTCCGGCACTTCGATCTCGGCATTATCGGTGTTGACATCGCGCCACCTGTTGATGCTCGGTCTGCTGGTCGCCGTCCATATGCAGTCGCCAGCTGTGACAACTTTGTGCACGCCTTCATGTTCCTGGCCAACAGCTACTGACAAGCCCTCGTCTAGCTCGATCGTGTTTCGGGTATCCGTCTTCGCGATCAGTCCAGTCTTATCGCTCGAGTAGAAGATGGAGAGGTCCGGATCTGACGAGAATAGTGACCAAACGCTCGCATCGTGCATTGTCAAGGTGAACATGCATCGTCCCGCGATCGTGCTCCATACCTTGACAGTGCGATCACTGCTCGCGGTCAGGATCGTGGACCCGTCCTGGCTGACAAGAATATCGCGGATGTTGTCTGTGTGCCCCACAAGCTTCGTCACTCTCTTGCCTGTCCGGCAGTCCCATACTCTGACTGTGCTCTCTGGTCCACCACTAGCTAGTAATGAGTTGGTCGCTGCCAATGCGTAGACACTGCCCTTCTCTTTGCTGAGCATACTCGCTGCTTCATCAGCGGCAACATCAATGCTGAGCTTTTGACCCGCGCCGTTAAGATCCCACAGGCTGATCTTGCGATCGAGCCCACCACTTGCTACCCAGTCGCATGTCGAGTATGGCACCGCCAGTGTCTTTACGTAGTCGCTGTGGAGGCCAATCGTCTGCGGCGGCATACCATCCGTAGCTGCGGGTCGCCATACTTTGACTGTGACATCGGACGAAGCTGATACGAGTGCCTGATTCGAATGCGCCAAGGCAATGTCGTTGATCCAATGCGTGTGGGCTTGAACTTGATTACGGAACGTCGTCGGCTGGGACTGCGGGATTTTGGCATCGTAGTCCAGAGCCGTGGCATTCTCAAGATCAAGGTTCAGGTCCCAAGCACATATCACTCCATCGCGACCACCAGAGTATAGAAGGGAGTTGGCAGAGTCTACTGCGAGGCCATTGACACCGAGCCGATGACCGCCGGCGGAATTGGCTAAAGGCAAGACATAGCTGATCCTCTGCCTGGCCTTACGAGCCATGTAGACACAATCGCAATCTGTTTACGTGTCTGCTGTGTTCGTGCTGTGCTTCCTCCTCCCCTCACTACCAATGCTGTGCCGCCGTGTTTGGACCAGACTCGGGTTTCGTGGTCGGAAGGGCAGTGGTGGGGAAGGCAGAGATGGATGAAGACGCGGATAGCACGACGGCCTGAGGATCATAGCGAGAGCAGGAACAACACAGCCCAGGGCGTGGGAAGTGCTATCGCAGCGCCGTATGGGCTTCGCTATGCTGGAACGAGCAGTTCCTCCGCGTGGAGCAACTACAGTCTTAGTCTACGAGTCTACGACCCGTATGCACGGCTCCGTCATCCCGCTAGCTTAGTCCACACGTGGGCGTCGGCCTAGGATCCATGTGACATCTCTAGCACATGGACTGTACGTACATCGTAGCAGACAGAAGAAAGTTAAATATCATATCCCTGGGGTATCCATCATCGTCAAACTAAAAGTTATGTACCACGGGCAGTACCGTACCCAAATCATCGCTCATAACAATCGCTTCAAGCCTGCCACCCACCCAACTCAACCCCTCGCTTCCCCATTCATACCTACGAAAAATGTGCCTTACTAACATGATGACTAACCGCCGCCTCATCGCCCTCAAACAAGCCACAAACCGGACACTTCGCATGCGTCGCGTGCTGGTAGCCTGAATTCGACACTGGCCTCGGAGCCTGCTGCGGCGGCCTGTCTTGCACGCTCAAATTGGAGAATCGTTGATGATCTGGGACGATACTGCTCGAAGGCCGTGATTGCTGCTGGTGCTGTTGATATGACGTTCCATCGCCGGTGCTGGAGTTGCGGCTTATGCTGTGTTGGCTGGTATTCGAGACGCTCTGTTGCCATTGTGCGACGTTCGGGCGGCTGTAGTTAGGGGATTGCGGTTGTGGCTGTTGTTGTTGATGCTCGTTGTAGGAGTTGTGGCTGGGTGTTAGGGTGGTATTTCGGTCGGTGGGGTGTTGTTGTGACGGTGGCGCATAAGCTTGGTATTGGACGGGTGGTTTGAGGTCGAGGGATGATTGCGATGGCGCTCGCGGGGAGGGTTGGGGTGAGGGTGTTGCTGTTGAGCCGAACGATTGGGAGGGTGCTGTTGTGGAGTTGAAGGAGGAGTCGCCAGGGAGCTCCGAACGGAAGACTGCGCCGTGGGGCTTGAGAGGATCGGGGAAGAGGTTTTGGGGTGGTTGTTCGTAGGATCCGGGAAGTTCGTTGATCATGGGCATTGTTTGTTGTGCTCCTAGGCGTGCGTGGTCTGGTCCGTTGTAACCTTGCTGCTGATATGCTGGGAGATACTGGCTAGTCCTGTGCTGACTTGACGTTCGCGAAATGTCATGGTAGTTTCCATACCCCTTCTTATCCAATCGTGGCGATCCAAACCCAGCCATAGAAGGACTCGGACTCCCAGGAGGTGTTCCAGCCATACTCCCACTAGGCTGACTCCCATCGTCACTGAATGCGCTCGGCTTCGCAGTCTTCAACATCCCATCCTCGAACATGGCATGCAGCTTTCCCTCGTCCAACAGCTCCGCCTTCCTCGCCAACCTCTCAATCATCTTTCCCGTCGCTTCCTTCGTCTCTTTCTTGACGAAACTCGCCAGCGCAATGTTACACACAATCTCAACATCCTCTCTCAAGTACAGTCCATCCAACGGCGTGTCAACTCCCAGCTCCCTCGTCTCTCGTGGCTCGCCCGGCTGATTCCCTCCAATCCGATATTTATTCCTCAGATCGACACCCATCGGCGCATAAACATGCGATTGTAAACCATATGGCTGATCGTGGAACACACCCTTGAAAGCAATCTTCTTCCTCAAGCCGAACCCCCATGTTATGATCTCACTAATCTCGTACCATTGCGAAAAGTACTCGTCGTTGGGCGCATCGCGGGGCGCATCGATTTGTTTGACGCCAGTGACGAGAGGATTCAGCTCGATGACCTCTTTGTGGGAATGTAGCATCTCAATCGCAAGCTGACGGGGGACATTGCGAGGGAGGGGCGTGATCTTTGTGTAGATGGTCTTCTTCGCCATTGCTGCGACAAGGTCTGTCTGGAATAAATAGCGCACAGCAAG
Source organism: Fulvia fulva (assembly GCF_020509005.1). Classification (NCBI taxonomy): domain Eukaryota; kingdom Fungi; phylum Ascomycota; class Dothideomycetes; order Mycosphaerellales; family Mycosphaerellaceae; genus Fulvia; species Fulvia fulva. The sequence goes on from NC_063019.1 coordinate 3,249,325, forward strand.
AAGCGCACAGCAAGAGACGTCTGAGGGTTAAGAAGGATGTAGGATGCAAAAGAAACAGTCTCTTACAGAGGTACTATGATGGGAAATCAAATCATGCGATGATAGGATCAGCAGCCACACTTCTCACGGCCGCGACACGACACGACAGCTCTGCAGGCGATGGCACAAGAGCCGAGCTGGCAAGCAGCGCTCAAGGGGCTGCATCGTGTTGGCGAGGAAGCGAGAGACGTCAGCGTCGAAGGATCGAAGCTGATCATCCCGAGAGGGGACAAGACTCGGAAGCTGGGCGCGCCGAGAATAGGTTTGTTGGACTTTTCTTGACTGCTACTTCGCCACGGCTCCAAACCCATTGCCAGCGAGGGCAACGTATGAGCGACGTGTACGGTTGGCAGCATTCATGTTGCACTGTGGGATGCGGCATTAGTGGTGAGGCAGAGCAATTCAATGTCTCGCGATCAGGACAACACCTTTAAGGTTACCCAACTCCGTATGCGGACAGCCACGCATCTGAGCCTAGACGAATGGAGCGATCATCGTCCGCCAAGACGGTTCAGAACTGCAATGCTGTCGGCAGCGCTATTGACATGACCGGGTAGAGGCAATGCCGACGAAGAGGTGCCAAGAGAGATACAACCAATACCTCCGTGGAGGCAGGTGATATACCTACTGGCCAAGTATCTTGAGAGTGGCGAAGATGTGAGTAGCGACTGATACACCACAACACCGTTTCCCTAACCGCTCAGCCTCACTTCTTCGGCGGCTGCAAGAACACATTCAACACCTTCCTCGGAATCTTCTTGAACCTCACGCTCTCCCATACACCCACAATCTCGCCGTCCTGGAGGATATAGACATCCCCCTCCAGAACCGTTTTATCCGTCTCCAATTGCTTCATCTGCACGTAGTTCCTAATGACACTACCCTTCTTGGCAGGATCGAAGCGCGGCGATAGCTTCATAGCACTGACACCATTCGATATGAACGCATTTTTGTCCTTGTCCTTCTCCACAGCGTTAGCAACGAAGCCGGAGATGTGGCAGGATCCATCGAGGTAGTATGGACCTGTGCAGTCTGTTGCTGGATCCGCGAGGAAGGTGAGGAGTGATGTCGCTTCGAGGGTAGCTGAGTCGTATACTACCTCGGACATGTTTTGGTATTTGCCTGTGTAGTCAACGAAGGACTGAAAGAGCTTGTAAGTCCGGGATTTGTTGATGATTTGGATATTACTGTCACCGCCCTTGTTGCCACGTTCGTGCAGCGTGTTGATGCGATTGTTGATCGTGGCGGCTTCGTTGGACCATTCTGAGAGCCAGCCATAGTACCATTCGAAGCGGACGGAGCAGTGGCCGTTCTCTTGAGTGCGTTTCCCGTCAGCTGTGATGCTATAGAAGGCGCACTTCAGTACAGCGTCAAGGATGTCGCCGCGTGTGCCAGCAGGAATCGAAGCAGTAGTCTCAACCTCAAGCCAATGTTCATCGATCTTGGTCGGGTCCTTAACAATGGTCGGCTTGTGTACTTCCAGATCGCAGACATTGAAGCCAGGGAGCCCAGCCGTTTGACCACGATGATGTCTCCAGACGTGCTTGCCAACTTCCACGGCCATATCTGCGTACAGGCCAGATGGTGTGAGAACAGTGCCATTGCACTTGTGGTCGATGATCGTCGGGCTGAGGCGCGGATCGCCCATGCAAGAGCGGACGACGACCTTAGTGCCTGGAATGGAGTCAAGTCTCGATTCGAGGACTTGCTGGCATGATGCCGATAGGTACGTGTAGGTAGTGGTAGTGGTTGACATGGCGATGTTCTGTAGCTCAAATCGATCAATGGCATAGCAAGGCTCTGGACATCAAGAGACACGATATATACCTACCTGCCATGCTTACCGTCAGCAATGGATGTTACGATCGGCTTTTGAGATAGATGTTCTTGGACGGTGGAAATGATCGTAATGGGTTGCAACAGCATGGTGCGGACGTTCATCTGACGCCGGACCGCAGCAGTTGAGTCGTCAGTGTCACATCGCAATAGCATGGGCTGCCTCTATCCTAGGAGAGGATGTGTTGGAAGAAGTGATGGTGAGTCGGATGTCGCACAGGTCTCCCGGCGCCGACAGGGATCCGGCCGGGATCCTGATGCAACCTCACTGTCGGGTCTGATTGTTGTGCCTCTTTCTCACGACAACATGATCTCAACACGCTGATCGTACTGCAGACTATGAGCCGGCTCACAATGCCGAGGAGATGCGCATTGCAGTTCTCGCATCTGCAATCCAGTGGCAGTCGATAGTACGCAGCAGCCTGCCCGCAGGCCTCCGAGCACTCTCAGATCGTGCACGTCAGCCAGGAGCGACCGAATCGCCCACCATCTATGCGCGATCATGGGCCCGAGAGAAGAAAACCAAGGTCGAGGCCGAAAAGACCTGTCACGTCTCAAGCAACTCAGGGAGGTAGAGAAACTGGCCTGGAAGGACATTGCAGGGCGCCTTGGTCGAAGCACGCACGCAGCAGAGTGTGCATATCACAAGGCGAATCCCTCGCCGTCTACTCGTACGCGTTACAGCAGCGACGACATCGAAATGCTTAAACGACTCAAAGCGGAAGGCAACAGTGTTCAAGACATCGCGACAGCACTGCAGCGACCTCAGACGTCCATCGTGTCCGCATGGGCTAGAGTGAAGAGGGCGGACCCCAATTACAAGCGGCAGCTTTTCCATTGGCACCCTGAAGAAGACCGTATACTCCTCGACACTGCAAAGGACAATCGGAGCATCAACAAGCTCTGTGCCCTCTTACCTAACAGGACGAAATCTGCGGTCAAACAAAGACTTTACGTTTTGAAGGTACGCGAGGCTAGACATTCGAATCCTCCGCCTTGATAGGATGCACGGTGCAGATCAGAGGCCATCGAATACGCACTTACTTTATGACCCGTGTCACGATAGCTTGGCACTCGTATAGACTTATGCCCACAACATTAAACCTCAATCAGCGACCACCAGCTACATCAAGCAACGCTCCAGTCACATAAGACGACGCTGGGGAAAGCAGCCAACCGATCGCTTCCGCCACCTCATTCGCTTCTCCTGGCCTTCGCATCGGCGTCTGTGCGCCTAGACGACTTGCGCGGTCCGCATCACCGGACGACTTGTGGATATCGGTGCTGATCAGACCTGGCCGCACCGCACTCACCCGGACCCCATGCGGGCCGAGCTCTTTCGAAAGACCCAAGGTAAGCGAGTCCATGGCCCCTTTCGATCCAGCATAGTCGACATATTCGTTCGGCGAGCCTAGTTTTGATGCCACTGAGGAGACAATGATGATGCTCTTAGCGGTCCCAACCTCGGACTTTGGCATTCGACGAGCTGCTTCTCGGGCGCAAAGGTAAGCTCCAAGAATGTTCGTATCGAAACTAGGTCGTAGTCGGTCGACGTTCATGTCTGCAAGAGGCATCGCAGGAGCCGTGATGCTGGCATTGATGACCCGGCCGTGGATCGGACCGTATGCGTCATTCATCTTGTCGAACAGGCCGATCACGTCCTTTCTTGCGACATATTGCCTTGAAAGGCCGCGACCTTGCCGCCGGCTTCGTTGACTTCCTGGACAGTGGCTTCAGCTGCCGTAGCATCTCGAACGTAGTTGATGCCTACGTTCCAGCCTCTTTGACCTGCTAGCAGAGCAGTCGCTCTGCCAATGCCTCGGCTGCCTCCGGTGATGAGAACGTTGATGCCCGACATTATGTCGAGACGCATGCACGTAGCACGGTGCGCAATTGGACCTCAATGCACAGGTATGGAATCTCTGCGAAAGTGGAGTCGTGGCGAGTGGTTCGGTGACATGGTCCGAGCTGCCAACGATCGGCTTACCATCCGAGCCACGCTATCTTCTTTCGAAGTGTATCTTACATCCTCTTGTGTACTTTCCATAGTGCAGCCTTAGAAGAATCTCTCTGCACCTCAATGCAGTGCTCCGCCATCATATCATTTCCTTCCTCCCTTCGTTCCTTCATGGAGCCACTCTCCCACAGTCACACCGTTCCCGTTCGACATTAGCCGAGGCGATATGCCGAGCTGCCGGACGAATTACCAATCCAATCTGAAGTGAAAGGTAGGACATTCTCTCATAACATAACATTGTCCTTTCCTCTGTCCAACAGCATATCATCTCCACTCACCACAACTCACCTACACGGCTGCTTGGGCCATCCTTCCCTCCCAGAAAGCTCCACAAACCCTATCAAACAACCCCATCCTCCACCATGGCTCCAACCATATACAACGCCCCCGTCCCCGGCGTACCCTACTTCTCCCCCCACCACAAACCCTCCCCAGGCACCCCCTTCGACCCCACCGCCAAAGTTCCAACCCTCTTCAAACCGCTCCAAATCCGCGGCACAACCCTCCGCAACCGCATCCTAGTCGCCCCAATGTGCCAATACAGCACCGCAGAATCCGGGCCCCAAATCGGAGCCCTAACTCCCTACCACATCGCCACGCTAGGCCATTACGCTCTCAAAGGTGCCTCCCTCGTCTTCATTGAAGCGTCCGGTGTCCAGCCTAATGGGAGGATATCCCCGAATTGCCCTGGAATCTGGAGCGATGCGCAGATCGATGGGGTCAAGGCGCTGGCAGATTTCGTCCATGCGCAGGGGGCGCTTTGTGGGTTGCAGTTGGCGCACGCGGGGAGGAAGGCGAGTACGATGCCGCCGTTCATCGCGGCCCAGGTGAAGAAGGCGAGTGTGAAGGCTACGAAGGAGGCGGGAGGGTGGCTGGGTGATGTGGTGGGTCCCAGTGGTGGGGAGGAGTCTGTGTGGGATGAGAGTGGGGAGGGGTATTATCCACCAAGGGAGTTGAGCGTCAAGGAGATTGAGGCGTTGGTGAAGGATTGGACTGCTGCTGCGGTGAGGGCTGTGAGGGCGGGGGTTGATGTGTTGGAGGTTCATGGGGCGCATGGATATCTTATTCATCAGTTCCTCAGCCCCGTCACGAACCGTCGAACAGACCGGTACGGCGGGTCTTTCGAGAATCGCACTCGCCTCCTGATCGGAATCATCGAGGCGATCAGAGCGGTGATCCCAAGCTCAATGCCCCTCTTCCTGCGCCTAAGCTCGACAGAGTGGTTGGAAGATACCGAAGTCGGGAAAAAATTCGGAAGCTGGAAAGTCGAAGACACGATCTCTCTTGCAAAGATCGTCTCAGACCTTGGCGTGGATCTTCTCGATGTGTCCAGTGGTGGCAACCATCCGCAGCAAAGAATCAATATGTTCAACTCCAAGGACTACCAAACGAAGATTGCTGCGCAGATTCGACGGGAGCTTCGCGCAGCAAACAAATCGCTTCTCATCGGTGCTGTGGGCTTGATTACGGAGGCTGAACAAGCCCGCGATATCCTCGAGGACCGCGAGGGACGAGAAGTGAAAGAAGACAGTATCAAGCAAGAAGCCGAAGTAGCAAAAGCCATGACGGAGACAAGTCGTGATGGGAATGAACCTATGGCGGATATTATCTTAGTGGCGCGGCAGTTCATGAGGGAGCCAGAGTGGGTGTTGAAGGTAGCGTGGCGGTTGGGGGTGGATATTGCGTGGCCGTCACAGTTTTTGAGAGTGAGGTTCCCGAAGTTGTAGACTTGGAATGATAGATAGATGGATGGATTGGTTCTATTGAGGGGCTGGGCTATAGGGTAAGCGGTATGTTTAGAGGTAGCGATAGAGATGTAGAGATGTAGAGGGCTAGATGGATCGGCTGGTTATTCGGGTTTCGAGTTCGAGGGCCTTGCGACCGACTTCTCTGGTATTCCTGGTGCTATGGCATTGGTAGGTCGGTACTGAGGTTCTGCCGAGGATGCATTCGATCTCGCTACTACCAATCGACATGCCATCGAGCATGCGTACAAGCTAGCTACCCGCGCCATATCCCGACCCTGCCGAGCGATAAAATCGTCTTGCGACCCTCCTCAGAACATCGTGGCCAAGAGTCGAAGAGCGCTCTATGTCGGCTGCTTGTAGCTTGTAGCTTGAAGCATGCCATTTCGCAACGCTTGCCTTGCTTTCTTCGACTGCCAGTATGTACTCATGATATGGACGGCGTGGCCAACCGAGATGCTTTGGCCATAGCGTATTGAAGCTGACCACCTGATGTGCTCGACCGGGTGGGATGAAATTGGCCATCTGGTCTTCTGAATGCCCATCTCATGCAGTGTCTGATGTGATTGAACACTCGTCGGACCTCCACCTCCACTCTCCTGCAAGCTTGTGCCTCCGACGACAAGGTGTCCGCTCATGATCCTGTGCTGAAGAAAGCTTCTTGACTGTGCCGATGTTGGAAATACTGTGGTCCCTCCCAAGGTGTATTCGGGAATGGAGTTTTGCTTTCGATGGATGGGAAACGGCGATTCAATAAAGCCTGGCGTCCATGGTGCAGAGCACCTGTTGGGTCTTTCCATCCATGTTTCCCTATCCGATTTGGCTTCTTGGAATGTGCAACGCGGTCTCCGTTCGAGTGTCGGGCTGTCGATTATGGCCAATGGTGAGGACGATCACTCAACGTCGGCCATGTTTCCCAGCTGGCAGAGCTTCAGTGATGAGCTTCCGATCAATCATCTAGTAGCTTCTCCATCCGTCTTCCCCTTCTCCTTCTGCGCTCACTCCCTCACGTCAAAATGTACAACGCCGCATACGCCACCGGCACAATCAAAATGAGTGGCAACATCTCGTCCTATCTTCGTCTTCCAATCTGAAGGTGTCGTTTCCGTCCAGTTCCCTTCCTTAATCTCAACCTCAAGAGCAAGTACACCGCAGACCAGCCTTCCTTATACCTCTCCCGTCCACGGAAAAAGGATGGCTGCTGCCTGCTATCCAAACGCTGTCAAGGGTCCAGTCCAGCACAACAACAAAAAAGTCCCTCACAGATCCTCACGTTGGGGCACGCGTTCCCTGAAGATGAATGTTTCGCAATGTTCCACGGACCGCGTCAACAAGGTGTACCCCCGACAACAATCAAAGTCAAACTGTCAAAGCAACTATCGATGGACGATGCCAAGTTGTCGAGTAAATTTGACGTATGTCGACTCGTCACGGGAAACGAATCTCCGTCTTTTCCAGAAGTTTTGAGTGGAAATAACAGGAGAGGGCATCCTTACTTTCCTCTATGTATAAGACGGCTCTATGGACATGGGTCACACGATCAGATACGTCGGACACGAGCATGCAGCCATGGCTCGGCAGGGTGCGGAAGGGGGAAAGGTGGGCTTAAGCTTATAGCGAACAGTGCGAGGGAGGATGATGCGGTGTGCGACCTGACGGGATCTGCAGAGAGAGTTACGAAGTAGTGGTGTGTTGTTGTGGCTGTAGCTTATAGGTGCCAACGGTCCTTGTTGTGTCAAAGCTCGCCAAGGGTCTTGTTTCATTGGCTGCGGCAGTGCTGAAAAGGATGCGGGAAACGGTCATGCAGCTGGAAGCCTGGAAAAGAGCTCGTGCGGAAAAGTCTCAGAGAGCTGCTGCAGAGCATCACATGGCTGTATGCATGTAGTTCCGTACCTGCAGCTAGGACGGTGGTGTCGATGTCTGGTCGAAGTCTCACAAAGGCCGAGTTCGCTGTCCGTGTTGCGACGCGGGTTTTTGGGGAATTGGTGGTCGAAGGCACAAAGACGAGGAGCAGACGTGGCGTGGCCAGGATGTTTCGTGAGGTCTGACTAGGCATGAACCAAGAGATCGGAAGGGGTGCGCCACAGATCATCGGGAGCCTAGAGGCGAGGATCGGTGACAGGGAAGTTGTTCCTTTGAAGTTTGTCTGCAGCTCTGGATCCAGTGCCGAGACGTGCCGAGTTTGAGCTGGTGCGTTGGCATCCGACTTGTGCTCTTCACTCTGTGTGATGAAGAATTGTGGGCTGTCTAGGCAGACATGCTGACTCCAAAGTCCTTGAAGGTGGGATGACGATCGTGTCATGACGATGCTGACTGTTGCGTACATGTATTCGTCCAGGTTCGCATTCGCGATGGCGGAAGCCGACGGTGAGGCATTGCTTGTGCCAAGGATACCGCAACCCAAGGTAGCACGGTTCAAGCCAAGAGGAAACTATCGAAATCGTTCTCGTCCTGGTCGTACGACTTATCCAAGCCGTGAGGATGTCGTGTCGTCACATACGGTCTTGCAGCATCAAGTCTTTGCTTGATCACCTCATACTCCAGCATCAGCATCCTCCATATCCTCATCGTCAACATCGACAGCCTCCTTCTTCGGCTGTCGCTTCCTCCTCCGTGTCGGACTCCCATGTTTCTGAGGACCAACGGCGTCCAGAAAGGCATCGTGGTCCAGCTCAGTCTTCAGGACTGGCGCCTCTGCCGTGTTCTTGACCTTCAGATTCTTCTCGAAAGCATCGTACGCCATTTGGTCCTCATCATCGACGTACTCCATCTTGATCCACGTCTCTTCGCGGGCTTTCTTCAACCCGTTCATCAGTTTCCACTCAACTGTAGTCTTGTCTACATCCGACTCATCCTTGGGCTTGACTGCCCTGCCTGGACCTTGTTGCTGCGGCCCTGCTGCTTCTGCTTGAGCGCGCGAGATGGCTATGCGAGCCCTCTCTTCTTCGGCGTCAAGGTGATGGAAGTTTGGTCGTAATTGGGCTGTGGCGTCGACCTTGGTCAAGAATAGGTGGTCACCTTGGAACGCTCCTACGAAGTAATGTGGCTTGCCGGCTTCTGCTTCAGTGTCATGGCGGATCAGCTGCCCACCAAGAGTCTGCTTCGCGTGCACCTTGTCATCGCGCTCTGCCTCTCTGAAAGCTCGCAAGTCTTGGTCGAGTTCCAACTCACGGTCGGCTTTCTCTTTCGCCTGATTTCGTGCTCGTGGCTTCGGCGGTGCCAGACCTGCAGCTGGGCCATATGTGCCTGAGTGGTTGTGCAATTCGCGGGCTGATCTGTCGGCGTCTCCCCACTTCAGACCCATGTACTTGTTGAAGTTGTTCTCGGTGCTGAGCTTGATGTCCATCTCCACGAAGCCGCTATTGGGCTTGATGCGCATGGCATGGGGAGTCGCGCCGAACTTGCTGTTGTATGGCCGGCTTCGCACTCGATTTGGGTACTGCAGCAGGTAGATCTGCTCTTCGGTGGGAGGTGTGAGGAAGACATCGTACTCGGCCACCACTGGGTCCTCCTCTGCTTTGACGGCTGGGTGGTGTCAGTGTGGGAGCAACATGACCTCTGCGACGAGGCTGAGCAGCGACATGGGCGACTTACGCGCCATGCTGATCTCCTATGTGAGATGTAACGAGTGTGAGTGGGTTGGAGAGTGTTCAGCCAGATACATAGAGGCGTGCGGGCAGAAATTTAGATGGGCCGAGGCGAGAGACGCGACCTGGGAAGCGCGTTTCAACGCCCGGCGTCGATGACGGAAGCTCATCCTCATCCTCAATCCGACCATCACTGCAATCCATCTCACGCCTTCCCCTACACACCTTCCACCCCAACTGACACACAATTGCTTGCTCAGAGCTGGACGATATACCCGAGAACGACGCGCCCATGTGAAACAATCTCAATTCACTTCATCTTCCACCTTAGCGCCAGCCTGAAGACCGATCTACCACCATGGCATATCTAGCTCCCATCCATCGGCCTAGTAGCGTGCGACACGCGCTCAAGCTGTCCTTCCTTGCTGCCGACTCCGAAGATCTGGTCGTGGCAAAGGCGAACAGACTGGAAGTATGGTCCCCTGCAAGCCCAACAGATCCCACATTGGTGCATCGGCATACCAAGGCATTATACGGCAAGGTGACATTGCTTCACAAACTGCGGCCAGCAACGAGCCAGGCCGATCACCTCTTCGTTGGCACAGACAGATATCATTACTTCACAATCAGCTGGAATCCCCAGACAAACGACCTCAATACTGAGAGGGCATATGTGGACATTGCAGAGAAGGCAGCAAGAGACAGTCAGACTGGGGACAGAGTACACATTGACCCCACATCACGCTTCATGACCATAGAGTGCTATGAGGGCGTTGTCAATGTCTTACCCATTGCACATGCCGGCAAGGGCAAAAGGAAGGCCGCTGATAACGAGATTGGAGAGCTAGGAGAGCCGATTCCAGTCAGGATACCGGAATTGTTCGTGCGGAGTAGTTGCTTCTTGCACAGACGACAGCCGACCACAAAAGCAGTGGACCCACTTTTTGCGGTGTTACACGAGGACAGCACGAACAAGGTCAGGCTAAAGATCAGGGAATTGGAGTACAGCCCCTCCTTACGACCCAACGATGAGCCGGCGGTGGCGGAGCTGGAGAAGGGTCACGATGTCGAAGACTCTCTGGAGCTTGGCGCTAGCATATTGATACCGCTTCCGCCTCCGATGCATGGCTTGCTTGTTGTTGGAGAGACCAGCATATCATACGTCGAAGAATGGCAGTACCAGGTAACGAGCACAGAACCTCTGGACGATGCGACAGTATTTGTGGCGTGGTGCTCACTGGATGACCAAAGATATGTCCTGGCTGATGACTACGGCAAGCTATACCTGTTAATGGTGCAGAAGAATGCCGAAGGCGAGTACAACGGCCATCAAATCGACGTTCTTGGGATAACGAGCAGAGCGAGCACATTGGTCTACCTGGACGGTGGACGAGTATTCGTGGGGAGCCATCAAGGCGACAGCCAAATAATACAGATCTTAGAACAGAGCATCGAAGTGCTGCAGACATTCCCAAACATCGCGCCGATACTGGACTTCACGGTCATGGATATGGGCAACCGCTCTTCAGATGCACCGGTAAATGAGTTCTCGAGTGGTCAAGCTAGAATCGTCACAGGCTCGGGTGCGTTCAAAGACGGCAGTCTACGATCAGTGCGATCTGGCGTTGGACTGGAGGATCGCGGCGATCTGGGCAGCCTAGGAGCACCAATATCCGAAGTCTTCAGTTTACGAAGTAGCGCCGCAACACAGTTGGTCGACACGCTGATCGTGAGCTTCGTTGATAGCACAAGAGTATTTGTCTTCGATGAAGAAGGCGATGTGGAAGAACGAGAAGACTTCAGAGGGTTCAGCTTGTCCGATTCCACACTGTACGCGGCGAACTTGCCTGATGGTAGAGCAGTACAGGTGACTGGCACATCCGTGCTGCTCGCTGATGCAGAGAGCGGTGTGATTACAGATACTTGGCAGGCGCCGGCGGGCATCACGGCGGTCGCAGCAGAACAGTCGACATTACTGCTTTCGCTCAGTGGCAAAGTCTTGATCGCATTGGATCTTTCAAGTCAGTCAATCAAGACTCAAGCGCAACGGGAGTTCAGCAGCAATGAGGAAGTTTCATGCATAGCATTGTCATCCTCGATACCTGACGCGTGCGTTGCTGGCTTCTGGAAAGACGGCAAGGTCTCGTTCCTGAGCTTGCAAAATCTACAGCCGACAGCCACTGAGCGAGTTGCAGAGGACGACCTCGCGGTGCCGCGATCACTTGCCATTGCTACTATCCTTCGCGACCAGCCCGCAACGCTCTTTGTTGGTTTGGCTGATGGTAACGTTGTGACATATACGATCGGGCCCCTGCAAAAGCCCTTCTCAGCACGAAAGAGCATTATCCTGGGAACCCAACAGGCTGACTTCGCAGTCCTACCTCGAGGTGATGGGTTACAGAATGTATTCGCCACGTGTGAACACCCTTCTCTCATATATGGCAGCGAAGGCCGGATGGTATATTCTGCTGTTACGGCTGAGTCTGCAACATCAATTTGTGCTTTCAACTCAGAGCCGTACGGCAATGCGATTGCTATCGCTTCCAACGACGAGCTCAGAATAGCTGCCGTGGATGAAGAAAGAACAACTCATGTGCAGGATCTCTTCGTCCACGAAACAGTACGACGGATAGCCTACTCAGCAGATTTGAAGGCCTTTGGCCTTGGCTGCATACAACGAACGCTTACAGCAGGGCAGGAAGAGGTCAGGAGTCATTTCAAGCTTGTGAACGAGGTCGCATTCAAGGAGCTTGCCTCCTATGAGCTCCACGAAGATGAATTAGTTGAGAGTGTGATTCGATGCCAGCTCGATGATGGCTCGGGTGAGAGCGCGGAACGCTTCGCTATCGGAACAGCATACTTAGACGACCAGGATTTAAACGTAGCGCGGGGCCGGATACTGATACTGGAGGTTACCGAAGACAGGCGACTGAAACTTGTCACCGAGCTTAAGGTCAAGGGTGCATGTCGATGTCTGGCTGTTTGTGAAGGCAAGATTGTGGCTGCGCTCATCAAGACGGTATGTGGCTCAGCCGTTTTCATGTGCAGCTGTAAAGCATGGCTAACATTCCCGGCAGGTCATCGTCTACGAGTTCGAATATGCTGCCAGCAAAGCGACACTAACAAAGAAAGCATCTTATCGAACAGCCACAGCGCCAATCGATGTCTGTGTCACTGGCAATGTGATAGCGGTGACGGATTTGATGAAGTCAATGTCCCTGGTGGAGTATAAGAAGGGCCGAACGGGCATGCCCGATAGTCTGACAGAGGTACGCTGACCCTCAAATAATCATCTCACATCAAGCTACGATCACTTCACTGACACCTGTATAGGTAGCCCGTCACTTCGAAACCCTCTGGGGCACCGCCGTGGCCAACGTAGCCGACAACACCTACCTCCAATCCGACGCAGAAGGCAACCTAATCGTCCTTCAACACGACATCAACGGCTTCTCCGAAGAAGACCGCCGCCGTCTCCGTGTCACTTCCGAAATACTCCTAGGAGAAATGGTCAACCGCATCCGACGCATCGACGTAACACCCACGCCCGGCGCCCTCGCCATCCCTCGAGCATTCCTCGCCACCACCGAGGGCTCTATCTACCTTTTCGCGCTCATCGCCCCCGGGAAGCAAGATTTGCTCATGCGCATGCAGACCAATATGGCCGCTCTCGTGAAGAGCCCTGGCCATGTCGAGTTCAATAGTTTTAGAGGGTTTAGAAATCAGGTGAGGGATGAGGGCGCGAATGGGCCGATGAGGTTTGTGGATGGGGGGCTTATTGAGAGGTTTCTGGATTGTGGAGAGGATGTGCAGAGGGAGATTATCAAGGACCTTGGGATAGAGCTTGAGGATGCTAGAGGGATGGTGGAGAGTTTGAGGAGGATTCATTGAGGCGGCCTGTGAGGTGCGGAAAGGAGAGGGAGGGCGAAGAAAGTGGAGTGGAGTGGGCTGCCGGCGTGGATAGATGTGTGAAGGGATGCAGTGTATCAAAGCGCATCGGAACGAATGTGTCTACGATTATGCCTTGCTATGCTATGCCCGCTTTCCCGTTGTTGTCGCCGGCGTGCCAAGGACACTACATACCGTGACTACCACGAGACGAGGATCGATGCTGACCATAGCAGAGTGCCCTACGATGTGACCCCTGCCTCCTCCGCACAGTGATGATCAGAGGTACTGCTCACCGTCCAGAGGGAGCTTCAAAGCCACAGAGTCGCCAGCGTACAGTCATTACTCATAATTCTATCTATCAACATTTGTCCCATCATACCATCATACCATCATCCCACCATACCATCACACCATCTACTGCGCCCTCCCAGGCGGTGCCGTCGTAGCAGACGTCCCACCATGTCTACTCGCCCTCCAACTCTGCAAACTCTTACCCACACTCGCACTCGGATGAATCCTCGCAACAACCTCCGCCTCCGCCACAGCAATCTTTCCCGCATCGCCTCCCGTTACAATCTGTCCAAACTTCACCTGCCTGTCGCCCACCTCCTTGATGACCTTATCGATCGGCGCATTACTCTCGTGGTAAAGATTCGGAGCACGGAATGCCGCAGCAATCTCGAAGGGGCCGAGCGTCACTTCCCGGCCGAGCTGCCAGTAGCCGTAGTATACCGGCAGGACAAAGAGAATGCAGGATATCATGGATGCGAAGGCGCCCCACATGTAGCCGAAGTGCGTTACGTAGTGGATCGTGTCGCGGTAGACGGTGGCGGGGCGTGAGAGGGTTCCAGCGGCGGTGTCTTTGTCGTCGTCTTCGTTGGAGATGTCGCGGGCTGTGGCGAACATGATTTGGTTTATTTTACCGACGATACTAGGCACGTCGTAATGGTGCGCGGGATCTGCGGCAGCGTTGTCTTTGAAGGTTTGAGGTTCCATGGGGTTGTTGTATTTGAAGCCGCAGAGGTTTTTGGATTGGGTTTTGCCCTCTTGCGTTCCGAGGTCGTTGGCGAGGTAGACGGGGGCGTTGCCGGTTTGGTCTAGTTGGAAGCCGGCGATGGCGTCGTAGTAGATGGAGGCGTTGCCGCCGAGGTAGGTGTTGAGGCCTTGGGCGATGCCGCCGAGACGGGTGCGGGAGTCGTCGCTGACTGTGGTGTGGGTTTCGTGGATGTTGAAGTTGTTTTGCTGTTTGAGGGTAGTGTTGAAATCGCGGAAGGTGGAGTTGTTGATCTTTTGACCGTCGACTGCGAGTCTCATGCTGGGCTGGGTGTGCGAGTCGTTGAAGGCTTGGATTTCGACGGGGTAGTCGATGACGGCGGGGCGAAGCATGCAAGTTTGGGTATACTTGGTGCCTGCACAGGACCCGGTGCCTTCCTCACTTTCGTCTTCTGCCACGGTGTAGATCATGTTCATGGTGATGTAGGAGTAATCATCGCCGTTGGTGTCGGGAGTATTGCCATCCCGATATGTCGCTTCGAACCCAAGGTAGAAGAGCGGTGCACTGAGATTCTCCTGTAGTGCAAGACAAGTCGCGCTGGTCGTCCAGCTGACAGTCGATATTGCTCTTCAAAGCACAGAAAGCGGTCTGTGTGGTATTACCATTGTCGATGCTCAACGTCTGAGGTTCATTGCAGTCAAATCCGAATCCACCTCCAGGCACATTCAGATAACATAGGCCATCACAATCTTGATACCCATTCGGCAAGAGACCACCACCTTGTGACCAGATCTTGAGGTTATCGTTGAAGTTCTTTGCAAGCAGACCTGGCTGAGCAGCCCGACCAGACACTCGGCCGGTATTAGGGATCGTGGTGTTCGCGTAACCGGTGACATTTACTGCTGCCGCAGGATCCGCTCGCACCTCCTGGCCAAACGCTTCTTGGAGCAAAGTCCCGTCAATGATCGTGAGCTTGGCGGTCAGGGCTGCCAACGCGATGAAGTTGAAGTACTTGGCGCCGAGGACTACATCCTTCACGCTGCTACTGAACTGCCAGCTGCGATTGAGCTGTTGAGTCGTGGCGCCTTGGAGAGTCTTTCTCCACCAGGCGATCGCAATGCCTTGACCTGTTCATCGTTAGTATCGTTGGACGCATGCCTTGCAGTGCTACTCACTGATTGCAATGCCAAAGCAGATGTTTGCAAGACTGTTGAGGATAGACCTTTGTACGTCGCGAACAGCACCCAGACGCCTTCCGACCACGTGGGAAAGATGTTCTAGTCAAGGAGCGGGCATGGAACTTGCATAAGCGTCTTCATGGACCGGCGGGCACTCCGTGCATGCGGCTTGCGTTGCGAGGGCCAGCTGGGCACGCGATGCAGGACTTGGAGCATTTTGACTGCCACTGCGACTGCTCAGATGTAATGGTGTCTTGCCAGTGGCGAGATGCAGGTGGCCATCCGGCGCAGAGCCAAAGCTGAGGCATCTGTTGTAGTCGAGAAGACGCTCGACTTGATCACGCTCGGACAGTTGGTGTTCCTACTCGTGTTTCTGCAGAAATCGCTGGTGCTTGGTTGCGACGGAGTCTAGAACGTTGAATGCAGTCTGGATGTTTGGCACTGGCAAGATCGCCGAGCAAAAGCCTCAGACTACACATGTGGGCACAGCCAAGCCACCGACTGACCTTTGTGGTTGTAGCACATGGCAGCCACATTCCCTTCCTTCCTGCATCAATACGACAAACATCAACATCGCCGCAGATCACCAGCAGCATCACGTCCATCTCTTATACACTCGACGTAGATTAATGTATCTATCTATACATGCGCCCAACATGCCACATCCCAGGATTCGGCAGTTGGCCAGCGGGCGATTCGATGAAGCAACAGGCCTATCTCTGGCCGCCGGCTTACAGAATGCTGGTCTTCCTCTTACTCACACACGACACATCAGAAGACTATCGTGACCTGACCAGCATGTCTGCTGCCCCTCATCTTCACCTTCGCATCTGCCTGCCAGATAGCTGCGATAACCAGGAAGCCTGCTAACACTTTGTCATGGGTGGAGCATGGCCAACATGTGCCAAGTTCGACCACGTAAGACTCACGAAGAAGCCTAAGTATCACCGCACTCCATCAATGCCTGGTCTTTCCTTGAGATGAGCTGTTTCTATCGTACTACTTTCATGGCGGACGTCTTCCAGATCTCGCCGCCTCTGAGCCATGGCGTTGGCTATGGCATCATCGTCGGGGTTGGCGCTGCCTTTGCGCTCGGCATGTCGGCCATCTCGTGGTACCTTGCAGCGTACATGAACGAGAAGCAGGATACGGAGATGTTCATGACCGCGAAGCACTCGGTGAAGACGGGTCTTACTGCATCGGCTGTGGTGTCATCTTGGACGATTGCTGCGACTTTACTCACATCGACGAGCTATGGTTACAGCTATGGCGTATCTGGACCGTTCTGGGTCAGTCCTGTCAACCACAAGCAAAACATTTCCCAGCTGATCAGTATGTAGTACGGTGCAGGAGCGTCCGTTCAGATCTTGCTCTTCTCGCTTGCTGCGATTGAGCTCAAACGCAAAGCACCTTATGCGCAGACATATCTCCAGCTCGTGAAGGTCCGATACGGAACTGCAGCGCACCTCATCTTCTGCACGTACTCTGGCGTCTTTCAGCTTATCCAAACGGTGAACCTTCTGGTCGGAGGCTCAGCTGTATTCTCGACTATGACGGGCGTCAATCGTGATGGGTGCTGCTTTCTGCTGCCTATTGGTGTGGTCATATACACGCTGGCAGGAGGAATCAAAGCTACTTTCATCACCGACTGGGTACGTTCCGATGCCCCGTATCTCTTGACGAAGCTCATGTGAATAGGTACACACAGTCATCATCTACATCGTGATGCTCATTTCCATCTTCGTGGTGTATACATCTTCTAGTATCGTTGGCTCACCAGGGCGTATGTGGACGCTTCTCCGAGAAGCTGCTGCACTACATCCTGTCGAAGGCAATGCCCATGGCTCGTACCTCACGATGAAAAGCGTTGGTAAGCAGCCACGGCGAGAAAAGGCTTGGCTTAGCTGATGTAGAACAGAGGGTGGATATATCGGCCTGGTCTTTCTTGGAGCTGGCTTCGCTGCAGCGGTCGACTCTCAGCTCTTCCAGAAAGCGATTGCTGCTGATCCTCGCGCGACTTCGAAAGGGTATCTGTTGGGTGGGCTTGCATGGTTCACCGTGCCATTCGTTCTTGCGAGCACGTATGGCTTGGCAGCTGCAGCGACTGAGCATCTGCCATCATTTCCGACCTATCCTAATCGCATGAATGCGTACGAAGTGTCGAACGGCATGGCGATGCCATATGCTGCGCTTGCAAGTAAGTAGAACCAATACCTCATCGCACACCGAAGCTGATCAATGGCAGTTATGGGGAATGGTGGCGCAGTAGCGGTGCTTCTGATGGTATTCATGGCCGTCACGTCGGCGATGTAAGTCATCTGTCTGAAATTGTCCTGACTTTCTGCTCACACTTCGTAGGTCATCAGAGACCGTCGCCACGACGGCCCTACTTTCCTACAACGTCTACCGCGCATACCTCAAACCCGACGCTACAGAGCAACAACTCAAACGCTTCTCCGAATACGCCGCAGTCGGCTTCGCAATCGTCGCAGCAGCCATCGCAGTCGGCATGAACCACGGTGGCTTCTCAGTCGGCTTCCTCATCACCGCCATCGGCATCTTCGTCGACTCCGCCATCGTACCTACGGCATGCACGATCATGTGGCGCAAGCAATCGAAAGCAGCCGTGATCATCTCGCCACTTGTAAGCTCAGCAGCAGCCTTGATCGCATGGTTTCTCAAAGCTCATACTGAGTATGGCGAAATCACGGTCGCTTCTCTGTCTGGGAACCTTCCCCTGGTGGCGGGGAATATGATGGCGTTATGCGGGCCTCTTCTGCTCACGCCATTGATTACATTCATCAAACCGCAGGACTTCGACTGGAATATTTTCAAGGAGCGCATCAGGCCTGATGACACCACTCTTGCGGCATATCAACACACGATTCCCGATCCTGCGACATCAGTAGACGGACCAACACCAGAAGAAGACGAGAACGCCCTACTCCTTCGCTCTCGCAATCGATCCATAGTCGCAAGCATCACACTAACATTGTCGCTTCTGATCCTCTGGCCGATTCCAATGTACGCGACCGGCTACGTCTTCTCGAAGGGGTTCTTCGTCGGGTGGATCGTGGTCGTTTTCTTGTGGGCTTTCTTCGCAGCTTCGACGATTACCTTGATCCCGATATGGGAGGGCAGGAAGACTATTGTCGCTGTGACGAAGTCGATGTTTGGGTTGGAAGCGAAGTCGAATGGGAAGAGGGAGGAGGTTATTCATGGGTTGCCTGTTGAGGTCGTTGGGCCGAAATCGGATGATGTTGCGGGGAGTGGTGAGAAGATGTGATTTAGCTGTGCTTTCTCGTTTTTGTCGCTCTATCGTGTTCGACCAGGATGCTTGCTACTTTGCTGAACTTGTCGAGACAAGAAAATGTCTCATTATAAATGTACCAGAATCGAAAGTTGGTCTTGTTCTCGGCGCTCCGCGAGCCCCTCCCGGTCACTTCCCCACCACCACCCCTCACCGGCGCCAGCTCGGCCACAAATTCGCACAGCATTATATTCATTCTGCTCCGTGGGCCTCACATCAATCAGCGCAAAAGCTGCCCTGGTGTAGTTGGGTTCGTCATACCTGACATCTCACACAGTGACTACTACCAGTCGCTAACTGCAAATCAGTTATCACGTCAGTCTAACAACCTTGGCTTCGCCGCCTGTTGTGTCCACTGAAGGGTAAGCCCAACCGTCCGTTGAGAACTTCACAGAATGGCTTCTAACGAAATCAACAGTCGCCGGTTCAAGTCCGGCGGGCAGTACAATTCTTCTGAGGAAGCGACTGTGTCAAGATGCTCGCATATGGCCTTGCTTTTTTTGATTTTCTTGCCGTACACAAAATTCTGTTTTGACTGAGTGGGGAAATGTCCAGCAGATTGATGTCACTTTGAGCAAGAGAGATGAGTATTCGCAGGGAGAAGGTAGCTGTGCACTGCACAACTTTGTGCATTTCTGTTTTGCTGTCGAAGATAACATCGATACCCACAACAGTGCTGATCTTACCAACGACCGCACTGGCAATGGAGCATGTTAGTCGCACGATCAGCGTTGGGTTCGGGTTTGAACGAGTACGAATCTTTGTATCCTACTACGGGATGTACTATCTCACGTGGGCTCTGTCGTTACATACGTCTCCCATTCCTTTCCACTCTTGCGATACAATCTATCACAGAACATCGAGAAGTCCTCATCCTCGTGCAAAGCCGCTCTGAATCTGGTCCGACATCCATCGGGACATTTGTACCATTTGTCTTCTTTCTTGGTGTACCATTTGTTTGATTTCCTGGCCATAGCCCGCACCAGATCTGCAGCAAACGCTGGCGTTTCTTCCATAACTCTATCGAAGGCTGATTCGCCTGTCTTCAACAGCCTGTACCTATGCTGGAGAACGTGGGATACGATGGTTGGCCGCAACACCTTGTCTGGATCGAGAGTCTTGCCGTAAGCTTCAGATATGGCCAAACTGAGGTCTTCGACGGAACCGGTCATGGCAGCACTGGCGAATGCGTCGGCTGCAAGGTCGCCAAGTCCTTTGATAAAGTACTTCTCGGCTAGTGCGAAGACACGGACATGAAAGACGACTGTCGGTGTCATGTCTGGCTCTGGAACCTCGTAAGCATGTGCATAGCAGTACTGGAAGCACGCAACACCACATCGTCGTCGTCTTTGAGTTCGATCGTCTTCTGATTTGCTTCGGCAAAATCACCTGAACATGCCTTCTTGAACCACTCAGAGTGCGCGCATAGGATAAGCTTGTGGCAGTGCCATTGCCTTTCACTACACACCACGGTGAGATCGGGGAACTGCAATGGATCGTTGTAAGCACTAGGGCATTGTTAGTCGAGAGAAATCCACAACTCGTCGAAACCCACCCACCCCGTGATATGCACCAATAGGGCGGCATCTGCGATTGACTTGTTGAAATGCGGCTCTGCCATCATGCAAGTATTGTACAAGCTTCGTTGTGGCAAGTTCTTGACGGCCTTGTGAGGTGTGTCTGCCGCTTCATATAGCATGAAGCAAACAAGCGCACGCGTCTTTGTCAAAAGAGTAGAAGAGTTCGAGGCGATGGTCGAAGAGCCTGGATCAATTGGCGAGCCTTGAAAGAAGTCAATAGCTTGTCCGTGTGCTTGACCCGGCTTGAACGACTGCAAGCATACAACCTACTCCTCTCCAAGCATCCACAGGCTGTAAAGCTGTCGACGTATTCGTTCCGGCAGTCCCAAATTCTTCACACGAAGTATGACATTATCAAGCTGAACATCCTGTATGCTCTCCTCGACGAGTGCTGCATGACAGTCTTGTTGCAAAGAGGCCGACAAGTTGTCTTAGAACTTGGTTGTGCGAGGTCGCCGCCGGACATCTAGCTCAAGAGCAATCCCGCGGCTTCACTCCCACTCCGTCCCCTTCAACCTCTGCATCAAATAATCCACCTCGACCACCTTCGTCAAGGGAATAACATGATCCTTATACGTACTGACCACCGCATCAACCGGAATCTTACTCTTTCCCCCATCCTCTTTCAAATTTGGGTCCTGTCCATACATCTCGGCCTTCCTCCTCAACCGCTCCAGTACCTGCCTCTCCACCGCCATATTTGTAATCGCCTCATCGATCCCCTTGGTATCTCCCGCTTTGATCAATTTCACAAACTTTTCGGGATTCTCTTTGAATTTTGATTCCGCGACGAACTTCCCGAAGTGGATTCGTCGCGAGAGAGATTGGAGACACGTTATATCTGCTGTCGCGGCGGAGCCGTAGTTCTCTTGTGCCTCTCTTGATCGCTCCTCGCGTTCGCGGGTGGGGCAGATAGCGGGGAGGATGGAGTCGATATATCTCTTCTTGAGATCATGGTTCACATTCACATCGTTGTCCCAGAGAATCTTAGGATATTCGATTGGTGGGAGTATCAGCTCCTCCATAGCGTCGGGGAAGAAAGGGTATTCGTCTGGAGATTGGTAGCGGCGTATGCGGGATTGGAGTCGTTCTTGTTCGCGGAGGACCCAGTCGGAGAAGGAGAGGTTGGAGCCGTTGATGGGGATTGCGCCGGGGGTGTAGATTGTGTTGTTGAGGGGGAATTGGGCGCGTTCTATTAGGGAGTAGAGGACGGTATCTTCGAGGCGGATGAGTTGGTAGCGGATGTGTTGGAGGGAGAGGGCTTTTTGGGGGTCGTTGAGATCGATTGCGGAATCCATGTTGAGGCGGCGTCGTGGTATACAGTATGTATGTTCTATTTGCAAGCTGTATGCAAGGTAAAGACTGTGTAGGATCTTGGGCGATCTTGGTAAATATATCGTTGTGTACGGACCGAACACTACCACTAGTTCTAGCTGAAGTTGACTCCACCGGGCAACGCCGATGGGGTTGTAAGGCAGAAACACAATTTCAGGCACCATGACGCGATTGTGGCCAAAGCGTCTCGAGATCAAGATCAACACATCGTCGGGAGCGAGCATGTGATGCACGATTGTGCAACAACAACGACTTCTGCCGATCCAGCGCACTCTACACTGTGACGCTTGACTCTGCTCACGACGATGCGAACGTCATAGTACTATTGGGAGTCCATCATGGCGGACAGCAGGGGCCGCAGTACCTCGCCCGCGCAACAGACTCGATCAAACCACAGGCACAACCACAGCGAAGACGACTCCATTGTATCGGTATGTCCTTCTGACACAATCCATATCAGTATGAATCCTAATGCTGCCATACAGTCCCGCCATATCGAGCAATTCGGCCGCACTATCCACGCGACAGCATCACAACTCATTGGGGCCAACTTCGCGAACCACGATGCACCGGGTCAGGCAGAGTACCGAAGCGCATTGTCCTCCGTTCGACGGTTCTCCCAGCGACCTGCAATACAACGATCCGTGTTCTCCTTTGCCCGAGCCAACCCTACTGAATTGATACGGAGCCACTTCCAACCCAGCGAGATCGAGCATCGAGCCTTGACGTATATTCCGGATGAGGTGTTGCGAAATGTCCCTGAATCGTCAAGCCCGTTCAGCCTGTTCGAGGGCTTCAAGGCGAGCCTGCCAGAGGATGAGGATGCGGGAAAGAGCGCAAGGAGGAAAAGGCATAGCCGACATGGCAGTAAAGGGCAGAAGGCGATTGAAGCCGCAGCAGAAGAACAGAGCGGGCCGCCCAAGCTGCATAAGATACGGCGAGAGCGAGACAAGCTGGAACATCGTCTGGAGATGGTGGGTATACGGAAGACGATGTGCTCGAGCGAGATCAGGGAGATCGACAACAAGATCGCAAACTTGAACACGATGCGCAAAGTAATTCTGGACCGGTTAGCTGGCCTGGAGGACGAGGAGCGAGAAATCGAGCAGGAAGTAATGGATGTCGGGGAGAAATTGGAGGAGGCACAAGAAGCGTGGGCAGATGAGCAAGCATTAGCACAACGAATAGATCCACTGATTGCCGCTGCAAAAGCGGAGCAGGAGGGGCAAGATGGCGAGGCGAAAGAACCAAAGGACCCGGACAGTCCAGGATTTATGTCGGAAAGTGTCTATGGGAAGCTACCCAAGGTGAAAGAGTCGCCGAAGCCGAAGAGGAAGAAGCAGACAAGAAGGATCTCGATGCCGGTATTACACGAACATATGGAGCCAGGAAGCCGCATACGCGAGATACCTGCACATAACGATGTGATCACTGCGATCGACTTTGATGCGCCGTTTGGGATCCTGGTAACGGCAGCTTTGGACGATACAGTACGAGTGTGGGATCTGAATGCCGGGCGATGTATGGGGCTGTTGGAGGGTCACTTATCTAGTGTGCGGTGCTTGCAGGTGGACGAGAACATAGTCGCAACAGGCTCTATGGATGCGAGCATTCGACTTTGGGACTTGAACCAAGCAGACTACAATCCACAGGCACCGACTACCGGCACGAGTCTGAACAACCAGACGATCCCAGAAGAAGATGCTGAGGCCGATAGCATGGCAGAATCGGCAACAGGTGCGGTTATGTTCACGCCCAATTCATCGGAACCGGAGCAGCTACCTCTGCAGGCTACTTATCAGTCTGATGCGATGGCGGAATGCCACATGCTCACGCTACAGGCTCACGTAGCAGAAGTGACGGCGCTCAACTTTAACGGCAACACGTTAGTCTCCGGGTCAGCCGACAAGACGCTTCGACAGTGGGACCTAGAGAATGGACGCTGCATGCAAACTTTGGACGTCATGTGGGCAGCAGCTCAAGCATCGACCCTCAATCCTCCTGCAAAGCAAGAAGTATCAGAAGCCGGCGGCTGGTGGCGACCCACCGGAGGGCGGGTACAAAGTGCTGAAGCGGATTTCATTGGAGCCCTGCAGGTGTTCCAAACAGCGCTGGCATGCGGTACTGCGGATGGCATGGTGAGGCTTTGGGATCTGCGCAGTGGTATGGTACATCGATCGCTAGTTGGGCACACCGGCCCTGTCACTTCACTGCAGTTCGACGATGTGTATCTTGTGACCGGTAGCCAGGATCGCAGCATAAGAGTAAGTCTACGGCTTCCGGGTTGAAATTGAGTGCACACTAACATAGTCCACAGATCTGGGATCTCCGCACCGGTAACATCCACGACGCGTTCGCCTACGACAACCCTATCACATCCATGCAATTCGACGCCCGCCGCATCGTAGCTGCCGCAGGCGAGGATGTCGTCAAAGTATACGACAAGACCGACGGCCGACAATGGGACTGCGGCGCCGGCGCCACCACTGCCGAGGACGAGACCAAGCCTTCGATCATCGAGCGAGTGCGGATCAAGGACGGGTACATGGTCGAAGGCAGAAGAGACGGCGTGGTGGGAGTCTGGTCCTGCTAAACAATCGGCTTTGCGGCTATACAGTGTGTATTGATAAGGTGTGCTTAGCGATGGCGCTCTCGAGGAGGTGAAAGTGAGGAACGGCAAGATTCACAGGATATGTATGCCGGAGCAGAAGCATTGTATATATGTACACTGAAAGAGATATCTCAGCTGTACCCGGACTGCATCACATGCTTACGCGAGTTTGGCACGGGTGTGCGGCTGGCGCCCAAGGGCGTGCAAGGATGAGCGTCCGGTGCATTCGCTTGATGCGACACGAAGGATCTTTCGCGCTTCACCAGCTCACCACTTCGTCTTGAACGTAACCACCACGCAACCCAAAAGGAAGATGGAGGCTGGCCACTGCGACCAAAGTGATGCGAACGGCGCCCTACGCGCGGGCCTGATAGAGTATGTTTACCTCAAGACTGATCTACAAAGCTATCACTGAAATGAGCAGACTTCACACCACCGGCGCACTTTGCGACTGGACATTGAAGTGTGGCAACGCGACATTCAGAGTACATCGAACCGTGATGGCCGCCAACTCGGACTGGTTCCTCAAGGCTTGCAGCGGCGGTTTCAAGGTAGGGAGTCTCAGGAATTCGAGAATCCCATCCTCACATGCTGACCAGAGACAGGAGGGTAGCAGCGACACTATCGGATTACAAGAGGACGACAATGAAGATGCCGAAGACCTGATCAGGAGCATGATTCACTTCTGTTACCACGGCCGATGTGAGGACGACGGGATCATGAAACGCCTTACGCACAGTGTCCGTATGTTCGCAGTCGCCGAGAAGTATCTCATCGAGCAGTTACAGGACTTGGCTGCAGACCGCCCGTCCAACCACCTTTTGTTGCGGGGCCGTGATTACGGCGAAGACATGGCCAACGCGATCACAGAAGCATACACCAATGTCTCCGACCCGGGAAATATCCTACGCGGTACCCTTGTCGACTACGTCGCAACCTACAGCCACCTTATCTTCGCGGAGCCAAATAAATCGGTAGAGTACGCGGCTGTGCGCGAGGCTATCTGCCAGATGCCAGAGGCCGCTGCGGATATCCTTCGAGCAGTGGCTGGGGCGGACAAGACTAAGGAGAAGGCTGCACACGACTGCCGCGCCACTCGGGAGAAGAGTATCACGATGTGGGTGTCGCAACAACAAAAAGAGCTGCAGGATGAGATGACGCTGACCTGTCCCAATTGTGGCGTGACGGAAACAAAGAAGAAGATTGAGTGGATGCGGATGTAGGAAGAAGGATAGTGGAAGTCCAAAGATCGAAGCTCGGCTCGGAGTTCTATCATGTAAACTGATGCGCCGAAGCAGGCCTCACTCCTTGCTCTCCAAGTCATGGCGACACACTTAGCTCTCCCCATCGAAGCGCTTAGTGACCTTGTCGGAATGATATCGCAACACACTGGAGGCGGAACTCGAGCGTGGTCGATCATCCAAGGCCGGTATCGAGACCAGCGGCTTGCGATCTCAGTCTCAACAGTAACGGACTGAATGACGACTATGGCACACACATCAGATGAGTGCGGCGTCGCTGGATACATCGACACCTGTAAGCTTGCCGTCAAAGCTCTCGGTCACAAGGGTAATCCGAGAAGCTTGCTGAAACTGTTGCGGATACCGTGCGAAGATCCTCAGCTTCACTCTGCTGGTCATGATGCTTACTATACCATGTTGACGTTTCTGGCGACTATCAAGCAGATGTCCCCGCCGTTGCTCGCAGATCCGCCTTCTGGCAATGTCAACAAGCTCAACCGCTTGATCTCGAGGCCTCGTTGCGACAGGATAGTACAAGTCAAGCCGATACCGAAAATGACATACTTTTTCGGAGCTAGAAAGTCTGTTCAGCTGAAGGGTCAGGACAGCATACCAGCCCAATATGAGAGCCAGGTTCAGACGGTCGCAGTGACGTGGTTAAGCGATCGTCAGTTACTGCCGATGTTTCTTGAGTGGCGATATCGGAAGAAGTCCAAGTCGTGGGAGGCCTCACAGCGTATGGAGCTTGGCGCGCTGCAAGCACGGACAAGAATCTCAGGATGTGTTAGCATGTGAAACAGCTGTCCAGCTGTCTGAGACCATCACATCTCGACATCACATCTCGACATCGACATATCTTCACTTTTTATCCCTCCCGTGTCCTAATTTCTGTGCCATCTTCCAATCTATATGTTTGTACTCCACCCATGCTGCAAGGGCATGCAACTGGAATTGGCAGAGACGACAAGGCATATATTCTGACGTGGGATTTAGGTACCTAGGTCTATCACGATTCTTCCAGTCTGCTCGATGATCCATCTATCAGCCCTACATCATCAAATTTCTCTTTCCTCGCTGTGTCGGTGGAATACCCGAGCGAACAAGAGGAGATGTCTTGAGTTTCTGCTCTAGTTCCAGCAGTACTACGCACACACATGAAATTAGCAATCCGGATCACATCCCCACCCGGCTGAAGATACTTACAGCACCCCCGACGCCGAGCATTTGGCAGCACTGAACAAAGGCGCCGGAATCGAGACAATTTGTGCCCTCGGCAGAACATTGGTGGTTAGGCCCTGGGTAGTGGCTGCTCGTTCCCGCTGCACCACTGCCACAGGCGTGCAGCTTGCAGCACTGTTCTGTTAGGTCATTGTATTGACCATTGCCGTCCTCTGTGGGATGCATCAGTCCAAAATATGCAAAGACGCAGAATGGGGTAGACTCACGGCATTTGCAGTTCTGGCCAGCTTGGACGGCGCTGGTTGGGAGTCAGCACTCGAAGACTTCGTTTCATATATGATGGAGTATGCACGTACGTGAAAAGACCCAAGAGGATCATCGATAGAGTGGTTGTCTTCATTGTGAGAGAGTTGGATCAGTTGTGGAGCGGAATGTAAGATTGGATGGTAGTAATGATCAAGAGCAAGAGAATGCACTCGAGGGATGTCAGGGTATATATAACACCTAGTTTCTCGGTCTGTGATGTAACCTTGGGTGTTGGCTTTAGTCTAGGACAGGAAGGCGTATCTCCTAGCGATCATCGGCCTAATGGGTCTAAGAACACGATTGGCGGAATCGCCAATGATTGATCGTCTGCATTGTTGGCAGCACACGCAGGGATACGAGGTGTGTCCAACCCGTGCACTTCATTGTCCCCGTGGACGTATCCACGACACTACGAGACGGCTCTGAGTCGTGTTTGTTACGAGTGTAAGCTAGGAACAAGACTCATCCACGAACCTGAGGGCAGCAAGTAAATCTTATACTTGGAGATACAAGATCGTAACATACTCAACATATAGCTCGCTTCTACTCTGTTCGGGCTCAACGTAGACCCCGTTTCCATCGCCTCAGCTCTATATGTAGCACAATCATCGACAGAACCAAATTACACCGGTTCCTGGCCGAAGCAACTCATCCGACCATTGTTGTTCCCAACATAATAGTCTAGATCCCGCCATAATCAGCTCAAACTCGCAAGAATAACCAAACCCGATAGTTTTTGCTTACAAGTATCGATGGAAGTATCTTGGTAGTTGTGGTTGTAATTCAGACACTGTGCATGCATGATGGTTCCAGAAAGATACAGATCCTTGCGGCTTCCTCCGAATTTACCACTAACATCGCATTGGTTAGCAAGGTATAGTAGGTGGGAAAGTCCCAATTTGACCTACCCGTACTGTCCCTGGATCACACCGTTGATGTTTGTGAAGCATTGATTGAGATCAATGTCGGTGCCCACGTGGTAGATGGCATTTGGTCCTCCCGCGTATTGACAGTTGGCGTTGAGAATTACGTTGTTTGCTGGAGAGTTTTTCGCGTAGCCAGATTGGAATAACTTGGGGCTGTTGCAGTGGTCCAACCAGCCTTCATCGGCTAGTGCCCATGGTGCGAGGGAGAGCAAGGGGAGGATATACGTTGCAAGGGTAGGCATTGTGGTGTTTGGATGAAGGTAGATCTTTCATGAGCGGGTGATACGTTGTGGGGTTGTTATACGGCGGTCTTCTTTCGATACTTATATCGAGACTGAGGAGGACATGCAGTTTGGAGCGCATTGGAAAGCACGTTGCAATCGTCCATCTCAATCGAGCAGGTGTCATTTATCAGCTGGATCTGCATCGCGTAGAATCAAAGCCTTCTCAAGCCTACCCAAGCTTTCCCGTCAACCTCTCTAACTGAATTGAGGTCCTATGCGACAAGATCAACACTGTCCAACCATCACAGCATCACAAACCATCTGCAGAACCTTTCTGATTACTGAAGATCGTCGCTAAGAACGCAGGTCCGCACCTCGTGGTCGGCCTAGAGAGCACCACGAACGTCATGCTTTCCTATAGATTGGCAATACCGACACATGCAGCCTCGGTAGTGCCACGGTAGAGTTCAGGCCAAACAATGCCGATTTTGTAACAGACTTTCCTAAAAGAGATAAGCCTTGGCTGCCATGTGCCGATGTTCCACCAATCACAGCGCGAGGCCTGGCACTTCACGCAAGACGATTATGCAGGGTCCAAGACTGCCCATCTGCCGACCGCGCTCCTCGGCCAACCTCACACGACGCCAGCAAGGTCCGAAAGTGCCGGAGAGGAATCATTGTCTGGCATAATTATGCCCATGTCAAAGAGAGAGGCTTCCTGAACGTTGGTGAGCGTTGTTCCGTTTGCGATCCCTATGGCTGGTATGGCCGGCCAAAGAAAGCGCTGGGAATGCCGCCGAAGACGGCGAGTCTGCGATATGACTTCGCCTGCATGCCAGCAGTGCGAGAAGGGCGGGATCGCATGTTCTGGATACGGCAAGAACAAGCCAGTGACGTTCCTACCGATCGGCGTCAGGAACCGGCAGAAGAGGGGAGAAGACGGCAAGGCTTTGGATGCCAGGCACCCCATGGATCGTCACCGCGTGTGCAGCTCAGACCTGACAGCTGCGCAAGCGTCCCTCCCGCGAGATCTGGTGAGGCAGCAAGACGTCTACTTTGTGAACGCTGCCAACTTCTGTACGTAGTGATGTACGCAGCGCGAAATGCGAGTAACTAACGCAGTGCCAATGCACCAGTGAACGATCATCGAAAGAAGCTCTTTTCGGCTACCATCTTCGACAATCATATATACTTTGAAGACATCCCGTCGGCTGGCCCGGCTTTGCCCACGTCAGTTTGGCAATCGGTGACAGCTATTGCTTTGCTCTTCCATAGCAATGTTGCCAAGCCAATGTCCAGCGAACGAAATGTGCTACGGCATCGTCTACTTGGCGCAAAACATCAGGCCATTCAGAATCTCGTGGACGAGAAAGGCACACCTACCTACTACACCATATCAAGCATTTCCATCTTGGCACAAACGGATGTAAGTCTGGTGGAGCTTCTTCTGATGGGACGTTGTTGATCAATGCCGATTACAGATCATGTGCTCTCCCGAGCCTCAATGGCGGCGGCATCTGGATGCTTTGACGCTCATACATCAGAGATCTCTTCGAGATAACAAGAAGGGGGGCTTGTATCACCATCTGAAACAGTCTGTCATGATATGGCTCTTGTGAGTTCGAAAAGCCTTGCCACCTAGAAGATCTTGATACACTAACACCGCCCACAAGAACAACCATCACTATAGATACCACCTCCCCAGCAAGCGACCAGCTATTTTCTGAACCGCACCTACAATACTGGCGACTCATCGGCTCTCAGTACTCGGACCGAATTCCCCCTTTCCCACCTTTCCCATGTCCCCATCCTTTGCTGTCTTGCCTGGTGCGGATAAATCTTATCCGCGCCCAGTCTGATACCACTCGCTTACCGAATATCGGAGAGTCTTTCACCACTCTTATCGACGAGATCGATAACTTCTCTAGCGAAGAATGGGTCCAATCTCTCCAAGGCCACGTCACGGACCACGACACTTGGCTAAGGCTGGCAGAAGTCTTCCAAGTCGCTCTCCAAGTCTACACCTCGGCCGCTCTGTCGTCCTTCAGCTCTCGAGCTTTCGGCTGGTGGACGACCCGTAGAGAATCGCTGCTGGCAGGTCTCATAGCAAAACTCTCAGAGTTCAATAATGAAACGGTCGATTGTATCGTTTTGGTGTGGCCTACAATTGTTACTGGTTTCGTGGCGAAGAGCGGACCAAGTGAGTATAGAGATGCGGTACGGATGCGGCTGCTGCAGATGTCAGGCAGGTTGGGATATCAGGGGC
This sequence comes from Fulvia fulva, assembly GCF_020509005.1. Taxonomy (NCBI): domain Eukaryota; kingdom Fungi; phylum Ascomycota; class Dothideomycetes; order Mycosphaerellales; family Mycosphaerellaceae; genus Fulvia; species Fulvia fulva. The sequence continues at coordinate 3,279,590 of NC_063019.1, forward strand.
TCCTGAATGCACTGAGTACACTGGAGAGGTTTTGGAGGAGCGAGAAGTGCGAGATGTGGGATGAATGTTTTGAGAGGTGTGGGGCTTATATTGCCTAGAGTGTGAGTACGGTCCGTCGAAGATCAGGTATCTTCTTGGTCGATCAGGTGGAAAGCGGGAATCGAAAGATATAGACAACAAGATACAACACAGCGCGGGAATATTGCATTTGCGAGAAGACGCGGTCTTGGTGACATAATGCCGTGCCATCTCCAAAATTCGAACACTCAGCATCCAGCCAGCCATCAAACGAGAAGTCGAACGATGCAGATAATCGCTCGAGGGATCGACAAGTGAAAGGGTTCGACCGCCTTCACTCTCCGTGACTAAGACGAATAGAGGTTCTTGTTGTCGCGGTGTAACGGATCAACACTCTCGTAGCGGTAGGTGCTCAGCCGAGGTGTGATGACCTGTACTTGTTACGGCTGGATCTTTTGCTAGTATTGGGGGGCAAGGGGAGACTGAGTGGTGACCGATGGCGCATGATGATGGTAATTTGCTCTTGGTGGGGTCTGATTCCACTTGTAGATGGTGCTACAAACCTCTGCGGTGACGGCCAAGGAAGCTCTTTTGTCCGGGAGTTGAGTCTCGCCGTTGCTGGGAGAGCTTGAAGACGGAAAGAGCTGCAGCTGCTGTGCCGTCCTGCCATACATGGGCCGTGAAGACTGAGTGTCATTGGAGACCTATTACAGCAGGAAGTGTGATTGTCGGCCTTTCAGATCTGAACAGTACTAATGATCCTGCATCCCGAGAACCACACTGTCCAAGTCAGCTCTTCGATCGAGTCGGACTCTCGTCTACCGACTAGCGTGAAGTCGTCGTAATTGAGCTGCAGACACTCAATAGGGACCGTCACGTAGGTCCCTTTACAAGTTGTTCGAATGATACCTGCAGTCATTGCGATGAGCCGTATTGCCTTCTTTCCTGATCTTCTAGAAAGACGCTAAGCATAGCCAGCAGAAGGTGTACCTGCATGTCGTACAGGTGACTTTGTCGCAGCCACTGTCAATAAACTGTTAGCTGACGGCATTTCAACAGACTGATGAGCAAAATGACTTACCTGATCTTCACGACTCTGCGGCCACATTTCTTGCCAGGGCACAACTTGGTTTCATCGTCGATCATCGCGGCTGTAGATGCTTCTTCTTGGCGCAATCTGGCATGCAGAAGTTTGCTCTCCTTCTTCGTCTTCGCATGCTCGTTTTGCTTCCTCGTATACGCTCGACATGTCTCGCCAGCGTGCCAGTCTACACGACAGTTGATGCAGTGTTCGTGACCGCATTGGGCACATGTGAAGTGCTCATTGCCGTAGTGTAGCTGACCTGAGGAACACTTTGGCGCTAGACACCAGGTGAAACTATCATCAGTAGCCAGTGCGCTCTTGGCCTCCGCATCGAGGTATTGCTCGAATATGGCCGTTGTTGCTAGACGCTTGATGTCGAGCTGGTTGAGTTTGTTGCTACACTGCACGCATGAGATCTGATCATAGCTCTGACTTCCGACTTGTACCTCCAGCCATTGTTGCCAGCATGTCAGACAAGTCTCAGCCTCGTGAGTCTCGGCACAGGCTTGAGGAACGCTGGGGAAACGTTCCTCTTCCGGACATTCGTGCTCGCATGTCGTGCATTGAAGCGCCGTTTCATTCTGCCCGGACGAGCTTCGCTTGCTTCTTGGCTTGGGTCTTGAGGTGACGGAGAGTGTTCTTGCGAGTTCTGAGGATGGAGCTAATCCTTGGAATAAATGCTCGTCCACTGCTTCAACGCCAGACATTCTCTCGAGCAATGCGACCTCGCTTTTTGCATCCGAGCCAACATGCTCTTCCGGGCGTGCTCGAACGACGTCCACCACATGTACGTCCGGCGCTGCATTGTTGATAGGCGGATCAACGATCACGAATGCTCGAGGCAATGCTTGTGCGTGAGCAGTTGCGAAGCACCACTGTTGATCGCCATCGCCGCGGCTCTTTTTCTTGCTGCGGAAACGCTTGACGCAGCGGCGATGTGGTCCGGTGATTCGATGCCATGCCGCTTTCAAGAGTTCTTTGACGATCCGTGAGGTTCCCAGTTTGAGCGTTGAGCGCGAGTCTTTCTCTTTGATGGCAGCCATAGCCGCCCGGGAGTTGAGACAGACCGCGCGTGTAGGCGTCGGGTTGAGTCCAGCTTGCAAACCGGAAGACGCGGGGACCATTGCATTTGAGAAGAATTTAAGGTGGACCCGCTCGGCCCGTGCTCTGCAGTTGCAGGTGAATGAATGGAACAGATGTTTGTCTTATGAATATGTAAAACCATCTCTTGTGTGGTTGGTCTAGAGTTTCCGTGAACTCTGGGATCACCTATCAATGTATTGGCGATCTTCCGCGTCCTGACTCAAAGGCAGTCGGCATGAACAAATGCAACCGACTTCGTCGTCTCTTGTTCCTCCAGGGATCAAGTTCGCGACGCCGTACTGCTGGAACCCCTTCTTGCGGGCGCCCGTGAAAGCATTTCGCAAGGACGTGAGTTCTCCAGCAGAGCTTGCTGGTGCCTGGTATACTGTCTCGGGTACGGGGCATCTTATGAGCATGGCGGCACACCTAATTCGCCGACTCACTCCGGGCTGCAAGCAGGCTGACTGTTCTCGCGTCGTATTGGAGCTCCTGCTGGTCTATCTTGCTCGCGCATAGTGTCCTCGACGAGGTGGTGCGCCCCTGCAGCGACATTGCTATTGCTACAGTACGTGTTAGCCAGATACTTCGTGCTGCTGGTCATGAGGAGGGTTGCTTCTGAGATATACTTCTTCCCGGAATCCGTGTCACCCTCGCTACGACATATTGGTTCAGCTCTCGATCAAGTGTCCTTCTTTCGGTAAAAGCCTTCGGCAGAAGGCAACATACCAAGCTGCAATAGCCAAGTTTACCCGAAGCAATCATCTTTGGGTCGACGAGCATCCAGCTACACACGGGCTTCAACAAATGCATGTGATGGATCTCTTTTGCTCTCCAAGGACAGCAGCCCCTTCCTTTTCGCGACCAGGTTTCTCTTCGCTTGAGACAGTCTTCAGCCCTGGGCTTGCCCTGCTCATCAGAACGATCGATTGTCCTTCGCTTCCAAAAGACCGATAGTGCCTAGCATATAGGCGAGGCCAGCACGGCCAGGTAATGCATCGATGCATTTTTCTCGTATGCAGAACTGCCAAGCGATCAACGGTCGATCCCTCGTGTTCTGCTATAACCTCATGGCGGTAGCATTGGCAGTACGAATGCCAAGCTCTCCACCGCGAGCTGTCAGGAACATTTTGCTTAGCACTGATATGGCGGCGCACGTCACGCTGCAGTGACCTGCCTGATTCGACATAGCAGCGATCCCACGTGCGACATTGGCAGAAGTGTAACCAGCAAGGTCAACCACGTGGACTACTCTCTCAGTGCCGCTTGCAATCTCATCTCGTGCCTGGAGTCAGAACTTCAGTGACGCATGTGCAGCCAGCGACCCACGATGTGTTCGAACACGTTCCCTCTTGCCCGAGACTACTGCATGCCGCTTCCATCGCCCACTGTTGGGTGCTGTCGATCGAGTGCGATACGAAGTTGCCGACCTTCACTTATCACATATTTGTCGATTCTTCGCTACGGATGGTGTAACATTCGTGGATGTATACACCTGAGACCTGAGGCCCAAGAAAAGAAGCGACTTGGACGTCGAACCCAAGAGCACTCACATTGTGTCAGTGGCACATTGAAGCTCAACATGTTGTATTGCATCGAAGCACCGTGCTGGGCGTTGCAGTCGGCTTGTATTCCAACAAGGTCAGCATGGAGGTATAAGTAGTTGCTAAGCTGAGCAAAAGGTCTGCCGACAGCACCTTTGCAATCACACCAAAGTTCGAATTCACCAAACACAAACTCAAGCAAGTAAGCAAGCAGTCCTGAGCATCCACGAGGGACAAAGACTTACACATTCTGCAGCATGCAATTCACAACCATTCTCCTCTCGCTGGCCGCGGCAACGTCAGCATTTGCAGCTCCAGCAGCAGATCCAGAAGCAAACCCATCGCCAGTCCTGGATGCAGTAGCCGACCCATGGATGGAATCGGAGCTCGAGACACGTCAACTTGGTGGATGTCTGGAAGCCTGCCGTGGTGGTGCAGATGGACTTCTGATATTCTGCAGCCGACTCCCAGTGCGTTTCGGTCCTGTGCCAGTCCGTGCAGCCTGCCAAGGCGCAGCTCGTGGAGTTGGCAGCAATCCGGGACAGAGTGCTTGCAGGGCTGCTTGCAACTTCATTCAGCAATTGCCATTCAACCAGTGATTGGGTTGCAGGAGGTCAAAGGCGGCATTGGGAGATGGATCCTTAATGATGGAATGTACGTAGCGGTAGAGCAGTCATGTAACACACCGCGGATATCCAGGCATCTATTGCCACGAAGTATCAGTCGTTCGATCGCACCTACGCAATAGACAGCTGGCTGGCCACCAAGTACGACACAGTATACGCTGCCATGGTGAGGCTGATATGCCCAATGTGATGATGAGCATCGATTCGGCTGCTGTCGGTCTAGAGATCAGCTCACGCAAGTGCTCGGTGGCGTCCCAAACTTCTCGTTGGCCACCGTATTGATGAATTTGATGATCAACGACTCTTACAAGAAGGAGTCGGAGGAAAACAACAGCTTGAGGGAAGATTAATAATCCGACCTTTTGACCCAGGGTAGCAGTGACCTCATCTCATCAAGCTTCATACTGCATCCGTAGCTCCACAGGCTCCTCGGTCTATGCTATCATGTAATCAACACAAGCACGTCTTTGGAATCTCCACAGCTTCGCAAACATCTTATAGGCAAGTCATCTTATACTCACAAGTCCATCCAACCCTCTCAATCCAAACCCTCATCCACAACCTTCAAGCTGTCTTCCACAATCCAGCCCCGCATCTCTCAACTCTCCTCCCACCTCATCACCACCCCACCACAAGCAACCTCCACAATGACCACCAAAGCCATCGCCATCATCGCCGGCGTAGGTCCCGGCACAGGCGCAGCAGTAGCCCGCCGCTTCTCCAAATCCTACCCCGTGGTCCTCCTCGCCCGATCCCCCGAGAATTACGAGTCCCTAGCCCAAGAAATCAACTCCTCCGGCGGAAAAGCCATCGGCATCAGTACCGACGTCTCCTCCGAAGAGTCCGTCAAGAATGCGTTCGCAGCCATCAAGAAAGAATACGGCGACGCTCCAGCAGCAGCGGCGATCTTCAACGCCAGTGGCAAGTTCGTCCGGAAGGGGATCCTGGAACAGACCGTGGAAGAGTTCCACGTCGGACACGAAGTCTCCGTCAAGGGAGCCTTTATCTTCTCGCAAAACGCCCTCCCCCTCCTCCTCAAGCACGTCGAGTCAAAGGATGCGCAATACCCACCCACCTTGATCTTCACCGGCGCAACAGCATCGGTTAAAGCCAACGCGTTGATGTCGTCTTTCGCATCCGCGAAATTCGCATTGCGGGCATTGAGCACCTCCATTGCGAAAGAGTTCGCACCTAAGGGCGTGCACGTTGCGCATGCGGTGATCGATGGGGTTATTGATATTCCACGCACTCAGGAGTGGTTGAAGGATATGCCGCCGGAGGCGAAGATTGGGGCGGAGGATATTGCGGAGGCGTATTGGAATTTGCATACGCAGAGTAAGAGGTGTTTTACGAATGAGATTGACATTAGGCCTATGTTGGAGAAATGGTAGACGGAGGTGGATCAAGGGGATGTTGGTAATGCAATTGCCTGCGCTATGGCAGTGGGGTATCACAAGGCTATCCAAAGTTGTCTCTTTCATAATCAATGCCTCAGAACAAGAATGTTGGAATGTCGTCGAGCTGGCTCTTTTGCTTGTCTTCCCTCCCTTTCTTTGCTCGTTCCGCTCGACGCTGCGCCATCGACTTGGATGCCAGAGCTTGTCTGACTGGTGAAGGCGATGGCTCACGCTTGATGTGTGTCCTGCCTTGTGTCTGACTGTCCCTCTCCTCCTTCACGACTTGCGACTGCAACTCTTCCTTGAACTGTTTGTCTGGTGAGAGCGCCTCCCTTCTCGCTTGCTTCTCTGCCTCTCGTCGTCTGGCGATTATAGTCGCTGCCCTTGACATCTTCGCGGGTTGTGCTTGACTGCTGGTCGAGCTCAAAGATTCCTTTCGACGAGGAGATGGGTCACGCACAGCTGCGGGCTTGACACTGTCGCGGCGGTTGGTGTTTCGCGTTGGCGATACAGTCCTCCTCTTTTCTTCATCCTTTCGCTCGCGCTCTGCTTGGGCTGGCCTAGCGAACTGCTTGAAGATTCCGACCTTCTTTTCAGGCTCTGGCATTGCTGGATTCTTCGTGGCCAGGGCAGCATGCTTCGCAGAAGTGCTGGCAGTATGTCTTCCTCTCGTCGCAAACACGTCCAGATCATGCTCATCTTCATCCTCTGTTTCCTCGTCCTCCTCAATCGCGGAGACGTCCGGCCTCCTGTACACATCCCTCGTCCTCCCGCCCGCCACCCTCGGCGTCCTCTGACTATTACTCGCAAACCCCTTCAAGCTCTTCCTCGGCGTAGAGTGACTAGCCGTCATCAGGCCAGCAAGCTGCGGATCCGCCATGAAGTCTTCCTCGTCATCGTCCACCAATCCAGCGTCCTTCCTCTTCTTGACCATCCCCTCGGCCTCCAACTTCAACCTCAACGGCCTACTCTGCCCCGTCGTCCCATCCGTCCCATGTCCAATCATCCTCAAAGTCTCTGCACCACGAGCTTTCGCACGGCGCCTAGCGCGATCGTATTCGTCCTGGTGCAGCGGCAGAGAGAAGAGTCGAGCGGTCGAGGTGAACTCGTCTTCGACCATCATGTAGCGGTCGTCCATGGTGAAGCCTTCGCGCATGTACTCGACTAGTGGCGCGACTTTGGCTGGGGGAGGAGAGCTGGAGGGTTCGCGGTAAGGTCGCTTCTTTGGTTTGCGCTCGGGACTGCTGCTACTGCTGCCTATCGGTTCGAGGTCCGAGTTGACGAGGTCGCCTGGAGAGGATGAGCGCTTGCGGGCGGGTTTCTCTGATTGTGCTTTGCGTGGCGCTTCCCTCTTTTCTGAGGCTCCGGTGAGCCATGGCAGTGTTCGTGGCATCTTTGTAGTGGTGGACGTGTGCTCAGCCTGCGCAGGTGGTGATGTCTTTGACGCGTTTTAGTCGCGACGCTTTGGTGTTGCTGTGACTGGCGAACTGCATGACGAGAGCGAGGGGAAATATGTAAGGCTTGTAAGCAAGATATCAGTGATTGGGCAAGCTGAAGTCGAGCAAAGTTGTGAATGGGATGAGGTAGACGGTGTGCTTCAAAGAGAACCCTTCGAAGGCACCTTGCGATTCTCGGCCAAGGCCGGCCACCAAACGACCTCACTGTTCATCATTCACTACTCCTCTCCTATCAATGACAACCACGATCATCTCAAATCACAGCGAACACCTTTGCGTAACATGCAGCACTTTGTCGGTGTTCAGAGAGCGAAACATGAGCTGAACCACGCTTGCTCCACCTTCAGCCGCTTGAAGGATTCTGTTGTGTCAGCCTGCGCCAGGTTCAAAATGTCTTCTGGAGCAGTAATGTCTCCTTCATTTGTATCTCTGCGTGTCGCTTGCTAATTTAACAGGCTGTAACATCCATCCAGTCCATCATAATCTCAAACAGCGCCTCGACACGAAAATCATACCTACGATGAGCTCCATCCAGAAGGCGGCCAGATGGCTACTCGTCCTTCACGGAATCGGCAACATTGCTCAGGGCACATTCTCCATTCTTCGTCCGGACTCTTTTGCGTCTGCTGCTGGACCACGCTTCCTGGGATCTCCAGACCAAGCGATCCAAAGCATTGGTAGAAGACGCCATGCGTTAACAGTCCAAGGTTACTGCTAACGAGGCAACAGGGCTGGGATCTCTCGGAGTGGGTATTTATGGTGCAGCTGGAGCACTATCCAATGATCGTCGCTTCTTCGTCGTCACAGCTGCAATGAGGTTCCTATTCGGGCTGATCGTTGCAACGCAATGGGACTGGGACGCGAACTGGGAGGTCTTCGCCTACAAATGGGGCATCTGCTGCATTTCGGCAATGGCTGCGTCTTGAACGACACTTCCAGCTCGCGCGCCCTCACATCCCCGTTCTCGCAAGCGAGGCTGGAGACGATAGGTCACAGAGGCAGAGATCGAGAAGCCCGCCACAGTAATGCGCTGATCAAGACTTAGCATTGCTGTCGCCGGAATGAGATGCCGATGAACGGAAAGGCTGGAAAGCCTTTGTTGGTTGGTAGGCTTGTGGGAGATGGGGAGACAATCAGGTTGGCGATCGAGGTGAGCAAGGCGATCATTCAGGTGGTGGCGAGCAACCAAGTGCTCGACTGCAATAACGCCCGACAACTCGTCATGGTGAAAGAGACAACATACAGGTGTCTGTCGCGGTGTGTTGAGCGGTATGGGAATCGCGCTGGCAGCCCTTACGGTTGTCTTATGCTTTGCCTCGATATCCGAAAAGCTTCCATGAGTCCGTCATAGTGATGTGTGGAGTAGTTTTGGGGTGCCGAGATAGGCGGAGATGTTACTGCCGATCGCTGCGAGCCACGGTCTACGTTCTTCCATGCTGTGATCATGGCCGTCTACTTGCATCGCCAGCGGTGTGAGGTGGCTCAGACGACAGCAGCAAGAAACATGTTCACAGCACGTTCGCTGCCCAATATATATAGTTTTAAAGTTTAACACTAGAGCCATCGCACTGGCGATGACCCGAATCCAAGCGAACGTGGGGCAGTCGTGGACTGCATGTGAAGATCCCGGCAAAGGGCCCATCACAGCTGCCACGACACCGCCACCTTTATCTCTCGCTGCTTTCAACATCACATGTCCGAACTCCCTGCTACATATACCCTGCGATATACATGTACCACACAGCGACGGAAACGATAATCTGGCAGAAAAATGTGCTGTTGGCGGTTGTGAACCTCCAAAGGTAAGCGTAGCGGAGTGGAGCTCTCTACCAACCCTTCTAGACTGCAAAGTAGCGTGCGATCCACGCTACCGCTACCCGAGGTACAGTGCTTATTATACGACGACATAGGCGTTAGCGACGAGTATATGTTTGCGAGTTCGCCAACAGGCACAGTGCGGTAGGTCACGTGACCCTAAAACTTGAAAGTTGACCAATCAGAGCGGGCGCCAAGGCTAGTTGAGGGCTGGTGATAGAGCTCCACTCCCTCCTCGCTGACGCCACCACCTACGCTCGAGTGTTCGCAAGCTCACACGTCGCTACGGTGGATGGCTAGCGCTCGTCGGTCGTTACGCTTAACCATGGCAGACACGAAACAGGTCGATGCCTCGAAGCTGAAGGCTTTTGAGAATGCAGCTGCGGGCCATGATGGCGTTATGTCTGATGAGTCTGGCTCTCTCATTATCAAGCCATGCACCGAGAGCGAGATTGCCTTCTACCAGGAAAGCTTGCAGCACCACCCGAAGTTCTACGAATTGATGCCGGAGTTCATGGGAACACTGCAGCTCGGAGCTCCAGCCAATATTCCGGATATCACAGCTTCTTCAGAGCCAGCACGGGAACTTACGCAAGAACAAAAAGACCAGAATCTCAAACACGGCCAAAAGATCGCCAGCGAGACCGCCATCGTCCTGGAGAATCTCGAGCACGGCTTCAAACACCCCAACGTCCTTGATCTCAAACTTGGAGCTCGGCTTTACGCCGATGGCACCAAGCCTGAGAAAGCAGAACGCCTCGACAAAGTCGCCGCCGAAACTACAAGCGGCTCCCTCAACTTCCGCATCGCCGGGATGAAAGTTTGGAATGGCAAGGACTTTGACACATACGACAAATTCTACGGCCGCAAATTCAACAAAGACAACGTCAAAGACGGCTTCGCTACCTTCTTCAGTAGTCTTGGCGCAGCTGCTAAGCCCGACGATGCACGAGAACTGCTGGAGACGATCCTAGCGGAGATCACGAAGGCGCGCCATAGTCTGGAGAGGTCCGAGTCGAGAATGTATAGTGCGAGCTTGCTGATTGTGTATGAGGGGGATAGTGATGCGTTGAATGTGCTTTGGGGTCATCCGCCGAAGACGCCGAGGACGGATGAGAGGGCGCCGACGAATTTTGAGATTAAGAAGAGTGAAGAGGAGGGGGAGGAAGATGAGGAGGAGCCGCCGATTACGCATTGTGTCAAGATGATTGATTTTGCTCATGCTGCTTGGACGCCGGGATCTGGACCTGATGAGAATGTCATCAAAGGTTTGAAGGTGAGTAGATCGAATTGAAATGAGTTGTGCAACGCTGACACCTCATAGAATATTGAGGACCAGATCGATCTGCTCATCGCTCGTTTCGAATAGGAAGCGGAACGTGCCGAGGAACAGGCCTGCAAACGCGACTCGCCACAGCTGCCCCACTCACTGCGACATCATGGGAGACTCATGTAAGCCTCGCACGCATCAGCTGCTAGGGCGAAATGTGCTGCGTCTCGAATACATCGCAGCGAGAATCATGCCGTCCGGTAGAATGCCGCACATCGGCATGCGTCAGCCAAGGGCGTGATCGCACGACGGAAGATGGCAGTGTACACTTCCTGTGACGTGCTTGATAGGATGGAATAGATACCCCTAGATCATCTTTCAATACCGAATTCTTTCAAAATAGCCTCACTATGCTCCCCAACACTCGGAATGGCATCCATCCTCACCTCCATCCCTTCAGCAGCACCAGCAGGCTTCAAGGCAGGAATCTTCCCATTGGGCGTATCAACCTCACTCCACCTGTTTCGGGCCTTAAGCTGAGGATGGTCCCACAGCTTCGCCATATCATTCAACTGCGCATTCGCTATTCCAGCTCTCTGCAACCTCTCCAGCACCTCCTCGGTTGAGTACTGACTAAAGACTCCGTCAATAATCCCCTTCAACTCCCCCCGATTCCGCGACCTCTCAGCCGTACTCCCAAACCTCTCTTTCCCCACCAACTCCCCCTTCCCCAACACCTCCCTAGCAAAAATCCCCCACTCCCTCTCATTCTGCATCCCCAACATGACCACCCCGTCACGACACTGAAACGGTCCGTAGGGATATATACTCGCATGCTCCGCCCCGGCTAATGCGGGCGGCTCAGCGCCTTCGTAGGCGTAGTATAATGGGAAAGTCATCCACTCGGCCATACTCTCGAGCATACTGACATCCAGACGACAACCCCGCCCTGTCTTGGAGCGGTTTATGAGCGCTGCGAGGATATTGTTGAAAGCGGTCGTCCCAGCGGCGATGTCGGCTATGCTGCAGCCGGCTTTTGCGGGTTGGTTGGGGGAGCCTGTGATGCTGAGGAAACCGGATTCGGCTTGGATTAGGAGGTCGTAGGCTTTTTTGTCTTTATAGGGGCCGGTGGTGCCGTAGCCGCTTATGTCGCAGACGATCAATTTGGGGTACTTTTCCTTCAGAACATTGTAATCAAGTCCCATGCGTTCCGTGGCGCCTGGGGCGAGGTTTTGCACGAGGACGTCGGCTTTCGATAAGATCGTTTTGAGCGCTGAGAGGTCTGCGGGGTTCTTGAGGTCTAGGGCGAAGGATTCTTTGCTGCGGTTCGTCCAGACGAAGTGGGAGCATTGCCCTTTGACTCGTTTGTCGTGGTAGCGGTTGAAGTCGCCGAGGCCAGGGCGTTCGATTTTGATGACGCGGGCGCCTAGGTCTGCGAGTTGGCGGGTGCAGAAGGGCCCGGCTATGGCTTGTTCGAGCGAGACCACGAGGGTGCCTGATAGGGGGAGGTTGCTGGCTGTGTCGTTTTGCTTGGCCTGTTGAAGGTCGCGGGCTCGGGTGGAGGAGCTGAACGAGCGGCTCTTTCTGAACGCCGCCTGGTCCCAATTGGTACCTGGGACTCGGATGAAGCTTTCGCGTCTTGCCTGGGACACAAGTTGGCGTGTATCATCGACGTTGCTGCACAATCGAAACAACGGCCTGTGCCTAGCGGCGAAGAGAGAGGGCGCACGATGAGACATGGTAGAGGAATGCAGAGAGAGAAAGGCAACTAGAACATAAAACACCTACAAGGCTGTGCGATATCTACATCGCCGTGTGGAAGCTATCGCAGCTTTCGTGATGGCAAGAGCAAGCATGTTCGGGAGATGTGGTTGGAGATGAGGAGTCGCCGACATCGGAGGAAGGCAAGCTTCTTGCACAGGACATCCTTCTTCAGTCCATCAAGACAGCTGGACAACATACTATCACTCCAGCCTCTAGGTCTGTGCTATCGTACACCAGATGCTCCATTGCCATCATGGTGAGAATGGTACGGACGAGGACCGCTTCTTCCCGCCTGTCGCTGTCAAAACTATGGTCTTCTGGCTCGCAGACATGAGCAGACAAAACGCTCCTTCGAAAGGTCCAACTCCACAAAGGTAGGGAGATGGTAAGGCTTTGGTAATGCCCGATTACGAGTTACTCACAACGCTGCGAGACTTGATATCAGCACTAATTGTACGGAACATGGATCGGACCCGCAATTGCTAATGACGGCATGGTATAGTAATCTTTCGCCACGGCAAGAGGAAAACATATCTAAGCATGAACTCCAGCAGCATTTGACATCTTGTTCACGCAAACCACCTCAGACCATCGACAGATACAAAGTTTCTATCAAAAGGGCCATGGCAAACAACAATGATGCCGATCTCTTCAGGGTCGAAGGTCAGGTCGCCATCATTACTGGTGCCGGCAGTGGCCTGGGAAGAATGATGGCACACTCTCTGGCCTCAAACGGAGCACAGAAGGTCTACGTTGTCGGCCGCCGCCTTGAAAAGCTTCAAGACACCGCTTCCGGTTACGAGAACATCGTCCCCATTGTAGGTGACGCCACCAGGAAAGACTCTCTCCAAGCAGTAGCCGACCAAGTTAAAGCAGAGGTCGGCCATGTCAACGTCCTCATCGTCAATAGTGGCTCCTCAGGTCCTGGGATGAACAGCATACCGTCCGACGCACCTATTAAGGATGTGCAGCAGAACCTGTGGTCAATCTCAGAAGACGACATGAACAAAGTCTACGCCATCAACAACACTGGAGCTTACTTCACCGCAGTCGCTTTCCTGGAGTTGCTGGATGCAGGCAACAAGTCAGCTGCCAGGACGGGCATACAGAGCCAGATTATCTTCACGGCAAGTCTCGCTGGCTACGCAAGAGCTCTGTCGACGAATGTACCATACTCTACGAGCAAGGCTGCTACGATACATCTGGTCAAGCTACTATCGACGTATCTTGCTAAGCATGACATTCGAGTCAATGGCGTGGCACCTGGCATTTACCCGAGCGAAATGACGGAGGGGATGACAGATCGACCTGGCTTTAATGTCAACACGATACCGGCGCATCGGCTGGGGACAGAGGAGGATATGCGTGGCACCATTCTGTTCTTGACATCGAGAGCTGGCGCGTATACGAACGGGCTGGTGCTCATATCGGATGGAGGACGACTTGGGCAGATGCCGGCCACATACTGAGATGATACACATCGGTGTCAGACTTTCGCCGAAGACTGGGGCGGACCTACACATGATCATGTTAGAACAGGGTAGACAAATCACACACATGAGGCATGAGTCTGTCTTACAGCCGACGCCTCGCTTTCGGAAGTACATGCTCGCCTAACCGAACCAAGGCGTACGTCTCTTCGTACAGCACTATCAGATCTACGGGTACCTACTCATGCTCGGCAGCATCAGGCATTCCCGGACCTCTCTATCCTCAACGGCGATTTGCAGCTCACGACTCGCGAGAGCAAGTTTCCAAATACAAAAATGAATCATGTCTAAGGCAAGACACCAAGCTTCTTGACCGAGACGCTGTGTTTTCTCTTCCAAAATCACGTTGCACAGACTCTAGAACACCTCACACGCGGCTTCGAAGCTGATGGTGCCACAGATTGCAGATACGGGCAGACAAAACGATGCCATATGGACAGTCTCCAACTGACTGCGTGCACGCATATCTGCTTCCTCGCCTGCAATGCCGAGAGACGACCATAAAATTACCACTAACAACAATCCTGCGACACAAATACCCTTGCGACTGTGTGCAGCGGCATATCGATTAGTCAGCGAGGTCAGCAGTATCAAAGCATGCTCGAAAGGGTCGTTGACCACATGCGAGTGTTTTTGAGGACATCGTTGACGCTATCCCGTCCGCCCGGTAAGTTCACGAATGACTCGTCTCGGCGTCTTTCTCCTGTTGCATAACACATAAATCGCCGGCCCCTTTCGAACGCATACACTTGACCTACCATACTCAATAATCACGAGATCATCACAACTACTACACGACTCCAGAAGAGCAACGACTAAAGTCTCTCCGTGTGCCGAGACTACTGGAAATTCACCGGAAACGACCATCATGCCCGCGCAATCGAGACGTTCAGCGCCTTTGTGCATCTTTGACCTCCCACTAGAGCTTCGTCGGCTCATCTACTTGGAGTGCATTCCAAATGGCTATCAGCTGCAGCTCAACGACGACACAGCCGAATGGACCATCGACAATCTGCGCCAAGCACATCCACAATTTCGACAAAAGATCGAAGATGAAGAGAATGTCCGTTGCACGGAAGTGGCATTTCTCGTAACATCTACCAAATGGTCACCACCAGCCGTGCGATCAAGTGTCCGCCACCTTACTCATGTTCGAGTCGACATTCGGTTGGACGAGTACATACCAGCAGACCAGTACCACGAAGGCGAGAATTGCGAATGCAGATTTCACGAAGCACGGCGTGATCAGCGCATGGCGCCGCTGCAAGCCATGGGCAATAATTTAGCAAGATTCATAATCTGGCTCAAAGCATCTTGCGCCGAAGCCGAAGCGGTTGTAAGGTCCATCAGACTGGAAATCGTCGACTCTCTCAACGCTTCAGAGGACAGCGGCGCCCATGTCAGGTCTGTGGACACTGGTGACGACTACGGAACCTGGAGTAGTAGACATCATTCCTTGACTGACTCAGAACCCCCCCATTATGAGGAGGCGCTCACGAGGTATTTGAACAGCTATGCAATGGACCAGGACCTGTATTTCAATCGCAAGTCGATGTGTGCAGCGAAAATAGTGGAGTACCTAAGCATGTCCTGCCACCATGAAGGAATCCTATCAGTTGTGGTGGAGGCTACTGTGTGTGATGTGGAAGCCAGCATACGTGCCAGGGTCCGAGAGAGCCTACTTCGGAGACACCCCTTGAAAATGACTTATGGACGGGGGCTAGGGGCGGCACAGGTGATCGTCCTTGCACTTGAGGCAATACTTATCAACTGCGGCGACGCAAGCATCTTGGCTCGGTCTTCATTAAGGATCGTGAAGGATCGTATCGCGCTGCACCCCGACTGAGGCCTACGTACAACAGCGCTTGCGGCACATGAGAGCGCGACAGCGCTGGTGCTCCTTCGGATCAGCCGCCACCTTTCAGTCGGTAGCCCTCAAGAGTCAAAGAGATGGCCAGAGCAAGACCAGCCCAATTGGGCACATATTGCGAATGTGACCTGGTTTAGATGATGGGGTTCATGCAATCATCTCACACTTTACCCAAAGGTCTAGCTGACTCTTGCACGACGTTGAACCGACAATTAGACGACGAACATCTTCCCATGCAGAACGGCCTGCTTCACGTGGAACCGATAACTTTCGGAGCAGGAGCGCTCTACCGAAGCAGCAATTACAACTGCAGCTTCCGACAGTGCGCAGCCATCCATAGGGTTTGCCAGGCGAACCGATGGATCTGAAGGGTAGTCAAGCCGCGGAAGTTGGCACAACACTGCTTCTGACAGTTCGCGGCTAAAGGCGCAATCTGCAAGGCGGAGTGAGGAGCCCGAAGAACAGCCCGAAGAACAAAGCAGCCGTGGAAGCTGACACACCGTTGCTTCTGTTTGCGCACAGCCATCTGCCCAACCTGCGAGATCGAACGAGTAGCCTGGAGAACAGAAGTGCCGCAGAAGCTGGCGCATTGTTGCTCTACTTGCTAGTGCGCTCTGGTCGTCTCGTTGCATGAACACGCATGAACTGAAACACGCATAGCTTGGTGCAGAGCAAACATACCTGCTTGCTTTGATGGTCTATTAAACTTACAGACGCTCGGCCTCTGACGGCAATACCATCAACAGGAGCTTAGTGATCAAGAACACTGCCTAGCTCTACGATATGTCAAACCAAACGGGTCAACCAGGCCCTTCAGGCCAGTCAGGCCACAGGCGAGGTATCGGCTCCGAGGACTCAGTCCTCTCAATGACAACTCAAGAAAACGCCCGCCTTTCGATGTCTCTCGCAGATCAGCTTGGTCAGCTAACTTTCCGTGAGACCGATAACAACTTCAAGCTGCCGGGTGAACAGCGACTACAGCAATATATGTCCTTTAGGACGGTCATCTCCACGCATTCATCCCTCGCGCGACGAAACACCAACGTCAGTCCTGATCAGACATGGCGCCAAATCGGCAAAGGCTCGCAAGATGTAGTCTTTGAGGAGCCTGGCTCGAAATTTTGCTGGAAGTTCCAACTCAAGGGTGGTAACAAACAACTCTGGAACAACTACGTGATGCAGACAGTGGCCAGGGAGGCTTTTGAAAGAGTGGCCAAGAACTTTCCGGATCTCGTTATCGATGTCAGGTGTCCAATTGTGGGTGCTTTTGTTCATCCTTCAGACTCAGGCTTCTGGTCGGATGCTAGAGCCAAGCTTGAAGTCGCGGATGCAGCATGGGGCGACGAAGGCGAGTTCAAGGGTTTCTCGATGGAACGTGTGCTTCCGGTTCCATCTCCTTTCCGTCATCTGCTGATCAGTTCGTTTCTCCACGACGATGCCATCAAGGATCGAGCATGGGCGGATGAGAAGAAAAATGTGCTGTTGGCGGTTGTGAACCTCCAAAGGTAAGCGTAGCGGAGTGGAGCTCTCTACCAACCCTTCTAGACTGCAAAGTAGCGTGCGATCCACGCTACCGCTACCCGAGGTACAGTGCTTATTATACGACGACATAGGCGTTAGCGACGAGTATATGTTTGCGAGTTCGCCAACAGGCACAGTGCGGTAGGTCACGTGACCCCAAAACTTGAAAGTTGACCAATCAGAGCGGGCGCCAAGGCTAGTTGAGGGCTGGTATAGAGCTTCACTCCCTCGCTGACGCCTCACCTACGTACTCGCAAGCTCGTACTCCGGTGTGGCTAGCGCTCGGTCGCTACGCTTAACAAGGACTGCTTGATACGAGTTTATCTGGGCAGGAAGCTGGGAGCAAGTAAGCGAACATATTGCATCAAGCGTCGAGAGTGTCTCTAACTTGCGGTGAAATACTCCCATGTCCCTCATTGTGTCGGTAAATACCGCCATGTCCTCTTGTGTCAAAAAAGTTTCTCCCGTAGCCCTCGTATTATTGCAACATACTACGGTGTCCCTCGTTACTATATAGTAGTCGCAACGTCGCGCGAATAGTCGGTCCTGTTATAGAATGCACGTTTTAGAGGTTTTATAACGGGTAAGAGTTGGAAAAGTATATAGTAATAACGTGCTTCACCACCGAGCGGACCACTTTTGCTAAGAACTGTACCACTTCCACTTTAATTACTGTTAAACAGGTACGAGTTGCGCAGCAGTGGAAGACGGCGGATCACACGAAAGACGAAGAAGGACCCAATGGGATAGCGTGTATCTACATACAGTATCGCCGGTGTTGGTGTAGGTAGATGCTAGGTGTCCGGATGTTTGCTAGCCCATGGGCTGGCAAACCCTAATCACGTGATCTAGTCACATGACACACCCACACCCACATGCTTGTCCTGCGGCCTGTATGTTCTCAACACTCCCACTTAGGCCACATGGTCTCCTACAATCCCTTTACGCAAGCTGGAGCTGCCTCACAAAGTTTTGGAACTGCTGGCCATTGAGGGGCTTTGTTAACCCATCAGCAGCTATGTCCTTTGTATGGCAGTAGTCCACTGCAATCTTCTTCTGCCACCAGAGATGTCTGACATAGTTATATGCAACATCAATATGCTTTGACCTTTCATGCACATGGGCATCTTTGACAAGTGTCAAAGCGGCTTGGTTGTCACCCATGAGCTTGACTGGCCTTGGCTCGTCAACAGTGCCCCTGCTTGCCCTTACACTCGGCTGGAAAGAGCTCTTTCCCACCAGTTCTGGGCACCCCATTTCACTGAGGACAGCAGCAAGAAATTGTGACTGCTTTGCGGCTGCGTTCATAGCCATGAACTCAGCTTCCATTGTTGATGTTGCAACAGACTTCTGCTTCCTACTCATCCAGGACACAGGTGATCCACAAAGGAACCACACGTATCCCAGAATTGAGACTCTATCCACTTTGTCCATAGCGTAGTCAGAGTCCGAGTATCCCTGGAGATTGCCCCCTCCCTTTCTATACATAAGACCTAGGTCTGGGTACGACCGCAGGTATCGGGAGAGCTTCTTCAAAGCCTTCATATACTGCTACGAGGGATCAGCAACATATGAGCTAATTCTTCCAAGGGGGAATGCTAAGTCTGGCCTTGTCATTGTCATTGGCCACATCCAGGTACTATTGTGGCTCTGGTAATCCTGTTTGTTACACCTCTTATCTATAGGTGCCGTAGGCACTAAGTGCTCGTAGCTCTCTATAGGTGAGTAGGTTGGCGTAGCCTTCTCTCTAGCTATATTCATCTTGGCTAAGTTAGCGTGGACATAGTGTCCTTGATCAAGCTTTAAAGTGCCTTAGGACCTGTCTCTTGTAATCCTCATTCTAAGGATCTTCGTAGGTTCACTAAGATCTTTAATCTTAAACACTTTTCCAAGCTCAGCCTTAAACCACTGAACATCTAATAGCTTCGGAGCTACAATAGGTATGTCATTTACATAGGTAAGGACCATAAGGTCTCTATCCGTATAGACAAGTAGGCATAGATCTACCTAGGACTAGGTAAATCCAATCTTCTCTAGCTTTATAACATAGAGCTTGTTCCAGTCTCTAGCTACTTGCTTAAGCCTATAAAGGCTTCGTAGGACCTTAAACACCATGTTTAGAGGTGCTTTAACTCCTGGGGGTGGGATTATATAGATGTCTTCAAGGAGGCTACTTTGGGTAAAAGCATTATTCACATCTACTAGGTACATCTCGAGATCTCTCTTACACACTACTGCTATAAATACTCGGAGAGTATCATGTCTAACAGTAGGTGTAAAGGTCTCTTCGAAGTCAACCCTATATTTCTGTGAAAACCCTCTTATAACTAGTCTTGCCTTAAACTTCTTAATAGCTCTACTAATCATTCTTTTCACATCAAAGACCTACCTAGAAGTAATTAGATTCGCACCCTTTGGCGGTATAACTGCTTCCTAGGTGTTGTTGCTTACTAAGGCAATCAGTTCGTTCTCGATTGCCTCTCTCTATATATATCCCTATTCGGGGTCTCCTACGGCTGCCTTATAGGACTTTAGGATTAGTACTTCCTGCTGATAGGCTATAGCCTACCTAACAGTAGCAAATGTATATTCTTCTACGTCGTTCAGAATCTCCTCTACCTAGCTCATTATAGGGTCTAGATAGAACATCTAGGCGATAAGAGCCTTATAGTGTTTAGCCTTATACTCTTTAGAGTTATCATCTCCGTCCCCCCTTAACCTCTTGTTGCCTATAACCTAAGGTGGCGCTAGGTGTTCGGATAGGTCGAACTGAACGACATCTTCTTTTTCTTTTATTAGAGTACCCTAATCTCCAAACTTCTGGTATTCCCTAATGTCCTTTAGGGGAGGGGGAAGTTGCACAAACAGCGGTTGCTATAGTGTTAATGACTTGGGTAGGTTCTGTATAGATCCACCGTTATCGGCCTTCGACAGTGTTAAAACCGCCTCAATATTTTCTCCTAGCCTTCGTAACGGTGTCTCTAATAATCCCCTATCGGAAAATTTCGCCCTAAAGGGCTTCCTCCTAACAGGATTGCGCTATAGCGCTCGACTCGGCTAGTTAGTGAAGGTGATACTAAGATCCATATCTCCCCCCTTCTTATTCTCAAACTAGTCGACGTGACTATACGCTTTTATAGCTTTTATATCGGGATCCTAGAACAGCTATTATTTTGTGGTGTTTTCTAAGTAGCCTATAAACACGGCTTCTTTTCCTCGGTTTATCAACTTGTCTCTCCTCAAGCCTTGAGGTTAGGCTCTTAGGTCTATATAGACTATAGCTTTGTATCTCTAGACGCGGAAATGGTCGACTAACGGTACTTGGCTAGTAAAGGCTTCTTCTAGTGAAAGAGCAATACTATCAATGATCGGACTATTAGGCAGTCTGTTTCTGATCACAGTCTATGCTTATAAAGCTTCTGGCCAGAACTCAACTAGTATACTAGAGTCTTTAAGCATAGCCCGGACTATGTTCTTAGAGGCTTGAATTGACCTTTCTATAGGTCTATTCTAAAGAGAGTTGTAGGCATTAGTTGTGTCTATCTGAGTGCCAAACTCCTTCTCCTACTCTTTTAGTAAGGCGAGAATTTCCTTTGCACTATTACTACGGATCGTAGATAGAAAGCACCTTGACTGCCGTTCTGCCTAGACCTTCTAATCCCGTAGGGCTGTAGTGGCGTCGCTCCTAGCCTTCAAAGGGATTACGCACTTCTTCCTAGAGAAGTTGTCTATAATCTCAAGCCAATATTTGTATCCTAGCCTAGAGACTGCGCCCTGAAAAGGCCTATAGATGTCAATGGAGATGAGGGCCAGCCTCTCCCCTTTCCTCTCTATAGTAGGTCCTTTGAACTTCCTTATGTTTATAAGGGAGCAGACCTTGTAATTCTAGTGTTTAGAAGGAATAGGAATAGGATCTTTCTTGTTAGTGACTCTATATAGGTTTCTTAGCAGTCCCTTGCCAAGGTGTATACATCTTCTATACTATAGCTCCTACTAATCTTCGGACTCAGTATTAGCTATAGCGGTACCGTCACGTTCTTAAGAGAGTATACTAGCATGCTATAGCTTAAGAATTTCCGAGATCGAGTAGATAAACGGTACTCCTCCTCGAAGTTTGGTCTAGATAACGGGTTTACTAGACAAGGATTTTAGGGTGAAACTAGGTGGTTAGACAGCAAACTGTTAGCTGAACTGATTCCACGAAACAAGACTAACTCTAAGGCTAGGAATAAACAGGACATTTTCTAAGACAATTTACTTTCTAGAAGGACTACCTATTACTGCACTTCCTATATATATAGCTTATAGATTGCCACCCCTAACCTTGATCCACTTCCTCTTTTAAAGAGGCTTTAGTGTCCTAAATAGTGAATCTTAGTCAGTCATATGTGATGATGTATAAGAGTCAAGCAACTACTCGGACGAGGGGTACTTGCCTTTGGCTTCTATAGTAGAATGGGCAACCTCATCAACATCATTATCTTCTAATAGTATCTTAGAGTCTAATGCGTCTTCCTAGGTCGTATAGGCCCTTACAGGCTTACTAGAGGAGGCCTTTGGCTTACGGCTCTCCTTTATCTACTTTGTAAGGTCCGTTATCACCTTAAGGACATTACGGAGGTTTGGTAATAATGACCTCCTACGAGGTAGTAACGGTTGTCTCTTAGTAGGGTAGGTAACCCTAGCTAGTTTGTCCTTGTTCCTAACAGCCTGCTAAGCTATAGAAAGGTATAGGCACTTGCTTATAAAATAGTCACTATTGTAGAGATAGTACGTGAGCTTGCCCTAGAAACCCTTCTTAGCGAACATAGCTGTCCCTTAATAAATCATTGATTCTTGCTTCTCCCTAAGGATTGTAAGAATGTCTTGTGGTAAGAGATTCACCTAGGCATCAATTGCATCGCGAATTAAGCCAAATGAGTCTAGCAGAGCTGCTAAGAGTTGCTAGATCTTTCTGTCCTTAGTCTTGATGTCTTGGAACTAAGGCGAGATTAAAACAGCCCTCCTTATAATTGAGCTAAGCTCCTACTAGGCGTCATCTATTGACTGGTCCTCTGTCATCACGAAATTAGTGTATTGCTAAAGCAAACTTCTTCTAGTAGCGAGAAGTCTTCTCTTGTATTTGGCTTTAGCCTATTCCTATAACTCCTTCGTATACCGGATCTCGTATGTCATCTCTTAGTCATCTATCGACAGACAGATGTACATCTTATATAGGGCCGTTGTATTATACCGTCTATACGATGCCTTCCTTATCGCTTGATCTAAAGGAAGGGATAACTCCGATGATATAGAGGGTGTCGCTAGGGTTGTAGCGGGAATGTCCGTAATAATGTCCTCGAGGACCTAGTTAACCTGCTTTAATACTAGGTGTATTCTTATCAGCTTAAACTATGTTTCGTGGTTCTCTCTTATTAGAAGAGGTGCTATTCTCTTTCTTATAAACCCAGTCTCGTTCTCCATTTTTGTAACTTAAGGGACAGGTTAGCTGCCCTTAGGTAATAGGATATATTCGGTCGTACGCGATCGGATCGAAATGGGATAAACCGAACGCGAGGTTAATGTTAGTACTAAGACACTATAGCGTAACTCTCTTAGCAGAGGGTTTCTAAGACACTACGGCTCTCTTAGAATGAACAGTTAGTCGATACGAACGCGATGTCCGGAGAGCGACTCTTCCTAGTAAGCTCGCCCACTTGTCTAAGGTATTGGTATAGGCTCCCTAACTCGGAGTCTAATAGTGCCTCACTAGGCTCTTTTACGTCTTATATACACCTATAGCACGGCTATAGCTTCCTATACAATGCGGGTGCGGCCTCTAGTCTGCCTTCCTTTTGTTCTAAAGAGGAATAACTCTAATACGACTTTGTCGAGGGTGAAATACCGAGTTGCTAACCCGGGCTTATAACCTATTAAATAGGTACGAGTTACGTAGTAGTAGAAGACGGCGGATTATACGAAAGATGAAGAAGGACCTAATAGGATAGCGTGTATCTATATATAGTATCGCCGGTGTTAGTATAGGTAGATACTAGGTGTCCGGATGTTTACTAGCCTATAGGCTAGTAAACCCTAATCACGTGATCTAGTCATATGACACACCTACACCTATATACTTGTCCTACGGCCTGTATGTTCTCAACAATTACGACGGTATCTTTCTAGACGACATCGTATAGAATCGTTACTAGGAGAACAATTCCTCTTTAGATTCTTTACTATCTAGCGAGTCTACTTAATAGGTACGTACGTTATACCCCGACTCGCTATATCGCTTATAGCGTCGTAGCCTTAGTACTAGCCGAATACTATCTAGCGACTCTCTACTTACTTCCTACCTCCTAGGATCCTCTAGAGGTATTAATTACGACGCCTTATCGAAGGTTAGAGACCCTCTAGACTAAATATACTTACGCTTTCGTGCTTTTTACTATATAAGGGTCTCGTTAGACTTACGTAGCTTACTAATATAAGGGGGCCGTTCTTAATATAGGGCAAATAACAAAGTTGTTAGATAGGCTATCTAAGAGGAGTACGAGGTACGGAAAGTTAATATATAAGCCGAGGTATACGGGCCGGCCCGTACCGAGTTACGTAACTGACTACTATTTACTAGACGTCCGCCTAGGCCCGTAATACTACTCCCCCTCCAAAAAATCGGCCTGTCCTTAGTACTATTCTTCCTTACGACGTAGGCCTATAGGAAGGTTATATTATCCTCTAGATTCTCCGCTTTATTATCTATCGCTTTATTATCTATTACTTCGTCCTCTATAACGTCGTCTTTATCGTTAGTTAGTAAGTTGTCTATCGCTACGCTCTTACGCTTTACTATACTATTATTATCCTCGCTATATCGGATACTAAGAGAGTCGTAGCGATTTACGAAGTCTACGAAGGCCTCCGTTATAGGCGCTATATAGGAAGCTTCCTATTCGTATTAACGTATATTGCTCGTATTCCTACTATTAGTCGCTTTTCTCGGGTCCGTACTATACGGGTCTTTATCTAAAGCTACTATTGCTATTAGACTAATATAGTTATCTGCCTTATATAGGAGAGCTATAGGCGCTAATTCTACCTAAAAGCGGTACCTACCTATAGTTACTACTTTAGCTATAACTAATGCGGACGCGGAGGGGTTCGCTTTATTCGCTACCTATCCTTCTAGTACTATAAAGCCGGTAGGTATTAGTTTCCTTAGGCTATTATAGTAGAAGTCTATAATAGAGGCGGCGGCTATCTCTATTATATCCTCCGCTAGCTCCTATATTAGATCCTCGTCGTCTCCTACCTAACTAACTAGATACTTATACTAGCCGTACTTCCTCCGTATATTTAGGATCTTATCTATATACTAGAACTGATTAATTCCCTCTTCGTTCTCTACCTCGATCGGCGGTAGGGTTAGTTCTACTTAGCTAGGTAACGCTTTATATATAGGGAGTAAGAGTGTTATAAGTAGGTATAAGTACGTAGTCGGGTAAGGTATAAGTCGAATAGATGTTCTATCTAAGGGAGGCGCGGAGGGCGCGAGAGTTATATACGGGCGCTAAGCCGCTAGTCGGATTAGTTAGCGGGCGTAAAGTCTAGGTACGTACCCGCGGGTTTAAGTAAATATACGCCGGTACGGTAATACTACCCCCCCTCTTAGAGTACGCTCCGGAGTACTCTCCTCTCCTCTTATATCTATCGTATCTATTATATCTCTTATTGCCTTCGTAAACACCTTATTATCTATTAGACTATACGTATCGCTCTCTTTCTTATAAGCCCGGAGGCCTCGTTCTACCGGTATTAGAGCTATTACTACTTATACTGATTAGCGCGCTATACGTATACCTATAGTATTCTCATTTAGTATCTAGTCTATAGGTAGTTAAAAACTAGGTAGCTTAGTCGCTCTCGGGTAGTTATAGTAAAAGTCGGCTATAGAGGCGGCGGTAGTCTCGATAACCTAGTTAGTAGCTTTATAGGATAGCTTATTATATCTAATGTACTTTACTAAGTATTCCTAATATAGCTAGTTACCTCCTACCGGTATTAGTCCTCGCGGCCATCTCTTCTTATAGTCTAGAATTTGCTTAACTTCCTATTAATTAGGTTCGGCGGGATCGGCTTCGTATTATTTATCGTCGACAATTCGGATCGGTAGTAGTACGGGTTATGTCTGTCCTATAACCGGCGGATAAACTAGTATAAGAAGGTATAAGTAGAAGCGATTATCGATATTTAAAGTAGGGAGGAGCTCTACTTTATAAGTATTACCCGGTAGTACCTCCGTAGTTACGTACGGTCTAGACTACTTTACGTCTATCTTACGAGAAGGTCTCTCTATTATCTAGTTCTTAGTACTTACCTATACTTCGTCGCCTTCGGCGTACCGTAGTATAGATATACGCGTCTAGTTTACGTACTTAGCTTAGACTACTTATACTAAGGCTATCTACTATCGTAAGTATTAGTATATCTCTTATATCTTAGCCGTAAACTTGTCCGCGGACTCGGCGTCTAGTCGCTATTTATATAGTATTAGTAGTATAGGTAAGTCTAAGTCGAACTTAGAGAACCTTAGATTACGCCTAGTGTTAGTATAGAACGGCGAGACGCCTATTATTACGGACACTATATTGTTTACTATAAACTTAGCTAATAGAGTCTAATCTAGCTAGTCGTCCTAGGTATAGTTAATAAAGATACGTAGGTATTGCTCTATTACTTTGTTCGTATTCTCCAACTGTCTATCTATTTCTAGGTAGAACGACGAAGATAGCTTTCGATTAATACTAAGTAGCGCGTATATCCTACGCTAGAATACGGAAACTTATTACGTACTACGATCCGAGATAATAGACTTCGGGAGCCTATGTCTACTAAACACGTACTTAAGGAATAGTAGTACGTAATACTCTACTATTATCGAGGTAATAGGAATGATATATCGCTCCTTAGTTAAGCGGTATATAACGGTTATAATGTTCTCGTACGTTTGTCCGTCGACTACGCTTATTCCCTTCGGTAGTTTAACTACGAAGTTAATAGAGATATCCTCCTAAGCGCTAAATAGTACTAGTAGCGGTCTTAATAGCTCTAGGTACTAGATGTTAGTACGGTAAGCGCGGTAGGTACGTATATAGCTCTTAATAAATCGTACGATACCTAGCTAGGTATCGTTACGAGCTACTAATTTATACGTCTTCTCGTCCCCTAAGTAACTAGCTACTATCTAGTCGTAGAAAGCCTATACGATACGAGTACGTACTAGGATTTCACCTTTATCTAGATTGTCTTCTAACTCCGGAGGAACGAATAGGCTATAATTACTATATATATTCTTAATATATATTATACCTCCGACTAGGACTATATAACGGTCATCGATACGGTGCTTCCTTAGTAAGGTATATAGATCATCTCGTTCTAGCTATTAAACGGCTTCCTTAGCCTCTAGTTACGTATAGAGTCCTCGAATAGCGGTCGTAAGCGGGGTTATAACGTTATTATTATATACTGGTAATACTCTAGTAGACGATAGGTTTAGGATACAATCTAGGCCTACTAATACCTAATACTACTATTAGTTTCGTAGGTTATCTCGGTCTCTAGGCTCCGGCAAGTCCTATAAACGTCGGGTTAAGCTATCTTGCTTAGTACCTTAAACTCCTAGCCTATAGACGATTTTAAAGAAGAACTACGAGAGAAACTCGGCCTAGCGAGCTTATCTACGGTTTAATTGCTTTGTACTTATAAACTATTCGAGGTTCTTATAATCGGAGTATATAAGCGTCGGCTTGTCCTTAGATTCCGGGTCTAGTAGATTCTTATAATCGTCGGTACCGTATTCGTTAATAGTTAGCTCCGGTCGCTATTCCTCGAAAGCTTATATAATAGCTAGGAGCTTCTTATTATAGATATCGTAGTTATATTACTAGGGATCTATCTTCTTAGATATATAAGCGATAGGATAGAACACTCCTCGCTCGTTACGTTATAAGAGTACTACTACTATTACGTAATCTAAGGCATCTGTTTCTAGAATAGTCTCTCGCCTTAGGTAGAAGTGTTTTAAGGTAGGCGTATCGATAAATACTTACTTTAATACCTCGAACGCCTATTAATATACTAGAGACTAGTCCTATAGGACATTCTTCCTCGTAAGCTTCGTTATAGGCAAGTAGATCTTACTAAAATCCTTAATAAACCTATAGTAGAAGTTAGTAAACCCTATAAACGACAAGATGTCGGTGATATTTGCGGGTATAGGCTAATTCTTAATACATTTAATCTTAGCTAGGTCTATCTTAATGCCCTTATTTATAATAATAACACCTAGATAAGTGGTCTCGTGTCTAAAGAACTCGCATTTATTAATATCTAACTAGAGCCCGGCGGTATCTAGCTTTTATAGAACCTTTAGGATATATTAAATATACTCTTCTCTTGTCTTACTGAAGACAGGTACGTTATTAAGGTAATATAACACGAAGTCATCTAGAAACTCCCTTAGTATATTGTTTATAAATAACTAAAACGTTCCTAGTATATTATATAGTCTAAAAGGTATAACTACGTACTTAAACTGCCTATATCTAGTAGTAAAGGCCGTTTTCTACTCGTCTTCTACTATAATACGGATACGATTAAACGTAGTAATAACATCTAGCTTAGTAAACTATTGCGCGCTAGTAATACAATCTAAGGTCTCTTAAAATAGTAGAATCGGGTAGCGACTCTTCGTCGTAAGCGCGTTTAGAGCTCTATAGTCTACGTATACTTATAGCCCTCTACTTAGCTTTTTAACTATTAGAATAGGTACTACTACTAGTAATACGCTTCTCTAAATAAAACCTTTCTTAAGTTGGTCGTCGATCTACTTCTTAATCACCTCGTTCTCTCGTATAGAGAAGGAGTATAGTCTTCGAAATAGCGGTGTCTAACTATTCTTTAGCTTAATCTTATAGTCTACGCTAGGCCGTTACGGTAAGACCTTATCTACTTCCTTACGGCTAAATAGCCTAGCTATTTCCCTAAACTCTACTAGTAACAAAGGGATAGGATCCTAGTCTTTGTCCTTACCGTTTATAAAATGTTAATAGTCGTTAGCTAATATAGTAGAGGCGTTAAGTTACCGCTAGGTATAGTTACCCCGGGGCTCCTCCTATCTATCTATATTTTCTTAAGTATTAGTATCTACTAATATCGCCGCGCTACCTCCTAGTACTAGCTTCGCTCTTATACTAAAAGCCTTTAGTATATACGCGGATAGGTCGACGACGAGAATTACCTATACGTAGTATCGGCTACGAACCTCTCGTCTTACTACGAGAGAGCTAAGTATTCTTACGCTAGAGCGTCGTAGGCGCGACGGGCGCGTAACGTAGGCGAAGCCGCGGCGAATAGAGGACTACTAGTAAAACGGGTATAAAAACTATCCGACGAGCGTGTACTCGTATCGGGAGCGAGTCCCTCTTCTTTCTACGTATAAGAAGGGCGCGGAACCGTAGCCTATACGCTCGATAAGACACCTCTAGTATAAGTATAGAATTTTTACCTCCGGAGACCGTAAACCGAGCGGGCTAAGCGACGAATATTAGATAAGCGGACTATAGAATAATAACTAAGCGGACTATACGACGGCGTCGAGCGGACTACGAAACAATCTAGTGTTTACTAGCGGGTAATACGGTAGGTAGGTAGATACGCGACGAAGCCTATAAGGGCCTATTAAACACCCGGTATAGGAACGAGGGTTTTACCTAAGGTACTACCTATCCCGCTATATAACGTACCTAGTCTAATATAGTAGATTACGACGAGAAAAAGACGATAGCCTAAGTAAGGAAAAGACGGCTATTAGGACGGGGAAAAGACGTATAATATAAGTAGATTAGTTCTATAATCGGGGAGGATCGAGGGTAGGGTAATAAGGAACTTTATATTAGTTAGTAGGTAGAAACGTAAGGAGTACGCTACCCGGCGTAGTGTGTGCCCCGAGCATACCTACGAGGTATAGACGGCCGCTTTCTAGAGATAGGCTACGGTAACGCGAAGGGCGTCGAAACCTAGGGCGTAGTATATACTAGTAGCGACGGCTAATACTATCTATATAGCCCGAGAGGACGGATACGTATGACGGTCAATAGAGAGTACTAAAGGGCTTAGGCCTATAGAGGTAGATATTAGCTTAAGGAGTAAATAGGGAGGGAGGGCGTAGAGGGAAGCTTTTGCTCCGGGCTAATCTCTCGAAACGAGGCTATACGGTAGTACTAGATAAGTAGGAAAGCGCGGTTAAGACTTATTACCTTATCTTATAGCTAGCTTACTAAATACGATTCCTTCCTTACCCTCGATATCGTAGGAGCCTTCGACAACGTCTTATACTAAAGGCTAATATATAGCCTATAGTAGAAAGGCATCCCCTAGTAGGTAACGACGTTCGTCTACTCCTTTCTCTAGGAACGGACGATATACCTAGTCCTAGGAAGGTACACGTCCGACCCGGTAAAGGTAGAGGCTAGAATACCTTAGGGATCTACTCTCTCCCCTATCCTATTTCTAATATTTATGTCTAATCTAATCCCCCTACTCACCTCTCCGTAAACCTTAGTATCGGGGTTCGTAGACGACATAAACATCCTAGCCTAGTTAGACTTAACAGAAGAGAACTATCGCCTCCTTAAAGATAGGTATAAGAAATACGAGGAGTAGGTAAAGAAGTATAGTACCCGGTTCGCCCCTAAAAAGTACTAACTTATATACTTTAGTAAAGCGAGAACATACTATAATATAAAGGCGGCGGTAAGAATCTAAGGCTACGAGACTAAGCTATTAGCGGAGCTACGGGTACTAGGGATCTAGCTCGACCCGAAGCTAAGCTAGAATGTATAGATTAAGAAAGCCTAGAGTCGAGCGTAAGTTAACGAAGCCTCGATAAAGAGGCTTACGGCATCTATATAGGGAGTAATATTCGATAAGGTAAGAGTAATATAGAAGGCGATCGTTAGACTAGCTATATTATACGGGGCATAGATTTAGGGAATAGGAGGCGTAGGCAAGCCGATCCCGAAACGGATAGAGTAATCCCTAAATAGGATATAGGTAGGTAACCTACGTAGGGTACTAGGCGTATATAAGACAACGTTTATAAGTACGGTAGAAATAGAGATAGGAACACTACTAATCGGCTAGTATATCCGGGGAATAAGAATTTAATACGCGGTAAAGACGATAGATTACCTAGTATAAACTACGATCTAGGAGGTAAAGAATAAGATAGAAAGCCGCTACCGGAGAGGGGCCGGACATAGGACAAGCTAAAAAGAGGATGACCTTACTACCTTTACGGCCGTATAGATAAGTACCGAATAGCTAGCACGAAAAGAGGAGGAGCGTAGGACTCGCTAGGCCGGCGGGAGTAAGGCTAAGACCTAAAGCCTAGCGGAATAGATAGCGAGCTACCTATAGGAGTAGGACTAGAAAAGGAAGCCCCCTAAGACAATAGGCCCGATAGTACTCCGAGCCTTCTAGAGACATAATTACTAGCTATATAGGGACCTAATAAGGGCCGAAGCAAGTATAGCGATCTAAATTAGGTCCGAATATATTAGATTAAGGGCCTACCTATTTAGGAGACGCGTACTAGACATCTATAGCCTAGCCTACTAGTGTAGCTACCTATTATAAAACCTAGAATATATACTACTACGATACCCGTAGTAGGCGAGAGGTAGGGGAAATTAGAGGCACTAAGCGGGAAGGAGAGACTATAAGTCAATTATTAGGGACAAAGGTAACATTCGCCGAATCTCTCGGTAGATACTATAGTAGGGATACCTCTAGTAGTTTAGCCTCGCTAGCGAGACGGAGGAGTAGATAGACAAGAGGCGGAAGCTAGGGGGGTTGTAGATAGGGTAGTTATTAGGGTAGGCCTATAACACTAGCGTATCCCTAATAAGGGAAATTTAAGACGACAACTAGGGGGAAAAGACAGGCGGGAAGGAGGAGGGGTTTTTACTAATACGGGTTCCCCTCTATATATACGAAAACAAGATAGTATAGCTATATAGGCCAAAGGGCACTACAATAGCTTAATGAAATATCTATCTATCTATATACGCGGATAGCGGGTCTCGCGTAACTTACTTATTAGGATTTTCTTTCGGGTTAAATATCTATATTATATATACTTTATAGCCCTTCCTCCGGCTTATACGCCGAAGTATTTCTATATTAATAGGCTTGATATCGATCTCCGGCTCAGTCTCGACCTTTAGTTCTTTCTTCGTTCGACGCGCTAGGCGCTTAAGTATTTTAACCCTATCGGCGGGTAGTAGCTAGCGGACGTAGTAAGACGGTTCCGGTTTATTATAGGTATCGACGGTATATCGTATTACTACCTTCGTCGTATACGTCTCCTATACTACTATAGGTTCGTCTTTATCCTCTACGTAGGGTTTAGCGTAATTAGATAGAGCTTGAGGTCGCGAACTCTCTAGTACTAGTATCTCGGTCTAAAGAACGCCTCTTAGTATAATACCCTTATCGTTAATAGACTATACGTATACTAGTTTAGTTCCGAGTATATAGTTCTGTCGATAATATAGTAAGAATAGGGTTATAGTTCCTAACGTATAGTAGAACGTAGGTTAATACTCGTCGTACTAGGGACGGCCGAGGACTATATTGTATTCTAGTAATACGTAGTAGCTAGACCTAGTCTCTACGTAGTTACCGATCTAAATCTATACCGTTATTCTATAAGTAATAAGGTTACTAGTAGGTCGGCTATCTACTAATATTAGCCCTAATAGACTAGGTAGTGTTACGGCCCTAGGCCTAGTAAATGTCTAGCTAGTACGTAGGTCACGTGACCGCGCGTACTAGCGTAGTACCTCGGCTTATATATAGCCTCGGCGTACCTCGCGCTCCTCTTTCCTACGTACCTAGCTACTTTATATTAACACGACTATAAACCGTTATACTTAGCTAGGTCTCTATATCCGTAGAAGAGCTACGACGGGATCTATAAGAGCGTAGATTATTAATAATAACCGTAATAAGAGATTACGGCGTACGACAAAAAAACGCGCGACTCGGTATAAGAGACTACTATAGGCTAAATAGTACCTAATATAGTACGACCCTAAGGATAACGAGGCTCGCTACTAGCTATACGACTAGTAGTATAGCGCGAGTCTATATTTAATATATAGACTTAAGGACAAACGTAAGAGTAGTAGTAGACTACCGACGACGCTATATAGTAGAAACTCGAGAACTTATAGCGCCTAGTTACTAACCTACCTAGCAAGTTTAACTTATACGACCTTCTAAACGACGACGAGATCTAAGACGAGAACGGCGTTACTATAGCGGTAGTTAACTACGATAACGACGGCGCGACCGAGGAAGGTAAGGGCGAGGATATATAATAAGTCGCGAAAACCCTCCGAATTCCCGCGAACGACCTCCTTTAACTCGATATTAACTAGCTCGTTAAGCTCCTAGTAGAGCCCGAGACCGCCGCGGCTATCTACTTTATCCTACGACGCGCCGAGTAAGAGTATAGGAACGTAATATAGATAGCGACTATCCTCTACGAGTAGTTAGGTAAAGTAGGCTAAGAGCTTAGGAGATAGAAGAGTTACGACTAATAGATACGTAATAAATACGACACCCTAGTTAAGGAACTCGACAACCTAAGGGCCCGACCTAAGGTATTATCGAATGTAGTAATGTCCGTAGAGATTAGTATACTTACCGCGAAGAACGACACCCTAAAGAAGTAAGCTAAGGAGGCACTTTAGTAGTTATCTAATAATAACTCGAAGATTAAGACCCTCGAATTCGATCTCGATACGTATAAGATAGAAGCTTAAACCTACTAGAACGACATTAAGTAGCTTAATAAGTCGTAGTAGACTTAGGTAGATAATCTTAAGAAGTAACTCGAAGACCGCCGAGGCCGCTCTCGAGTACGATCCTTACTATCTCGCGCTATATTATAGCGTCGTACCCTATAGAACGGCCGAACCCTATCTAAGGACAATAATAAGGATAATAATAGAGCTAGTAACGAGGACGAGGAGGATAAGGCAGCTCGCCGTACTACTAGAAAGAAGGCTAAGAAGTCTATACGTAAGGATAATAGTAACGACTCCGATCTATTATCTAAGGAGTTAGAGGAGGACTCGGAGTCGGATAGCGATACTTATACTTATCGCCGCTCTTCTAAGAAGAAGAAGCTAGTCTACGACTTCGAGTCTCTAGTTAAGTACGATCTAGACCTTAGCTAGCCCTTTAAGACTTAGCGTAGTATAGATAAGCTAGAGAAGTTCGTTAGTACTATCGATAGTAAGCTATCTAGACCCTCCCTCGAGAAGTTCTTCTCCGAGTTAGAGACTATTATCGACTATACGGTCTTTCGCGATAAGAAGGTAGTACTTAAGTTCGTATATAACTTACTAGCCTTACTAGGTAATACTTAGGAACTAGTTAGACTAAAGATCCCTACTATCTCGGGTAGCCTAACTAGTAGTAAGAAGACGTATAAGGGTATTAACGACCTTATTAAGGAACTCGCCGAGCGATACGGAGACCGTAACCTAATTAGTAGGGCTCGTAATCGCCTAAGTAACCTTAAGATAGATAATAAGGACAGCTTCTAGACCTTCTTCCCTAAGTAGCGCTAGAATACTAACATCTTAGGCCTTAAGGGTAAAGATGCGATAGATAACCTATAACGTAAGCTAACTATCCGCTATCTTAATAAGTATCTTAACTTCCGTCCCAAATCGTTATAAGAGATAATCGATAATCTCTATTAGGTAGATAAGGACTTTAGGATCCTCGACGCTCTCTACCTACGCTCCGAGAAGCTAAAGAATAATAAGAAGGACGATAAGAAGGACGGTAATAAGGATAATAAGGACGACAATATAACGGTTTATAATCGTATTAATATAAAGTAGCTAGGTACGTAGGAAAGAGGAGCGCGAGGTGCGCCGAGGTTATATATAGCCGAGGCGCGCTAGTGACGCGCGGTCACGTGACCTATATACTAGCTAACTATTAACTAGGCCTAGGGCCGTAATACTACCCCCCCTTTAAAAATCGCGCTTAGTCCCTTAAGCTCGTATTATTGCTACTACGAAAGTAGTGTTATCCTCTATATCGCTATTTCTATTACTTCTATTATCTATTCTATCCGCTATCGTGTCGTCGTTACTACCTCGGTCGGTATTATCGTATCCTCCGCGGTAGCTAACCTAGACTATATAAGTCGTAATTTCGTACTTACCGTAGCAATTTACGAACTCCGCGAAAGAGTTCGTTATAGCTTCTATTACTTATATTAAGAAAGAGCTATAGTACCTATTACTAACTAATATTAGCGGTATAGCTATAGTTACTAAGTTAAGGGAAGATTACTATTCGCGTTAACGCTTATCTTATACTTACCTACTATCGGTTATCTTTCTTAAAGTAGCCGCCTACGGGTCTTTACTTATACTAGCCTTAGGCTCGTAGCTCTTAACCGGTAGTAGAGCTATAGGCACCTACGTAATCAGTATACGTGGCCCTCCTATAGTTACTAGGCTAGACGTAGCTATTAACGAAGCGTTTATAGTATCGCTAATTATGCCGTCTTCGGGTATATCCTCGTTCGGAATCCACCCTAGTAGTAGTATAAAGCCGGCTAGCCTGTCCTTCGTAGGATAGTTATAGTAGAAGTCCGCGATAGAGGCGGCGGTAGTATCTATTAACTCCTTAGCGGGCTCCTAAGTAGGCTCGCTATAACTAACCTATCGTACTAGATACTCGTATCGTCTCTCTTTCCTTCTACTACGTAGCGCTAGTCCCGGCGGTAGCGTACTCTTTATATCTAGTATCGTATCTAGTAACTAATACGTACTTATATCGCTATTATTGTCTTCTACCTCTATAGGTACTAGTAGTAGTTGTACTTAGCCTAGTATCGGTTCGTATACCGGTACTAGTAGGTTAGCGTAGAAGCCGTTATATAAGTTACTTAGCGATCGCGGTAAATCTAGGCGATACGTATCGTATAGTAGTACTTTAGTAATCGTATAAGGTCCGGTATAGCGGTAGTTAAGTTTCTTTAACGGGCGCTTAGTACGCTAGTTACGAGTGCTAAGGTATACTATATTACCTACTTTGTATCGTAGTACGATCGTACGATATTTATTCGCGTACTCGGCTTACGACGCTTATACTATCTCTATCGAGTCTCTTAGTTTATAGCGAAGCTCTGTTATACGCTATACGAAGGTATTTACTAATTCCGCGTCTAGGCGTTATTTGTATAGGAGTAGCTATATAGGTAGGTTAAGCTCTATATCCGCGTATCTCGGATTCTTACTAATATTAGCTATAAAGGGACTTATACTAGTCGTTTTAGAGACATAGTTATTAGCTATAAATTCTACGAGCGGTAATTAGTCCGGCTAGTTATCTTATATATAGCTAATAAATACGCGTAGATATTGCTCTATTATCTTATTCGTATTCTCGCTCTGTCTATCGGTCTTAGGATAATACCCGGTAGAGATCTTACGCCTAATCTATAGTAGTTTATAAAGGCGTCCCTAAAAGGCTAAAATCTATTAAGGTCCGCGGTCCGATATAATCGGCTTTAGTAATCCGTGACGTAAGAAGATGTGCTTAATGTAGACGTAGGCGATATATTTAGCTATCATTTCGAGAACTAGAATATAGTAGCGCTCCTTACCTAGTCTATTAGTCACCGTAAGCGCATTCTCGTACTATTAACCGTCGGCCGTGTACTTCGCTCTAGGCAAGTCGATAACGAAGTCTATAGCGACATTATCCTAAGTATCGAAGGGGATAGGCAGTGGGGCTAAAAGTCCGTACTATAGTTCGTTAATACTACGGCTATTACGACATATCCGGTAGGCGCGTACGAAAGATCTAATGAAACGGGTCATCCTTAGCTATATATAATATCGTAATACGAGCCTACTCGTAGTAGTCTTATCTAGGTGTCCGGCTACCGGTGCATCGTAAAAGGCTTTGACTATACGTATATAGATAGTGTTCTCCTTATCCTCTATAGGTAGAACAAAGAGGCTATACCCGCTATATCGGTTCTTAATATATATTATGCCGTCGACTAGTATTACGTACTTATTATCTATCTTGTTCTTTCGGAGTAGTTTTACTAGTTCTCCTACCGCGAGTTAGGTAGTAGCTTCGACTACGTTATCTTATTTATATAGCTTACTAATGTCTACTACTAGGGCTTCGTCTATAACTACTCCTTCTACTTCGGATATAGATAGTCTTAGGATCTAGCTTACGCTAACCGATAGGAAGTGTTCTAGTTTTAGTAGTACCCTATCCTATTAAGTATAACGCGGATCTAACTTGTCGTATAAGATAGCGTCTTAGGAACGTCGAGTAAGGCTATCTAGCTTCGCTCCTTATACTCCTAGTCGGTATACGATCTTAAAGAAGAACTATAACAAGAACTCGGCCTACCTAGCTTAGCGTCTGTTTAGCTACTTAGATATTATAAAGTATTCCAAGTTCTTGTAGTCGCTATAGACGAGTATAGGGTAGCCGCTTAGGTCGGTAAAGTTCTCGAAGTCTAGTTTATCGATATCGCCGGCTATTAGCTCTAGCTTCTATTCCTTAAACGCCTTAACGATTACGAGTAACTCCTTATCGTAGATGTCGTAGTTATACTCCTACGGGCTTATCTTTTTCGACAGGTCTACGATAGGGCGGAGGATATTGTCCTCGTTATATTACGATAGGACTACTACGGTTATAAAGTCGCTTACGTTAGTATCTAAGACGGTACGTCTCCCGGGGATAAATATCGCTAGTACTGTTCCCTTAGCGTCGGTAAATACTTGCTTTAGTCCTTCGAACGTATTCTAACATTCGTTTGTCTAGTACTAGGGGTTGTCCTTCTTAGTTAGCTTTACTACAGGTAGAACTATCTTACTATAGTCCTTAATAAACCGTCGATAGAAGCCTAAGAATCTATTAAACGTAAGGATGTCCTTTACGTTAGTAGGAGTCCCCTATTTACGTATCGCTTATACCTTAGCTAGGTCTATTAATACGCCGTCCTTACCGATAATTAATCCGAGGTACTTAGTAGACTAAGTATAGAACTCGTATTTAGAGATATCGAGCTAAAGGCCTACCTTACCGTACTTACGGAGCACCTTCTTTATATACTCGATATATTCTTCGAGCGTATTACTAAAGATTAGGATGTCGTCGAGGTACGCGGACGTAAAGTCGTCTAGGAACTCTCTTAGGGTATCGTTAATATACGATTGAAATGTCCCGCGTATATTATATAGTCTAAACGGTATTACTAAGCACTCGAACTAGCTATACCGTGTCGTGAACGCCGTGAGCCATTCCGACCCTTCCGCTATACGTATACAATTAAAGGCGGCGATAATATCTAGCTTAGTAAAGTACTTCTTTACTATAATACGGTTGAGTATGTCCTATATTAGGGGTATAGGATACCTAGATTTTATCGTGCGTTTGTTTACCTATCTATAGTCGATATAAACTCTAAGTCCTCCGCTAGGTTTCTTAACGATAAGTATAGGTAAAGATACGTCTACCCTTCCTTCGTATCTACGGATGCCCTTCTAGGCTAATTATTCTTAGACCTAATAAGCTATTACCTCGCCCTCTTAGTTTAATATACGGTAAGGTCGGCTAAAGGGCGGAGTCGCGCTAGGCTTTAGTTTGATCTTATAGTCGATACCTAGCCTATACGGTAGGAGCTCCTTCGTATCTTGCTTAGAAAAGACCTATATAAACTCGTAATAGATAGGTAGGAGGTGATCCTTCGGATCGATTGTCTCCTCCTTTTTCTTTATAAACTTGTTAATATTAGACTATACGTACATCTTATAAGCGGATAGTGTCGGGCTAGTACGCTACGCTACTAGTACGAACGCCGCTACTCGAGCATCTAGTCGTTCGATAGTCTTGTTATCGGATAGCATCCTATAGCTAGTATCGGGCCTATATACTACTACCTTACGTATATTCCGAGTACTTATAGTATAAGCTATTAAAGGGTCCGTTACGCGGAGATCCCCTAGTTACTATTGTTCGTTCTTATCGAAAATGAATATTATATAGATAGATAGATTTGTCATTCCCCTATTCTAGGACCCTATCCGGCCTATATAGGTATATATCTATTGTTATATATAAAGGGAAACCCGAATAGGTGAAAACCCTTCCCGCCCCCGACTACTCCTTATCTAGATTAGCTTTCCCTCTAAACGTACGTTATCTATATCACTACCCCGTTAGCCCCCGCTCCTAGCCGGTCTCGTCGCGCTACGTCGTATCCTCTCTTCCTATACTACTCCTACTAGGCGGTACTGTTCTAGCTAGCCCTTCTCTAGTATCTAGTTCGTAATACGCCGTAGGTCCTTAGCGTTGTTAAGAAGTGCCCTAATCGTCCGGTTCCTCGCCTTTACTATCTACTCCCCCCTTCCTAGCGACTACCTCGGATAGACGAGGAGTACGTACCGTACTTTCTAGGAATAATAGCCGTAGAGGTAGCTAGT
This sequence comes from Fulvia fulva, assembly GCF_020509005.1. NCBI lineage: Eukaryota > Fungi > Ascomycota > Dothideomycetes > Mycosphaerellales > Mycosphaerellaceae > Fulvia > Fulvia fulva. The sequence continues at coordinate 3,318,128 of NC_063019.1, forward strand.
ATTCGTATATTCTAGAACCTTCCTCTATAATAGGTACCCCTAGAGGCCGATATGTTCGCTTCGTAGTTAGGTTACTATACTACTCTATACCCTCGTAAGGCGGTAGTAGATAAGCTTCGGGGGGTGCTTGACCGCGGATTTCGTAGCTAACTATTCCTTAGGTTATCCCGCTAGCTAAGGGCGTCTAATATACCCTACAACCTAGTTGTTCTACCTCTCTTTCTATAGTTACTCTATAAACGATTTCTTACCTTCCTATTATATTACTAGCTATTCGTCCCTTACCCGGTAGTTCGGCTCGTTTCCGGGTCGAATACCCTTATACGCTAGTACTAATTCGCGGGCCCTTACGACTATACTAGCGATAACCTTCTATACTAGGTACTATACCGACTTGCCTAAGTAGGAGGTCCGTAGTCCCTAGATATATAGGTCGATCGGCGGTATAGCGGTCTCGTACTTAAGTATCCTCGTTAGTATCGACTTATATACCCCGGTGACCTTCCTTAGGCATTAGTTTTAGATCTTCGCTAGCGGCGCGACGAGTCCCTTCGATAGGTAGGCCCTCTCGCCTAAGGACTATACTTAGCTACTATAGGTAAGGACTAGCCGTATAATAGCCGTATATAGAAGTCGCGACTACCGGAAGTCCGACCCCTATATAGACGTAGTGAGCCTCTAGTATAATGCTATATTCTGTTTAGCTTTCCGTAATATTGCCTATACGTGCTTCCTCTACCGTAGCGCCGGGTCTACCTATAGTCCGAGGATCCTAAGCTAATATGCCGGGTTAGTTATATACCCCTATATCTAGATAGAAGCTTATATATTATAGAACTGTAGCCGGCGCGTAAAGTGTATTAGATTGTACTTTTCTAGGGCAAACCGAGCCCCGTGCCTCCTAGCCTAGTCCTCGTAGATCTTATACTTCTCTTCTAGTAGCCTATAGTTTTCCTTAGTCGAGGAAGACTACGCTAGGATGTTTATGTCGTCTACGAAGCCGCTCGTAGCGGTGTTCTAGGATTCTAGGGCTAGGAGCAGCGTCGCTATAAAGAAGAGGAATAGAATAGGTACTAGCGTTAAGCCTTACGGGATTCTAGTATAGACTACTTGAAATGGGCTTCTATACTAGCCGACTAGGATCGACGTACTACGGTTTTAGAGGTAGGACCGTACGAAGTTAATAAGCCACTTAGGGAGTCCCTTCGACCTTAGGATGTAGAGTAGCCGCGGGTATAACACGTAGTCGAAGGCTCCCGATATATCTAGGCTAAGTAAGGAAGCCACCTTGTCCCTATTCTTATACTAGATAGCCTTTACCTAAGAGGTGATAAGTTCTATCGCGGATAGCGTCGATCGCTATAGGCGCGTACCTATCTAGGTGTCCGGGAGTAGGGAGTGTTCCTCTACCGCCTCGGAGAGTCTCGTTATAACTAGCTTCTTAAGCGCCTTCCTAAGAGTATTAAGGAGCGCAATTAGGCGGTACGACTTCACCTACGTATAGTCTTCCTTTTGCGGCTTACGTAGGACTACTGTCGTCGATTATTTAAAAGCTATTAGGTGGTATCCGGTCTATAGGCAGGCGTTAAAGATCGCTATAACTACTAGGGCTAGTTGATCTCTATACTTCTTTAGTAGCTCTTTTAGGATCCTATTCGGCTCTAGGGCTTTCTTCGCCGGCAACTTCCTTAGTATAGCGGCAACTTCTCCCTCGGACACCTCCTATTAGACCGCGATACTAGGGGCTAGGGGAGTAGAGCTGTTTATGTCGCTTAGATTAGCCTCGACTAGGGGCGGGAAGAACTTACTAGCTAGTAGACGCGCCTTAGCCTCGGGGTCGCTAACCGGGCTACTAGGCGATTATAGCGCTAGGATAGAGAAGGAGGGGCCCTATATAGGGTCCTGTCGGGCCTATTTCGCTAGCTTCTATATCCTCTCTAGCTTACCGGCGATTTCTTCTACTATAGCCCTCTAGCCGACTGCTTTCTCCCTCCGTATTATAGCTTTCTTCTATTAGTATACCTCCCTATATACGTTCTAGGCCTCCTCGCTATAGCTGCTCGTCTACACCCGGCGGGCTCTCCTTACTTTTCTTACTACCGTAGTACACTCCGGCGTCTAGTATAGTTTAGACTATATCGTTAGTTAGGTAAGCGGAACGTAAAGTAAGGTCGCTTTTCTTATTTCGTCTATTAACCCCTAGACTGCTTCGTCTATCTCGTCTTTACTATTATATTGCTACTACGTAATCTAGACTAGCCTCTTAGAGTTATCGAGGTACGCCTAGATATTAGCCTAGTAGGCCTTTCCCTAGTTTAGCTTAGAGGTTCTCGCTAGTGTACGTTATATCTATGTCGTAATAGAGGTCCTGACTAGTATATAGTCTAACGACGCCTCGAGTTTATATTCGATCCTATAGTAGGTTACCGTATAGTAGTAGCTATCTAAGATCTAGGAGAGGTCGATCGTGCCTTAGAGTCCCCCTCTCTTCTAGGTGCCTAGGTCCTTCGGGGTATTAAGGGCAATTACGTTACTCGCTATTAAGTCGAGTACTTCGTCGGCTATAGGGTATGGCTATATAAGGCTTTCCTAGGAAGGGTAGTATATATTAAAGTCTCCTACTACGATATAGCACCCTTGTCTCTTAAGCGTACTGTCTAGGTGTCTATAGACCTCTAGGTCGCGGCTAGACCTCGAGGCTAGCGGTTATATATATAGGTTGTATATCTAGGTACTACCTACGTAGAGGGAGGTAATATCGCCCCCGCCTTCTTTATCTACGTAGTACACTACCTCCTAGTTGGATTCTAGTATGTCCTTACTAATATAGAAGTACGTACGGGGTCTGCCGTCGCCTCGTAGGTATATCGTATAGCCTAGTAACTTATAGGTCGTTAGTCTCTTATAGTACGGGTTAATCTATAGCTCCTAGATTATAAGGACGTAGTAGACGCGCGGGTCCGCCTCGTGTAGGAAATGGTTCTAGACTATATCCTTGCTATAGTTAACGTTATACTAGATAATACTAAGCGTGTCGAGGCTAGTTATCCGTATCGATAATCATTTCCTCTATATCGTCCTATATCCTACTACCCTATACGTCCTAGTCTACGCCTATCGGCTATATACTAAAGGGGAGCCGGGCCTAGTTAGATTCCCTCGCCGTAGCTAGTAGAGTACGTAGCCTCCCGTACGCCCTAGGTTACGTATCCTTTCTATCGTTCTCGGCCCTAGGGCGCTTATACCCGACCGCCGCTAGTTAGTTCCGGTATAGGCTAGCCTTATAGTCGCCGTAGAATCTTAGGGCGACGGTTCTGTTTGTGATTGCCTTGTTTTTCGCTAGTTTCCGCTATAGGCATTCCGTACTATACGATAGGTAGTGCCCCGGACAGTTCGTATACCGTCTCGTAGTCGATATATAGTCCCTAGATATATAGTCTCCTATATAGTTCGAGTAGGCCTACTTGTTTATATACGTATAGGTTTGGTGTCTATACTATTAGCATTTGAAGCATTAGAGGATACGAAAGGATAAGGAGTACTTTTCTACTATCTTAAGGCTATATTACTAGACTAGGCCTTGTTCTATTGCTAGATCCGCCGCTTTCGCGTCTTATAGCTATCCTATTAGCGCCGAGGCCTTCTTACCTTCTAGCCATTTCCGATAGAGCTAAGTCGCCTTCTAGATTAGAGAGTTAAGAGTAACCGGGTTGTCCTCTTAGAGAGCGCGTAGGAGACCCTAGTTAGTTAGGTCAAACTCCTTAGGCATGTCGTAGACTAGGATCGTAAATTGTTTCGTTAAGACCTTCGCTAATACCACAACCTTAGATGCCTACTATAGCTATGCCTCTAGGTGCCTCCTAGTAGTAGTAGAGCTAGTATAGATCTATAGAGTACCGTTAGACTATTAGTTCACTACGACTACCCCTAGTTAGTTAATTCGTTAGGCGAGCTCCTTATTCGATAGCTTCGTAACTTCGGCCTAGTCTTCCTTTGCTATAATACGGATCGTAACTATATCGTGCGTTAGCCGGGGGCCTAGTATCGATACCGCGACTAATACCTAGCTATAGGGGTGTTAATTCCGGGTGGCCTTACTAATCGCCTAGGACGTCGTCCTTATTTCTTATTGCCCTCGGTAATACGACAGTATAAGCGCCGTACGTAGCTAAGTGATCATTACCTATAGAGACCGGTAAGGGAGCTAATCGTTAGTTTCTATACTTTTTACGTCCTCTATAAGTTGCTACTAGTTGTCTTAGGGGGGCTTCGCCTATAGGGCCGTAGGCGCCGTTAGTACCGTAGCCTAGGCTACTATTACCTAGGAGTTGCCTAATGTAGCTAGGCACCTCCGCGGCGTTTAGAGCTAAAGTAATAGGGTAAAGAGAGCTTTAAGCTATCTAGATTAAATGAGGTAGAACTCCCTTAGTCCTAGGGGTAGTGGCCTACTTTATATATCGTTAAACATTATATATACTTTAGCTCCCTTTTGCCTAGCTATCCTGTCGATCGCCGCTTCGCTAACTTCCTAGATATTAATGTCCGGTAGTGTCGGTACGGGCGGCGTCTCGGTCGATATCTCGGGCTTAGGTCGTTACTTTATAATCACGTCGGAAGTTATAGTCTAGACTAGATCTCCTTTATCGTCTTCTTTAACGGTGGCTTAATATAGTAATCGGGTCTTTAGAGCTACTTCGAAGCTTTGCTTAGTAATTATAGGCTCCTACTTATCGTTAATACTCTATACCTAGACTAGCTTGCCGCTCTATAGGTAATGTTCCTTATAGTACTCCGAGTCGAGGGTTATTATACTAGAGGCAAAGTGGATACCTAGCTAATATTTATCGTACTAAGGTCTACCTAGTACTCTATCGTATTCTAGATAAGTAACCTAGAACGTTCTCGTTTCTCTATAGCTATTACTAAGCGTGAATTCTATAGTTATACGGTATTCGATCATTTCCGTAGCTATAGACCTATTAGCTAATCCGAGTACTAATAGGTTATTAAGCTTAGTTAAGGGCAGGTCGTGTTTACGCGTATAAGAAGAGTCAATATAATCTAAGTTAGTACCGTCATTAAGGAAAGTCAATGCATATTGCCTATTAGCTACGCCCGGTATTACTAGGTATAAGCTAATAACTAGGTTATATTCTATTTCTACTATCCTAAGAATATATAATAATAGCTTAAGTCCTTCTAGTAGAGGCTCTACTAGTAGTACTTCCCTTAATTCTTCGTATAACTATTCTTGTTTATATCTACTTACTTCTACGCTTAAGTAGTAGACTACGTATTTCCCGCCGGTAATTCGACGACGTTAGTACCGCTAGCGTTAGTACCTAGACGACGTTAGTACCGCTAGCGTTAGTACCTAGACGTACCGGTATTTCGTACTCGAAGAGCTCGTAGGTACGCTACTATAAGCGGTAACCGGGCTTACGGCACTTCTTATAGAGGCTCTCGCGTATATAGCGAGTGTTCTCGGCTTCGTCTAAGATCTTACCGAGACTACTCTTAAAGGGCTTAGGACGGGTCGACTAGGCCTTACGAGGTAGCTTACCGGGAGCTACGCCTACTAGCTTATCGTCCTTATCCTTACCGTCCTTCTTATTATTCTTAGGCTTCTTATTACGGGGGTAGAGGCTGTCTAAGATCTTGAAGTCTTTATCGGCTTAATAAAGGTTATCGATTATATCGCTAAGAGAGGTTAGCCGATACGTTAGATACTTATTAAGGTAGCGGACTATTAGCTTACGTTATAGGTAGTCTATCGCGTCTTTACTATTTAGGCCTAGGATGTTTACGTTCTAGCGCTACTTCGGGTAGAAGGACTAGAAGGTGTCCTTACCGTCTATCTTTAGGGAGTATATACGCTCGCGGGCTCGGCCGATAGGGTTACGGTCACTATAGCGATTAGCGAGCTCTTGAATTAGGTAGTTAATACCCTTATATAACTTCTTATTGCTCGTAAGGACTCTAGAGATAGTAGGAATCTTAGGTCCGACTAACTCCTACGCGTCGCTAGGAGACGTAAGGAGGTTATAGACGAACTTTAATACTACCTTCTTATTACGGAAGACCGTATAGTCGACGATAGTTTCTAACTCTAAGAGGAACTTCTTAAGGGAGGGTCCTAATAGCTTACTATCGACAGTACCGATAAACTTCTCGGGCTTATTAATACCGCGCTAAGTCTTAAAGGGCTGGCTAAGTTCGGTATTGTACCTAACTAGAGACTTAAAGTCGTATACCTACTTCTTCTTCTTAGAAGAGCGGCGATAAGTACGGGTATCGCTATCTAACTCCGAGTCTTCCTCTAACTCTAAACCTTCGGATAACGGGTCCGAGTCGTTATTATCTATCTTATAAGAGTGTTTCTTACCCTTCTTAGTTACTCGTCTACCTTCCGCCTTATTATCCTTACCTCTTAAAGAGTTACGACCGTTCTATAGTACGCGGCGTTATAACATTACGCGAGATAGCGACGAGCGTACCCTAGACCTACTACGATCCTCGAGTTACTTCTTAAGCTCGTCGACCTAGTTTTGCTAGGATTGATTTAGCTCCTAGATGTCGTTCTAGTAGGTCTAAGCCTCTGTCTTATATATGTCGAGGTCTAATTCAAGTGCCCTAATCTTAGAGTCGTTATCGTTAAGCTATTATAGGGCTTCCTTAGCTTACTTCTTTAGAGACTTGTTTTGTGCTACGAGTACGGCGCTAGAGGAGGGTTTAGGTTAAGCCTTTAGGTTATTAAGTTCCTACTAGACCGCAATAAGCTACTACTTAGCCTAATTCATCTCTACTCGTACTATGCCTAAGTCCTTCTAATATATATTACGGTGCTTAGTAGCTTCCTCCTTCTTAGTCTTCTATATATCGCGGTCCTTAACTAATACGTTATACTCGTTACGTATCTACTATTCGTAGCTCCTCTATTTCTCGAGTTCCTGCCCTACCTTACCTAGTTGTTCGTAAAGGATAGTGACTATCTATATTATATTCCTATACTCTTACTCGGCGCGGCGTAGGATAAAGTAAATAGCCGCTACTGTCTCGGGATCTTATATTAGCTTAACGAGCTAGTTAGCGTCGAGTTAGAGGAAGTTATTAACTAGGATCCGGAGGGTTTTCGCGACTTATTATATTTCTTCTCCTTCGCCTTCCTCGGTCGCGCCGTCGTTATCGTAGTCGACTACCGCTATAGCTATACCGTTAACTTCTTAAATCTCGTCGTCGGTAAGGAGGTCGTATAAGTTAAACTTAGTAGGTAGGTAGGTAACTAGGCGCTATAAGTTCTCGAGTCTCTACTAGATAGCGTCGTCGGTAGCCTACTAATATTCTTAAGTTTATCCTTAAGTCTATATATTAAATATAGACTCGCGCCGTACTACTAGGCGTATAGCTAGTAGCGAGCCTCGCTGTCCTTAGGGTCGTACTATATTAGGTACTACTTAGCCTAAGGTAGTATCTTATACTACGTCGTACTCTTCTATCGTACGCCGCGATTTCTTATCGCGGTTATTAATAATCTACGCTCTTACTAATCCCGTCGTAGCTCTTCTATAGATATAGAGACCTAGCTAAGTATAACGGTTTATAATCGTGTTAATACAAAGTAGCTAGGTACGTAGAAAAGAGGAGCGCGAGGTACGCCGAGGTTATATATAGCCGAGGCGCGCTAGTGACGCGCGGTCACGTGACCCATATACTAGCTAACTATTTACTAGGCCTAGGGCCGTAATAGACAAGCTAGTAAGTTTAGGCTCTAATAAGCCGACCCGTAAGGCTTAGTCTACCCGACCTAAACTATTTAAGAGTAGCCTTAGTAAGACTATAGACGAAGCTAAGAACACTCGCTATATACGTAAGAGCCTCTATAATAAGTGTTATAAGCCCGGTTACCGCCTATAGTAGCGTACTTACGAGCTATTCGAGTACGAGATACTAGTACGTCTAGGTACTAACGCTAGCGGTACTACCGTTATACTACCGGCGGAAAATGCCTAGTCTACTACTTAAGCGTAATAACTAGTAGATATAAAAAGGAGAATATAAGACATAATAAAGAGGTACTACTAGTAAAGCTACCTAAAGGGCTTAAGCTATTATTATATATTCTTAGGATAGTAGAAATAGAACATAACCCTATTATCGGCTTATACCTCGTAATACTAGGGATAGCTAATAGGCAAAATGCATTCACTTTCCTTAATAACGGTACTAATTCTAAGTATATCGACTTCTCCTATACGTAAAAACACAATCTACCCTTAATTAATGTTGAATAGGTACGGGTAGATAGTAGCGGAGTGGAGTAAGAGATTAATCTTCAACTGACTAATAGCACGAGCATATAGCAATATATCAGGAACCAATATGTTGATTGTGTTAGATGTCTATCTAAGCTAAAGGGGAGAGAAGGTATCTCCCTATAAGCTAAGTTATCGTAGATGCCTTAGGCTGCTAGATCACTTCCTAATTATTGACTCCCTTTGAGATACTACATCTTAACACTCCTACTCATCTCGTATAGGAGGTTATAGTCTGCTCACTTCCTGTCAATAGTACTTAGACCTTTTTATGACAGGTTTAGCTAGCTTACAAACCTCTAGAAGTATAGACTAGTCTTTGGTTTTATAAACCCGTCTGCAACTATCTTAGAGGTTAGGGTGTACTTAACAGCAATAAGCCTCCTCTACTAAAGTTTCCTAATAGCGTTATAGGCAATGTTAATATGCTTCGACTTGTTATAAACATGTGCATCTTTTACTAGGGTGAGGGCAGCTTGATTGTCACCTCTTAATTGGACTAGTCTCAAATTTGATACAGTCTCCTAGTTTCTAGTGATTCTTAGTTGATAGGAACAGTCTCCTACTAACTCTAGACAATCCATTTCCCTTAGCAGTGAAGCTAGGAATTAGGACTGCTTCGTATATACATTTATAGCTATATATTCAGCCTCTATTGTAGATGTTACTACAGACTTTTGCTTCTTGCTCATCCAAGAAACTGGTGCCCTATAGAGGAAGAAGACATACCTAAGGATTGAGACTCTGTCTACTTTGTCTATTATATAATCAGAATCATAGTATCTAATAAGGTGTCCTTTTCTAGACTTTGAGAACTAAAGTCCTAGATTAGGGTATGATCTTAGGTACCTAGTGATCTTCTTCAAAGCCTTCATGTGGTAGGTAGATAGGTCACTCACAAATGAGCTCATCCTTCCTAGGGCAAAAGCAATGTCTGGCCTTGTAATTATTGCTAGCCACATCCAAGTACTATTAATACTCTAGTACTCTGCCTTGTCATACCTCTCATCTATATGGCTTGAAGGTTTGAGGGCCTTATAGCTGTCTATAGGTGAGTGTGTAGGTGCTGCCTTCTTATAGTTCATTTCTATCTTGGCTAGGCTGTCCCTAATAAAGTGTCCTTGGTCAAGTTTTAGGATTCCTCTATTCCTATCCCTTGTGACTCTTATACTAAGGATCTTTTCAGGTTCACCTAGATCTTTGATCTTGAAGATCTTGCCAAGTTCTCTTTTAAACTAGAGAACATCTGTCAACTTTAGTGTAGCAATTAGAATGTTATCTATATGTATAAGGATTATGATCTCCCTCTTCTTATAGATAAGTAGGTATAGATCCACTTCTGACTGTATAAATCCAATCTCTCTGAGCTTTGACATATAGAGTTAATTCTAATCTCTAGCTGCTTGCTTAAGTCTATACAAGCTTTTAAGGATTTTGAACACTATGTTTGGTAGAAGCTCAACTCCTAGTAGTAGTAACATGAAGATGTCTTTATAGAGGGTGCTTTCTGTGAATGCATTGTTCATATCCACTTAGTAAAGATAAAGATCCTTCTTACACACAATAGCTATAAACACCCTAAGGGTGTCCTATCTTACTATAGGTGCAAATGTCTCTATAAAGTCAACACCAAACTTCTATAAGAAGCCCCTTATAACTAGTCTAGCCTTGAACTTTTCAATAGCTCTACTAATGCTTCTCTTAATATCAAAGACCCATCTTGATGTAACTAGATTTGCTCCTTTTAGTGGAATAGAATTTTCCTAGGTGTTGTTACTCTATAGAGCATCTAGTTCCTTTTAGATTGCTTCCTTCTAAAGATGTCCCTATTTCTTGTTATTTATAGCATCCTTATAGGATTTTGGAATTAGGACCTCTTACTTATATATAATAGCTTCTATAGTTGCTACAAAGGCCATTTCCTTAACTTCTTCTAGGAATTCGCTATCCCCTAGTATTGAACTGTCTACTGATTATATAGCTACAAAGAAAGCTTAGTGAAAAGTAGTAAGGTTCTCTAAGAGGTCTATTGCTTCTCCCACTTCAGTAGTTAGTTCGGGCTTAGGGACTATAGATTTTAGGGCTTTCTATTTCATGTCATAGCCCTCAACATTATAGTCAGCCTTTCTCTTTCTAAGGGATGATTTAGGGACCGTCACTTGTGACCTAGTAACGTCTATTTCCTAGGGATCTAGGGAGCTTCTCTCAATTAGCTAATCGATTTTCTGAAATTCCCCTACGTTCTCCGGAGGCTAGGGAAGTTGCACAAACAGCTTTCTCGGCTAAGCGACTCTAGGGCTCTCAATTAGCTGATCTATTTCGGGGGGGCTCTAATGGACGCCTAGATAGTAGGTAGATTGTCCTAAGGATACGTTCTTCCTCGGCCTTCCTAAGGGCTTCCTAGCTAGTGTACTGCTTAGTAGATTCAATATTGGAACATTAAGACCTATATTACCTCTAGGCTAGTCCTTAAAGAAGTCTATACATGTATGTTGTTTAACAGCTCTCATGTCTAGTTCCTAAAAGAGCTAGGCTTTAGCTATGTTTTCAATATACCTAATAAACACTACTTCTTTACCCCTATTTATTAGCTTGTCACTTCTTGCCTATTAAGGTTAGGATCTTGTGTCTATATAGACAACAGCTTTGCATCCCCAAACTTTCAAATAGTTGATAGTCGGTTTGATACTATCAAAAGCCTTATCTAGTAAAACCTTGAACCTATCGTAATCTAGGCTATTTAGTAGTTTGTTCCTTATATAAGTTTGGGCCTCTAGTGCTTTAGGCCAAAATTTAACCGGCATTTTAGCCTCTTTAAGCATTGCCCTTATAGAGTCCTCTAAGGTTTGTATTGACCTCTTAACTAGTCTATTCTGTAGAGAGTTGTATGCCTTAGTCGGCTCGAGCCTAATCCCTAAATCCTTCTCCTACTGCTTCACTAATATAATAAGTTCTTTTATATTGTCAAGTCTTACTGCTTTTAGCTACGCTAATGATTTCCTCTCTACTTTGATCTTCTAGTTCTAGAGAGCAACTGGAGCATCTTCTCTTTTCCTAAGAGGAAAGGTCCACTTCTTCCTAGAGAAGTTGTTAACAATCTCAAGCTAGTATTTGAATCCTAGTCTTGAGATTAGTAGTAGGCCATATATGTCAATAGATACAAGGGCAAGTCTTTTAGGTCTTCTCTCTATAACTTTGCCTTTGTACTTCTTCATCTTTGCTATTGAGTATACTCTGCACTAGTAAAAGCCATCCTTAGGGATAGGAATAGGTTCTTTTAAGTCTGTTACCTTGTAAAGATTCTGGAGCAAATTCTTCCTAAAGTGTACAAATCTTCTATACTAAAGCTCCTACTGCTTTAGGTCGGTCTCTAATTGAGCAGTCACAAAGGCATTCTCTATTAGTAGTGCACATAATAAGCAATGTGCCCGTTCTTATAGGAGAGGAGAAATCTTATTAATAAATAGAACCCCCCTAAGGAGCTTTGTCTAGACAACAGTCTTACTAGAGGGGGAAACAAGAGAAAATGATAGAGGTTGTACACCAAACTGCTTACTAAACTGGTTCTATAAAACCAGGTTCACTCCTAGCTTAGGTACAAGCAGGACATCTTCTAAAACAACTTTTCTACTAGCTCTCCTACTCATCTCTGCATTCCCAATATAAGTGGCCAATAAAAACCCACCTCCTACTTTGATCCATTTCTTCCTTATTAAGGGAGTTATAGATCTAAAGAGGCAGCTTTGGTCAGTCATATAGGATGAAGCATAGGAGTTAAGTAACCACTCTGACGAGGGGAACTTGCCTTAGACTTCTGCAGTTAAGTGAGCCACTTTATCATACTCATCATTATCAGACATTGTCTCTAGGGATGAGCTACATAGTGACTCTTAGGCGGAGAAACCTTTTCTAGTCTTCTTTGCTTTAGAGGTATAAGACTAGGCCTGGTTCTTCTAGAGTGACAGCATGTTAGAGCTGAGTTTCTTCACCATTTTCTTAAGTTCTTCTATAGAGGACTTCTCTCTTAGTGTCCTCCTTAAAGTGGGTGGTAGAGTTCTCTTCTTCTTGACATGTGTTATATTCTAGGAAGATGGTAGTTAGGAATAAGATCTAAGGACCTTTCTTACCTTAGGCAAACTAGGGCAGTCCTTGATCAGATGATCCTTCTTATAGAGAAGGCAGGAGAGTGGTCTTACTAGACCTAAGGGCTTGACCTAGGTGGCTGCTATGCTATACTTAGCCTTAGAGGGATCTAACCTAGCTTCTTGAGCTTTAAGGATCTTTAAGGTCCTTTTATGATCCATCTTTGGCTGAGCTATAATAGTATCCCTAGCTACATAGTAGTTAGGTGGCAGTGAGCTTAAGAGCTAGGTCATCCTCACATTAGCTTTCCTGTAATACTGACCCTCTAGGTCAACATCAGCAATCCTTTTTCTAAGAGAAACTAGGTATGTCTATACAGATCTGATGGTGAACTCTTCACTCATCTTAAAGGTCACAAATTGCTTTATAAGCTTATATGTATAGGTTGGTAGCACCTGGCTATACTTGTTCTAGAGATACACCCACTTCTTAGCAGCTCTTCTAGATTCACATAAGCCCTTAAGCTCAAATTTATCTTCTTCTATAATCCTACTAAGGATACTGAAGTTGTATACTGTATTGTATCTTGTCTATATTAGCGTATTGAGGATCTCTTTAGTTGTAGCGTCTTCTTAGAGTTTTAGAGTCTTGCCCTTAATGTTGTCAAAAGACACTTCTATTAGGCTATCAATTGTAAAGAATGCTGATTAGCTCTCTATCTTATATCTCTGAAGGTTAAACCATCTCTTCTAATTGTCCCTCCTAAGAATTAGGATTTTACCTCCCTTCTCCTCTGTCTTCTCTTAGTATAAATCTATAATAAATTGGATGTAATGAAACAAGGTGTGTATGTTCTAAGGTAGTGGCTCAGATCCTGCTAAGGCTTCTAGTATAGAATAGGAAAGTTCGTAGGTATAGATACTAAGGCCTACTTAGTAAAGTAAAGAAGGAGCGGTATGAGGTCTCGGGGCTAGGACACAGGTCTGTCTCTCCTAGCAGAGCTTCAAATGACTTACTTGAAGTCCTTCTTAATAGTATCTCGATATAGTTCTACCTATAGAGTATCTTTAAGGTATTGGCTTTAAGTAAGCCGTATAGAGTCCTTGTCTAGGTTACCTATCACTTAGTATCGAACTAAGCTCCTTAATAGGATAGACGGGGTAGACTTCTGATTCCCAGATGTTTTCTACTACGATAGCAAGGGATATAAGTAACCTATACTGATATAGGTTGCTCTTATTCCTACATAAACCCGGGCTTATAACCTATTAAATAGGTACGGGTAGATAGTAGCGGAGTAGAGTAAGAGATCAATCTTTAACTGACTAATAGCACGAGTATGTAGCAATATATTAGGAACTAATATATTGATTGTATTAGATGTCTATCTAAGCTAAAGGGGAGAGAAGGTATCTCCCTACAAGCTAAGTTATCGTGGATACCTTAGGCTGCCAGATCACTTCCTAATTATTGACTCCCTTTAAGATACTACATCTTAATAATAACCTTAATTAGCGGGGGACGTGCATTATCCTCGGGATCCGCCGGTCGTAGAAGGTTCGCGTAGAACGAGTTATATACTCGTATACGGGTATCGTCGAGGTTAACTCTATATACGTTCTGTCCTAGTATAGCGGTAATAGTAACCGGTCCGTACTACTTTACGTCGAGCTTCTTAGATAGTCGCGATCACTTCTAGTTCTTAGTATTAATATAGACGCGGTCGCCTTCCTAGTACCTAGGCGGTACGGTACGGTATATATTTATATTATTAGCTTATAGGGCTTAATTATAACGGAGGTACTCGTATAGGTGCTTATAGAAGTCCTTTATCTACTATACGAAGCGCTCCGCTTTCTTAGTCCTAATACGTTACTTAGTAGGTATAAGGCGCCTCGGCAAGTTACTATTAAAGTTACTAGTACGCGGATTATAGCCACGCTCGGTAAAGAATAGCGAAACACCTATAGCTTTGGTAATATAGTTATTCTTTACGAATTTAGCAAGTAGTAGCCAATCCACCTAATCGTTCTAAGCGTAGTTAGTAAAGGTACGGAGGTACTTTTCTATCTCCTTGTTCGTATTCTCCGATTGGCCGTCCGTTTTAGGATAGAAGGCGGTAGACAGTTTATAATCTACGCCGACGAGCTCGTAGAGCCTACGCTAGAAAGTAGAAAGCTATTAGCTGCCCCTATTAGTCACAATCGATAGAGGTAGGCCGTAGAGACGGTAGTAGTCCCGTACGAAGATATACGTAATATATTCTACGGTCATCTCCTTTACTAGGATTATATAAGAGCCCTTACCCGTACGGTTAGTAATAGTCAAAACATCCGTATATATTATACCGTCGTAGCTATCCGTACTTTCTAGTAAGCTAACTACGAAGTCTATTACGATCTTATCCTATAGCTTAAAGGGAATTAGTAGTAGTTTTAGTAGCCTAGGGTATTACGTCTACGAGGGTTTCGATAAGCGGTATTTATAGTACTTAAAAATCTTGTTACGGACGTATTACGATAGACTAGGCTAGACGAAGTCTCTAGTAATAAGCTCGTAGGTCTTCGCTCGTCCCGAGTAGCTAGCGGAAGGTATACTATAGTAAGCCTAGAACACCTTAAAGCGTAGATTAGGTACATCCGGAACAAAAACGTTATAGCCGCCGTATCTATTCTTAATATATATCAATCCGCCTACGGCTACGGCATTAGCCTCGTCTATACGGTATCGCCTTAGGAGCTAATATAGTTCTCCGGTATCTAGCTACCGTAACGCTTACTATATCTCTAGTTCACTATAGGCTATACGTACTTCTATTACTAGGTTATTAACTTGTCGCCCGGGGCGAATTTCTATAGGTAAGATATTAAGGAAGCGATGTTTAGGTAGTAGCGTTTATTCTTAGTACTGTCGCCGTAGGTCGTTATTACTAGCTAGAATGTCTTACGGACGACGAGTAAGCGTCTCGGGCTTAACATTGCTTTTACTAGGGATATATACGATCTTAAAGTAGAACTATAACAAGAATTTAGACTAGCGTACCTACCGGCGGTTTAGTACCTTCGTACTTATAAACTATTCTAGGTTCTTATAATTAGAGTATACGAGGATAGGCTTGCCGCTCTCGTCGGTAAGGTGCTTAAAGTCGGTCTTATCGCCGTCGATATCCCTAGATATAAGCTCCGGTTTCTACTCCTCGAACGCCTTAACGATAGCGAGTAACTCCTTATTATAGATATTATAGTTGTATTCTTATAGTAACATCTTCTTTGACATAAATATAACCGGGCGCTAAATGCTATTATTACCCTTTTACGACATAATAGTAGCCGTAACGAAATCTAATACGTCCGTTTTAAGTTTAGTTTCTCTACTAGCTACGAAATACGCGAGTACGATATCATCTTCTATAAAGGCTAGCTTTATACGGTCGAAGGCTTACTAATAGATATTATCCTATAGCTTAGGTACGTCCTTCTTAGTAAGTTGTGTTATAGGATACGCGATGCCTAAGTAGTCACGAATAAACCTACGATAGAAGTTATAGAATCCTAGGAATGACAAGATGTCCGTTAGGTTACGAGGGGTCTCCTATTCCTAAATCGTAGCGATCTTTTCCTTATCTATCTTGATCCTATTAGTACTAATAATAAGGCCTAGGTACTTAGTCTCCTAGACGTAGAACTCGTACTTGTCGATGTTAAGCTAGAGGCCGGCCTCCTAAAGCTTAGCTATCACCTTGTCTATATACTCGATATGCTCCTCGAGAGTGTCGCTAAAGATTAGAGCGTTATTAAGGTACGCGGAGGTAAAGTTATCGAGGTACTCTCGTAGGGCATCGTTAATATATAACTAGAACGTACTAGGGGTATTATATAATCCAAATAGTATAACTAAGCATTCGAACTGCCTATACCGTGTTATAAAGGCAGTCTTCTATTTATCGCCTTCTATAATACGTAGGCGATTAAATACTGTTAAATAGGTACGAGTTACGTAGTAGTAGAAGACGGCGGATCACACAAAAGACGAAGAAGGACCTAATGGGATAGCGTGTATCTATATATAGTATCGCCGGTATTAGTGTAGGTAGATACTAGGTGTCCGGATGTTTGCTAGCCTATAGGCTAGCAAACCCTAGTTACGTGATCTAATCACATAACACACCTATACCTATATACTTGTCCTGCGGCCTATATGTTCTTAACACTCCCACTCAGGCCACATGGTCTCCTACAATCCTTTTACGTAAGCTAGAGCTGCCTTACAAAGTTTTGGAACTGCTGGCTATTAAGGGGCTTTATTAACCTATTAGTAGCTATGTCCTTTATATAGCAGTAGTCTACTACAATCTTCTTCTGCCACTAGAGATGTCTGACATAGTTATATACAACATTAATATGCTTTGACCTTTTATGTATATAGGCATCTTTAACAAGTGTTAAAGCGGCTTGGTTGTTACCTATAAGCTTAACTGGCCTTAGCTCGTCAACAGTGCCCTTGCTTGCCCTTATACTCGGCTAGAAAGAGCTCTTTCCCACTAGTTCTAGGCACCCCATTTCCCTAAGGACAGTAGCAAGAAATTGTGACTGCTTTACGGCTACGTTCATAGCTATAAACTTAGCTTCTATTGTTGATGTTATAACAGACTTCTGCTTCCTACTTATCTAGGACACAGGTGATCTATAAAGGAACCACACGTATCCCAGAATTGAGACTCTATCCACTTTGTCTATAGCGTAGTCAGAGTCCGAGTATCCCTAGAGATTGCCCCCTCCCTTTCTATATATAAGACCTAGGTCTAGGTACGACCGTAGGTATCGGGAGAGCTTCTTTAAAGCCTTTATATACTACTACGAGGGATCAGCAACAAATGAGCTAATTCTTCTAAGGGGGAATGCTAAGTCTAGCCTTGTCATTGTTATTGGCCATATCTAGGTACTATTGTGGCTCTAGTAATCCTGTTTGTTGCACCTCTTATCTATAGGTACCGTAGGTACTAAATGCTCGTAGCTCTCTATAGGTAAGTAGGTTAGCGTAGCCTTCTCTCTAGCCATGTTCATCTTGGCTAAGTTAGCGTAGACATAGTGTCCTTGATCAAGCTTCAAAGTGCCTTAGGACCTGTCTCTTATAATCCTTATTCTAAGGATCTTCGTAGGTTTACTAAGATCTTTAATCTTAAACACTTTTCCAAGCTCAGCCTTAAACTACTAAACATCTGACAGCTTCGGAGCTACAATAGGTATGTCATCCACATAGGTAAGGACTATAAGGTCTCTATCCGTATAGATAAGTAGGCATAGATCTACCTAGGACTAGGTAAATCTAATCTTCTCTAGCTTCGTAACACAGAGCTTGTTCCAGTCTCTAGCTGCTTGCTTAAGCCTATAAAGGCTTCGTAGGACCTTGAACACTATATTTAGAGGTGCTTTAACTCCTAGGGGTGGGATTATATAGATGTCTTCAAGAAGGCTACTTTAGGTAAAAGCATTATTCACATCTACTAGGTATATCTCGAGATCTCTCTTACATACTACTGCTATAAATACTCGGAGAGTATTATGTCTAACAGTAGGTACAAAGGTCTCTTCGAAGTCAACCCTATATTTCTATAAAAACCCTCTTATAACTAGTCTTGCCTTGAACTTCTTAATAGCTCTACTAATCATTCTTTTCACATCAAAGACCTACCTAGAAGTAATTAGATTCGCACCCTTTGGCGGTATAACTACTTCCTAGGTGTTGTTGCTTACTAAGGCAATAAGTTCGTTCTCGATTGCCTCTCTCTATATATGTCCCTATTCGGGGTCTCCTACGGCTACCTTATAGGACTTTGGGATTAGCACTTCCTACTAATAGGCTATAGCCTGCCCAACAGTAGTAAATATATATTCTTCTACGTCGTTTAGAATCTCCTCTACCTAGCTCATTATAGGGTCTAGATAGAACATCTGGGCGATAAGAGCCTTATAGTGTTTAGCCTTATGCTCTTTAGAGTTATCATCTCCGTCCCCCCTTGACCTATTGTTGCCTATAACCTAAGGTGGCGCTAGGTGTTCGGATAGGTCGAACTGAACGACATCTTCTTTTTCTTTTATTAGAGTACCCTAATCTCCAAACTTCTGGTATTCCCTAATGTCCTTTAGGGGAGGGGGAAGTTGCATAAACAGCGGTTGCTATAGTGTTAATGACTTGGGTAGGTTCTGTATAGATCTACCGTTATCGGCCTTCGACAGTATTAAAACCGCCTCAATATTTTCTCCTAGCCTTCGTAACGGTGTCTCTAATAATCCCCTATCGGAAAATTTCGCCCTAAAGGGCTTCCTCCTAACAGGATTGCGCTATGGCGCTCGACTCGGCTAGTTAGTAAAGGTGATACCAAGATCTATATCTCCCCCCTTCTTATTCTTAAACTAGTCGACGTAACTATACGCTTTTATTACTTTTATGTCGGGATCCTAGAACAGCTATTGTTTTATAGTGTTTTCTGAGTAGCCTATAAACACGGCTTCTTTTCCTCGGTTTATTAACTTGTCTCTCCTCAAGCCTTAAGGTTAGGCTCTTAGGTCTATATAGACTATAGCTTTGTATCCCTAGACGCGGAAATGGTCGACTGACGGTACTTAGCTAGTAAAGGCTTCTTCTAGTAAAAGAGCAATACCATTAATGATCGGACTATTAGGCAGTCTGTTTCTGATCATAGTCTATGCTTACAAAGCTTCTGGCCAGAACTCAACTAGCATACTAGAGTCTTTAAGCATAGCCCGGACTGTGTTCTTAGAGGCTTGAATTGACCTTTCTACAGGTCTATTTTGAAGAGAGTTGTAGGCATCAGTTGTGTCTATCTGAGTACCAAACTCCTTCTCCCACTCTTTTAGCAAGGCGAGAATTTCCTTTGTACTATTACTACGGATCGTAGATAGAAAGCACCTTGACTACCGTTCTGCCTAGACCTTCTAATCCCGTAGGGCTGTAGGAGCGTCGCTCCTAGCCTTCAAAGGGATTACCCACTTCTTCCTAGAGAAGTTGTCTACAATCTCAAGCCAATATTTATATCCTAGCCTAGAGACTGCGCCCTAAAAAGGCCCACAGATGTCAATAGAGATGAGGGCCAGCCTCTCCCCTTTCCTCTCTATAGCAGGTCCTTTGAACTTCCTTATGTTTGTAAGGGAGCAGACCTTGCAATTCTGGTGTTCAGAAGGAATAGGAATAGGATCTTTCTTATCAGTGACTCTATATAGGTTTCTTAGTAGTCCCTTGCTAAGGTGTACACATATTCTATACTATAGCTCCTACTGATCTTCGGACTTAGTGTTAGCTATAGCGGTACCGTCACGTTCTTAAGAGAGTATACTAGTATGCTATAGCTCAAGAATTTCCGAGATCGAGTAGATAAACGGTACTCCTCCTCGAAGTTTAGTCTAGACAACGGGTTTACTAGACAAGGATTTTAGGGTAAAACTAGGTAGTTGGACAGCAAACTGTTAGCTGAACTGATTCTACGAAACAAGACTAACTCTAAGGCTAGGAACAAACAGGACATTTTCTAAGACAATTTGCTTTCTAGAAGGACTACCTATTACTGCACTTCCTATATATGTAGCTTATAGATAGCCACCCCTAACCTTGATCTACTTCCTCTTTTGAAGAGGCTTTAGTGTCCTAAATAGTGAATCTTGGTCAGTCATATATAATGATACATAAGAGTCAAGTAACCACTCGGACGAGGGGTACTTACCTTTAGCTTCTATAGTAGAATGGGCAACCTTATCAACATCATTATCTTCTAATAGTATCTCAGGGTCTGATACGTCTTCCTAGGTCGTATAGGCCCTTATAGGCTTACTAGAGGAGGCCTTTGGCTTACGGCTCTCCTTCATCTACTTTGTAAGGTCCGTTATTACCTTGAGGACATCACGAAGGTTTAGTAATAATGACCTCCTACGAGGTAGTGACGGTTGTCTCTTAGTAGGGTAGGTAACCCTAGCTAGTTTGTCCTTGTTCCTAACAGCCTACTAAGCTATAGAAAGGTGTGGGCACTTGCTTATAAAATGGTTACTACCGTAGAGATGGCACGTAAGCTTGCCCTAGAAACCCTTCTTAGCGAACATAGCTATCCCTTAATAAATCATTGATTCTTGCTTCTCCCTAAGAATTGTAAGAATGTCTTGTGGTAAGAGATTCACCTAGGCATTAATTGCATCGCGAATTGAGCCAAATGAGTCTAGTAGAGCTGCTAAGAGTTGCTAGATCTTTCTGTCCTTAGTCTTAATGTCTTAGAACTAAGGCGAGATTGAAACAGCCCTCCTTACAATTGAGCTAAGCTCCTGCTAGGCGTCATCTATAGACTAGTCTTCTGTCATCACGAAATTGGTGTATTGCTGAAGCAAACTTCTTCTAGTAGCGAGAAGTCTTCTCTTATATTTAGCTTCAGCCCATTCCTACAACTCCTTCGTATACCGGATCTCGTGTGTCATCTCTTAGTTATCTGTCGACAGACAGATATACATCTTATATAGGGCCGTTACATTGTGCCGTCTATACGATGCCTTCCTTATCGCTTGATCTAAAGGAAGGGATGACTCCGATGATATAGAGGGTGTCGCTATAGATAGGGTTGTAGCGGGAATGTCCGTGATGATGTCTTCGAGGACCTAGTCAACCTGCTTTGATACTAGGTATATTCTCATCAGCTTGAACTATGTTTCGTGGTTCTCTCTTGTCAGAAGAGGTGCTACTCTCTTTCTTATAAACCTAGTCTCGTTCTCCATTTTTTGTAAGTTAAGGGACAGGTTGGCTGCCCTTAGGTAAAAGGATATATTCGGTCGTACGCGATCGGATCGAAATGGGATAAACCGAACGCGAGGTTAATAGCGGAGAGGATGGCTATCCGCCGGGAAGAGGAGGAAAGTCGGTCGGTAAGGATCGTATTAGTGCTAAGACACTATAGCGTAACTCTCTTAGTAGAGGGGGTTTCTAAGACACTGCGGCTCTCTTAGAATAAACAGTTAGTCGATACGAACGCGATGTCCGGAGAGCGACTCTTCTTAGTAAGCTCGCCTACTTGTCTAAGGTATTAGTATAGGCTCCCTAACTCGGAGTCTAACAGTGCCTCACTAGGCTCTTTTACGTCTTATATGTACCTACAGCACGGCTATAGCTTCCTATACAAGGCGGGTACGGCCTCTAGTCTGCCTTCCTTTTGTTCTAAAGAGGAATAACTCTAATACGACTTTGTCGAGGGTAAAACACCGAGTTACTAACCCGGGCTTATAACCTATTAAATAGGTACGAGTTGCGTAGTAGTAGAAGACGGCGGATCACATAAAAGACGAAGAAGGACCCAATAGGATAGCGTGTATCTATATATAGTATCGCCGGTGTTAGTGTAGGTAGATACTAGGTGTCCGGATGTTTGCTAGCCTATAGGCTAGCAAACCCTAGTCACGTGATCTAATTACATAACACACCTACACCTACATGCTTGTCCTACGGCCTATATGTTCTTAACAAATACGGCAATAACGTCGAGCTTAGTGAAGTACTTCTTCCTACTAATCCGGTTTAGGGTGTCTTAGATAAGCGGAATAGGGTACCTAGACTTGACTATAATAGTATTCAAAGCTCGGTAGTCGATATATACTCGTAGACCGCCGCCCGGTTTACGTATAATAATAACTAGCGAAGCGGCCGGTAAATTACTACGCTAGATATTGCCTTTCTCGAGCTAGTCGTCGACCTAAGCTTTTACTACCTTAGACTCTTTATTAGATATTGGATATAGGCGTTTAAAAGGTGGTCTAGTATCCTACTTCAGCTTAATCTCGTAATCTAAGCCTAGCCGATACGGAGGTAGCTTACTTAATTCTACTTTTAAGAAGAGGTCCTTTCTATACTAGTAGTAGGCTAGTAACTTCGCTATATCGGCTTCCTTCTCCTTCCTATATAACTTCTCTATAAAGACATCGTAATCTACTACGCTTATAGCGTATACTTCCGCCTAGTGCTCTTAGTAGTGTCGTAGTATACGGTAATAGGAATCTTCGACGTATATAGCGTAGGCGAAGGCAGCTTTGCTACCTATAACTTTTCGTACTATTATAGTATATAGGCCTAATGCTTGTGTAGTTACGGGGTTAGCTACGCTCTTACTAGCGTAAGTCTCGCGCGGGTTGATCTATATCGTATAGACTTTAGCCCCCTTTATACGAGATATCTTACGGAGTCCGTAGAGGCTAATTTGCTTAATATTGCCTTTACTCGTATAGTACCTAATACGCTCTACGCTAACTCCTTCGATAGGTTAAGAGACCGGTATAGCGGAGATCTCTAGTCGTTTAAGGCTATTATAGTCTAGTAGAGGGGTTACTAGTGTTTCGGTAGGAGGTAAGACTATAGGTAGTATAATATCCTAGTAAAGGGAGTGGCTACGGTAGCTAGCATTATTAACTATGATTCTGTGTCGCTTCTAGTCCTTATAAGGGCTATGTTTTACGTACTAACCTAAGCCTAATACGATATCGTAGTAAGTGTCGGTAACTAGACACTTCACGATTTCGGTATAGCCCTATAGGTTAAGCTCGATATTTATTACTTTGAAAATAATAGTAGGGGCTTACGAGCCGTCCCCTAGTCCGAGAGTAAAAGGTTCAATATTATATAAATAGAAGTTATGTTTTTACGCGTAGGAAGTGTTTACGAGTTTAGAGTTAGTACCGTTATTAAGAAAGGTATATATATAATGTCTATTTGCCCTACCCTCTACTATAAAGTAATGCGAGACTTCGGGTCCTTTATCTACTTCTATAGAGGGTGTGTTCGGACGGGCTTATAAGGAAAATGCCTATACTATTCTTATACTATAATGTTTATATTCGTGTTCGTGTTCGTAAGGTAAGTAATAGTACTTATACTAATATAACACTTCCTATATCGGACTATTATCTTCTACGCTTAGATAATAGTCTAGGCGTTTTCCGCCGGTAGTACTACTACTATAGCGGTTAGACTATTATTAGCGGTCTTTCGCTTTAGGCGCTCGTAGGGGTCGAGTAGATAGCTAGCTACTCCTAAGGCGTATCCGGTACCGCGGTACCGTAGGTAGCTACCGCTTATAATAATCTAGGTACGCTAATCTTAGGTAAGTAGTATAAGGTTCTTATATTGCTTAGGCCGGTCCTTCTATAGAAGCAAGGCCTAGTTAGTGTACGGTAAGCGACTAAGCGGTATACTAGTATTAGTAGGAATCGCTAGCGGTATTACCTAGCCGATAGTAGGCGTAGTTATACCTAGCGTCGCGCCCGTAGGCTTGCCGCTAGATAGTTTCTTATTATCCTTATTGTCGTTAACCTTTCGAGGTAGGTCGATGTCGAGCTAAGCTATCTCGCTCTCTAGGCGATAGTATTACGAAGCTAGGCCCTCGACTGTCTTAAATTCCGTAAGTCCTATAAGACGGGTACGGTACTTAAAGCTAAGCTTCTTCTTTAGCTTAAGAGTTTCCTACCTACGGCTTAAAGCTAGCGGTAGGCGAGCGCGTTCCTTCTAGTACTTAGCGTAGAATAGAGAGAACTTGTCTAATTCTCCTATCTTTAGAGCGTCTATATTATTACGTACCGTGCCTTCGGGGTTATAGTCGCCGAAGTTACGGTTAAGGAACTTAAGGGCTTTCTATACGGACTTAAAGGGCTTACTAACTATATACTTTCTAATAAGGATCTTCTATAGAATGTAGTTTCGAGTTAGTCGTATATAGCGTACGATACGTTAAGTATTCGCGCCGCCGCTAGGGCCGGTACCCTACGGTCTCGCTATACTATAAGTATAGTACGCCCTTCTAGCGTCTTTACTAGAAGGGAGAGAGAGAGAGTACTACGCTTCTACGCTAGTACGAGTCGGGGATTTCGAGGAGTCGCGCTATTACGATTTTTTAAGCTAAGCGGCGCTAAATATAGTAGCGTCCTTATTAATAAGCTATCGAAGTGTTACGAGGCTATAGTACGAGAGTATAGAGGTATAATATTAATAAAGTCGATAGCTAAAGAGAGAAGTAGGTTCTAAGGTCGAGGCCTATACTTAAGGGCCGAGGTGTTACGGGTCGGCTTCGGGCCGAGCGTCACGTGATCTGAGGTCACGTGCACCTTTACTAATCCTTTACTTACGGAGCGGCCGTGACATAAGCTATAGTAACCTAGCAATATACGTACTATAGACATACTTACTACCTACGCTATAAGCGCCCGTAATATACGTAATATAGCAATATACTTACCTAATACCGGCTATAGGATATATTCTAATAATAAGACTATCGAGCGACTTAATATACGTATAGCGGTATTCGTACTAGTAGCGTAACGCGTTAGTCCGACTCTCTCTACCTACAAGATATATATATAAGCCGATATAGACAAATTTATACGTAAGAAGGAGGAGACTATCGATCTAAAGGACTACCTTCTCTCTATATATTACAAATTCGTATATTACTTCTCTAAATAAGATACGAAGGAGCTTCTACTATATAGGCCTAGTATTAACTACGAGATTAAGCTAAAGCTAGGAACTATACCGCCTTTTAGTAGGCCCTACCGGATATTAAACTAGGAGGACGAAGTTATCGCGTACTAGGTCTAAGAGTAGTTAGCCTAGAAGGGTATTCGTAGATACGAAGGTAGAGTAGATACTTTATCACCCGTACTTATTATTAAGAAACTAGGAGGTAGATTAAGAGTCTATATTAACTATAGACAAGTTAACGAACGTACGATTAAGTCTAGGTATCCTATACCCTTAATATAAGATACACTTAATTGTATTACTAGTAAGAAGTACTTTACTAAGCTAGATATTATTACCGCTTTTAATCGTATTAGAATAGTAGAGGGCTCCGAATAGCTAACCGTATTTATAACACGATATAGACAGTTTGAATACCTAGTGATACTATTCGGGTTATGTAATGCCCCTAGTACTTTCTAGTCTTATATTAACAATATACTACGAGAGTTCCTTAACGACTTTACGTCGGTATACCTAGATAATATCCTTATCTTTAGCGATACTCTTAAGGAGTATATAGAGTATATTAAGAAGGTACTTCGTAAATATAGTAAAGCCGGCCTATAACTCGACATTACTAAATATAAGTTTTATACCTAATCTACTAAATACCTAGGCCTTATTATCGGTAAGGACGGAGTCTTAATAGACCTAGCTAAGGTATAAGCTATAAGGGAATAGGGAACACTAGTAAACGTGAAAGATGTCCTTACGTTTAATAGGTTCTCCGGGTTCTATCGGCGCTTTATTAAGGACTATAGTAAGATAGTATTACCTATAGTAAAGCTAACTAAGAAGGACTGCCCTTAGTAATAGACAGAGGAATGTTAGAAGGTATTCGATAGACTAAAGCAAGCTTTTACCGATACTAAAGGCACTATATTAGCGATGTTTGTCCTAGGACGTAGAATAGTACTTAAAACGGATATAGGTAACTTTATTACGGCTACGGTCCTATTATACTACGATAAGGACAATATTCTAAGGCTAATCGTATACCTATCTAAGAAGATAAGCCCGTAGGAGTATAATTACGACATTTATAACAAGGAACTACTTACTATTGTTAAAGTATTTAAAGAGTAGAAGCCCGAACTTATAGCTAGCGATATTAACGAACTAGACTTTAAGAACTTTACTAATCTAAGCGGCCACCTAGTACTAGTATATAGCGACTATAAGAACCTCGAATACTTTATAACTTCTAAGTAACTAAATAGACGACAAGTAAGATAGGCCGAGTTCCTCTTACAATTCTTCTTTAAGATCATATATCGTCTAGGTGTTTAAGGAGCTAAACTAGACAGCCTTACTAGACATTTATAGGATGCGATTCTATATAACAAATCAGACCCGCGGTACGTATAGTAGGATCGTATACTACTTAAACTAGAACACTTCTTATCTATTAGCGCTAGCTAAATCCTACGGCTAAGCGTATCCGAAGTCGAAGGAGTAGTAATAGACGAAGCGCTATTAGCCGACATTAGTAAGCTATACGAATAGGACAATCTAATCAAAGCTACGACCTAGTTAGTAGTAGGCGAACCTATTAAACTACTACGAAAGAACAAGATTAACGATAAGTACGCGATGCTAGTCGATAAGATAATCTATATTAAGAATAGATATAGCGGTTATAGTCTCTTTATCCTACCTACCGAAGATAAGGAAAACACTATACGTATACGTATCGTTAAGGCCTTCTACGATATACCTACTATAGGACACCCCGGTAAGACAACTACGAGCCGGTTAGTATTACGTTACTATATATAGCTACGAATAATACGGTTTATTAGATCTTTCGTACGAGTATACCGTATATATCGTAATAAGGTAACGGCGTAGTTGACTATTATCTCTACCTATCGACAATATACCGCTTATCGATCTCTACGCCAAAACATAACATATTCGAAAGCTCTTATCAAGGCCATTCTAACGATATATAAAGCAGGCCACTACCCCTAGGACTAAGGGAGTTCTACCTTATTTAATCTAGACAGCTTAAAGCTCTCTTCACCCTACTTCTTTAGCTCTAAACGCCGCGGAGGTGCCTAGCTATATTAGGCAACTCCTAGGTAATAGTAGCCTAGGCTACGGCACTAACGGCGCCTACGGCCCTATAGGCGAAGCCCCCCTAAGACAACTAGTAGCAACTTATAGAGGACGTAAAAAGTATAGAAACTAACGATTAGCTCCCTTACCGGTCTCTATAGGTAATGATCACTTAGCTACGTACGGCGCTTATACTGTCGTATTACCGAGGGTAATAAGAAATAAGGACGACGTCTTAGGCGATTAATAAGGCTACCCGGAATTAACACCCCTATAGCTAGGTATTAGTCGCGGTATCGATACTAGGCCCCCGCCTAACGTACGATATAGTTACGATCCGTATTATAGTAAAGGAAGACTAGGCCGAAGTTACGAAGCTATCGAACAAGGAGCTCGCCTAACGAATTAACTAACTAGGGGTAGTCGTAGTGAACTAATAGTCTAACGGTACTCTATAGATCTATACTAGCTCTACTACTACTAGGAGGTACCTAGAGGCATAGCTATAGTAGGCATCTAAGGTTACGGCATTAGCGAAGGTCTTAACGAAACAATTCACGATCCTAGTCTACGATATACCTAAGGAGTTTGACCTAACTAACTAAGGTCACCTACGCGCTCTCTAAGAGGACAACTCGGTCACTCTTAACTCTCTAATCTAGAAGGCGACTTGGCTCTATAGGAAATGGCTAGAAGGTAAGAAGGCCTCGGCGCTAATAGTATAGCTATAAGACGCGAAAGCGGCGGATCTAGCGATAGAATAAGGCCTAGTCTAGTAATATAGCCTTAAGATAGTAGAAAAGCACTCCTTATCCTTTCGTGTCCTCTAATGCTTTAAATGCTAACAGTATAGACACTAAACCTATACGTATATAAACAAGTAGGCCTACTCGAACTATATAGGAGACTATATATCTAGGGACTATATATCGACTACGAGACGGTATACGAACTGTCCGGGGCACTACCTATCGTATAGTACGGAATGCCTATAGCGGAAACTAGCGAAAAACAAGGCAATTACAAACAGAACCGTCGCCCTAAGATTCTACGGCGACTATAAGGCTAGCCTATACCGGAACTAACTAGCGGCGGTCGGGTATAAGCGCCCTAGGGCCGAGAACGATAGAAAGGATACGTAACCTAGGGCGTACGGGAGGCTACGTACTCTACTAGCTACGGCGAGGGAATCTAACTAGGCCCGGCTCCCCTTTAGTATATAGCCGATAGGCGTAGACTAGGACGTATAGGGTAGTAGGATATAGAACGATATAGAGGAAATGATTGTCGATACCGATAACTAGCCTCGATACGCTTAGTATTATCTAGTATAACGTTAACTATAGTAAGGATATAGTCTAGAACCATTTCCTATACGAGGCGGACCCGCGCGTCTACTACGTCCTTATAATCTAGGAGCTATAGATTAACCCGTACTATAAGAGACTAACGACCTACAAGTTACTAGGCTATACGACATGCCTACGAGGCGACGGTAGACCCCGTACGTACTTCTATATTAGTAAGGACATACTAGAATCCAACTAGGAGGTAGTGTACTACGTAGATAAAGAAGGCGGGGGCGATATTACCTCCCTCTACGTAGGTAGTACCTAGATATACAACCTATATATATAACCGCTAGCCTCGAGGTCTAGCCGCGACCTAGAGGTCTATAGACACCTAGACAGTACGCTTAAGAGACAAGGGTGCTATATCGTAGTAGGAGACTTTAATATATACTACCCTTCCTAGGAAAGCCTTATATAGCCACACCCTATAGCCGACGAAGTACTCGACTTAATAGCGAGTAACGTAATTGCCCTTAATACCCTAAAGGACCTAGGTACCTAGAAGAGAGGGGGACTCTAAGGCACGATCGACCTCTCCTAGATCTTAGATAGCTACTACTATACGGTAACCTACTATAGGATCGAACATAAACTCGAGGCGTCGTTAGACTATATACTAGTCAGGACCTCTATTACGACATAGATATAACGTATACTAGCGAGAACCCCTAAGCTAAACTAGGGAAAGGCCTACTAGGCCAACATCTAGGCGTACCTCGATGACTCTAAGAGGCTAGTCTAGATCGCGTAGTAGCAATATAATAGTAAAGACGAGATAGACGAAGTAGTCTAGGGGTTAATAGACGAAATAAGAAAAGCGACCTTACTTCACGTTCCGCTTACCTAACTAACGATATAGTCTAAACTATACTAGACGCCGGAGTGTACTACGGTAGTAAGAGAAGTAAGGAGAGCCCGCCGGGTGTAGACGAGCAGCTATAGCTAGGAGGCCTAGAACGTATATAGGGAGGTATACTAATAGAAGAAAGCTATAATAGGGAGGGAGAAAGTAGTCGGCTAGAGGGCTATAGTAGAAGAAATCGCCGGTAAGCTAGAGAGGATATAGAAGCTAGCGAAATAGGCCCGACAGGACCCTATATAGGGCCCCTCCTTCTCTATCCTAGCGCTATAATCGCCTAGTAGTCCGGTTAGCAACCCCGAGGCTAAGGCGCGTCTACTAGCTAGTAAGTTCTTCCCGCCCCTAGTCGAGGCTAATCTAAGCGATATAAACAGCTCTACTCCCCTAGCCCCTAGTATCGCGGTCTAATAGGAGGTGTCCGAGGGAGAAGTTGCCGCTATACTAAGGAAGTTACCGGCGAAGAAAGCCCTAGAGCCGGATAGGATCCTAAAAGAGCTACTAAAGAAGTGTAGAGATCAACTAGCCCTAGTAGTTATAGCGATCTTTAACGCCTACCTATAGACCGGATACTACCCGATAGCTTTTAAATAATCGAAGACAGTAGTCCTACGTAAGCCGTAAAAGGAAGACTATACGTAGGTGAAGTCGTACCGCCTAATTACGCTCCTTAATACTCTTAGGAAGGCGCTTAAGAAGCTAGTTATAACGAGACTCTCCGAGGCGGTAGAGGAACACTCCCTACTCCTAGACACCTAGATAGGTACGCGCCTATAGCGATCGACGCTATCCGCGATAGAACTTATCACCTCTTAGGTAAAGGCCATCTAGTATAAGAATATAGACAAGGTGGCTTCCTTACTTAGCCTAGACATATCGGGAGCCTTCGACTACGTGTTATACCCGCGGCTACTCTATATCCTAAGGTCGAAAGGACTCCCTAAGTAGCTTATTAACTTCGTACGGTCCTACCTCTAAAACCGTAGTACGTCGATCCTAGTCGGCTAGTATAGAAGCCTATTTTAAGTAGTCTATACTAGAATCCCGTAAGGCTTAACGCTAGCACCTATTCTGTTCCTCTTCTTTATAGCGACGCTACTCCCAGCCCTAGAATCCTAGAACACCGCTACGAGCGGCTTCGTAGACGATATAAACATCCTAGCGTAGTCTTCCTCGACTAAGGAGAACTATAGGCTACTAGAAGAGAAGTACAAGATCTACGAGGACTAGGCTAGGAGGCACGGGGCTCGGTTTGCCCTAGAAAAGTACAATCTAATACACTTTACGCGCCGGCCACGGCTCTATAATATATAAGCTTCTATCTAGATATAGGGGTATACGACTAACCCGGTAAATTAGCTTAGGATCCTTAGACTATAGGTAGACCCGGCGCTACGGTAGAGGAAGTACGTATAGGTAATATTACGGAAAGCTAAACAGAATATAGCATTATACTAGAGGCTTACTACGTCTATATAGGGGGCGGACTTCCGGTAGTCACGACTTCTATATACGGCTATTATACGGCTAGTCCTTACCTATAGTAGCCAAGTATAGTCCTTAGGCGAGAGGGCCTACCTATTAAAGGGACTCGTTACGCCGTTAGCGAAGATCTAAAACTAATGCCTAAGGAAGGTCACCGGGGTATATAAGTCGATACTAATAAGGATACTTAAGTACGAGACCGCTATACCGCCGATCGACCTATATATCTAGGGACTACGGACCTCCTACTTAGGCAAGTCGGTATAGTACCTAGTATAGAAGGTCATCGCTAGTATAGTCGTAAGGGCCCGCGAATTAGTACTAGCGTATAAGGGTATTCGACCTAGAAACGAGCCGAACTACTAGGTAAGGGACGAATCCCTAGTAATATAATAGGAAGGTAAGAAATTGTTTATAGAGTAGCTATAGAAAGAGAGGTAGAACAACTAGGGTATAGGGTATAGTAGACGCCCTTATCTAGCGGGATAACCTAAGGAATAGTTAGCTACGAAATCCGCGGTTAAGCACCCCCTAAAGCTTATCTACTACTGCCTTACAAGGGTATAGAGTAGTATAGTAACCTAACTACGAAGCGAACACATCGGCCTCTAGGGGTACCTATTATAGAGGAAGGTTCTAGGATACATAAATACTAGCTGCCCCTACGGCTATCGCTCCTAGAACGTACGGTACGTACTCCTCGTCTATCCGAGGTGGTCGCTAGGAAGGGGGGAGTAGATAGTAAAGGCGAGGAACCGGACGATTAGGGCACTTCTTAACAACGCTAAGGACCTACGGCGTATTACGAACTAGATACTAGAGAAGGGCTGGCTAGAACAGTACCGCCTAGTAGGAGTAGTATATAAAGAGAGGACACGACGTAGCGCGACGAGACCGGCTAGGAGCGGGGGCTAACGGGGTAGTGACATAGACTACGTACGTTCAGAGGGAAAGCTAATCTAGATAAGGAGTAGTCGGGGGCGGGAAGGGTTTTTACCTATTCGGGTTTCCCTTTATATATAACAATAGATATATACCTATATAGGCCGGATAGGGTCCTAGAACAGGGGAATAACAAATCTATCTATCTATCTATATATCGTAATAGCCGTAGTATTAACAAACCTTAATATAGACTACTTGCTCTACTACTAGTCCTATTTAATACGTAGGACGACGTTGCCTTAGACTTCGTGATCGTACTACTAAGGGCTAAGTACACGGTAGATAGTCAGTACTATAAGAACGTACTTATAGTTATAGACCGTTTAGGTAAGAAGCGGCATTATATCCTAGTATTAGAAATAATAGCGGAGTATATCGTATATATCTACGTAAAGTATATCTTCTCCTAATATAGTCTACTAAAGATAATTACGTCGGATCGTAGTCCTTAATAGGTATTAGCCTTCTAGGGACGCCTCTACGGGTTACTATAAATTAAGCGTAAGATCTTAACCGGCTATTACCCTAAGACTAATAGTTAAAGCGAGAATACTAATAAGATAATAGAATAGTACCTACGTACGTTTACTAGTTACGCTTAGGATAACTAGCTAGATTAGCTCCTACTTATAGAGTTTACTATAAATAACTACGTCTCCGAAACGACTAGCGTAAGTCCTTTTATAGCGAACATTAGTAAGAACCTACGTTATATAGATACTAAACTTAATCCCTCTATATAACTACTTCCGTATAAATAGCGATTAGACGTAGAGTCTATAAATACATTCGTATAACGTATAATAGACCTTAGGTATAAGCTACGAGACTCTATAGTAATAGTATAAGTATCGTAAGCTAAATATACTAATAAGTATAGAACGATTATACTACGGTACGAAGTCGGAGACCTAGTATACCTTAGTATACGTAACTAGCGTACTAAGCGCCTATTAAAGAAACTTGATTACCGCTATACTAGACTATACGTAGTTACTAAGGTACTACTATACGACACGTACCGTCTAAACCTCCCTCGGTCCCTAAGTAACCTCTATAACGGCTTTTACGCTAACTTACTAATACCTATATACGTACTAATGCTAGGATAAGTATAGCTACCTCCGGTCCGATCGAGGTAGAAGATAATAACGGAGACATAAGTACGTATTAGCTTCTAGATATAGTGCTTAACGTAAAGAGCACATTACCGCTAGGCCTAGCGCTATACGGTAGGAGGAAAGAACGAAGGTATAAATACCTTATATAGTAGGTAGGTTATAGTAAGCCTACCTAGGAGCCCGCTAAGGAGTTAATAGATACTACTACCGCCTCTATCGCGGACTTCTACTATAACTATCCTACGAAGGATAGGCTAGCTAGCTTTACGCCGCTACTAGGGTAGATTCCTAATAAGAATATACCTAAAGACGTTATAATCGGCGAAGTAATAAACGCTTTAGCCGTAAACGCTTCGTTAATAGTCACGTCTAACCCGGTAACTATAGGTAGGCTACGTAAGTTATTTACGTAGGTACTTATAGCTCTTCCGGTAGTTACGTATTACTAATCTAATACTAGTACTTATAATAGCCCGTAGGCGGCTACTTTAAGAAAGATGACCGTTAGTAGGTAAGTACCGGTTATATATTAATATAAGTAGTATACTTCCCTTAACTCGGTAACTACGGATATACCGCTAGCTTAAGCTAGTAATAGGTACCGTAGCTCTTCCTCGACTTAAGTAATAGCTACTATAACGGACTCCTTCGCGGAGTTTATATATCGCTACGACAGAAACGAAATTACGACTCGTATAGGCTAGGTTAGCTACTACGGAGGATACGATAATACTAAGATTAACGAATACGATACCGGACTAACGAAGATAGATAAGATAGACGGTATAGAGGATAATATAGAGGATAACGCCGCGTTTATAGCGGCTATACTACGAGCTTAAGGGACTAAGCGCGATTTTGAAGGGTGGGTAGTATTACGGCCCTAGGCCTAGTAAATGTCTAGCTAGTACGTAGGTCACGTGACCGCGCGTACTAGCGTAGTACCTCGGCTTATATATAGCCTCGGCGTACCTCGCGCTCCTCTTTCCTACGTACCTAGCTACTTTATATCAACACGACTTTAAACCGTTATAGGTAGTTATATTATATTAAGGTTATTCTTTAACGTACTTTACTACCGAGCGGGCTATACTACCGAGCGGGCTACTTTTGCTAAGAACTATACCACTTCTGTAGATATAGCTATATAACTACTATTATAGCGTATATTGTCTTTAAACGAGGCCAAGCTGACCTTAGCTATCTAGGCTACGAAACGCGACGCGATAATTACGAATCGACTTACTATAAAGGTATACGACGCGTCTCGAACTATACTAGGGTATCGATTGAATAGACGACCTCCTCGGGGTGACTACGAGCCTAATTCGGAGAAGCTTATAGAGCTAGAAGAGAGGGTGATACTTAAGTATATACTCGAGCTAGATCTTAGAGGTTTCCCGCTATTAAAGGCTAGTATACGAGTAATAGCCGATTTATTACTATAAGAGAAGGGTCTTAAGCCCGCTAGTCTTAATTAGATAGACAGGTTTATTAGGCAGTATTATAAGCTAAAGGTTCGTATAATACGTAGATACGATCGTTAGCGAGCCCTAATAGAAGATCTAGACGTTATCGAGAAGTAGTTCTTACTTATACGTAATATAAAGGAGAAGTATAGTATCCTTAACTAGGACACCTATAACTTCGATAAGATAGGGTTTATAATAGGTGTCATTACGTCTTAGAGCGTCGTTACGGGTTTAGAAAGGCGTAGTAGAAAGAGGAAGGTCGTTTAATAGGGTAATAGAGAGGGATTAGAGAGATAGCGTATTAGATAGCTCTTATACGAAGCGAGATTAGTAAGCTACGTAAGTCTAACGAGGCCCTTATATAGCGGAAAGTACGAAAGCGTAAGTGTATTTAGTCTAGAGGGTCTCTAACCTTCGATAAGGCGTCGTAATTAATACCTTTAGAGGATACTAGGAGGTAGGAAGTGAGTAGAGAGTCGCTAGATAGTGCTCGGCTAGTACTAAGGCTACGACGCTATAAGCGATATAGCGAGTCGGGGTATAACGTACGTACCTATTAAGTAGCCTCGCTAGATAGCGAAGAATCTAAAGAGGAATTGTCCTCCTAGTAACGATTCTATAGGATGTTATCGTATTAAGATACCGTCGTAATTAAAGTAGAAGTAGTATAGTTCTTAGTAAAAGTAGCCCGCTCGGTAGTATAGCCCGCTCGGTAGTAAAGTACGTTACGTAAAGTCGATATTAAAGTACGTAGAGTTAGTACTATTATTATAAAGGGTTGCTCTTATTATTCGGCGGGAGAGTATTCCTGTCTATTACTAAATACGATATATTCGAAAGCTCTTATTAAGGCTATTCTAACGATCTATAAAGTAGGCCACTACCTCTAGAATTAAGGGAGTTCTACCTTATTTAATTTAGATAGCTTAAAGTTCTCTTCACCCTATTTCTTTAGCTCTAAACGCCGCGGAGGTACCTAGCTACATTAGGCAACTCCTAGGTAATAGTAGCCTAGGCTACGGTACTACCGGCGCCTACGGCTCTATAGGCGAAGCTCCCCTAAGACAACTAGTAGTAACTTATAGAGGACGTAAAAAGTATAGTAACTAACGATTAGCTCCTATACCGGTCTCTATAGGTAATGATCACTTAGCTACGTACGGTGCTTATACTGTCGTATTACTAAGGGTAATAAGAAATAAGGACGACGTCCTAGGCGATTAGTAAGGCTACCCGGAATCAACACCCCTATAGCTAGGTATCGGTTACGGTATCGATACTAGGCCCCCGCCTAACGTACGATATAGTTACGATCCGTATTATAGTAAAGGAAGACTAGGCCGAAGTTACGAAGCTATCGAACAAGGAGCTCGCCTAACGAATTAACTAACTAGGGGTAGTCGTAGTGACGTCGCGCTACGTCGTGTCCTCTCTTCCTATACTACTCCTACTAGGCGGTACTGTTCTAGCCAGCCCTTCTCTAGTATCTAGTTCGTAATGCGCCGTAGGTCCTTAGCGTTGTTAAGAAGTGCCCTAATCGTCCGGTTCCTCGCCTTTACTATCTACTCCCCCCTTCCTAGCGACCACCTCGGATAGACGAGGAGTACGTACCGTACGTTCTAGGAGCGATAGCCGTAGGGGCAGCTAGTATTTATGTATCCTAGAACCTTCCTCTATAATAGGTACCCCTAGAGGCCGATGTGTTCGCTTCGTAGTTAGGTTACTATACTACTCTATACCCTTGTAAGGCAGTAGTAGATAAGCTTTAGGGGGTGCTTAACCGCGGATTTCGTAGCTAACTATTCCTTAGGTTATTCCGCTAGATAAGGGCGTCTACTATACCCTATACCCTAGTTGTTCTACCTCTCTTTCTATAGCTACTCTATAAACAATTTCTTACCTTCCTATTATATTACTAGGGATTCGTCCCTTACCCGGTAGTTCGGCTCGTTTCTAGGTCGAATACCCTTATACGCTAGTACTAATTCGCGGGCCCTTACGACTATACTAGCGATGACCTTCTATACTAGGTACTATACCGACTTGCCTAAGTAGGAGGTCCGTAGTCCCTAGATATATAGGTCGATCGGCGGTATAGCGGTCTCGTACTTAAGTATCCTTATTAGTATCGACTTATATACCCCGGTGACCTTCCTTAGGCATTAGTTTTAGATCTTCGCTAACGGCGCGACGAGTCCCTTTAATAGGTAGGCCCTCTCGCCTAAGGACTATACTTAGCTACTATAGGTAAGGACTAGCCGTACTATAGCTATATATAGATAGATAGATGATTCATTTACCCGTTGTGGTGCCCTCCGGCTTATGCGGGTTTATGTCTATATATGTTACTGCATAAGGTAGGAAACCTAATCCTAGGTAAAAACCTCCTCTCCTTCTCTAATAGCTTCCTTGCCATGAGTTCTCAGTTTTCCTTCCATTAGGGTGCACTAGTGTCATGGTGGTTAGCCTCTGACTACCTTGTCTGCAACCCTAGAGTTGTCCCCCTCTTCCTGCTCTCCTCCTCCTTCTTTCTCTCCTCAATCCATCTCTCTGTTTCCCTAGTAAGAGAGAACTGCTCCAAAAATCCTTGGTGGATGATCCACCTTATAATTCTCTGGAGGTCTCCCTTATTGCTGATCATGGCTTGGAAGTTTCTGTTCCTTGCCCTTGCCCTCTATTCACCTCTCCCTGTACTCCATTCTTTGCAAACCAGAAGTCTATGTTCGACATTCTGGGACAGGTAGCCGCATAGGCAACTCTTGTCTTCGATACCTGGGACTTTTCTCTGATGCAGGTATGCCCTGACTCCGATGTGTTCAGAGCGGATTTGTATTGCTATGCTTGCTTCTGACCTGGTCAGGTCTGAGTACAGTAGGTAGTTGTGGCTACCAAACTGTTGGAGTGCCTTCGGGGTTCCTAGCCTCTGTGGGGTTCTTGTCCATTCAGTCTTCCAGAGGAGTCCTGCCATCCTTTCAGCTAGAGACTGTTGCTTCTTCCCTTGGCTAGCTGCTGATCCTCTCCCTTGAGCCCTTCTGTCCTGTTCCTGCTGGGCTAGGTGCAGCTGTTCTGTTAGTTCTTTGAACTTCTGCAGGTCCTGCTGCTTCTGTGGGGCTGGATTGGGTCTTGCTTGTCTGTGCCTTCTTGTGCACTGGCTCCTGATTTTGTTGACTGCCTTCTGGATTACTAGCTGGGCTAGGTATGTAGACGTCTTTCCTGCATACTGGTATCTCAACCCTTGAAGGTAGAGCTTGGCTAGTAGGGAGCCAGACTCCATTTCGACCACCCTTGTTAGAGTTGACTTGTATGCTCTAAGCACCTTTTTCAGATAGGAGGCTTGGGCTCTACTGATAGGATCTACAATTCTCTTTAGGATCTTGTCTTAGGCTGACCAGATCTGGGCTCTATATAGCATGGCTGGCTTCACAATGGCCTTGTACATAACCTTTGCTTTCGCAAATGTGGCTCCCCATGTAGAGGCTGTAAGCCTGTCAATTGATTGCCTGTTGTTGTCTGCTCTTGCCTGTGCTTTCTTGACCTGTGGTCCCTAGCTAAGCTTTGGATCCAGCCATATTCCTAGCACCCTTAATTCACTTAAGGGTTCTGTTGTGTGTCCCTGAATAGTGATTAGGGCTTGCATATTGTGTCTGTTTCTAGCTCTACTAAAGTGGATGAGTTGATACTTCTCTAGGGCAAATCTGGCTCTATGTTTCCTGACCCATTCCTCACATTCCTTGTGTTTCTTCTGCAAGATTCTGCAGTTCTCTTCTGTGCTGTCTGACCAGGCTAGGATGTTTGTGTCATCCACAAACCCTAAGGCTGATGTGTTTCTAGAGTTTAGCTTTGCTAGCAGGTCTGCTATAAAGAGGAGAAACAGGATTAGAGACATGATTGATCCCTATAGGATTCCTGTCTCTGTAGGCATACTGTCAGATTTGTATCTGCCTAGTCTTAGTCTTGTAGTTCTGCCTCTAAGGAAGGACTGGATGAACTGGACTATCTAGTTAGGGATAGCCTTCTGTTTCAGGATGTGGATCAGCCTCTGGTGTAAGACATTGTCAAAGGCTCCTGATATGTCCAGTAAGAGGAGTGTGGCTGCTTTGTTGTTCCCAAAGTGCCATAGGGTCTTGATCTGCTCTGTGATAAGTTCTACAGCTGTTAGTGTTGATCTTTGTTTCCTGCCTCCTATCTGTTCTTCAGGAAGGATTCCATGTTCTTCAGCTAGGTTTGTCAGCCTTTCTGCTATGATCTTTTCTAGGAGTTTGCCTAGTGTGTTGAGCAAGGCAATAGGTCTGTATGCCTTTAGCTTTGTGTAGTCCTCTTTCTGTGGTTTTCTCAAGACCACAGTCAGTGACTCCTTGAAGTGTTTAGGGCAGTGTCCTTAGGCTATACACTATGAAAAGATGTTTGACAGTGTAGGGGAGATCTGGTCCTTGCATGTCTTGATGAACAAGTTTGGAATCCTATCTGGTCCTAGGGCCTTGTTTCCTGAGAGTCTCTTAATGATGCTCTTGATCTCTCCCTCTCCTACTATGCAGGATTGCTCTAGTGGTGTTGGATACACACTGCCCTCTAGATCCTGCAGGTCAGCTTCTACCTATGTGCCAAAGAAATGTTTCCCCAATGCCTGTGCCTTTCCTAGGAGAGTGTGTTGGATTACTCCTTCCTGGTCTTCAATGTTTGGAAACTGGGGCAGTATGTTTCTATCCTATATAGGTTGTCTTGCCCACTTTGCTAGTTTCCACATCTTCTCAGGATTCTGGGTAATAGATCCAACTGTTGACCTCCACTCCAGCATCTTGTCCCTCTTGATCTAGGCCTTCTTGTCTCTGGTTGCCTGGTTGTATCTGTCCCATGCTTCCTAGGAGTGACTCTAGGTAAGGGCTCTCCTGGCCTGCCTGGCTGCCTTGACCTTCTCTGAGCATTCCTTTGTCCAGAATGGCTTCTAGTACAGTGACTGTTTCCTTTCTCTAGTGTGGGCTGCTGCAGTTTCCTGTATTGTTCTAACTAGTTCTGCCACTGCTTGGTCTATGTCTAAGGCTGTTTCCAGTCTCCTGGTCTCTAGTCCAGCTAGCTTCTGTTCTAGGTCTTGTCTGATCTGTTCCCAGTTGGCTGCCTTCCAGGCCAGCTGAGGTTCTAGGTCTCCTTCCTGCTGTGTCTGTGTTTCAAACTCCACCTGAATTAGGAGGTGATCTGATGAGGACTCCAAGTCCTGGTTAACCCAGCATCTGGTGACCTTCTGCTGCAGGTCATGTGATGCAAAGCATAGGTCAATGGTGCTTGAGCTTGCTCTCTATGACCAGGTAGTTAGGCCCTTTAGGGTAACTAGGTGCATGTTGTTGCTTT
This sequence comes from Fulvia fulva, assembly GCF_020509005.1. Classification (NCBI taxonomy): domain Eukaryota; kingdom Fungi; phylum Ascomycota; class Dothideomycetes; order Mycosphaerellales; family Mycosphaerellaceae; genus Fulvia; species Fulvia fulva. Next base: position 3,357,716 of record NC_063019.1, read on the forward strand.
AGGTAGTGGAGAGGAGTCTGTTAGCTAGGAAGTGATGGGCAGGTGCAAAGTCTGATCCCTATGTAGGATAGTGCAAGTTGAAGTCTCCCAGCACGATGTGTTAGGAGTCACTCTACAAGATGTCTGGCAGCTGTTGTAGTATGCCTAGCTAGGTGCTGCTTCTAGAGCTAGGGGGTGGGTTGTATACACTGTGGATGTGGATGCTGCCTTAGTTGGTGTTGAGTCTGACTGAGGTGATGTCTCCCCCTTCCTGTTGGATTTGTTCCCAGCTGTCTGTTGCCATCTCTTTGCTGATGTATATGCATGTTCTAGGGGTGCCTTGTTTGGCTAGGAGTGTGTGATACCTTGGGTCGTTAGTAGTAGATGGTCTGTTGGATTTGCTGTTAATCTAAGGTTCCTAGACTGCAATGACTAGGTGTTTCTTTGGGTCCAGTGCTTAGAGAAAGCTTCTCTGGACCTTGTGCTGGCTTTTGTTGACATTGTACTGGATAGTAGTAAGATTGGGTGTCTCAATCATGACTCATCTATGCTGGTCTCCTGCTAGTCTTCTCGTGCTTCCTGCTGCTAGCTGCTATTTAGGATTGTGGTAAGGTTAAGCCTGCTTTGTGACGGGTCTCTTCCTGCAACCACAATTGATTTTGGTCTACCTATAGCAGGGTGGCCTTGGGCCTGTATGGTCTCTTCTGTTCTGCCTCTTTTTAGAGGGGTGTAGACAGTCCTTAGGGGTTCTTGGGTGATTGTCCCTGTCTGGAATCTGATAGGGGTGTTGATCCTGGCTTCTCTTGCCCTCCTCTTTGCCTCAATCCTAGCTGTGCAGTCTTGGGACCAGGAAGGGTGTTTCTTTCTACAGTATGCACATCTGGCTTCACTCTTTAGGGCTGTGCAATTCTGTACTTTGTGGCTACCAGCACAGTGGGAACAAGTGTCCTTTTGGCTTGGGCATCTAGTAGAGATATGACCATACTGTTGGCACTTGAAGCATTGTAGTAGTCTGTAGGTGCTTCTATGGATTTCTGTGTCCATTCTTTCATATTCCTAGAAGATGCCCTTGTTAAGCACGGTGTTTGCCTGTTCTACAGTGCCTATCTAGAGCACTAGAGAAGACTCTCTCTTTGTGTCCTTTGTCTTTCTGTTGACCTATGCTGCTTTTGTGATCTGTAGCCCTAGGCATACAGCCTAGTTCTGGTCCTGCAGCCTCTTAAGGTCTCCTTCAATGTCAAACTTTGTGGTCATCCTATAGGCAATAACCATATTTTATTGGTGTGAGACCTTAGCCGTCTTGCCTAGTTTGACTGTCCACTCCTTCTGTGTCTCTAGCCTCTTCCTGTCTTGCTCCTGTGCTGTGAACAGCTTAAGGACACCTCCCTTCTCTTTCCTGGCTCTAATGATGCCTTGTATCCCAATCTTCTGTATGATCTCCTTGCCTAACAGGCCCTCAATCTCTTTCTGCTCTTGCTGGTCGGAAATGTAGATCTTGATAGCTATCTTCTGGGGGGGAGGGTTTTGGGATGCAATTGCTGCCCAGGTTGGTTGGCTTGGTTTCTGGCCTTCCTATGTCCTCTTCTTTGCTGCTACTGCTACTGTCCTGTTAATGATCTGTCCTGTTTGGCTCCTTAGTGCCTTTAGCCCTCCAAGGAGCTCCAAAATCATCCCCTTAAGTGCTCTTTCTGGGTGCTCGCCATCTCCTGCCATTGCCATTGTTTCTGCCTTCCTGCAGACCTCCTTCCACTCGTTACTCTCCTGCTCCTGGTCGTTTCCTGCGATCGCTATCATCGTGTCCCTTCGTCTACAGTTTATAGTTTGAATGTAGCCGATATATAGTCCCTAGACATATAGTCTCCTATATAGTTCGAGTAGGCCTACTTGTTTATACACGTGTAGGTTTGGTGTCTATACTATTAGTATTTAAAGCATTAGAGGACACGAAAGGATAAGGAGTGCTTTTCTACTATCTTAAGGCTATATTACTAGATTAGGCCTTGTTCTATCGCTAGATCTACCGCTTTCGCGTCTTATAGCTATACTATTAGCGCCGAGGCCTTCTTGCCTTCTAGCCATTTCCTATAGAGCCAAGTCGCCTTCTAGATTAGAGAGTTAAGAGTGACCGGGTTGTCCTCTTAGAGAGTACGTAGGTAACCTTAGTTAGTTAGGTCGAACTCCTTAGGTATATCGTAGACTAGGATCGTAAATTGCTTCGTTAAGACCTTCGCTAATACCGTAACCTTAGATACCTACTATAGCTATGCCTCTAGGTACCTCCTAGTAGTAGTAGAGCTAGTATAGATCTATAGAGTACCGTTAGACTATTAGTTCACTACGACTACCTCTAGTTAATTAATTCGTTAGGCGAGCTCCTTATTCGATAGCTTCGTAACTTCGGCCTAGTCTTCCTTTACTATAATACGGATCGTAACTATATCGTACGTTAGGCGGGGGCCTAGTATCGATACCGCGACTAATACCTAGCTATAGGGGTATTAATTCCGGGTAGCCTTATTAATCGCCTAAGACGTCGTCCTTATTTCTTATTACTCTCGGTAATACGACAGTATAAGCGCCGTGCGTAGCTAAGTGATTATTACCTATAGAGACCGGTATAGGAGCTAATCGTTAGTTTCTATACTTTTTACGTCCTCTATAAGTTGCTACTAGTTGTCTTAGGGGAGCTTCGCCTATAGAGCCGTAGGCGCCGGTAGTACCGTAGCCTAGGCTACTATTACCTAGGAGTTGCCTAATGTAGCTAGGTACCTCCGCGGCGTTTAGAGCTAAAGAAATAGGGTGAAGAGAACTTTAAGCTATCTAAATTAAATGAGGTAGAACTCCCTTAATTCTAGGGGTAGTAGCCGGCTTTATAGATCGTTAGGATAGCCTTGATAAGAGCTTTCGAATGTGTTGTATTTGGCGATATAAGGAGAAAATCCTCGACCGTCCTCGTCCTAATAATAATAAGTAATATATATAAGTTAGGGGTAGTAATATAGACTACGTACGTTTAGAGGGAAAGCTAATCTAGATAAGGAGAAGTCGGGGGCGGGAAGGGTTTTCACCTATTCGGGTTTCCCTTTATATATAATAATAGATATATACCTATATAGACTAAATAGGGTCCTAGAATAGGGGAATAACAAATCGATCTATCTATTATAAAGGGTTTAAGTAGGGATCTTTCTATTTACTATATATAGCATAACTAGATAAGAAGCTATTACCGGATTATATTTATCTATAGAGTAGTTTGTAGCTAGTAGGGAGTATGCCGATATACTTAAAACCTTGCCTCCCTTAGGAGGCCTATATTTATGTATATACTTTTTCTCGTTTTCTCGTAACTCTAACTCGTACGGTCTACTACGTATTACGCTTACGGAGTAGACTAGGCGTTTCCCGCGCCGCCGGCATTATTAGCGTTACTACTATTACTACCGTTACGGCGGTTATTACTTAGGTTATAGCCTAGCGTAAATAGGCGGCGGGCGACATCTCGAAAGGGGTACTAATCGGTGTCGACACGGCGGTGACCTTCTTATTCGCATTTTAAGCACCGATTCTAATCGATATATTCCTAGGCGCGAGTAGTATCTAAAGGTTAGATATACTAAAATGCCTAAGGTCGATTAGCCTACTTAGTCTTAGCGTTCGGATTAGTATTATTACCGCTACTACCCGAAGCCGTATCCTTCTTATCGTCGTTACCCTTAGTAGTCTTCTTGTTACCTTAGGTCTTATTACTATTACCGGTCTTACCGTACTTAAGGTTAAACGCCTTAAACTTGTCCTCGTAGTTATATAGAGTAGACACGACTTGCTTAAGGGTTATATTGACTATGTCCTCGTTTATAATACGATTTTCGTAGCGCGAGTTTAACTTACGGAGTAGGAAGTCCTTCTCGAGTTTCTTTTCCTTTACGCCGTTATTAAGGTTAACGATATCGGCGTTCTTACGGAAGGATAGGTAGAAGTCACTAAACTTCTCCTTATTACCCTACTATAGACTATTAAGCTTAGTTATAGCATTAGTATAGGCATTACGGGTACCGTAGCGCCGGGCTAGATCTTCTATTATCTTATCTATAGAAGCGTACTAAGTAGTCGTGCCTTCCGTAGACTTAGTAAGACTAGGGATCTTTAAGTCGATATAGGTCTATATACCGTTCTTTAACTAGCTCTAGACGTTCTAAAGGGAGTCCTTTATAGTACGCTACTTCGAGGCTTAGAGCTTAGCTTCGGTAGTACGCTACTACTCTTAGAACTTAATATCGTCGCTCTTTAGATCGAACTTAGTAGGGGCCTTTAGCTCGTTAGAGGACTTTATACTAGTAGTTATATCGGTATCGTAAGTCGTATATACGGAGATAGGGTTGCTATCTAAGTCGGTACTCGGGCGATTCTTCCTACCCTTACGACTACTATCCTTACGGCTATTCTAACGGCCCTTATTACCGTCGTCCTCGTCGTCTAATAAGTCCGATAAATCCGGGTCCGACTTCTTCTTATTAGGCTTACCTCTATTTTGCCGACGCTCTAGTAACTCTTTAGACTCGGTTCGCTAAGGTAGTAGGTCTTACTTTTCCTTAGACCGGCTACGGTCTATCTCTTACTTCTTAAGCTTAGTAGTACGCTTCTCGGCTACTACGAGCTTAGTCTCGGTCTCTACTAGCTTACTCTCCGCTACCTTATACTACGTATAATATACCTTCTTTATATCTTTAGCCCTCGTAAGCTCGTCTAGGTCAATAACAATAGTATTATCGCGCTTAGCGAGCTCCTCCTTTAGTCGCGTAACCTCCTCTTCTAGGGACTATCTAGTCGCCTATTCCGTATCGATTATATCCTCGAGTCGGTCTATCTAGTCCTTAGTATCTTACGCCTTACGGAGGTTAATACAGTTAGCTATATCGAGTATAGTATTAAGTTTATACGTACGTCGGTAAGCGGACTCGATATTATAGAGGATCTTATAGATCTACTAGAGATAGTCATTAACCGTCTTCTTAAACTTGTCTATATTTAACCCGTTTAACGAGTCGAAGGCTTCCTAGAAGTTGTCGATAGTAACTCTCCTCTTCCTTAGTACCTTAGTACCCTTATCTTCTATCTTATCCTCGATAAACTCCGCCCTATATAGGTTAGCTAAGTTTAGCTCTATCTCGACCTCCTCTTCCTTAATTGCCTTAAGTTAGTCGAACACCTTCTTATACTACTTACGGTACTAGTTATTCTCGTCGAGGAGCCTATTTACGATATCCTCTTTACGTCCTTAAGTCTATATCGCCGGGTTCGCGCTATCGTTATCGGGTAGATCGGATAGTAGGGTAAAGAAGGATAATCTATTAAGAGACGCGTAATAAACGCGTCTATTAGTATTCTCTATACTTACGCCTAGTACGCCGGTACCGGTCTGTCTCGCTATTATTACTATATTAGCTATAATCTACTTTAAGGTACGACTTAGCGAGTACGATACCTAATCTTAGTACTTCCTCGTATACTATCGCGGTTTCTCTAGAATCTCCCGAATATAGCTTCTCGTATCTCTCTATACGTTAGTAATAATCTATTCGAAGTATTATAAGTAGGTATAAGTATATAGTCGGGTAAGGTACAAGTCGAATAGATGTTCTATCTAAGGGAGGCGCGGAGGGCGCGAGAGTTATATACGGGCGCCAAGCCGCTAGTCGGATTAGTCAGTAGGCGCGAGGTCTAGGTACGTGCCCGTAGGTTTAAGTAAATATACGCCGGTACGGTAATATCTATATATTATACTATAAGTTATAGTTATAACGAAATATATATAGTTATATATATATTTACTAGCCGAACTACCGGGCAAGGGACGAATAGCTAGTAATATAATAGGAAGGTAAGAAATCGTTTATAGAGCAACTATAGAAAGAGAGGTAGAACAACCAGGTTGTAGGGCATAGTAGACGCCCTTAGCTAGCGGGACAACCTAAGGAATGGTCACCTATAAAATCCGCGGTTAAGTACCCCCCGAAGCTCATCTACTACCGCCTTACGAGGGTATAGAGTAGTATAGCAACCTAACTACGAAGCGAACACATCGGCCTCTAGGGGTACCTATTATAGAGGAAGGTTCCAGGATACACAAATACTAGCTACCCCTACGGCTATCGCTCCTAGAACGTACGGTACGCACTCCTCGTCTGTCTAAGGTAGTCGCTAGGAAGGGGGGAGTAGATAGTAAAGGCGAGGAACCGGACGATTAGGGCACTTCTTAACAACGCTAAGGACCTACGGCGTATTACGAACTGGATACTAGAGAAGGGCTGGCTAGAACAGTACCGCCTAGTAGGAGTAGTATAGGAAGAGAGGACACGACGTAGCGCGACGAGACCGGCTAGGAGCGGGGGCTAACGGGGTAGTGACATAGACTACGTACGTTCAGAGGGAAAGCTAAACTAGACAAGGAGTAGTCGGGGGCGGGAAGGGTTTTCACCTATTCGGGTTTCCCTTTGTACATAACAATAGATATATACCTATATAGGCCGGATAGGGTCCTAGAACAGGGGAATGACAAATCTATCTATCTATATATTTACTAGTTATAAGTTATAGATTATATAACTAAATAAGAAAGATATTTCAAAAATACCTAAAAATAGCGAGTTGAGAAATATGCCGGGGTTATAGCAGTATTTTTCAACACAATAAGGGTTGTAGCAGTACTTTCTTAACACAATAAAGGGACATAGCAGTACGCTTTTATGATAAAGTGATACAGCGGTATTTCCCGACACAATGAGGGACATGAGAGTATTTCACCGCTCTAACTTGTGTCACAGGTGCAAGCTTCACAGGCTTGCGAAACTTCCCCATGGACATCACCAGATTCCAGGAGATGCAATTGCCTGGCAAAGAGTATGCAGAGGCAATTGGCTCAGCTATGGCAGTCCTCCACTGGGAGGCACAGATTGACTGCAACGACATCGAGTTTGTCCTGGGCTCGTCGCCGACCACTCTCGAGAGAGCTCGTATGACTTCCAGCGAACTCAAGGAGCTGAAACCAGAGACTAGCACGTACAACGCGGTCTACGGACCGTCAATAGTCAACTTCGAAAAGCGCGTCATGTCTCTATGGGCTATGGACTTCGACCAGTGCAAATCCATTTCTATGGACGCAGCTGGTCTGGACTTAGCTGTTTCGGCCCTAGAGCGCAACAACTACATTCCAAGACCCGGCAGCGGCCGTGCCTACCAGGAGGACCTTTCAGTGGCATTCCGCGAGACCTACCTCAAAGTCTCTAAAACAATCCTTCCAGCTAAGTACCGACCACTCGCCGACCAGTTCATCTCTAAGATGGGTGCAGCTTGCGCACGGTACTACAACAAGTACCCGGATCAGAAGGAGAGTGGTACTTCCAGGTCTGCAAGTGCTTCGAAAGGGTTTGGAGCACCCAACCCAGCGGCAAACACCTCACGCCGAGGTGACGAGCGTAGCTGGAGCCAAAACGATGAGAGCAAGTTCTCAAGCAGAGGAGGGGGCGGCGGCAATGCTTCAACTCGGTCGCGCGACGATGATCGAGGCAGAGGTGGTAGAGAGGGAGATAGCAGAGGCAGAGGTAGTCGTGGCGAAGGTGATCAAGGCTCAGGCGGTCAAGGCTCGGGCAATCGCGGCTCAGGCAGTCGTGGCTCAGGCCGTGGTATGGCAGACGTGGATCTCAGTAGACGTGGGATTAGGGGAGGCAGGGGTAGAGGTTGAGGTCAAGGTGGAGAGGCAACATATTGGTCAAGCGTGTATGATTAGCGGTACGAAGAATTGTTTCATGTGACATTCGAGCCTTCAGTGTGGCGTTCAGTGGGTATGTACAGGCATAGGCAGGAGCGGAGAGGAGATACAGCGTTGGAGAAAGGGCCCAATCAGGGCCGCGATGTCTTGGTTAATGAGGATTATCTTTCAGAGCCTGGACGAGTACTGCTGCGAGGCGCTCATTACCGTCCGGCGATACGCTAGCTATGGTGCTGTAGCGCGGTCGCAGCGCTCAATAGGCTTGTCTCGCGTTGAGTGACTACAGGGTTTACCTCCACGGCTCTCTTTCTCTCCGAAAGGATAAGCATCACAATGAAGAGACGGTCGACCTTGTTCCATTCTCCGACTACTAAAGCCTACTGCAAAGTCTTAAGAGTCTGTCAAACCTCTCACATGCCAACCCTTCACCCCTAATACCAACAAGGGTCACATCCCTCCGCATAATACAGCCGAACATACACATGCTCGACCCTACTCGGCAGCATACGGCATACCGAGTCTCTTTGTTCGCAACGTGGCCTTCCGAGTCGCGAGACGCGAGACACGAGACGCGAGAGCCGACAGCCATGCACAAAAGGCTCTCTTCCAGTACCAACCCTCTTCCTTTCCTTCCACAACAACAAAGGGACCTGGCCACAGCCACAGTCCCTACACTGAAATCAACAGGGGAGGGCGAACAGGCCCTCTCCTGTTTTGCGTTTGGTGGGAGGGATGTGAAAGTTGTTGGCAGGGTGCATCGCCGTGGTCGGGTTGTGGGCGGGACGTTCGTGCTTTCATTGATAGACTTCAGGGTTCATGGAGTGCTGTGCCTCCCTTTCCATAGTATACCCTCCTTATATGCTTACTTGCAGACATTTGATGATCTGCAAGTAGCCATAGATCGTCGACCACTGCGCAAGAACGACATAGCTTTAGCATATAGTCATTTTCGATGACAGAGAGAGGGCATTGGGGTAGACTCGCTGTGATTATGTCGAAGCTGCTGTATATCTGCCAAGAGATATCAATCATCCCAACACCACCTTCTCCCAATCCACTTGATTACATAAACCAACCCAACCAACACGGGCACCTCAACCAACGGCCCCACCATACTCGCCAACGCCTCATCACTATCCGCCCCAAACGTCGCCACCGCCACCGCAATCGCCAGCTCAACATTATTGCTCGCAGCCGTGAAACTCTGCGTCGCCGACAACCTATACCCAAACCCCATCCTCCTACACACGCACAGCGTCGCAAAGAAAATCACCGCAAAATAACACACCAGCGGCGCCGCTACTCTCACCACCGATACAGTTTGATGCACAACTTGCTTCCCCTGCGACGCGAAGAGGACGAGGATGGTGTAGAGGAGGCCGATCAGGGACCAGGGGGCGAGGTATTTGAGGAAGGTGGTGTCGTACCATTTGGCGTTTACGGCGCGGAGGGTGAAGCGCGTGAGGATTGCTGCGGCGAGGGGGACGCCTAGGAAGACTCCGACGCTGCGGGCGACGATGGAGTAGGAGACTGAGTTGCCGCCGCCGTGGCCGATGATTTTGACGAAGAGGATGGCGAGGGGGGCGTAGAGGACCATTTGGAGGATTGAGTTGACGGCTACGAGGATGGCGCAGTAGTCTTCGTCGCCGCCGGCGAGGTTGGTCCAGATGAGGACCTGGTGAAACGCTGTTAGCGAGGTTGTGGATGAAATTTGGAACAGGGGAGAGATCTTACCATAGCGATACACCGCGCCAACCCAACAAAGATAAGCCCATTCCTAAGCCCCGGCTCGTCAGGCAGGAACGCCCACGCCAGTCCAAGCATAACCAATGGCGCGACGATCCAGTTCACAACAATGCTGAAGCCTAGCCGGATCCAAATCTGTCGATGTGCGAAGACTTTGTGGAGCGTTTCGTACTTGACTTTGCATAGAATGGGATACATCATGACCAGCAGGCCCACAACGATGGGAATCGAGACGTCGACGAACTTTCCTCTTTGCAGAGCGGGACCGACATCTTCAACAAGGTTGCCGAGTAGAATACCGATGATGATGGCGAGGAGGATCCAGATGACGAGGAATCTGTCGAGCCAGCCGAGTCCTGCGTAGATTGAGGTTTTGGGAGGAGGGATGTCGGTGTTGCTTTGCTTCTCTGGGTCTTGGAGCTGTTGCGAGGTGAGGATCGCTGCTGCGGGAGTTGGCTTGTTCATTGTGAGGTCGAGGTGATGTGGGCATTCTGCATCATCTGTTGGGTAGTGCTCGTGAGCGGTCATATACCATCGGCAACAGCCCAGAATGTCAATGGAAGTCGCTGGTGCTCGAGCGTAGAGCCAATCATGTCTTGCTGGTGACAGCCTCTGGCCATGTGAAAGCCAGACATACCAGTGTAGTCAGCAGCCAATCAGAAAAGCCCAGTGACAAGACCCGAGTTCCAGAATATGCGATGCCATCCAATGTTGATGCCTTTCAATCATCTTCCGACACTTCATAGGTATTTTCTTCAAAGCTTGGTTGCAGTGCCAACTTGTTCAGATCATTGAGCGCATCCTCAACCAACGACGGTGGCGAGTGATGATTTTCGTCTTGTATGCGCACCAAGTCGCTTCCAGACACATCGTCGTAGTCAGGCAACTCGTCCTCGTCTGAATTGCTGCCATCGTCTGAAGTAGCCAAGTCCTCGTCGCCGTCGACCTCGACACTTTCGATCACGACCATGTCCTTGTCGTACTTCGGCCACTCCTCATGGCGTGGGCGTTCTTCGTGCTCAATGAGCGCAGCATCTTCGACGTGAAGGCTGCTTGTTTCAAAGTGTGCAGACTGTGGTAGTCTGTTTCCGCTGTCATGATTCGAGTGTACAGCCAAGTGCATGTGTTTCTGACTGTTGACCCGCTCCAGCATATCAAAATGGCCAAGCATTCTCCGTAAATCGCGATCCTTGCGCGCAATCTCATTCCTCAACTTGCTCTCCACCAAAACATGCATCCGATCTGTTGCAATAGTTGAATTGAACTGCATTGTGGCAAAGCAAAACGTCCCGAATGTGAATGCACAATGGCAGAGCGGGAGACGAGCACATACTGACCATATCATACATCTTGTGCTGTTACGCGTTCTTCACCAATACACTCGACGCCATGACGTGCTGGAGTCGTGGCGAGCACTACTTTATTCTGGGCGGCTTGCTGGCGGAAGGAGACATCTCCGGCGAATTGACTCGTCGGCGCCTTGCCGTTATCCTTGTTGCCGATCATGCCGGTTCGTGCCGAAGTTCTGATCGGGCGGTTCGGCAGCGCTAGTATCGCAGTCTCGAGAAGGGACAAAGTGCTTAAGCGGCTCAGGTGTCTGGACTGGAGGGACGACGGAGACAGCTCAACGAGGATCCACTCTGAGTGTTGTTGAATCTGTTAGTATCGCGGGAGCTGACCAGTTCGTAGGCAGGGGGACGTAGGGTGGACGGTGCAAAGTGGACGAAGAGATCTGTGTCTACAGGTGAATACTGTCGCTATGTGTAGTATCAGTCCCGGAATAGAGCTAATTGTCGATGTCGCTTATGCTGGAGATGGCGTCGCGGCAGAACCACGTCAGTAGTTGGATTTGTCATTCGATTGCAAGACGGGGCCGGGGTTAGGGTATGATGGCAGCTTCTGGAGGCCGGCGTGGCGTGGTTTCCCACAAATAGGTCAGGCGAGTTACGTCTCGAGCCAGTGGGCGGAACTGGCGCTATGCTCGGGCGTGTCCGATGTCCTGAAGCCAGACACCAACGCCATGCTACGGATATGAGATGCTGGCCCAAGACAGGGAGCATTGCGGCTACACTGAAGTTCAGGCTTCTGGATGGTGATTCTTGATCAGACCATAGCCCGAACAGCTGAAGCTCAGTTCAAGCCCTCCGTGCGGTCGTGCCGTGTCGTTTCCGCCCCGAGGATAGTTTGGCTTCGGGATCTGGCCCAATGATCAAAGCAGGTTATGGTTGCTCTGCTGAAGCGATCAGGAAATGCAGCAACGTTGCTGGTCGTGGCTATTGCGCCGCCGCGCGGATGGCCGTACATTGATAGGTGGTGGCGATGTCGTCTCCGGCTAGGAGGCACCGTTCCCTAATGCTGGATCTATGTTTGAATGAGATGCTCCATCGTTCGTGCTGCCACCCAGAGCGGGATCGAGAAATTGCGCGGGATCCGACGGAGGCGGCGGGTTGGCAGAAGCTCTCAGGTTCTGAAGACTGCTATTCCAGTCGACAAGCTGCATGAGCTGCTGAGTCGAGTTGCCTGAGTCTGATCGAATACCTGAGGCGCCCATGGAAGGTACAGAGTTTCCGCCGGACGATGCACTATAGGTCTGCAGGAATTGCATCATGGTTTGGTACTGCTCGTTCCACTGTTCAGGAGATCCTGACCAGCCAGGCGCAGGCTGAAGCTCGAAGGGCATTTCCGTAGGATTCGTTCGGCCATATGCTGGAGATCCCAGCATATTGTTGTTGGGCGCCGCGTTATCCAGGCGAGGCATTCGAGTAGTTGATGGATCTGGGGTCAATTGATACTCAGCAGGCCTCTTGGATGACCCAGACAGTCCCTCGTCAAAAGATTCGGGTGCAAACTTTTCCAGAAGCTGTGAGATCTCGAAAGAGTCTGGACTCCGCTCTACGCCTTCCTCATAGCGCGCGATCGTGGAGGCCATCCTTTGGACAGCGGTACAAAGTCGCCTTTGCTGACTGCGCAAGACAGCGACTTGACTGGCAGAAACTTGTGTTTCCCGCTGAACAGGTCTCGAGTAAGCGCAGATAACACCCTTTTGCTGGCATTTGGCGCATGGTCGCTGGCCGTTGCACTGTGCGCAAAGGGTGTCAGTCCAATGCACGGCGCATAATCGCGCGAAGGAAACTACCTTTATCTTCTTCGAGCGGCAAGAGTCGCACGCAGCTATAGACGCTCCATATCAGTCAAGTTCACGTGGCATATATGTATGGACGTGGTCGAGTGTTACCTGCTGCTCGGGTCGGTCCTCTTTCGTCGCCATTTTCGGGCGCGGGCGGCGTGACCGCCTGCGGTTCTTGACGTGGTGGCGCCGTGGTTGCTGGTCTGATGACTTTTTTCTTGGGGGCGATGATGAACATGTCGCGTGTTGAATAAATCTAGGCTGTTATGCCATGCTGGATGAAGTTCGTGTCAGAGAAATCGCGTTGTTGACGTGTAATGTCCCTGCAACAGACCCCATTTTCGAGCTTACCAGAAGCGGCACTGAGCAGGGTCTGAGTCTTGCGCAGCGGATGGCTTCGATGTTTCACCTTCGGAAGGAAGAAATGTATACCAAACGTGCCAAAGAGACGATCTGCCGGCTGACACAGGCAGATTCATCAACTATCAATCAACATTAACGAACTCTGGGTACCATATTCTCATTATGCGGCACACTGCACTGGATCATGTCGAGGTAAGAGACTGTGTACTGAGCTTCTACGAGTGAGATATGTGCATTCGGAGAGCGAAGAGGCTGTTGCGGCAGAGCATCACAGAGGCTGGAGCAGAAAGCATGAGCAACGACCGTGACTTGCAAGAAAAGATACCATCACAGGCGGACGCCTCATCTATCGCAGCATGACAGCGTTCTTCGTCTTCTTGACAGCCTCGACATGACTTGCCTCTCGTGCTGGACAAGACCTGAACAGCCGACATGTCTGTCGTCGAGGGTGAGCCCGGAAGTCGCCCCCGAAATAGAAGTAGCACCCTGGCCGTGACCAGCACCCCAGCACTTGGTGAACAAGTCGTTTGTCCTCCGAGAGCGATGTTCTTGATGGGAACAGACCCGCACTGGAATGTCAGCTCCCGTCGCCTGGCAGCCCATCCACCTAGGACTTCGCCAACTACTCGACCCAGAATATGTAGCATATCACGAGCGATATCTGCAATTTGTCCGGCCGGATGAAACGAAACTTTGGGATGGTTCGGCCCGAAGAGTTCCTTCCTTCGCCATCCATGGATCGATACCGGTCAGCGTGGGAAGTGTCCGAGACATCCACCTGCCGCATTGTCAGCTCCGAGTCTTCGTTCCCGTTCCTCAAACAGTAGAGGTGAGACATCCAGCGCTGCTGTGGTTTCACGGCGGCGGGTGGATAGCTGGTGGGCTGGACAGCGAGAATGACTTCTGTGCATACGTCTGCCAGACTGCACAGTGCGTGGTGGTTACAGTCGCATATCGTCTAGCTCCAGAACACCCGTACCCAGCGGCAGCAGAAGATGCAGTCGAAGCTCTGACGTGGCTGATCAAGGAAGCCACTAAACCCGCAGCCTTCAACATCGACATCGACCGTATCGCCATCGGCGGCCATGGTGCAGGAGGCAATCTGGCAGCGATCCTGATCATGGAAGCGGCTTGTCTGTATCCATCTTTCAAACCTCGATTTCAGCTTCTCATATTGCCCATCATCGATGATCAAGCCATTCCAGGCAACGGCTGGATCAACATCCACTCTCCATGGTCAACTCCATCTCGAGCTCTCTGGCAACGAAGCATGTACCTTCCTCGAGGCGTTGGCAGAGAATCTGCACGAGAGGACTGGCAGACTTCACCCAATCTGGCGCCGAAGAAGCTACTGGCAAAGAATCCTGCGACCTGGATCGCAGTGGCGGAGTATGATCTATTCGCGACTGAGGCGCTGAGCTATGCCCATCAGCTCCGACAGACCAATATCCAAGCTGATGTGAAGATCTATGAGGGCAGTACGCATCTTCTGCTGGACCTCCATGGTGTCTTGTCCAAAGGCCGACAGATGATGTGGGATGCGGCGTATGTGCTCAATAGAGCACTGCGACCTCAGCACTATGCTCTTTGGCCATCTCCCCAGGGATCAAATGGATCGACATCATGAGATGATGAAAAGAAGCTATCTCGATGGCACTGTTGATGTCTGCTTCCAGGAAGAAGTGTGGTCGCCTCCCACAAACCATCTGCGGCAGAGCGGCACGGAAAACGATGTTAAGCTTTCACTAAGGATGTACCTCGTGGCGAGGAGTACCTCGGGATGCTACTACACCACTGACACTTCGTCAAGTCGTCCCAGGATAGGTGCCATGCTCATGTTGAAGTCAACTTGCAATGTCTGATGCTGCCGAAGAGGCCAGCAAAGACAGCATCTCCCTAGCAGATCGCCATGTCACATCACCATCCCATCAAGACCCATCGCAGGAGACGCCCAACTATGATATCATCGCCTTCGAAGAGGGCGATAAATACAATCCCTACAACTGGAGCAACGTCAGTCAAACTCCTCACGCAATCCAAATCAATCTCACAAACTGACCCCAACCCCAGTCCAAAAAGCTCAGCATCATAGCCCTAGGCTCCTTCGTGGTCCTCAATACCACCTTCGCCAGCTCCCTCCCCAGCGGCGGCCGGCAACAACTGCAGCAACACTTCCACATCACAATCGAAGAACAACTCGTCCTCCCCAACTCCGTCTATCTCATCGGATACGTCCTGGGTCCCTTCCTCTTCGCCCCACTCAGCGAGAACTATGGCCGTCGATACATTGTTGTCGGTACCTTCATCTGCTATGCTATCTTCATGATGGCAACGGCCCTTTCGCCGAATTGGGCAGCGTTCAACGTATTCCGATTGATGACGGGCATATTTGGATCGACGCCGATCAGTGTGACGGGTGGATTGTTCTCAGATGTGCTTGGAAGTCCGCTCTGGAGAGGAAGAAGCGTGGCGTGGTTCATGGCCGTTGCAGCGTTTGGACCGAATACGGCGCCTATTGCTGCGGGTTACCTGTCGGGGTACGGATGGGAACGGCCGTTCTGCTTCGCCCTGATTCTAGCTGGCATCACCATCGTGCCCCTACTATTCTTACCCGAAACATTCGGACCTGCAATCCTAATGACGAAAGCGAAGAAGCTGCGAAAGCAGAACCCAGGCAAGGAGATCTATGCCCCTCTGGAACTCAAAGAGACAGGCCTCAAGCAACTCATCATAACAACCCTCGGACGACCCTTACGCATGCTACTCACAGAACCCATCGTCACCGCCTGTTGCCTCTGGCTCTCCATCATCTACGCCATCAATTTCATGTTCTTCCAAGCTTTCGCACAGATCTTCCCGCCTATCTACGGCTTCTCGCCTGGTCAGACGGGTCTTGCATTTCTCGGCATATCAGTTGGATGCTTGCTGTCGTTACCACTCTGCTTCTGGTGGGATCACATTCTACGAAAAGCTAAAGCCAGCAACAAACCCTGGTCATCCAGGGAGGAGTATCAAAGACTTCCCCTCGCCATCATAGGAGGTCCGCTCTTCACGATTAGTATGTTCTGGATAGGCTGGAGCGCGAGATCAAGCGTGCACTGGGTTGTGCCGATACTTGGTGGGATTCCGCTGGGATCAGGCTTCGTGCTCATCTTCGTGGCTCTCGCAAACTATCTCGTGGACTCTTACAAAATCTATTCTGCAAGTGCCCTGGGTGCCACCAGTATCGCTCGGAGTACATTCGGCGTGGTGTTACCTTTTGCCACAAAGTCCATGTACGACACATTGGGTGTACCTTGGGCTTGCAGCTTGCTTGGCTTCTTCAGTCTGGCTATGTGTCTCATACCTTTCGTGTTCATTCGCTACGGGCCTAGGTTGAGAGACAGCAGTCCAATGTGCCAAGAGCTTGCGAGGATGCACAAATGAAGAGACAATTCAAAAGGGGTTAAGCTCTTCTGAGCACCGCGAAGTAGCACAGCGGGTATGATGCAGATCTTGACCGCTCAGCTATCGCGGCATCTATACTCTCAGACGGAAGCCTGCACTCACACGCCTTGCCCGTTCTTGCGATTGTCGCCTTCTGCCCGCGAAGAAAGTGACCAAAGCCAGCGCCAAGACGAAGACAAACAGCAAGATCGCCCAAACGAAATTTGCTCCAGTCACATGGTAGAAGCTTGGCCAGAAACTCCAGAAGACCGCCCATGCCGCATACACCAGGGCAATAATATTGATTGTCAGTCCAGCACGGCCTAGTGACCACTTCGCAGCCGGTAGCTGGACATGGTTCAAGCGCTGCATGATCAGGCATATGAGTGAGGTCATGTAGGTGGCCATGAGACACACAATACACAGGCTGACCATGGTGCGCAAAGCAGTCTGGCTGAAGAGCGTTAGGACCGTGATCACTGTTGTGAAGAATGTCGTGGAGAGGATAGCATTGAGTGGGACTTTGAGCTTCTGATGGACACGAGAAAGCATGCTGGAGTAGAAGAGTCCTTTATCCCGGCTGTGAAGATGTCAGCAGTGCCCAGTACAGGACTATGATCTGAAGACATACCCGAAAGCGTAAAGCTGTCGCGACGTCGAAACCATTGTGGAGGTTGCCACCATGATCAGCAGGCAAAGGATGACGACCGAGAAGCCAGTTGTGGCCGCCACGTTCTTGAAAGCATTGCTCAAGACCGAGACGAAAGGCGGTACTGTCCCGCGCAGGATCTCCTCCACGTCGCCAACGTTGAAAACATAAGTGACCAGCATGATCAATGTAATGGGAACATTGATCAAAAAGCTTCGAAGCATCGTCTGCGGCACAAGCAATTCTGGGTTATCGATCTCCTCAGCAATGTATGTCACCGCGTCCGATCCAAGGACAACGAACATTGCACTGGATTGTCCGACCAGTGTTGATAGCCCGACATTTGGCCAGTCGCCTTTGTGGTCCTGGAAATTGAGAAAGACGGCCCGAGCGCTCTTCTTCGGCACCAAGATCCAGAGCGAGACCACAATCGGAACCAGCGCAAAGACGTGACACAGGGCGAAGAACCCTTCAGCAATTGAGATGTGGCCTGCGGCGAAGGCGTTGAATGCGGATACAAAGATGGCCGTGGCTATAGTTAAGAGTCCGCGCTGCCAGAATGTGCCATGGAAGTCGTCGTGGTTGAGCTCCGCCATGGCCAAGATCAGTCCGGCGATGACATAGCAGAGCGCACTGAATCTCGCCTGCCAGCCGATCGAGCACAGCCATCCAGCGCAGTAGGACAAGATCTCTTTGTACCGGCGTGGAGCGAAGGCGTGGACCCAGTTGTATTGACCGCCGGCGGCGGGCACCATCGAGGACATCTCAGCAAGAGATAGAATGATGAAAAGCTGGCCGATGTAGCATATGATCATGGACCAGAACAGGCCAGGAAGACCACCGTTCTGCAGTGCTGCTGTGTTCAGAGTCAGGAACACTTCCTAGGTGCCCATGACGAGCGTCGTGAAACCGATTGTGCTGAGGTAGCGGAAGTCATGTTGGATTTCCTGCTTTCTTCCCGTCGGTGCCCTCGAAGAGTTGATATTGTCCCTCGATCCTCCGCCGAATGTTTGGCGGCGCTTGGAGAGCTGGAATTCGTAGTCGGAAGTGCGCGCTGTTTCGTCGACGAAGGGTGTCGAAGGTAGGTTGTACTCCAATTGCTTCTCCGGATCTGCGTGGCCAAAGTGAGGGATGAGATCCGGAGTTGTCGACGGCATTGCAGGTAAGGATAGGGGAAGTTGATGTGTGTAGTGGTGGTGGAAGCGTCGAAGATGGAATACACATGTATGTTACATGTATTTGTTGTCGTCGGTGATCGCAACTGCTGGGAGTAGCTCCTGCTCCTGCCCTTATCCTCACGTGGCAAGCACGCGGCTGCCTGAGACGGACCCGCTCGGCACGAACGACCATCAACTTGCCGACTTCAGCAAGACCTCAACAACTCGAATCTTCTACACTGGCGACATGTACCTGCAATGACACGACTTCACCAGGAGCGTCCCTGGTCAGCGGCGTATTCCTAGCCCCATCGACACCGCTGGCCATGCCGCCGGTCTGTCCCGATGCCTGACATCTTCTACCTTCCCGGAGGCTCGACTTATATCGCCATCACCGCCCTGATAGCTATCCTGTGGACAACTCTGGTATTCCTGGTACGCGTCTTCCTCCGTCAGCGTGTCAACGGACCGTTTGGCTGGGACGATGCGGCTTGTGGCGCCGCGACATTCCTGGGACTTGTACATTCCGCATTGGTTCTAGGAGCAGCACACTATAGCTTAGGATGGCCACTCGAGACCGTGACAGCTCAGGACTTCAATAAATGCCTCATTTTGATGTACGCCTACAGCTTGATATACATCCTGGCACTTGCCTTCACCATGATCTCGGTGGCACTTCTGATGCAACGCATCACCATGGACAAGAAAGTCATCAGGTGCACCCACGGCCTCATAGCAGCGACCGTACTCTAGGCGATAGCTTGCATCGCTGTCTTGGCCTTTAGGTGCAAGCTTCCGACGCCGTGGCGCACTAATCAGACGGACCAGTGTTGGAGTGCCTGGCGCGTCTGGCTCGGAAGTACGATCGTCAATGGTCTGATTGAGTTGTGCCTCCTGAAAGTGGCCATATTCCTGGTTTGGAACGTGAGCATGCCCAGAAAGGCCAAGATCAAGGTGCTGATCGCGTTCGCGGTCAGATTATTGTGAGTGGACGAAGATCTTCTTCTCAAGACTTGACACTGACCTTCCATATAGTGTACTTCCACCAACCTTTGCACGACTGAGGGACATCTATATTGCTATAAATGGGAACGACTACACTTACGACCGCGTCGATGCCACCGTCATGTCATCAATCACTCTGCATATCGGCATCATACTTGCCACAATCCCTTGCGCGAAGCCGTTCTTTTCTGTCATCGAGGCGGGAATCTACAGGTCACCGCTCGACGCAAATGTGAGGAGTCCCCATTCGAACAGCCGAGTGAGCATCCACCACAGCAGCTAGCCGAACGATCGATGGAGGCGGCCGCACCCCAGCGAATACCCCAGAAAGGACTCCAAGAGGACCATCACGGCCAGCATGGCTCGCACGAATACGAGCACCACCGCCAGCACCAGTGAGCAGACCCATCACTTGGAACCATCGCGAGACATGGGCCAAACCCTTCAAAAGGCGACCAGACCAGTTGGAACCCAACCCAGCATTGAAAAGGCAACACTCCAAAATGAACCCCCTGGGCTGGAGCCGTCGAGTCACTTTCGCACACAAACCTTCGATCTCCACAGAAATTCCACTTCGAACATGGGCATCCAAACAGAATCATCAAGCAGATCATCCCAACGCACGAGTGTCCGTGCCCGTCGCCCACCATCCAGCAAACACACATCCCTATCACGACTCTCTCGCGCCGCACTTGCGACACGCCTCAGATCCGGCAACTCATCAACCTACACCGACGCCCCCGAAACACCCTCATCCTCCTCCTACCGCCGACGCGAGAGCTCCACAGACTTCTGGCTAGCTTTATCCAACGAAGACGGCCAGACCGTCACGACAGTCCGCCACGATCCTGCCGACGCCGAGGCACGAGCTCAGAGGCGAAAGTTGGAGAGGCCTGATGTGCTGCAGCAAACGCACTCGTTTCGGATTACGCCAGAGTCGGAAAGGGAAGAGGAAGATTCCATGACGGTGGCGGATCAGGCGAGGAAGAGGAGGGAGGAGGCTGAGGATCTGCGAAGGAGGGGAAAGTTTGGGATTGAGCAGACGCAGAGCTTTCATGTTAGTTATGATGCTATGCCGGCGAATCGGGGGTGTTGTGGGACGCATGTGGGTAGTGATGGGAGTAGGGATAGGGCGAGGATTGAGATGGTTGAGTAGATTGTATGTAAGCTGGCGTATCCTAGTGGTGCAGTGTAAGTCAACATTCCCCTTCAGTTCCGGTATTGATGCGATGGTGACAGTCTAATCATCCATCAGAGCTGTGTTGAACTCACACGCTGAAGCACGCAGGACGTAAGGTGGCTCCTCATCGACTACCGCGGTTCTGAAGACCTTTCGCCGACTTTACGAGAATGGATGGTTGTGATCACATGCCAGCCCTACACAAGGTTGATATAACGGTAGCAATTTTCTTCCCTCGACAACTGCCAGTGCTCGAATGGCGCAATGGTGTGACGCTACTCCACCATGGACGTTGGCCAGCTCAGTAATCCCTCTACCAAGTGCAATCACAACGATACTTGTGGGAAGCGTGAAAGTGCGCTGGCGGCGATTCGAGTCCTGGTGGTTGTCGCTTTTTGCATGTTCCAGACTTTAGCAGAACTTTACTTTTCGTCTTTGATTTTCTGAAGCCCTGTTCCTTTACCATATCGGACATGAAAAACAGAGTCTCTAGCTGCATTTGTTCAACCTCGAAATCGTCTATGAATTCCAAGCAGGGAAGCATTTGTTGTATGTACACTCCACTGCACAATACATTCAACGCCCCGTCCCACCTCTTCCTCCTTTCTACGAGTCCTTATCACTGCCACCCGTATCATCCTCCCCCTCAACCTCAATCCTATTCCCCTTAACATTCTCCGCCACCTCCGCGACCAAACTCTCCATAAACTCCCTATCCTTCCCCACCAACGTCACCGTATTCCTACTCTTTCCCCACCTCGGATAACTCCCAACCTTGACACCCTTCGGCTCCACCTTCGCCGCAAGCTCCGTCAAATACTCTGCCACCTCACTCTCCGCCAACGGCGTGCTGAATAGAATCCTGTGCACCCCCTTGCCTTCTGGATCGACCAAACGAGGGAGTAAGGAGGGTTTCAGGCCTGTGAGCATTTTCTCGAAGAGACGGGGGATGCCGGGCAGGATGTGGATGTTGGTGTTGACGACGGAGATGGGGACCCAGAGGTCGTCGGCGACGAAGAGGACTTGTTGGTCGTCGGGGAGGTCTTTGTTGTAGGGGAGTTGGATCATTCGTAGCTTTGCTCTCTTTGCGGGACTGTCGACGTCCCAGGAGAAGTTGGGGTTGCGATCGGGTCTGCTGAGCTTCTTCATCTTCTCATATGCCTACAAACAGATGGGTGTTAGCCATACTCGAGAACCACGTAGCAGTGTCTGACTATGGTGCACGTGAAGCGCATCGTCCAGCGCATGTCTCGCGCGGTCTACCATAGTCTAAACCACTGCTCGATGCCTGACACCCTTCAAACGCTTACCACCTCATGCAGTACTAATGGCAGATCAAATGCCTTAGCAATGGACTGGTACGTTATATCATCATGCGTCGGTCCAATGCCTCCAGACGTCACAACAAGATCGTAGTTCTTCGACATGCGACGCGTAGCCTCAATGATCTCGCCCTCATCATCGGCAATAACTTCAACACGTTTGAGGGCGATGCCCAGATTGAAGCAGAATTTCGCGAACCAGGCGCTGTTCCTATCGACGGTCTAGAAGTTGTACCACTGCTTAGCTCTTCAGTTTGCTGAATGTCTGTGGTATTGGGGAGGTCTTCGATCATACCTTTCCACCAAGAACTTCATCTCCTATAATGAGGCATCCGGCGGTGTGGATCATCTTCTTGCTGTTGTCGGCGGCGGCCATGGTGAATCGTGGTGTTGATGATGTCAGGATGGAGGGAGTGTGTGATGAGGCGGCGCCGGAGTGGAGGTAGTTGGGGAGGGGACGAGATAGGTGTCTCGAGAGTTGGTTGAGGCGTGAGAACATTGGAGGTGAAGGTGGTGCTGTGGAGGGTTATCGCATGGCCTGAGATGCCGTGATGGAGGGAGCTACAGGGATCTTCGAGACTGATGTCGTCGATCGGGGCGGGCTTTGGTGGGGTTCAGCATCGAGACATCTTGAACCCGGATACTGTACAGCCTCATCATCCCACCTCGACATCCACGCAAGGATACGCACTCTTGTATTCGGCAGGTACAGATCAATTGTCCAGTCCCATTCACCCTCCTCGAGAAACATTCACAATGGTATACCCTCCCCCTCTCACATCACAACTCCCACTCACCCTCTCCAGTCATCCGAATCACGCCTCTACACCTTCTCAACCGAGACAAAAGAGAAGCTAAGAAAGTTCCGTCTTGGAACCTCTCGCGCAAAGGATCCTCAAGCAGTCATATGTGAGTTGCGGTTCACCATTCGGCCCCGCCAGCAGCCACTCTGACGTTGTATAGAAGACCTGATCGACAAGAAGAACATGGAAATCAAGCCCGAAGACAACCAAGTCTACACCAACATCCAAGAACTCGCCGATGAGCTCCCCGATAACACGCCTCGCTACATCCTGCTATCATATCCCTTGACTATGCCATCTGGGAGGTAAGAATGGCTGGCACATCTCAGCTACCAGAACCCATAGCCTGTCGCAAGGCAGAAGGAATGGAAGCAGTCACTGACATCTTTGCGCAATCTAGGCTCTCAGTCCCCTACGTAATGATCAACTACCTCCCCTCCACCAGCAACTCCGAGAACCGCATGCTCTACGCCGGAGCGAAAGAGTTGATGAAGAACACCGCCGAGGCGGGACGGATAATTGAGATTGATAATGCGGAGGATCTGGAGGGGATTGAGGAGATTTTGAAGGGGGAGGATTAAGACCTGATCAAAGAGAGTAAATGAGGCAATCTCGGCGAGCGGATGATACTGGGGGAGAGACAATGGGTGGGTATGTGTGTCTGATGAATCAGAGAGGTACCATGTACGTACAGGAGCATACGGCTCCTCATAAGTTACTACTAGCAAAGGAGACCGGATGCGGTGAGGTATGTAGAGCCCATTGTCCAACAGTGTCGGTGTGTACTTTGGCGTGGAGCTTAGTAGCAGCGCGCGCAGAGGCAAAGGGTTGGTTGGGGGTATGAATGACATGCCACTCCGCAAGGAGATGTTTTGTTCTGGTGCTGTATCGTCCCGAAGGTGTGACAGACCAAACGCATGTTCGTTAGCCAGCTGTCACTCACCAATCGATCCTCAGCAATATACAACTAAACATCTCCTTCAGCACTTCACGTTCATGAAATCACCATATCTACAATACGTCTCAGAAAATAATTGGGATATCAAAACTACACACACAGCACACAACGCGTTGCCTCAAGGCGCAACACACAAAACTTGTGCACCCGCACCTGCACCCTGTTTGTGACCAGATGCATGCATAAGGCATAACTGTACCAATGCAAACCCAACAGTAGCAGAACTTGTCCACTGTCGTGTGAAAGTGTTCCTCCACCTCCGCCCGTCCTTTCCCTTCCATCATCTTGCGATACCAGTATCAGTCGTAGCAGATATCCTCTTTTCTTTTGTCGTTCCCTTGTACTTTTGGCCGTAACAACTTCGCTCTTGATCTTGAGTTATCTCTTGCCGCCATCCGTCCGTCCATTGCGGTTTCCGCTCTAGGAAAGCACCGTCTCGAAATACCCAATGCAAGTCTCTCCTCCCGATCGTCCCACCGTGTCGATGAAAGTCGCGCGGCGAATGATTGGTGTTTCAAAAGCGCAGACTGATGTCGTTGGTGGCGCGCTCTTTTTACATTATCGTGCACTTTGCACAGCAGCCAGCGTCCTGTTCCTGGTCTTGGAAACCCATCTCATCCTTTGGCTTACTGCCGCTGCCTCCACCACCGGGGTATCCCGACATGTCCTTGTTGTATTTCCGAATCTCGCGTACGATGTCGTAGAAAGCGTTGTCAACGTTAATGCGCGATTTGGCCGACGTCTCGATGAATTTGCAGCCAAATTGCCGCGCGAGATTCCGACCCTCTGTTAAGTATCATTAGCCTTTGTGCTCAATGCGCCCAGTGCGTGGCGGAGGGTGAGGTGATGCGAGACGAAGCGTGTCTGACAATGCGCGTGCCAGCCACGTGGCGACCATAGCACACCCTCACCACCCGCGCACGCGTAACGTGTGTGTAGAGTTTCGACCCACCTTCTGTGCTCACTTGTCGCTCGCTCTCCAGATCGCACTTGTTCCCCACAACGATAATGGGGAAGTAGTCCTTGTCCTTGACTCTGAGTATTTGTTGCTGGAATGTCATGATCTCCTCGAAACTCTGTCTTGAAGTAATACTGTAGACCAAGAGGAAACCTTCGCCTGTTCGCATGTATTGCTCGCGCATTGCGCTGTACTCTTCCTGGCCGGCCGTATCGAGGACGTCTAGTAATGCGACTTCGTCGTCGATCACGCACTGCTTGCGGTATGAATCTGTGATGGAGCGCGTCAGTTGCCATTGGTTGGTAATATGAGCTTCCTGCCGTGTAGCGTGTGTTGGAAGTAGCAATGGACGACGTACCTTCGATCGTTGGGTCGTATTCGTCGACGAAATGGCTTTGGATGAGTTGTATGGTCAAACAACTCTTTCCCACACCACCGCCGCCTACGACGACCAGCTTGTATTCCCGCAGAAACTGATGAGGTCGCCATGTTAGCTTGGCGCTCTGCCAATGGGTTGCGTATAGCAGGGCAGCTCACTTTGGAAGCCATTGCGGAGCTGGCTATGTATGTTTGGGGTGTAAAGTCGGTCGATGTCTAGTCTAGTACCGTACACTCGGCAGGGTTCGGTCGGCAGATGGCGATGCTTTCGGCGCTTCGACTCGGAGGGTGCTTCGATTCGAGGTGCTGCGACGTAAAGGGATGGGCGAGTGTGTGGGTGGGTGGGTGTGCGGTGCAGATGGCGATGCAGTGGTGAAATGTAAATGGCTGAGGGCAGCGCAGAAGCTGCGTCGGCGGTGAGAGGCAAGGGAGAGTGATGGGTGGAGGGTGCGCTGCTAGTGTCGTTGCGCTTTGGCCGTGCAGAATCGCGGTCTCGGCTGATGAGGAGATGAGCCTGTCGATCACGTCCGCCGAACAATTGAACAAAGCGCGTGTCCGTGTGCTGTGTGCGTGCTGGGTGCGTGCTGTATCGTGTCTGTATCGTGGCGTGGGATGGAGGTGCAGCACGAGGAAGCAGCGTGGTGGTTCAATGTCAACGGGGGGTGCGATGCTGCCGGCTGGATCTGATCTGGAAAGAGAGGAGGCAGGAAGAAATGTCTGCAGGACACGTTCTGGAAGGCTGCACGAAAGGGTACACACGCGGCACAAATCCTCCGAATGGCCACTGCCCAGTACCTACAGCATGCACCGAATGCCCTCTTTGTACTGTTCCCCGCTCGCACAGCAGCGATTGTTACGTGCGGCCTGCGTGCTTCGATTACACCGCGGTCTTCTCCGCCCCCGTCTCTGCCTCTCGTCGTACACCAGTACCAACGCAGCCAATGTAGGCACGAATCTACACGCCCATGGCTATGATAGAGCTAGCGAGTCGGTCGGCCAGCATTCTAGCGTCCTTCTACTCCTATTCGCCATATCAACTTCTCCACTTCGCTTTGCTTACCTTCCAATCATCGTCGGCTCTGTGCCCTGAGCGAACGCATTGGTCGACGACAGCTCTTCTTGGTGATGGAAACGTCGAAACAACACGGTATCCAAACACCAGCGCCGCGTTGTGGAGAGGCATCATACACAGTTCATAACCTGGAAACAAATGGCGGATCTCGCCGCCGAAACAGCCATCCACCGGGATCATCGCCGCACAAAACCTCCAACCCCTCTCAACATGCTAGTAACAAAAGTCCCTCACTGACTGACAGCATGCCTCCTTCGTATGCATACGACTACTCTCCTCGCCCATATTGATACTTAAAAAGCTTCCTCCAGACCAACACCTTCTCGGCAAAAATCTCTGACCTCTGCAGCTTCCTCAGCTTCGCTCCTTCCATTCGCGGACAGCTGCACCCCACGGCACGCTCCTAGCACGCCTCGTCCACGCTGTCGGTACTCTCACCGAACAGCACGTTGCTGCAGCCGGATGGAAGCTGAGATCTCACGCGTGCGCAACGTGATACAGATTGGATTGGGCGCGCGCTTCGCTCCGGCCTTGTTTTGCTGAATCGTCAGCACGAGCGCTTGGCTGGGACAGGAAGCATGCCCTTTTCTCCGATGTGTCGATCTTGACGCCAGTTGTTGACCGATAGCATAGCCGTGATGATTTGAGGTCGATCTGTTGATACCGTGCGCCGGTGGACTAGAACTACTTTGTAGTGATATGCTACCAGTACAGTATTGCAAGCCCAGCTCAACGCACCTTCATCATCACTTCAACAACAACAACAACGTCCATCGATACAACATCACCTGACCAAACCCATATGCGAAGCACGGCACAGCCGCGAAGCCGCGAAGCTATCCCAGCACGTCTCCACCCAATCTGCTAACCCAGCACCAACACTGCAGCTTCGCCAAAAACGGACGCGGACCTGTCTACATCTTCAGTTCCGTCTCTCTTCACATGTCGTTCAATCCATACTACAAAGTATGCGCCAAGGTACACCACCACATACCTCGACCCACGCTACGCTCCTCAGCCACATCTACGCACCCGATCCGGCATGAGAGTGAAGTATGTATTGTGTACATGTACACCATCTCAGGGTACAGCTAGGGTTGGCCGGGGTGATCTATCTCGCTTCCTGTACGATGTACACCGGCTTCTCTCGATCATGGGAATGCCATGGATTGAGAGTTCCATATCGACAGGTCTTCCTCGCAGATACAGGCTACCCTTCCATATCTTGTGAGCCACTAAGACAGTAAGCTATTGGCTGCGTTAGTCGCTTACTTTCCTCGCACAGGCTTAACATCTTCGTTGCGACGACAACAGTATTTCTAGAAGGCTAAAAGAACGCTCGAGGTCGCAGGTCTCCGTCGCGCTAACTGTGAAAGGCCTCGATCTCTGGATCCTTACAATTTTGGTTTTCCTATGACAGGGAATAAAGAGGTGTATGTGCATGCAGGCGCACCTGCCGGCATGTATGGTTCATGGCTCCGACTGGAGTTGAGGGTGTAGCTGTGGAAG
This sequence comes from Fulvia fulva, assembly GCF_020509005.1. Lineage (NCBI taxonomy): Eukaryota > Fungi > Ascomycota > Dothideomycetes > Mycosphaerellales > Mycosphaerellaceae > Fulvia > Fulvia fulva. Next base: position 3,385,116 of record NC_063019.1, read on the forward strand.
GTGTCAGTGGCTGTTGCGAGTTCAGCGGCTGTAGGAACGAAGATGCGCGCCGTGTATTGCAATGCATGAACCAGTCAGTGTGACAGTTTTGAGAGGTGAGAACAGGTGTATCGTGGAGAGTGCGTGACTTGTGGAAAGACATTATACATTAGATTATCCTGATATCGTGGTGGGTCATGCTCTCATCATCGCATCACGTTCCCATCTCTTCCTGCCCAGATGTACACTCCATCCTGAATAGTAGCAGGCGGAATCGCTCATGTTCATCTTCATCATCAGTCACGTCACATAGCCATCTCCTCCTGCAAGCGTCGAAGCTGTTCTGCATCATCATCATCATCAAGATCATCATGCATCACATCCGCAAGGGTCTGTACATCTGTACGGCTATTCATAGTCTCTGCGAGAGACATCTGCTCAGCAAGCTCATCTTCTTGGGCCGCAGCATTGGCCTCATCCCGTTCAGTATCGAAGCCACAAGACATGCGTTCCCGCATATGAGCCAGTTGTTCCTGGAGTGAAGGTCGAACAACTGTGGCTTCCCACTTCAGATCGATGCGTCCATCTGCATGTCTGCGAACGACCCAAGCTCGAAAGGCGGGTCCGAGGATGAGTTCTTTGAGCCGCGGTAAATATTTAAAGACTTTCTCAGTGACGTGAGCTTGTGCGGCAGTCATGGTCTCTGTATAGAGAGGCGTAGTCCAAGTCTGCAGTGTCTGTACTCTGACGAGTTTGCTGGCGTCTGTCATCTGCAGCCTTTCGAGGTGCTGGAACTTTCGCAAGACGGATAGTCGGTCATCCAAGTTGGAAGTGCAATTGCCGGATAGCATGCCTATGCTGCGGATCCTAGGTAGTGCTGCGAGCACTTCGTGTAGTGTGTCGCTGTGCCACGGGGAGTGCAGTGCAAAGTGCTGAAGATTGTCAATGCTAGCGACAGCCTCAATCAGACGTGTAGTAGGAGATTTCTTGTCGCGGGACACCACAACCCAGTCATTCGTGCTGAGTGCCTGGAGATCCGGACATTTGGGGATAAGCCAGTCCATATTCGGAGACAAGATCAATTCTGTTATGCCCTCGAGCCTTACGTGGACGTCTTCTACAACCGCTTGAAGTGCGAGGGCACTCGATTCGGTGGCCGTGATATCAAGGACTCGCACATGCTCAAGACTTGACACAGTTTCTAGGAGCTCCCTCATGAGGATCCAGTGATGCTTAGACATATCTGTAGCGCCCTCCAGCCATAGATCAATTTTGAGCGATTTGGTATAGCACCGTACACCGTCCGGGCTCCTGATCGCTCGTAGTGCTTGTGAGAGCTTCGATGCACTCCAGCTAGGACCAAGATGAAGCCTTCTCAGGATACGCGCTTCTGCCAAGCCACGAAGTCGTTTGCTGACAGTAGAGAATCGGACGACATCGCTGAGTTTGTGGGTTAGGAAGCCTGCCTGGAATGCGTTCTCCACATCAAACTGCTCTAGATGGTCGAGCACGATCAGGAGGACGTCGTCCAGCAGGCAGTCCAGCGAAGGGCGATTCTCAGCGCTAATCTGGGCGTTGGTGTGTTGGGTCCATAAGCTGCGGTATAGCTGCGAGAGGGATTCAGAGAATGTGAAGAGTCGAGTAAGGGATTCCATCGTTTGATGTTCTGGAACTTGTGGGTGATCAGTGTTCATGGGGGCGAGTAGTTACGAGTTGAAGAAAGTGGATGCCTCAGCAGCTGAATAGGCAGCATCTTTGCAAGCTGATTAGCTGTCAACTTGATGCCAGCCGCCGTGCCTCGCGCACGCTCATCAGATGACCGATGGGAGTGACTTTCGCGATGATGGCGTCTTCGCAAGGACGTCGTGACTATCGATGATGGTATGGGCAGTATGATAACGTACAGAAGTGAAATGTTGTTGGAGAATGAAGATGCTCTCGGAACCTCGGGCCGTGTCCCGCACTAAAACATCGATTCCTTGATTGAGCGCAACGACCGACGAGCGCTAGCCACACCGTAGCGACGTGTGAGCTTGCGAACACTCGAGCGTAGGTAGTGGCGTTAGCGAGGAGGAAGTGGAGCTCTATATCAGCCTTAGGAATTCCTTGGCGCCCTTTTGATTCGCTAAAATCAAGTTGCTGGAATCTAACTAATTGAAGTCACGTATGTGCCTTCCATAAAGGCAGATACCTCGGGCAGCTATCACAACGCGCCGTAGGCACTGCTATAAGGGTTAGAAAACTGTGCTTACGTCAAGCAGATTGCAACATATAGGAGTTAAGCCCCGTAATATTAGCTAGGCCGGTGAGAGAGCTCCACTCCGTCGTTACGCTCACACTTGTGGGTCTCACAGGCCCATACAGCACATTTTACATCACCGACCATGTACGTGACAGCCACGTAATCGCTACGCTGAGCACTGGAGAGCGGATTGCATCCGCCTTTCATCGAGCTTACCGGCATCATTTACCGGCATCAGGGAAAGCATGGCTACGTCGAGTCTGCACAAAAGCTTGGTAGGCGGAAGACCTTGGCTACGATGTCTGAGTCCATTGTCATGGCCCGTACTACACCCTTGTTACTACGCGGAATTAACCCATCTCCAGTCGCTGGAGTGGACGGCACTACCACAACACACTATCTGCCTGCACGCTTCACGGCCACAAGTGCTCCTGGGCTTCCACGTTTCGATGTGAGAACCCGGTCAAGAGCCAACGATAGAGCACCTCTATCCGCACCGGCTCTTCAGATGGCGCGGGAAATCAAGTCACGGGAGATGGACCCCTTTCAAAGGCCTCCGGGATGCTCCAGCAAGGCGAAGTCAATGCAGACATCATTCGTGTTTGTCTCTTAGGTGCGATCGATCTAATGCCTACCAAGGGATCGCGCAAGGAGCGCAAAGAGTGGCTGCGAACTTTACGACCTCCTTTCGCTGCCACTATATTGTAGTATGTCTGGGCTCACAATGACACCTGGCTCTCGTTGGGGGGAGACGAGGCGGCTATGTCCGCTCTCTGTTACTTTGCCATCGCGGAAGACCTCGAGGATTTCATTCTCAAGTGGATGACAGTAGAAATCGACGCCAGTTCCGCTGCTTCGAATGAGCGGCAACCGCACCAATGGCGGGGTGCTCTGCTTCGCGAACTCATGATAGCTCAAGCCTTCCACGCGGGGGGCCGCAGCTTGGACATTGCTCTGAACACCCTTTTCCGTGCTAGTGATCTTAGGGAGCAGAGCAGCTCATCCTCGTCTGCCCGGCACTTAAGCTTGTTCCCAGCAGTCGTGCAATTGAGCAACCTGTTGAAGACTGGCAATTGGTTTCGCACAGACCCACGGCTGTTCGAGCGCCTGCAGTCAATGAATATCTCAGAGATGGAAAAGAGAAAGGAACAGAAAGGACTAGATGCTGCATGGTCTATCGCCAGTCTGGCGCTTTATCACCCCAAGCAGCCAGATGCAAAGCTTGCTGTCAAGTATCTGCAAGAGCGGGAGCGACAACGCGGGTCAGCGCCATCTGCGAAGCTCGCCAGAAATGCGTACAAGACGTTCTTGTTACGGACCAGAGCAGTGGCTGCCACAAATAACGAGCACGAAAACGCTGCCTGGGTGATTCAGGAGTACGAGCGACTATTTGGAGAAAGTATTCCGCCTCGCAATCGCCTCGCAATCGCCGTAAGATAAGACGCTGGAACTCAGACGAGACTAACCTCACGCCGCCGATACCGATGAGGTTCTTGCGACACGAGACTTTACGGATCCGTCGGTAGACATATCTAGAGAACCCTACAAGCTGACCGTGGAGGCTCAGCCGGTATTGAAGATTCGCGGAGAAAGAGATCGAGCATCGCAGCAGAATTGATCGGTCAAGTCAGCCTGTTCAGGAGGTAGTGATAGCTGTCTCACCAATCAAAGACCGGACGGCGGTCTGTCAAAGACCCTGAGAGGAGCATCGCAACTCATTGAATCGTTGAAACCATTACTGACCACACAGCAAAGCTCTCGTGCGGTTGTCACGGCGGCAAACCCTGATGTACACTCCCTTGCTTGCCTGGGAGGAGAAGGTGCTCGGTCTGCGCGAGCTCTCAACGCCAATAGTGTCATCCTGTAACGCGAATTCACTCTGAACCATGCCATACCAACTCAGGCCGTTGGTTGAGACAGATACCATTCTCTGCTCTCGATCCAGCAGCGAAGGATGCAACGAGGCTACGACATGCTTCTCGGCGATTCCATAGCTGCGCACAGCAAGATGCTGGACGATGATTTGTGTAATCCGTTCCTCATTACTACGATACAGCGCTTGACCTCGAAAAGATCATGTGGAATCAAACATCATCCGGTACTGCTCGCGCTTCGAGAGACAGCCTAGATCTCCAAGACCGATGCCTGAGAGAGCAAGGCGAGTACTCATTCATTGAGAGGCAATCGTGCGTCTTCGTCCACGTTGCACCAGCCCAGACCGTCGGCCTGGTTGATGCATGATCATAGTCTTCGCTATCAAGTATATCGCAAAGCCCAACACTCCAGCGCGGACACGCACCGAGAAACGAGAAGCTCAGTGCCGTCGAGCCGAACACCAAGACCGTGCTTGCTATAAACAAGGAGCACGCAAGCTGAAATCTTGAGATCTGGCCCTATTGCTTCGAGATCTTGACAAGACGAGACCTTGTTCGTGCCCGGCTCAAGCCGTGGATTGCGGAGATATTGCTCATATGCACGACTCTGACGCCAGAATGCTGGCTACCAAGGTTTGGAGTGCGGTCTGTCAGAGATGCTTCCGACCCTGCCGGGCAGCACAACCTGGTCGTCGATCCGATGGATGGACACAACCACAGTAGATCCTTCGAGCCTTGCGAGCCCTCGACTATGGCCTATTTGTAGATATGCGCCTGGGCTTTCGTACTTACAGGCTTTCCAACAAAGAATCATTGCTCTGTCAGAGAATAGTGTGCTGTTGGTCACCTCTCAGAAGCACAAACGCTATACGACTGGAGCCTGACTCGCGCGGACAGCACATACCTCACAGCAGGGTTGTATGCGGTGAGAATCGATCAACTCTCAGGGGTGACCACCTGTATCTTGAAGCAGGCCAAAACAACTTTCATGGCGCATACTCAACTGTTGCAAGATGTGGCATCTTCCCAGCACAGTCGGCCTTGGCCGCCACGTCCCATATATATGAAAGCCGCGCAGAAATAACGATGGCGCAATACAGAGTGTCCAATACGAAACCATTGGCTCCCTAAGATTCTCGCCATGGCTACCAGCATAGATCTGGAGAAGCAAAAGACGCATAATCAGCATATCGAGAAGCTTCCCCAACTCGAACGGGTGGACAATCTCTCACAGGATAGCGAAAAGCCCGTCTCCACAGATTACGCTGGCGCACATGCGAAGACAGATCCCGAGGAGATCAAATTGGTGCGCAAGCTGGACACATGGATCACGCCGACGCTGTTCTCGATGTTCTTTTTGAACTATCTGGTATGTTTGAGTCCTTCGTCTTGCGACGGCAGATGCTGATTCATTCTCATTTGCAGGACCGCAATGCTATCGCTCTGGCACCACTAGATGGCATCAAAGATGAACTCAATCTCACTGGTAGTGAGTTCCAGACCTGCGTCTCGATCCTCAACGTTGGCTATCTGCTTGGCCAAGTACCCAGCAACATGATCATTACGCGGGTGAGACCTTCACTCTATGTGCCAGGCTGCATGGCTGCGTGGGCTGTGGTCAGTACGCTCACCTGCGTTGCAAACGACTTCAAAGGCTTGGTGCTCTGCAGATTCTTCCTCGGCATCACGGAGGCTCCCTTCATACCAGCGGCAATGTATCTCCTCTCGGTCTTCTACACTCGCAAAGAGCTGGCGATGAGAGTATCGCTGCTCTTGTGTGGTAGTGTGCTGTCTACAGCCTTTGCCGGTCTCATTGCACTCGGTATATTTGAGTTGGGAGGCCAGTCTGGGCTCACGGGCTGGCGTTGGTATGTTTGACCTCTTCACTTCTCGATAATAGACGTGCTCACACAACGTAGGATGTTCCTGATCCAGGGAGTGATCACTTTTGCGGTAGCAGTAGGCTCTGCTTTCACTCTGCCAGACGAGCCATTAACGACGAAATGGCTCACTCCAGAACAACGCACCCTTGCCCACAACAGGATCCTCGACGACACGGTCGAAGCACAAGCCAGCACTAGCAGCTGGCAAGGTCTGAAAGATGCCGCCAAAGACTCAAGACTATGGATCTTCACCCTCGCGTTGCATGCAGAACGTGTCACGTTGAGCTTCAAGGTAGGCGGACTGATCCTCCGTGGCTGGAATACCATGATTGACAACGATTAGAACTTCCTACCGCAAGTCATCGAGACCCTAGGCTTCGACCGTGCCATAACCCTAGCACTCATCTGCCCACCATACCTCGTCGCAGTCTTCGTAATGGTCGGCTGGTCCTGGAGCTCCGGGCATTTCAACGAGCGGACCTGGCACATCTTCATCGGCAAGTCCGTCGCAGCCATCGGGTTTATAATCGCAGCTGCGACCATGAACCTGGGAGCTCGATACTTTGCCATCATACTCTTTGTAGGGTCTATCAATGCCGTCGATGGCATCCTCTTCGGCTGGGTAAGTTGCACGGTTCATACTGCTAGCAATGCGCATGACGCTGAATTTTGATAGATCGCCGTGACTTGCGGCCAGACGAAGGAGAAGAAAGCATCAGCGCTTGCTCTGTCAAACGCTATTGCCACTGCCGCCATGATTTGGAGCCCGTACTTGTACACTGACAAGCCCCAATACGTGAAGCCGATGGTGACGAATGCATGTCTTTCAGTGTTTGTGGCGGCTTGTGCTCTGCTACTGAAGTGGATGCTCAAACGAGCGAACAAGAAGTTGAAGGAGCAGAATGCTGAGGCTTATTTGTTTTACGCTTACTAGATCCTGCACTGCTGTGACCAGACACTGTTTACGAATTATGATCATGTCCACCACCAACACGGGACATTTCTGACGGCGGTGGCTTTCACATCTTCACATGCCGCTTCGCCACCACAAGCCTCATACCCCGGCGGAGGTTCTCCTGCTGCGTACCGAATCCACCAGTCCGCCGTCGAAAACCCTTTCGCCCACTTCGAATTCTCTGAGGCATGGTGGGCAGTACGGCCCTAGGGGCATGGATATTTTACGAGGAGTTTTTGTCGGCCGGCTGCTGAGGTGGGCCAGTGGCTTGGGAGTCTGGAATGTTGGTGAATGATATAACGATGCTTGTTGGAGGCGCTGGGTAGCTGTGATACAGTAAATATGTCGCAGCTGGGCTGATGGAAGATTTATTCGGTGGTCGGGTGGCTAGTGTCGGTGCCGGGTAATCGTGCTGCGCTAAAGAAAAAACACCCATGCAGCGTGTCAGAGACGATGAGTAACGCGGCGAAGTAGTCAGTAGCGACGTTCGCAAGGGTCAGAGCATTCTTTTTCATCCCCTGGAAGACGAAATGTAAGTGATCGTCGATGATAACATACATAGTTATTGCTAACCGACTGTCCCTCCATCCATCCGTGACATCGCCTCAGCAGCTGATTGATGGTGGTATAGCGCACAAGCAATATGTGCGCGCGAGAGGCGAGGCAAAAGGGGTATTACAAACACACAAAACACAACAAAGCAGCAAAACCTGCCCACCGATGGCAAACCAATCTTCCCTCCTTTTCGCTTTCTTCTCACATAGCGCCTATAATAATCCCAATTTCAATCCGCATTTCTGTCATGCCGTGCCTCGTGTCTGTTCCGCTCCGCTCGCTTCCCCAAAAACGCCTGGTAGGTATGATAAGGACAAAGTATCGTATCGTTGCTGTACGTAATGTGCCCGCGTCACGAAGTCGAGTCGTGTACAGCGATGAAGTATCATCGGAGAGAAGCGCGGCTGGTCGTTGGTATTCAGTGTAGTGTTACATCACAACCACTCCAGACATGCTTTGGTGGTGTGAGTGTCGAGGGATTCGTGCGAGCAGATGACGGGCGGTGTGCTTCTCCTAGAAGCAGTTCAGGCCGCTCTTCTTCTTTTTCTTGCCGGCGTTGAGCTCTTGCATGCGTTGCTCGAGTGCTTGCCGTGCACGTTCCGCGCGGACACGCATCTCACGCTCTTCCTCGACAGCCTGTAAACTGGCGCGGGAGCTGCTACGCTCCTTGCGCAGACCAACCAGTTCGTCTTCCAAGCTGTTGCACTTCTTGCGCCAGTTCTCCATTTCGGACTTGGTGCGGTTTGCAGAAGTCTCCAGGTCCACCAGTGCCTCCTCGAGGGTGGCGGTGAGCTGCTTCTCGGCGAACAGATGCTTCTCGATGGTCCTGATTCTTGACTCTTGCTCTTCCACGAGCTTCTCCATGTGAGAATCTGGTTGCTGAGAAGTATGGCGTGAAGTGGGTGGCGAACCATTCGTCGGCGTTGGTGAGGTAACCCGCTCAAAGCCATTCGAAGGATTCCCAGTGAGCGGCGAACCTGGCAGGGGAGGAAGTGGTATGGATGGAGGAGGTGTAGGCAATGCCGTGGCGCCCGACTTGCGATTGGCTGCAGTCGGGTTACCTGAGCCCGAGCCTGTCCGACCCAAGGCAACGCCGGCTGCATCTGGCGACAACGAGTCGCGGTTATAGTTGGACGAGTTGTTAGACGCCAACGACATGTGCTTGTATGCCTCGAGTTGTTGCTGTGGAAGAAGGTCAGCATAGGCCTCTAACAGCTGCCTTTGATGTTCACAACTCACTTCAAGTTGCCGAGCTCTCGCCTTCTGCTCTTCAAGCTCTCTCTCCAATTCCATGCGAGCTTGCACAGTCTCGGACTGCATCGTCGACAATCGCTTATTAGTCGCTTGATGCGAGTCGTAATTTGAGTTGAGCTGCTCCTCAAGCTCGTCGACAAGCGCGGCCGCTTTGTTGTATTTGTCCGTCATTTTCTCAAGGTTGGTCGCCTTCTCCTCGCTTACTACCTTGAGTTGACTCATCTCATTTTCCATCTCAACAGAGCGATTGAGGGCGCTCTGGAGCTCTTCCTGCACTGCTTTTAGCTCGTTGGTCGTCTTGAGATGTCTGCTGTGCAGATCTTTGCCTTCGTCCACGAGACCCTTGATCTGCTCGTGTAGCTGGGACGAGTCGGTCTTGTAGCCCAAGGCTGATGAAGCATTACCCAACAGACCTGTAATCTCGCCATGGGCATTCTCCAATTCCTTCTGCAGGTCAGCTGTGACCTGCTCATGCTGCTCCTCAAGTGCTGCGTATCTTGCTTGTTGCTCCTCCATCTCCTTAGTATGGGAAGCCTGCAATGATTCGAGACTCTCTTGATGAATTGTCATGGCCGACTTATGCACCTGGAGCTGGTTCTCGAGGTTCTTGACCAATTCTTTGTGGGTGGTGAGCTCCTTCTGCGTCAGCTCGTGCGAGCTTGAATTGTCGTCAACCTGCTCAAGGATGTTCGCATATGCTTGCTGCAATTGCTCCAGCCTGTGGACTCGCTCATCGGCGATCTTTCTATGCTCCGTGACCTGTGTGTTCAACGTCTCGACAATCTCTCTGTGCTTGGCGCGCTCCTGCTCCAGCAGCTCAGTTTCACTGAGCCCACCGTTGGTAGATCGTGCTCCAGCAGTCTTCTCAGCATTGCGCAGTGACTCCTGCAAGTCCGTGATTGTGTTGAGCAGATTCGCTTGCGACGTTGTCATGGTGTCCATAGCGTCTCTGTGCTTGGTCTCCCAAGAGGTAAGCTCTTCTTTGAGCTTCATCACCTCCTCGTTCTGGACCAGTCGAGAGAGTCTGTTCTCGGCACCACCCGTTGCCTGTCTGCTTCCGAAAGTGAGCTCTTTGGGCAGCTCCATCGGTGTGACCGGGAAGTTGCCAGGCATCTCGGAGTGTATGCTCTCGTCGACCGGAGTTGGCAGCTGATTCGAGGCCAGCATTTGCTGATGCTCGGCAAGCGTCGTCTTGAGCTTGTCGACCTCATCCTGCAGCTCCTTCTCGCGCGCTGCGTTCTGCTCATGGAGGCTTCGGATCTGGCTTTCGCTTTCCATAAGCTGGTCTCGCATTTGGCCAATGACAGTGAAGTCAACAGCAGAAGCCGATGCTGCCGCCATGGTTGATCGCTCGCGTGTCAGGCCAGCAATAATCTGTTGCTTGTTCTCCATCTCCTTCTTAAGGGTACCGAGTTCAGCTTCCAGAGATGTGACCCTTTCGGAACGGGCATGAAGCTCAGTCATGACCAGGCTCAAGTGCTGCTCGAAGCTTTGTCGCACATCCGCTTGATCCTCAAAGTTGTTCAGGACCAAAGTCTTCATGGACACGTACGATCTGGATGCACGATCAGTATTGTGTCCCAAGAGTTCGTCAGATCTACGGCGCCAGGCGTGCTTTGGCTGGAAGCTGGGCGATGCAGGGAACGTGGGCGAGGCAGAGCGGTTGGCGTGTTGTTGCACCTCCTTCTTCAACTCTTCGACTTGGCTCAATGTCGATTCGTGGCGTTGGGCCAAGCTCATGTAGTTCTTGGTCAGTTCGGTCACGGAGACCTCCTTTTCTGCGTGCAGCTTGCGCAACGTCTCCATTTCCTGCAGCACATCTTCGTGGCCACCAGCAAGCGGCACTTGCGCCGGGTCAACGTCCCGCTGAACCTTGATGTCCGGGGGGTTGTTGCTGCGATCACTGCTCGAACTCTGCGGTGTCTTGTCGATGTCTGCGCCAGAACTCGACTGCTCCCGCGAGGACAACTCCTGCGAAAATGAGCGCGAGGATGAAGGCTGTCCGTCTGTAGCCTTTCCCTCGTCCTCCATCCCCGCCTCCGCTAAAAAAGAGCTTCGGTTGCTGCTCTCGGCATCCGCTTGTGGAGTCTTTGGTGCCTCCTTGTCGTACTCCAATTTCGCCAGTGTCTCCAGTGCAGTACGGTACTTCTGTTGGAGAATACTGTAGTCTGTGAGAACAGCCTCATGGTCTGATCGCAGCTCGAAGAACTCTGACGATAGGCTCTCGAGCTTCTCTGCCATAAACTCGTTCTGGTCAGGGCTGCTAGCGTTCTCTGGTGCAGGCAACACGTTATCAGGAACGTCAGAACCTGCCTGGTCCGCATTGGTGTGAACGCTGGTTGGTGATTCTGTGGTTCGAAATGGATCGTAATTGTCAGCGTGGCCGTTCAGCTCGGGGCTCACTGAGCGCGAGTGCACGCCATTCGTCTTTGGCTGTTGTGCTCGGTCGCCGTCCAATTCGCCCAGAAGATTGTCGAGTCGGCCAATGCTCCTCTGTCGCTCCACGACATGTTCCAGACGGTCAATCTCGCGCTGCATGATCTCTTGATCTTGCTCCGCCTCTGCAAGACGCTCTTCGAGTGTGGATATGTAATCTTCGGCGCCGACTTCGCTTTCACGCACACGCAGAAGCTCCTTCCTAAGCTCAGCGATCATGGTGTCCTTGCGCTCCTCTTCTCCGGTCGCGCCTTCCATCTTGTCCTCGAGATCACGAGTGTACGAATCATAGTTCGCCTCACGCTCCATGTACTTTGAGACGCGTGCCTGCAGTTGCTGCTGGATTGTGTCCATGTATGCGATTCGGGTTTCCTTCTCCATGAGTGTGCTTTCGGTGCTTGCCAACGATGCGCGCGTCTTCGACAGCGAACTCTCGAGGCTTTGAATGGTCTTCTCATACTCCAGAACCACAGCTTCGACAGCTTCCGCGAACGAGTTCGACCTCTTGATACGCTCGCTTGCATTCTCCCCGATAGCTTCGTTCAGCAACGGCGTATCTGCGCTTTCGCTGTCCCTGCTTTTGGAGATCTCTGCAATGAGCTTCGCGTGTCTTTGACTGAGCGCATTGTAGTTCTCTTGCATGTCCATGAGCTGTGTATGAAGCTCGGCCTCCTTTCCGCCACGTCGTTCGGGTCGATCGCTCTTCTCGACGGTCTTGTCGGTTCGATCGATTTGGCCACGTAGGAAACTGACTTCTGCGCGAAGTCGGTCGATCGCTGCTTGTTTGTCGCCTTCTTCGTGCGTCTGCTGGATGATGGGCTTGCTCTGAATCGCTCGTGCGCGCTGTGCGTAGTGGACGGTGTTGAGGGTCTCGCTGAGGTGGAATATGGCCGGTGTGACACACGCAACCATGAAAGTGATGGCATTGCCTCCCAAAGAGTCTTGTAACAGCCGCGTGAGCTTCGAGTCGCGATACGAGATGTGTCCTTGACCTTGCTTCGTAGAAAGCTGTGAGATGACCTTGCCCAGACTCGCGAGGCCAGCGTTGATCGAGATACCCTCCTTTGCTCGGTCGCCAGTTGCACCAGTGTTCTTCAGACGTTCACTGCCAGCCAAATCCACAAAATGCAACTTGCTATCGATTGTGACGATGCCGTCACCATTCTGAGCAGCGGCAGCGGCCAGGGTCTCTACTGGCATCGATCTCCGCTTGTCGAGTTTCGGTGTAGGTGGCACGGCTGCGTCCGACTTCTTCTGTATGAGCTGAAGACTGAAAACAGCATGAGATCGGGAGGAACGAGCGTTGATTGCCGTGGCATCCGTTTGTCGAATCGACGAACCGAAGTTGAGGGCGTTGAGCACATCTTCAGCTGAATTGATTGGAACCTGGGTCAATCCGGTAAGCATGATACGGCCTTTGGTATCTTCTCGGATCGCGATCGTAGCTCTGTCCTGATGCGGCACCGACTCCGGTACGAGCAGGTCTCGTAGTTGCTCGTGGTAGATCTCGACGTATGTTGCCCGTAGTTCCCAGTCTTTTGAGCCAGCGTTGGCAGCCTTTGCAAGGCTTCCCAACGTCGGTAAGGGTTGGGTCGAGTATCGCTTCGGTGTCTGGAGGCCCGATTGTTTCGGGGGAGTACCACTGAGTTTATCGAACAAGAGCTGGGCTGCGCGTGGTACAATGCCTTGATTCTCTGCCATGTCTTGGTCCTGCGGTCCTGATGTACCCATCGTGTAGGACTTTCCAGCGCCTGACTGGCCGTACGCGAGAATGGAGACGTTGTAGCCCTTGACAAAGGACGAGACTCCGTCACTGACATACTCCCACACTCCATCCTGGGTGGTGTCTTCGTCAAAGACGCGGTCGAATACAAAGAGCTTCTTGTCGTGGTTCTGTGTCTGGACGAGGAGGTTTGTGCGGTTGGAGACTTCGCATGTGCTCTCTCGAAAGCGCTGTGGTATGAGGTCGAATCCAGGGTCGGAGGGTTTCAGCGGCGGTCGTACCCGTACAGCTAGTTGGTGAAACAGTCAGTACAGCGTACCAAGGTATCGTCGTCGTCGTCGCCGTCGCCGTCGTCGTCGTCGTCGCGTGCCATGTGGTGCCATGCTGTATACATACCAACTTTGACCGCGGTCTTGGTGCCCTCGTCGTCGCTGATCCGGCTGGCGGCATCGGCGATGCGACTCGAGTTGCGGGCATGCTGTCGCATGGTCGCGGAGTTGCGCCGTTGACCGTTGGGTGCGAATGTGGTGGTGGACGGGGAGGTGGAAGAGGAAGCGTCGACATGGGAAGCAGGAGGCTCCATTGTCCCCTGCATGGCTAATCTGTCGGTCGAGATCCTTCCGAGCTGGCAGAGCAGGGGCGGCACAAGCGAGCAAACGTCGCCAGGCCTCTTGAGTGGTGGTGAGGCCGCGCGGAAGTTGGTTGCAGAGGCCGAGAGTTGGAGTTGTCAGGGATATGTGGCAAAGACTGACAACAACACGGCGGACAGTCTCGTGCTGTTATTGCGCACGACCGTCCGCGAGAAGTGCACCCGCGCGCGACTCGTATGGCATGGAAAGTGTCGAGACTCGAGAGAGGGTGCAAGGGTGGAACAATTGATGGCAGGGGACTTGAGCTTGGGTGTTGGCGCAGCGCTGATCAAGCATAAAAGCCGCCGCCACCGACACCCACAGTGACAGTGACAGTGACAGTGAATGCAAACAATGGGATATGGCGGTGACGAGATGGAAGTGGGAGTGGTGGTGAGTGGGAGACGTCGACGCGCGCAACTGTTGGCGCTATTCATCCATCAGGCGACGCGCAACAGGAAGGTCGGTGTTTCTTTCCGTCGGCGCCTTCCAGCTAGCGGTCGTCGGGTGGCGGAGCAAGCTACCTAGATATCCACTCCACTCTGCCTCCTGCATGAAACGCCTTATGAAAGCCAGCAACATGAAACACACTCTCCAACGCCATACTTCAGCTTTCCAGCCTCGACTCGCGCCCGCAGGCAGCACTTCACTGACCACGCGCCGCACGATTGCTGCCACCGCAAACACTGACAGCTAACGGTGTGGCATACATGTCGTTCCATCATAAGATGAACTTGTGTCAGCACCAGGAACAAGAAACAACAGCACAGCTCTAGAAGCTGTCTCGCTCACACGTTTGTGTTTGTGTTCGTGTTCTTGTGCTGGCGGCCGACGGAACCAAGTTCCTATCGGAGCTTCTCGGAAAGATCGTCTCACCTCGGCTGGACCCCGACTGGAAGCAGTGGAACCGTGGGAACTAACTGACCTGTCGAAACCGGGCATACGCCAACGTTCGCCCCGCGAAGCACTCCTCACTAACAACCAGAAAGGCACGAGGGTCGCGCTGATGATAGTCTGAGGCTCTTGTCGGCCACTTTGCACCACTTGGCTGCATCCACAGTCGACTTCCCCTATCCAGTCCAAGCTCGAGCTCGACTTCTTTCATCGGCTCTTTCTCTCTGTTTCCTGGTACGCGGTAACATCTTTCCACACGGGGCGTCGGCGCTGGGCGCTTTGTTTCGAGCCGTTGGAAGTCTATCTTCACTTACTCCATACACACATTCGGCAATCTCACCACTTCCTCCCTGCGCTTGCGCCGAGCTATCGACGAGACAGCTCGCCATGCATTGAAAAGGAGCTGTCACGAACAAGTATTCGACGCCATTCTCTTGTGGTTGGTGCATGTTCTTCGGACTTGATATTGTGCCGCAAAAATGTCAAAAACAGCTTCAACCGACATCATCCAACTCTTCCACGCGCTTTATTACTGGCAGCATGCTTGCAACCACGAAGATACAGTACCAGCTGTGCCGCTGCTCAATCAAAGCTGAGTAATAGCCTTGTCAACCATTCAACGGTACAAGGCCGAAAAGCTCGCTCTCGTACGGCTCCACTGGAAGGGAGATTGTTCGACTCACTCCACACTTATCGTACTGTGCGAGCATAGCCGCGAAGAAAATGCTGTTCAGCTTGCACAGCCCTGGGCGCTTTGCAATAATGATTGATCAATTAACCGTGTGATGGCTTTGTAGAACAGCTGACGCAAATGGCTACAGCGCCATTGTAAAGACCGTTTACTGTTCAGCTAACTAACATTGTCCTCTCTGATTTTCTCCCCCTATGTAGCCCAAAAAGAACGACAGACGCAGATCCAACTCAAGCCAATACACTACTTACTACCCACTCCCTTTCCAGCCATCACGATCCACCCCTTAGGAAACCGTACACAACACGGCAAAAACCTTGGTCGGCGTCCCGAAATCACACCCATTGTTATACCCAAACAAATCCCCAACCGGCTTCTTTCCCTGCGGATCCGAGAACGCCTGGCACTGCACCTTCTGAATCTGCCACTCGCAGTCTTCGCAAGGGTCGTTGTCGGGGAACTTGATTTGGCTGCAGGTTGTGTCGTAGGGGTAGAGTGTGTTGAGGGGGATGGAGTATTGGTCGTTGTCGAAGTGGAGGGGGATTTGGTTGGAGACTGGGAGGGGGTTAGACTGGGTGGAATTGATGGGATTGATTAGTGGGGGGGGGGGGGTGAGGGGACGTACCACTGAAGGAACCCTTGTAGAAGCCGCCGGCGGTGTTGGCGGTGTGGGAGCTGTGGGAGCCGCTGTTGTGGTTGCCGTATTCGTCGGAGCTTTGGTAGTTGTAGCTTTGGGAGCTGCTTGACCAGGTGTGCCATTGGCCTAGAGATGGCACTCAGACGTCGCTCTTGTAAGGTCATGTATTGTGGTGCAAAACTTACCGTTGACGTGGTACTGCCACTGCTGTTCATTACATCTCATCTGGTGGCCATCCCAAGAACCCGTCTGGCCATCTTTACATGAACTGTGGAAGTTGTAACCTATGCATCGCTCGCTAGTCAGCACCAATTTCAAAGCATTCTCATACCCATAAATAGTACTCACCACCATTTCCACCACCATTTCCACCACCATTTCCACCCCTTCCTCCACTCCTACCTCCTCCTCCTCCTCCTCCTCCTCCTCCACCAACACGACGGTTCGTAAATCCGCCACCGTACCCACCGCGTCCACCGCCTTGGCCCCAGGAAGCATGTTGACCGATTTGACCGCGTCCTCCTCCTCCTCCTCCTCCTCCTCCATGACCTCCGCTGCCACCGGTGTAGCTGTCATAGTTGTAGCGTCCACTTCCACCTCCATGGCCTCCTCCGCCGCCGTAGTTCTGCAGGTGGTCGCCACATTCGCCGCATTCTTCGCCTTGGGTAGCTTGCTCGCTGGCGAAGGCGAGCAGGACGAACGCCGCGGTCAGGAGGGCTGGGATATACATCGTGCTTGAGGAACGAGCGTAGCGGTACTAGCGGAGAGGATTGGTGTAGGAGGGACGATGGGAAGCGGGTATCTTCAGATGTGTGCAGCGAGCGAGTGGCTTTGCGTTGAGGCCTTGAGGACTGCAGGGAGATGATGGAGAAGAGGCGCTTGCTTGGATGGCTGATGATGGATGGAGAGGGTTTTGAGGACCTTTATGTATGCGCCTCGCGTCCCACGCCTCTGGACTCAACGCACTCGACTGCTCAATGCGAGAGAGACGGCGAGAGCTCGTGCCCCTTCCACCACTTGCATAGCCCCGTAACTTCACGATGCGCAGATACGAACACCTCATATGACGCCTGAGCCACGGATGCATGCTCAATAAGTCTTCCATGTCAGGTCCAAGTGTGTTGACCGGAGGTCAAAGCACTATAGGCAACATCAGCCTGAACCACCTGTTAGGACGAGATCCATGGATACTGCCGCCTGCAGACGCATAGAGACAACCTATATGGAGCTCCCCATCCATTCTCCATCCGTGCAGAAGTGCTCTGGACGGCAAGTATAGACTGACACGAGAGCACCGACATGGGTTGCGAACGAATGCGAGGAAGGCTTATACAGCTCACCGTATCAGGGCATCTTCATTATCCGATCCAAAAGTAGCAAATCTGCAGTAACGATGGCATCTGCAATTCAGGTATCTTCCCATGACAGTAGTTCGTGTCGCGTAACAGGAGGCCGAAATTGGATTACAGACACAAGGCCCGGCACGGCGTGGCATCGGTGCTTGGGTGGATATTCCGGGCGTGAGCAGTTGATGGTACTGTAGCTACTGTAGCTACCGACCGTGGTTCGTCACATGCTTGGGCGGCGTATAGGTGTGAAGAATGGGCTAGAAGCTGTGATGAGCCCTTGTCTCGATGTCTATTCTGAGTTGATAGATCCACTGCAAGGGCGCCGATTGGTTGGGGTGACAGGGTTGGTTCTAGGGAGCGGATAGTCCGGAGGGCGTTCCAGAACATGTGGTCGACACGTGATCGTGGTGGAACGTCAGTCGTCCGTGTGCCTGCGATATACATGTAGCCCGACAGGCTATGGTCGAGTCAACTTTGTGTGTGGCGCTGCGCCTTCGTTCAAATCTCAATGCATCTTTGCCCAGCTCAATGGCACATTCAGCATCGAGAAGCGACGACAGTCATCTGCGGATGTGCCGGTAACGAAGCTGCATTGGTCATATCGTAACAATAGTAAGACGCGCATTCTTGCTAGGTTGAGTACACCGTGTGCGCTTCGTAGCTCGGGTCAGCTTGGAGTCCGTAAGATTCGAAGGAAAGGAGACGAGCTCAACAAAAGCTCGATCTTGCTCAGGTTCTGAAACAGGTACGAAAACCTTAGTCGTAGTTGTCGTGCGGTCTAACGAGCAGAGGTGAATGAAGAATGGATCAGAGGACGAGGCCAGTAGTACATCAAGTCGTTGCGGTTGCGGTGTTCTTCGCGGTCGCTGTACTGGCCCTCGAGAAGTGTCGGCCCCAGTGAAAGGATGACCGCATGTCATGCTGTCCTGGAACATGTCCGATCAAGAAGGTTAGAGACCAACTTGGCCATGCAGAGCTCAAGTTCGTCACATGCGCTATATTGGCATCCATTTTCGACACCACGCAGCCTTCCGGGCACGGTGACCGACCGAGGATCCAGGAGTCGTTGCACACATGGATTTTGGCCTTTGCTGAACTTCTCCATTTGTATGGGTATCACACTAATCCTACACCAATGCTATCATACAGACCTGTGACTGTCGTCTAGGTTCATTCTTCCTGGAGTCGTGCCCGCATAACACCTGCATATCTGCGCGTCCAGAATCATCTGCCGAAGTCATGCCTCATCATGCGCTGCTGCCACGCGTCTTTCCTCGCAAGTCGCCGTCCAGTGGAGCGCGAATCCATATCGTTACATACCCAAGGTCTTCCGTCGGTGGCATCTACAAGAAGTACTCGCCACGGCCTTGTCGTCCAGCGGGTACTGCTCGCCTGTGGTCCGGCACGGCGCTGAAAATCTTGAAGTCGGGATTCAGGTCCTCTCCAAGTGTCATTATGCTGGCGACGTTGCCGCAGCGGTAACAGTAGTTTGGCGCGGACCAGACTGTGACAACATCTTGGGATGCAAAGTGATATTTGTATCCTTCGTTGACCAGCTGATGCGCACGCGCGATAAGTTGAAGGTTGTTGACGTGATTGAACTAGATTCGGTCAGCGAAGGTCCTTCAAGAAGGGAGGCAATCTTGACTTACCTCGCTGGACACCTTGTCTCCAAACAACCACCCAGCACCTCTGGGCGACACTGCCCACGTATCGACCTCTTCTGGATCACTCCATACAAGATCGCAAAAGGCGCCTTCGTGTGGAATCTCCTGTGCTCTCGCAACGACTCTGATCTGATCGAGTGTGCGAATCTCAGGCGAAAGACCACCGTGCACGCAAAGCACTTTGCCGTCAATTATGGCTGCTAGAGCCAGAAAGTCAAAGACCTGGCAGCACGACTTCCACACACTTGCGTTGCCGTATTTCTGCTGGCATTCTTCGTAGAAGCCGTACACTTGTGTAATCTGGCGCGATTCGTGGTTTCCCCGGACCAGGGTGACTTTGTCAGGAAATCTGTTGATGGATCAGTACAGCTCTCAGCACAACGCGATTCACGTAACGTTACGTACTTTGCCTTCAAACACATGAGCAGTGTAAATGTCTCCAAGGAGAAGTAACCTCGATCCACAAAGTCTCCCAGGAATACGAAGTTTTGCAGGCCATTTGTATGGTCAACTTTGTTGCTCTGTGCCGTGCTCTTACTTCGACTTGGCTCAGGACTCCTAACACCCACGCCGCTGTCTTCGCTCCCATCATCCTCAATATCCTCACCCTCGTCAACAGACTCGTTCATGCTGCGGCTTCTCATGCGACCTCGTCGTTCCTCGTCATCAGCACCGCCGGGCTCAGACCCGTCCTCCGATGCAGCCGATGTATATGCGCTGTCCTTCTGAAAGCGACGCTTCATCTTCCTTTTCACCTTCGGGTCTGTGATCTGTGTAGGAGGCTCGAGATCCGATGCACTGAACATAGCCGCGCCGCCACTGCTCATACTGGTCCGTTTCGATCTCGCCTCCTTCTCTCGCGCTGTTGCCGCTGCCGCTGCCGCTCGCTCGTCCACTTCGCCGGGCATGCCGCCGGCCACGTTGAATAGCTCCAGCAAATCATAGAACTGACCATGGATATCTCCGCACACTGTGACGGGTGCTTGTACAGGTTGGATATTGCTCTCTTCCATCAGGCATTCTTTGACAATCTCGCACAGGCGCTTCATGTCAGCTTCGGGCAGGTAGCGACATAGTTTGGCTTGCTCGAGCCATTCATCAGGTCCAGCATTCGATGTGAGCACCGCAGGACCAGGCTGCGGTACATCCGAGTCTCGTTCGCGTACCATAATCGATGGCTATCCACAGAACCGCAAGGTGGTGGGTGGTCACGAGGGCAAGTCGGTGATCTCCTGGACGGCCGATATGGTAGGCGATTTGGCTGAGATGTTGGTGAGTAGTATATGTAGGTGTACTGTAGGCCTTGGGAGTGTCAAATGCTGTGATGGAAGTCCCGATCACGTCTCGGGCAGTTTCACGGTGTTGTCGAAACACCGTCGACGTGGAGCAGCACCCTCAGGCTCCCGATCTCCCTCGTGGCTGATCTCCACAAAGTCATGGTCACATGATGACCCACGCGCTCGGTACAGTCGGCCGACGGCGATTAGTGTTCACTTTCACTTTCACTTTCACATGACAACATACCATACGACCCCATCTCATCGGAACCACTGCAAGGCCATCTCGCAGTTGGACCAGAGTTTCGCAATGATGCGTGCGGCACAGCGAGATCATTGCCAGCGTCTCCTGGACGGTCTGAAACGAACAAACGGATCATCATCTTGGGAGCGAATCTAGCACATTGCCATGCAGTATCTCGTGGCAACTTGCCAGTATGGCTGATCTGCTAAGCAAATCCTCTCCATAGGTACTTAGAGTACTTGGGATACTGACAAGAAGATCCTCTGCGACAGCCTGCCTCGAAACACCTGTACGACCAGATATGTAGGTGATAAAGACATGTTGATCCCCTTGATAGTCCTTCAAAGCACTTCAACATCGTGGAGTGAGACGCATCGACGACTCATCAGCACATGCTCTGATACTTCAGCATCAAAATTTGAAGAGCATCAAGTGCTCATTCCCACATGCTACCACATGCATTCTAGCGATGAGCATATGCTCCGCGGCAAAATTGCCTTCCAGTTCTCGCCTACTGTCGCTTTCATCTGCAGCCATACGCACCTCCTTTACGACTAGCACTCTACCATTCATCCATCCACCACACACCAACCACCACCAACCACCACCAACTCCATTATGGCCACCGCATCATCCAAACTGACCCCCCTGACCCTTCCTCGCGAACTTCGCGACCTCATCTATGAGTACGACGACCTCCTTAACACCACATATCTACATCTTACTAACCACATGACCAGGTTCACTTTCTCAGAGGTCATCGGCCTCTCCTTCTCACGCCCCGACCACAACACCCCCATTCGCAACAACGGTGGCCTCGTCTTAACAAACCGACAAATTCACAATGAAGCCATCACGAAATACTACAGACACTCCATCTTCTACACCATCCCCGAATATACTTCCCTGTGTGGTACTCAGCTCTGCCGGCAGAACACCGCGACGAGATCAGAAGTGTCAGGATCTGGAAGATTGAGTGGGAGGATGAGAGTGCCTATTTCAGGTCAAGGAGTTTGGTGAGGTTGAGGAGGAAGGTTCAGGCGAAGTTCAAGGTTCAGATCGGGATGACAGTGTTGAAGACGTGGGTTGGAGATTGGGATTCGGAGGTGGAGGAAATTGCGGAGTATGCAGAACGAAGGTGGAGGTGGGCGAGACCGTGAAAGTGATGCGCTCCTAGTATACGTTAAAGGAGAGCTGGGGACTTTCGAGCTGGTGCGTTCAAGCGGCCTGCGATTGGGGGTGGGTAATGCTAGTGAGCGCAAGCGGATAGACCGCGCTATTACCGAACGCGACCGCGGAAGTTTCCGTGCGCGGTCTATAGTTATCTGCGCGGTCTTAGTTAAATTAGCGTAGTTAGGAGCGATGAGTAAGCGATAAGAAGGCTATTACCGGCTAACTATATAGTTATTACTAGCTAGTTACTAGCCGCTTAATAGCCTACTACTAAGTACCGTACGAAGTAAACTATTAAATTACTACTAAACAAACGATAACTACCTATAAAACTACTAACAAATATATCTAATAACGTAAATAGATTAGATATAATAGAGCTCCTCTAGCTCGCTAAGAGTATAGCCGATTATAAAGATAAATTAATTAAATACGAGAGAAAAGTAGCGGACTACCTAGTTACTAAGGATAGAGAGGAGTAGGATCCGACTATCTATATAATAAAGGCCTACTTAAACTCTATTTCTGTATAAGAGATAGAGTATACTAGTATCCTACTATCCTACCTACGTAGTTATCTATTAGGATACGGTTATATACTTAACTTAAACTTAGGAGTCTACTAGAACGATATCTAGACAAGGCTAAGAGGGGCCTAATAGTACTATTACGAGATAGCCCTTTTACTTACTTTACGTACTACCCCGCGATTTTTCGACGTTATTAGCCGTAACTCCGCGCGCTAGCGGCCGCTAGCGGCCTTCCGATTCCTCTATCTATTCGCCTTTCCTTAGACCTCTTAGATAGCTTACGTAACTATATATATCTTTACCCGACTATACTATAGCCCCCTCGCCCGTAATAGTTAGTTACGTCTTTAAAAGTAGAGAGCTAAACTCTACATAAGTATAATACCGATACCGAGCGACTAAGTCGTAAGTACGACGCGACCGAGTCGCGAACTACTACGCTAGTATAGCCGACGACGAACGCTCTCGCCTATCCTCGAGGACTAGTAACCGCACTAGTATACGCCCTAGATTAGAACTACGCCTAATAGCTAAGTAGCTAAAGAACCCTAACGACCCGAGAACCTAGATATAGACTTCTTAGATACCGACTTTATAACCCGTAGAGACTTAAGAGACTCTAAGCGGTAATACCTAGAAACCCTTTCCTTCGTCTCTTCTACGTACCTCTCTCCCTCCTATAAAACCCGAGTCTTTAATACAATAGGGTAAATAGCCGGTAAGTCGGTAGGAAGATACTAACCTATCTAGATATAAAGACGATAGTAAGGGTATTGACTTTAGCTAGTTTATTAACCTAGTAGAACCTCCTCGAATCGATAATATCGACCGCGACGCTAGCGATTTCGAGTACGACCCCGATAACTATTAAATAGTAGACGTAATAGCCTTCTAGCGCGCCGTTAACCTACGACCTAAGCTATCTATCTTAAGGTCAAATCGATAGTTAATAACTACGCTTAACTAAAACTAGTCTACCGACGTTATTAAGATAAACGTAACGAAGTATAAATAGAGAGGGATTAAGCCCTCGAAGAAGCGGAAGATACTAAGGAGGAAGCTAAGCTCGTATAGTAAGAGTATAACTAGGCTTAAAACAAGACAATATAAGTATAGAAAGACTATAACGCTATCCGAGAAGACCGTAATATACTTTGGTAGGATCGTAACGAGTACGTAGAAGAGCGGGACTAGCGAGATATAGACGCTAAGCTGTTCTAATTAGAATTAATAAAAGCTTAGTACCGTATTAAAGAGCTTAAGGACGCTCTAAATAATCCTAAGTATATATATTAAGATAATTACGACAAGATTACCGTAGAGCTATTAGCCCGTATTACTTAGACGAATACGAGTCTAAATAAAGCGGAAGATAAAGTAGACCGTCTTAAGATAGAAATCGAGTAGCTTAAAACCTAAGCTCGTCTCGATAAGTCTCTATACGAGCGTCCTCGTTCCTACTTAGATATACTCGAGTATTAATAACGACGAATATAGTAAATAACTATAGGCCTAGATAACTTCCTAGTAGCTAGTACCCGCCGATTATATACCTTAGTAGGAGCTACGTACGACTAAGACCGCGACCGCGATTACGATCGAGACTATAACGAACGCCGTGACCGTAATAGGGCTATAAGAGCTAGGTCCTACCTTAGTACTCGTACCGACAATAGTACGACCTTTAACGCCAAATCTAATAGGAGATTCCCTTACCCTAAAGTATTCGATAATAGCGGCGAGATGTCCTACCGCGACTAGAAGGATAGTTATAGAGACTCTATCGCTATACGCTATATCCCCTAGACTCCGTACCTAGATATCTTTAACTACGTTAAGCGATATACTAGTAAGACGCCTAAGGAAATTATTATCCTTACCGTCGAGTCTAACGCCTAGGCTTCCCTCGAAGATATATATAACAAACTTAAAAATAACTTCGGTATTAACCCGCGTAATAAGAAGCTTAAGGCCGGGCGCGACCTATATTAGTTACGGTAGTAGAAGAACTAGGCCTTTATAGAGTATATTATCGAATATCGCCGTCTCTTAGCTAAAGTAGGAAAGCTACTAATAACCTACGAGCTATAGATTAGCTTAAACAAGTTCTAGATAAAGAAGATAGAGGATTACTAGCTTATAGGGTCCTTTAGCGAGTTCTACCGTATAGTAAAGGATAAAGAGGAAGCTTATAGTACGGTTAAGTAGATATATAGTAGGAGCGATAAGGATAAGGATAACGCTAGTAATCGCTAAGAAGGCTAAGGTTAGCTACCTCTACTAGGATAGACCCGTATACCTACCGCTACGGCTACTATAAAAAATACCCTTATAGTTATACCTATACGTAATAATAAGTAATCCGAGGGTCTAGCCGTCCGTATTATCCCCCGTAAGTACGGTAACCTACCTAAGCTCGACGAGGTCCTACGTAACAAACTTCGCTAGTAAGGTCGCTACTTCCGTTACCGCGAGCTAGATTATACTAGCCGAGACCTAATATATATCATTTATAACTTACGCGGAAAGTAGAAGGTTAGTAACGTTAATAAAGAGATACCGGTAGCTCTTAACGCTATAACCGATATATCCGCCTTATAGATCGAAGCTCCGCCTTCGGGAAATATCTAGCTCCTTAATATAGTCGCGTTAAAGGAGTAGTATACAAATATACTAATCACGAAAACAAACACGGATATAAGATATATATATAAGAGGAGGAGTACCTATACGTAGTAATAGCTAAGGGTAATACCTATACTCCTATATATATATAGATAGATAGATATTTTATTAAGCTATTATAGTGCCCTTTGGCCTATATAGCTATACTATCTTGTTTTCGTATATATAGAGGGGAAACCGTATTAGTAAAAAGCCCTCCTCCTTCCCGCCTATTACGAATATAGGTCGGTAGGTATATCGTATTAGTCGAGATACTAGTATAGCGTTAGTACGAGACTACTATAGAGATCGTCGTCGTATAGTAAAACGTAGGTAAAACCGCTAAGGCGTCGGGAAAGGAGTAGGAGCTAGAGATCTAGATTCCCCCTATATAGGTATAAGAGACTACGTCTCTAATCCTAGGGAATACAATATCTTTATAACTAAAAGCTGTTCTACTATATACTGTCGAATACTATATTAGTCCTTCTTCGTTCCCTATTACCTATCCTAACTTCTATACGTATATATACTATACCTATTTAATAGCTTATAAGCCCGGGTTTACTTAATAGGACATCGATATACTTAAGAAGTACGACGTAGGGTATCGTACCCTATACTAGGAATCGTACGGTATACTACTAATAGACTCGGAGAGTCTTAGCTTATTCTAACTACGGTAGTTAAGTAGGAGAGCTTACTATATATCTAAGGCTACCTTCGCTATAGAAGACTTAGCGAGTTACGAGGGCCCCCGGAAGGTAGGCCCTACCTTTACCCGTACGAACTAGAAGCGCTAGTTCGTAATACTACGGGACTATCTCGAAAGCCGGGAAGTCTTCTAGGTTATCGACGACTTATTGACTAACCTCCCGGACTCTATTATACCTAAGAATACTTTAAAGGCAAACGGTATAGCGAGATATACTATCTCTATATACCTATCTAAGGAGGATAACTAGGAGATCCTAGATATACGAGATACGAAAGAAATCTAGAAACTTCTATAAGAGAAATATAGAAAAGTCTATAAAGCCTACGCGGTAGTACTTATAAGATAGCTAGTATCTTTTAAGCTACCGGACGACTAGACAATTAGATAAAGGTAGGCGTATCTAGGTAATCTATCTATATAGATCGCCGAAATAGATAGTAAGGAGACCTACTATAAGGATCCCGTCTAGAGGTTTAAGTACCTACTAAGTAGCCACCCGGACGTCTATATAAGTACGAGGGATACTATACTAGCCTAGCCGAATCTAGGATAGGAATCCGCTATAGTCCTACTTAAATCCTACGAATCGTAAATCTAAGAAGGTAAAGGCGAAACCGCTATATACTCCTATCTTAAGGGAAGCCGAGGTCGCGCTCGGGCCGAGCTTAGTTATCAATGTCACGTGATCACGAGTCACGTGACCCGATCCGAATCCTCTATATATAGGGCTACCGTAATACTACCCCCCTTAAGATACGTTTGTCTTAAAGCGTATATCCTTAAACCTTCCTTAATACGTACGTAAAGGCTTTATTATTCTCTATATCTATCGTCTCCTCTAGTAGCTTAACTATATAAGCTTACGTCGTTAAATCTAGTCCTCCGCGGTTAGTACCGTTAGCCTATCCCTTACTATAGCTAATATAGCCGGTACGAGCGTATAAAGGTATAGCCGAGCTAGTATTCTCGCTTAGATAATTACTAGAAGTAGGTACTAGTATAACCTACCTATTATAGCCTATAGTAACATTATAAGACGTATAGTTAGTCGGAGGTAGAGCTATATCGCCGGTACTACGAAGTAGTCGTACTAATAAAGTTACCTAAGACGCTAGATCTATAGCGTATATATCTACTTTAGCTAAGTGTCTATTAAGGTTGCTTAGCGTCTCGTTTAGTACCTAGTCCTATAGCGGATAGAAGTTAACTAGTATAGACTTGTCTTAGTTATTATACTTAAAATCTACGACTACCTTCGGTATATCCTTATATATTACGCTCGTAGGCTCCTATATCGGCTTACGATATCCTTACTATTTTACTAGTATAGTAATACCTCTACCCTTAGGCTTGAAATCTAGAATACGCTCTACTATCTAGGCCTAGAAAGTGTTTCTAGTATTATCGGTAACCTCGATTAGCGGGGGTAGCGTATTATCTTCCGGGTCTACTAGGCAAAGTAGGTTCGAGTAGAACGAGTTATATACGCGGATAGTGTCTAGTAACGTAATACGGTAAGCGTTCTTACCTAATATAGCTATAACGGTTACTAGGCTAAACTACTTAACGTCTAGCTTCTTCGCGGGTCTAGAGGACTTCTAGTTCTTAGTATTAATATAGACGCGGTTGCCTACCTAGTATCGCGAAGGGACGATACGGTATATATTAGCATTATCTACTTATAGTGCCTAGTCGTAGCGTAATAGCTTATATAGGTACTAATAGAAGTCCTTTATCTAGTTTACGAAACGTTTAGCTTTCTCTATACTAATCCGCTACTTAGTTAGTATAAGTCGTCTTAATATTTTATACGTAAGATGCTCTAAAACATAATATATTCGAAAGCCCTTATTAAGGCTATTCTAATAATCTATAAAGTAGGCTACTGCCCCTAGAATTAAGGGAGTTCTACCTTAGTTAATTTGGACAGATTAAAGTTCTCTTCACTCTATTTCTTTAGCTCTAAACGCCGCGGAGGTACCTAGCTACATTAGGTAACTCCTAGGTAATAGTAGCCTAGGCTACGGTACTACCGGCGCCTACGGCTCTATAGGTAAAGCTCCCCTAAGACAACTAGTAGCAACTTATAGAGGACGTAAAAAGTATAGAAACTAACGACTAGCTCCTATACCGGTCTCTATAGGTAATAATTACTTAGCTACGTACGGCGTTTGTACTATCGTATTACCGAGGGTAATAAGAAATAAGGACGACGTCTTAGGCGATAAATAAGGCTACCCGGAATTAATACCCCTATAGCTAGGTATCGGTCGCGGTATCGATACTAGGCCCCCGCCTAACGTACGATATAGTTACGATCCGTATTATAGTAAAGGAAGACTAGGCCGAAGTTACGAAGCTATCGAATAAGGAGCTCGTTTATTATAAGTAGGTATAAGTACGTAGTCGGGTAAGGTATAAGTCGAATAGATGTTCTATCTAAGAGAGGCGCGGAGGGCGCGAGAGTTATATACGGGCGCTAAGCCGCTAGTCGGATTAGTTAGTAGGCGCGGGGTCTAGGTACGTACCTACGGGTTTAAGTAAATATACGCCGGTACGGTAACACTACCCCCCCCCTCTTAGAGTACGCTCCGGAGTACTCTCCTCTCCTCTTACGTCTATCGTATCTATTATATCTCTTATTACCTTCGTAAACACCTTATTATCTATTAGACTATATATATCGCTCTCTTTCTTATAAGCCCGGAGGCCTAGTCCTACCGGTATTAGAGCTATCGCTACTTATACTAGTTAGCGCGCTATACGTATACCTATAGTATTCTTATTTAGTATCTAGTCTATAGGTAGTTAAAAACTAGGTAGCTTAGTCGCTCTCGGGTATTTATAGTAAGAGTCGGCTACGGAGGCGGCGGTAGTCTCGATAACCTAGTCCGTAGCTTTATAGGATAGCTTATTATATCTAATATATTTTATTAAGTATTCCTAATATAGCTACTTACCTCCTACCGGTATTAGTCCTCGCGGCTATCTCTTCTTATAGTCTAGAATTTGCTTAACTTCCTATTAATTAGGTTCGGCGGGATCGGCTTTGTATTATTCGTCGTCGACAATTTAGATCGGTAGTAGTACGGGTTATATCTGTCCTATAACCGGCGGATAAACTAGTATAAGAAGGTATAAGTAGAAGCGATTGTCGATATTTAAAGTAGAGAGAATCTCTACTTTATAAGTATTACTCGGTAGTACCTCTGTAATTACGTACGGTCTAGACTACTTTACGTCTATCTTACGAGAAGGTCTCTCTATTGTCTAGTTCTTAGTACTTACCTATACTTCGTCGCCTTCGGCGTACCGTAGTATAGGTATACGAGACTAGTTTACGTACTTAGCTTAGACTACTTATACTAAGGCTATCTTCTATCGTAAGTATTAGTATATCTCTTATATCTTAGCTATAAACTTGTCCGCGGACTCGGCGTATAGTCGCTATTTATATAGTATTAGTAGTATAGGCAAGTCTAAGTCGAACTTAGAGAACCTTAGATTACGCCTAGTATTAGTATAGAACGGCGAGACGCCTATTATTACGGATACTCTATTATTTGCTATAAACTTAGCTAATAGAGTCTAATCTAGCTAGTCGTCCTAGGTATTATTAATAAAGATACGGAGGTATTGCTCTATTACTTTGTTTATATTCTCCGACTATCTATCTATTTCTAGGTAGAACGACGAAGATAGCTTTCGATTAATAAGAAGTAGCGCGTATATCCTACGCTAGAATATAGAAACCTATTACGTACTACGATCCGAGATAATAGACTTCGGGAGCCTATATCTACTAAATACGTACTTAAGGAATACTAGTACGTAATACTCTACTGTTATTAAGGTAATAGGAATGTTATGTCGCTCCTTAGTTAGGCGGTATATAACGGTTATAATATTCTCGTACGTTTGTCCGTCGACTACGCTTATTCCCTTCGGTAGTTTAACTACGAAGTTAATAGAGATATCCTCCTAAGCGCTAAATAGTACTAGTAGCGGTCTTAATAGCTCTAGGTACTAGATGTTAGTATTCTTATTCGTACGATAAGCGCGGTAGGTACGTATATAGCTCTTAATAAATCGTACAATACCTAGCTAGGTATAGTTACGAGCTACTAATTTATACGTCTTCTCGTCCCCTAAGTAACTAGCTACTATATAGTCGTAGAAAGCCTATATAATACGAGTACGTACCGGGATTTCACCTTTATCTAGATTGTCTTCTACCTCTAGAGGAACGAATAGGCTATAACTACTATATATATTCTTAATATATATTATATCTCTAACTAGGACTATATAACGGTTATCGATACGGTACTTCCTTAGTAAGGTATATAGTTCATCTCGTTCTAGCTATTAAACGGCTTCCTTAGCCTCTAGTTACGTATAGAGTCCTCGAATAGCGGTCGTAAGCGGGGTTATAACGTTATTAGTATATACCGATAATACTCTAGTAGACGATAGGTTTAGGATACAATCTAGGCCTAGTAACACCTAATACTACTATTAGTTTCGTAGGTTATCTAGGTCTCTAGGCTTCGGTAAGTCCTATAAACGTCGGGTTAAGCTGTCTAGCTTAGTACCTTAAACTCCTAGCCTATAGACGATCTTAAAGAAGAACTACGAGAGGAACTCGGCCTAGCGAGCTTATCTACGGTTTAATTGCTTCGTCCTTATAAACTATTCGAGGTTCTTATAATCGGAGTATATAAGCGTCGGCTTGTCCTTAGATTCCGGATCTAGTAGATTCTTATAATCGTCGGTACCGTATTCGTTAATAGTTAGCTCTAGTCGCTATTCCTTAAAAGCTTATATAATAGCTAGGAGCTCCTTATTATAGATGTCGTAGTTATATTACTAGGGATCTATCTTCTTAGATATATAAGCGATAGGATATAACACTCCTTACTCGTTACGTTATAAGGGTACTACTACTATTACGTAATCTAAGGAATCTGTTTCTAGAATAGTCTCTCGCCCTAGGTAGAAGTGTTTTAAGGTAGGCGTATTAATAAATACTTGCTTTAATGCCTCGAACGCCTATTAATATACTAGAGATTAGTCCTATAGGACATTCTTCCTCGTAAGCTTCGTTATAGATAAGTAGATCTTACTAAAATTCATAATAAACCTACGGTAGAAGTTAGTAAACCCTATAAATAATAAGATGTCGGTAACATTCGCGAGTATAGGCCAATTCTTGACGTATTTAATCTTAGCTAGGTCTATCTTAATGCCATTATCTATGATAATAACACCTTGATAAGTAGTCTCGTGTTTAAAGAACTTGTATTTATTAATATCTAACTAGAGCCCGGCGGTATCTAGCTTTTATAGAGCCTTTAGGAGATATTAGACATACTCTTCTCTTGTCTTACTAAAGACAAGTACGTTATTAAGGTAATATAACGCGGAGTCATCTAGAAACTTTCTTAGTATATCGTTTATAAATAACTAAAACGTTCCTAGTGTATTATATAGTCTAAAGGGTATAACTACGTACTTAAACTACCTATATCTAGTAGTAAAGGCCGTTTTCTACTCGTCTCCTACTATAATACGGATACGATTAAACATAGCGATAACATCTAGCTTAGTGAACTATTACGCGCTAGTAATACGATCTAAGGTCTCTTAAAATAGTAGAATCGGGTAGCGACTCTTCGTCGTGAGCGCGTTTAGAGCTCTATAGTCTACGTATACTCGTAGCCCTCTACCCGGCTTTTTAACTATTAGAATAGGTACTACTACTAGTAACACGCTTCTCTAAATAAAACCTTTCTTAAGTTAGTCGTCGATCTACTTCTTAATAACCTCGTTCTCTTGTATAGAGAAGGAGTATAGTCTTTGAAATAGCGGTGTCTAACTATTCTTTAGCTTAATCTTATAGTCTACGCTAGGCCGTCGCGGTAGGACCTTGTCTACTTCCTTACGGCTAAATAGCCTAGCTATTTCCCTAAACTCTACTAGTAACAAAGGGATAGGATCCTAGTCTTTGTCCTTACTATTTATAAAACGTTAATAGTCGTTAGCTAATATAGTAGAGGCGTTAAGTTGCCGCTAGGTATAGTTACCCTAGGGCTCCTCCTATCTATCTATATTTTCTTAAGTATTAGTATCTACTAATATCACCGCGCTACCTCCTTATTATAGTCACCCTATAGAGTGTACAGAAGGTAGGGACAGAAGAGCCTTAGAGTGCTTAGAAGTCGTTAAGAAGTGAAAGTCTAGCTTAGTATATAGATAGATAGATAGATAATTCATTTACCCGTTGTGGTGCCCTCCGGCCCATGCGGGTTTATGTCTATATATGTTACTGCATAAGGTAGGAAACCTATTCCTAGGTAAAAACCTCCTCTCCTTCTCTAATAGCTTCCTTGCCATGAGTTCTCAGTTTTCCTTCCATTAGGGTGCACTAGTGTCATGGTGGTTAGCCTCTGACTACCTTGTCTGCAACCCTAGAGTTGTCCCCCTCTTCCTGCTCTCCTCCTCCTTCTTTCTCTCCTCAATCCATCTCTCTGTTTCCCTAGTAAGAGAGAACTGCTCCAAAAATCCTTGGTGGATGATCCACCTTGTAATTCTCTGGAGGTCTCCCTTATTGCTGATCATGGCTTGGAAGTTTCTGTTCCTTGCCCTTGCCCTCCATTCACCTCTCCCTGTACTCCATTCTTTGCAAACCAGAAGTCTATGTTCGACATTCTGGGACAGGTAGCCGCATGGGCAACTCTTGTCTTCGATACCTGGGACTTTTCTCTGATGCAGGTATGCCCTGACTCCGATGTGTTCAGAGCGGATTTGTATTGCTATGCTTGCTTCTGACCTGGTCAGGTCTGAGTACAGTAGGTAGTTGTGGCTACCAAACTGTTGGAGTGCCTTTGGGGTTCCTGGCCTCTGTGGGGTTCTTGTCCATTCAGTCTTCCAGAGGAGTCCTGCCATCCTTTCAGCTAGAGACTGTTGCTTCTTCCCTTGGCTGGCTGCTGATCCTCTCCCTTGAGCCCTTCTGTCCTGTTCCTGCTGGGCTAGGTGCAGCTGTTCTGTTAGTTCTTTGAACTTCTGCAGGTCCTGCTGCTTCTGTGGGGCTGGATTGGGTCTTGCTTGTCTGTGCCTTCTTGTGCACTGGCTCCTGATTTTGTTGACTGCCTTCTGGATTACTAGCTGGGCTGGGTATGCAGACGTCTTTCCTGCATACTGGTATCTCAACCCTTGAAGGTAGAGCTTGGCTGGTGGGGAGCCAGACTCCATTTCGACCACCCTTGTTGGAGTTGACTTGTATGCTCCAAGCACCTTTTTCAGACAGGAGGCTTGGGCTCTGCTGATGGGATCTGCAATTCTCTTTGGGATCTTGTCTTGGGCTGACCAGATCTGGGCTCCATATAGCATGGCTGGCTTCACAATGGCCTTGTACATAACCTTTGCTTTCGCAAATGTGGCTCCCCATGTGGAGGCTGTAAGCCTGTCAATTGATTGCCTGTTGTTGTCTGCTCTTGCCTGTGCTTTCTTGACCTGTGGTCCCCAGCTGAGCTTTGGATCCATCCATATTCCTAGCACCCTTAATTCACTTGAGGGTTCTGTTGTGTGTCCCTGAATAGTGATTGGGGCTTGCATATTGTGTCTGTTTCTGGCTCTACTGAAGTGGATGAGTTGATACTTCTCTGGGGCAAATCTGGCTCCATGTTTCCTGGCCCATTCCTCACATTCCTTGTGTTTCTTCTGCAAGATTCTGCAGTTCTCTTCTGTGCTGTCTGACCAGGCTAGGATGTTTGTGTCATCTACAAACCCTGAGGCTGATGTGTTTCTGGAGTTTAGCTTTGCTGGCAGGTCTGCCATAAAGAGGAGAAACAGGATTGGAGACATTGTTGATCCCTGTGGGATTCCTGTCTCTGTAGGCATGCTGTCAGATTTGTATCTGCCCAGTCTTAGTCTTGTGGTTCTGCCTCTGAGGAAGGACTGGATAAACTGGACTGTCCAGTTGGGGATAGCCTTCTGTTTCAGGATGTGGATCAGCCTCTGGTGTGAGACATTGTCAAAGGCTCCTGATATGTCTAGTGAGAGGAGTGTGGCTGCTTTGTTGTTCCCAAAGTGCCATAGGGTCTTGATCTGCTCTGTGATAAGTTCCACAGCTGTTAGTGTTGATCTTTGTTTCCTGCCTCCCATCTGTTCTTCAGGAAGGATTCCATGTTCTTCAGCTAGGTTTGTCAGCCTTTCTGCTATGATCTTTTCCAGGAGTTTGCCTAGTGTGTTGAGCAAGGCAATAGGTCTGTATGCCTTTAGCTTTGTGTAGTCCTCTTTCTGTGGTTTTCTCAAGACCACAGTCAGTGACTCCTTGAAGTGTTTAGGGCAGTGTCCTTGGGCCATGCACTGTGAAAAGATGTTTGACAGTGCAGGGGAG
Organism: Fulvia fulva; assembly: GCF_020509005.1. Classification (NCBI taxonomy): domain Eukaryota; kingdom Fungi; phylum Ascomycota; class Dothideomycetes; order Mycosphaerellales; family Mycosphaerellaceae; genus Fulvia; species Fulvia fulva. Next base: position 3,418,891 of record NC_063019.1, read on the forward strand.
ATCTGGTCCTTGCATGTCTTGATGAACAAGTTTGGAATCCCATCTGGTCCCGGGGCCTTGTTTCCTGAGAGTGTCTTAATGATGCTCTTGATCTCTCCCTCTCCCACTGTGCAGGATTGCTCTAGTGGTGTTGGATGCACACTGCCCTCCAGATCCTGCAGGTCAGCTTCTACCTGTGTGCCAAAGAAATGTTTCCCCAATGCCTGTGCCTTTCCTGGGAGAGTGTGTTGGATTACTCCTTCCTGGTCTTCAATGTTTGGAAACTGGGGCAGCATGTTTCTGTCCTGTGTGGGTTGTCTTGCCCACTTTGCTAGTTTCCACATCTTCTCAGGATTCTGGGTAATGGATCCAACTGTTGACCTCCACTCCAGCATCTTGTCCCTCTTGATCTGGGCCTTCTTGTCTCTGGTTGCCTGGTTGTATCTGTCCCATGCTTCCTGGGAGTGGCTCTGGGTAAGGGCTCTCCTGGCCTGCCTGGCTGCCTTGACCTTCTCTGAGCATTCCTTTGTCCAGAATGGCTTCTGGTACAGTGACTGTTTCTTTTCTCTGGTGTGGGCTGCCGCAGTTTCCTGCATTGTTCTAACCAGTTCTGCCACTGCTTGGTCTATGTCTAAGGCTGTTTCCAGTCTCCTGGTCTCTAGTCCAGCTAGCTTCTGTTCCAGGTCTTGTCTGATCTGTTCCCAGTTGGCTGCCTTCCAGGCCAGCTGAGGTTCTAGGTCTCCTTCCTGCTGTGTCTGTGTTTCAAACTCCACCTGAATTGGGAGGTGATCTGATGAGGACTCCAAGTCCTGGTTAACCCAGCATCTGGTGACCTTCTGCTGCAGGTCATGTGATGCAAAGCACAGGTCAATGGTGCTTGAGCTTGCTCTCTGTGACCAGGTAGTTAGGCCCTTTGGGGTAACTAGGTGCATGTTGTTGCTTTGGGTAGTGGAGAGGAGTCTGTTAGCTAGGAAGTGATGGGCAGGTGCAAAGTCTGATCCCCATGTAGGATGGTGCAAGTTGAAGTCTCCCAGCACGATGTGTTGGGAGTCACTCTGCAGGATGTCTGGCAGCTGTTGTAGTGTGCCCAGCTGGGTGCTGCTTCTGGAGCTGGGGGGTGGGTTGTATACACTGTGGATGTGGATGCTGCCTTGGTTGGTGTTGAGTCTGACTGAGGTGATGTCTCCCCCTTCCTGTTGGATTTGTTCCCAGCTGTCTGTTGCCATCTCTTTGCTGATGTACATGCATGTTCTAGGGGTGCCTTGTTTGGCTAGGAGTGTGTGATACCTTGGGTCGTTAGCAGTAGATGGTCTGTTAGATTTGCTGTTGATCCAAGGTTCCTGGACTGCAATAACTAGGTGTTTCTTTGGGTCCAGTGCTTGGAGAAAGCTTCTCTGGACCTTGTGCTGGCTTTTGTTGACGTTGTACTGGATAGTGGTAAGATTAGGTGTCTCAATCATGACTCATCCATGCTGGTCTCCTGCTGGTCTTCTCGTGCTTCCTGCTGCTGGCTGCTATTTGGGATTGTGGTAAGGTTGAGCCTGCTTTGTGACGGGTCTCTTCCTGCAACCACAATTGATTTTGGTCTACCCATAGCAGGGTGGCCTTGGGCCTGTGTGGTCTCTTCTGTTCTGCCTCTTTTCAGAGGGTTGTAGACAGTCCTTAGGGGTTCTTGGGTGATTGTCCCTGTCTGGAATCTGATAGGGGTGTTGATCCTGGCTTCTCTTGCCCTCCTCTTTGCCTCAATCCTAGCTGTGCAGTCTTGGGACCAGGAAGGGTGTTTCTTTCCACAGCATGCACATCTGGCTTCACTCTTTGGGGCTGTGCAATTCTGTACTTTATGGCTACCAGCACAGTGGGAACAAGTGTCCTTTTGGCTTGGGCATCTAGTAGAGATATGACCATACTGTTGGCACTTGAAGCATTGCAGTAGTCTGTGGGTGCTTCTATGGATTTCTGTGTCCATTCTTTCGCATTCCCAGAAGATGCCCTTGTCAAGCACGGTGTTTGCCTGTTCTACAGTGCCTATCCAGAGCACTAGAGAAGACTCTCTCTTTGTGTCCTTTGTCTTTCTGTTGACCCATGCTGCTTTTGTGATCTGTAGCCCTGGGCATACAGCCTGGTTCTGGTCCTGCAGCCTCTTAAGGTCTCCTTCAATGTCAAACTTTGTGGTCATCCCATGGGCAATAACCATATTTTGTTGGTGTGAGACCTTAGCCGTCTTGCCTAGTTTGACTGTCCACTCCTTCTGTGTCTCTAGCCTCTTCCTGTCTTGCTCCTGTGCTGTGAACAGCTTAAGGACACCTCCCTTCTCTTTCCTGGCTCCAATGATGCCTTGTATCCCAATCTTCTGTATGATCTCCTTGCCTGACAGGCCCTCAATCTCTTTCTGCTCTTGCTGGTCGGAAATGTAGACCTTGATAGCTGTTTTCTGGGGGGGAGGGTTTTGGGCTGCAACTGCTGCCCAGGTTGGTTGGCTTAGTTTCTGGCCTTCCTGTGTCCTCTTCTTTGCTGCTGCTGCTACTGTCCTGTTAATGATCTGTCCTGTTTGGCTCCTTAGTGCCTTTAGCCCTCCAAGGAGCTCCAAAATCATCCCCTTAAGTGCTCTTTCTGGGTGCTCGCCATCTCCTGCCATTGCCATTGTTTCTGCCTTCCTGCAGACCTCCTTCCACTCGTTACTCTCCTGCTCCTGGTCGTTTCCTGCGATCGCTATCATCGTGTCACGCCGTTTTTTGACCGGTTAGACTATATACTTATGTCCTTTATATAGTAGTAGTCCACTTAGCTTAGTATATAAGCGCTATGAATTATATACCCCGTAATATTCACTACGGGACCTAGCCCTCCAAATTCACTACTCTACTAAATCTTAACAGATTCACTTCGGCTCGTAGCTATATAACTTACGGCACTCCTACGAGTACTCGCGACTACGCTAGACCCTAGAAGAAGCACGTAGAAGACTCGGAACGTAGGGTAGGTTAGAATAAGGTTTTAAGTAAAGCTACTAAGCGCGGCTTCGTACGGGTTAGCCCTATTAATACGGGGGGGGACACGTACTCGCGAGGGTCGCGTATAAGTATCTAGCCTTCCCTAGGCCTCTCTTACTTTCTTCGTCTTTTGTTTTGTATAGCAATTATACTATACCCTTTATATCTATACTTCGTACCTATATTCTCGCTTTTACTCTTATATCTTATAGGCTAGGCTCTCGCCCTAACATTACGAAAGACTAACAAACCGTTAACTACTCGAGTCATCCTTATAGGTAACTACGCTACCGATAGAGGTGTCAACCTCGATAACTAAGACACTCTATTCCACTTTAGTAAGTAGGCTAATATCCCCTTCTCGAACGCCGCTACCTTTAGTACCTAGGTAAACGCTAACCCCGATACCGCCTACGCTCTTATTAACCGTACCGTCTCCTCTTTCCGCGAGACCGCCTAGTAGGTCGAGCAAGTAAACAACTAAGTAATATACCTTTAAGGTATTATAAACACCTTCTAGAACCTCGTACCGTACGCCGACGATAACCGCCGCTAGTACTTCTCTAAGAAGGTTAACGACCTAGACGAGTTCGACGGTAATAAGAGTAAGTTCGAGGCATTTAAGACATAGCTCACTATTAAGCTATTAGCTAATACCGACCACTTTCCGTAGGAGAAGGATAAGGTTACGTACGTCTTCTCCCTCCTTCGGGGAGACGCCGCGGCTTAGGTATAATACTATATTAATAACACTACGTAGACTATTAGCTACCCGGACGTCCTTACCTTAATATAGGACCTCCGTACTACCTTTAGTAATCTAGACCGTAGAGCTACCGCCTAGAACGCTATCTATAACCTCCTCTAGAAGAACAAGAGCTTCGCCGAGTACCTCGTAGCCTTTAACCGCGATATCGGGTTCACCGGCTATAACGAAGAGACTAAGAAGAGCACTCTCCGCCGTGGCTTATTAGTAGAGCTTCTTCGAGCCCTCGAGGATAAGGACGTCGGTACTATAAGCTTCCGTAAGCTCGTCGAGACCTACTAGCGCCTCGACTCTAATATAAAACACACCGCCTCTCTCCTCGCTTCCCGTTCTTAAGGTCGCTAGCCTCGTAGTCCCGGAAGCTACTTCGCTACTCTACTAGGCGCCGCCGCTCCTACGGCTCTCCCTCCCGTCTCTATAGGTAATACTATAGATCTTAGCGCTAGTACCGCCGTCCCTCGAGTCTAGGGCCTCGTTAACGGTAAGCTTACTCCCGAAGAGAAGCTTCGCCGTCGCTAGGCCGGACTCTATACCTACTACGGCGGTCTAGACTATATCGTAGTTAACTATCCGTAGCTCGCTATCCGTAACGCCCGTAACCCGGTTCGCGGCGCTATCGGCGCTATCGAGCCTACTCCTACTACTCCCGCTAAGTAGGAAAAAGCCTAGGTCTTCCTTATCGACGCGGTAAAGACTAAGAATAACGTTTACTAAAAGTAAAGAGAGGAAAGAAGTTAAGGATCAATATAGTATAGCTAGACCTATACGACGAGACGGGTAAGGACTACGCTTATAAACCGTTCGTTACGAATATAAATATCGGCTTAAAGAAACTCTCTTCTTCTAATCTTACTCTTATAGACACTGGCGTACTAGGCGAGTCTTTTATAGACTATGAACTCGCGACCTCTCTTAACCTCGAACCCTAGGAACTAAAGTACCCTCGTACCCTTAAACTCTTTAACGGTACGGAGACTACTACTAGTAAGATTACTTATATTATATACACGTTAATCACTCTCGGAGGCAAGCGTATGTCGATTACTAGCTTCCTTACGTCCCTACCGTATTAGAAGTTTATCCTCGGCCTCCCCTAGTTTAGATAATACTAACCTATTATCGACTAGACTTCCCTTACTATTAGCTTCCCTCTAGAAGCTCCTCCGGTACCTCCGCCTTCTCCGCCGCCTTAGCGCGGTCCTAAGTATACTAAGATCTTCTAGGTAAACGCCGCTACCTTTACTACTACTACTAAGTAGCCTAAAGCTTAAGTCTTCGCCGCCTCTCTCCGCGATATCGACATCGCCCTCGAGAAGCTCGATAAGAAGCGTATACTTACCGACCCTACTACGAAGGTCCCTCCTTAGGCACACTATATCCTCTACGTATTCGATACTAAAGCCGTAGACGAGCTACCTCCTTATCGCCCTTACGACTATAAGATTAAGCTAGAAGAAGGTATAGAGATACCGTTCGGACCGCTATATTCTATGTCCCGAGAAGAGCTTATCGTCCTTAAGAGATACCTCGAAGAGAACCTAAAGAATAGGTTTATTCGAGCGAGCCGTTCTAGCGCTAGTAGTCCCGTTATATTCGTTAAGAAGCCCGGCGGTAGCCTACGCTTCTATATAGACTACTAAGGCTTAAACGCTATTATAAAGAAGAACCGCTACCTAATACCGTTATTTTAGGAGACGCTCGAACGCCTCTCTAAGGCCAAGTACTTCACTAAGCTCGATGTTATCGCTACGTTTAATAAGTTACGAATAGTAGAAGGATACGAGTATCTTATAGCCTTCCGTACTCGCTACGGGCTATTCGAGTCGCTCGTTATGCCCTTCGGCGTTTATAACGGGCCTAGTACCTTCTAGAACTTTATTAACGACATCCTTTAGGAGTTCCTTAATCAGTTCTATACTACCTATATCGACGACATCCTAGTCTATAGCAAGACTAAGGAGGAGTACCGTAAGCACGTCTATAAGGTCCTTTAGAAGCTCGTAGACGCCGGCTTATAGCTCGATATCGACAAGTACGAGTTTAAGAAGACCGAAGTCAAGTTCCCTAGTTTAATTATTACCGTAGACGGTATTAAGATAGACTAAGAGAAGATCGACGCTATCGTTAAATAGGATGCTCCTACGAACGTTAAGGAGGTCTAGGGTTTCCTAGGCTTTACTAACTTCTACCGCCGCTTTATCTACGTATTCTCGGGCGTAGTACGCCCTTTAACGAAGCTTACGCGTAAGGGTAAGAAGTTTGCCTAGACCGACGAATACTAGGAGGCTTTTAACTTACTTAAAGCGAAGTTTATTAAGAACCCGCTTCTATAGCACTTCGATTTCGAACTAGAGACCCGTATAGAGACTAACGTATCCGACGGCGTAGTAGGCGGTGTCCTACTATAACGCCGCTCGCCTAAATCTCCCTAGTTACCTATCGCCTTCCTCTCTAAGAAGATAACCGCTACGGAGTATAACTACGAGATCTACGATAAGGAGCTTCTCGCTATTATTAAAGCTTTTAAAGAGTAGCGCCCCGAGCTTAAAGGCTCTACTATACCCGTCTAAGTAAGCTCCGACTATAAGAACCTCGTCTACTTTATAAAGATTAAGCTACTTAATCGTTGCTAGGCCCGCTAGAGCGAGTTCCTCTCCCGGTTCAACTTTATAATCTCGTATACGCCCGGTAAGGCTAACTCGATAGCCGACGCCCTTACCCGCCGCCCTAGTGACTCTCTAGTTAATCGAAGAGGGGGCTCGCAAATCGTAGAGCAACAAGTTATTAAAGAGTATAACCTCTCTTCCGAGCTTCGAGAGTACCTATCGAACGGCTAGCCTACGCTCGCCGCTTCCTTTACTACTCTTATACTCGCTCCTACCTACCTTAACGAGAGTGATAATGAATCCGAGCCTAAAGAATACGCCTCGGACGCTAAGGACTTGAACGACAATAAAGAGGGCTTAATAACGACTAACGGCTTATCCGAATTAGACTTTAAGGGGTTTAATAATAAGGAGTAACCTAAAGGCATTATAGTACGAGTACGAATAGCGTACGATACCGACCTAGACGCCTAAGAGTTAGTTCAGGCCCTTAAATCTAGCGCGAGGACATTCCCGGGCTTCTCGCTATCTACGTACGAGCTCTAGGAAGGTGTCGTCTACTTCCGTAAGAAGCTTTACGTACCGTAGCCCGAAGGCTCTAATATCCGAGCTGAGATTCTTTAAATCGTCTACGACTCCGCCTCTAGGGGTCACCTAGGCGTAGCTAAGACCTATAAGCTCCTCGCTAGGTATTACTAGTAGCCGTATTTCTAGAAGGACGTCCGCCGCTACGTACTAAACTACGCTACTTACTAAAGAGCTAAAGCTAACCGCTACCGCCCCTACGGTCTCTTATACCCTCTCCCGGCTCCTAATCGTCCGTAGAAGCACATTACTATAGACTTTATTACCGATCTTCCTTACGGTAAGACCTTTAGCGGCGTAAAGGTAAAGGCCCTTCTAGTGATCGTAGACTATTACTCTAAGGACCGGTATATAATCCCGTACTAGAGTATAACCGTAAAGGAGACTACTCGCTTATTCTACGAATTCGTCTAGCGCTTTTAAGGCCTCCCGGATAGTATTACCTCTAATAGAGGCTCCTAGTTTATCTCGTACTTCTAGAAGCGTCTACGTGCTATCCTAGGTATTAAGTATAACCTCTCGACTAGTTTTTAGCTATAGACCGACGGCTAGACCGAAATTACGAACGCTATCCTCGAATAGGTCCTTTATTACTTCGTCGACTACTACTAGAAGGATTGGCCTTAGTATATCCCTACGGTAGAGTTCGCTACTCGTAACTAGGACTCGGAGACTACTAGCTACTCTCCCTTCTATACTACGAGAGGTTACTACCCTCGTATAGGTATAGAACTAGAAGAGCCTCTCCCGCCTACTAAAGACGTAAATAAGTAAGTAGTAGACGAGTTCGCTACTATACTCTTATAGATCTATAAAGAAGTCTACGACGAGATAGTATACGTATAAGCAATCTACGAGGATCAAGCTAATCGTCGTCGCTAGCTAGCTCCCGACTACTAAGTAGGCGATATAGTATACCTTAACTCTAAGAACATTAAGACGGACCGCCCCTCTAAGAAGCTAAGCTAGAAGAACCTAGGTCCTTTTAAGATTACCGAGCGTATTAGTTTATACGCCTACCGTCTAGCTCTTCCTACGAACATAAAGATCTACGACGTCTTCTATCCCGTACGCCTTCGGCCGTTAGCTAAGGACCTATTCCTAAACTAGAACTAAGATATACTAGGTCCTCCCGATAAAGTAGAAGTCGACGAGCCGGTTAACCTACCTTCTAACGACTATGCCGTCCGTAAGATCCGGGGAATCCGCGTAGAGTCTAATAACGTTAAAGGGCTACCGCCGATTAAGTATAAAGTCGAATAGTAAGGTTGCCCTAAGTAGGATACCTTATAGGAACCTATCCAATATATTATCTTTAATTATTAAGTAATCGAAGAAAACTACGCTCGTATAGACGGCCTAGAGGTCAATATCGGTAGGCTTTTCGAATCTAAGCTCTTCGACGGGCTTACTAATAGTATATCGACTATAATATTAGGCCGAAGCCTAGTACTGAAGCTAAACATCCTCGATATATAGAACTACTACGGCTTCGTAGGAACTTAGCTTTGTTCGGGGGGGCTACTATTATAGTCTCCCTATAGAGTATATAGAAGGTAGGGACAGAAGAGCCTTAGAGTGCTTAGAAGTCGTTAAGAAGTGAAAGTCTAGCTTAGTATATAAGCGCTAAGAATTATATACCCCGTAATATTTACTACGGGACCTAGCCCTCCAAATTTACTACTCTACTAAACCTTAACAGATTCACTTCGGCTCGTAGCTATATAACTCACGGCACTCCCGCGAGCACCCGCGACTACGCTAGACCCTAGAAGAAGCACGTAGAAGACTCGGAACGTAGGGTAGGTTAGAATAAGGTTTTAAGTAAAGCTACTAAGCGCGGCTTCGTACGGGTTAGCCCTATTAATACGGGGACACGCACTCGCGAGGGTCGCGTATCAGTATCCGGCCTTCCCTAGGCCTCTCTTACTTTCTTCGTCTTTTGTTTTATGTAGCAATTATACTATACCCTTTATATCTACACTTCGTACCTACATTCCCGCTTTTACTCTTATATCTTATAGGCTAGGCTCTCGCCCTAACACTACTAGTACAAGCTTCGCTCTTATATCGAAAGCCTTTAGTATATACGCGGATAGCGGGTCTCGCGCGACTTACTTATTAAGATTTTCTTTTAGATTAAACATCTATATTATATATACTTTATAGCCCTTCCTCCGGCTTATACGCCGAAGTACTTCTATATTAATAGGCTTGATGTCGATCTCCGGCTTAGTCTTGACCTTTAGTTCTTTCTTCGTTCGACGCGCTAGGCGCTTAAGTATTTCAACCCTATTAGCGGGTAGTAGCTAACGGACGTAGTAAGACAGTTCCGGTTTATTGTAGATATCGACGGTATATTGTATTACTACCTTCGTTATATACGTCTCCTATACTACTATAGGTTCGTCTTTATCCTCTACGTAGGGTTTAGCGTAATTAGATAGAGCTTAAGGTCGCGAACTCTCTAGTACTAGTATCTCGGTCTAAAGAACGCCTCTTAGTATAATACCCTTATTGTTAATAGACTATACGTATACTAGTTTAGTTTCGAGTATACAGTTCTATCGACAATATAGTAAGAATAGGGTTATAGTTCCTAACGTATAGTAGAACGTAGGTTAATACTCGTCGTACTAGGGACGGCCGAGGACTATATCGTATTCTAGTAATACGTAGTAGCTAGACCTAGTCTCTACGTAGTTACCGATCTGAATCTATACCGTTGTTCTATAAGTAATAAGGTCACTAGTAGGTCGGCTATCTACTAATATTAGCCCTAACGGATTAGGTAGCTATATTATATTAAGGTTGTTCTTATACGTAAAGTTGATATTAAAGTACGTAGAGTTAGTACTATTATTATAAAGGGTTTAAGTAGGGATCTTTCTATTTACTATATATAGTATAACTAGATAAGAAGCTATTACCGGATTGTATTTATCTATAGAGTAGTTTATAGCTAGTAGGGAGTATGCCGATATACTTAAAACCTTGCCTCTCTTAGGAGGCCTATATTTATATTTATACTTTTTCTCGTTTTCTCGTAACTCTAACTCGTACGGTCTACTACGTATTACGCTTACGGAGTAGACTAGGCGTTTCCCGCGCCGCCGGTATTATTAGCGTTACTACTATTACTACCGTTACGGCGGTTATTACTTAGGTTATAGCCTAGCGTAAATAGGCGGCGGGCGACATCTCGAAGGGAGTACTAATTAGTATCGATACGGCGGTAACCTTCTTATTTGTATATTAAGTACCGATTCTAATCGATATATTCCTAGGCGCGAGTAGTATCTAAAGGTTAGAATACTAAAATGCCTAAGGTCGATTAGCCTACTTAGTCTTAGCGTTCGGGTTAGTATTATTACCGCTACTACCCGAAGCCGTATCCTTCTTATCGTCGTTACCCTTAGTAGTCTTCTTATTACCTTAGGTCTTATTACCGTTACCGGTCTTACGGTACTTAAGGTCGAACGCCTTAAACTTGTCCTCGTAGTTATATAGCGTAGACACGACTTGCTTAAGGGTTATATTAACTATGTCCTCGTTTATAATACGGTTGCCGTAGCGCGAGTTTAACTTACGGAGTAGGAAGTCCTTCTCGAGTTTCTTTTCCTTCGCGCCGTTATTAAGGTTAACAATATCGGCGTTCTTACGGAAGGATAGGCAGAAGTCACTAAACTTCTCCTTATTACCCTACTATAGACTATTAAGCTTAGTTATAGTATTAGTATAGGTATTACGGGTACCGTAGCGCCGGGCTAGATCTTCTATTATCTTATCTATAGAAGCGTACTAAGTAGTCGTACCTTCCGTAGACTTAGTAAGGCTAGGGATCTTTAAGTCGATATAGGTCTATATACCGTTCTTTAACTAGCTCTAGACGTTCTAAAGGGAGTCCTTTATAGTATAGTACTTAGAGGCTTAGAGCTTAGCTTCGGTAGTACGCTACTACTCTTAGAACCTAATATCGTCGCTCTTTAGATCGAATTTAGTAGGGGCCTTTAGCTCGTTAGAGGACTTGATACTAGTAGTTATGTCGGCGTCGTAAGTCGTATATACGGAGATAGGGTTACTATCTAAGTCGGTACTTAGGCGATTCTTCCTACCCTTATATTACGGCGGTACTTAGGGTAGTCTATTATCCGAAGTGAGCCTAGATAAGGCTCCGCTAGTATAAAGCTTACGAGCTTTACGACCTCGTCTTTTGCCTATTTAGGTAAGCCGGTAGCGCGGGTCTAAGCGGGCCGCTTACGTAGCTATAATACCTTACGACTACCGTCCTTACGGCTATTCTTACGGCCCTTATTACCGTCGTCCTCGTCGTCTAATAAGTCCGATAAATCCGGGTCCGACTTCTTCTTATTAGGTTTACCTCTATTCTACCGACGCTCTAGTAACTCTTTAGACTTGGTTCGCTAAGGTAGTAGGTCTTACTTTTCCTTAGACCGGCTACGGTCCTTCTCTTACTTCTTAAGCTTAGCAATACGCTTCTCGGCTACTACGAGCTTAGTCTCGGTCTCTACTAGCTTACTCTCCGCTACCTTATACTACGTACGATATACCTTCTTTATATCTTTAGCCCTCGTAAGCTCGTCTAGGTCGATAATGATAGTATTATTGCGCTTAGCGATCTCCTCTATTAGTCGCGTAACCTCCTCTTCTAGGGACTGTCTAGTCGCCTATTCCGTATCGATTATATCCTCGAGCCGGTCTATCTAGTTCTTAGTATCTTACGCCTTACGGAGGTTAATACGGTTAGCTATATCGAGCGTAGTATTAAGCTTATACGTACGTTAGTAATCGGACTCGATATTATAGAGGATCTTATAGATCTACTAGGGATAGTCATTAACCGTCTTCTTAAACTTATCTATATTTAACCCGTTTAATAAGTCGAAGGCTTCCTAGAAGTTGTCGATAGTGACCCTCCTCTTCCTCGGTACCTTAGTACCCTTATCTTCTATCTTATCCTCGATAAACTCCGCCCTATATAGGTTAGCTAAGTTTAGCTCTATCTCGACCTCCTCTTCCTTAATCGCCTTAAGTTAGTCGAACACCTTCTTATATTACTTACGGTACTAGTTATTCTCGTCGAGGAGCTTATTTACGATATCCTCTTTACGTCCTTAAGTCTACGTTACCGGGTTTACGCTATCGTTATCGGGCGGATCGAGTAGTAGGGTAAAGAAGGATAATCTATTAAGGGACGGGCAATAAACGCGTCTATTAGTATTCTCTATACTTACGCCTAGTACGCCGGTACCGGTCTATCTCGCTATTATTACTATATTAGCTATAATCTACTTTAAGGTACGATTTAGCGAGTACGATACCTAATCTTAGTACTTCCTTATATACTATTACGGTTTCTCTATAATCTATTAAGAACATATAGGCCGTAGGACAAGTATATAGGTATAGGTATATTATATAACTAGATTACGTAACTAGGGTTTACTAGCCTATAGGCTAGTAAATATCCGGACACCTAGTATCTACCTATACTAATACTAGCGATACTATATATAGATATAATATTCCTAATATAAGTGGCCTATTAACGATTACTATTAAGAACCGGTAGACGGAAACACGATATATTCGAAAGCTCTTATTAAGGCTATTCTAACGATATATAAAGTAGGCTACTACCCCTAGGACTAAGGAAGTTCTACCTTATTTAATCTGGACAGCTTGAAGCTCTCTTCACCCTATTTCTTCAGCTCTATACGCCGCGGAGGTGCCTAGCTACATTAGGCAACTCCTAGGTAATAGTAGCCTAGGCTACGGTACTAACGGCGCCTACGGCCCTATAGGCGAAGCCCCCCTAAGACAACTGGTAGCAACTTATAGAGGACGCAAAAAGTATAGAAACTAACGATCAGCTCCCTTACCGGTCTCTATAGGTAATGATCACTTAGCTACGCACGGCGCTTATACTGTCGTATTACCGAGGGCAACAAGAAATAAGGACGACGTCCTAGGCGATTAGTAAGGCCACCCGGAATCAACACCCCTATAGCTAGGTATCGGTCGCGGTATCGATACTAGGCCCCCGCCTAACGTACGATATAGTTACGATCCGTATTATAGTAAAGGAAGACTAGGCCGAAGTTACGAAGCTATCGAACAAGGAGCTCGCCTAACGAATTAACTAACTAGGGGTAGTCGTAGTGGACTAATAGTCTAACGGTACTCTATAGATCTATACTAGCTCTACTACTACTAGGAGGTACCTAGAGGCATAGCTATAGTAGGTATCTAAGGTTACGGTATTAGCGAAGGTCTTAATAAAGTAATTTACGATCCTAGTCTACGATATACCTAAGGAGTTCGACCTAACTAACTAGGGTCACCTACGCGCTCTCTAAGAGGACAACCCGGTCACTCTTAACTCTCTAATCTAGAAGGCGACTTGGCTCTATAGGAAATGGCTAGAAGGCAAGAAGGCCTCGGCGCTAATAGTATAGCTATAAGACGCGAAAGCGGCGGATCTAGCGATAGAATAAGGCCTAGTCTAGTAATATAGCCTTAAGATAGTAGAAAAGCACTCCTTATCCTTTCGTGTCCTCTAATGCTTTAAATACTAATAGTATAGACACCAAACCTATACGTGTACAAACAAGTAGGCCTACTCGAACTATATAGGAGACTATATGTCTAGGGACTATATATCGACTACGAGACGGTACGCGAACTGTCCGGGGCACTACCCTTCGTATAGTACGGAATGCCTATAGCGGAAACTAGAGAAAAACAAGGCAATCACAAACAGAACCGTCGCCCTAAGATTCTACGGCGACCGTAAGGCTAGCCTATACCGGAACTAACTAGCGGCGGTCGGGTATAAGCGCCCTAGGGCCGAGAACGATATAAAGGATACGTAGCCTAGGGCGTACGGGAGGCCACGTGCTCTACTAGCTACGGCGAGGGAATCTAACTAGGCCCGGCTCCCCTTTAGTATATAGCCGATAGGCGTAGACTAGGACGTATAGGGCAGTAGGACATAGGACGATATAGAGGAAATGTTTGTCGATACTAATAACTAGCCTCGACACGCTTAGTATCATCTAGTATAACGTCAACTATAGTAAGGATATAGTCTAGAACCATTTCCTACACGAGGCGGACCCGCGCGTCTACTACGTCCTTATAATCTAGGAGCTATAGAGTAACCCGTACTATAAGAGACTAACGACCTACAAGTTACTAGGCTATACGACATACCTACGAGGCGACGGTAGACCCCGTACGTGCTTCTATGTCGGTAAGGACATACTAGAATCCGACTGGGAGGTAGTGTACTACGTAGACGAAGAAGGCGGGGGCGATATTACCTCCCTCTACGTAGGTAGTACCTAGATACACAACCTATATATACAACCGCTAGCCTCGAGGTCTAGCCGCGACCTAGGGGTCTATAGACACCTAGACAGTACGCTTAAGAGACAAGGGTGCTACATCGTAGTAGGAGACTTCAATATATACTACCCTTCCTAGGAAAGCCTTATATAGCCGCACCCTATAGCCGACGAAGTACTCGACTTGATAGCGAGTAACGTAATTGCCCTTAATACCCCGAAGGACCTAGGCACCTAGAAGAGAGGGGGACTCTAAGGCACGATCGACCTCTCCTAGATCTTAGATAGCTACTACTATACGGTAACCTACTATAGGATCAAACATAAACTCGAGGCGTCGTTAGACCACATACTAGTCAGGACCTCTATTACGATATAGATATAACGTATACTAGCGAGAACCCCTAAGCTAAACTAGGGAAAGGCCTACTAGGCCAACATCTAGGCGTACCTCGATGACTCTAAGAGGCTAGTCTAGATCGCGTAGTAGCAATATAATAGTAAAGACGAGATAGACGAAGTAGTCTAGGGGTTGATAGACGAAATAAGAAAAGCGACCTCACTTCACGTTCCGCTTGCCTAACTAACGACATAGTCTAAACTATACTAGACGCCGGAGTACACTACGGTAGTAAGAGAAGTAAGGAGAGCCCGCCGGGTATAGACGAGCAGCTATAGCGAGGAGGCCTAGAACGTATATAGGGAGGTATACTAATAGAAGAAAGCTATAATACGGAGGGAGAAAGCAGTCGGCTAGAGGGCTATAGTAGAAGAAATCGCCGGCAAGCTAGAGAGGATGTAGAAGCTAGCGAAATAGGCCCGATAGGACCCTATATAGGGCCCCTCCTTCTCTATCCTAGCGCTACAATCGCCTAGTGGCCCGGTTAGCGACCCCGAGGCTAAGGCGCGTCTACTAGCTAGTAAGTTCTTCCTACCCCTAGTCGAGGCTAATCTAAGCGACATAAACAGCTCTACTCCCCTAGCCCCTAGCATCGCGGTCTAATAGGAGGTGTCCGAGGGAGAAGTTACCGCTATACTAAGGAAGTTACCGGCGAAGAAAGCCCCGGGGCCGGATAGGATCCTAAACGAGCTACTAAAGAAGTGTAGAGATCAACTAGCCCTAGTAGTTATAGCGATCTTTAACGCCTGCCTATAGACCAGATACTACCCGATAGCTTATAAACAATCGACGACAGTGGTCCTACGTAAGCCGTAGAAGGAAGACTATACGTAGGTGAAGTCGTACCGCCTAATTACGCTCCTTAACACTCTTAGGAAGGCGCTTAAGAAGCTAGTTATAACGAGACTCTCCGAGGCGGTAGAGGAACACTCCCTACTCCCGGACACCTAGATAGGTACGCGCCTATAGCGATCGACGCTATCCGCGATAGAACTTATCACCTCTTAGGTAAAGGCTATCTAGTATAAGAATAGGGACAAGGTAGCTTCCTTACTTAGCCTAGACATATCGGGAGCCTTCGACTACGTGTTATACCCGCGGCTTCTCTATATCCTAAGGTCGAAAGGACTCCCTAAGTGGCTTGTTAACTTCGTACGGTCCTACCTCCAAAACCGTAGTACGTCGATCCTAGTCGGCTAGTACAGAAGCCCATTTTAAGTAGTCTATACTAGAATCCCGTAAGGCTTAACGCTAGTACCTATTCTGTTCCTCTTCTTTATAGCGACGCTACTCCTAGCCCTAGAATCCTAGAACACCGCTACGAGCGGCTTCGTAGACGACATAAACATCCTAGCGTAGTCTTCCTCGACTAAGGAGAACTATAGGCTACTAGAAGAGAAGCATAAGATCTACGAGGACTAGGCTAGGAGGCACGGGGCTCGGTTTGCCCTAGAAAAGTACAATCTGATACACTTTACGCGCCGGCCACGGTTCTATAATATATAAGCTTCTATCTAGATATAGGGGCACACGACTAACCCGGCAAATCAGCTTAGGATCCTCGGACTATAGGTAGACCCGGCGCTACGGTAGAGGAAGCACGTATAGGCAATATTACGGAAAGCTAAACAGAATATAGCATTATACTAGAGGCTCACTACGTCTATATAGGGGGCGGACTTCCGGTAGTTACGACTTCTATATACGGCTATTATACGGCCAGTCCTTACCTATAGTAGCTAAGTGTAGTCCTTAGGCGAGAGGGCCTGCCTATCGAAGGGACTCGTCGCGCCGCTAGCGAAGATCCAAAACTAATGCCTAAGGAAGGTTACCGGGGCATATAAGTCGATACTAACGAGGATGCTTAAGCACGAGACCGCTATACCGCCGATCGACCTATATATCTAGGGACTACGGACCTCCTATATAGGTCAGTCGGCATAGTACCTAGTATAGAAGGTCATCGCTAGTATAGTCGTAAGGGCCCGCGAATTAGTACTAGCGTATAAGGGCATTCGACCCGGAAACGAGCCGAACTACCGGGTAAGGGACGGATAGCTAGCAATACAATAGGAAGGTAAGAAATCGTTTGTAGAGTAACTATAGAAAGAGAGGTAGAACAACTAGGTTGTAGGGCATAGTAGACGCCCTTAGCTAGCGGGACAACCTAAGGAATAGTTAGCTACAAAATCCGCGGTCAAGCACCCCCCGAAGCTTATTTACTACCGCCTTATAAGGGTATAGAGTAGCATAGTAACCTAACTACGAAGCGAACACATCGGCCTCTAGGGGTACCTATTATAGAGGAAGGTTCTAGGATATACGAATACTAGCTACCCCTACGGCTATCGCTCCTAGAACGTACGGTACGTACTCCTCGTCTGTCCGAGGTAGTCGCTAGGAAGGGGGGAGTAGATAGTAAAGGCGAGGAACCGGACGATTAGGGCACTTCTTAACAACGCTAAAGACCTACGGCGTATTACGAACTAGATACTAGAGAAGGGCTGGCTAGAACAGTACCGCCTAGTAGGAGCAGTATAGGAAGAGAGGACACGACGTAGCGCGACGAGACCGGCTAGGAGCGGGGGCTAACGGGGTAGTAATATAGACTACGTACGTTTAGAGGGAAAGCTAATCTAGATAAGGAGTAGTCGGGGGCGAGAAGGGTTTTTACCTATTCGGGTTTCCCTTTGTATATAACAATAGATATATACCTATATAGGCCGGATAGGGTCCTAGAACAGGGGAATAACAAATCTATCTATCTATCTATCTAATTATAGCGATCTTTAACGCCTACCTATAGACCGGATACTACTCGATAGCTTTTAAATAATCGACGATAGTGGTCCTACGTAAGCCGTAAAAGGAAGACTATACGTAGGTGAAGTCGTACCGTCTAATTACGCTCCTTAATACTCTTAGGAAGGCGCTTAAGAAGCTAGTTATAACGAGACTCTCCGAGGCGGTAGAGGAATACTCCCTACTCCCGGACACCTAGATAGGTACGCGCCTATAGCGATCGACGCTATCCGCGATAGAACTTATCACCTCTTAGGTAAAGGCTATCTAGTATAAGAATAGGGACAAGGTAGCTTCCTTACTTAGCCTAGATATATCGGGAGCCTTCGACTACGTGTTATACCCGCGGCTACTCTATATCCTAAGGTCGAAAGGACTCCCTAAGTAGCTTATTAACTTTGTACGGTCCTACCTCTAAAACCGTAGCACGTCGATCCTAGTCGGCTAGTATAGAAGCCTATTTCAAGTAGTCTATACTAGAATCCCGTAAGGCTTAACGCTAGTACTTATTCTGTTCCTCTTCTTTATAGCGACGCTACTCCTAGCCCTAGAATCCTAGAACACTGCTACGAGCGGCTTTATAGACGACACGAACATCCTAGCGTAGTCGTCCTCGACTAAGGAGAACTATAGGCTACTAGAAGAGAAGCACAAGATCTACGAGGACTAGGCTAGGAGGCACGGGGCTCGGTTTGCCCTAGAAAAGTACAATCTAATACACTTTACGCGCCGGCTACAGTTCTATAATATATAAGCTTCTATCTAGATATAGGGGTATACGACTAACCCGGCAAATTAGCTTAGGATCCTTAGGCTATAGATAGACCCGGCGCTACGGTAGAGGAAGTACGTATAGGCAATATTACGGAAAGCTAAACAGAATATAGCATTATACTAGAGGCTTACTACGTCTATATAGGGGGCGGACTTCCGGTAGTTACGACTTCTATATACGGCTATTATACGGCCAGTCCTTACCTATAGTAGCCAAGTGTAGTCCTTAGGTAAGAGGGCCTACCTATCGAAGGGACTCGTCGCGCCGCTAGCGAAGATCTAAAACTAATGCCTAAGGAAGGTTACCGGGGTATATAAGTCGATACTAATAAGGATACTTAAGTATAAGACCGCTATACCGCCGATCGACCTATATATCTAGGGACTACGGACCTCCTACTTAGGCAAGTCGGTATAGTACCTAGTATAGAAGGTCATCGCTAGTATAGTCGTAAGGGCCCGCGAATTAGTACTAGCGTATAAGGGCATTCGACCCGGGAACGAGCCGAACTACCGGGTAAGGGACGAATAGCTAGTAATATAATAGGAAGGTAAGAAATCGTTTATAGAGTAACTATAGAAAGAGAGGTAGAATAACTAGGTTATAGGGTATAGTAGACGCCCTTAGCTAGCGGGATAACCTAAGGAATAGTTAGCTACGAAATCCGCGGTCAAGTACCCTCCGAAGCTTATCTACTACCGCCTTACGAGGGTATAGAGTAGTATAGCAACCTAACTACGAAGCGAACACATCGGCCTCTAGGGGTACCTATTATAGAGGAAGGTTCTAGGATATACGAATACTAGCTACCCCTACGGCTATCGCTCCTATAACGTACGGTACGTACTCCTCGTCTATCCGAGGTGGTCGCTAGGAAGGGGGGAGTAGATAGTAAAGGCGAGGAACCGGACGATTAGGGCACTTCTTAATAACGCTAAGGACCTACGGCGTATTACGAACTAGATACTAGAGAAGGGCTAGCTAGAACAGTACCGCCTAGTAGGAGTAGTATAGAAAGAGAGGATACGACGTAGCGCGACGAGACCGGCTAGGAGCTTAGGCTAACGGGGTAGTAACATAGACTACGTACGTTCAGAGGGAAAGCTAATCTAGATAAGGAGTAGTCGGGTACGGGAAGGGTTTTTACCTATTCGGGTTTCCCTTTGTATATAACAATAGATATATACTTATATAGGCCGGATAGGGTCCTAGAACAGGGGAATGACAAATCTATCTATCTATCTATATATAGATATACGCTATCCTATTAGGTCCTTCTTTGTCTTTCGTATAATCCGCCGTCTTCTACTACTACGTAACTCGTACCTATTTAATAGGTTATAAGCCCGGGTTAGTAACTCGGTATTTCACCCTCGATAAAGTCGTATTAGAGTTATTCCTCTTTAGAACAAAAGGAAGGTAGACTAGAGGCCGTACCCGCCTTATATAGGAAGCTATAGCCGTGCTATAGGTGTACATAAGACGTAAAAGAGCCTAGTAAGGTACTATTAGACTCCGAGTTAGGGAGCCTATACTAATACCTTAGATAAGTAGGCGAGCTTACTAAGAAGAGTCGCTCTCCGGACATCGCGTTCGTATCGACTAACTGTTTATTCTAAGAGAGCCGTAGTGTCTTAGAAACCCCCTCTACTAAGAGAGTTACGCTATAGTGTCTTAGTACTAATACGATCCTTACCGACCGACTTTCCTCCTCTTCCCGGCGGATAGCTATCCTCTCCGCTATTAACCTCGCGTTCGGTTTATCCTATTTCGATCCGATCGCGTACGACCGAATATATCCTTTTACCTAAGGGTAGCTAACCTATCCCTTAACTTATAAAAAATAGAGAACGAGACTAGGTTTATAAGAGAGAGAGTAGTACCTGTTCTAATAAGAGAGAACTACGAAATATAGTTCAAGCTAATAAGAATATACCTAGTATTAAAGCAGGTTGAATAGGTCCTCGAAGACATTATTACGGACATTCCCGCTATAACCCTATCTATAGCGACACTCTCTACATTATCGAAGTCATCCCTTCCTTTAGATCAAGCGATAAGGAAGGCATCGTATAGACGGTATAATGTAACGGCCCTATATAAGATGTATATCTGTCTGTCGACAGATAACTAAGAGATAATATATAAGATCCGGTATACGAAGGAGTTATAGGAATAGGCTAAAGCTAAATATAAGAGAAGACTTCTCGCTACTAGAAGAAGTTTGCTTTAGTAAGACACCAATTTCGTGATAACAGAGGACTAGTTAATAGATAACGCCTAGTAGGAGCTTAGCTTAATTATAAGGAGGGCTATTTTAATCTCGCCTTAGTTCTAAGACATTAAGACTAAGGACAGAAAGATCTAGTAACTCTTAGTAGCTCTACTAGACTCATTTAGCTTAATTCGCAATATAATTAATGCCTAGGTAAATTTCTTACTACAAGACATTCTTACAGTTCTTAGGGAGAAGCAAGAATTAATAATTTATTAAGGGACAGCTATGTTCGCTAAGAAGGGTTTCTAGGGTAAGCTTACGTACTATCTCTATAATAGTGACCATTTTATAAGCAAGTGCCTACACCTTTCTATAGCTTAGTAGGCTATTAGGAATAAGGACAAACTAGCTAGGGTTACCTACCCTACTAAGAGACAACCGTCACTACCTCGTAGGAGGTTATTATTACCAAACCTTCGTAATGTCCTTAAGGTAATAACGGACCTTATAAAGTAGATAAAGGAGAGCCCTAAGCCAAAGGCCTCCTCTAGTAAGAAGCCTATAAGGGCCTATACGACCTAGGAAGACGTATTAGACTCTAAGATACTATTAGAAGATAATAATGTTGATAAGGTTGCCTATTCTACTATAGAAGCTAAAGGTAAGTACCCCTCGTCCGAGTAGTTACTTAACTCTTATATATTATTATATATGACTGACTAAGATTTACTATTTAGGACACTAAAGCTTCTTTAAAAGAGGAAGTAGATCAAGGTTAGGGGTGGCTATCTATAAGCTATATATATAGGAAGTGTAGTAATAGGTAGTCCTTCTAGAAAGCAAATTGTCTTAGAAAATGTCCTATTTGTTCCTAGCCTTAGAGTTAGTCTTGTTTGGTAGAATTAGTTTAGCTAACAGTTTGCTATCTAACTACCTAGTTTTACCCTAAAATCCTTGTCTAGTAAACCCGTTATCTAGACTAAACTTCGTGGAGAAGTACCGTTTATCTACTCGATCTCGGAAATTCTTGAGCTATAGTATACTAGTATACTCTCTTAAGAACGTAACGGCACCGTTATAGCTAATACTAAGTCCGAAGATCAGTAGGAGCTATAGTAGAGAAGATATACACACCTTAGTAAGGGACTACTAAGAAACCTATATAGAGTTACTAATAAGAAAGATCCTATTCCTATTCCTTCTAAATACTAGAATTACAAGGTCTGCTCCCTTATAAATATAAGGAAGTTCAAAGGACCTACTAAAGAGAGGAAAGGGGAGAGGCTGGCCCTCATCTCTATTAACATCTATAGGCCTTTTTAGGGCGTAGTCTCTAGGCTAGGATACAAATATTAGCTTAAGATTATAGACAACTTCTCTAGGAAGAAGTAGGTAATCCCTTTAAAGGCTAGGAGCGAAGCTCCTATAGCCCTACGGGATTAGAAGGTCTAGGTAGAACGGTAGTCAAGGTGCTTTCTATCTACGATCCGTAGTAATAGTACAAAGGAAATTCTCGCCTTACTAAAAGAGTAGGAGAAGGAATTAAGTACTTAGATAGACACAACTAATGCCTATAACTCTCTTTAAAATGGACCTATAGAAAGGTCAATTCAAGCCTCTAAGAACATAGTCCGGGCTATGCTTAAAGACTCTAGTATACTAGTTAAGTTCTAGCTAGAAGCTTTGTAAGTATAGACTATGATCAGAAACAGACTACCTAATAGTCTAATTATTAATAGTATTGCTCTTTTACTAGAAGAAGCCTTTACTAGCTAAGTACCGTTAGTCGACTATTTGGGCGTCTAGGGATATAAAGCTATAGTCTATATAGACCTAAGAGCCTAACCTTAAGGCTTAAGGAGAGACAAGTTAATAAACCGAGGAAAAGAAGCCGTGTTTATAGGCTACTTAGAAAACACTACGAAACAATAGCTGTTCTAGGACCCCGATATAAAAGCTATAAAAGCGTATAGTTACGTCGACTAGTTTAAGAATAAGAAGGGGGGAGATATAGATCTTAGTATCACCTTTACTAACTAGCCGAGTCGAGCGCTATAGCGCAATCCTATTAGGAGGAAGCCCTTTAGGGCGAAATTTTCCGATAGGGGATTATTAGAGACACCGTTACGAAGGCTAGGAGAAAATATTAATACGGTTTTAATACTATCGAAGGCCAATAACGGTGGATCTATACAGAACCTACCTAGTTATTAATACTATAGTAATCGCTGTTTATATAACTTCCCCCTTCCCTAAAGGACATTAGGGAATACTAGAAGTTTAGAGATTAGGGTACTCTAATAAAAGAAAAAGAAGATGTCGTTTAGTTCGACCTATCCGAACACCTAGCGCTACCTTAGGTTATAGGTAATAAGAGGTTAAGGGGGGACGGAGATAATAACTCTTAAGAGTATAAGGCTAAACACTATAAGGCTCTTATCGCCTAGATGTTCTATCTAGACCCTATAATAAGCTAGGTAGAGGAGATTCTAAACGACGTAGAAGAATATATATTTACTACTATTAGGTAGGCTATAGCCTATTAGTAGGAAGTGCTAATCCTAAAGTCCTATAAGGTAGCCGTAGGAGACCCCAAATAGGGATATATATAGAGAGAGGTAATCGAGAACGAACTTATTGCCTTAGTAAGCAATAACACCTAGGAAGTAGTTATACCGCTAAAGGATACGAATCTAATTACTTCTAGGTAGGTCTTTAATGTGAAAAGAATAATTAGTAGAGCTATTAAGAAGTTCAAGGCAAGACTATTTATAAGAGGGTTTTTATAGAAATATAGGGTTGACTTCGAAGAGACCTTTATACCTACTATTAGACATAATAGATAGATAGATTTGTCATTCCCCTATTCTAGGACCCTATCCGGCCTATATAGGTATATATCTACTGTTATATATAAAGGGAAACCCGAATAGGTAAAAACCCTTCCCGCCCCCGACTACTCCTTGTCTAGATTAGCTTTCCCTCTAAACGTACGTAGTCTATGTCGCTACCCCGTTAGCCCCCGCTCCTAGCCGGTCTCGTCGCGCTACGTCGTGTCCTCTCTTCCTATACTACTCCTACTAGGCGGTACTGTTCTAGCTAGCCCTTCTCTAGTATCTAGTTCGTAATACGCCGTAGGTCCTTAGCGTTATTAAGAAGTGCCCTAATCGTCCGGTTCCTCGCCTTTGCCATCCACTCCCCCCTTCCTAGCGACTACCTCGGATAGACGAGGAGTGCGTGCCGTACGTTCTAGGAGCGATAGCCGTAGGGGCAGTTAGTATTCGTGTATCCTAGAACCTTCCTCTATAATAGGTACCCCTAGAGGCCGATGTGTTCGCTTCGTAGTTAGGTTGCTATACTACTCTATACCCTCGTAAGGCGGTAGTAGATAAGCTTCGGGGGGTACTTAACCGCGGATTTTGTAGCTAACTATTCCTTAGGTTGTCCCGCTAGCTAAGGGCGTCTACTATACCCTACAACCTAGTTGTTCTACCTCTCTTTCTATAGTTGCTCTATAAACGATTTCTTACCTTCCTATTATATTACTAGCTATTCGTCCCTTACCCGGTAGTTCGGCTCGTTTCCGGGTCGAATACCCCTATACGCTAGTACTGATTCGTAGGCCCTTACGACTATACTAGCGATGACCTTCTATACTAGGTACTATACCGACTTGCCTAAGTAGGAGGTCCGTAGTCCCTAGATGTATAGGTCGATCGGCGGTATAGCGGTCTCGTGCTTAAGCATCCTCGTTAGTATCGACTTATATACCCCGGTAACCTTCCTTAGGCATTAGTTTTGGATCTTCGCTAGCGGCGCGACGAGTCCCTTCGATAGGTAGGCCCTCTCGCCTAAGGACCACACTTAGCTACTATAGGTAAGGACTAGCCGTATAATAGCCGTATATAGAAGTCGTGACTACCGGAAGTCCGCCCCCTATATAGACGTAGTGAGCCTCTAGTATAATGCTATATTCTGTTTAGCTTTCCGTAATATTACCTATACGTACTTCCTCTACCGTAGCGCCGGGTCTACCTATAGTCCGAGGATCCTAAGCTGATTTGCCGGGTTAGTCGTATACCCCTATATCTAGATAGAAGCTTACATATTATAGAACCGTAGCCGGCGCGTAAAGTGTATTAGATTGTACTTTTCTAGGGCAAACCGAGCCCCGTGCCTCCTAGCCTAGTCCTCGTAGATCTTGTACTTCTCTTCTAGTAGCCTATAGTTCTCCTTAGTCGAGGAAGACTACGCTAGGATATTTATGTCGTCTACGAAGCCGCTCGTAGCAGTGTTCTAGGATTCTAGGGCTAGGAGTAGCGTCGCTATAAAGAAGAGGAATAGAATAGGTACTAGCGTTAAGCCTTACGGGATTCTAGTATAGACTACTTGAAATAGGCTTCTATACTAGCCGACTAGGATCGACGTACTACGGTTTTGGAGGTAGGACCGTACGAAGTTAACAAGCTACTTAGGGAGTCCCTTCGACCTTAGGATATAGAGTAGCCGCGGGTATAACACGTAGTCGAAGGCTCCCGATATGTCTAGGCTAAGTAAGGAAGCCACCTTGTCCCTATTCTTATACTAGATAGCCTTTACCTAAGAGGTAATAAGTTCTATCGCGGATAGCGTCGATCGCTATAGGCGCGTACCTATCTAGGTGTCCGGGAGTAGGGAGTGTTCCTCTACCGCCTCGGAGAGTCTCGTTATAACTAGCTTCTTAAGCGCCTTCCTAAGAGTATTAAGGAGCGCAATTAGGCGGTACGACTTCACCTACGTATAGTCTTCCTTCTACGG
Source organism: Fulvia fulva (assembly GCF_020509005.1). Taxonomy (NCBI): domain Eukaryota; kingdom Fungi; phylum Ascomycota; class Dothideomycetes; order Mycosphaerellales; family Mycosphaerellaceae; genus Fulvia; species Fulvia fulva. The sequence goes on from NC_063019.1 coordinate 3,444,179, forward strand.
CTTACGTAGGACTACTGTCGTCGATTGTTTAAAAGCTATCGGGTAGTACCCGGTCTATAGGTAGGCGTTAAAGATCGCTATAGCTACTAGGGCTAGTTGATCTCTATACTTCTTTAGTAGCTCGTTTAGGATCCTATCCGGCCCCGGGGCTTTCTTCGCCGGCAACTTCCTTAGTATAGCGGTAACTTCTCCCTCGGACATCTCCTATTAGACCGCGATACTAGGGGCTAGGGGAGTAGAGCTATTTTTATCGCTTAGATTAGCCTCGACTAGGGGCGGGGAGAACTTACTAGCTAGTAGACGCGCCTTGGCCTCGGGGTCGCTAACCGGGCTACTAGGCAATTGTAGCGCTAGGATAGAGAAGGAGGGGCCCTATATAGGGTCCTATCGGGCCTATTTCGCTAGCTTCTACATCCTCTCTAGCTTACCGGCGATTTCTTCTACTATAGCCCTCTAGCCGACTACTTTCTCCCTTCGTATTATAGCTTTCTAATGTTAGTATGCCTCCCTATATACGTTCTAGGCCTCCTCGCTATAGCTACTCGTCTATACCCGGCGGGCTCTCCTTACTTCTCTTACTACCGTAGTATACTCCGGCGTCTAGTATAGTTTAGACTATGTCGTTAGTTAGGTAAGCGGAACGTAAAGTAAGGTCGCTTTTCTTATTTCGTCTGTCAACCCCTAGACTACTTCGTCTATCTCGTCTTTACTATTATATTGCTACTACGCGATCTGGACTAGCCTCTTAGAGTCATCGAGGTACGCCTAGATGTTGGCCTAGTAGGCCTTTCCCTAGTTTAGCTTAGGGGTTCTCGCTAGTATACGTTATATCTATGTCGTAATAGAGGTCCTAACTAGTATATAGTCTAACGACGCCTCGAGTTTATATTCGATCCTATAGTAGGTTACCGTGTAGTAGTAGCTATCTAAGATCTAGGAGAGGTCGATCGTGCCTTAGAGTCCCCCTCTCTTCTAGGTGCCTAGGTCCTTCGGGGTATTAAGGGCAATTACGTTGCTCGCTATCAAGTCGAGTACTTCGTCGGCTATAGGGTGCGGCTATATAAGGCTTTCCTAGGAAGGGTAGTATATATTGAAGTCTCCTACTACGATGTGGCACCCTTGTCTCTTAAGCGTACTGTCTAGGTGTCTATAGACCCCTAGGTCGCGGCTAGACCTCGAGGCTAGCGGTTGTATATATAGGTTGTATATCTAGGTACTACCTACGTAGAGGGAGGTAATATCGCCCCCGCCTTCTTCGTCTACGTAGTACACTACCTCCTAGTCGGATTCTAGTATGTCCTTACTGATATAGAAGCACGTACGGGGTCTACCGTCGCCTCGTAGGCATGTCGTATAGTCTAGTAACTTGTAGGTCGTTAGTCTCTTATAGTACGGGTTAATCTATAGCTCCTAGATTGTAAGGACGTAGTAGACGCGCGGGTCCGCCTCGTATAGGAAATAGTTCTGGACTATATCCTTACTATAGTTGACGTTATACTAGATAATACTAACCGTGTCGAGGCTAGTTATCGGCATTAACAATCATTTCCTCTATATCGTCCTATGTCCTACTACCCTATACGTCCTAGTCTACGCCTATCGGCTATATACTAAAGGGGAGCCGGGCCTAGTTAGATTCCCTCGCCGTAGCTAGTAGAGCACGTGGCCTCCCGTACGCCCTAGGTTACGTATCCTTTATATCATTCTCGGCCCTAGGGCGCTTATACCCGACCGCCGCTAGTTAGTTCCGGTATAGGCTAGCCTTACGGTCGCCGTAGAATCTTAGGGCGACGGTTCTGTTTGTGATTACCTTGTTTTTCGCTAGTTTCCGCTATAGGCATTCCGTACTAGACGATAGGTAGTGCCCCGGACAGTTCGCGTACCGTCTCGTAGTCGATATATAGTCCCTAGACATATAGTCTCCTACATTGTTCGAGTAGGCCTGCTTGTTTATACACGTGTAGGTTTAGTGTCTATACTATTAGCATTTAAAGCATTAGAGGACACGAAAGGATAAGGAGTGCTTTTCTACTATCTTAAGGCTATATTACTAGACTAGGCCTTATTCTATCGCTAGATCCGCCGCTTTCGCGTCTTATAGCTATACTATTAGCGCCGAGGCCTTCTTGCCTTCTAGCCATTTCCTATAGAGCCAAGTCGCCTTCTAGATTAGAGAGTTAAGAGTGACCGGGTTGTCCTCTTAGAGAGCGCGTAGGTGACCTTAGTTAGTTAGGTCAAACTCCTTAGGTATATCGTAGACTAGGATCGTGAACTGTTTCGTTAAGACCTTCGCTAATGCCGTAACCTTAGATGCCTACTATAGCTATACCTCTAGGTGCCTCCTAGCAGTAGTAGAGCTAGTATAGACCTATAGAGTACCGTTAGACTATTAGTTCACTACGACTACCCCTAGTTAGTTGATTCGTTAGGCGAGCTCCTTGTTCGATAGCTTCGTAACTTCGGCCTAGTCTTCCTTTACTATAATACGGATCGTAACTATATCGTACGTTAGGCGGGGGCCTAGTATCGATACCGCGACCGATACCTAGCTATAGGGGTGTTGATTCCGGGTGGCCTTACTAATCGCCTAGGACGTCGTCCTCATTTCTTATTACCCTTGTTAATACGACAGTATAAGCGCCGTGCGTAGCTAAGTGATCATTACCTATAGAGACCGGTAAGGGAGCTGATCGTTAGTTTCTATACTTTTTACGTCCTCTATAAGTTGCTACTAGTTGTCTTAGGGGGGCTTCGCCTATAGGGCCGTAGGCGCCGTTAGTACCGTAGCCTAGGCTACTATTACCTAGGAGTTGCCTAATATAGCTAGGCACCTCCGCGGCGTTTTGGAGCTGAAGAAACAGGGTGAAGAGAGCTTTAAGCTATCTAGATTAAATAAGGTAGAACTCCCTTAGTCCTAGGGACAGTAGCCTACTTTATATATCGTTAGAATAGCCTTAATAAGAGCTTTCGAATATGTCGTCGTAGGTGTATCCCACCTATTCTAATAGTTAAAAAGCCTAGTAGAGGGCTACGAGTATCTGTTAGACATAATACTCTCCGAGTATTTATAGTAGTAGTATATAAGAGAGATCTCGAGATACACCTAGTAGATATAAATAATACTTTTACCTAAAGTAGCCTTCTTAAAGACATCTATATAATCCCTAGTCGACGACGAGAATCACCTATACGTAGTGTCGGCTACGAACCTCTCGTCTTGCTACGAGAGAGCTAAGTATTCTTACGCTAGAGCGTCGTAGGCGCGACGGGCGCGTAACGTAGGCGAAGCCGCGGCGAATAGAGGACTACTAGCAAAACGGGTATAAAAACCATCCGACGAGCGTGTACTCGTGTCGGGAGCGAGTCCCTCTTCTTTCTACGTGTAAGAAGGGCGCGGAACCGTAGCCTATACGCTCGATAGGACACCTCTAGTATAAGTACAGAATTTTCACCTCCGGAGACCGTAAACCGAGCGGGCTAAGCGACGAACATTAGACGAGCGGACTATAGAATAACAACTAAGCGGACTATACGACGGCGTCGAGCGGACTACGAAACAATCTAGTATTTGCTAGCGGGCAATACGGTAGGTAGGTAGACACGCGACGAAGCCTATAAGGGCCTATTAAACACCCGGTATAGGAACGAGGGTTTTGCCTAAGGCACTACCTATCCCGCTATATAACGTACCTAGTCTGATATAGTAGATTACGACGAGGAAAAGACGATAGCCTAAGCAAGGAAAAGACGGCTATTAGGACGGGGAAAAGACGTATAATACAAGTAGATTAGTTCTATAATCGGGGAGGATCGAGGGTAGGGTAATAAGGAACTTTATATTAGTTAGTAGGTAGAAACGTAAGGAGTACGCTACCCGGCGTAGTGTGTACCCCGAGCAAACCTACGAGGTATAGACGGCCGCTTTCTAGAGATAGGCTACGGTAACGCGAAGGGCGTCAAAACCTAGGGCGTAGTATATACTAGTAGCGACGGCTAATACTGTCTATATAGCCCGAGAGGACGGATACGTATATCGGTTAATAGAGAGCACTAAAGGGCTTAGGCCTATAGAGGTAGATATTGGCTTAAGGAGCAAATAGGGAGGGAGGGCGTAGAGGGAAGCTTTTACTCCGGGCTAACCTCTCGAAACGAGGCTACACGGTAGTGCTAGATAAGTAGGAAAGCGCGGTTAAGACTTATTACCTTATCTCGTAGCTAGCTTACTAAATACGATTCCTTCCTTACCCTCGACATCGTAGGGGCCTTCGACAACGTCTTATACTAAAGGCTAATACATATCCTATAGTAGAAAGGCATCCCCTAGTAGGCAACGTCGTTCGTCTACTCCTTTCTCTAGGAACGGACGACATACCTAGTCCTAGGAAGGTATACGTCCGACCCGGTAAAGGCAGAGACTAGAATACCTTAGGGATCTACTCTCTCCCCTATCCTATTTCTAATATTTATGTCGGATCTAATCCCCCTACTCACCTCTCCGCAAACCTTAGCATCGGGGTTCGTAGACGATATAAACATCCTAGCCTAGTCAGACTCGACAGAAGAGAACTGTCGCCTCCTTAAAGATAGGCACAAGAAATGCGAGGAGTAGGCAAAGAAGTATAGTGCCCGGTTCGCCCCTAAAAAGTACTAACTTATACACTTTAGTAAAGCGAGAACATACTATAATATAAAGGCGGCGGTAAGAATCTAAGGCTACGAGACCAAGCTATTAGCGGAGCTACGAGTACTAGGGATCTAGCTCGACCCGAAGCTAAGCTAGAATGTACAGATTAAGAAAGCCTAGAGTCGAGCGTAAGTTAATAAAGCCTCGATAAAGAGGCTTACGGCATCTATATAGGGAGTAACATTCGATAAGGCAAGAGTAATGTATAAGGCGATCGTTAGACTAGCTATATTATACGGGGTACAGATTTAGGGAACAGGAGGCGTAGGCAAGCCGATCCCGAAACGGATAGAGCAACCCCTAAACAGGACATAGGTAGGCAACCTACGTAGGGTACTAGGCGTATATAAGACAACGTCAATAAGCACGGTAGAAATGGAGACAGGAATACTACTAAGCGGCTAGTATATCCGGGGAATAAGAATTCAATACGCGGTAAAGACGACAGGTTACCTAGTATAAACCACGATCTAGGAGGCAAAGAATAAGATAGAAAGCCGCTACCGGAGAGGGGCAGGATATAGGACAAGCCAAAAAGAGGATGACCTTACTACCTTTACGGCCGTATAGACAAGTACCGAATGGCTAGTACGAAAGGAGGAGGAGCGTAGGACTCGCTAGGCCGGCGGGAGCAAGGCTAAGACCTAAAGCCTAGCGGAACAGATAGCGAGCTACCTATAGGAGCAGGACTAGAAAAGGAAGCCCCCTAAGACAACAGGCCCGATAGCGCTCCGAGCCTTCTAGAGACATAATTACTAGCTATATAGGGACCTGACAAGGGCCGAAGCAAGCATAGCGATCCAAATCAGGTCCGAATACATTAGATTAAGGGCCTACCTGTTTAGGAGACGCGTACTAGACATCTATAGCCTAGCCTACTAGTGTGGCTACCTATCGCAAAACCTAGAACATATACTACTACGATGCCCGTAGTAGGCGAGAGGTAGGGGAAATTGGAGGCACTAAGCGGGAAGGAGAGACTATAAGTTAATTATTAGGGACAAAGGCAACATTCGCCGAATCTCTCGGTAGATACTATAGTAGGGATACCTCTAGCAGTTTAGCCTCGCGAGCGAGACGGAGGAGTGGATAGACAAGAGGCGGAAGCGAGGGGGGTTGTAGATAGGGTAGTCATTAGGGCAGGCCTATGATACTAGCGTACCCCTAATAAGGGAAATTTAAGACGACAACGAGGAGGAAAAGACAGGCGGGAAGGAGGAGGGGTTTTCACTAATACGGTTTCCCCTCTATATATACAAAAACAAGATAGTATAGCTATATAGGCCAAAGGGCACTATAACAGCTTAATGAAATATCTATCTATCTATATATTCCTACCCCTAGGAGTTAAAGCACCTCTAAACATAGTGTTTAAGGTCCTATAAAGCCTTTATAGGCTTAAGCAAGTAGCTAGAGACTAGAACAAGCTCTATGTTATAAAGCTAGAGAAGATTAGATTTACCTAGTCCTAGGTAGATCTATACCTACTTATCTATACGGATAGAGACCTTATAGTCCTTACCTATATAGATGACATACCTATTATAGCTCCGAAGCTATTAGATGTTTAGTAGTTTAAGGCTGAGCTTAGAAAAGTGTTTAAGATTAAAGATCTTAGTAAACCTACGAAGATCCTTAGAATAAGGATTATAAGAGACAGGTCCTAAGGCACTTTAAAGCTTAATCAAGGACACTATGTCTACGCTAACTTAGCTAAGATAAACATAGCTAGAGAGAAGGCTACGCTAACCTACTTACCTATAGAGAGCTACGAGCATTTAGTGCCTACGGCACCTATAGATAAGAGGTGTAACAAACAGGATTACTAGAGCTATAATAGTACCTAGATATAGCTAATAATAATGACAAGGCTAGACTTAGTATTCCCCCTTAGAAGAATTAGCTTATATGTTGCTAATCCCTCGTAGTAGTATATAAAGGCTTTAAAGAAGCTCTCCCGATACCTACGGTCGTACCTAGACCTAGGTCTTATATATAGAAAGGGAGGGGGCAATCTCTAGGGATACTTAGACTCTAACTACGCTATAGACAAAGTAGATAGAGTCTCAATTCTAGGATACGTATAGTTCCTTTATAGATCACCTATGTCCTAGATAAGTAGGAAGTAGAAGTCTGTTATAATATTAATAATAGAAGCTAAGTTCATAGCTATAAACGTAGCCGTAAAGTAGTTACAATTTCTTGCTACTGTCCTTAGGGAAATAGAGTGCCTAGAACTAGTGGGAAAGAGCTCTTTCTAGCCGAGTATAAGGGCAAGCAAGGGCACTATTAACGAGCTAAGGCTAGTTAAGCTTATAGGTAATAACTAAGCCGCTTTGACACTTGTTAAAGATGCCTATATATACAAAAGGTCAAAGTATATTGATGTTATATATAACTATGTTAGACATCTCTAGTAGTAGAAGAAGATTGTAGTAGACTACTACTATATAAAGGACATAGCTACTAATAGGTTAATAGAACCCCTTAATAGCTATTAGTTCCAAAACTTTATAAGGTAGCTCTAGCTTACGTAAAGGGATTGTAGGAGACTATATAGCCTAAGTAGGAGTATTAAGAACATATAGGCCGTAGGACAAGTATATAGGTGTAGGTATATTATATAACTAGATTACGTGACTAGGGTTTACTAGCCTATAGGCTAGCAAACATCCGGACACCTTATATCTACCTACACTAACACTAGCGATACTATATATAGATATACGCTATCCTATTAGGTCCTTCTTCGTCTTTCGTATAATCTGCCGTCTTCTACTACTACGTAACTCGTACCTATTTAATATAATCTCCCGAATATAGCTTCTCGTGTCTCTCTATACGCTAGTAATAATCTATTCGAAGTGTTATAAGTAAGTATAAGTACGTAGTCCGGTAAGGTATAAGTCGAATAGATATTCTATCTAAGAGAGACGCGGAGGGCGCGAGAGTTATATATAGGCGCTAAGCCGCTAGTTAGATTAGTTAGTAGGCGCGGGGTCTAGGTACGTACCTACGGGTTTAAGTAAATATACGCCGGTATAGTAATATCGCCTAACGAATTAATTAACTAGGGGTAGTCGTAGTGAACTAATAGTCTAACGGTACTCTATAGATCTATACTAGCTCTACTACTACTAGGAGGTACCTAGAGGCATAGCTATAGTAGGTATCTAAGGTTACGGTATTAGCGAAGGTCTTAATGAAGTAATTTACGATCCTAGTCTACGATATACCTAAGGAGTTCGACCTAACTAACTAAGGTCACCTACGTACTCTCTTAGAGGACAACCCGGTTACTCTTAACTCTCTAATCTAGAAGGCGACTTAGCTCTATAGGAAATAGCTAGAAGGTAAGAAGGCCTCGGCGCTAATCGTATAGCTATAAGACGCGAAAGCGGCGGATCTAGTAATATAGCCTTAAGATAGTCGAAAAGTACTCCTTATCTTTTCTTATCCTCTAATACTTCAAATACTAATAGTATAGACACTAAACCTATACGTATATAAACAAATAGGCCCACTCGAACTATATAGAAGACTATATATCTAGGGACTATATATTAGCTACGAGGCGGTACGCAAACTGTCCGGGGTACTACCTATCGTATAGTACGGAATACCTATAGCGGAAACTAGCGAAAAACAAGGCAATCATAAACAGAACCGTCGCCCTAAGATTCTACGGCGACCGTGAGGCTAGCCTATACTAGAACTAACTAGCGGCGGTCGGGCACAAGCGCCCTAGAGCCGAGAATAATATAAAGGATACGTAACCTAGGGCGTACGGGAGGCTACGTACTCTACTAGCTACGGCGAGGGAATCTAACTAGGCCCGGCTCCCCTTTAGTATATAGCCGATAGGCGTAGACTAGGACGTATAGGGCAGTAGGATATAGGACATTATAGAGGAAATAATTATCGATAACAATAACTAGCCTCGACACGCTTAGTATTATCTAGTATAACGTTAACTATAGTAAGGATATAGTCTAGAACCACTTTCTATACGAGGCGGACCCGCGCGTCTACTACGTCCTTATAATCTAGGAGCTATAGATTAACCCGTACTATAAGAGACTAACGACCTATAAGTTACTAGCCTATACGACATACCTACGAGGCGACGGTAGACCCCGTACGTGCTTCTATATTAGTAAGGACATACTAGAATCCGACTAGGAGGTAGTATACTACGTAGACGAAGAAGGCGGGGGCGATATTACCTCCCTCTACGTAGGTAGTACCTAGATACATAACCTATATATATAACCACTAGCCTCGAGGTCTAGCCGCGACCTAGGGGTCTATAGACACCTAGATAGTGCGCTTAAGAGACAAGGGTGCCACATCGTAGTAGGAGACTTTAATATATACTACCCTTCCTAGGAAAGCCTTATATAGCCGTACCCTATAGTCGACGAAGCAATCGACTTATTAGCGAGTAACGTAATTGTCCTTAATACCCCGAAGGACCTAGGTACCTAGAAGAGAGAGGGACTCTAAGGTACGATCGACCTCTCCTAGATCTTAGATAGCTACTACTATATAGTAACCTACTATAGGATCGATTATAAACTCGAGGCGTCATTAGACTATATACTAGTTAGGACTTCTATTACGATATAGATATAATATATACTAGTAAGAACCCCTAAGCTAAACTAGAGAAAGGCCTACTAGGCTAATATCTAGCCGTACCTCGACGACTCCGAGAGGCTAATCTAGATCGCGTAGTAGTAATATAATAGTAAAGACGAGATAGACGAGGTAGTCTAAGGGTTAATAGACGTAATAAGAAAAGCGACCTTACTTTACGTTCCGCTTACCTAACTAATAATATAGTCTAAACTATACTATACGCCGAAGTATACTACGGTAGTAAGAGAAGTAAGGAGAGCCCGCCGGGTATAGACGAGTAGCTATAGCGAGGAGGCCTAGAACGTATATAGGGAGGCATACTAACAAAAGAAAGCTATAATATAGAGGGAGAAAGCAGTCGGCTAGAGAGCTATAGTAGAAGAAATCGCCGGCAAGCTAGCGAGGATGTAGAAGCTAGCAAAATGGGCCCGATAGGACCCTATATAGGGCCCCTCCCTCTCTATCCTAGCGCTATAATCGCCTAGTAGCCCGATTAGCGACCCCGAGGCTAAGGCGCGTCTACTAGCTAGTAAGTTCTTCCCGCCTCTAGTCGAGGCTAATCTAAGTAATATAAACAGCTCTACTCCCCTAGCCCCTAGTATTACGGTCTAATAGGATATATCTAAGAGAGATATTACCGCTATACTTAGGAGGTTACCGGCAAAGAAAGCCCCGGGGCCGGATAGGATCCTAAACGAGCTACTAAAGAAGTACAGAGATCAACTAGCCCTAGTAGTCGTAGCGATCTTTAACGCCTGCCTATAGACCGGATACCACCCGATAGCTTTTAAACAATCGACGACAGTGGTCCTACGTAAGCCGCAAAAGGAAGACTATACGTAGGTGAAGTCGTACCGCCCAATTACGCTCCTTAACACTCTTAGGAAGGCGCTTAAGAAGCTAGTTATAACGAGACTCTCCGAGGCGGTAGAGGAACACTCCCTACTCCCGGACACCTAGATAGGTACGCGCCTATAGCGATCGGCGCTATCCGCGATAGAACTTATTACCTCTTAGGTAAAGGCTATCTAGTATAAGAATAGGGACAAGGTGGCTTCCTTACTTAGCCTAGATATATCGGGAGCCTTCGACTACGTATTATACCCGCGGCTACTCTATATCCTAAGGTCGAAAGGACTCCCTAAGTGGCTTGTTAACTTCGTACGGTCCTACCTCCAAAACCGTAGCACGTCGATCCTAGTCGGTTAGTATAAAAGCCTATTTCAAGTAGTCTATACTAGAATCCCGTAAGGCTTAACGCTAGTACCTATCCTATTCCTCTTCTTTATAGCGAAGCTACTCCTAGCCCTAGAATCCTAGAACACCGCTACGAGCGGCTTCGTAGACGACACGAATATTCTAGCGTAGTCGTCCTCGACTAAGGAGAACTATAGGCTACTAGAAGAGAAGTATAAGATCTACGAGGACTAGGCTAGGAGGTATAGGGCTCGGTTTACCCTAGAAAAGTACAATCTAATACACCTTACGGGCCGGCTACAGTTCTATAATATATAAGCTTCTATCTAGATATAGGGGTATACGACTAACCCGGCAAATTAGCTTAGGATCCTTAGGCTATAGATAGACCCGGCGCTACGGTAGAGGAAGTACGTATAGGCAATATTACGGAAAGCTAAACAGAATATAGCATTATACTAGAGGCTTACTACATCTATATAGGGGGCGGACTTTTGGTAGTTACGACTTCTATATACGGCTATTAATACGGCTAGTCCTTACCTATAGTAGCTAAGTATAGTCCTTAGGCGAGAGGGCCTACCTATTAAAGGAACTCGTCGCGCCGTTAGCGAAGATCTAAAACTAATGCCTAAGGAAGGTTACTAGGGTATATAAGTCGATACTAATAAGGATACTTAAGTACGAGACCGCTATACCGCCGATCGACCTATATATCTAGGGACTACGGACCTCCTACTTAGGCAAGTCGGCATAGTACCTAGTATAGAAGGTTATCGCTAGTATAGTCGTAAGGGCCCGCAAATTAGTACTAGCGTATAAGGGCATTCGACCTAGAAACGAGCCGAACTACCGGGCAAGGGACGAATAGCTAGTAATATAATAGGAAGGTAAGAAATCGTTTATAGAGTAACTATAGAAAGAGAGGTAGAATAACTAGGGCATAGGGTATAGTAGACGCCCTTAGCTAGCGGGATAACCTAAGGAATAGTTAGCTACGAAATCCGCGGTCAAGTACCCTCCGAAGCTTATCTACTACCGCCTTACGAGGGTATAGAGTAGTATAGTAACCTAACTACGTATTACGGGTAGCCCGCGACTCCTTACTATAGCTACGTTGGCCCGGGTAAACCGCGGACCTTCCGTATCGTATTAGCGCGGCTTAGCTTTACTTTATAACTTCGCCGCGCCTCGCGCTCCTCTTTCGTCTCTTATTCGGACCCTATAGTACGCGCGCCCTTATAGTTTGTTCTACTACCCTACCTAGATTACGGATCTAGGTAAGGGACGCGTAATAATAGGAATAGACAGAACTATAGAACTCGAAGAACGCGTAGAGTCGTATTAGAATATAGAACACGGTAAGGCGTATAGCGCGTAAATACCTAGAGAACGTAACGCGGCAATATTATTAGTAGGTAGTCGCGCGCTAGTAGATAATTAGGAAATAGGTATCGTTACGCCTCCCCCGAATCTAGATAATATAACTTTATAGACGAACGGCGGTATACTACCGCTACTAAAGCCTAAGGGCAAAGGTAAGTAGCGTATATCTCTTTTCCCCGACCTCTCCTCTTTTCCTTAGAGTTAGATATAGGACGATAACCGGCGGGTTATAGTAGATACCGGTATCGCGTATAATAGGAAATTAATAAAGCTTACTAGAAAGCCTTTAAGTAAGAAGAAGGTAGTAAGATTAACTTTATAGAACTATTCGAGTTCAAGCTCGAAGAGAACCTAGGCGGCGACCTAGACGAGGTATACCTATTACTCGATAAGGTAGAGTATATTCTCGTATCTAAATACTAGAATATTATACTAGACAAACTTACGACCCTCGTATCCTAGTACCCGAAGACTACCTACGACTTCGTACTATAGGTATTACGGGCCTAGGCGGACGTCTAGTAGATAGCAGTCGGTCACGTGACTCGGCACGGGCCGGCCCGTATACCTCGGCTTATATATTAACTTTCTATACCTCGTACTCCTCTTAGATAGCCTATCTAACAACCTCGTTATTTGCTCTATATTAAGAACGGCTCTCTTATACTTTATTAGACCTCCTTTACTAACCGTAGAATACGTACTACGAAGGACCTATAAAGTAATAGGTTAAAGATATAGAAACTACGCTTATCGCGAGTTTTCTATACTAATCGCGTAATAAACGCGACAGGTCTAAGTCAATAAGAAACACCTTTATTAACAAGATACTAGCTAAGAGTATAGGCGGTAGGTACTCCCTACTTACTAGTCGCCCTAAGATCCGCCGCGAGTCGCTTATATTTAATAGTAGCTAGACTTAAGGTTACTAAACCTAACCCTAATAGCTAACTAACGAGTGAATATAGTAGCGTATTAAGTAACTAATATAACTAGTTACCAAACCGCCTAAGACGATTAACCTCTCCGACTATATCCGGGACGATAAAGTGAAAGAATACGCGACTAGATAGGATGTCGAGTTTAATTATAACGATAATATAGTAATAGACGAAGGAAAAGGAGAACAATAGGTAGCTAAGACTTTCCGCTATAATCTAGAGGAGCTAAAGAACCTAGATATAACCGAGTTCTAAGCCCTTATAGCTAGCACACCTAAAGCACTATCTACGATCTATTACCTACTTTAACGCGCCTAAGCCGACGACTATAATATAACCGAGTTGTTAAAGATATTCGGCTAGGCGTATAATAAGCTTTAGGATAAGAGAGCGGTAGTTAGGACAGCCTAGGATAAGCTAAAGTAGGACAAGGCCGAGTTTAAGTAGAAGAAGTTAGATATATAGATATTATAGTAGAAGGTAGATAAGTAGGTTAAGTATCTTACGAATAAGGTCGATAAGTATAAGAGGAACGAGCCGGATATCGCTAAAGTAAAGGACGATCTAAAGGCAATTATAGCCGATCGTAATAATATCTAGAAGAGCTTAGATAATACGACTAAGGAACGCGATACCGCCGTAAAGGATCGCGACTAGCTAATAGTAGCTCGTAATCTACTCTAATAGTAGGTCGACGATTTTAAGAAACTGCCGTCTACGCCGGATATAGCTAAGAACCGCGAGTATATACTTAACGCTATGTCGTAGATTTAAGACAAGAACGTAGAGCTCTCTAAACTTAACGCCTAGATCGTAGAGTACGTTAATCGTGTCTAGGACCTCGAGAACTAATAGAGCGACGTCGACAATAAGCTCTCTAACTATAAGTCTACCGCTAAGGACTATAACTACGAGATCGAGTATATTAAGAAGACTAAGGACGACGAAATTGTAGACCTAAAGAAGCGACTTGCCGAGAAGCCTAAGTAGAGACGACGCGGCTACGGTTTACGTAAGGATAGTACCTAAGACGACAACCTATCTAATAGCTCCGACAGCTCGAGCTCGTCCGACTCCGATTCTAACTCTAAACCTAGCGACGACGAAGATCGCCGTAAGTACCGTAAGAAGAAGTCTAAGAAGAGCAAGCGTAAGAGTAAGGACGAGGAGCTTAACGTAGACTAGGATACGATACTTAATATCGACCTAGACCTTAACGTTATGTTTAAGATAGATAAGACGGAGGTAAAGAAGTTTAGCGGCAATAGGAATAAGGACAATACGCCTATCGGGCTAACGTTCGAGGTATAGTAGAACACCTTAGAAACTAAGCTATAGAACACTACGTTCCGTACCTCGAAGGCTACGTTAAAGTTTGTATATAACTATACCGAGGGTAGCGCGTTCTAATTAATTAGACCTTAAATCCCGTCCCTTACTAGCGTAAAGGGCGACCGTATATATAAGACACTTAATAAGCTTATAAAGGACTTACGTAAGCGCTATAGTAAGCGTAACGCGAAGGCTCGCGTATACGACGATATAGCCGCCTTAAAGTAAGTAGATAGATATAACGACTCCTTTACCGAGTCTAACGTCTTATTTAGAAAGAGTACGAACATTATATAGCTTCACCGCAATTAAGAGGACTATATCGATATACTTAAGCGTAAGCTAAGTTACCGGTACCTCTAGAAGTTTATCTCTAAGGACCTATAGACGATTAAAGCTATAGAAGATTACTTATATTGAGCTAAGGAGGATTTCCGCCTAGTCGATATACTATACCCGAGAAAGTAGCCTACTAAGAAGGATAATAAGATAGATAGTAAGAAGGACGAGAAGATCTACCTACCTACCGCCGGTTCTAGTAATAATAACGAAGGTAGTAGCGGTAGCGGAGGACGCTCTCGACGTACCCGTAAGGCGTAGACGGATCGTAACGAAGTTAGTATATAGGCCGCTAATATCGGTCCTCTCGATAGCGCTAAGAACACTCGATATATAAACGAAGGCCGCTATAAGAAGTGTCGTAAGACCGGACACCGCCTTACTAATCGAGTATATAAGCTCTTCGACTACGAGATACTACCCCGTCTACCTACTCTATAATAGCGGGGAAATAGTCAGGCTAGTACTTAAGCGTAGTAAGTATTAGGCCTCTTAGAAGTCTAAAAGAACTAGAGCTACTACCGCTACTAGGTGAAGGGCTAAGGATATCTTTACGTTCCTTAAGAACGATTCGAAAGGAATAAGAATAGTAACCTAAGGTAGTAATATACTAAGTAATGCCTAGTATAGCGAATAGTATTAAATCTTAGTCGTTCTTTAATATCGGTACTAACTCTAAGTTTATAGACCGAATATATACGTATAATAACTATTTTAAGGTTTATTTATTACTAGAGCCTCTACTCCTTACGCTAGCGGATAGCTCTACCTTAGAAGTAGAGATTACGGAATAGACAACGATAGAACTAGACCTAAATAGTTATAGGGAAGTTATAAGTACGTAGCTCGCCGACCTCGAATATAATATAGTCCTCGGTATTACGGGTAGCCCGCGACCCCCTACTATAGCTACGTCGGCCCGGCTAAACCGGGGACCTTCCGTATCGGGTTAGCGCGGCTTGGCTTTGCTTTATAACTTCGCCGCGCCTCGCGCTCCTCTTTCGTAGCTTCGTAGAACAACAACTATCTCGTTCGGACCCTATAATACGCGCGCCCTTATACTCGGTAGGCCTTAGAGTATAGTATATTAGCTAGGTATCTATTACGAATCTAGGACGCTTACCCTCGACTCGGAGCGCTATAAGGAGCTATGCCTATAGGACGGCAAGCCGGTATAGGTACAGTCAGTTTATAATAAAGGAAAGTAGCCTATATAGACGTATTAAACCTTCCGTCTAGTAGTAACTATAGAGGATAAACCGGAGCCCCGTCTCTATACTAGACTACCCTTACTAGTAGACGGAAGAGACACTATTAAGGAGCTATATAGGCGCTCCTTAGGAAAGGACCGGAGAACGCCGGTAGAAGTAACCGTAACTATAATACCGGATAATTAGTTACTAGATATCCTATAAGTAGGAGTAGGAGCTTTTATAATATATATAAGACGAAAGGGTGCGTAACTCTACCTTATATATATCCGAGAAAAGGATAAACTACTAGGATCGAAGCAAAGTACCGATCCTCTATACTTATACGCGATATTAACCGCTTAGCTAAGCTTATACTCTATACGGCGTATAATAGGCAATTGTAGTATAGTAGTAGACGACAAGACTACGTAACGACTAGACGCTCGAGCCGTAGCCTTTATACTAGTAGTAGAAAGATCCGGGCCCTCGTTACGGGCGTATAAAATATACGCGTAGGTAGATATTGACCGGTTCTACAAATCGCTTAATAAGGACAACATTATAGACCCGGTAGATCACCTACTACCCGAGTACCGTAAGTACGCCCGAACCTTCTCGGCTTAGGCGGTATATAAGCTACTACTATACTGACTAGGTATCGATTATAAGATTAACCTTAAGGAAAGAAGTAAGCTACCTTTTAAGCATCTATTCCGTATATCGCCTTAGGAGGATAAAGTGATTAAGCGTTAGACGGATAGCTACCTAGCCGACTAGAAGATTCGAAGGTACGTAGGACGAGCGGATATAGCTTCGCCCGTACTTATAGTACGTAAGCCTAGTAGTAGACTTCGGGTATACGTAGACTATCGCGGCCTAAACGCTATTACGTTAAAGTCTAGATACCCTATCCCCTTAATATAAGACACGCTTAATAGGATAGCGGATAAGAAGTAGTTTACTAAGCTCGATATAATCGCCGCCTTTAATCGTATCCGTATTACGGAGGGTCACGAATAGAAGACCGTATTTACTACTAGATATAGACAGTTCGAGTACTTAGTAAAGCCGTTTAAATTATATAATACGCTAGGTACATTTCAGTCTTATATTAACGACACTCTTTACGAGTTCCTAGATAATTTCTACTCTATATACTTAGACGACATTCTTATCTTTAGCGATACCCGGGAAGAGTATATAGAATATATAAAGAAGGTCCTTTAGAAGATTTAAGGCGCGGGATTATAACTAGACTTCTCTAAGTACGAGTTCTATACGTAATCTACGAAGTACCTAGGCCTTATTATTAGTAAGGACGGCGTGTCTATAGACCTAGCTAAAGTATAGACTATATAAGACTAGGCTACGCCGTAGTCGGCTAAGGATATCCTCGCGTTTAACGGATTCGTAGACTTTTACCGAAGATCTATTAAGAACTATAGCAAGATCGTCCTACCGCTAGTTAGGCTTACTAAGAAGGACGTAGTGTTTATATAGTCCCTAGAATGTTAATCCGTATTCGAGGGACTTAAATAGGCATTTACGGACGCCGAAGGTATCGTATTAGCTATATTTAAACCCGGAAGAGAGATAGTACTCGAAACTAATATATCTAACTTCGTAACGGCTACTATACTTAGCTAGCGAGATAAAGACGGCGTACTACGGCCTATCGCTTACCTTTCTAAGAAGATGTCCCCCTAGGAATATAATTACGATATCTATAATAAGGAACTACTTACGATCGTTAAGGCCTTCGAAGAATAGCGACCTAAGCTTATAGCCGGAGATATAGATAGCGAGGAAGGCTACTTTAAGAACCTATAAGATAGCGGTAAGCCGGTACTCGTCTACTCCGACTATAAAAACCTAGAGTAGTTTATAACTACGAAAGAGCTAAACCGACGCTAAGTATACTAGGCCGAATTCCTCTCCTAGTTCTTCTTTAAGATCGTATATCGACCGGGTAAATAAGGTAGAAAGCCCGATAGCCTAATACGACGGACGTAGGACCTACCGGAGCGGTATAATACTAACGACCTACGCCGACAGCACTAAAACCGCGTACTACTCGGCGATTCCTTAGTATAGCGGGAAAAAAACGTCTCCGCCTCTAAGGCTCTAAGTCTCTTAGCTAGTAGGATTATATCTATAGCTACGACTACGAACACTAGTATAGTTATCAACTAGGGCCTCGAGACCGACATTCGGAATCTATATAACTAAGACAACGCCTAAGAAGCTCTATAGTAACTCCGCGATAAACAGAAGGTGACTTCGCTCCGTAGTAGTAAGCTTAACGACCGCGACGCTATTATTATTAACAATATAATCTATATAAAGAACCGGTTTAGCGGGCTTAGACTATTTGTACTACCGTCCAAAGAGAAGTATTATACGGTTTATAGCCGAATTATTAAGTCCTTCTATAATATACCTACTACCGGATATCTAGAAAGAGCTAAGACGTATAAGAAGGTCACCTAGTACTATATATAGCCGAGGATAGCGCGTACCGTTCGTACTTTCTACCGTAGTTATCGAGTATATACAAATACTACGACTTTAACTAAAAAGCTATATAGCCTACTATACCCGATACCGATTCTATTCGATATCTAGAAAGACGTAGCTATAAACTTCGTAGTCGAGCTACCCGAAGGACGCTATACTACCGATAGCTAGACCTATTAGAACGTCCTAATAGTAACTAATAGACTAAGTAAGGAGAGGCACCTAATCCTAGTACTAAGTATAAAGGCCGAGTATATTACGTATATCTATATTAAGTATATGTTTAGTAGGCCCGGGCTCCTAAAGTCGATTACGTCCGATCGCGGTCCGTAATAGTTATTAGTATTCTAGTAACGCCTCTACGAGTTGCTATAGATTAAGCGAAAGTTATCTACTAGATACTACCCCGAGACCGATAGATAGAGCGAGAATACGAATAAGGAAATAGAAAAGTACCTCCGAGCTTTTATTAACTATACCTAGGACGACTAGCCGGATTAGCTACCGCTAGTAGAATTTATAGCTAATAATAGATAGATAGATAGATAGATATTTCATTAAGCTGTTGTAGTGCCCTTTGGCCTATATAGCTATACTATCTTGTTTTTGTATATATAGAGGGGAAACCGTGTTAGTGAAAACCCCTCCTCCTTCCCGCCTGTCTTTTCCTCCTCGTTATCGTCTTAAATTTCCCTTGTTAGGGGTACGCTAGTGTTATAGGCCTGCCCTAATAACTACCCTATCTGTAACCCCCCTCGCTTCCGCCTCTTGTCTATCCACTCCTCCGTCTCGCTCGCGAGGCTAAACTGCTAGAGGTATCCCTACTATAGTATCTACCGAGAGATTCGGCGAATGTTGCCTTTGTCCCTAATAATTGACTTATAGTCTCTCCTTCCCGCTTAGTGCCTCCAATTTCCCCTACCTCTCGCCTACTACGGGCATCGTAGTAGCATATGTTCTAGGTTTTACGATAGGTAGCCACACTAGTAGGCTGGGCTATAGATGTCTAGTACGCGTCTCCTAAACAGGTAGGCCCTTAATCTAATGTGTTCGGACCTGATTTGGATCGCTATGCTTGCTTCGGCCCTTGTCAGGTCCCTATATAGCTAGTAATTATGTCTCTAGAAGGCTCGGAGCGCTATCGGGCCTGTTGTCTTAGGGGGCTTCCTTTTCTAGTCCTGCTCCTATAGGTAGCTCGCTATCTGTTCCGCTAGGCTTTAGGTCTTAGCCTTGCTCCCGCCGGCCTAGCGAGTCCTACGCTCCTCCTCCTTTCGTACTAGCCATTCGGTGCTTATCTATACGGCCGTAAAGGTAGTAAGGTCATCCTCTTTTTGGCTTGTCCTATGTCCCTCCCCTCTCCGGTAGCGGCTTTCTATCTTATTCTTTGCCTCCTAGATCGTGGTTTGTACTAGGTAACCTGTCGTCTTTACCGCGTATTAAATTCTTATTCCCCGGATATACTAGCCGATTAGTAGTATTCCTGTCTCTATTTCTACCGTGCTTATTAACGTTGTCTTATATACGCCTAGTACCCTACGTAGGTTGCCTACCTATGTCCTGTTTAGGGGTTGCTCTATCCGTTTCGGGATCGGCTTGCCTACGCCTCCTGTTCCCTAAATCTGTGCCCCGTATAATATAGCTAGTCTAACGATCGCCTTATACATTACTCTTGCCTTATCGAATGTTGCTCCCTATATAGATACCGTAAGCCTCTTTATCGAGGCTTTATTGACTTGCGCTCGACTCTAGGCTTTCTTAATCTATACATTCTAGCTTAGCTTCGGGTCGAGCCAGATCCCTAGTACTCGTAGCTCCGCTAATAGCTTGGTCTCGTAGCCTTAGATTCTTACCGCCGCCTTTATATTATAGTGTGTTCTCGCTTTACTAAAGTATATAAGTTAGTACTTTTTAGGGGCGAACCGGGCACTATACTTCTTTGCCTACTCCTCGCATTTCTTGTGCCTATCTTTAAGGAGGCGACAGTTCTCTTCTGTCGAGTCTAACTAGGCTAGGATGTTTGTATCGTCTACGAACCCCGATACTAAGGTTTACGGAGAGGTAAGTAGGGGGATTAGATCCGACATAAATATTAGAAACAGGATAGGGGAGAGAGTAGATCCCTAAGGTATTCTAGTCTCTGCCTTCACCGGGTCGGACGTGTACCTTCCTAGGACTAGGTATGTCGTCCGTTCCTAGAGAAAGGAGTAGACGAACGACGTTGCCTACTAGGGGATGCCTTTCTACTATAGGATATATATTAGCCTTTAGTATAAGACGTTATCGAAGGCCCCTACGATGTCGAGGGATAGTAAGGACGCCGCTCGGTTCCTACCGTAGTGCCAGAGGGTCTGAATTTGCTCCGTAATTAGCTCTATTACTATTAGTGTCGATCGCTAGCTTCTTCCCCCTATCTATGTTGCTAGGAGTACGTAGTTGTCCTCGGTAAGCTACGTAAGTCTCTAGGCTACTATCTTTTCTAGGACCTTCCCTATCGTATTTAGAAGTGCTATTAGTCTATACGACTTGGGCTGAGTATAGTCTTCCTTCTATAGCTTACGTAGCACTACTATCATAGACTCTCTATACGGCTTCGGGTGATACTCTAGCCGTAGATACGCGGTAAATAGGTTTGTAAGGCTCGGCGCGATCTCTTCTCTATACTCTTTTAGTAGTACGTTTGGTATCCTGTCTAGGCCTAGGGCTTTTCGTCCTTTTAGCTTACTTATGACTCCTGTTACTATGTTAGAGCTAACCGCCTAATCTATGTCTAGGGGTTCCGGGTATATGCTCGGGTCGATGTCCGTAAGGTCTGCCTCTACTTACGTCGAAAAGAAATAGTCGGCTAACGCTTTTGCCTTACCCCGGGGCGTAGCCTAGGCAATCCCTTCGCGGTCTACGATTAGGGGGAAGTGAGGGGCTTGTTGCTCTTTAGGTAGTCGTGCCTATTTAGTAAGTCTCTATATCTGTTCCGGGTTTTCTATAACGAGCCCGATCGTCGCTCTCTAGTCCTATAGCTTATCGCGTCTTATCTGTGCCTTCTTCTCTTATATCGCGTGACAGTATTGCTCCTACGTCTCTTAGGTGTGCTCCTTCGTCCACTGTCGCCTTGCCCTTCTAGCCTCCCTTACCTTCGTAGAGCATTTAGGGGTCTAGAAGGCCTTCTACTACGTTAAGGGCCGGAGTAACGGCGTATATTGTTCCGCTACTTACTATATAACCGAGGTAATCTGTTCCGCTGCTTGATCTAGCTAAGCTGTCGTCTCGAGTTCTCTATGCTATAGTAGGTTCGCTATTAGGAAGCCTCTTATGTCGTCCTAGCGTGCCTTCTTCTAGTTACGGCGTGGTTCGTTTACTAGCTCCTCTATCGCCTTTACCCCTAGCGTCGTTTAGATAGGGATATAGTCTAAGGAGGCTTCTAGCGCGTAGTTCGGTCGGTATTAGACTAGTCTCTCTTCAAGTTCTCGTAATAGAAAGTATAGGTCGATCGTGCTTATACTAGTACGGGCCTTCTACGTCTCTATTCCCTTTAGTATTACTAAGGCCATTCCGTAGCGTACGGTTATGTCTAGTAGCTTCCCCCCTAGGAATGCGTACGGGGGAGTGAATTCGAGTCCCTACTATAGGTAGTAGAGGTTAAAGTCGCCGAGGAGTACTTGCTTCGTGTCTTAGCTTAGGGTCCGCTCTAGGTAGGCGAGGGTTCCTAGTTCCCTACTCGTCCGACCCCGCGGTAGCGGGTTATAAACGTTATAGATCTAGATAGGGCCTTGTGTCGTGTCGATCTAGATTGATGTTATGTCTCCTAGGTTGCCCTACTACGGTAGTATAACCTTCTACGACTCAAGGTCTATAGTCTTACTTACGTATATATATGTCCTCGGGATGACGCCTCGTTAGCCCGCGATCACGGTATAGTATCTCCGGTCATTACAAGTAGCTAGGAGTCCTACGTAGGGGTTGATCTATAGTTCCTGTACCGTAATAACGTAGTGCCGTAGCGGGTCTAGCTCTTATAGAAAGTGGCGCTAGACCTTGTCCCTACTTTTGTTTACGTTATACTATACGATAGTGATGTCGTCGTATAGTATCATTCGTTATCCGTGAGGTCTATTTCCGTACTGACCTACTATATCTCCTAAGCCTATATCTCGCTATCCGGCTAGCCCTAGGGCCGCTAGGGCGCCCTAAAGATTCGCATTTGGCCTAGTTCGTTAGTAGCCCGGTTAAGGTGTCGAGGCCTACCGGGAGGTAGATACGTTTACGGTTAGGTTCTCTTGTTCGTCTCTTCTGCCCTCTTCCTTTTGCTCGGCTCGAAGCCCTTATATACGGTAGGTCCCTCCTACTGTCGTTAGGGGTACCTAGCTAGTATAGAGATCCTTGCTTGTCTCGCTCGTTCTTATACTACTATTCTAGCCGGGCATTGGCTTGAATACGCTAGGTGCCTTCTGCCGTAGTATACGTACCTACTCTCCTTTTTTGGGCATTCCCTTCCCTAGTATAGGCCTACGTAGTAAGGACACCTTAGGGTCTTCTCCCCGCATTTTGAGGCTATATGACCGTACTGTTAGTATTAGAAGCATTGTAGTACCCTATAGCTACTCTAATAGATCTCCGTGTCCATTCTCTCGTAGTTCTAGAATAGCCTATTATCTAATATCTAGTTAGCTTGTTCCGCTGTCTCTACCTAAATAATAAGCGATAAATGCGTCTTTTCTCGGTCTACTGTCTTATGTAGCTATGCCGCCTTCGTTAGTCGTACTCCTAGGGAGGTGTTCTAGTTCTATACTTAGAGGTAGGGAAGGTCTTCGACCTTAAATGTCCTAGGGACCCCGTAGGCGATGACGGTATACTGTTAGTAGGAGACTCGTGCCGACTTCGCGACTTTAGTAGTCCACTCCTTATATGTCTCTAGCTTTCGTCTATTAGACTCTTATACGGTAAAGAGTCTTACTACGCCTATTGCCTCTACCCTCGCCCTAACTACCTCCTTTTAGCCGATTCTGTCGACAATCTCCTTACTTATTAGGGCTACGATTTCTTGTTTCTCCGCCGGATTAGTAATGTATAGGCGTACCGCCTTACTTGCCTTCGGAGGGGGTTAATTCTTGCCTACTACTACTATTGCCTATATAGTTGGTTTCTAGGCTGCCTTCTATATTAGTTGTTAGATTGTCTTCGGGATTTAGTATAATAGCGCTTTTAGCGCTCCTAGTAGCTGTGCTATAGTGTTCTTATATGCCCGGGCTAGCAAGGAAGGAATCGTATTTAGTAAGCTAGCTACGAGATAAGGTAATAAGTCTTAACCGCGCTTTCCTACTTATCTAGCACCACCGTGTAGCCTCGTTTCGAGAGGTTAGCCCGGAGCAAAAGCTTCCCTCTACGCCCTCCCTCCCTATTTGCTCCTTAAGCCAATATCCGCCTCTATAGGCCTAAGCCCGTTAGTGCTCTCTATTGATCGACATACGTATCCGTCCTCTCGGGCTATATAGATAGTGTTAGCCGTCGCTACTAGTGTACACTACGCCCTAGGTTTTAACGCCCTTCGCGTTACCGTAGCCTATCTCTAGAAAGCGGCCGTCTATACCTCGTAGGTTTGCTCGGGGCACACACTACGCCGGGCAGCGTACTCCTTACGTTTCTACCTACTAACCAATATAAAGTTCCTTATCACCCTACCCTCGATCCTCCCCGATCATAGAACTAATCCACTTGCATTATACGTCTTTTCCCCGTCCTAATAGCCGTCTTTTCCTTGCTTAGGCTATCGTCTTTTCCTCGTCGTAATCTACTATATCAGACTAGGTGCGTTATGTAGCGGGACAGGTAGTGCCTTAGGCAAAACCCTCGTTCCTATACCGGGTGTTTAATAGGCCCTTATAGGCTTCGTCGCGTGTCTACCTACCTAACGTATTGCCCGCTAGCAAACACTAGATTGTTTCGTAGTCCGCTCGACGCCGTCGTATAGTCCGCTTAGTTGTTGTTCTATAGTCCGCTCGTCTAATGTTCGTCGCTTAGCCCGCTCGGTTTACGGTCTCCGGAGGTGAAAATTCTGTACTTATACTAGAGGTGTCCTATCGAGCGTATAGGCTACGGTTCCGCGCCCTTCTTACACGTAGAAAGAAGAGGGACTCGCTCCCGACACGAGTACACGCTCGTCGGATGGTTTTTATACCCGTTTTGCTAGTAGTCCTCTATTCGCCGCGGCTTCGCCTACGTTACGCGCCCGTCGCGCCTACGACGCTCTAGCGTAAGAATACTTAGCTCTCTCGTAGTAAGACGAGAGATTCGTAGCCGACACCACGTATAGGTGATTCTCGTTGTCGACCTATAGCTAATAATAGAGTATCTAAAAGTACGGGAGTGTTACTATTTATAGCTAACTACGGTAAACTAGTACGATACGTAGATAGCGAGCTAGACCTTCCGATCCGAGCGATACCCGCTAAGTAGAAGCTTAACGTATAATTGGCCGACGCTTTCGTAAAGAGAATAAGTAATATACGGGAGTATCTATACGAAGCAATATATATAGTATAAGACTTATAAGCCGACTTTACTAATTAATATTATACGCTAGTACCTACGTACGAGGTAGGCGACAAAGTCTACTTAAGTACCCGTAACTAGCGTATAGCTCGGCTATCTTAGAAGCTTAACTATCGCTACGTAGGTCCCTACGTAATAACAGAAGTACTGCCGAACGATACGTATTATCTAAGCCTACCGCGGTCGCTAGGGAACCTATATAATAGATTCTATACAAACCTCTTACTCCCTATATATAAAGCGTTATCTAGCTAAGTAGAACTAACCCTACCGCCGATCGAGGTAGAGAACGAAGGGGGGATTAATTAGTTCTAGTATATAGATAAGATCCTAAATATACGGAGGAAGTACGGCTAGTATAAGTATCTAGTTAGTTAGGTAGGAGACGATAAGGATCTATTATAGGAGCTAGCGGAGGATATAATAGAGACAGCCGCCGCCTCTATTATAGACTTCTACTATAATAGCCTAAGGAAACTAATACCTACCGGCTTTATAGTACTAGAAGGATAGGTAGCGAATAAAGCGAACCCCTCCGCGTCGGTATTAGTTATAGCTAAAGTAGTAACTATAGGTAGGTACTACCTTTAGGCAGAAATAGCGCCTATAGCTCTCCTATATAAGGTAGATAACTATATTAGTCTAATAGCAATAGTAGCTTTAGATAAAGACCCGTATAGTACGGACCCGAGAAAAGCGACAGATAGTAGGAATACGAGCAATATACGTCAATACGAATAGGAAGCTTCCTATAGCTCTATAACCTTAACGGTACCGCTATCTTCGAATAGTATTAGGCCCTATAGCTCTTTAGATACTTATATAATAGCGCCTATAACGGAGGCCTTCGTAGACTTTATAAATTACTACGACTCTCTTAGTATCCGATATAGCGAGGATAATAATAGTATAGTAAAGCGTAAGAGCGTAGCGATAGACGACTTAATAACTAACGACGAAGACGACGTTATAGAGGACAAAGTAATAGATAATAACGTAATAGATAATAAAGCGGATAATCTAGAGGACGATACGACCTTCGTATAGGCCTACGTCGTAAGGAAGAATAGTACTAAGGACAGGCCGATTTTTTGGAGGGGGGGTGGTATTACGGGCCTAGGCGGCCGTCTAGTAAATAGCAGTCGGTCACGTGACTTGGTACGGGCCGGCCCGTATGCCTCGGCTTATATATTAACTTTCCGTACCTCGTGCTCCTCTTAGATAGCCTATCTAACAACTTCGTTCTTTGCCCTATATTAAGAACGGCTCCCTTATAATAGGTAGTAAATATAGCGATTACTAAAGATAGACAATATTAAACAGGTACGGGTAGATAGTAGCGGAGTAGAGTAAGAGATCAATCTTTAACTAACTAATAGTACGAGTATATAGTAATATATTAGGAACTAATATGTTGATTGTGTTAGATGTCTATCTAAGCTAAAGGGGAGTAAAGGTATCTCCCTATAAGCTGAGTTATCGTAGATACCTTAGGCTACTAGATCACTTCCTAATTGTTGACTCCCTTTAAGATGCTACATCTTAACAATATATAAGCTTCTATCTAGATATAGGGGTATACGACTAACCCGGTAAATTAGCTTATAATCCTCGGACTATAGGTAGACCCGGCGCTACGGTAGAGGAAGTACGTATAGGTAATATTACGGGAAGCTAAACAGAATATAGTATTATACTAGAGGCTTACTACGTCTATATAGGAAGCGGACTTTCGGTAGTTACGACTTCTATATACGGCTATTATACGGCTAGTCCTTACCTATAGTAGCTAAGTGTAGTCCTTAGGCGAGAGGGCCTGCCTATCGAAGGGACTCGTTACGCCGCTAGTAAAGATCTAAAACTAATGCCTAAGGAAGGTTACCGGGGCATATAAGTCAATACTAACGAGGATGCTTAAGCACGAGACCGCTATACCGCCGATCGACCTATATATCTAGGGACTACGGACCTCCTACTTAGGCAAGTCGGTATAGTACCTAGTATAGAAGGTTATCGTAAGTATAGTCGTAAGGGCCCGCGAATTAGAACTAGCGTATAAGGGCATTCGACCCGGAAACGAGCCGAACTACCGGGTAAGGGACGAATAGCTAGTAATATAATAGGAAGGTAAGAAATCGTTTATAGAGTAACTATAGAAAGAGAGGTAGAATAACTAGGGTATAGGGTATAGTAGACGCCCTTAGCTAGCGGGATAACCTAAGGAATAGTTAGCTACGAAATCCGCGGTCAAGTACCCTCCGAAGCTTATCTACTACCGCCTTACGAGGGTATAGAGTAGTATAGTAACCTAACTACGAAGCGAATATATCGGCCTCTAGGGGTACCTATTATAGAGGAAGGTTCTAGGATATATGAATACTAGCTACCCCTACGGCTATTACTCCTAGAACGTACGGTACGTACTCCTCGTCTATCCGAGGTAGTCGCTAGGAAGGGGGAAGTAGATAGTAAAGGCGAGGAACCGGACGATTAGGGCACTTCTTAATAACGTTAAGGACCTACGGCGTAATATAAACTAGATACTAGAGAAGGGCTGGCTAGAACAGTACCGCCTAGTAGGAGTAGTATAGGAAAAGAGGACACGGCGTAGCGCGACGAGACCGACTAGGAGCGGGGGCTAACGGGGTAGTAATATAGACTATATACGTTTAGAGGGAAAGCTAATCTAGATAAGGAGAAGTCGGGTACGGGAAGGGTTTTCACCTATTCGGGTATTCCTTTATATATAATAATAGATATATACCTATATAGGCCAAATAGTGTAAGGGCGCGCGTACTATAGGGTCCGAATGAGATAGTTGTTGTTCTACGAAGCTACGAAAGAGGAGCGCGAGGCGCGGCGAAGTTATAAAGCAAAGCCAAGCCGCGCTAACCCGATGCAGAAGGTCCGCGGTTCAGCCGGGCCGACGTAGCTATAGTGAGGGGTCGCGGGCTACCTGTGACAAATAGGGTCCTAGAATAGGGGAATAATAAATCTATCTATCTATTTCTAGGCTATTAGTAGTTCGCTAAGTAGTATATTCTAGGCTATTAGTAGTGTACTAAAGAGGTCGTCGTAGGAGGTTAGTAGAGAGTTAAGAGACGGGGGTACGATATATTAGGGGATCGGTAGTAGGTTTATAAATAAGGTAGAAATTGCTTTAACCTACCTCGAAACTTTATTCGACTAGCGCGCGTAATTAGCGCGGTCTTTTCGTGTTTCCGCGGTCTCGCCGAGATAGCCGGGGTCGTTCCCGCCAATAGCGCGGTCTCTCCGCATGCTATCACGTAATGCTATCGATCGAGAACCGCGAAGGTTCGGCCGTCTTTGCGTCTAGGGAACGGGATGGAAGCCGAGCTATTCAGCCAAGGATCCTCCGACTTTGCGGTCTTCTGGCCGCCACTGAAGCATGCCTCGTACCATCCTCAGAAAATCTTCCTCCTCCTTGCCTTCGAACGAAGTCTCCCGGTCCTCGAGACTGCTTTGGGGAACCGTCACATCTGCAATGAATTGACCTGCTTACTGTCAGCCGGGAGTACTCGCAACATGGGTGCTCGTTCATGACACTCACCATCCTTGTCAAAGAACTCATCAACTCGGCGACCTCGCTGAAGAAGATCAAGAGGCGGCGGACCCAGCGAACCGATGAGCTCGGCGAGATGTGCACGAGTAGAGTAACACTGCAATCCGGGATCCTGGCCCACGAAGAGGTACGAATTTTCGAAGACGGTCCAGATCTAACAGCAGTCAGTCGATGCATGTAACGACGTGGGGTCGTGTTCAAGCCTACCATAACTCCAACGTTCCAGATGGCTCCTGTACGAGACACCGATGGCTCCCATTCTCGTGCTCGATAGTGAACATGTCGATGGCGGAGCGCACATAGCGACGACCTGGGTGCTTGGTGTTGGCTTGAGAGATGGTCTTGTACGCCTTGAACTCATCATCGTGGTCTGCACCACGCTTGTAGACTTTCAAGGCTACATGTCGGTGCGCCCAAGATCTGTTAGGGATGTATCTCGAGACCTGTTGTGTGGCTCACTGCATATCTCGAGCCAGCCATACTGTAGAAGTGGAGCCAAAGCCAAGTTTGCCAGCGACCTGATAGCGGGAAGCGATTGTCTCGCCAATCTGCACCGGATAGAAAAGGCCTCGTTGAAAGTCCACGAGTCGCTCTTCTTCGAGTATGATGCTCTTGTGGACTATCGGGAGATCGCTGGTGGGAAAGTGCAAAGGTGTGAATTTGGTGGTTGCAAACCCTGGCATGGCGCTCTTCAGCCACTTTCGGATGATGGACATGGCGCTGTAGTGTGTAGACGAACTCGAATTTACATAGGTTTGCTTGAGGTGAGGACTGGCGTGGTCGATGCGCAGCAGCGGGATATTTGTGGGAGTTCAAGCGGGCTGGGCGCCGTGGCGAAGCGCCGTTGCAGCATAAAGTGAATGGTAAAGGGTGAAATCCCCGCTGACGGGCTTGTGAGACAGCATAAATAAGAACTTTCGCGGTCTCTCACGAACTTCCACATCGCCGCATAGATACTTCAGTCCTGCTCCTTGACCACCAAGTTTCTCAGCAAACCATGACGCTTCCAACACAGGATGCCTTCCTCGCGGGACTCCAGCAAAAGGACTGTCCAATCTGCTACGAGCTCATCACAGGTCCAGTCCAGCTCGAGTGCGGCCACATCTTCTGTCTAACATGTGCACGAACGTGGTTCGCTACGTCCTCGACGTGTCCAAACTGCCGCGCCGCGCAATACGAGCACGAAGCTCCTCCCGCACGAGGAGAGGTCGTGGTTGATGCGGAAGGCTGGCTGGTGTTTCCAGGAGATGCGGGAGCGATCTATCGTATTAGGCGTCTCGAGAACCCCTTGGATGTCTCCCCGGAGGCACGTATTATATTTGGACACGATAATGGCTGGTATGAGGTACAGCGTATCGACGGCGGTGATTATTCAGATGAGGCGGATGAGGAGGATGACAGTGGTGCTGACGAGGACGACTTTGACGACGATCTCATCGATCATATTGATGGCGTTGAGGTCCAACCACAGCCAGCTCCCGTGATCGAGCCGAATCCCGCGGAAGACGAAGATCTCATCGACTACAGTGACGATGAGCTCGAAGAGCAACCAGACCCAGCACCCAGAGCGTCAGGAGCATGGGAGCTAACATACCGCGTCAACCCACTTCCAGAAGATACCGACGAAGACCAGATTTTTGAGAACAATCTGCTCGTCAGACAGGCTCTTCGCTACATGCGGATTGGTTACGCAGGGCCTTTGAACGAGATGGACTGCTCGCCGGAGTGGGAGGCGCTTGTTATTCGCGAAGATCTAGAGAATACTGCTGATGCGTCCATTGTCTCGGGATCGCTCGAGGAATTCGAGGCGAACATGCAGGAGCTCTATCCTGGGGCGCTGATGTGGATTACTATGTCCTTCGAGGATAGAGAGCGTCTTCTGTGGGAGCTGTACTGCCATCTGGGTGGCAGAGACGGTGAGGTGTAGTGGCCAGGGTCCGATTATTGTTCTGTCCTGCTTGGTACGTACTTTTGCGCTGTCGTGTGAATCCCATAGAGACAAGTATCCCACTGCTCATACTTCCCTCCGCCTCGGCTTCAGCTTCACGTTCACGCCCTGCTGCATGACAAACCACCAACACTTCAGCCTCCATTGCTTCTCCGGCTCCGCCAGCTCCTTATCAAAATGCAAGGTCAAAGTCGGTATCGGCTTCGACATCTCCATCCAACTGATATTCCTCCCCAAATACATCATCGCACCACCTCCGAATGTGAAGAAGAAACGATGCATATCGCCGTTGTCCTCCTTCATCCACCGCTCCGGTCTGAAAGCATCGACATCCTCGCCGTAGACTTCCTCGCTGCGGTGAACTACCCATGGTTGACACCGACTACGATTCCTGCTGGGATGTACCTCCTACTTCTCTGCGATTGTGATGCCGCCGGCGGGGACGACTCGTGGGAGCGACATGCCGACTGCTGGGTGCAGACGTAGGTCTTCGTACATTATGGCCACGAGCCAGAGTGTGATTGTCGCAGATGATGTGGTCGGCACCATCTGTACATTGGAGTCTGGACGCGATATCACGAGAGAGCTTCGACATACAGTGTTAGGTGCCAAGCTTGATGCCGGCGCGAGACCGGCCCTCCCAGCCTGGGCAGGCTGGGCCCTGGGATGCAGTGTCGAAGTCAAATACGCCAGCTTCGACTCGCCCCTTCTCCATACTCCTACTCCGCACCCCACGGTATGGGTGTCAGTCTCATGCCACAGACCAGCTCGCACATGGCACCATCACATGCTCCCAGACCTGCAGCTCTCAGCTAGTCACACAGCTTCATCCGAAAATTCTCCCTTCTATATCGAACTTCTTGAATGGAGCATGGCCCTGGCACGCTTGGGCACTCTTCTTGGATAGAGGAATCCAGTCTCGTCCGGATGAGAATAGCATTTCCAGCGCCAGATCGCGAAGCAGCGTGAGTTCTTGACCGCACATCGACTGCGCAACAAGCCCAGGAGCACTGGCGAGCAACGTGCAACTCACGCCAATCTCAACATAATACCTTGGAATCGGGATATCAATGGTCTTCATACCGTTGAGAAAGGCCTTGTGGTTGACAATATGGACTGCTCTGATTGTGATAGTGGTAGGAGGATCTTATCGATCATGGTGCACAGACAGCAAGATCTTTCTTGAGCAACAACATGCTGCCATGCGACCCGAATTCGAGCCCCCAAGCAGTGGACTGACCGACGCCAGCGGAGACCTGTCAATATGCGAGCGAGCTCGCGAAGAGCTTCAGAACACCGTGCTCGTCATAAAGACTGGCGCTACGGAGTCTCGGCGCAAAGTACCGGTCCACTCCCAAACGACACTGCGATGCTGGCCGAATGTCCTTTTCCTATCGGACTTCGACGAGAGCATTGGCGGACACCAAGTCCACGACGCACTCGACCATGTGAGCGAGCAGATCCGTCTCGAACATCCGTCTTTCGAGCTGTGGCGCCGTCTGCATGCGCACGGAAGAAGTGCCATTGAGATATCGGACTCGGAGACTGGCGACAACGTCTATTGGGAATCTGGGACGACAGATATGCAAGCGGGCTGGCACTTGGCTCGTTTTATGAATCTGGCCATGTCCGTGAAAGCGCTTGAATTTCATCCGGATGCAAGATGGTTCGTCTTCATCGATGCCGACACATACATTTCGTGGTCCGGTTTCCTCGGTCTCGCTCGCACTCTCGATCACACGAAGCCCTTGTACGTAGGCTATCCAGCCGCTATGGGTCCCAATATGTTCTTCGGCCACGGCGGATCTGGCTACGCGCTCTCGCAAGCTGCGCTTACACAAGTGGTTGAAAGCTACCAGGCTCAGCAATCGCGTTGGGATACAGATGCCGTAGAAAACGAATTCGGGGAAGTCCCGTTCGCAAAGTTGCTGCTCTCCATTGGTATCGACCTCAGCTGGGCATTGCCGCACTTCCAACGCGGGGATCCAGCCTCGATGGACTTCAGTATGATGGAGCATGGACGAAGAGCGTGGTGTTACCCAGCCGTCACTTATCACCACGTCGGGCCCGACGATATTCGTCGTCTACATCGCTTCGAGGGGGCTTGGAATAGGACATCAGATGGACGACATTTCCGACACAGCGACGTATACCGATCGATGGGTCTGCCCATTGCCATGAAAGGCGACGCTGATGGTTGGGATAACTTATCGGAACATGTTGTTGAGGGTGTCGATGATTACGCCTCATGTCGTGAAGCATGTCGTGAAAGGCAAACTTGTGTACAGTACTCGTTCAACTTGGGCCAATGTAGGACCAGCTCGGCGCTCAAGCGTGGCCGCGCTACAGAAGGGGCTGCTTCGGGGTGGGTGGTAGATCGTGTGCACAGGATGATGGAGTCTCTAGACACACGATGTCATGGAAAATTTCTCATTTAAAGCATGTACAGCTACGGCTTACAGCTACCAAAGGGTGTGCTCAAGAGTTCGTGTACGACACCCATCGATGGATGTATTCTGTTCAGAAGTATGGAGGAGCTGGAGAGGAAGAAGACTTGGTAGAAGACACGTATGGGTGGAGGCACGTCGGCGAAAGACAACTTGAATCACTCCCGTCCGATATGACTGACATCCATTAGACTCGAAGGTCAAGGATCCCAAACCCACTCTACAAACAATTCGCTACAGGATCCGGCATTGGAATGCATCCATTGCCCTGAAAATTGCAAGGATTCGTCTGCGGCCTCGTTAGCTCTAAGAGATGTGCCAAAAGAGGCTGAAGTTCCAGGAGCCGTGGACATTGGCACAGACTGGTCCGCGTTCAAAGAAGTGTCTTATTGCTTGGACGTATCCGCCGCGCCATTCACGCCATCGCTGTTACATTCTCGATCGAACGTACGGCGTACCTGCAAGCCTGTCCTACCTGCACCCATGACGAAGCAGTATGCCACACTAGCAGGCCTCGAGACCGCTCTGCCTGAATCGACATAATGCTCGCGCAATGAGGCGGGTGATCAGGACACTATCCGCCTTGGTCGTTAGTTGGGAACAGACAACGGAAGATGATGTTCGAGAGGCGCGGTTACGGCAGAGAAGCTCAATATAGGTTAGATCCAGTAGATGAGGCAGACATCGTAGGCGATGGCTAATATGATGACTGCGGCGATGATTATGGTTGGAGAAAGTATTGCCGGGAGGTCGTGCGATACTTCTGCCATTGTTGCGGCACAAGGGAGCAGATGAGAATAGAGCTGAGTGGTCTGTGTAAGAAGTCGCTGCTGGTTCAGTTCGTTCTTGCTTCAAACAATTCCGGCTCTTTCCAAAACAACCTCAATTCATGCCTCTTCTTTGGTGAAACCAGCTGGACGTATCTACAGGCAATCCTCGACAGCAAACACATCAAATTCGCGAATGGCTGGCCATTGGTGCTCACCGAGCGATGTAGGTCAGTAAATCGAAAGGACCTTGGGATGCTCTGTCCGGATGAATTCCACCAAGACGCATCTGCATCATGGCGATCACCGCCACCCTCGACAGAGTAGTCAGCAGGTCCTCCTGATAGACAGCACGGCACTTCAACCAGGTAGCCGGCAGCGGCCGCTGGTCCGAAAACCTCAGCTTCTCTGTCATCGCGGGAGTATCAATGCTAACCATTTTGCACTATCATCCTACCCTCCAGATGCACCTCCACCATGTCTGCGGAGATACTGCGGATCGATGTCGATGCACAAGATGACAAGAAGGAGCGACTTCGGCCTCGTCTGCCCCACCAGAGTCCGAGCAGGATCACGTGCTCACATAAGCTTTGCCTTCTGTCTCTCCCGCGCACCGGATGAGATACACGGGAAACCTTTAGCGGGGATTCTGCATCACTCACAGCTACGGCTTCGACACATGGTAACTATTCTTGCACCAAAACCAGCCATCCGATCGATTAGCCGTGTGCAAGCGCCTCCTGCGCTATCAGCATCATGGCGCTTCATAAGGTAGGTCCTGGATCCCATCTATACCTTTCCGTCCGTATCACTACTCGGTCTTCATTGTTGTTGTTTGTCCTATCGAACGTGGGAGACTACTGACTGCAGATCGCCGGCTGGCCATCGACTCGTATCACCAACAAGGACAGTCCCTAGGACGTCTTCATCATCGTTCGAGTAGCTGCAGAAGAGTCGCACAAGATGCCTCACGAGAAGTACGACATTGTGATAGTTGGCGCGGGACCAGTTGGTCTCCTCCTATCGACATGCCTAGCAAGATGGGGGTACAAGATCAAGCACATCGACATGCGACCCGAGCCTACCCTCACAGGACGAGCAGACGGTATTCAGCCCCGATCGTTAGACCTTCTACGGAACATGGGCCTGAAGCGCGCGATCATGGCTAACGAACCTGCAAAGGTCTACGAGGTGGCATTCTGGGATCCATCAGAAGCTGGGAAAGGCATTCACAGGACAGGGACTTGGGCATCGTGTCCGAAATTCATTGATGCGAGATACCCGTTCACAACTCTGCTACACCAGGGTTTGATCGAGCGCGTCTTCATCGCCGACATCGAGAAGCACAACACACGGATACAACGGCCTTGGAAGATCACAGGGTTCCAGAACGATGGCAAGGATCCGGAGTACCCAGTCGAGGTCAGCATCGGACATGTCGATGGTGACGAGACGGAGACTGTACGAGCGAAGTATTTGTTCAGTGGAGAGGGCGCAAGAAGTTTTGTCAGAGAACAGTTATGTGTGGGGATCACACACAAAGACCCGATCGCATATGTTTGGGGTGTCATGGATGGTGTTGTTCGGACAAACTTCCCAGACATCAAGATGAAGTGCACGATCCACTCCGATGCTGGCTCCATCATGGTTATTCCTCGCGAGGACAACATGGTCCGCTTATACATCCAGATCGCTTCCTCAGAAGATCCAGACTTCAACCCAAGGAAATCAGCGACCACAGAAGAAGTACAGGCGTTCGCGAAGAAAATCCTGAAGCCTTACTGGATCGAATGGGACCGTGTCGAGTGGTATTCGGTCTACCCTATCGGCCAAGGCATCGCAGATCGCTACACACTTGACGAAAGAGTATTCATGGGCGGAGACTGCTGTCATACCCACTCTCCCAAAGCTGGTCAAGGCATGAACACTGCCTTCCTCGATGCCCAGAACCTTGCTTGGAAGATTCATCACGTAGAATCTGGCTTCGCTGACCGTTCTATCCTGAAATCCTACGAGACCGAACGCAAGTTCGTCGCCGAGAACCTCCTAAACTTCGATTCGGAATACGCGAAACTCTTTTCACAACGGCAGCCTTCCGCTGGCGAGGTGAGAGCCGCAGGCAAGCAGGCTGGCCATAGCGAAAGCGAGGAGAACCCGTTTATCAAGAAGTTCAAGGAATCCTGCGAGTTCACTTCCGGATACGGCGTGCGCTACCTCGAGAACGTCTTCAACTGGTCAGACTCCCACCCAGCACAGCACGATCTCTTCCTGTCGGAATCCAAAGGCACCACAAAGCTACAAACAGGCAGAATCCTCACACCTGCCACGGTAACGCGCGTCTCAGACGCAAACGTCGTCCACCTCGAACAAGAAATCCCCCTAAACGGCTCCTACAGACTCTACCTCTTCGGCGGCAAACCCCAAAAGACAAAATCCGCCATCTCAGACTTCGCCAAGAACCTCCAAAAGAAGACCTCCTTCTACTCCATCTACGCCCGCAGCGACATCGACTCCGTCGACTACCACGAACGCCACAACCCTCACTCCCACTTCTTCACCGTCAACACCATCTTCAACGCCCCGCGGCCAGAAATTGAGATC
This sequence comes from Fulvia fulva, assembly GCF_020509005.1. NCBI lineage: Eukaryota > Fungi > Ascomycota > Dothideomycetes > Mycosphaerellales > Mycosphaerellaceae > Fulvia > Fulvia fulva. The sequence goes on from NC_063019.1 coordinate 3,480,299, forward strand.
CAGGATCTGCTCCCGGAGGTGCTAGCGCGGTACCAGGATCACGTATATGCGGATGATGTGTGGGATCAGAGAGTTCCTGACGCGCAAGCGGCGGCGCATGCGAAGATGGGGTTGAGTGAGGAGGAGGGAGGCGTGGTGGTTGTGAGGCCGGATGGGTATGTGGCTTGTGTGGTGAAGTTGGTGGAGGGGAGTGGGACTGTCGATGCGTTGAATGCGTATTTTGGGACGTTTACGGTGAGGAAGGTAGGTGGGGAGAGGGCGGTTTTGTGATGGTGATGGAGCAACTGTTGACGTGAGTGAGCGTTTTGAGATATACTACGAATACGAAGAGACTATCATCCGGTGACCTGGTAGGCTTTCAAGGCAACGTGAATGGCAAGTCTCCTTTGCAGACATCACAATCCTAGCGAGATTAACCTCTACCTGGATCGGCAACAATCTTCGAAGCGCAGACAAGGGCCGGACGCCAAGCCGACCCGGCTGATGGAGAGGTATGCAGCGTGCCGTGTCTATCCCGATGCTATGGGTCTTTTTAGCCACAACACAACATGCAACAGACTCTTGATACTCCATCAGAGCACGACGTCGTGAAAATGGCTGGGTGCTGGAGGAAGTTGACGAGAGGATCCCTGCGCTTTGGCAGCTAGGGCTTGTTCCCATTGGACGACTAAGCGAGAGTGGTCTGAGGTTACTAACCGTTACATGTATGATGTATGGTCCACGTTCCTTTCCATTGACAACACCTCCTTCACGTTCCTAACCACTCACACGCACACACACTCGACAACATGTCTCCCGAGATCGCTGGTCAGGTCTCAGCTGGACACGGCATGGCGCGGCAGAGTAATGATCTGTACGGCTCCCTTGACTGACATCCGCCGTGTCGGCATATTCAGGAATGCTTGTTCCCGTCCGGCATGCCTCCTAACGAGACATCATTGGAACATTTGCCAGTTGCCGAGCCGTCAGAAATACGTCCAGCCGTCAGAAATACGTCCAGCCGCCCGAAAAGCACAAGAATGAGTCGCCCAATGGCCTTGGCAGCACGGACTCCATGTTTAGACCATTTCCAATGGGATGTCTCTGTTATTACCAAGTGAGCTGAATGGAACGCGGGAGCCGTCGTGTTGATCTTGCAGACACACGCGCTTGAGTCGTATACTGACCATCTCCTCCTTCTCGCTCTCGCAAGTCTTTGGTTGGTCAAACACACTCTTTCTCTTCAGGTTTCGTCGGTCGTGTCGACCATGGCGCGCTTCCCCATCGATGCCTGCAGGCTTGCAGGTATTGCTGTCACACTCATTACCACAGCCAGTGCACAGAACCCACCTCCTCCGGCTTACATGGCATCATGTCCTACACCTGCCACCACAGCACCATTCACTGTTCGGGACGAGTGCGGTATGGACTACCAGATTAGCTGCGGACGAAACACAGGCGGTACCCAAGATATTGACTCCGGAGTATACGCGGATACTTTCAACTACTGCTTTCAACGGTGTTCCGCGAACACGGAGTGTACATCATTCACCTTCCAGACCGAGTCGAAGAGGTGCTACATCAAAAGGCTAGGTTCGCAAAACACTTGGATAGCTGGCAATGTTTACGACATAAGCGCCATACAGATCTTGCCAAGAACTGGTAGTCCCGGTGCTTGCGTTCCCAAACCGGAGAGAAATCAAATACTCACAACTGATGATCCAGCCCCTGTGTGTCCCGACAACACCGACACGCTCTACAACAGCGCCAACGGCAACCAGTATCGACTCCGCTGTGACACGGGCTTTGTTAATGCTGGAAGCTACATGATGCCACCGGGCAACAGAGGGTCTTTCACTGCCTGCATCAACTCGTGTACCGATGCTATACAGTGTAGTGGTATCAGTTTCGCGGGATTTGCTAGGCCGCAGGACCAGGGTCAGGGAGATTGCTACAGGTTCACATCTGCCAATACGGGGGCTTTGGTCAGAGGCGGCGGCAATGTGGTCGCAGTGAGGCAGAGCCCAGCCATCGTCGTACCGCCCGCGGCCGTCTCGACAACTACTACCACCGGTACTTGGACCGCAACGACTACGCTAAGCACAACCTTTGCCAACTCCTACGCACCTTCTCCGACTAACGTAGTCGTCATTGGAGTGCCTTACCCGACTACCGTGAGTTGTCTGGTTACGAGTGATGTTTATGTGCTAACATTTGCAGACCTCGACCTTGGCAGGAGGCTATACGACCACCGAGACCCTCACTACGATAGCGGGCTCTGATGCGACTCCTACTGCCACAGTCGTAGAAGGAGTACCATATTCATTACCGTACATCGAGTTCACTGGTGAGACTTTGACCGGCATCTGTCCCGCTGGTGCTGGGAATACCTATCGTAGCGCTGGTCAGCTGTATCAGATCTCGTGTGACGGCGCATGGGCCAATAATATCGAGGACACGGGCGTATCGGGCCAAACAGTCGACCAGTGCCTCGCATCGTGTGGCGCCAACCCTCAATGTGGCGCGGCAACCTTCAGCCCTGGGATGGACACTGGGACAAGCACTGGGACGTGCTATTTGCAGACGCTGACTACCTATTATGAACGTCAACTGGATGACGCCACGGATGGAAACATAGCCATTCGAAAGATTCCTGGCGATATCCTCACTCAGCCTGTCGTAACAGTCTCCTCCACTCTGATCGGAGATTACTCGACCAGAACGACTATTATGACAATAACTGGCGGGCCTGGGCCTAGTCCAAGCAACACTGAAGTCTTCGGTACGCCATATTCTAGTCCGGCGGCCACTGTTACAACACTTGCAACCGCGTGTCCTCAAAGCGCAGGGTCCGTGTATCGCGATGCTGGACAGCTTTATCAGATTTCCTGCGGAGGCGACTTCGCGAACGATCTTCAGCCAGCCACTCCCGGGCTCAATATCCTCTATGACCAGGATCTTCAGGATTGTATCACTGCATGTACTAACAGAGCTGACTGCGGAGCCGCCACGCTCGCCGGCTCTACTTGTGTTCTTAAGAGTCTCGACACGTACTACTACCGCCAAGAAGACACAGCTACTGAAGATAATATTGCTGTTCGGAAGATTGCAGGCAATGTGTTCACAACCACGATAACGGCGGCAAGTATCTCACAGCAGTTCTCAAACTTCTGGCACCTACTGACTGTTTCTAGAGTACTACGACCACGTCTGATACATCATCAAGTGACACATCGACACTATCCACTCTCACGGGAGCCTATGCTGCTACCACGACTCTCACGTTCCCTGGCACGCAGGTGCCTCCCACGCCTACCACTTATATCGGTGTACCAAATCCTGCGCCAACAGCTACCATCGTACCGCCCAGTCTGCCGTGTCCCGCGAACCCTGGTCAATACTACCGCAGCGCCGACGGACAGCTGTATCAGATCTCCTGCGGTGGTGACTATGCTCGTGATGAAACACCGTTGCCAGTCCCCGGAATAGACCTTGACGCTTGTGTCGCCCTCTGCGATGCATCCGATACCTGCGGTGCCGCGGTCTTCGATCCCAGAATTGGCGGCGCGTGCTATCGGAAGCTGCTGAATACCTATTACTACCGACAAGAAGATCCCGACACGGCCAGCAACGTTGCTTTGAGGAAGGTCGTTGGAGATCGAGTGACCACCACTGCTACTACGGCAACGGCAAGTATTCCCTCGTAGCTTTAGAGCGGAATTTCAAGCTGACCAAAGAATAGACAGCAACAGCAGTGGTTGAGACAAGCAGCGATGGTGATCCTGCGACAACAACCGACACTGCTTCCGGTACATCAACATCGTCGACTGCATCGACCTCTTCCGGTGCTGCACGTGCAACCATCTCAGCTCCGGCGAGTCCCTGTCCAAATAACGTAGGCCAGGTATACCGCAGTGAGGACGACGTGCTATGGGAAATCTCATGTGACAACGACTTCACCGGATACACAGATACAAACATAGCCACCGCAGATTCCAACATCGAGGCTTGTCTCGCTTTGTGCGAAGTTACTCCTGGCTGTGGTGCTGCGGTGTTCAACACTCAGAACGTCCACTGTTATCTGAAGCCTGAGAATGCTCCGTCAACGCCTCCAGGTGAAGAAACCGCGATCGGCAACGTCGGGTTCGTAAGACTCGAGGACCAGGGTGATATTCCGGAGGACCCCAACGCAGATGTCGAGATCGAAGATCCCACACTTCCTTGTCCCGATTACGATGGCGCCATCTACCGCAGTGAAGGTGGAGAGGAGTATCGAATCACTTGCGATAGTGATTTTGCATTTCAGGGGACCTCACTCGGATATGGACTCATCCTGCGAAACCTCGGCCTTGAAGCTTGTCTCGCCGAGTGTGAGAACAACGCTGGTTGCGGTGGAGCAGTCCTACTGGCCCCAGACTGTTTCTTGAAACCTCCGGACACATACCTCACCCGCGTCGGGACAGCCGAGGGCAGCGTCGCCCTGAGGAAGATATCGGGTCCTGCAGTCGCCTCCTCGGTCTCCAGCGCTACCTCAGAACCTACTGCCACATCAACGACTGAGAGTGCCAGCACCCTAACGGACTCAGTAACTTCGATAAGCTCTGCAATTTCTGCTCCGACGCCAAACCCATGTCCCCGTGGTGCGGACGGTACCGTAGTGTTGCCATATGTCGACTCCTTCGGTGATGCTTACCAAGTCTTCTGTGGTGGGGCTGCAGAATACAACCAGGATCTGACACAGCTAAATGACCTGACGAATCTCGACGCATGTATGGTGGCCTGCGACACAACACTCCGATGCAACGCGGTGTCTTGGATCGGTGGCAACTCTGGCGCTGGTCAGTGTACTCTCAAGCAAGGAGCGACCCAGGACGGTGCGGTCTCGGACGAGATGTTCGTCGCAGTACGGGTCAATGGCCCTGTCGACAGCGTCCCAGCCCTCAGTACTAGTACGGAGGCTGCAACAGGAACAACAGCGACAGCGACATCGTCTACTGCCTCGATCAACACCGATGATGTGCTTACCAGCTCAAGTACCACATCAAGTGCTACGACCTCACCTACATCCTCGCAATGTCCAGAGCCACTCGAAGATGTCTGCGCGAATGAACAAAATGAGTTGGGAGTCATCACTTGTATCATCTCCGACGAGTACAACGAGCTCTACTCGTACAACTGTGGCAACACCATCACCGGTCCTACCATTCCTACCGACGAGGTCAGCCCAGACCCCTATGGGCAAGTTCCAGACGTGGTCGACCTGGCCGGCTGTAACTTGCTATGCGAGCGCAACAGGCCTCGCTGTAAGGCGGTGAACTTCTACCCTGCTACAGGCACCTGCATCTTGGTAGAGACACCTGATGGTTACGAGATCACTCCGGGCGCCATCTCTTGCGAGCAGGAGAATTCCGACTCCGATGGCTCTACGTCGAGTAGCACCAGTGGACCGACCGCACCACCCTACGACTCAACCGCGACTGGAGGAACAGCATCAGCAACATCGAGTCAAACAGATTCCGCCACTATCAGCACGGAATCTTCCGCTCCTACCGCCTCGAGCTCTGCCACAGAGAGCGCATCAAGCGTCTCAAGCACCGGCACGGGCACTAGTTCTATTCCATCCGCAGGTAGCTCGAGTGGAGGCAGCTCGGCCACCGGCTCCATGGCTTCTCAATACCCAGGCGGCTCTAGTGAAGCTAGCGTGGCCACCGATTCAACGACTTCCTCAGTCTTTGAAGCGACCTCAAGCCCGACTACAGATCTCTCAGGAACGATCTTCGGCTCCTCGTCATCCTCACAGTCACCTTACATCATCCCGACCATCAGCACTGGCTCCACAACTTCATCAGACCTTAAAGTGACCTCAAGCCCAACTACAGATCTTTCAGGAACGATCTCCGGCTCCTTGTCACTCTCACTGCCGACAGACTACTTCCCTGGAGGTCCGTCCCAATCTGATGCGACAACCATATCGACCGGCGTCACTCAATCTTTAAGCACCCTTTCGACCGATGTGAGCAGTGCGCCCTCGGACGGGCCACCAGCTAGCGAGTATCCACCGCCGGGAGGCTCTTCTCAGACTACTGGTTCGTCTTCATCAGGTGGTTCCGTCTCAACCATTACGGTATCAATTCCAAGTGGATCAATCATGAGCGTTTCTAGTACTACCTCAACGGGAACGGCCTCGGCTACAAGTGGCTCGGAGATTCCTACTGGTTATGAAAATGGCAGTGCATCAGGAAGCTCCTCAACAAGTTCAGGCAGCCAACAGATACCTATCAACTACAACACTGGCAGCTTTACATCAACAGGTCCGCCATTGACAGGCTCAAACCCCGCATCGTACCCAGGAGGCAATGGTAATGGCGCTACAAGCGGCTCATCCACCAGCACCACGACATCAGGGCCAGCTCCGTACGTGAGCGTCTGTCCAGCGTACGATGGTCAATACTTCACTGCACCAGCCTATGGCTCTAGCCAGTACCTGGTCGACTGCGACTCTGCCTACACCGGTGATGAGATTATCAACCCTATCCAGTACCGCCAGCTCTCCTACTCTCCACAGCAAGGCAGCTGCATGGCAACCTGTGACAAGATGATCAATTGTGTTGCCATTAACGTCGCGCCCGAGGGTTGCCAGTACTTCAGTCGAGTGAATGAGACCTTAACCATCAGCCCAGGCACCATCGCGCTGCTGAAGACTGAACAAGGCACGATTCCCGAGTATCCAGGTGGGGTTAGCACGCCTCCAGGCAGTCAGACGCCCACTAGCCCAGGAACATACCCGCCAGGTGTTAGCGTGACACCTTCCACGCCAGGCGGCGGCAGCACTCCTCCAGGTAGCATTGGTACAGGAACACCAGCCACCACTCCAGGCGGAAATGAAACGCCACCAGTCTATCCTCCAGGCAGCAGCGGCGGTAGCAGAACTTCCACGGTCAACATTGTGACGGTCACGGTTTGCTCGGCACAGACGACTAGGACCACAACTTTGTTCACTACAAATACTGTCACGACTTGTGCTGCACAGGGATGTCCCAAATGAGCTTTAGTAGATAGGTCATAGGTTAATCTTAGTGTCGGAGGCGACCAATCAAGCATATTGCATTCTTCAGCTTCGCCCGAAGCGATTTTTCATTACGCCTGTGTTGGGTAGTACTTTTCCGCGCAAGTGAAAGTGAATCAAAATGTGGTGTCTACAAAACTGCAAGATAGAAGGTACCCCAGTGCCATGACTGCACTGCCTCAGGCTCCACAACGCGCCTGACTTAGCGGGCAGTAAATTGCCTAGAATCGCTGGGGCGATCTTGCTTCACCATGGCGCCGGGATGGTCTTGACAAAGTAAGTTCGATATACATGTATGTAGTGCGATTTGTGTTGCTTTCATTGCACGCGTGTTTCAGCCTGACGTGTACACCCACCCAGAGTTCGAGGACAGCGATCTGACTCACTAGAGCGTATAAGAGCAGACTCCGCCCACCATGATTTCATGGTTCCATAGGAAGAAGAGTCAGGATAGAAGAAGCGTCGTCATCCCCATGCCAGCTCCAGAGACTTCGATCGAGGCCTACACACTACCAAGGATCAAGCGTACCTGTGATCGGGCTGTAAAAAGTCTTAAGTCGAAGCGGAATCCAAGCCCTACCACACGAGAGATGCTGGAAAAGATTCACGAGAAGTGCAACTCGATTAAGATCGCCATGAAGGACAAGTCGAGTTGGTCGACAAAGCGCCGCCAGGCTATCCCTGAGCTAAGATCTCACGAGTCTGATCTTGCGGAGCGCATTTTCTACAAGTCAGTCGGCGGGGTCGAAGAGCAAGTCTACTGGCAGTCCTTGAAGGTAGACCTGACAAGGCTTTTGGAGCTTGATTTCTTTTGCGGGTATGGAGATTACTTTGGCGATTTTTGCCAAGGCCTCCGGCTGCAAGCCAGCAAGGACAATCTAGATCCATCCGGAGAGTTAAGTGGGCGGAATTACTGGACCATGATCAGTGACGCCCTTAAGCTGGAGGGGCCTGAGTGGCGTAAGGCAGCACTGAATGGCGGAGCCAAAGTCCATGTTGCTCTCGACCGAGTGTGCGATGCTCTGAAGGTGAATCTGGAGCATGCTCTTCGTTGCATTCACCTATGGGCGGCACGGTGCAAAGCTGCATATACAGGCTCCGGGGTACTATTAAAGCAGGGTCACTCCGCAGAGATAGCAAAGATGCTATTTGGGGACCTCCAGCACTTGGACAAGGCATGTCCTCCAGCCTGGAGAGACAACATAGAAAACGTCCGAAGCCTCATTGTAGGACTGCGAGATAAATGGTTCGACCGTGATGGCGTTGACGAGAACGATCCTGGAACTTGGTTCCCGAAAGAGCCCCTAAAAGATGCCATCAAGCTTGAACAGGCGATAAAGCCTGGAAAGATTCAGCAAGTGCCCAATCTGGCAAAGGCGAACTTAGATCCTGGGTCAGATACAGAGAGACTGCTCCAGCGTCAGATCCTGAACCTCAAAAAGCCTGGGCAGACAATTGGACCCGTGTCCTACGACCATTTATCACCACCAGCAACACCAAAGAACAAAATGAAATCCCAAGAGGTCGAGCGCCAAGGCATTCATAGTGCTAAAGAAAACTTGTATAACGACGCAGTAGAAGTGCTGAATCGCAGCCCACGAACTCAGACATAGCATGCACCGAGAGATCATCGGGAGCGAATGCGCAACCTTAACATGCGTCAGACTATGTACGAAACCCGGCATGGAAAGCTGTCGGATCCAGATGATACCGAGGACCCAAAAAGCACATAAAACGTTGAGCAATAGAGGACTATTTCCTGCGACAGATTGATGGTCAGCATTGTGATGGCTCTGAATACTCGCATTCCCATCTCGCTCTCATATCGATAAGCTGATGCTCTGAGCACCATGTACAGCCTCTTGCGGTCCCAATCTCCTCACCTAGATGAAGAAAGCTTTGTCGTCAAAACAGACCTTCACCTAAAGAAGAGTTGCAGCTGGAGCACAGTATCAGCCCTCTTTGTTAGCGTTGTTTGCAACTTCTTTCTCGGCTATTACGTGTGGCACACCAGGGCTCATATCGACCAAAGTCTTCCGTCAGCCTCAATAGCAGAGGACATCAATGGGATTGTCTCGCTAGGTGTGGTCATACAACATAGCGAGACTTGCCCATGACTGATGCTTGCCAGTTCCCCGGAAACTGGTCGTCTTCCAGAATGACTCTCGCTTTATCCCTTACGACAAAGACATGTCATTGGAGAACCAAGAAGAGATGGTAGAACAGTCGTGGTTGTCGTTGATGCCAGGTATCAAGATGTGATTGAACGCTCGTGATACTGTCTACTGACTGGTAGCATTCCAGTGGGCCTGGGCTTCCTCAAGATCGACGACCATGACCAGTATGTCTTGCCTCGGCCTCTCGCCAGGGTTGAAGGAGGTGTGCAAGTCGACAACATGTATGGCATGGCAGCCTTCCATCAGCTGCATTGCCTGGTACGTCAGCGTTCGTCATAGTGGCATTCTCGAACAGCTAATGTCTCATGAATATCAGAATCTCATCCTCCGCTCATACATGAGATATCAGCATGGTGTCGCTCAGCCCGAGACACTCCAAGAGCGCCATATATTCCACTGCTTCGACTACATCCGCGTAGCTTTGATGTGCTATGGTGACACAGCACTTGAGGGAGCAGATCCTGGAGATGAAGGCCTCCATGGAACAGAAGGCTGGGGAGTCACCCATGTTTGCATAGATTGGGATGCGCTGTTTGACATGGCGGTTGACAGAGCAAGGCCGTTGGATGATTTGGGGAGAGAACTTGGTATCTTCCCGTGACATTCTTGCACAACAAGTCCAAGACCCATGTAACAGAGGGAGCTGTAGGTGAGCGGACGATGTTGTGAAGCCAAGCTTGAGAAGGAAGGAGTGAATGGAAAACAAACATCCACTAGCGCAAGGTCTTCTGCAGCCACTCATAGCCCCTGCTTCGGAGTCTCCACCTTGAACCTCACTACCGCAGCAACATGGAAAAGTGAATGGACACCGCGTTCACGGGGCTCACTTCATTGAGATGCTATCGACCGGACATAGCAACTAAATAGAACACTCCATATCGCCATAGGAGTGGTCCGGTATTGCTGTCACTCCTTTCACAGCACAGTACTCACGACCACTCTTCGACTGTCAGTAAGATGCGCACGTGAATCGCCTTATCGGCCTTTAACATCAGTACGCTGGACATACAGCACCACGATAGGCTCTCCCCTGCGAACCTCTCCGACCCAGTGCTTCTGCTTCACTGATAGCACGACTGTCCGGGAGCAAAACAGACTGCAGAGCGACCACCGTCCAAAGCGACTCTGGAACGCAGGGATCGGTTCTGTGCCAACCTGGACGAGGAAGAGATGACTCGATTGCGGGACAAGCCACGAGCGGTAACGGCAAAGGCTACGCACCACTCGGCATGTAACACAAAGGTCCCTCGCCGGGAAGCGACATGTTACGAGTCCGGGCGCCTCAGAAGTGAAGGCGTTTGCAGACTCCTCGCATAGGGAGATATCATCAAAGCGATACGGTAGGAGTTGGTGGTATTGATGGCTTTGAATCGTCGCAGGACCTTTATGTCTGCTTCATGCACTGGCTCATGCAGGTCTCTTGGTTCAAGTCGCCGTGCGCGTTGGGCCTTGAATCGAGGCTTCATAGTGTGAGATCCGTCGCCGATAAATCATGTCCAGGCTTCGAGAAGCATAGGGCAGCGTGTGGGCCAATCGTAGTCGCCGATGAAGTGGTTCCACGACTCCAAGCATTGGGCAGGACTCTGATGCTACTGTCTTGTGGCGCTGGAGAACAAAGCGCCTGAGTCAATGCTCCGAATCATTACAAAGAGACGACAAAGAGCATTGTAGTCAGCACTAGAAAGGTGTGCGCGATGGTCCTTTGTCTCCTGACACAATGTCTTGTTCCCTGTTCTAACGAGGAGCAGTATATATTCACCCTATCGATGAATGATGTTCTCTTCTCCATCGGACCACCAGCTTCACAACTCAGACCTCACACTCACAGCGCCTGACGACGCTGTATTGGACCGGGACTAGAGCGGGAGGGTTTAGATCACCACAAAACACACTAACGCTGCCGGCCAGCAACACATCTTCGAGACCACTCTCGTCCATCATGCCACGCAAGCTTCTTTCGATGCCGCACGTAGCGATGATGGGCACCGAGCAGCGAATGGCGCTCTACGACTTCTTCGAGCACGTGTCTCGTCGAGACAACCCGGATAGCCCTGGTTCGAAGCTCTGTGACGGGTTTACTGACGAGGAACGACAAGTCTTCGACAGACTCTTTCACAAAGCCTACACATACTGTACCGAACAGTTCAACGACCCGTATACCAACCCATCTCGTGAGGCACGAGATCGCTTCTGTCACCGGTTTCTTCCAAACCTCTGCGGCTACGAGCCCACAGAGGACAACCCTAATCCAACGCCGCCTCCTGCACTCAACCGACTTGACATCGAGGAAAGGCTCAAGGACTGTCAATATTTCGACAATTGCTACTTCTATGGCTGTCCGCGGAGACACGCTCCGCAGGGGCCCCAGGAAGATCGTAACATCACTCGGCCATCGAGTTCGGAGCTTTGTGTTGATGACATGTTTCCGCCTCGGCCAAAACACACGCTTAGAGGTATGATCAAAAATGTCATGAAACGTTCTGGCAACTAACATGGTGACTAGGTCGTGACTACTGGAGGCTGATAGTCTTTCTTTGCTTTTGGGAGGCTGTACCAATATGGTTAGGTATGCTCACCGGATAATGTAAGTGAAGCCCCCATCGTTCTCTCCTGTCAACGCTTCATCTTCCGAAAGCTCTCGTACTGATAGTTCACGCAGTCTTATACACTCAACAACCTCACGTATACACTCATTCTGCTACGATGGTCCTCTGCCTTGCCGCTTCTTGCAGAGCACAGACAATGGCGTTGTCACATTCCTGCTTAGTCACGGGGACAGCAAGTAAATGGCTTGATTCCACAAAGTACAACACATTGAAGCTATCATACAAGCGTTATGTGCTACCCGTAACGCATTAACAGTCAGAGCTACGTATTGCGAGGACTATATAAGCCAGGACGATGCCGATCCAGGTCTACAATCCGTCTCGACTATCTTTGCAAACACCAGTGTTCACATCTACCAATCGTTAGCGTTCCGGCAACGCCTCAATCAAGAGCACCACTACCTTTCAACTGCAAGACAGTTCAGACACACTCACAAATATCAAAACCCAAGTCTCAACCATGCTTGAGCAAGCAGGTCCATCGCGGACCATACACTCCAAGACCACCAGCAGCAGGAGACGCATGTCTCGTCACCTCGATGAGGTGCGTTTCCACCAGCTCACGAAAGAGGAGCTGGAAGAAGAGGAACGAGACACGCGCGTCCGCCGCAAGGACAACAATGTGACATACGTTGATGCAGGAGAAGTGTCATCCCGTGGCGCCGATGGCATGAAGTCCTCGATCCAGGAACAAATGGACACCGAGGCGTGTCCATTCGCACCGAATTGCAACCTTGTGAGGACCGGCGCCTGCATCTACAAATTCCACCCAGGCCAGGAAATCACTGAACACTCGTACTACACCGTACAAGATCCCACAGCAAGTGTCACCGAGAAGTTCGTTAAGGTTGCGAAGGAGGTCCGAAGGAAGTTCGCCAATGTCAAGAAGCGATCGAAGCTTCGGTTATTGGTGGGTCAGATAATGGCGAAGAAGTAGATGCAATCCACATTGCCACTTCTTGACCATTGCAACAATGGCCGGTAAGTCATTCCCAACATCTTCTTTGTCAACAATCTCGTAAGGCATCGCCTTTATCATACGCATCATTGGGTGGCAGGGCGGAAGGGCGGCTGGGCGGCTGGGCGGCAGGTCTGATACTTGGGGAGGCAATCTGCATTCATCGGGAAATCAAAAGCATGTACTACCTAATGCGAACACATCTTCATCATTTCTACTCCTTTTCTCTCCCATCACAATCTTTCAAAATCTCAGGTGGACTGCTCAGAGTTGCGCCTATCCTTGCATGAACGCTCCATAAGTAATGATCCCCGGCAAGCATTTGTATCTCTCACACAACCACTTTTCCTTCACCTTTGAAAAGTCGAATGAGCCCACACTCTCTCTCACCACTCCCGTCGGTATGCCATTCGACTTGAAGTTGACGAAAGCATTGGCTCTGTCGCCACTACCATTGACAGTGACGTGAACATCGATAACTCGGAGAAAGTGCTCGGGATGTTTCGATGTATGTGCCTCGAAGAGAGCGAGGAATTCGTCGAGACATGAACGCCTAGGCCAGCCCGTAAACGTCGGTTCTAAGATTGCGTCCGGAGTCATAAGGTTCTATGTTTGAGATGAGTCAAAGTCGCGGGCATTGAGTGCTTGGACTATGGTATGGATTGAGTTGGTTATGTGGGAATGTGGTGAGTTCGGCTCGTATTGTGGTGATGGTAGAGGGTCCGATTGGGTGGGAAGGATGACTCCATTGCAAAGCGAGTCGCATTCCATCATCATTGTAATGGTAGTTTGATATGAACGTGTGGGCGATAAACTTCCGTCTGTGAGTATGAGGTACAGCTCTTGGTAAGCAGTGCGGCTGAAGTCTCAGCTGCCAAGCCTTGCCTCATGATGCTTGCATAATGTTGTGCAGTTGGTGCAAGATGCGTGTGCATAGCTTGTGCGTCTTAATTCTTCCTGAATAGCCCTGCTCGTACTCCCTCGAAACGTATGGAGGATATTTTCCAGCGCAGCTTGCTCTTCCTTACTTCCTCCAGCTTCTCCTCGTGGTCTTGGAAATGCTCCTGCACAGTCTCACGGAGCCACCGCTGCTGCAGAAGGGCCTGGGTATCGATGTATGGTCCTGCTGTCCCAGTTGCCCTGTGCCGACGACGAGTCACAATATTGTCGTCCAGGACGATGATGCCCAGAGGCAGATGCGGAACGCGTGGTCGTGCAAGTCCTTGCCGAAGGTCTGCGAACATATCTAGTTGCACATTGACCGCGCCACCTCTTGTAGTAGCGATGCGGACTCTGGTATATGGAATGCCGGCCAGGCCACCTAGACGGCGTGTTACCATATAACCCATCGGGATATCCTTGGCGGCGTGGCCTAAAGCGACTAAGTCGATCAGGTCCTGGACGGCAAGGTATAAGTCGAAGCCGTTGCCACCGAATCTAGACCATCGAAGAAGCAAGTATGCATGATTCTTCGTCTCGTCTGCGCAGCCTTTGTGGAAAGCCAAGCGCTTCTTTGAGATATGGGCGCGATATTGCATGGCGAGCACGACATTATTGCCCACCTTGCGACCGTAGCAAGTCACGTCCTTGTAGATTGGCATTGTGGGCTCTGTACTAAAGTCTCGCGGATGGTCGGCTATGCAGCAGATGTGATGAGCTACAGTGAATTTCTCAAGACTTTCGTAATGGGCCAGCTGCTCGAGTCCAGCAGCACCTCGGGCGACCAGTTGTACCGCACCGACAGGAGGACCACCTGTGGCACCTAGTGGAAGCCGATATCGTGCCTTACAGGCGCATGTTTCCTTCCAGAGTTTGGCACCCTCAACTTTCGATGGCTTCGGCTGGCAGATGTGAAGAATGATGTGTTGGTGGCAGTAGATCGCATAGCCTTTTGGCAGGTCCCTGAGTAGTAGCTGGAGGAACTCGCGCTTCTCATCACGTCGCTTGTAGTCACGTCGCATGGCTTCGGGTATGTTTGGTCGCAACAGGTAGAGCTCTGGAAGGTATCTGGTTTCCTGGCTGAAAGATCTGCGGCCGAGCCTGGGTCGTGTGTCAGCATTCGTTGCACATGTGTTCGGACAGAGACTCATTCTACTTACACTTGAAAACTCTTGCCGCCGATGATATGGAACATCCGATGACATGTCAGCACCAGTGCGGCTTCCGCAGGTGTTGACGAATAGTCTCTTGCGATTCTCTGGATGAGCTCTGTAGGTAGTGAGAAGATAGACATATCGCCTGTTGTTGCCGCGACACTCATGCAGTTCCAATGTCACTCCGCTATCCGACTTTTATGGAGTAAGCATGGACGACCAGTTGTGAAGGAAATATCGAAGTGTGCCGTGAAGAGTGCCGTTCACTCACTGACCGGCAACTTCCGCCAGACTTTCGCTCGCGAAGCCTGCCGCCTCCCGAGGTTCCTCGAGTTCACAGAGCCAAAGTATCGCTAGTCCACAGCGTTTCAATACATCGACAAAGCCACCTCATCTCAATGTGATAGCGCCGTCGTCACTACCTGCGCCTACAGACGCAGACGCCACTGCGCCCAGCCCAGCATGGCGACCCCAACCAACTGCAAGATGACCTTCTTTGACCTCCCTCGTGAGTTACGCGACAGTGTCTACGAGTGCGGCGCCCAGTACATCCTCGCCACGCGCTTCCTGCTGACACCCTCCCAGATTCACCTTCACCCGCACCGTCGACCTCGCCCTTTCACGCCCAATCACACGCTACAGCAACGGCTCTCTCCTCCTCACCTCGTGCCAATCCCACAACGAGACCGCCAAGCTCTACTACGCCCGCACTATCTTCTACGCGACCAACGTCGACAAACTCTTCAACTGGATTACCGCGTTGCCAGACAAGTATGTCACTGCCATCAAGAACATCCGCTGTACCTGGCCGGCGGCGTGGATCCTCTAGAAGCTGTGGGAGGAAGAGAAGCACCGGGATTTGGCCCTGATGTTGGCGGAGAAGGGAGTGTTGAAGGAGTGGAGCAACATCACTGGCAAGTGGGTGGTCGCGGAGGAGTGGAAGGCTCCAGAGGATAAGTTTTGTGAGGCGGAGTCGCGGCGGGAGCGTGGAAGGCAGATTCTTGCTATACCGTAGGTGCGGATGGAGGACTTGCTCGCACCGTCTGTCGAGGATCCTGGAGAACGTGTTGCTGTGGGTCGAACAAGAACATCCAGTGGTAGTCAAGAACCGCCTGAACAGGGCAACGTCCTGCGCCTGGACACCTCGGATTTCAAGGCGCGTGTAAGCTCGCAACAATGATAGGGAAAGGAAACGCCAAAGAATGGCCACGGCAGCACAGTATATGCATTCGATAGCAACGAGCGCTATCCCAAAATATCATACAACACGGCATCCCAAGAGCTAATCTCCCGTGCACAAATGCGCCTTGTACATCACACGCCAAATCCTTCCTAGAAGTGTGCACTTTTTTCGGTCCCGTGGGGTTATCTCATCTACCGTCATCAAACGCCAACGCTATGCCTTTAGTGAGAGTCTTGAAGCTCATTCCCCATCTAGAACACCAAACCCCAATCGCGATAACCCATGTCCATCATTCCCGTCGCCGCGCTTTACGGCGCCATGACCAGCGCAAGCAACGCCATTCTCACAAACATACCATACTTCATCTGTCTGAAATACGCCGCTCTCGGGTCGTCGTCAACCTCTGGAGAAAGCTCCATGTTACGAGGAAGTGGGTGCATGACGATCATATTCTTCTTCGCATCACGGAGAGTCTTCGAGCTGACGACGAGCTCGTCCTTGACTTCCTCGTAGACCGAAAGATCCTCGAATCGCTCCTTCTGCACGCGAGTGCAGTAGAGGACATCAGTGTTGGCGATGATGTCGGGTGTGAGACGGTCGGATTCAAGGCCGAGCTGACCACGCGCCTGGAGCGACTCGCGAACCTTCTTAGGGAGGGCGAGTTGTGGGTGTGCGGCAAGCTGGACGGTCACGTTGTAGTGTCGGAGGACTTCGCAGAGAGAGTGGACGGTGCGGCCGTACTTGAGATCACCTGTGAAGGTGATGGTGAGGCCATTGACGGTACCAAGTTCTTCGCGCATAGTGAAGAGGTCGAGGAATGCCTGTGTGGGGTGCTCGCGAGAGCCGTTGCCGGCGTTGATGACTGGATGGTCTGAGTACTTAGCGGCAATGTCGGCGGAGTCGTTGTCTGGGTGTCGAAGGACGATGGCGTCGCCGTACTGGTCGAGGGTACGAATGGTGTCCTCGAGCGACTCGCCCTTCTTTGTGCTTGAGTGCGCCTCGTTGATCATGATAGTTTGACCGCCAAGACGCTTCATGGCAGCATCGAAAGACGCCGAAGTTCTGGTCGAAGGCTCGAAGAACATTTCGCAGAGGACACGACCCTTCAGGATATCAAGGCAGCCGTCACGCTCTACGCCTAGACGCATCTCAGCAGCAACAGTGAAAAGCAGGTGCAAATCCTCTTTCGTGAACTGCTTGACAGAGACGACATCCTTGCCCTTGAGCGACGATCTCTTGAGAAGATCGTGAAGAGGCTCAAGAAGAGCTTGCTGTGGCTGTGGCACGACAGGTGGCGCTGTCGAGACTTCAGCAAACTCTTGGTAGTCGACCTTGCTGATGCTGAAGTCGTAGTTCCTGGCGATACCCTCGATCAAGATCTTGGCGATCTTTACGTTGGTGACGAGCGGTGTCTGGAAGTCAACAGCCATACGACGAGTTCGGTAACCCTTACTCATGTAGTTGGCTGGACGTCTGTACTTGTTGTTTGATGGCAAGTTGATGTAAAGGTCAATCAGGTTGTTAGCCAGAGCGTGGGTCAGCGAGTATTCCTCACGCTGGTCTTCCTTGTCGCCGAGAGCCTCCAAGAACTGAACGGGAATGTTGTTCTCCTCGAGGAAGTCGGCGGTACCAGCAGTGGCGTAAAGCTTGTAGCCGAGCTTGTGCAAAGTCTCTACTGGCTTAAGCATCTCCATCTTGTCTTTAAATGATCCAATAGAGAGCAAGATGTTCTTCTTTGGCAGCTTGAAGCCGGTCGAGATAAGACCCTTCATGTATGCCTCGTACTTGGTGCGACCGAAGCAAGCGACTTCACCAGTAGATGCCATCTCCACACCCATGACAGGGTCGGCGCCCTGGAGGCGAGAGAAAGAGAATTGGGGCACCTTGACAGCGACGTAGTCCGGCTGGACTGTCAAAGGTGGGTAGGCGCGTACTGCCAGGCCAGTCATCGCCTTGGTAGCCATCTCGATTAGGTCGAGACCCATGACCTTGGAAACGAACGGGAAAGATCGCGAGGCACGAACGTTGCACTCGATGACCTTGATGTCGTTGTCCTTGGCGATGAATTGAATGTTGTAAGGACCGGTGATGTTCAATGCCTCACCAATCTTGCGTGTGGCATCTTCAATCTTGCGGATGGTTTCTGAAAGTATGTCAGCTTGAGGCTCGGCGCAAGAGAAATGGTTCTGCATACCTGGGTCGAGATCCTGGGGTGGCAGAATGAGGGTGGCATCTCCAGAGTGCACACCGGCATTTTCAACGTGCTCCGAGATGAAGTGACCGATCATGGTGCCGTTACGAGCGACAGCGTCCATCTGCAGAAGAGAGAATCGTTAGCTGCTTTCCGACCAAGCATATATACTTGGCAGAACTTACCTCAATCTCCTTTGCGTTCTCAATGTACTTGGTAACGACAACTGGGTGGTCCTTCGACACCTCGGCAGCTTGGTCCAAGTAGTTCTTGAGATCGTGCTCCGAGTAGACAGTGTTCATCGCCGCGCCAGAGAGCACATACGATGGTCGCACGAGCACTGGGTACTTGACTCTCCTGCAGAATTCCTTAGCCTCTTCAGTGCTGGTCAACTCCTTCCATTGCGGCTGGTCGACATCCAGTCTGTCGAGCATACGGGAGAACTTGTAGCGGTTCTCGGCTGTATCAATCATTTCCGGTGATGTGCCCAGGATCTTAACGTTGGACCTGTACAGCGGAAGTGAAATGTTGTTCGGCACTTGACCACCCATGGACAGGATGACACCGCTGGAGTTCTCCATCGAATATATATCCATCACTAGAGCGTGTTAGCTGGCAGTCCACGAAGATTCAGACCTTATACTTGCCGGTTTCCAAAGTGATACTGCGAAGATGTTAGCAAAAGTCTCGAAGCATATCATGGCTGTCACTCACTTCTCGAAGTAAAGACGATCGGCCTCGTCGTAGTCGGTGGACACTTGAACCTGTTAGCAATCACGAGAGAAACGACCAATCGCAGGCGACTTACCAGTCTCGGGATTGTAGTTCACCATGACCTCGAAGAATATGTTAGTGAAGTCCACAGCAATGAGTCGGCAACGCCACTCACAGTCTTGTACCCATTGGCTCGAAGCGTGCGAACAGCGCGTACCGAACACCAGTCGAACTCAACGGACGAACCGATCCGGTAGACGCCAGAGCCGAGGACCATGACACCACGATCGTTGAAGTCAACATCATGCTCTGTGCCGTTGTATGTCGTGTAGAGGTAGTTAGTATACGCCGGGAACTCCGCCGCAACGGTATCGATCTGCTTCACCACGGGCATAATCTTGTGCTCCAGCCTAGCACGTCTGACATGGGGCTCATTACTGCTCCAGAAAGTCGCCAGCTGCTTATCCGAGAATCCCAGCTCCTTCGCACGCCTGAAGAGCACCGGCGTAATGCTATCAACATCATACGTCGTCATCTCCTTAGCAAAGTTGCTGAGCCCCTTAAGCTTGCGGAGAAACCACTTGTCGATCTTGGTCAATTCCCAGATTTTCTCGACCGAGTAGCCGCTATGCATAGCGTTGGCGAGGGCGAACATGCGCTGGTCGGACGGGGTTTGGAGCTCGGTGTCGATGTCGATGGACATGAGGGCGGGACGCTCGCTGAAGCCGTCGTTGCTTGGGTCGACGGATCGGATGGCTTTTTGGATTGCTTCTTCGAAGGAGCGACCGATGGCCATGACTTCGCCGACACTTTTCATGGAGGAGCCGAGGAGGGTGGAGACTCGGGTGAACTTCTTGAGATCCCAGCGTGGGATCTTGACAACGACGTAGTCGAGAGATGGCTCGAAGCAGGCCACTGTCTTCTTGGTGACTGTGTTCTTGATCTCGTTAAGTGGGATGTTCAGACCCAGCTTGGCGGCAATGAATGCGAGTGGGTAACCAGTAGCCTTCGACGCCAGCGCCGAGGATCTGGAAAGACGTGCGTTGACTTCGATGATGCAGTACTCCCTGCTGTCTGGGTTGAGTGCATACTGGATGTTGCACTCGCCGACCACACCCAAGTGGCGAATGACGCGCACTGCCGTCGTCCGCAGCATGTTGTAGTCCTCATCTGACAGTGTCTGCGACGGTGCAACGACAATCGAGTCACCAGTATGAATGCCGAGAGGATCGAAGTTCTCCATGTTGCACACTGTGATGCAGTTGTCTTGTGCATCACGGACGACTTCGTATTCGATCTCCTTCCAGCCTTTCATACTGCGCTCGACAAGCACCTGTGGGCTGGCAGCGAATGCCTTGTGGCAGAGATCGACAAGCTCTTCCTTGTTAGAGGCGAAACCACTGCCAAGACCACCAAGGGCATATGCAGCGCGGACAATAACTGGGTAGCCGATACCCTCGACAGCGTCAAGCGCTTCCTGCATATTGTTTGCAGACTTGGAGTTGGCGCATGGGGCACCAATCGAGTCCATGCTTCGTGCGAAGAGCTCACGGTCCTCAGTAGTGATGATAGTATCGATCGGCGTACCGAGAACCTTGACGCCGAGACCTTCGAACTCGTCCTTCAACTGGATACCGACTTGGAGGGCAGTCTGACCACCGAACGTGCAGTAGATGGCATCTGGTCGCTCTTGCTTGATGACCTTGCGCACGAAGTCGGCGTTGACGGGCAGGAAGTACACCTTGTCTGCAAGTCCCTTCGAAGTCTGGATAGTAGCAATGTTCGGGTTGATGAGAATGGTGTAGATGCCCTCCTCTTTGAGTGCCTTGATGGCTTGACTTCCAGAGTAGTCGAATTCTCCAGCCTGGCCAATGCTGAGGCCACCGCTTCCAAGCACAAGCACCTTCTTCGGGCTGAGCTTTGGCTTGAGGGCTGCGTTTTCGGCGGCATCTCCACCTGGGAATGCAACAGGCTGCTGCATGTGCTTGCTGTCCTTGAGGACGTCCGTGATTGTGTTGATGAACACGTCGAACAGGAACTCGGTGTCGCGTGGACCTGGTGCACTCTCTGGGTGGAACTGCACACTGAAGTATGGTCGGTTGTGTGCACGTATACCCTCGTTGCTGCCATCGTTGGCGTTGACGAAAAGCTCGCTCCAGCCTTGAGGCAGAGTCTCTGCGTTGACTGCATAACCGTGGTTCTGCGATGTGATGTAGCACTTCCCAGAGAGCAAGTTGGTCGCTGGGATGTTGTGTCCGCGGTTACCGAACTTCATCTTCAGGGTGTCTGCACCTGCTGCGCGGGCAAGAAGTTGGTGTCCCAAGCAGATACCGAAGATTGGCACTCGCGCTTCCTCGATTGTCTTCTGAATGTTCTTGACCGTGTTCTGCATCATCGCTGGGTCACCAGGACCGTTCGAGATGAAGAGACCGTCGTACTCTTTTCCAGCCAGCGAAGGGAAGTCGTAATCCCATGGCACAACCTCCGCCTCAACACCTCTTGTCACCAAGCAGCGCAGCTGGTTGTACTTGAGACCAACATCGACGACGAGAACACGCACGGGACGACCTGACGGATGACGCAACGCATTGGACGCACTTGGAGAATAGATCTTTGGTTGTGATGTTGATACTGGAACACGAATCAGATTCTGACTCTGGGCTAAAGCTACGTGCTATGAGTGGCAAGGCAGGCTTACCGTCGGCCACCAAGTTTCTGGTGTTTGGGTTGTAAAAGTCGATCTCTTCGTAGACTGCCACCTCTTGGGATCTGCCAAAGTATCCATTGGCGCCATTGGCGCCGTTCTGGCCATTTGGCACCAACGCGTCGTTAACAGCGTGGAGGTTCGACAGACCTGGTGTGGATGGTGCTGTAGTGCCACTGGGTGTTGCAAAGCCGCTGGCGGATACTGCGCCATTCGTCAATGTCTTGGTGCCCGTCTGCATGAGCAGTCGGCCCAGCATGCTTCCCTGCTCTCTGATCTTCTTGGTCAGGGCTCGTGTATCGACACCGCAAATGGCGGGCACATTCTGCTCTTTCAGCCAGTCTCCGAGTGAAGAGGTGGCAAGGTGGTGGGAGTAGTCCTCTCCTTCTCCAGCGTACGAGGCCACGACCAGACCTGCGATGTGAATCTCCTTGGCCTCGAAGTGAGCGGGCAGATCTTGCAGGATGGCATCTCTGTCTTCCCGCGAAGGCACACCGTAGTTGCCGACAAGTGGAAATGTGATGACGAGGATCTGGCCTCGGTATGAAGGGTCAGTGATAGATTCTGGGTAGCCGACCATACCAGTCTGGAAGACCAGCTCGCCGGCGACGCTGCGATGAGCACCGAAGCTGCGGCCCTCAGCGAAGCGAATGGCTTGGGTGCCATTCTGGACTTCGAGAGCCATTTGGCTCCACAAGCTCTCTCTCTTCTCCTCTTGGGCGGCCATCTCCAAGAGTCTCTCTGTGCGTATCGACAAGTTGAGAGGAGGAGAGAAGAAGAGGAAGAAAGACAGTCTTTTGCGAAGCCAAAACTTCTTCCGCTCGGTATCGATTAAGGTTTAGCGTGGGCTTGCGCAGATCGCGAACCTGCATCTCTCTTGGCAATGGCATTTTGACGCGTTCCAGGAAAGCGCGATGATCTTGCATCGCGAAGGTCTATGTACAAAGCATGTGCTCTCTCACTAATCTCTGCGCGTCCAATGCTATCTTCAGCTGACACGTGCTCTCGAATTGACATCTTCATCCTCACGACCTGGTCTTTGCACGATCTGCAACACCACACCCATGAGACATTGCCGAGTCACATGTGACGAAAATCGCCGATGATCGATACACACCGACTTCAGCACGGTCTGGCGATCGTTTCAAGGCATTGAGCACGTGAGTCACGGTGCGGACGTAGAACGTGCTGTACGTACGGAGGGATAGCAGACCATACGAATGTAGGTCACGAGCACCTCGTCGATGGGTAAGAACGTGCCGTCCGTAGTTCAGAGTGTACGTAAGGATATAAAGACATGCCACCGAGCATCAATCTACCTCAAGGCAGCTGCGCTCAATCCTCCGCCCTCTTCTTCACCTTCGGCAACACAACCCAGCAGCCGAGCATCAACACATACGCGCCAATGCAGATGGGATGCAAAACAAAAGTCCCGGCTCCCTGTGCAATCAAACCAGTAATGAACGGCACCACAGCACCTCCACTGCTCCCTGCCGAACTGATGAAGCTTATGGCGATAGTCTGCATATTACCCGGTAAAAGCTTCGTAAACACTGTGGCCGCACAAGGATACACCGGACCAAGCAGCAGACCCAGAATCGCTACACTGACGGCTTCGCCGATGATGTTGGGAATGAACCAGCACATTAGCTGGAAAATGATGACACCAATGCCCATGGCGAAGACGAATCTCTTCTCGCCAATGCGATGGGCGACGTGGGTAAGCGTGAAGCGACCGAGAGTAATACCAGCCCAAAAGCCTGAGGTAACGTATCCTACACGAGCTGGGTTGCCGTTGCGATAGTTGATGAGGTAGGAGATGAACCAGCCTGACTCTGACACCTCTGCTCCCTGATATGCAAAGATGAAGAGCGCTCCAATAAGAGTTGTCTTGTTCTTAAGAGCACGACTAAGTAGATGCCTCTTGGTAACTTCGCCATTCTGTCGTGTAGCGAGCTGTTGAAGACTGTTGGCGAATTGCGTTGTGCCTTCTTTTTCGTAGTTCCAGAACGACCAGCCAGCAAAGACCAAGCCAACAGCTCGGACACCGATGGTGATGAGGAAGAAGCGTGACCAATGTATGCCGTTCGAGACCATGGCTGTGGCGATCAATGGGGCCACAATGCCGCCCACGCCGTAAGAGCCGTGAGCAAGACCCAGGATGACTGTCGAGTCTGCCAAGTTGGCACAAAAGACATTGTTCAAGGCAAGATTAATTGCATTGCCAAAGCCCATAATCAGATAAGCCACCACCACAGCGGGGAAGGGCGGCGTGCAAGAGATGATAACGTAGGCTGCAATCATAAACGCTTCACTCCCCATCAATGTTCTGGCGCGACCAAACTTTTTTAAGATGGGGTCCGTGACGAAAGCCGCGGTGATGAACCCAGCAGCATTGGCAATCCAGATGAGTGACACGATCGCATAGCCAATGCTGTACCATGTCTCAATGTATGGGATGAGAGCTCCAGGCGCCGAGTCGCTCATGCCATTGCCGAAGTAGATCAGACAGGCACATAAGATCCGCCACTTGTTCATTCTTGGGTACGACCAGCTGGGTACGACTGAGGCGGCTGTCTGGCGGGTCGGTGTTGGAGGCTGGCTGCTCTCGAGCTCATTCGGAGTCTTCGACACCTCTGGCGTCTTGAATGGGTCGTGCTTTCGTCCCGGAGTATAGATGGATGCAGGACTGACTGGCTCGTCCGAAGAAGTCTTCTGGGCGAGCTTGCCATGATCTTGCAGTTCGATGGCATCAAGTTCTTTGGGGGAGGGCCCTCGAGTGTGCTTCGTGTCACTGGAGGATGTGTTGTTGTCCGAATCGATGGAAAAGCCTCCTGCGAGACGACACAAGGCAGCCATTTTGAGTTGTTAAGCAACGATTACTCTAGAACCCAAGGACTCAAGAGAGAGGCTTGAAGCTGAGGGTCAGTAGCAGCGAACGTGGTGTTGATAAACACTCAAGATGCAAAGCTGTCACAACGAATCATGCTCGCATGTGAGTTCTTACTAATTTATTCAGCGGAGAGGCCATTTTAAGGTCATCACGGCGGAGATATGCCAAAGGGGAATGAAAGCGAGGCATGGAGGCGGCCTGTGTTTCCCGATTGAGCGGTGCCGGCCCATTGTTGAGGAAGCCAAATGACTGGGAAACGTTGTGGAGAGCTGGGGTAGCTGCTGCCGTCTATGTCATCCATTGTGTACATCTTCGCATGTGGAAGCTGTCGTGCTGATGATTGATGACAGCTCGAGGTCATTGGAAGAGGTGGTGTGAGGCAGGAAGGAGGGTGTGAATGAGGTAGGGGTGTTCAAGTCGAACCCTGGTCGAGGATCATGACGTCTGTGTCAGCGGACCTGCTCCGCTATCCATGAGCAACATCGAAGAACATTGAATCCTCCAACAGCGACCCGGGCTTCGACACCAGTGCTCGAGATCAACTTTGCACCAAGATAACAGCAGTAGTCACTCACGATGTTCAATTGGGTGAAGCAGACGCATGTCAGCCAGTCCCAAATTCCCCTCCACACAACTGACTGTCGCCTAGCGTAGGCATAACGGACTCCAACCATGGACCGGAAGGCATACAATCGGTCGCCAAGCAGGTCGAACAGACACCATTCACCGAGCTGAGCAAGGATGACATGAAGTGGGAGCTGGTCAATGGCACAAATGTCGAGACGAAGACGTTCTATGTCATTGGCGACAACGGCAAGATTGGGCTAGCGCAAGTTATCTACAGCGATGTCATGGGAGTGAGTTGTGAACAATCAGCGGAAGATCGGTCATTGAGGTGCTGATTTGCGCTATAGGTACGGACCACTGCGCAATTCAGCAGCAAGATCTACTCGAACGAGGCGGGCAAGCCGCATCTGTGGGCATCCGATAGCCTGAACAACTTCTCTTTCTCGAAGGACAAGCAGAGCTTCAAGGCAGACAACTGTGCGATGGATATGAGCGAGGATGGAAAGAGCTACCACATCAAGTCATCGACGAACAAGACGCAAGTGGTCGACCTGAAGTTTACCCAGGCCACGCCGGGCTTCGTGGTTGGCAAGGATGGGACAAGCACATTTGGAACAGATCCAGCGCATCCTTGGGGCAAGATGTACCACAAGTTCTGGCCGAGATGCAATGTTGAGGGCACCATCATGACCAAGGAGGGACCAGTCGACTTCAAGGGGAAGGGCGTGTTCATCCACGCTTTGCAGGGAATGAAGCCACATTTCGCAGGTAAGTCGCAACATAAGGGCAAGCATGAAGTAATGCGACTGACACATCTCAGCTGCCAAGTGGAATTTCTGCTACTTCCAGACCCCCATGTACACCGCTATCATGATGGAATACACAACACCACCATCGTACGGCGAGACCAAGGTCAATGTCGGCGGTATCGTCAAGGATGGCGAAGTCATATTCGCAGGCGCGTCGCCACTACTCAAAGCAGAGCATACAGAGATCAAAGGAGACCCAGACAACGACTGGCCAGAACCTTCCGCAGTGGCCTTCGCCTGGGACGGCAAGACCAAAGATGGCAAGGAGCTTCACGCCGAGGTCAAGGGCGCCCTTGGACCACGAACCGACAGAGTCGACGTGATGGGCGAGGTACCAAAGTTCGTCAAGCAGATCGTTGCTGGTGCAGCCGGCACGAAGCCATACATCTATCAGTACACGCCAAAGCTCAAGCTCAAGCTGAACATCGGAGGAGAGGAGCAGGGAGAGGAGGGACAGCTCTTTATGGAGGCCACGTTCATCTCATAGGGAATTGGGTGGCAGGATCGACAGTGCAGCATTCGATGCGACCTTTTGGCGTTGGTCTTGGTGAGCTCTCACGCGTAATGACCCTACTCTGGCATATGGCTTGGCATCGCCATACCCTGTTGATGCATGCGATATAGATAATGACATGATCATAGATCTCATCATTTCCCAGCTTCGATGCCCTTTCTCAGCTCACTTGCATTCTTCGTGCCTTCTCTGAAACGGAGCTTTGACAGTGCCGGCATTGATCGTACCTTCCCTGAGATGGAGCTTTAACAGCGCACGTGCTCGCAAGCCAAGCTGAGCAAGCATGCCTCTTCCAACAGTGCTATAAAGATGTTTCCTCTCACCACACTGCCTCTCTCAACTACATCAACATCCAACATGTCAAAGTGACATCGAACGACCTCCTTTGCCTCCAAGTGAGCTCAGTCAGGATGAGTCACCACCACTAGCAAGGCGAGTCGTGCCACCACCCTCACTCATTTACAAGATCTGAAGCTGACAAATGGCAGCCAGATATGATACATCCCGATCGCAAGGCGGCGACGTAACAGAAACCTCAGGACCGACGAAGTCCTATTCACCGTGCTGGTCCTCACTTTCGACGGCATTTTCATGGCTGCGTTTCAAGTCGCGATGACGACAGCGGTTCGCTAGGCAGAAGCGGCTCACATCACGGCAAGTCGCGCGCCTCGAAGTGAAGGTATTGGCGAGCAGGGTGTCCCAGCTGCTTCCCGCTGCTCTCCCCTAGATGTGCGGCCGTTCTTCACCAAGGGCCATACACTTCGAGCAAATCGTTCTGGCACAAGACTACCATATCTCGACAAGCTCCTCTGGAATCTCTGTCTGGACTGCAGCTATATCGAAGCCAAGAAGAGTGCTGTTTGCCAATCATGCCCGGGGCGAGAACCGGGCTGCCTTCAAGATTCGCACTTCACTCTACACCACGTTCGCGCAGTCTTGTTACTTTTATATGCACAATTCGGCGCTTCCCGCCAGCCGTTGGCGATTCTGGCCACTCAACGGTAGCGAGAGTCGCGACAATGCTTGCAAGGTGCGCTGTGAGGTTTCACATCGATGTGCGGCCTATAAGAAGGCTCATCTCTTCGGCTTTCTACTGTCGAAAGCTCTACCTCATTCACAAACACCGCCACTCAGCATACGCTACACTCTACCACCCGTTCAACAACCAAGATCAACAACTACAACGAGAAGTGGTACGTTATGAGCTGCCAAATGTTCAAGATCTTGCTAACGATAGGCAGAGAACATGTCAAATAAGCAAGGCAAGATCATGCTTCGTGACACCAGCGATTACCGCCAGAACCGACCGCGCAACAAGACCGAAGCCCCCAACAGCAGCGCCAACAAAGCTGCCAGCAAGTCCAGTAATCTATCGTCGAACAACCGAGCTTTATCGGTCGCGAGCTCGTACGATCCGGCAGAGGACGATCACAACACCAGCGGCGGCGCATCCTCAATAGCCAAGACTCCGGATGTTGTCATGAGTGGAGGCAATGGAGACGGCCCTAACGTCCAGGTCGAAATCGCGTACCAAGATAATGTCAATGAGAACGACAGACACGTCCGGTCTACAGCACCGACCCCACAGCCGGCTCAGGCCCAGGTTCAACCACGAAGCGGCGTTGGCCGTGCAGTGACCATCCGCCGCCACCGGTATGTTCGACAGCCGAAGCTTATCTATATAGACATTAACTGACGTCTTACAGAAGAGTGTAAGAGACAACCTCCAAGGCGTAACAGAGCCCGCCATCCGCCGCCTTGCTCGCCGCGGAGGCGTCGTAAGAGTGTCGAGCCCAATCTATGAAGATATTCGCAATGTGATCAGAACCCGCTGCACCAACGTAAGTTCCGCGTATCCCGGGTTTGACTGCGCTTCTATCACTGACACATAGCAGGTCATCAAGAAAGCCGTGATCTACCTTGGTAAGAAGCGTTCTCCATCATTGATCAAAGCGCCGATACTAACAAGGCTTTACAGAGCACGCCAATCGCACGACTGTCACAGCAGTCGACATTGTCCATGCACTCAATTCTCTGGGAAGCCCAATTGCAGTAAGTTTCTCATTCATCAGTTACCCCAGGCTCGATGCTAACGGTTCTCAGGGCTTTGGCGACGGAGGCCAGATTCAAGTGCTCGAGAACCAGTATCGCCCAAAGGCATTCGAAGAGCAGTGATACTATAATGCGCGGAGAAAGCGAGAGAGACGAAACAGAAGAACAGCTCGTCAGCTCGCAAGAAGTAGCCGAGAGCTCAAGGTATGGGGGCGTACTTGGATGAGCCGATGAGCAAAGCGAGTTCATCATCGCCGCAGCAGGAGAGTTCTTCGCAGGGGCAGATTTCCCAGGACGACTGCATATCAGATACGCGAAGCACGTATACTCCGTCGCTTGCTATGTATCACGATAGGCGATAGTCACTCTCGCTCTTGCCCTACTACACACGTCTTGATCTACACTGAGTCGAATCTCCATCTGTGAATGTCCACCATGTCCGCACTCTCCACACATCAAGCCCGCGGACATCTCGACGCCACCCCGCGACCTCACTCCAAGCGCCAAACAAAACAAACATCTTCACATCTTCATTCACTTCGTCGCAAACAACTCACATTGCTGCCTAGTTTTATGTAATCTCACTTGAAATGGCTCGCTATCGCCCTTCCAATGCAGAACTGTTGCGCTCAGACGTACCACACCGCACACAACCCACACCAGCGAGCACTCACAGTTATCGCATTCCTCCATCAACAATGGCGTCCGGCGGCAAAGGAAAAACAGGAGTGGGAATTGGAGCCGGCGGCAAAGGACTCGGTCAGGGTGGAAAGACGCCCAAGCGACATCGGTACGCGCAACTCACAATGACCACATCGCGAAGACCACATCACTAACATCCACCAGCAAGATCCTCCGCGACAACATCCAAGGCGTCACCAAAGGAGACATCCGTCGCCTCGCGCGCCGTGGCGGTGTCAAACGCATCTCTGGTCAGATCTACGACGAGACACGGTCGGTGTTGAGGATTCGCTTGACGGACGTGAGTTCCACTTCTCCCGAGTGAGTGGCGAGGGAAATGCTGATTACGATGAACAGATCCTGAAAGACATCTGCGCAGTAGTCGAGTCTTGCGGCCGGAAGACTGTGTGTGTCACAGATGTGGTCTTTGTACTGAACCGCTTGGGACGGCCGATCTATGGCTTTGGTGAGGGGGCGAGATGAGGACTGTCGAGGATCACTTCGCGGGATGTGACTACGGAGGAGTGCGCATGAATATACGACTACAGGTGGCGCATATGGTAGCGGACGCTTGAGATTCAGGTTGGAGCGACGATACCCATGAATGACATGAACAGGCTGGAGGACCGGCTTGCTGTGCCGCTTTGCGGCGCGGCTTGATTGCGCAAAGGCAAGGAGAGGAAAGCGTGAAACAGAAGGTGGCGAGATGAGCTTGCACAGTATGTACATGGAAACGCACAAATTTGCACGCGAGCCCTTCGAAACGCACTGATATGAAGGCTCCCAGGCGAGCAGTATCCTCCTTCGCGCTTCCAACTATACATCGAAGTCCCTCTCCATCACACACCACACAACCCGTACACTCTCCCCCTCCCCACCATCCTCTCACTTCAAAACGTATACAACCGTCCCCCAGCACCCTCCCCAAACCCCTCCAGCGCCAACCCCGGACTATGTCCCTCCTCCAGCAGCTCCTCCAGCATCTTCCGCTGCTTAACAACCTGAAAACTCAACCGACTCTGTCTCCATTCCTTCTTCTCCCTCTTCTCAACGACGGGTGAATGAACCGGACTCTCACCTCGCTCCGCCGCATCTTCAGCTGACGTCGCTCGTGCAGATCCACCACCGGTCAGGATGTTCAGTGTGCCTTGGAGGATTGAGGATCTTCTGCGATGTTTGCTGCTAGAATCATCAATTGGAGTAGGGCCGCTGGGCAGACCGGATGGGCGCCGAGACGGCTCACTCTTGTACGCTAAGGGTGAAGGTGGACTTTCATTCTGCTTTGAAGGGGTTGTTCTTGGTTTTCGAGGAGCCCATGGTGTTTCCGGAAGGTATGGTATCTCGGGAGGTGTGGTTGGTGCTTCTAGACGCTTGTTTCCTACTGCGACCGCCCCCTTTGCTTCAATAGGTGCGGTGAGGTCTTCTGGAGGCTTGTTTGCTTCTGCGTCCACTTCTGCTTCATGAGATTCCGGAGCCGGTGACATTCGAGGACGACTGGGCCCTGGTTTTGGTGATCGCGGAGGTGCTGAGACCCGCGAAGGACCGGCCTGTGGACATATCATCGTACCTCGAGACACTCCTGTACCAACGGCTTGAACCTCATCTTCTGGTCTGGCAAGGGTTGGCACTTGCGGTATGGGGACGTAGCCTCGCGGAGAAGTATTGAAGACTGCAAGCCTGGGCTTAGGGGACTGTAGGATGGCTAACACTCGTGGTGAAATTGGCGATGTGTTTACAACCGCCAGCTTAGCTTTGGCCAGTCTCGGAGTCGGCGGTATCTGGGGAGAAGTAGGTGAGTTATTGACGACAGCCAGTTGAGCCCTACGTAGTCTTGGGGTTGGTGGTATCGGCGGTAGGCCTTCGGCTGCCTCCTTTTTTGCTTGCTTGTTACACATCATCTCCCAGATCTTGCGCTCCAACGAGGCGTCATTCGTGTCAAGGCAGCTGAATCCGTGTTAGTTTATTGTCGTCTCTCGGTTAGATGGGTTTAACTCACTACTCACGCATCTCCTCGAGAGTCACGGTCTTTAGCATTACGTCCATCAGACCTCGTCCAAAGTCTTTCACCATTCGATTGACCTTTGGAGCAACCAGTCTCCTCGCAATTTCCTGCTTCTGCTGCCACGTGCTACTCTCATCGATGCGTTCGGCTTCTTCTCTGCCGTCTCTTTTCTTGTAAGCCTCATCCTGTCTGGCATTCGGGAGACCGGCCTCGTAGAGTCCTTGTGGATAGCCTTCAGGCGACTCTGTCAGCCCCAGTCCCTCGTCAAGGACATCTCGTGCGAAAGTGTCTTTTCGTTCCTCGACGATAGTGGTCGGTATTGATCCAGGTCTTGCGCCGGGGACAGGCAGTTTGCCGCTGCTTCTGCGGGATGCGATAGATAGTGACGAAATGCCAGGTCTCGATCCGGATTGCGATATGCCATCACTCTTAGATGGCGAGCGAATTGATGCTCCCAGTATGGCCTCCAACGACACTGTGCCGTTGCTACTTCCAGGCCTGCTGGCTCCAAGCTTGGTCGAAGAGCTACCAAAACTGCTCGGCGCTGTCTTGTTGCGCTGCATCATCGGTCTGGGCTTCGGCGACGTTCTATCACTGCCGCTACTTCCAATCGAAATGGTCATACGCTTCGTCACAGGCATGACCACAGGTATCGTCCTATGACTGGTGCCAGGGCTCACCTGAGATCCAGCACTGTGTGGTCGGGCACTGGTCCCATACTCAAAGCTAGCAAGGCGAAAGGGTACATACGATCGTAAGTTGCCGGTACCACTACCCTTGCTTGGTGTAGCGCTGCCAGTAGTAGAGAAAGATCTCATGCTACCAGACTGTCCAGATGAAAGTTCTCCGTCGAGCATGTTTGAATTTAGACGCTGTCCATTGGGCGTGACACCGTTGTCGTATGGCGAGCTCCATAATGAAGCAGCCATAGAGCTGAGAGAGCCGAAGGGGTTGCGAAGCCATGCCCACCTGCTTGATGATTGCGCGTTCGTGTCAAGATTACCAGGATCCTGCTGAAACTGAAGAATGTTGTTCAAAACCTCTTCAGTTCTACCTCGACCTAACACGTCTGTGTTGCCCGCATATTCCAGTGAGGATCGAAGGTGCTCTGCTGCTCTCTCGAAGCCATCTGGTCCAGCCAGATATGCCGCCAGACCTGCATAGTAGTGGCTCTGTGCGGCGATCCTGGAAAGTGTTTCGAAATCTTGCTGTCCAGCATCCGTCTCCAGCGCCAGTCTAGCTAGATCTAGGCCAGAAGTCGCACAGTCATAGGCGTCTTGGTATTGATCGCGGCTTGATGGCTGTCGAATCTGTGTAAGTGCTCGCACCAAGCGTATCTGGATCACCGTGTTGAGCGCTGCCCGCCCGTTGGCAGTCGCATATCTTTTGACGAGGTCCAGGTCGCGCTCGTACGCGGATGGGTCTTTGCCGCGCAGAGCTCGACCGGGCAAAGTGTCGTCTGTCGTCGATCGCTCGCTCTCGTCTTCAGTGGTAGTGGCGCCGCCGGAAAAGGCTTCAAGTATAGCATCGGCAGGCGTAGTAGGAATGTTACGTCCTGAAGTTAACCTATTATCAACTTGATCTTTATTCTCGACTTCAATGGTAGTGGCGTTGTCCGAAGATTCTCGAGCCCGACACGGGCCAGACGGCGGTCTATTGACAGGTCGTGAAGTTACTCCAGTGGTAATGGTGTTGTCAGGAGATGATCGACGCCGACTGGCGCCTGGCAGCGGTACATCAGCATGTTGTGAAGTTACTCCAGTGGTAGTGCTGTTGTCCCAAGCTTCTCGACCACCACTTCGGCCTGCAAGCGACAACTTGGCAAGCATCGGAGTTATACCAGTAGCGGTGATGTTCTCCAGAGATTCTGGTCCGCGACTCGGGCCTGCAAGCGGGACATTGCCAGTCGGTGTAGTTGCTTTAGTGGCAGCGGTGTTATCTCCCGATTCTCGACCACGACTTGGGGGGCCCGCAAGCGGGATATCTTCACGTCCTGAAGGTACTTCATCAGCACTCCGGTCTTCGTCTTCGTCTTCGTCCTCGAGAGGCGCAGTGTGATATGCGCCATCTTCATCCTGGTAGCCAAAGAAGTCTCTGGACACGTATGCTGCTTCGTGTCCTCCCTCTCCACATTGATTCCGGTCATCTTCGTCCTGACCATCAGAGCCTTGATCAGAGCCTTGGTCCGTACCTACTTCCTGACCTTCTCCCCTCTCTTCATAGTACTTATCCTCCACTTCGTCCTGGCCCTGGCCATTACCCTCGTCTTCAGCGTTCTCCTCTTCATCAGTCAAGATACTAGCATCTTCTGCACTCTCCTCTTCTGCATTCCCATCTTCTTCATCCGATCCTCCATAGTAAGAACGAGGAGCCGCATGTGAAGGCTGGAAAGCAGCCGGCACACCATCAGAGACCAGTCCCAGCTCGGGCTCCCCAACATCATTGCCCCTTTCCAGTCCCTTCAAGATATCAGGCTGCGACGGGTCCTCCACCCTGGGCGCGGTAGATCCCTCCGCCTGAAATCGAAGTAAATTCGCCCTCCGCTGTCTCCAAAACGGATCAACGTTTCCGTCCTCATCGCGTGCAACTTCGTCCGGTATCAGCGAGACCTCATCTGAGCTTTGAGATGCCGTGCGCTCCTCATTGAGCTGAGGGGCTTCCTCCTTGCTGCAGTCTTCCAGAATCTCCGCAGGCTTCGCTGAGCCTTCTGAAGTCTCCCTCTTAGCACTCTTGCGCCGTTCCAAGACCTCCCAATGGTCTTGGCTCCGCTCCTGTCTCTGGACATCCCACGCGGATAGACGTCTCCGCTTTCCGGACGACTGATTCCTCCGCCACCTGTACGAACAGCCATTGGGACATGGGACTCCTGGGGAGATCTCGCTCAACGGCGCGCGACATTTGCCGCAATGACAGCGCTGTGCACGTCCTCGCTGTTCCTCTCCTAACACCTGAGTGAGTCTGCACTTCCCGGACGCCCGCTTGACAATGGACCATCGCTTGTCGTTTTGCTCTCCATCTTCGGCTTCATCATCAGTTGCCATGCTTCACAAGGCTTGGCTTGCACATTTTGCAGCATGCCATCGTCTACCTTTTGGAATGCAACGAGATCGCTCACGAGATTCTTTGTTCTGTGCATCATCATCGCCGGATCGATATAGGCGATAATAGCACAAAGCATGACGGACTAGTCATGCCGTGACAAGGAGTCAAGAAAGGACAAAGGACCTACCTATCGTTCAAGAGGTTAGTACACGAAATATGCCGACACCTGGAAGTTAGCAAAGACACCATCGTGTCCATAAGCAATAGCCCACCCAAGGCTCCAGATTGACGACAAGCACGAGTTCCAAGCCATGGCTGTAGCTGATCCATCGAAACTCCTACTCTGATGTAGAATTCCTTTCGTGGCTCCAGCTCTCCCGTCCAAGGACCTAACAACAGTGAAGTCAACATCAGCAACGAGTCCGCTCACCGACGTGACGTGCACTTCCTGTGAGGTCGGCCGACGGCTGGCCGGCAAGAGGTCAGCTGCACGACATTCCTCGTGCGCGAACGATGTCCGTGCCATCACAGCAAAGCGCCGAAGTGATACTGTGATAGCAGGGCTCCCATGCCCGGCACTCGCATCTAAGCGCTGGCATGAGAAATCTGCAGGTGTATCATTGATCGTTGTACCTTCGTACCGTTATGTACGCCACAATCACACCAGAGGCTGAACGAAGGTGGTCGCGCGTAGGTGGCCGGTATCGCGCTATTATGTCGCCGCATGAGTCTGGATGGAAGTCGTTCAGTGTTTTGTGTCGTCCCGTATAGCTGTCTTGGCGCTGGTGACGCCTCAATCGCATACCCCCTACCCCACGCCGCCAGCAACATCGTCATGTCCTTCATCGCATCGTGCCACCACTGCTTATCTGCCGTTGTGTATCTCGTACCTATGTCCTCGGCACCTCGAAATAGCTTGCATACACTTTTTGGCCAAAAACTTATGCATCACGATATGCAGCCCATGTCAGCGAGGCGCAGCAACAGGTGTACTGTACGATAGGGCTGACTATGGAAAGTGAAAACCGTTCCTTCCATCACAACCCGAAAACCCGGGAGGCAGGGTGGCGAATTTGAGCACGGGCGCTTAGTAGACCACAGCGACTGCATCGTCACAGTGCAGTCCAGTCCAGCCTCTTCCATCATCACAAACGATCCCTCATCAACAAGCCTGCAAGCGTGTCTGTAAATCTGTGATGAGCAACGTGCTCCGCGGCACGGCAGTCGCGAGCTGCGACCATCCCACGACACCATCGCCTGCCCCAAAAGCCACCTGGACATCCATCCCGCACAGTTCGCAGCGGCAGACCAGGATGTCAGGGCTGTCGTGGGGATCAACACGGCTAGCACAGTTTGCGTTTGCTGTGCGCTGTCCTGACAGCTGCGAACACCCGCTCCGCAGTCCGCACCAAGGCCAGCAAGGTTGCTGAAGGAGCAGCGAGCCGGTGCGGGACAGGACAGGACAGGTACATCGCAACCTCGCAAGCGGCAACCTCGCAAGCGGCAACCTCGCAAGCGGCAACCTCGCAAGCGGCAACCTCGCAAGCGGCAACCTCGCAAGCTCAAATCGTACTTCACACATCCTACACCCAGCTGCATCTTACTCATCAATGCACTTACTGTATACTTCGCACCTTCGCCCCTTCGGTCTCCGAGATTTCCATCAACTCACATCGCAAGCGCCGCAAGTGACGACAACGAATCAATTCTGACGCCCGTGTTGTTGAACGTGTTGGGTCGTTGGCAGTTTGTGGAGTATGCATGAGTTCCAACAGGTGCTGCATCTTCAATCTCCATGTCGCATGGACTCCGGAGGCGTCCAGAGCCAGAGCCACATGGAACAACAGTACGCTATCCGATGCGGAGACACGTGGGTTGAGACATAGGTACATACATACATACAGAATGGCCGTGCACCAGCACAACACCGACGTGCAGATAGATACCTCCGGCCTTTGGTGGCTTGGGTCTAGATGGTAGAACTAAGACATCGCCATCCGGGTTCTGGGGAGCATTGGAGGCAGAGATGCAGGCAATGCTGCCTTGGATCGTCGTTTGGGCATGTGATGGTTGCGTCGGTCTCGTGGCTGGTAGACCTCACCTCGTAACACTCATGAAACACATTTGAAAACGTGGATGGAACGGCTATACCGATAGATCCTGTAGATTGGATTAAAAAAGACTTGCTATCTAAACTGAGCGAAGTGCAAACACATCCGCCCCGTACAAACAATTAATGATTCCCCACCAGCCACCACCATACGATGCGCGGTTTAGAACACTCTCGCGAACAATAGGGTATATCGCTGTATCAAAAATGATGAGATCCAATCAAAGATCATCAAATGCACACGGCACAAACTTTTCTCCCAGCCCTTGTCCTTGTCCTGTCCCCATATCATGCCGCGAGCATAATCAAGAGCAACTCCACCCACCAATCAGATGAAGAAACTCGTTTGTTTGTCGTGGCGAACCCGAACCATGCAGAACGTGAACGCTTCAGTACGTGTGACTCATATCCTCGCCAACGGAGCGCCTTGCGCATCAAAGAAGAAGCAGTTCTCCCATGTTCCATGTTCCATGCAGGTGGCGCGTGATCAGTCTATTCGTACAGTCTTTGCCCGGTATAAAAGTCGAAGAATGAAGTAATCCCAGTAGTGTTCCCGTGTAGTAGTAGTAAGCATCCCGTATCCGAAACTCCAAGTATGCGTTGTATCCCAGTAATAAAGTAACGGTGTTGGGTATCAGAAGGCGAAGTGCGATGTAATGACAAGAAGGCGGATGTGATGGCGCGGATTTGCCACCGTGACTCCAGGCAGCAGCCAGCCATCAACATTCTATGCTGTAGGGTTGCGAAGGATCTCCTCGCAGTTGGCGTCGAATCGCATGCTCCAGAGCCGCATGCCGGTCATGAGCTTCTCGGTACGCTCCAGCTCGCGATCGCGACCAAAGATGGAATCGACAAACTCGCAGCCGCTGTTCTTGCCCATGGTGACGTTCTTTGCGCTGCCGCTCTCCTTCTTTGCCGCTTTCCACATGTAGTTCTCGCAGATCTTGAGGAGCTTGTTGAAGCGCTGCCAGAGGCGCTCGCCTGATTCGAGGAAGTCGTCGACGAGGTCACGGGATGCCGTGGATCGAATCCGTGGCATGACCTCCTCTGCGCGCTTGACCTTGTGCGCTAGCTGTATGAGTAGCAGCCACATCTCGCCGGCTACCTCGGACATCGGAGTCGCCGGGCCATAGTAGAAGACTGTCCAATCATATATCCACTTGCCGAGTGAGTTGGCATCGAACACGCTGCCTAGCAGGAGGATAGGCTCTTCGGTTGGATCCCAGTTCTTGTATGAGTAACCGGCTGGGATACCTGCGCGACGCGCATCGTCGGCGGTTGCCTGCGCCGGTGGCGATTTGGTGGCTGTGCTGGGTCGGGGAGGCGGATTGGCCGGCTTGGTGGTGTATGATGCTCGACGAGGA
Source organism: Fulvia fulva (assembly GCF_020509005.1). Lineage (NCBI taxonomy): Eukaryota > Fungi > Ascomycota > Dothideomycetes > Mycosphaerellales > Mycosphaerellaceae > Fulvia > Fulvia fulva. The sequence continues at coordinate 3,518,004 of NC_063019.1, forward strand.
CGTGCTGATTGCTTGGTGGAGTCAGCGGCTGTGTAGATGGGGACCTGATCACGGGATCGTTGATCAGCTCGTGCGTAGTGGTAGCTTTGGCGACGCTGCTTGTACGGCGGCGGCGCATGCGATTCGTGCGTCTCATAGCGTGGCAAATACTCATATGATCGATCGTGGTTGTAGTATGGGTCGACATACTCCGGACGAGACGAGTACTGCTTGCTGGTCGATGACTTGCGCTGCTTGGTGCTTTCCGTCGACACTCGATATGTGCGAGTGCTTTCGCTTTTGCCGCGTGTGCGAGCAGAGCCACTTACATAGTCGGATTTGCGCTGCGGCGTTGATTGCGCAGGGGTGTTGTAAGTGGACTCTGGTGTCGATGAGTATGTTTGTTTCCGAGGTGTCGCGGTCGTGTAGGTGTATGTGAAAGTCGTTCCGTCTCCAGTGGCTCGCCGGGTGTGCTGAGGCTTGTAGGTGTATGATGGGTTGCGTGGCGAATAGTACGCATATCCTCTAGCAGGCGGTGGTGTTTGTGGAGGCGACCGGTAGTGGTAAGATGCGTAGCCAGGCGGCGCGCCGTATGTCTGGTATGTTGCCATCGAGCGACGGCGAGGCGACCAGACGCGCCTCTGATCGATGGTGTTATATCGTGTCAAATGCAGTGCTTCCAGGTAAGAATGTGTTGGTTCTATGACGGACCGTGAGGTCGACAGTGTGGTAGCGGAGGCCGAGAGGAGGAGGATTGTCGAGTCCCTGCCTGTCTGTGTGGGTACATTGAGATGTTGTTGTTGATTTGGAAGATGACCAAATCCAGACGAGATCCGCGAGAATCTCGTAGAGGGTGCTGGTAAGATATGCGGGTTCTTAGTAATGGTTGCCTGGATCTCTCTCAAGAGTGCGAAGAAGAGAACGAAGAGGTTGGTCAGGACGGCGGGCTAAGTTTAAGGTGCGCGAGGTGCGATCCAGGGGCGACGACCGACGAGTCGACGACAGAGCAGTGTGGCTGATGAAAGTCTGTCTGATTTTTGCAGTCTGTGTGTGCGGCGTTGGCCAGTCAGGAGGACGAGAACATGGCGATGTTCCCTGGCATTCCCCTGGTCTCAGTATGAGTCGAAGCGTTTCTGACGAGCACGGGAGCCCAACGTGATATGGCTGATGCGTTTTCTGCGGCGAGGGGAAGCATGCACAGGTGGAAACACGCAGCCGAAGGAGGTCCTCAGGCGGGCCGGCGGCAGAGCAGAGCGCACGTTTCTACCTGCAGCACCGAAGACTGGTCGAGGTCCGCCAGATATACGTCGTGTCGCACGTACAGTATCTGGGCAGTAGGGTCTCGTCGGACAACGAAGAGCAAGCGTGGCAAGCCACCAGGTTCTTGGAGTGACAGAAAGCAACACGCCTTGTGCATCCGGGCGGGCCGTAGATATTCTACATGTGCACTCAGCAGCGAGTTCAGGGACATGCTATCTATACGCGCTGCGTAAGCGTGGCGAAAGCGACGGGCTCAGCAGCGTCAAAACGACAGTGACACCACACCCATCTATATCCGGCCGAGCACACATGCCTGACCCTAGCATCACAGCACCCAGCGAGTCAGAGACATCATACAGTATTCCGTTCGCAGTCTGCAGTAGAACTGCACCTTCATGTTGATGATGTTGTGCACGGTAAAACGGTCGAGCAGCCCACCAAAAGGAAGGTGCAGCTGCAGGCTGTAGCCATGCCGAGCATGCGTGCTGGAGGATTCGGAGCACACTTTCACCCAATAACAGACGTTCCTGCAGGCTGCAGCGCTGGAAGGATTCGCATGCATGCTGTATCCAGACAAATCAGCGGCTTGCGTGCACCGCGTGCACCGCCCAGCATCCGCTCCCGTCTCCGCCCAGTGCCCTGGCACCGCTGCTTCCAAAACTTCGCTCATTTTCTGAGCCGTACATGTATCATCCATCTCGCTAGGGGGCCGTTGCCCAAACCCACGCACTCATCCCGAACATCTCGCAGCCGCACTCGGCGATCTTCTCTCAGCAAATGACTGGCCCGACAAGCTTCGTCGCAGACCAGCCCCCACCTGCCACCTGCTGCTGGACTACGGCAGCAGAACAGCTGTCGCCTTCGCGCAATTTGCCCACCCGAGCTCGTTGCAGCTTTGCTCGTATGGCAAAGCTCGTATGGCCACGGCGACTGGTCGACGAAGCTCACCAGACTGACTTTCTAGACACATGACGGACTCCTTGGACGACGCATGCTTTCTAGTCCCATCACGAACAGCGCATACGCCCACCGACATGCAGACGTTGCTGCACCATTCCGCCGCTGCCCCAGTTTGATTGGCCGACAGGAACCGATCGTGGCGCCAACGCCACCGAATATTCTGTGATAGGCTGCTCTTGCTCACATTTCTGCCCAACCGCTGTGCCAAGTATACCATTCACACAACAACAACACGAGGCGGTGGACATGGACGCCCCATTTTGCTGTGCGCTGGACCACCGCTTGCAGCTTTGAAAACTTTGCAATCTGCGATGCTGCGATGCATCCTCCGTCAACCTGGCCTGGCAGCTCGCACCTCGGCCACGGCGTCAATGCAAGCTGAAGCGGTGGGTTATGTTTCAGCCTGGTACCACCGCTTTGTGCTCAACAAACGTCGATACCCAGGCACCATCAGACCGTCTGTGATGCCGTACGATGCTCTGGACGGCAAGATTGCGTCAGCTTGCAATCACCAAATTACTCCCAGCGCAGTCAGCTGGTTTGACCAGCAGTCGTCCTGGCTGATGGCATATGTAACACATCCACCGATGCCTACAGCCTGCCAGCTTCCAATAGGGACTTCTGTCCATTAATTCGACGCGAGCGTGTAGCCGCAGGGGTTCACGCCTCTTAGTGCGGACGCCATTCTCGGCATACTCCCGACGCAAGGCGGTCACGACAAAGAACCCTTCCCCTGCGTTGTACAACCATTCCCATACGAGGCGACATTCGTTGGCTCTGTTTGTCGGGTGCAATCGTCAGCGCCCGTACCCGGAGGCACATGAACAGTCGTTCAAACTATCGATGCACATTGCAGACGGAACGTTGCAGCACAGCACCAGCAATGACAATTGAAAGATATGAGATCGCCTTCGGAACTGAATGTCCCCAGAGAGAAAGAGCACGCGGCAGCCACAATTGACCTTTGTGCGCAAGTCAGTCCACGATAGGCTCAGCATTGGTGCTGTTTCTGTCTCTTCATGCGTCGTCGATCCGGGGAGTGTCTCGTGGCTTAAGGAACGCAAAGGGAGTGTGTAACACGAAGCTGTTCTCACCTCGTCGACACATCACGCAACATTTGTGGCGGATGATCTGGTCTACTTTGTGTGACATGTGCAGCCGCACCATCAGGGAGATACAATCTGTGCTTAGGGACCATTGAGCCGCGTACGACCCATTCTACTAATGCCGTAGCAAATCGTATAGCATCTATTCATCGTTTTAGGGCTGCCGAAGGGCATGCTCAGCACACAACGTCACAGCTGCGCTGCTAGCAGCGAGGTATGGCACATTGAACCCGTGATGTGAGACTGTGAGTGCGAAGAAAGCATGTGTTGACTATTGACTATGATCCAGCACAGCCGACAGCTACCTAGAATTACTGTCAATGGTGAATCTCAAAGACCTCTGACTTGACAACCTTCGCCGGTCCATGACCAACATACACAAACCCACCATCGATATCCATCAAATCATCCTCCTCCGTCCCAGCAACCTCCTGCCTCTGCTCCAACACCCTCAAACTCGCCGAACAGCCTCTCGGCAACCCATCACTAGAAAAATGACAAAGCTGCATCGCCGGCCGCGACTCAGCCTCGTCCCACCCCGCCTCCTCCGCCAGTCGCGGAGAATCAAGCGGTGCATAGTGATCGATCGGCGAGCTAGGGTATCGATAATTAACCGCATACACACTCTTCAGGCTCGGAATCTGATTCCCATTCTGACCCACCAGGTACCAAAAGTCCGCCTGGAACAGCTGGCAGATCAGCGCCATGTGCACGTAATGCGCCTGGAACACTGGCGCGTGCTGAGCGCGAAGGCCAGTCTTGGCGGCGAAGTCGTCGTATATGCAGCGGATGTTCTGCTGTGGACGGTCGAGGGAGATGACTTTACGCTGGAAAGCGCTAGGTCGGCCGTTCATCAGGTAGTACGTGGGGAGACCTTGCCCGCCCTCTTCGGGGACGAATTCGATACGGCCGCCTAGCATGCGGTGCTCGAGCTCGAAGGCGCCGTCCGCTACGGGGTTGCCTTTGAAGAAGAATTTCGCGCGGTACCAGCTCATTTCGCCCTCTTTCGCGCGCCAGTGCGTACCGCGTGCCGCGAAGATGGCGGCGTGGGTGAGTTCGTGTGCGATGTCTCGGGCGATATCGAACATGGCAGCAGCCTTGAAGAGGGGATCCGCGCCGTCCTGGGCCGCGGCCATGGCGGCAAGGACTTTTTGCTGGCTGAGGTAGATGGTGCTCTGCTTGCCGTGGGAGAAGTCGTGGCCGTGGCCGGTGATGTCTTCACCGGCGACCGTGCAGCTGGTCGCTTGAGGGTCCTGGTTGACTTCGAATTTGACGTATTGAGCGAGGTTCTGGAGCAAGTCCATTGTCCTTTTCCTGGCGTCGCCGAAGAGGAATGCTTCGTTGTTCTCGACGAACTCGTAGCTTCGCGTGGGAGCGCCGAGGATGGGGCGGAGCTTACCTTCGAAGATGGTGTGCCAGAAGGGGATACTTACGACGAGGAAGCACGAGGCGAGGTGCAGGGCTTGCTTGAGGCTCCAGTAGTCGAGCCCTGGACAGTCCTCGAGGAGTTCCCTTCCGTTCACGTCCGCTCGCGCAATCTGGAAATTCCGCTTGCTGAGGATCTGGTGGATCGGCACCTCCCTAATCGTCTCGAGATTGAAGTGCGGCAGTTGCTTCTGATGGATCGTCTCCCAGGGCGCATAGTCGGGCAGACACGTCATATTGTGATCCGCGAACTGCTGCACCTCCTGGACGCTATAGCAGGTATCATCGGATCTGTACTGCTGCTTTTTCAAAGGGCAGTAGTCGATTCCCGTTCTCCTGTTGTTGTTATTATTATTGTGTTTGTTCTGATCGAACTTACCTTGCCACCAGTTGTCAGAAGAGCCTGCTCTCCTGTCTTGACTTTTACGCTTATTATTACGACCCATTTTTATTGCGGTAGTTGTCGTGTTGGGGAAAGAAGAGACCAGCTCTTGTGGGGATTGGGGGGGGGATACAAAGGAAATGTAAGGAAAGGGGAATTTTGACAGATGATGGGGTGGAAAGGGGGAGGTGTGGGAATGCGGTATATATTGGGAAGGGAAGGGTGGCGTGCTGAAAATAGATGCACATAATAGTGTTGGTATAAAGCGGAGTGTCAAAGAGAGGACAAAGGGAGCGAACAATGTCAATCGCTCACCTGGTCAAAGGGGACGACAAAGGAGTAGCAGTGCAGCTGTGCGGACATTGTGTGAATCGCGAGCAAGACACGTGCTTGGAACTTCCTCGTGCAACTGCGTGCAAGCCCATGATTCCGTGCGAAGACTAGATTCTAAGCTGCCTACAAGTATCGCTCATGTCACATCACCCATCAATAAGCCCCTTCCCTCTTCTTCCAGCCCGTCTGCGGCGCCAGCTCAATAGGTCCAAACCCACTCTGCACCGGCGTCCCAGCCACAAGCTCAAGCTTCTCAACCTTCGCACCCTCCTTCTCCAGAGCCCAAAGACTGACAGCAACATAGTTGCTACCCTGATAATTCCAAATGCCCTCCGGCACAGGGAACGAGTCTTGAGGACCAATGTTGTAGACGTACTTGCCAAATTGGTATCCGTTGACATACAGCTGGCATCGATAGCTTGGAGTCGTCGCACTGGTGTTGGTACTGCTGTTCGTGAATGAGAAGCTTAGTGGGATGTCGTAGCCTTGTGGGAATTCAAGGTCGAACTCCGTCGCGTAGAATGCTACGCCGGGTGCGTCGATGCCCTCCATGGGGCCGGTCTTGCTGTCTTTCCAGTCCGAGGTTGGGGCGCCTGGGAGGTGGTAGCCTTGACGTTCTGCGTACAGACCACCTTCGTTGAGTGGACCGCGAGTGTGGTCCTCGTAGTCTTCGCCGTGCAAGTTGCCGGTCAGCTTCCAGGTGACGCTGCTCTTGTTGTGGCCATTCAGGTTGAAGTCGATGACGCCGCGAGGTCTCTTCATTTGTTCGGAGCCGACTGTGAAGGCCTCGTCGAGGCCCATGTTGTCGATTAGAACGGTGATGACGTAGTCCTTACCAGCGACGGTGTTGGGGAGGGTGTAGGTCGTGTTCCATGTGTAGTACTTGTCTCCACCATAGAAGGAACCGACGAACTCATCGTTCAGCCAAAGTGAGTGACCATATGCGGAGCCTCCTTGTGTGGCCAGGTACAGCTCTTTCTCGCCGCCATTGGCTTTGAAGTGTCCACGGTAGATAAGGTTGCCAGTGTGGTAGCCGTAGTCGCTTGAGTACAGCGAAGTGGGTGTAGTCAAGTTGCGGATTGTGTTGTTGCTGTAAGTCAGGTCTGCGACAGTCCATGCACTGTCGTCGTAGTTTGACTCGATCTCTGGCAAAGTGTCGATGACCTTCCAGCCGATGGAAGATAAGTCAGGTACCGTGAGCTCAGGCTTCTTGAACTCAGCTGTGGCCGTCACGACGCCATTCTTGGCTTGCTTGAAATTCAGGCTCTCGCCGTTGAAGGTCAGCTCGTGGAGTGGCTCGGGCGCACCGATGACTTCTACAGGATTAGTGCAGTTGATGTCACCAGTCAAGTGGAGACTGCTGCCGTGGGCTTGAACAGTCCTAAGCAGGTAGCCTGCCTTGACGATTGGCGCAGAAGTGGCGTGCTTGTAGTTGGTGTAGTTCTTGGTGACCGAATCATCAGCAAGGTCAATGACCCAGTAGTTGTAGGCGGAGTTGCGGTCTGCGAGACGTCAGTGGTTGCTCATTATCTCTCATCACACTTGCTTACCCAGAATGTATACCGACAAGTCATCACCGACCTCGACTACCTTGCGCTCAGAGCTTGTCTTGAAACGGATGACCGAGACACCGTTCTTGCTGTCAGTCGTGACGCCTTGTCCTTCGACGCATTTACCAGTCTGAGCCCCAGCAATCGCAAGCTCATTAGTCTCGCCAGGACCGCCGTATACTACGAGCACTCTCTTGTTGCCGTACTGCTTCCAGGTAAAGATCTCAGCAGTCGAGTAGAGCAGGTTAATGCCCCCAACATCATAGTCGCTCACGAAGACCTTGGAATCCCTCCCGTGAAGTGAGAGTCCGTCGACCGTGATGTTGCCCTTGCTGGTAGGGAAGTTGAATCGGTAGTCTGTGGTGTCTAGCGTGTTGTAGGCACCGTGTCTAACAATGTAGAAGTTTGTAACGTTTCCGAGCAATGCAGTGGTTGCAATGGCACCATTGCCGGTGTAAGAGCCGTTGGCATTGCTATTGTTTTGTGGGAAAGCCGTGAGATATGCTGGGGACGCTTGCAAGAATTGCGCTTGGAGCTTAGCCTGGCTGTACTTCTCGCGGTCAACGGTACGCTCTTCAGTGATCACGGCGCCATAGTCATAGCTGGTATAACCGCCTGGGTGTCCCAAGTTGCCCCAATTCGTTCCGCCGTAAGTCATGTAAGTGCTGAAGATAGTCGCGCCAAAGGAGTAGATATTCTTGTAGAACACTCTCTCGAACTCTGGGCCAAGTAGAGCAGTACACTTGGCGAAGCCTGGGCCGCCCCATGGGTCAAATGCACCGCCTTGGAATTCGACGATCGAGTATGGTGTGCTGGAGCTCTGGTTCTCGTGCAAGTCACGGTAGTTCGTGGGCAAGGCGTTGTCCGGCCATGTGTACGGGTTGGCGCAGTCGAAACCGAGAGGGTACCCGTCGTGACCTAGTCAGGTGTTAGCACAATGTTTATTGTCAAGTAAGGTGCTATCTCACCATAGATGTCGAGTGCAGCTTCTTGTCGCGGAGGTCCAGGTGCGAAGTAACCTTGAGGTCTCGCATCGTTGCTGATGAATGGAACGACAATGCTGTTGTTACGGAACTGGTCTTCAACGTACTGGAAGTACATCGGGTCGGGAAATGGTTCGATGTTGTCCGTGGCCTGGGAGTATTCGTTCTCTGGCTGGAACAGAACGACAGGGCCTCCATTCGTGATCTGAGCTGCCGCGATCAACTTCGCGATGTTGACAACGTAGTTCTGCGTCGCTTCCAGGTAGGCAGGGTCCCTTGTTCTCAAGAGAGCAGGGACCCGTTGCATCCAGCCGGGGTAGCCACCACCTGATACTTCAGCGTTGATGTATGGTCCAGGTCGAGCAATGAGGTAGATGCCAGCGGTTTGCGCAGCCTCGAAGAATGGTTCCAATGCAAAGACACCTTCTGCTTCGAATTGACCGGGCTTGCCCTCGAGCAGAGCCCAGTCAAAGTATACCGAGACACCGTTGTAGCCTAGAGCTTTGATCTTCTGGAAGACGTCGAGCCATAGAGATGGTACTGGCAGTCTGAAGGGATGGAACTCTCCAGAGTAGAAGAGTACACGCTCGCCGCGGACGAAGAGAGATTGCTGGACTTGATGTTAGTCCTGCTTCGGTCTCCCAACTATATGCCTCGCCTCACCTCGTCCCATGTCACCAGATCTTGCAATGCCTCTCTCTTGTATGACTTGATCATCATATTGGGCTTGCCGCCAATGGTCAAGGCGGCGGTCTGGACTGCTGCCACAGACAGCACAGCTGCCTTCAACAGCTTGCCGAACAACATCTTCGCTCGCTTTCACAAACAAAAGATGACAATGTCGGAAAGAGTTCAAGGAATCTTTCTGAGCGAGGGCGACGAGCTTTGTACTCGCCCTTCGCTGTGTCTCGCTCCGAAAGACATTGCATCCGTCAAGCTTTTGGCGCTTTTGGCAGTGATGCTTGCTCAAACGGGAAGCTTGACCTGCCGATCAGGTACGGGAGCTGATGATGATGCCACGGAAGAACACAACGTGAGCGGGGCCTGCACTAGTAACACGACTAGCGAAAGAGAGGCGATGACATTAGGCGGACCTGCCGTCCCCGGGCGTGAGAGGTGGAGATATATGGGGAAACAATGCGAGGGACGAGGTTGATGTCGTGCTGTTGCTCCGCAAAGAAGTGAGGAGAGCTTGGAAGAGGTGTCGGGATGTGGAGAATATCTTCCGCAGATCGACAGTCGACACGATCACTCATCAGCAGAGTCTGTCTTGACCTCTGATCCTTCGAGCACCACTCATGCCGACCCTCCACTATCAATCAATCAATCAATCAATCAATCAATTCATCAATTCATCAATTCATCAATTCATCAATTCATCAATTCATCAATTCATCAATTCATCAATTCATAAATCAATTCATCAATCAATCAATTCATCAATCAATCAACTCATCAATCAATCAATCAATCGATTCATCAATCAATCAATTCATCAATCAATTCATCAATCAATTCATCAATCAATCAATCAATCAATCAATCAATCAATCAATCAATCAATCAATCAATCAATTAATGCACCCGTCATTCTCTCCCCGTCGTACGTGTAGGCCATCGCCGTACGGACCTTCGCTTCCACCCCGACCACTCCGAGGACGGTATCGAGCTTGTTACGAGATAGAGACAATGTAGCTATTCGAGGCTATAGTAGGTCGACCCGTTTTCCGAATCGATCTAAAGAGCGTGAAGTATTAGTTTATAAGCTTTATATAGCTACTTAGCGAGATATACTATTATAAAGCGGTAGACTATCAAATCCGATAGATTCTAACAACCCGTAAGCTCCTAGCATCGCTAGGATCGTACGGAAATGCTTGTCTAGGCCGTAATAGGCTAGCGCCGGACTACCGGCTTATAATATCTTTAGAACTAGCTATGTTCTAATTATATTAAAATCTAGAACGCTCTAGGTAGTCTAGAAGACAAGCTATAGAATTTAATAGAATCTACGAGATATAACTTCTTATAAATCCGCTTCTTATTATAAATATACTACGTAATAGATTACGTAGTATAGAAGGTTCTAGGAGTCTATAATTAAATATAAATAAGAGTAGAATAAGCCCTCTAGATAGGATAAGCAAAAAAGCAAGTCTACTACTCTTAACTACTATTACCTCGACTATTATACTCGATTTATTACGACTATCTACGAATATCCTAAGACTAGCTTCCGCTACGAACACCTTTTAATAGGTTATAAGCCCGAATCAGCTCTTAGCCTACGGAACCTAGTCGCCTCTACTAATTAAGAACGATAACTACGCCCTATATATATAATAAGCGGCGTAGCAACCGAAGAAACCCGAGGAAACAAACGAGAAACGGCAAAAATCGCGCGAATCTACTAGAAGGTCCGATACGGATAGGGATTCCCCGCGTCATAAATAAGCGGGCTATACTAAAAAGGGAAACACCCTAGATATCCTAACATCCTGGCGAAAAATGAGCGCTAGTCTCGGCAAACCTTCCGTTTACGGAAGTACCCCGCATTTCGAAGCTACGAGGATTACGACTTATTATAATTATTACAACTTCGTAAATTCAATAACTCGACAACCCTACGACCTAAAAATACAAACTAACCTATTTCCGGATCGAGAATATACGACGAATCTAACTATAGAGAGCCTGTGGCGTTACAAAGTCCCTTCGGAGCGCTATCCTAAGTAATTAGGAATTTTAGCGTTACTAGTAGTATAAAATCCTTACGAGGAACCTACTAGCAATCGGTATACTAATACGCTAGGACGAAAAATAGCGAAATCTGAGGGCGGGAGCCTGCGAAAGTAGCTAAAGTATTGTGCCTATCTCTCTATAAAAGGAAAGGGCGATTTTTAAATAAAGCTCTTTACTTTCTAAAGGACGATTTTTAAAGATGTCTTTAAATAATAAGACATTTAATATTACGCGTCTAAGGGGCCAATCTAATTATAAATTTTGGGCCCTAAGGATAAAAGCGTACCTTATAAAAGAAGGCCTAAATAAGGCTATAGAGGAACCTATTACGGACGATAAAGAAATTAAAAACAAAGCGCTCGCCGTTATTAGGTTATCTATCGAGGACGGGCCTCTTCTACAAATTCAAAATAAGAATACGGCCCTAGAAGCGTAGAATTCCTTAGAGGACTTATTGTTAAGGGTAGCCCGCGACCCCCTACTATAGCTACGTCGGCCCGGCTAAACCGCGGACCTTCCGCATCGGGTTAGCGCGGCTTAGCTTTACTTTATAACTTCGCCGCGCCTCGCGCTCCTCTTTCGTAGCTTCGTAGAACAATAACTATCTCTCCCGGACCCTATAGTACGCGCGCCCTTATAGTTTGTTCTACTAGCCTACCTAGATTACGGATCTAGGTAAGGGACGCGTAATAATAGGAACAGACTTATAGAACTAAAGAACACGCGACTACGAGCGGGTAGCAGAACACGGTAAGGCGCTAAGTACGTAGATACCTAGGAAAGTTAACGCCGCGAAGACCTTAGCGATAGCGATAGGTCGCGTTAATAACTATACTATAACGAGTCAGTAGGACTTATAGATCTAGAACGGTATACTACTACCGGTAAAGCCCTTAGGCAAGCGCACATCTCTTTTCCTAGATCTCTTATCTTTTCTATAGCCCTAGACTTAAGATAACGACCGGCGTATTACGATTAATACCGGCGTCGCTCTTTAGTAGGAGTTAGATATAGTATAGGAGAAGGTACTCGATAGGGAACAGAGAGGCGCTATTAACTTTATAGAACTCTACGAGCTAAAGGAGTACTAGGAGAAGGGTAGCGACGATATACTACCCGTTTACTACTCCCTCGACGAAGCCGAATATATCGCCGCTAGCGATTTCTAGAACGTCGACGCGAACGACCTCGCCGAGTTAGTCCGAGACTATCCTAAGACTTTGTACGACTTTATCCTACGAGGATTTAACACTACGTAGACCGCTACCGAGCAAGTCGACGTCTTATAACGTATAAACGCCCTCTAGAACGACTAGTACCGTAACCTCTACGCCGAATACGACCGTATCTATTAGATACTTAGAACCGAGAAGTCCGCCTTATAGAAGATAGTATAGGATCTCAAGAACGTACTAGACCTAGCCGAGATAAAGGAGGTCTAGGATAAGTATAAGTAAGCTAATGATCTATATAAACAATTTCACGATCTTAGTAAAAAGGAGAAGAAGAAGGCATAAGATACTAAGAGTATAAACTAGGCGTTATAAAAGGAGATTAATAACTTAAAGACTCGACTCTAAGCTATAGAGGACAACACTACTAACGGTAATAGGCGTCGAGGCCGTAGTCCGTCACGCTCGCGCTCTTACCCGCGAGAGACCTCCCTCGAGAAGCTTTAGCGTATATATCGTAAAGCCGCTACCGGGGGCGGTAGGGGTAGTAGTAGAGATAACGATAATAATGACGGCCTAGGCCGTAGCGCTAAGGATAAGGATCGAGGCCGCGATAATCGCCGCCGTAATTAGCGCTAAGAGACGGTACGTACTAGAGGAGGACGTACTAATTGTATATAGACACCGCTAGTAGACCTCGCCGAGCGTCTTATTAATATCGACCGTACCTTAGAGCGTAGTATAGAGATCGGTAAGGGAGTGCTAGATCCTAAGAAGTTTAAGAACGATACCGACCTATCTTTCGATAGTTAGTATACGAGTATCCTACTAAAGCTTATAGTAGCGACCTTCCGTACTAAGTAGGATGCCCTCCGCTTCCTATATAGATAGACTAATAGTGAAGTCTAGACTACTATTAAGCTACGTATCCCTATCCTAGGACATTAGTTATATAACGAGTTTAGTACCGGTAAGGAGCTACTAGACTAGATAACTCGATAGTACGGTACCCGGAACGAAGCTATAAAGGCTATAGTCGATATTATAACCTATAAGTAGTAGTAGAAGGAATCCTTTATTATATTCTTCGTACGTTACTCGAAGTTACGTACCTAGATAGACTAGGGGGATAATACCGAGCTAATACTTTTCCGTAACCGCCTAAACCGTAAGTACTTCGTTAAGACATTTAGCGACCGAGAGGTTAACCGTTGCCTAAATAGTATATAGGATATTATTAAGGAGTACACCGAGTTAGACAAGACCTTCTACGAGACCGAGTAGCTATACCCTTAGTAGGACAATAACCGCCCTCGTAGTAGCGGCGGAGGAGGTAACTAGAACTTAGGCCCTACTAGTAACGTAATAACTACTATAGCTACCGTAGCTAGCGCGACCGGTACGATCGTATAACGCCTACTATAGTACTTAGGCATTAAGAAGAAGGAAGACTTACTAGTATACCTTTAGAATCTACTACCGCTTAACCGCGAGGGTCGCGAAGATCTAAAGAAGTAGGGTAAGTACTTCCGTTACCGTACCGGACTATATATTACTAGTAACCCCGAGTACGAGATATACGGCTACGACGGCGACTACCGCCTACCTCGACTACGTAACGTAACTCCGAACTTAAGCGCCCTCGCTACCGAGTAGGGAAATGCCGGGGCCACTACCTAAGTATAGTAGATAGTAGTTAGAATAAGAATTAGAAAGAGTATAAGATCGAGAGGTATAGAATATAAGAGACGGACTATAGCGGAGAACTTAAAATATCGGCCTATATATTAGAACTATAGTTACCGGATATATACCCTTATATATTACTGCCTATAATAATATAAAATAGAAAGGCACGAGGCCTACTAGATTCTGCTTTAACCTCTCTCTTTCTCGATTAGAAATATATACGCAAATATAACATCGCTCTAATACCCCTAGTTTAGAGTAATAACTTAATACTAGGCGATAGGAAGGCGAGTACTAGACGTATTATATACGTAGCCTTAGTCGACGTTGTTATCGGCGGTTATTATCACGAGTAAATAATGTGCTACGTAACCGACCTCGAATACGAGATCGTCCTCGGCCTACCTTAGTTAAGCTAGTATAACCCTAATATCTTCTAGGAAACCGGCGAAGTGGCCCTTAGATCAGACTACTACTTTAGTTACTATCTTCGTAGGAAGACTTCGACAATAGTTCAGTCCCTAAACTACTAATACTAGCAACGTACGAAATACGGACTAGAGCCCTTTACCGGGGAGTCGCTAGGATTTACGGTAGGAGGGGCGGAGTTAAACGTCTCGTCCTTATATATAGACGACGAACCCTTATTATTAGAGCTTAAAGCCTCTAGAGTATTATCTTCGTTACTATTAAATAGGAACACGATATATTCGAAAGCTCTTATTAAGGCTATTCTAACGATATATAAAGCAGGCTACTACCCCTAGGACTAAGGGAGTTCTACCTTATTTAATCTAGATAGCTTAAAGCTCTCTTCACCCTATTTCTTTAGCTCTAAACGCCGCGGAGGTGCCTAGCTACATTAGGCAACTCCTAGGCAATAGCAGCCTAGGCTACGGTACTAACGGCGCCTACGGCCCTATAGGCGAAGCCCCCCTAAGACAACTAGTAGCAACTTATAGAGGACGTAAAAAGTATAGAAACTAACAATTAGCTCCCTTACCGGTCTCTATAGGTAATGATCACTTAGCTACGTACAGCGCTTATACTATCGTATCACCGAGGGCAACAAGAAATAAGGACGACGTCCTAGGCGATTAGTAAGGCCACCCGGAATCAACACCCCTATAGCTAGGCATCGGTCGCGGCATCGATACTAGGCCCCCGCCTAACGCACGATATAGTTACGATCCGTATTGTAGCAAAGGAAGACTAGGCCGAAGTTACGAAGCTATCGAATAAGGAGCTCGCCTAACGAATTAACTAACTAGGGGTGGTCGTAGTGAACTAATATTCTAACGGTACTCTACAGATCTATACTAGCTCTACTACTACTAGGAGGCACCTAGAGGTATAGCTATAGTAGGCATCTAAGGTTACGGCATTAGCGAAGGTCTTAACGAAACAATTTACGATCCTAGTCTACGATATACCTAAGGAGTTTGACCTAACTAACTAGGGTCACCTACGCGCTCTCTAAGAGGACAACCCGGTCACTCTTAACTCTCTAATCTAGAAGGCGACTTGGCTCTATAGGAAATGGCTAGAAGGTAAGAAGGCCTCGGCGCTAATAGTATAGCTATAAGACGCGAAAGCGGCGGATCTAGCGATAGAATAAGGCCTAGTCTAGTAATATAGCCTTAAGATAGTAGAAAAGCACTCCTTATCCTTTTGTATCCTCTAATGCTTCAAATGCTAACAGTATAGACACCAAACCTATACGTATATAAACAAGTAGGCCTGCTCGAACTATATAGGAGACTATATATCTAGGGACTATATATCGACTACGAGACGGTACGCGAACTGTCCGGGGCACTACCTATCGTATAGTACGGAATGCCTATAGCGGAAACTAGCGAAAAACAAGGCAATCACAAACAGAACCGTCGCCCTAAGATTCTACGGCAACCGTAAGGCTAGCCTATACCGGAACTAACTAGCGGCGGTCGGGTATAAGCGCCCTAGGGCCGAGAACGATATAAAGGATACGTAACTTAGGGCGTACGGGAGGCTACGTACTCTACTAGCTACGGCGAGGGAATCTAACTAGGCCTAGCTCCCCTTTAGTATATAGCCGATAGGCGTAGACTAGGACGTATAGGGTAGTAGGACATAGGACGATATAGAGGAAATAATTGTCGATACTAATAACTAGCCTCGACACGCTTAGTATTATCTAGTATAACGTCAACTATAGTAAGGATATAGTCTAGAACCATTTCCTATACGAGGCGGACCCGCGCGTCCACTACGTCCTTATAATCTAGGAGCTATAGATTAACCTATACTATAAGAGACTAATGACCTATAAGTTACTAGGCTATACGACATACCTACGAGGCGACGGCAGACCCCGTACATACTTCTATGTCAGTAAGGATATACTAGAATCCGACTAGGAGGTAGTGTACTACGTAGACGAAGAAGGCGGGGGCGATATTACCTCCCTCTACGTAGGTAGTACCTAGATATACAACCTATATATATAACCGCTAGCCTCGAGGTCTAGCCGCGACCTTAGAGTCTATAGACACCTAGATAGTGCGCTTAAGAGACAAGGGTGCTATATCGTAGTAGTAGGAGACTTTAATATACACTACCCTTCCTAGGAAAGCCTTATATAGCCGTACCCTATAGCCGACGAAGTACTCGACTTGATAGCGAGTAACGTAATTGCCCTTTATACCCCGAAGGACCTAGGTACCTAGAAGAGAGGGGGACTCTAAGGCACGATCGACCTCTCCTAGATCTTAGATAGCTACTACTATACGGTAACCTACTATAGGATCGAACATAAACTCGAGGCGTCGTCAGACTATATGCTAGTTAGGACCTCTATTACGATATAGATATAACGTATACTAGCGAGAACCCCTAAGCTAAACTAGGGAAAGGCCTACTAGGCTAATATCTAGGCGTACCTCGATGACTCTAAGAGGCTAGTCTAGATCGCGTAGTAGTAATACAATAGTAAAGACGAGATAGACGAAGCAGTCTAGGGGTTAATAGACGAAATAAGAAAAGCGACCTTACTTTACGTTCCGCTTACCTAACTAACAATATAGTCTAAACTATACTAGACGCTAAAGTACACTACGGTAGTATAAGAAGTAAGGAGAGCCAGCCGGGTGTGGACGAGTAGCTATAGCGAGGAGGCCTCGAACGTATATAGGGAGGCATACTAATAGAAGAAAGCTATAATACGGAGGGAGAAAGCAGTCGGCTAAAGGGCTATAGTAGAAGAAATTGCCGGTAAGCTAGAGAGGATATAGAAGCTAGCGAAATGGGCCCGATAGGACCCTATATAGGGCCCCTCCTTCTCTATCCTAGCGCTATAATCGCCTAGTAGCCCGGTTAGCGACCCCGAGGCCAAGGCGCGTCTACTAGCTAGTAAGTTCTTCCCGCCCCTAGTCGAGGCTGATCTAAGCGACATAAACAGCTCTACTCCCCTAGCCCCTAGTATCGCGGTCTAATAGGAGGTGTCCGAGGGAGAAGTTGCCGCTATACTAAGGAAGTTGCCGGCGAAGAAAGCCCCGGGGCCGGATAGGATCCTAAACGAGCTACTAAAGAAGTGTAGAGATTAACTAGCCCTAGTAGTTATAGCGATCTTTAACGCCTACCTATAGACCGGATACTACCCGATAGCTTTTGAATAATCGACGATAGTGGTCCTACGTAAGCCGTAGAAGGAAGACTATACGTAGGTGAAGTCGTACCGCCTAATTACGCTCCTTAACACTCTTAGGAAGGCGCTTAAGAAGCTAGTTATAACGAGACACTCCGAGGCGGTAGAGGAACACTCCCTACTCCCGGACACCTAGATAGGTACGCGCCTATAGCGATCGACGCTATCTGCGATAGAACTTATTACCTCTTAGGTAAAGGCTATCTAGTATAAGAATAGGGACAAGGTAGCTTCCTTACTTAGCCTAGACATATCGGGAGCCTTCGACTACGTGTTATACCCGCGGCTACTCTATATCCTAAGGTCGAAAGGACTCCCTAAGTGGCTTGTCAACTTCGTACGGTCCTACCTCTAAAACCGTAGTACGTCGATCCTAGTCGGCTAGTATAGAAGCCCATTTTAAGTAGTCTATACTAGAATCCCGTAAGGCTTAACGCTAGTACCTATTCTGTTCCTCTTCTTTATAGCGACGCTACTCCTAGCCCTAGAATCCTAGAACACCGCTACGAGCGGCTTCGTAGACGACATAAACATCCTAGCGTAGTCTTCCTCGACTAAGGAGAACTATAGGCTACTAGACGAGAAGTATAAGATCTACGAGGACTAGGCTAGGAGGTACGGGGCTCGGTTTGCCCTAGAAAAGTACAATCTAATACACTTTACGCGCCGGCTACGGTTCTATAATATATAAGCTTCTATCTAGATATAGGGGCACACGACTAACCCGGTAAATTAGCTTAGGATCCTCGGACTATAGGTAGACCCGGCGCTACGGTAGAGGAAGTACGTATAGGCAATATTACGGAAAGCTATACAGAATATAGTATTATACTAGAGGCTCACTACGTCTATATAGGGGGTAGACTTCCGGTAGTTACGACTTCTATATACGGCTATTATACGGCCAGTCCTTACCTATAGTAGCTAAGTATAGTCCTTAGGCGAGAGGGCCTACCTATCGAAGGGACTCGTCGCGCCGCTAGCGAAGATCTAAAACTAATGCCTAAGGAAGGTTACTAGGGTATATAAGTCGGTACTAACGAGGATACTTAGGTACGAGACCGCTATACCGCCGATCGACCTATATATCTAGGGACTACGGACCTCCTACTTAGGCAAGTCGGTATAGTACCTAGTATAGAAGGTTATTGCTAGTATAGTCGTAAGGGCCCGCGAATTAGTACTAGCGTATAAGGGCATTCGACCCGGAAACGAGCCGAACTACCGGGTAAGGGACGAATAGCTAGTAATATAATAGGAAGGTAAGAAATTGTTTATAGAGCAACTATAGAAAGAGAGGTAGAACAACTAGGTTATAGGGTATAGTAGACGCCCTTAGCTAGCGGGACAACCTAAGGAATAGTTAGCTATAAAATCCGCGGTCAAGTACCCCCCGAAGCTTATCTACTACCGCCTTACGAGGGCATAGAGTAGTATAGCAACCTAACTACGAAGCGAACATATCGGCCTCTAGGGGTACCTATTATAGAGGAAGGTTCTAGGATATACGAATACTAGCTACCCCTACGGCTATCGCTCCTAGAACGTACGGCACGTACTCCTCGTCTGTCCGAGGTAGTCGCTAGGAAGGGGGGAGTAGATAGTAAAGGCGAGGAACCGGACGATTAGGGTACTTCTTAATAACGCTAAGGACCTACGGCGTATTACGAACTAGATACTAGAGAAGGGCTAGCTAGAACAGTACCGCCTAGTAGGAGTAGTATAGAAAGAGAGGACACGACGTAGCGCGACGAGACGGGCTAGGAGCGGGGGCTAACGGGGTAGTGATATAGACTACGTACGTTCAGAGGGAAAGCTAAACTAGATAAGGAGTAGTCGGGGGCGGGAAGGGTTTTCACCTATTCGGGTTTCCCTTTATATATAACAATAGATATATACCTATATAGACCGGATAGGGTCCTAGAATAGGGGAATGACAAATCTATCTATCTATATATAGACGACGATAAGAAAGTAGACTATTAAGGCGTTAGTCGTTACGCTTAGGAGATATATACGTACCGGTCTAGGGCCGAGTACTTCTACATTCTACCTACTAGTAACGAGTCTAGTAAAACGGACAGTAACGGCGAGTTAAAGCTAAGCGTAATATTAGCTAACGATCTTAATTAGTTCCTAAACAAGCAATTTAAATACAACCCGAAGGAGAAGCTTCCGCCCGAGTACTATTATATTACGGACGCGTTCTTAGCTAAAGACTATAAAGGGCTCCCGCCTTTTAGGCCGGGTATTAACTATAAAATCTACATTAAGCCCGACGGCCTATAAGAGCCTTCTTACCGCAAACCCTATAGACTTGTACCGTAAGAGAATGAAGTAGTCAAGAAATAGGTCACTAAGTAGGAGAGCGAAGGGAAAGTCCGTAAGGCTAGTTAGAAGACAAGCTAGTCCCTAGCTCCTATTCTAGTAGTACGTAAGCTAGGAGGAGGACTCCGAGTATATATTAACTATCGAGGGCTAAATATAATAACTATTAAGAACAGGTACCCTATACCTTTGATCTAGGAAACCCTTAATAGGATGTATAGCAAGAGGTACTTTACGAAGCTAGATATTGTTATAGCCTTTAATAAGCTTTGTATTACCGAAGGGCATAAATAGCTAATAGCGTTCGCTACGCGGTACGGAGTATACGAATGTCTAGTCTTACCGTTTAGTCTATATAACGGCGCGGTATCGTTTCAGTCGTATATTAATAGTATATTATAGGAACACCTTAACGACTTCGTGTCGGTATACCTAGATAATGTGCTGATTTTTAGCGATATACTCGAAGAGTATATCGAGTACGTAACGAAGGTTTTAATAAAACTACGCGATACCGGGTTAACCGTAGATATTAACAAATACGAATTCTATTAGTAGAGAGTCAAATACCTAGGCCTAATCATTACGCTAGAAGGCATTAAAATAGACCCCGATAAGCTAGAATATATCTAAAGCTAGGAGGCTCTAACTAACCTAAAGGATATATAAGCGTTCCTAGGCTTCGCTAACTTCTATAGACGGTTTATCGAAGCGTTCTCGCGACTCGTATCGCCGCTAACCGACTTGACCAAGTCCGATAGCCCTAGTAACTATAAGAACAGAAGAATCGATTAGACACTAGGGTGCTAGAAGGCGTTTGACGTATTAAAGGCAGCATTTAGTAAAGCGGGCATATTAGTACATTACGTACCGGGGAGGTAGACAGTCGTTAAGACGGACTCCTCGGATTTTGTTAATACCGGCGTCCTCTCCTAATATAACGAAGAAGGCGTCCTATACCCGGTAGCGTTTTTACTCTAAGAAGTTAAATCTATAAGAGTATAACTATAAGATCTACGACAAGGAGCTATTAGCTATTATTAAGGCGTTTGAACGTCGAATATATATAAAAGGTGTTAATCGACTATAGACGTACCTATTAAGTAGACTTATCGATCTCTACGCCAAAACAAGACACATTCGAAAGCTCTTATCAAGGCTATTCTAACGATATATAAAGTAGGCCACTACCCCTAGGACTAAGGGAGTTCTACCTTATTTAATCTAGATAGCTTAAAGCTCTCTTCACCCTATTTCTTTAGCTCTAAACGCCGCGGAGGTGCCTAGCTACATTAGGCAACTCCTAGGCAATAGTAGCCTAGGCTACGGTACTAACGGCGCCTACGGCCCTATAGGCGAAGCCCCCCTAAGACAACTAGTAGCAACTTATAGAGGACGTAAAAAGTATAGAAACTAACAATTAGCTCCCTTACCGGTCTCTATAGGTAATGATCACTTAGCTACGTACGGCGCTTGTACTATCGTATCACCGAGGGCAATAAGAAATAAGGACGACGTCCTAGGCGATTAGTAAGGCCACCCGGAATCAACACCCCTATAGCTAGGCATCGGTCGCGGCATCGATACTAGGCCCCCGCCTAACGCACGATATAGTTACGATCCGTATTGTAGCAAAGGAAGACTAGGCCGAAGTTACGAAGCTATCGAATAAGGAGCTCGCCTAACGAATTAACTAACTAGGGGTGGTCGTAGTGAACTAATATTCTAACGGTACTCTACAGATCTATACTAGCTCTACTACTACTAGGAGGCACCTAGAGGTATAGCTATAGTAGGCATCTAAGGTTACGGCATTAGCGAAGGTCTTAACGAAACAATTTACGATCCTAGTCTACGATATACCTAAGGAGTTTGACCTAACTAACTAGGGTTACCTACGCGCTCTCTAAGAGGACAACCCGGTCACTCTTAACTCTCTAATCTAGAAGGCGACTTGGCTCTATAGGAAATGGCCAGAAGGTAAGAAGGCCTCGGCGCTAATAGTATAGCTATAAGACGCGAAAGCGGCGGATCTAGCGATAGAACAAGGCCTAGTCTAGTAATATAGCCTTAAGATAGTAGAAAAGCACTCCTTATCCTTTTGTATCCTCTAATGCTTCAAATGCTAACAGTATAGACACCAAACCTATACGTATATAAACAAGTAGGCCTGCTCGAACTATATAGGAGACTATATATCTAGGGACTATATATCGACTACGAGACGGTACGCGAACTGTCCGGGGCACTACCTATCGTATAGTACGGAATGCCTATAGCGGAAACTAGCGAAAAACAAGGCAATTACAAACAGAACCGTCGCCCTAAGATTCTACGGCAACCGTAAGGCTAGCCTATACCGGAACTAACTAGCGGCGGTCGGGTATAAGCGCCCTAGGGCCGAGAACGATATAAAGGATACGTAACCTAGGGCGTACGGGAGGCCACGTACTCTACTAGCTACGGCGAGGGAATCTAACTAGGCCCGGCTCCCCTTTAGTATATAGCCGATAGGCGTAGACTAGGACGTATAGGGTAGTAGGACATAGGACGATATAGAGGAAATGATTGTCGATACCGATAACTAGCCTCGACACGCTTAGTATTATCTAGTATAACGTCAACTATAGTAAGGATATAGTCTAGAACCATTTCCTATACGAGGCGGACCCGCGCGTCTACTACGTCCTTATAATCTAGGAGCTATAGATTAACCCGTACTATAAGAGACTAACGACCTATAAGTCACTAGGCTATACGACATGCCTACGAGGCGACGGCAGACCCCGTACGTGCTTCTATATTAGTAAGGATATACTAGAATCCGACTAGGAGGTAGTATACTACGTAGACGAAGAAGGCGGGGGCGATATTACCTCCCTCTACGTAGGTAGTACCTAGATATACAACCTATATATATAACCGCTAGCCTCGAGGTCTAGCCGCGACCTTAGAGTCTATAGACACCTAGATAGTACGCTTAAGAGACAAGGGTGCTATATCGTAGTAGTAGGAGACTTTAATATACACTACCCTTCCTAGGAAAGCCTTATATAGCCGCACCCTATAGCCGACGAAGTACTCGACTTGATAGCGAGTAACGTAATTGCCCTTTATACCCCGAAGGACCTAGGTACCTAGAAGAGAGGGGGACTCTAAGGCACGATCGACCTCTCCTAGATCTTAGATAGCTACTACTATACGGTAACCTACTATAGGATCGAACATAAACTCGAGGCGTCGTCAGAATATATACTAGTCAGGACCTCTATTACGATATAGATATAACGTATACTAGCGAGAACCCCTAAGCTAAACTAGGGAAAGGCCTACTAGGCCAATATCTAGGCGTACCTCGATAACTCTAAGAGGCTAGTCTAGATCGCGTAGTAGTAATACAATAGTAAACACGAGATAGACGAAGCAGTCTAGGGGTTAATAGACGAAATAAGAAAAGCGACCTTACTTTACGTTCCGCTTACCTAACTAACGACATAGTCTAAACTATACTAGACGCCGGAGTACACTACGGTAGTAAGAGAAGTAAGGAGAGCCCGCCGGGTATAGACGAGCAGCTATAGCGAGGAGGCCTAGAACGTATATAGGGAGGCATACTAACAGAAGAAAGCTATAATACGGAGGGAGAAAGCAGTCGGCTAGAGGGCTATAGTAGAAGAAATCGCCGGCAAGCTAGAGAGGATATAGAAGCTAGCGAAATAGGCCCGACAGGACCCTATATAGGGCCCCTCCTTCTCTATCCTAGCGCTATAATCGCCTAGTAGCCCGGTTAGCGACCCCGAGGCCAAGGCGCGTCTACTAGCTAGTAAGTTCTTCCCGCCTCTAGTCGAGGCTAATCTAAGCGACATAAATAGCTCTACTCCCCTAGCCCCTAGTATCGCGGTCTAATAGGAGGTGTCCGAGGGAGAAGTTGCCGCTATACTAAGGAAGTTACCGGCGAAGAAAGCCCCGGGGCCGGATAGGATCCTAAACGAGCTACTAAAGAAGTATAGAGATCAACTAGCCCTAGTAGTTATAGCGATCTTTAACGCCTACCTATAGACCGGATACTACCTAATAGCTTTTAAACAATCGACGATAGTGGTCCTACGTAAGCCGTAGAAGGAAGACTATACGTAGGTAAAGTCGTACCGCCTAATTGCGCTCCTTAATACTCTTAGGAAGGCGCTTAAGAAGCTAGTTATAACAAGACTCTCCGAGGCGGTAGAGGAACACTCCCTACTCCCGGACACCTAGATAGGTACGCGCCTATAGCGATCGACGCTATCTACGATAGAACTTATCACCTCTTAGGTAAAGGCTATCTAGTATAAGAATAGGGACAAGGTAGCTTCCTTACTTAGCCTAGACATATCGGGAGCCTTCGACTACGTGTTATACCCGCGGCTACTCTATATCCTAAGGTCGAAAGGACTCCCTAAGTGGCTTGTTAACTTCGTACGGTCCTACCTCTAAAACCGTAGTACGTCGATCCTAGTCGGCTAGTATAGAAGCCTATTTTAAGTAGTCTATACTAGAATCCCGTAAGGCTTAACGCTAGTACCTATTCTGTTCCTCTTCTTTATAGCGACGCTACTCCTAGCCCTAGAATCCTAGAACACCGCTACGAGCGGCTTCGTAGACAATATAAATATCCTAGCGTAGTCTTCCTCGACTAAGGAGAACTATAGGCTACTAGAAGAGAAGTACAAGATCTACGAGGACTAGGCTAGGAGGCACGGGGCTCGGTTTGCCCTAGAAAAGTATAATCTAATACACTTTACGCGCCGGCCACGGTTCTATAATATATAAGCTTCTATCTAGATATAGGGGCACACGACTAACCCGGCAAATTAGCTTAGGGTCCTCGGACTATAGGTAGACCCGGCGCTACGGTAGAGGAAGTACGTATAGGTAATATTACGGAAAGCTAAACAGAATATAGTATTATACTAGAGGCTCACTACGTCTATATAGGGGGCGGACTTCCGGTAGTTACGAATTCTATATACGGCTATTATACGGCCAGTCCTTACCTATAGTAGCTAAGTGTAGTCCTTAGGCGAGAGGGCCTACCTATCGAAGGGACTCGTCGCGCCGCTAGCGAAGATCTAAAACTAATGCCTAAGGAAGGTCACCGGGGTATATAAGTCGATACTAACGAGGATACTTAAGTACGAGACCGCTATACCGCCGATCGACCTATATATCTAGGGACTACGGACCTCCTACTTAGGCAAGTCGGTATAGTACCTAGTATAGAAGGTCATCGCTAGTATAGTCGTAAGGGCCCGCGAATTAGTACTAGCGTATAGGGGCATTTGACCCGGAAACGAGCCGAACTACTAGGTAAGGGACGAATAGCTAGTAATATAATAGGAAGGTAAGAAATCATTTATAGAGCAACTATAGAAAGAGAGGTAGAACAACTAGGTTATAGGGTATAGTGGACGCCCTTAGCTAGCGGGACAACCTAAGGAATAGTTAGCTACAAAATCCGCGGTTAAGTACCCCCCGAAGCTTATCTACTACCGCCTTACGAGGGCATAGAGTAGTATAGCAACCTAACTACGAAGCGAACACATCGGCCTCTAGGGGTACCTATTATAGAGGAAGGTTCTAGGATATACGAATACTAGCTGCCCCTACGGCTATCGCTCCTAGAACGTACGGCACGTACTCCTCGTCTATCCGAGGTGGTTACTAGGAAGGGGGGAGTAGATAGTAAAGGCGAGGAACCGGACGATTAGGGCACTTCTTAACAACGCTAAGGACCTACGGCGTATTACGAAGTAGATACTAGAGAAGGGCTAGCTAGAACAGTACCGCCTAGTAGGAGTAGTATAGAAAGAGAGGACACGACGTAGCGCGACGAGACGGGCTAGGAGCGGGGGCTAACGGGGTAGTGATATAGACTACGTACGTTCAGAGGGAAAGCTAAACTAGATAAGGAGTAGTCGGGGGCGGGAAGGGTTTTTACCTATTCGGGTTTCCCTTTGTATATAACAATAGATATATACCTATATAGGCCGGATAGGGTCCTAGAATAGGGGAATGACAAATCTATCTATCTATTATTAAGGCGTTTGAAGAGTAGAGGTCTAAATTGGCCTACGAAGTAGATAATAACACTATCGAACCGGTTAATGTGTTTATAGATTATAAGAACCTAGAGTACTTTATAATAACGAAGTAGCTTAATCGACGTTAGGCGAGGTAGGCTAAGTTCCTCTCTTAGTTTAACTTCCGCATCGTCTATAGGCCCGGTGTTTAAGGCATAAAGCTAGATAGTCTAACGAGACGTAGCTAGGACCTTCCGTAGGGGGTAGACGATCCGCGTAATTAGTATTAGTACTAGACGTTACTACCGCCTAAGCGATTCCTTAAGATCGACTCTATACGCGTAACCGTAGAAGATGTTACTAAAGAGACGGAAACTCTACTAAACCTAGAAGCAACAGAATTTATACTAGCCGAAGCCGCTATACCGGTAGAAGCTACTACCGTATCGAAGCCTACGATAGAGGCTAAGTACGAGGCTAAACTCGAGTATCGAATAGTAATAGCGTACGCCGTGGACTAGGAGCTCAAGGTAGCAATTAAGATGCTATAGAAAGGTGACGTAATCCCGCTACTTCTTCAAAAGGCGAAGGTATACCTAGTATACTACGAGGTAGAAGGAGATATACTCTACGTCCGTAATTAGTACGGCGACTAGAGCTTATAGGTACCGGATAACTAGAAGCTACGGACTCGAATAGTGAAGATGAACTACGACGTACTAGTAGTAGGCCATCCTAGTAGAGCCCGTATATATAAGCTCGTAGCACGTGAATTTTACTAGCCTAGCTTAGTAAGATTAGTACGTAGATATACCGCAAATTACCGAGTATACCGTACGACGAAATCTCTGTATACCTAGCTACCTAGATTATTACATCCACTTTCTATACTAGAACGACCTTAGCGCTACATATTAGTCGACTTTATAGTAGACTTACTAGATAGCGAACTCGACGGTATAACTTATAATAATATTATGACCGTTACGGACCGCCTAACGAAAGAAGTAGAACTTATTCCTATTAGAGCTATAACGGCGAAGAATGTAGCGCGCCTATTCTTAAAGTACGTATTTAGTCGACGTAGGCTCCCGGACACAATCACCTTTAATAGAGGGAAACAGTTTATCGTAACTTTCTAGAAGTAGCTATATAAGATACTACGGATTTAACGTAAGCTAAGATCATTATATCACCCGAGACGGACGGTTAGTCTAAGCGTACTAATTAGAACGTAGAACAGTACTTACGCGCCTACGTTAATAAGGTATAGAGCGACTAGGCTAAATAGCTATACCTAGCTTAGTTTACTATTAATAACTACGTATTAGAGACTACCGGTGTTTTACCTTTCTACGTAAACCTTAGATATAACCCCGAGTTTACGGAACGTATCGACTTATAGGTAGGCGGAGATCGCCGCTAGATAACGACTCTTTAGCGACTCGATAGCAAATCCGCCGAAGTATTCGCCCGACGCCTTTACGAGCTACATCAGTTCCTCTAAGAGAATATAAGAATGTCCTAAGCCTTCTAAGCTAAGGCCGCTAACCGATATCGCCGTATCTCGCCCGACTATAAGGTAGGCAATTAGGTGTTCCTTAGTACGAAGAACATCCGTACGATACGCCCTTCTAAGAAACTAGATCGACGATATACTAGACTATACTAGATCGTAGAAGTCATGCCCTCGAAGCTCTCCTATAAGCTAAAGCTCTCCGATACGTTAGCTAGACTCGACAACTGTTTCTATACGTCGCTATTATAGCGCGCCGACGATACTGACCTACCGCCGCTAGAGGGATAGTACCTTATACCGCCGCTACCCGTAGTTATAGTTCCTAATACGACGGAAGCTAATGCCGAGGCCGACATTATAGTAGTACCCGCGGCGACCGAGTACGAGGTAGACAAGATCTTAAATATATATACGAGGAAGCGTACTAGGAAGGTGAAGAAGGGGTATAAGCGTAAGGTCGATATATAGTATAAGGTACGATAGGTCGGATATTAGGATATAGAGGATAGTAAAACTTAGTAACCTACTAAGGACCTATTTACGAGGGTAGCCGCCGCTATTATAGACTTTTACTATAACCGGCCGGAGTTGTCTACGCCTATAGGTTTCGTAGCTCTATCTAACTAGTCACCGCTAGACGCTAAGGTGCTCGGACTTAATACGATTAGGATTAATAGAGATACCGTTACGTATAAGTCGACTCGAGCCTTACCTCTAATAGAATCTACTCCGTATATATTCGATACTCGAGTAGAGCCTATAGAGCCTATAATAATACCTAACTTTAGTTATAAGGATTATACGCGAGTACTAGCCGAAGACAGACTTAGGTCTAGGGCAAGCTAGCTAACTAGGCAACATATTTCTCGAAGGAAGCCGGTCGAGGATAGTCTTAATAGAGCGAATACGATGTTATTAGATAACGATAGGGTACTAGAGGATAATTAGGCGTTCGCGCGATTATAGAGCTCGATAGGCAAGTAGCCTTATAAGGTAGATAACGCTTAGAGGACTAAGGCGTGTTTTAGGAAGGGGGGTACTATTACGGGTAGCCCGCGACCCCCTACTATAGCTACGTTAGCCCGGCTAAACCGCGGACCTTCCGTATCGGGTTAGCGCGGCTTGGCTTTACTTTATAACTTTGCCGCGCCTTTCGCTCCTCTTTTGTAGCTTCGTAGAACAACAACTATCTCTCCCGGACCCTATAGTACGCGCGCCCTTATACTTATATAGTCCTAAAGGATTTAATTCCTCGTTCTTACTTTTAAGAGAGCTATTTAATACTACGCTCTCTAAGAGTAATAACTCCGTAGAAAAATATACGACTACGATTCGCCGTCTATACGACGACCTTAAATCTAAAGGCGTCGAGTTACCTAAGACCGCTATAATAGCGTAGACTTTAAATAATCTTACGGACGAATACGAGTCGTTTGTTACCTCTATTAGTCAAAGCCTAAGAGCTAATATAGAGGCTTATGCTCTCGAAGAATTGTTTAGTAATTTACTAGACGAATCGCGAAGATATAGCGCTAAAGATAAGGAAGATAGCGCTTTATTTGTCGGCAATTCTTCTAAAGGAAAGCCTAAGAGATACGGGCCTAAACGGCCGGGAATAAAGGTCCTAAACACGCTAATTCGAATAAGGTATGTTCCTATTGCGATAAAAAGGGACATATCGAATCTACGTGTTTTAAAAAGAATCCTAATCTAAGAAATAAGACTTTTAAGAAAAAGGATAAGGATTCTAAGGAGGATAGCGACGCGCTATTCGCTAACTCTAACGAAGTTAGCAAAGTCGAAGTACTATTCTCTAATATAGAGGACTTAGGCGGCAAAGAATTAAATTATATCGCCTTTTTAAGCGTAAATAGCGATAATAATCGCGATAAAAGCGCTAAAAGTACCGAGTTTATTCTAGATTCGGGCGCTTCCCGGCATATTATAGCAAATAAAGACTATTTCACTACATTCCGGGATACTACTACCGTATTACGGTAGGGTAACGCCGGGAAAATAGTCTCCTACGGGCAAGGAGATATAAAAATGCGCTTTAAAGACACTAATAAGGTAGTTCTTCTTAAGGATTGCCTTTATACACCCGAGTTTAGCGTAAATCTTATAAGTCTAGCGCAATTAGATGCTCGTAATTGCTATGCCCGTCTTAAGAACGGCGTTATAGATTTATATAGCGAAAATAATGCCCTTATAACGCGGGCTAACAAAGACAAATCGCTATATAAGTTAGCCGTTTATTCTCCGAATAATAGCCTACCTAAAGACTCGAAAGACAAAGAGGGTACGTTCTATACCCTATCTAATAGCGAGAATAATTCGCTAATTTGGCATAAAAGACTAGGACATATAAATCCTAACGCCTTAGAAAAACTAGGCGTAAAGGTAGACAAAAACGATCCTAGGCTCGTAAATTGCGACATTTGCCTTAAGGCGAAATTTACGCGCAAAATTAATAAAATAAGTAATACGAGCACGAAAGCTAAAGCCTTCCTAGACAAAGTTAGTTTCGATATCTACGGTCCTATAGAGCCTAGGACTAATTGCGGACTTCGTTATTTTTTTAGCTTTATCGATTATTACTCTAGGTTTATAGAGGCGGATATAATTAAGTCTAAGTCCGAAGCTTTTCGTTCTTTTTGTGCCTATAAATTACGTACCGAGAATTCTTTGTCTAATAGCGTAGCCGATAATAAAAGGCCTAAGCTTAAGATCCTTAAATCGGATAATGCTCTCGAATTTCTAACTAAAGAATTCGAAGAACTAGTACGGAATAGCGGTATTATACGCGAGCTAATTACGCCGTATTGTCCGGAGCAAAACGCTAAAATAGAAAGGCCTAATCGTACTATAATGTCTAAAGTATGAGCTATGTTATACGAGTCTAGGCTACCTAAATATTTTTGGGGAGAAGCCGTTTTAGCGGCAATTTTTATCTATAATTGTACGCCGTATTCTAGCTTAGGCTTTAAATCCCTATACAAAGTTAGGTACGGGACTAAACCCGACCTTAATAATATTAAAATCTTCGGATCTATCGCCTATTATCGTAATCCGAGTCCTAAGAAACTCGAAACTAAGGCAAAAAGGCTATTCTATTAGGTTATACCGACTACGGTAACTATAAACTATTAGATCTAGACTCTAGAAAAGTAGTCTTTACTAGAGACGTAAGAGTCTTAGAAGGAACCTTTTTAGATAGTCCTCAATCCGAAGAACCCGCTATAGTTAGCGAATTCGAGGTAAACGATAATTTAAAAATTAGCGAGGATATTAAAGCTTCTAGCGAACATGTTAAACAGGTACGAGTTGCGTAGTAGTAGAAGACGGCGGATTATACGAAAGACGAAGAAGGACCTAATAGGATAGCGTGTATCTATATACAGTATCGCCGGTGTTGGTGTAGGTGTTTCAGGAGGGACAGCTATACTTAGGACTTGACTAGCAAGCCCTGATTACTAATCCCCCTAAGCACCTAATGTTGACCCTATGACCTGCATATTCTCAACACTCCCACTCAGGTCAGAAGGTCTCAAACAATCCCTTATACAAGCTAGAGCTGCCTCACAAAGTTTTGAAACTGCTGGCCATTAAGGGGCTTAGTCAGCCCATCAGCAACTATGTCCTTTGTGTGGCAGCAATCCACTGCAATCTTCTTTTGCCACTAGAGATTCCTGACATAGTGGTATGCCACATCAATATGCTTTGACCTGTCATGGACATGGGCATCTTTGACAAAGGTCAAAGCTGCTTGATTGTCACCTATAAGCTTCACGGGTCTCAGCTCATCAACAGTACTGCTTGCCTTGATCCTAGGTTGGAATGAACACTCTCCAACCAGGTCAGGACACCTCATCTCTCTAAGGACTGTAGCAAGAAACTGTGACTGCTTGGCTACTGCATTCATGGCCATGAACTCAGCCTCCATTGTTGATGTGGTAACAGACTTCTGCTTCCTACTTAACCAGGACACAGGTGATCCATAAAGGAACCACACATGTCCAAGGATTGAGACTCTGTCTGCCTTGTCTATAGCATAATCAGAATCTGAGTATCCCTAGAGAATACCTCCTCCTCTTCTGTACATCAAGCCCAGGTCTGGGTATGATCTCAGATATCTGGAGAGTTTCTTCAAAGCTCTAAGATGTTGCTTTGAAGGGTCAGCAACATATGAGCTGATTCTTCCAAGGGGGAAAGCAAGGTCTGGCCTTGTCATTGTCATTGGCCACATCCAGGTACCATTGCAACTCTAGTACTCCTGTTTGTTGCACCTCTCATCCATAGTAGCTGAAGGTCTCAGATCCTTATAGCTGTCTATAGGTGAGGGTGTGGGTGTGGCCTTCTCTGGAGAGATGCCTATCTTGGCAAGGTTAGTTTGGATGTAGTGTCCTTGATCAAGCTTTACAGTACCTTAGGACCTGTTTCTTGTAATCCTTATTCCAAGGATCTTCTCAGGTTCCCCAAGATCTTTGATCTTGAACACTCTTCTAAATTCAGCCTTGAACCACTGAACATCTGACAGCTTTGGAGCTGCAATAGGGATGTCATCCACATAGGTGAGGACCATGATGTCTCTTCCTCTATAGATGAGTAGGCATGGATCCACCTGGGACTAGGTGGATCCAATCTGTTCTAGCTTGGCAACACAGAGCTTGTTCCAATCTCTAGCTGCTTGCTTCAGTCCATACAGGCTTCTAAGGACCTTGAAGACCATATTTGGTGGAATTTCAACACCTAGGGGTGGGATCATGTAGATGTCTTCAAGAAGGCTGCTTTCGGTGAAAGCATTGTTCACATCCACCTGGTGCATCTCAAGATCTCTCTCACATACTACAGCCATGAAGACCCTAAGGGTATTATGCCTAACAGTAGGTGCAAAGGTCTCTTCAAAGTCAACACCATATTTCTGTGAAAACCCTCTTGCAACCAGTCTTGCCTTGAACTCTTCAATGGCTCCACTGATCATTCTTTTCACATCAAAAACCCACTTAGATGTAACCAGGTTTGCACCCCTTGGTGGTACAACTGGATCCAAGGTGTTGTTGCTTCCTAAGGCAATAAGTTCTTTCTGGATTGCCTCTTTCCACATATGTCCCCAATTGGGGTCTCCCACTGCCTCCTTATAGGACTTTGGGATTGGCACTTCCTGCTAGTAGGCTATAGCCTGCCTAACAGCAGCAAATGCATATCCCTCCACATCATTCAGGATTTCCTCAACCTAGCTTATAGTTGGATCAAAATGAAACATCTGAGCAATCAATGCCCTATGATGCTTGGCTTCATGCTCAGCAGAGCCATCATCTTCATCCCCCCTTGACCTCTTGTTGCCTGCAAGCTGAGGTGGCTGTTGAGGTTGATCCCCCTGAACAAGTTCCTCTTCCTTTTCTTTTCTTGGAGTCCCCTCTACTCCACTCTTCTAGTACACTCTAATGTCTTTTGGAGGTTGGGGAAGTTGCACAAACAGAGGCTTTGCCTGGAGCTGCTGTGGCTGCATTGATGAACTGGAGACCTGAGTAGGAGGTCTTCCAACGGGGTTTCTCTTCAGGGCTCTGCTTGACTGGTTTGTGAAGGTGATGCCAAGATCCATATCACCCCCCTTCTCATTCTCAAACCAGTCAACTTGCCCGTGTGTTTTGATGGCTTTCATGTCAGGCTCCCAGAAGAGCCATTGCTTTGTGGTGTTCTCTATATAGCGAACAAAGACAACTTCTTTACCCCTATTCATGAGCTCGTCACTTCTCAAGCCTTGAGGTTAGGATCTCGGGTCTACGCAGACCACTGCTTTACATCCCTAGACTCTCAAATGGTCAACTGATGGTACCTGGCCAGTAAAGGCTTCTTCTGGTGAAAGAGTAGTACCATCTATTATTGGTCCATTTGGAAGTCTGTTTCTGACCACAGTTTGAGCAATAAGGGCCTCTAGCTAGAATTCAACTAGCATACTCGAGTCCTCAAGCATAGCTCTCACTGTATTCTTAGAGGCTTGGATTGACCTTTCCACAGGTCCATTCTGAAGTGAGTTGTAGGCATCAGTTATGTCCATCTGAATGCCAAACTCCTTCTCCCACTGTTTTAGCAAGGAAAGAATTTCCCTTGCACTATCACTACGGATTGCAGACAGAAAACACCTTGAGCTGTTCTCTACCTGAACCTTCCATTCCTTTAGAGCTGTAGGAGCATCACTCCTAGCCTTCAAAGGGATTACCCACTTCTTCCTTAAGAAGTTGTCTACAATCTCAAGCTAGTACTTGAAGCTAAGTCTTGAGACTGCCCCTTGAAAAGGCCCACAGATGTCAATAGAGATGAGGGCCAGCCTCTCTCCTTTCCTCTCTATGGCAGGTCCTTTGAACTTCCTCATGTTTGCAAGGGAGCAGACCTTGCAGTTCTAGTGTTCAGAAGGAACAGGAATGGGATCTTTTTTGTCAGTGACTCTATGCAGGTTTCTTAGCAGTCCCTTGCTAAGGTGTGCACATCTTCTATGCTATAGCTCCCACTGGTCCTGGGACTCAGTAGCAGTCATAGCCTGTTCCAATTCACACTCAAAATGTGTACCTAACTTAGACAGATCCAAGTCATGCTCCTGTAGAGAGGCATATGCTTGAGGCATAGCTTCAAGCTGCTCTAAAACACTTTGAATGAATGGAACACCCCCTCTCAGCTTTGTCTAGACAACAGGTTTTCCAGAAAGGGATTTAAGGGTGAGACTGGGTGGTTGGACATCAAACTATTGGCTGAACTGATTCCACGAAACAAGACTAACTCCAAGGCCAGGAACAAACAAGACATTTTCTAAGACAATTTGCTTTCCAGAAGGACCACCCATTACTGCACTTCCCACATGTGTAGCTTGTAGATAGCCACCCCCAACCTTGATCCACTTCCTCTTTTGAAGAGGCTTCAGTGTCCTGAATAGTGAATCTTGGTCAGTCATATGTAATAAAGCACAAGAGTCAACCAACCACTCGGACGAGGGGTACTTGCCCTTGGCTTCCACAGTGGAATGGGCAACCTCATCAACATCATCATCTTCTGATGGTATCTCAGAGTCTGATGCGTCTTCCTGGGTCGCATG
This sequence comes from Fulvia fulva, assembly GCF_020509005.1. Lineage (NCBI taxonomy): Eukaryota > Fungi > Ascomycota > Dothideomycetes > Mycosphaerellales > Mycosphaerellaceae > Fulvia > Fulvia fulva. Next base: position 3,552,266 of record NC_063019.1, read on the forward strand.
GGCCCTTGCAGGCTTCTTACTAGAGGAGGCCTTTGGCTTGCGGCTCTCCTTCATCTGCTTTGCAAGGTCCGTCATCACCTTGAGGACATCACGAAGGGTTGGTGATGATGACCTCCTACGAGGTGGTGACGGTTGTCTCTTAGCAGGGTAGGTAACCCTAGCTAGTTTGTCCTTGTTCCTAACAGCCTGCTGAGCTACAGAAAGGTGTAGGCACTTGCTCATAAAATGGTCACCATTGCAGAGATGGCACGTGAGCTTGCCCTAGAAACCCTTCTTAGCGAATATAGCTGTCCCTTGATGAATCATTGATTCTTGCTTCTCCCTAAGGATTGCAAGAATGTCTTGTGGTGAGAGATTCACCTAGGCATCAATTGTATCGCGAATTGAGCCAAATGAGTCTGGCAGAGCTACTAAGAGTTGCTAGATCTTTCTGTCCTCAGTCTTAATGTCTTAGAACTAAGGCGAGATTGAAACAGCCCTCCTTATAATTGAGCTAAGCTCCTACTAGGCGTCATCTATTGACTGGTCCTCTGTTATCACGAAATTAGTGTATTGCTAAGGCAAACTTCTTCTAGTAGCGAGAAGTCTTCTCTTGTATTTGGCTTCAGCCTATTCCTACAACTCCTTCGTATGCCGGATCTCGTATGTCATCTCTTGATCATCTGTCGACAGACAGATATACATCTTATATAGGGCCGTTGCATTGTGCCGTCTGTACGATGCCTTCCTTATCGCTTGATCCAAAGGAAGGGATGACTCCGATGATATAGAGGGTGTCGCTACAGATAGGGTTGTAGCGGGAATGTCCGTAATAATGTCTTCGAGGACCTAGTTAACCTACTTTAATACTAGGTGTATTCTTATCAGCTTGAACTATGTTTCGTGGTTCTCTCTTGTTAGAATAGGTGCTACTCTCTTTCTCGTAAACCTAGTCTCGTTCTCTATTTTTTGTAAGTTAAGGGACAGGTTAGCTGCCCTTAGGTAAAAGGATGTATTCGGTCGTACGCGATCGGATCGGATCGAAATGGGATAAACCGAACGCGAGGTTGATAGCGGAGAGGATGGCTATCCGCCGGGAAGAGGAGGAAAGTCGGTCGGTAAGGATCGTGTTAGTACTAAGACACTGTAGCGTAACTCTCTTAGCAGAGGGGGTTTCTAAGACACTACGGCTCTCTTAGAATGAACAGTTAGTCGATACGAACGCGATGTCCGGAGAGCGACTCTTCTTAGTAAGCTCGCCTACTTGTCTAAGGTATTAGTATAGGCTCCCTAACTCGGAGTATAACAGTGCCTTACTAGGCTCTTTCACGTCTTATATGCACCTATAGCACGGCTGTAGCTTCCTATACAAGGCGGGTGCGGCCTCTAGTCTGCCTTCCTTTTGTTCTAAAGAGGAATAACTCTAATACGACTTTGTCGAGGGTAAAACACCGAGTTACTAACCCGGGCTTATAACCTGTTAAATAGGTACGAGTTGCGTAGTAGTAGAAGACGGCGGATCACACGAAAGACGAAGAAGGACCTAATAGGATAGCGTGTATCTATATATAGTATCGCCGGTGTTAGTGTAGGTGTTTTAGGAGGGACAGCTATACTTAGGACTTGACTAGCAAGCCCTGATTACTAATCCCCCTAAGCACCTAATGTTGACCCTATGACCTATATATTCTTAACAGAACAAAATAAAATAGCTACGAAGTAAAACGAGCCGAGTAATAAGAGACTACGCTTAGATACGTCTAGGAAAAATACTTCCGGAAGCGTAGAGGCTCTTAGTCCCGCTATCAACCTCGATAATAGCGATTTCAGCGCTACTCCTTCTATAAATTCGCAAAATGGGGCTAATACTACTCGTTCTAGTCCTCTAGAAAATACGAACGACGACGTAGACCCTATATCTATAGAGACGAATAAGGAATTAGCCGGCCCGTCGATTTCTATTTACCCGTTAATTTCTAATAATCCGTTAGAATCTAATAGTTCTAAGACTTTAGAAGACGACGGATTAGAAGACGAGCTAGCGCTACTCGCTAATTATAGCGGGTAGACCGCCAATCCTATTACTTATAAAGACGCGATTACTAGTCCTAATAAAGTCAAATGGCTAGAGTCTATAAAATCCGAAATAGGCGACTTAAATAAGCTAAAAACTTGGGACTTAGTTAACCTTCCTAAGGATCGCGTAGCCCTTAAAGGACGGTGGGTTTATAAGACTAAAACCGACGCTAAAGGCAATATAATTAAATATAAGAGTCGGTGGGTCGTAAAGGGCTTTAAACAAATATTCGGAGTAGATTACGACGAGACATTTAGTAATACTTGTCGACCCGAAACTTGGCGTTCGTTATTCTACTTTACGGCTTACAATAATTGGGAAATAAAGCAATAGGACATTAAATTAGCTTTTCCTAATAGCCCTATAGATAAAGAATTATATATCGAACAGCCCTTAGGTTTCGAGGATAATACTCCGAGAGTTTGCCGTCTAAATACGGCGTTATACGGCTTAAAACAAGCCTCTAGACAATAGTACTTATACCTTAAGTCTATACTTCAAAAGCTAGGCTTTGTTCCGCTTAAGAAAGACAAGGTAGCGTTTAAAAACGCTAATACGGGCATTATAATAACGTGCCACGTAGACGATATGCTTATATTTAGTCCTAACGAAGGACTAGTTAGGGAACTTAAGGATAACCTCTCTAAGTCGCTAGAACTAAGTGATTTAGGCGACGTAAACTACTATCTAGGGATCGAAGTAACGCGTGATCGCGAAAATAAGTCTATTACTCTAAGTCAAAAAGGGTATTTAGATAAGATCCTTACTAGATTTAATAAGAGAGGTCTTAATCCGGTTAGTAGCCCTATAGAAAATAGCCTACGTCTAGAAAAGAATAAGGAACAAGCTAGTTTAGAGGATACTCGGCTATTTCAAGCCGAAGTAGGGTCCTTAATTTATCTAGCTACTAAAACAAGGCTAGATATAGGCTACCCCGTAGGGCAAGTAGCTAAATTTGCCTCTAATCCCGATAGCTCACATTTTAAAGCCCTGAATAGGATTTGGAAATACTTGAACGATCCTAAGGCTTACGAGCTAAAACTAGTCTATAAAGCGCAATCGTCACCCCTATTATTAGGCTATAGCGATGCCGATTGGGGGGGGTGATTTTACGACTAGAAAAAGTACTACGGGATATATCTTTACTATAGGACCTAAAGCGCCTATAAGTTGGCGTAGTATCCTACAAAAATCGGTCGCGCTATCGAGTTGCGAAGCCGAATATATGGCCCTAAAAGAGACTATAAAAGAGTTCTTATTCCTAAGAGATATATATCTCGAGATAGGAATTAGTACGGGCCTTAATACTATTCTTACGGATTCTAAATCCGCGATAGAACTAGCTCATAATCCCGAACACCACGCCAAGACAAAGCACATCGATATACAATATCACTTAGTTCGAGAGTGCGTTCAAGAAAAAATAATAAGTCTAGAGTATATCCCTATAAAAGAAGAAATAGCGGATATTTTAACTAAAGCTCTAGACTCGCCGAATTTTAAGAGGCTACGGGACCTTAATTACGGCTAGTTCTTATATCATACTAGTACTCTTTTATCCTATTTAGGTTGTGATCCCTATCTAGGTTTTTAACGAGACTAGTTAGTTTAGAAAACCTTCGTACTCTTTTTCCTTTATTAAAGGTATTTTAACGAGATGAAGTACTCTATAAGGCGTTAATCGGCGTAAAACGGCCCTTAATTATAGAGCTATGTATAGGCCTTAATCCTAGAACTTAGTTAGGGGTAATAGTAATTAGTTGGTACTTTCATTGTTTTTCTTTAGAGGGACGCCTTTAGAGAAAGTCATAATTTTCGAATTTTAGAAATTCGATTATAAAATAACGGCTAATCCTACTACTATCAACCGAGATTTAGGATACTTTACTTAAGTATACCTAAAAGGTTTTGTAGTCTAGTAGGGTAAAGAGCTGTTATTAACCATAGAATAAGCCGTTTTTAACGTATTACTTTTATAAAGTAATATTAAGAGGCAATTCGAGCTAAAATACTATTATATACTTAAGAGCTTAGAATTATCTAGAAATAGCGAAGTACGTACGTACCTTATAAGGATAGGAATACCGAAACGTTTTAGGTTTTAAGGCGTAAAGTCGCTAAAACGGTAGGGTTACCCCCGTCAAAAGTACCTTAATCCTAAAAAATTAGGAACGACGTTTTAAGTCTATAAGGAATAACTATAGCGAAGCTTTACTATAGTTAAGAAGAGGTCTTTAACTTAGCTTAAGGATTATATCCGACTAGGAGGACGGTATATCCTATAGACTCTCTTAAAATCGCGCGTACTTAATACCTTATAGCTATCTATACTTCAGAAAAGAGTATAGAAAATAGGCTATTTACCTAAAGAAGGAGAGAGTCGTCTCTTTAGCCTAAAAACCCCTTAGTAGAAAGGTATTCTCGCCTTGATAGGTAGTATCGATATAAAGCTTATAGGGGTGTATTAGTTTATAAGCTTTATATAGCTACTTAGCGAGATATACTATTATAAAGCGGTAGACTAACAAATCCAATAGATTCTAACAACCCGTAAGCTCCTAGCATCGCTAGGATCGTACGGAAATGCTTGTCTAGGCCGTAATAGGCTAGCGCCGGACTACCGGCTCATAATATCTTTAGAACTAGCTATGTTCCAATTATATTAAAATCTAGAACGCTCTAGGTGGTCTAGAAGACAAGCTATGGAATTTAATAGAATCTACGAGATATAACTTCTTACAAATCCGCTTCTTATTATAAATATACTACGTAATAGATTACGTAGTATAGAAGGTTCTAGGAGTCTATAATCGAATATAAATAAGAGTAGAATAAGCCCTCTAGATAGGACAAGCAAAAAAAAGCAAGTCTACTACTCTTAACTACTATTACCTCGACTATTATACTCGATTTTATTACGACTATCTACGAATATCCTAAGGCTAGCTTCCGCTACGAACACCTTTTAATATGAAGAGATATAGAGTTGCGCAATGGTCGTTGAGCAGCAGTTCGATAGCCAAGCTTGGCTTGATAACACTGCCTCAGGACCGAAAACTTGGCAACAGTCTTCCACATCTGCATACCATACATGGACTGAGTTGCAGTGATCAGTAACCAGCCAGTACACATTGCAGTATATGTACGAGATGGAAGCATTGCCCCGGAGAAAGCTCTTATACTGCTCCGTCATGAACCTGCTTAGATCGAAGTAAGCCCGTGAAACAGGCAGGGGCGTTCGTTCGTTCACACGGCACTCATTCGTACACTCGGTCTATGGACGACTTCAGAGATGCACAAGATTGTCAAAGACGCCAGACATATAGAGCTGTCGCACTGCCGACCATGAAGAGCGATACCTCACGATCAAAATCTCGCCTTGCTCCGGTAGTCCCCCAATCATGCACTTCACCCCATTCCTCGCCACAGCACTGTTCAGCATCACTGTCATAGCCGGTCCACTTGCAGCAGAGCTCTCCGAAGTCAGTGAAGAGGATGGGCTCTTGGGCTTCAGTGAGTTCAACAAGCAGAGGAGGTAAGATGAGATAACAAGCGGAGCAACGACTCCGTTGGCAAACAGACGACAGACAAGGCCTCACAGTCCGGTCCTACTATTGACAATCCTCAACGGTCTCTTACACGTGTATATTCTGGGATTGTACCACGCACGCGTACGCTTCCGGTCTGGATCGAAGTGAGCCCGTGAAAGAGGCAGGGGGCATGGCTTCGGACTACACATGGTCACCTGGGAAGATGTCAAAGTATTCACGCCAAAACCTCGACGATGCCGATAACTTCCCAAGAAGATCCAGATATACAACACCCTCCACCCACCTGCTCCATAAAATCAAGCCCTCTCCACCAATCCCTCCCCCGGATCTCCACTAACAATGCACCTCACCACCCTCCTCGCCACGGCGCTCTTCAGCCTTACCGTCATCGCCAGTCCCAGTCCCGTGGCAGCAGAGCTTTCAGAAGTCAGTCTGGAGGGTTTCGATGTCTTGTATCATCATAACTGACCCTCATACAGCAAGAACCACCGGACTATGCGAGTCTGGCTTGTTGCGCGTGCGGCCTTGCCTGGAATGTGAATGGATCCTGTCCGGCGGGTTATAAACTTGCGGGGTGCCCGTGTGTAGCGGCTGAGACGCCTGATTTGTGCGTCGGAGGCTAGGTTGTAAGGGTATCGGAGAGATGGATTGATGTCGGGATGATGCGGAGGTTGTGAGTAAAGGGTGAAGGTGCAGCAGCATGTCGGATGCAGGTTGTATGCTTGTGTGGGGATGAGGATGAGGAAGAGGAAGAGGAAGAGAAGGGGGCTTGGTATGGTCGTCCTTGTGACCTTTCTTCAAGACCTTCTAGAGCTACGATTCTGCGCCGACACTATGCATGAGACCTGATCAACGAGCTTCTACCAACAACGCCTCTATACAGCTGATTCACTCACCCCAGTCGATTCCCCTCACCCTACTGCTCCCCATACGGATCCTCACCGCGATACGCATGCTCCCCTCCCTCATTCGCACTCCTATTCATCCGCCCAGCACTCGTCCTCAACAACCCTTACTCGCATCTACTATAGGACTCGCCCACTTCTCGCTCCCACTCTCCTGATCAAAGACCTTGAACGTCGTCGAATTGATCCCAGCAGGATGCGAGTTGACATAAATATTCTCCCAATGTCCCTGTGGCGCGTGATACACCTCATGCCAGATGCTCAAATGCTTGTGCTCGGAGATAGTCCTATTCCACCAATCCCACGCATCACGATGATACTGGCTATGCGCAAACGCATGCAGACCCTCGGTCGTGCGGAAGTAGCAGACCGCCATAAATTCGGGTTTCGTTTCGCGATCGGAACTATTGAGCCACGAGGTCATGCCCAAGAAGCCGAATTCTTCAGAGTGTTTGTCGAGGTCGATGGCCATGTTGGAGAAGTAGTCGCCGAGTTTATTTGAACCCTGGGGCGAGGAGACCCATGGGGTGGTTACAGCGTGTGCCGATGAGGAGGACTACGACGTCGCTGTTGGAGGGCTTGTTGCCGTAGTGGCCTTCTGAGTCGGGGAACTGGGCGCTGAATTTCGTGGGAATGATGTTGTCCATGTAGGGGTTGTGTTTCCAGCCGACGGTCATGGCATAGGTGTCGAATGCGCGGTATAGCATGAGGAGGATGGCTGGGTAGAGCGCTATGCGACCGACTACGAGGATCAGTAGCCCTTGAGCTATTGCGCCGAGACAGAGCCATGTTGAGGTTGAAAGTCGGTTGCGGATGAAGTGCGCCTGTTGGCCTGGACCGAAGAAGTGATTTCTGGGTTGCTTATCCTGGGATGGAAGCAGCCCTATGAAGTCTTTACCAGATCTTGACATGTTTGATGTGAGCGAATGATGCTCTGTGCAGAAGCTGGGTTATTTGTGTAATTGCTTGCTGTCTTATGTTGTGTTGATGGGATGAAGAAAAGTCTGTTGCGGTGATTTACTTGCACCTTATACATGACCTGCTGCATGCCCTATTTCATATGTCACGATTCCATACTTACGGACGAGATGCAATGTTCTTCCGCGTGAGGTAGAGGAAGGCGGTGCTCAGCCAGTCTGCAGCGATTCCACATTCGGCCTGCAGTGCGAAGCGATCCTGCGGGCGGTTCGGCCGTAAATATGTCATGCCAAGCCAAGCAGCATATCTGTCAGACTGCGAGTATAGAGCGTTGTCGGGGATCAGAAGCATAATTTGATGTCCTATTTTGGACGGTCGGAGCATAAATGCGAGCGACGCGCAAAGGTGACGGCCTTGTAGCCAGAAGTGTGGTCGCACAAGCAGAAATCCGTGAAGGAATTCGCGACCAGGTCTCTGCAACCGCGGGGACTTCGTCATCCATAAGTCTCGAGCAGCCTTTTATGGCTTTTGCCTCTGGGCTATGACATAGCTGATCAATCGATGACTATGGGCACTCTCTTCACGTTGTCTCGGTCGATCTTCTTGCGCCTGAGCTCAGTACGTCGTGCTTCGCGCTACTTCAAGTCAGCTAACGTGCAATATGCCGAGTAGCATAGCTCACGACGTACCTTTGCCAAATGCGCCTCGAGATCACCATGGTGCAGCCTGGCCAGCTTCTCAACGTCCTTCTTCAAGAACATCACCGTTGTACCGCCTTGTTGAATGTAGGCACCATAGTGAATCCTCGGCAAACCATTGGGAAACTGTGCCTCGAGCTTGACAGCCAGAGCTGAGCCATGAGGTCGCTGAGGCAGAAGATGTTCATCTTTGAGGTCGAATTTCTCCCTGGCATCAGTCTTGGTGATCTTGTCTGGCCACTGGACTTTGTCGCAGGCTGCGCAGCTTCGCAGCCCGTTGATGAGGATAGCAGATCGCGAGGAGTTCCTTCCACAGAAGATACAATGCCTCTCTGCCCAAGATAGCAGTCCTGTCCGGCCTCGGAGCATGTTGAAGGTGTGATCTTTCTTCTTTCTGGGGAGGGCTGTGAAGCGCGTTATGTCTTTGTGCTGGACGAGAAAGTGAATCGCCCAGTCATTGGTCTCTGACCGCAGTGTTCTGCAAGTGGCCGCCACGAAATCTAGAGGGTGAGCATGCTCTGTATTGGCGTAGCCTCGAGGTGTGTCGTGCGCCTCAGTCCTGCCGCCAAGCACTTTGTTCGGGTAGTGTCTGACGAAGAGGCAATTGAAGATGATATGTAGCAGCTCAGACGGCAGCTTAGTGATGCGCTCGCTGCCTTTCTCGCGGTTGCTGGTGCTGGCCATGATGTGAGTTTGTCAATTGCCGTGGTGACAGCGTAGTAGATCGAACATCAGCGCTGATGAGAGTCGGTCAGGAGCTCCGCGTCACCAAATCTGCGTGGTATCAAGGCAGTCACGTATGTGTGTCTCGATGTTATTGATGTGAGATGGATGTTGATGGCAGGAACTTCTCACAAGCAGCAAATGCCAGCGACGGCGTTTCTTCGGCAGTCGGCTAAAGCGGACCACAACTCCGGCTAAAGAGCAGCTGCCTTCATCGCAGTCAATGATCAGGTCTATAGCGCATCCGATGTTACTTGCTGGATCTTGTCTCAACTGCTCGTCATGGCTGACACAACAGCAGAATCCAAGATCGTGAAGAGCCGCTGTAAGGCACGGCATCATCCTTGTCCCTGTTGGCTCTGCTGATGCTCAGGAGATAGCCGGATGCGTTGCCTGCAAGAAGAAGCGAATGAAGTGCGATGAGGCTCTACCAAGCTGCAAGAACTGTATACGTCGCAAGATAGAATGTCCCGGCTATGTGAAGCCGCTCAAATGGTCGGGCAAGCACGAGAAGATCAGGGCCAAACCCACCTCTGAGACTGTCCAAGCGCCCGAGGTGACAGCAGCATCGTCTCAAGACCACGGCGTAGTCGACAGCGCCGTCGGACTGCTATCGGCTGTACTGGACAATGCTCGCGAAGATGGTTCTTCTGTTCATGGCCTTGCTCGAGTCGACAGTGCTGGCACGAACGAGCCGAACGTGTACGAGCCTCAGGATGACATTTTGAAATTCGAGGTCAACTCCGGTTACAACCACCTGCCGTCCTTTCCATTCGAACGCCTCGATGGACCCACGGCCGCCTGGATGCTCGAAGATGAACAGGATCCAAGTGTAGTGCCCGGACTGGACGACATCATCGAAGACATGACAGCGGAAGATATGTTCGTCCCGGAAGCCAACCTACCACTAACAACGTGGTCCACTTCATTTGCGGATGACAACGACGAACCTGCGGAACAACTCATTTCACGCTATTTCCAGGCCGCCTGTCGGATAATGAGCTGTTTTGATTCACCCAGCAATCCGTACAGAACCGATATTCCACAGGCCTCGACGATGTTTCCGCATCTCTATCACTGTATGATGAGCATGACTGCTGCACACATGGCGAACTTCTCCGGTGAGATGGCAATGGCGAATCTGAACCACCAGACCAAAGCGGTCAACACTCTTCAGGAAGAGATGGCAAAGCTCGCTGTTCATGACTCGCCTATTACTGGCACATCAGCAGCCAGATACCGAATTCTACTCGGAACTATCATGCTTGGAATGACTTCGGTATGATCTCACCATTTGTCCTGCTACTAACCCGACGTACTAATATGCACAGGCTTGGCATGACCCGTCAGCGTATACACTGTCTCATCTTCAAGGAGCACGGCACTTATTCAAAACGTGGTCTGCGGAGCTCGGGCTGGTGAATGAACATGGGCATGCCGTAATACTTGATCGCGAGCAGTCCTTCATCGTTGGCTCTATGGCATATTGGGAAGCGCTCGCTTCCTTCTTGACGGATCAGCCGCTGGACGTATTGGACTATCTGGAACCTTGCTGCTCCACACCAATGGAGCAGAATATCTATCCTAATAGCTGGACTGGAGTGTCATCACCGATCTTCATTCGACTTGCGCAAGTCGGAATCCTCATGCGGCAGAAGCGAGTACTGCAAAAGGTAGCTTTCATCAAGCGAGGCCATGCAGCTGAGGACCCTAGCATTCTTGAAGACGCAAGAACACTACACACCAAGATCATGGACTGCCATCTGCCGCCTAAAGAAGCAATGGAAGAGACAGGCGACCCCAACACGCCGCTTTCTCACCTGTGTGACGTCGCCAAGGTATACCGCTTCATCGCACTGTTGGAGCTGTATCAGGCCTTTCCCGCGCTGCTCATCGAACTGGGAACTGGAAGTACTTCACAGCGGCGCGCATCATTCGGCTGGGGACGAGAAGGACTCGTATTTGACCTGGCAACCAGCGCGCTGAATATATTGTCAGAACTACCCAAGACTTCGAACGTCTTCACTGTCCTGGCAATCGCCTACATCTCAGCAGGCAGTGCCATACAGCCACCACTTGTTGGACGCAAGCCAGGCTCCAGCGACGCAAGCGCCGATAATGGACTGACAGCTGAACTCGATAGCGTAAGGCAGAGCAAGGCAGTCGTCCGCTGGTGGAGAGATCACGTCCGTGAGCAGATTATCCACATCCACAAACAGTTGGGCTTCGCTTCCATACAACGGGGCGCAAAACTTGTGCAAGAAGTCTGGAATCGATCGGATATACAGTCGGATATGTCGGCGAACGAGCAGATGCCAACGGCAATACATTGGATGGATGTCATGATTGACCAGAGGCTTGAGACGCTCTATGGCTGAGTAGCTTGAAGTTGGCGGGACCGATCTGATGGGATCGAGTTTGCTGCGATCAGACTTTCTCCCAGAGCTTTCGATACTGCCCCAAAAGCTCCATTTCCCACTCACGATTGATCATAGGAGCGCCATACCAATACGATCGAGTTGTACGAGCCTGCTGAACTCGTGTCGTCGATGATCTTCTTCTGCTACGAACTGGACTACGACGGTCCTAGCGACGACAGCGGCATTTCGCCGGTGCTGTACCACGTTCGCATGTTCGCACTCGCCGAAAAGTACAAAGCCTACGGTCTCGGACTGCTAGCTGTGGACAAGTTCCGCAAAGCGGCGAGCATGGAGTCAACCGTCGAGAAAGATCTCGTGGGGGCTATCAGGGAGGCATATGAGACACGGGATGAGGAAGGTCTGCTCGGAAGGGTGATTTTGGATCTTGTCGGGCAGCAGTGGGTGGATGAGCGTGTCTTCGGAGAAGCTATAGAGGTGGAAGAAGTTGAAGGGTTCTGAGCTGGGTGGCTTGGCGCATTGCAGCGACTATGCCTTGTGGCCATTACCATAGAGCTCGAAACCCTGCACACTATCCGTCCTACGCCCATACCTCTCGCCCAAAACTCTCCTCGCCTCCTCAATACAATCAAACTTGAACAGGAAATGATTCGCCCCAGGCCTAGTGAGAACCGGGAAATCCTCCTCGGCCACAAAAGTCCTCAGCACCTTCTGCACCTCATCACTTAATCGATAGTACAAATTCCCCGACATCGAAAGCAGTTGCACAGCACTCGCTCGTGGTCTGCGAAGTTCCTCGTAGAGCTTGAGGCGTTCTGGTACTTCGGTGGGATCGTCGACGCCTTCCAGAAGGGTTCCCAGGACTCCAGCATCCTCGATCGATTGTGCAGCGCCGTTGCCGAGGGTAGGTTGCATTGGGTGGGCTGCATCGCCAAGCAATGTCATCTTGTCCTTAGTCCAGGCGGGAAGAGGCATGCGGTCGGCTACTTTCCAGAGGTACATGTCTTTTTCATCAGCCCTGCGGACAACTTCGTGGAGGCCGTTGTTGAAGCCTTTCAGGCGTTCCAAGGCGATTTCCTTCTTCGTTTGCGTTCGCCATTTCTCCTCATCGGCGGGGAGGTCGGTACTGACTTCATACAGGCCGAAGTTCTGCAACGTGTTTCTGCAGCAGTGTTAACAAGATGGACTTGCGCGGGCTTGTGTCATGCTTACTCTCGGCACGGGTACCTCAACAAGCCCCTTGATGGGTCCGCACCTCTGTAGAATGTGGGCATCTTCTCGGCTTCTGGCATAAGTTGCAGTTCAGGAATCTCCTTGAATTTGTCCGTGGGCAACACAAAGCGGATGTTGCTGAGTCTCGTCAGCTTTGCCGGTTGCTCGTAACCGAGGATGGCGATATGCGCCTTCGATTTTACGCCGTCAGCTGCAACGATGACATCGGCCTTGAGCACCGCACCATCTTGAAGTGTGACCGACCCAGCTTGCGGATTGTAGTTGACCACTGTACATCCTCCCTTGATCACGGCCGGCGGACCAGTGCCCTCAGGTCTGATTGCGTGATCTCTGAGCGCCTCATGAAGGTCCACCCGATGGGCAGCACAAGATGGGGCGCCGTAGTCAGTACTCAATACCTTGCCTTCTGCTGCGCCGACATCCGCAACCAACTCCATTGGGTCGAGATCTGCTCGAGCATAGTTCAAGCCCACCCACGGAGACAGTCTAATTTGCTTGAAGTCGATCTCCAGACTCCGGAGTACGCGTGTAGCATTAGGGAAGACCCCGACGGCGAATCCAACCTCGCTCTTGCTATCGTACTTTTCCAGCACCGTCACTCGGTGTCCTGCGCGACGGAGGGCAACTGCAGCTGCGAGACCACCGATCCCAGCTCCAACGATGATGACCTGGAGGCCCATGTTGGCAATAAGGTGGTAGTAGTCAACAGATATGGGAAGAAGGAGGTGCTGAGTCAAGACAACCAAGTCGAGGAGTCTAGTCGAAGTGGTTCGGAAGTTGATGGAAGTACGACGCTCTTGAACTCGAGCTGAGGTACATGTAGAGTTCGCAAGATCAGATCGCAGTCAGCATGTGGTGTCAGGCGAGTCAGACTATCCTGGCTCTATGGGTGGAATTAGAGTTCTGCAAGGCCGCAATGGGATAGTGCAGGATGGTGTAACATCTGCCAGGGCCATTTCGCATCCTCAGCATCTCGCAAGCGTGCCGAGAAATCCGCCGCTCCGACAGCAAACATATCCTGGTCGTGAGAGGATTTACCCGCACGCTTGCGAGATGCTGAGGATGCGAAATGGCCCTGGCAGATGTTAAGCTGATCTGCCGAAACCCAAGACAGGTCCCTTCACGTAGTCTCCCGCGATCACTCATCTGCATACTCAGTGAATGTGCATTCCAAGTTTCACCTATGTGCCGCCTTGATGCAGATGACAAATGCTCGTCAACTCCCGAATGACTTGTCATAGCCTCGCAAGACCGTCCCGGATCTGTGTTTGTAGTAACTTTGTACCAGGTATCGCAGCTTCGCTCGCACCTCGTATCGCGCCCTTTCAGGAAACCATCGTCATTGCAGCTGACAACAACGACCACCAGAACCTCCCCATCCGGCACTTCCGTGGCGCGGAATGCCCACCTCTCATGCAATGGGTACACTTGAGCTCGCCCCCGCAGTGATATCCATTCGGGGTGATCTTAGTGAGTACAAGGTCAACGATTTTGGGCATTATTCGGAGAGAATGAAAGGCTGTCCGTGGAGTCTCACAGCGATGGGATACCAGACATCGTTCTTAGAATGCCCCAGGTGTATGATGGTCACGACCCTCAGGATGGAAGTGGCGTGCCAGCTCGACTATCTGGTGTCGCTCCGTCAAGTGGTCGCTTCTTCTTTTTCTTCTTCTTGGGCACCACCACTGGATTCTGGCCGTAGTTGCTCATGGTAAGATGACTCCCACAAGTGAGGCATGTGCCATCGTGCAAAGGTTCGCAGAATATGCTCAAGCAAATTGAGCAGACGTAGCCCGTGTCGACGACCTTGCGATGACAGAAGCAGGCTGCTCGAAAGTCGACTCCTTCACCTTCGCCAGGCATAATCAAGTGGGCTCGTGCAGTCTGATCTGGTAGATAGGCAAACATCAGATACTGCAGAAACCCGGCTCGAGTCTTGTCATCGAGCGCGACATAGACCCCGCCCGTAGCATCTGCTGCCTGCTGGAGGAAAACAGTATCGCCGGCGAGTTTCAAGATGTCGATCGGTACGCTCATACGTTGACACGCAAACATGGCGTTCATGATGCTGATATACTGGTCTGCCAAGTCGCCTGACACAGACAAAATCAGGATCCTTGACCTCAATCCATGATGTTTCTTTTTCCTGCCGTCGGCAGTCAAGTCGGTGCCACCTGCGACAGAGGACGGGTCAGAGTAATTGAATTGAGCGCTGGAGTTTGCGGTTGGTAGCGAAGCAGATTGCTTTGATATGTATGTAAGGGCCATCGTCAACGCCCCGGCTAGCATCGTGCTTGGTGCAGAGAGCGAAGTGGGAGATGTTCTGTTCATCATCTCCCGCAGATTGCTGGTCAAGGCATGCTCTATATGCGCAAAGGGTCTGTACTTGTTGGCATCGTCTGGTGGCTGGACTGGGCCTCCGCTGCCGATCAAGTCATCATTGCCCGTGTCGACATTGCCAGTGGCGGCTGTTGGGTGTTGCTTCACTCTCGCTGGGGCGGGATACAAGAACTCAGCGCGCTCCGCGTGGCTGGCGAGCACTGCGACCTTGTTCCCGTGGTTGATGGCGAGATGTGCATTGATGAAGACCAGCAGATTCGCGACTGCCTTTGACAATGACAATGATGTCTCGTGTAATGCCCAGGCATGCGGATTGGTGTCAAGGATGATGGTCAGTAGTGATGGCGGCTCTGTTTCGTCGTGTTTGTCGCTTCGCTCTGTGGCGTCGACGGCGTTCATGATGGCGACTGTGGTATCAGGTGGTCGTGGTCATGCCGTGACAGTTGTTGTTGGTGATGTTGTTGTTGATGCTTGTGAGAATGAATCTCGGCCACCATCTCTTCTGACCACTGAAGTGCAGTGCCGGATGTCGTGGCCGGCCAAGCCCGAGAGGAGAATCAGATGCTTGGGACCGTCTTCACTTCTTCTCCTGTCTCCATTCCCTCCTCCATACTACTCACTGGAAGCGGTAGCGCTATCATCACGAGCGCCGATGCATCAGGCATCTCTCCTACACACATTGGTGATCTACCCTGATGCGCGCTTGCCGCCTCGGGCGTCATCGCACCGACAACAGGGCCGACGGGCCTCGACTCCCCGCACGAGCAGCGGCCCAAACGATGGGGAGTTCGAGCTGATCGGTACTACGCGCAACCTCACAGGCAGCAGCTTGATGCCTTTGTGCTTTGACATGTGAGTCGCCGCCGCAGACTCTGCTCTTTCTTCCTGCGCCAAGCCGTTGTGTCGGCATTGCTTGATTGGGCCACATTCCGCAACACCTACTTCATCACGTTCCCTTCTTCACTCTCTTTTGTTTCCTGATCTCTACGTGACACAAACACTGAAACAACACATTGTCACCACAGGCCCAGGTCAGAAGGTCGACTGCAATGGCAACAACACTCCAGAATGGCACCTCATCCACGGCCGTCATGGAGCCTGTCCAACTGCAGCCACTCTCACTGAAGCAGGAAACATCATCATCGAAACAGCCATCTGTAGGCGGCCGCAGTCTACGTTCGATCAAGACGGACGACGGCAGCGATGATCGCAACGAATCGCTTCCATCGCCAACGACAGCCAGCCAGCCACAGGAGACTTGGAGAAATCCCAAAGGCAACATCTACAAGGTGTCGGCAACCTTCTGGGCCTTTATCGTAATGGGCATGAACGACGCAACCTATGGAGCCATCATCCCGTACCTCCAGACTTACTACAACTTGCGATACGCCATCGTCTCACTGGTCTTCCTGTCGCCCTTTGTCGGCTACACTGCGAGTGCACTTTTGAACAACGCGATCCATCTTCGGTTTGGCCAGCGTGGAGTGGCCTTTCTTGGACCTCTTTGCCATCTGTTCGCCTACGTGATCAACTGTGTTCATCCACCATTTCCCGTCCTTGTCGTATCTTTTATCCTCGCTGGCTTCGGAAACGGACTTTTAGACGCTGGCTGGAACGCCTGGATTGGTGCCATGGCAAATGCAAACGAAATGCTCGGGCTTCTTCATGCGACCTACGGACTCGGTGCAACTATTGCTCCTTTGATCGCCACGAGCATGATCACCAAAGCCAACCTCCCGTGGTTCAACTGGTACTACTGTATGGTTGGCTTCGCTGCCCTTGAGCTCGTATGGTCAGTGCACGCATTCTGGCCTGAGACTGGTGTAAAGTTCCGAGAGTCGAACGGCAGAACATCCGATGCCAAGGGCTCACGATTGAGAGAAGCACTGCTTCAGAGGCCAGCCGCTCGTGTCACTTGGCTTTGCGCACTCTTCCTGCTTGGCTACGTTGGTATCGAAGTTGCCTTGGGAGGATGGATAGTCGAATTCATGATACAAGTCAGGCACGCTGCTCCATTTCCCAGTGGCATGTCAGCTACAGGATACTGGTTAGGCATGACTGTCGGCCGGGTAGTACTGGGCTTTGTCACACCGAGAATCGGCGAGAAACTGGCCATCATGATTTACATTCCAATCTCGATGGGTCTGGAGCTGGTCTTTTGGCTTGTACCTCAATTCTACGTTTCGACGATCGCAGCAGCCCTCATTGGGTTCTTCCTTGGACCACTTTTCCCAGCGGTCGTGGTTGCGTGCACTAAACTTCTGCCGAAGCACCTCCACGTGTCGAGCATCGGCTTCGCAGCAGCATTCGGAGGCAGTGGCGGTGCAATCTTGCCATATGCAGTCGGCGCCATCGCGCAAGCAAAGGGTGTCGGTGTTCTGCAGCCAATTGTACTTGCATTGATGGCTGTGATACTGATGCTATGGTTCGGCCTGCCACGCATGAACAAGAAGAAGGAGTAGACAGCTCCTCATGACAGTAATACTACCACCACGGCAAAAGTTAAGAGTGCGTGCAATGAACCACTGCTTGGCATCACAACACACAAGTTTCGTCTCATCAAATCATGGTATGCAGATCGTCGCGCCAAGACAGTGAGGATCCGAAAGCCGCTTGTCACTGTGGCTGGTCGTCCAAAGAAGTGCAAAGGATCAAAACTCAAATTGGAGACGGCACAGCACCTGCACAAGAGTGTTTACGCTGCGCTGTAGCACCTTCCTCCAGGCCTAGCGCAGGATGATCCTGCTTCTGCACCTCGCGGTTGTCGCTCCGCAGATGCAGCATAGTGCGGCGTGGCCGACTTGATCAAAATGCACGTTGCGCCCCTGCACGGCAAAGTGCATGCGGCTCGTCCACCTACTGCATATCCTACAGAAAGTCGGCCAATATGCGGTTCAACCTAAGCACTGCATTTCTCTTAACATCAATATTACCCGACGCTCATGGCTGGCTGTTTGAGCGCGAAGCGGTAATCGTCAAGCCACGAGTACTCCTCCATCACATAGAGCGGCAAGATGCGAGCCCATTTCTCTTGGGACAGCATGGTTCTGCCACGGACAAGCGTCAGACTGGCCATCTTGAAGTCCCTCTATACAATCAGCGATCTTTCTACTTCATGAACATCTCATTGGGTGGCAGCAACGGCCAAGGCATAAGAGTGCAGCTCGACACTGGCAGCAGTGATCTCTGGGTCAACACACAGGAAGGCAGCGAGACTATCTGCAACTCGAATCTCTTCGGTCAGTGCCAGTCTGGAACCTATAATGCCAACAGCTCCTTCTCCTACAGATATGTCAACAGCGACTTCAACATTTCCTACGCCAGTGGTCGGCGTGTGACCGGTGATTATGTGACCGACTACCTGCATATTGGAGAATACTTGGTGATAAACCAGTTTCAGTTCGGCATTGGGTACGACTCCACCATGCAGAATGGGATCCTAGGGATCGGATATCCTGCAAATGAAGCTACAGTCCAGCAAGGCGGTCAGCAGTACCCCAACCTCCCTCAGCGCCTTGTCGACGACGGTCACATCCAAACAATGGCCTACAGCCTATGGCTCAACGACCTACACGCCGCCACGGGATCCATCCTCTTCGGTGGAATCGACACAGCGAAATTCGCCGGCGATCTCGTCACAGTTCCCATCAGACCAGGCTCGCCACGCTTCATCATTGGCCTCAGCGGTGTGGGCCAGAACGGAGACGCCACGTCCATGTCCGGTAACATCAACCTAGATGCCCTCCTCGACTCCGGCTCAACTTATACATACCTCCCCGACGACCTCACCCAAGACATCTACAAAGTCGTCGGCGCCGAACTCGTAAACGTCACAAACTTCCCCGGAGGCCTGAAAGCTGCGGTCATAGACTGCTCCGAAGCTCAAAGCGACCGCGTCTTCAATTTCCAGTTCGCGACCAACAAGGTCTTGAAGGTGGGCATGAACGAGCTGGTGCAGAGGGAGAGCAATATCGAGGATGCTAAATGTGTCTTTGGGATTCTGCCGGTCTCGGATAATGCGGAGGCTATCAGTGTTATTGGGGATACGGTGTTGAGGAGTGCGTATGTGGTGTATGATTTGCAGAATGATCAGATTAGTCTGGCGCAGACGGTGTTTAATGCTACGGGGGAGAATGTTGTGGAGATCGATGGGAGGGGGGTGTTGAATACGACGGGGATAATGAGTGTACAGGGGGATGTGCCGTCGTCTGCTGTGAGGAGTTCGAGTGTGTCGTTGCTACTGCTTGTTGTCTTACTCACTTGTTGTCTTGGATGGCAACCGGTGCGGTGATGTGGCGCATGTGTTGACAAGGATGCTGAGTTCAGCGCAACTTTATCTACTGCTGGCAAATATCTTCTTCCAACTTCACCTGGCTTCACACATCTCCACTACCTCTTGCTTGACAAGCACAAGTCGATCACCCCGCATCATGGGCCTCGCCGCCAGCAAGCTCCCACTGCCACACGGCGAAGAGTGAGTTACATGAAAGTCATCGCTGCGTGCCTTCACTAACCACCGTTCGCAGGATCTTGCGCTCTGGTGCCTATGCTGATCTCGAGCTGCGCTGCGGATCTCGACACTGGATGGTGCACAAGAACGTCCTCTGTCCTCAATCGGACTGGTTCAAAGCAGCCGGCGATGGTCGTTTCAGGGTATGTCGTTCCATATCGCGAATCCGATCGAGTGGCTGATCCCCAGGACAGGAGACAGAAGAACGTGTCATCATCCTCCACGACGACAACCCGGATGCAGTCGAAGCAATGCTCTCCCACCTCTACACGAAAGACTACAGCGACGCATTCTCCCTCCTCCAAAAGACGGCCTCAAAATCTCGCCCCGCGACCTTCAACGTCCGTGTCTTTGCTCTCGGCGAGAAGTAATTCATCCCCGGCCTGGCTGATCTGGCCGCGAAGAAGTTTGAGCTTCGCATCAAGCAAGTCAGCGGCACAGATCTCCTCGAAGCGACGGCAGAAGCATACGCAACCACTTATGATCTTTCCCGCAAGCTGAGAGACATCATCAGCACCTCACTCGTCGACAACGTCGACAAACTCTTCTCAGACTCCACTGGACGGAAAGCGTTCTGCAAGATCGCGGAGGCGCAGCCAACGTTCGCAGCAGATATTGGGAAGGTGCTTCACAAGCGAGCTCGTGTCTTGAGACACCTTGAGCGCAAAGTCATCGCATGCCCAATGTGCCACAAGGTCGGCGGTGAGCTGTCCCGAGAGAACAATGGTAGACGCATCATTTGCGTGTGTGGAGGATGTGCGAAGACTTCGCACTTCGACCTGTACAGATGGACCGACTCGATACAGCCCGCGCTTTACGGCTTGTGCAAGTTCACCATCTGGGCATTTGTTTTTGTGTTGGACAATGGGCTCTACATACCTCACCGCATCCGGTCTCCTTTGTTAGTAGTAACTTATTAGGAGCCGTATGCTCCTGTACGTACATGGTACCTCTCTGATTCATCATTTTGCTTGCTTATTGTGGGTGCTGAGGAAAATGTTCTTCTGAACAGTCCGTCCGCTGATGTTTCAGGCAGAAACCGCAGGCTCATATGGTGTGGTTCTTGGGGCAGACTGATCCGTCGTCGTCTGGGAAGATCAACATGAGGAAAGGTATCGATGAAAGCCTCGCGGATAAGAGACACGTAAACGACGGCCACAGAACACAAAGTGGTCGTTCATCTTTGCCGATGTCGAGAACTTGTACGTAAAGGTAAATGCCATCAACGTAGCAATGCTCCCAGGTATCTGGTCGGTCACTACGTACTAGGATCCAAAACCAACTTCCCACTCGTCCTCCGCCCCTCCAAATCCCCATGTGCTCTCGCCACCTGGCTTAACGGATACGTCTCATGAATCCTCACATCCAACTTATCCTTAAGCACAAAGTCAAACAACTCCTTCGTGTACCCCTCAAACTCGTCACTCGTAACAAGATACCCAAACAACGTCGGCCTCATCAACCTCGCGTTCTTCGGACTCAACTTCGCAATCGTAACCGGCGGCACAGCACCTGACGCATTCCCGAAAGAAATCATTGACCCCTTCCTCGCGAGGCAGCTGAGGGAGAGGTCGAAGGTATCTTTGCCTACGCCATCGAAGACGGCCGCGACGCCGGCGCCGCCGGTGAGTTCGTCGACTTTCGTCTTGACGTCTTCCTCGCTGTAGTTGATCATATACGTAGCTCCCGCCTTCTTCGCCGTCTCCACCTTCTCTTTCGTCGACGCAGTCCCGATAATATTCGCACCAATGCTCCTCAACAACTGACACAGCCACAACCCTGTACCGCCCGCGGCGGCATGTACCAGAATCCAGTCCCCCTTGTTCACATGATACGCCTCTCTTACCAGCGTCAACGCCGTGAGACCCTGCAGTAAGGACGCTGCGCCGATCTTCGGGTCCATGTTGCTGGGGACCTTGACAGTCTTCGCGGCAGGTGCGGCGGTGTACTCGGCATATGCGGATTCGGCCATCCAGACGACTTTGTCGCCTTCTTTGAGGCCTTGTGTTTCGCCGGAGCCGACTTGGACGATGGTGCCTTCGGCTTCGCGGCCGAGCATGTAGGGGAATTGGGGAGCTGGGTAGAGGCCTGTGCGGAAGTATCTATGGTGGCAGAAAATGTCAGTTGGGGCCATGCGAAGTTGCAGGTCAGACCTGGTCTTACGTGTCGATGAAGTTCACGCCAATGTAGTCGTTCTTGACGAGGACCTGGCCGTCTTTTGGTTGAGGCACGGGTAGGTCCGTCTTGTACTGGAGGACCTCTGTGCCGCCATGCTTCTCAATGATCACACCCTTCATGGTGCTTGGTATGGACGCCATGGCTCGTGTTTGGAGTGGTTTGGAAATGTGGGAGGAGATCGCAGCCGCTCTACGTGTTGGTGTGGAGGCCAGAGTTCTGGTGAAAGCAGTGCGCAGGAACATGAAAGAAAGATGAAGGAGGTTTGTGACAAGAGAAGACGGTGATGCTTGACCAACAAATGTTTCGTGTTTGTAAGCTCTTCGTGGGCCATTGGAAGCTCCTGCCCTTGACGCGATGCGCCTTGCCCCGCCTTGAGCTTGAGCCGAAATCGGTTGGCGGCTTCAACTCCGCCGGGTACTGCACTGGACAGCTTTTTGCAGTGAGCTGATCTACTACCTTCCGCAGCACGCGAAGCTGCCGCTATGACAAGTTCTCGGAATGTGCAGTAGCGAGCTTTGTCACCCTGCGATCAGCTGTTCCAATTCAGGTAGGCCGGACCGATGCGGTTGTCAACATCACAATCAATCTGGTGTGTTCTGCTCCTCCTCGTCCTCACGACGAACCATCTCCTTACCCTTCACGCCCTTCTTCGCGTTTTGACGTTGCATCCAAGCCTTCGGCGGTCCTGGTTCCTTCCAGTCTCGAATACGGTCGTTGAGCGTCCAGGTATAGAAGCTTGGGTAGGCGTGCTTGTAATGGTCGACGAACTCGATGCCATTGCTGAGCGTCTTCACCAAAGCTTCGATCTTGAGGCCTGGATAGCAGAAGCAAAGAGTGGCTTCGTCCACAAGGAGCTGGTGCTGGCTGCCGATCTTGGCCTTTTGCTGCTTGGTGACATGAGCTGGTAGGTCTTTGGGACCAGCACCTGGCATTTCCCACTGAACGCAGTGCAGCTTGCCCAGTGGCCTCGCAGTAGTGTTCTTGAGTCTGTCGTAGAGCTCCTTGCCTTCTCCGCTGGACATCTCGACGCTGACTATTTCGAGGCCTATCTCATCCTCGGAGGTGATTTCCAGCAGCTTGCCTTGCTGTGTGGCAGTCGCGTAGGCTGCGACTTGCTCGGATGTGCCCCAGGCCATTATGGCTGCGCTCAAGATCTTTGTGGCGTCCGCGACAGAGATGCCTTTGAAGTCGTCCGGATGCAACCACTCTGCGTTGGGGTCGACTGGTCGCATTTCCTTGTAGTAGCCGTCGTAGAGAGTTGAGCAGGCAATATTGAACTGGCCGGGCAGGAGATTGTCAACCTCCGCCAGCTTGATGAGCTCTTCGCCAGCTAGAACGCAGATGTCGCGAGCCTTCATGACCCGTTCTTCGTATTCTGGGCATACGTCGTGATAGATGAGGTAGTTGTAGAAATTGACCATGATGTTTGTTGTCTCGTCAACCGCCTTCTGATCCTTCCAGTTGTAGGCTGCCATGAACTCTATCGACAGGTAGGATTTGGCTACAGCCTCAAAGTCGACGACCCAGGTCGCACCGCCTTCTTGATCTTCGTAGATTCCATCAAGAACGGCCTCCGATACAGCGTATCGTGCTTTCATAGCCTCAATCTGATCCTTGTCGTAATCCTCGAGATCAGTCTTGCTGAGACCACCTGTGAACATGGCTTGCCCTCCGGCGAAGCCGCCGAACATGATGAAGGACCCGAAGATCTTGGCAGTGTTCTGGTGCATCTTGCGCTTCGAGGTGTAACGAGTGACAGCGTGCTGGATGCGCTCTGTGAAGGCTTCTTCCGGATCGAACAGTCTGCGCTCTGTTTCGTGATCGGCGGGAGTGATAGGACCCTCGACAAAGTCCTTCTCGAACCCAGTGGGCTTGAACATTGCCTTCGTCATCCATGGCTTCTCGACCATCTGCGCATTTCGCTCCAGACTCGGATTAACCTTTGGTACGACCACCACGCTTTTCTGCAATGGCTGCTTCCGACGAATGAGCTTATTCTTCCAGACCACGAAGGTATCGTTTGGCAGAGAGAGTGCAGCCTTGACGCGCGCCGCTGGCTTGTATTGCTTCATCTTCCTGAAGCCCATGATGGTGCTGAGCGATACCCAGCCATCGCCATACTCGCCTGCCTTGCTGAGCAAGTGAGCATCGTGAGGTAGGTTCTCATCGCTGAAGTAGAACTCGACCTGGCGAATGATCTCGTCCCTTTGCTCGTGAGGTTGTATCGCGAGGGGTTCGCTTTCGATGGTCCAGTTGGGGACGTTGTTGGCTGGTTCTGGTACTGTCTGATTTGTGGGGGTGCCATTGTTGGAAGTTCCGTTCGTCTGTGCTGGGTTACTGTCATTCTCGGCTGGATTGGTGTTCTCGGAGACTGTCTCGGAAGCTGCCTCGGGAGCTGGTGTGGGCGGTGCTAGGTCGGTGGTGTCAGTGAGTGATGCCGGAGATGGCATTGTGTCTGCAGTGTCGTTAGTCATGTCTGTGTTGTTAGTGCCACGAGTGTGGTGGTAATTGTATTCGCAGTGGTGGTCTGCGTGAGCAAAGTGGTGGTTGTATTGGTTCAAGCTGCCATCAGCTCAGGATGTTTGTTCTCTAGAAGAGGAGACGGCTCAAGTGAGAAAGAGCAGCTTGAGGATGCATGTGCAACGCGCTAGGGACGCGAACGCACGTGCCGTAACACTCGACCGTCCAGTGTCCCTTTGCTCCTTCTCCATCAACCTCCACCGAACATGCCGACTGCCATCGGACTGTCACAAGTACATGTATTTTGAAGGTCCATCATACCGTACCATTCAATAGCAAACATGTCTCACGTACGGGGCCACAGATTGCGTGGACTATGGAACGTCAGTTCGAAGTTGTGGCTGACACCATTGGACGAATACCGAACGAGCCTATGAGTATGCTCGGAAACCACAACCCACCGCCTTGCATACGTAGTCAAGAGCCACCGTGCAGCACCATGAGTGCGGTAGGTACGATGGGCGTCGTTGCGTATATAAAGCTCTTCTGGAGTTCCCACTCACAACATACCCAGTAAGTACCATCATGAGGTTCGTTCTGTTTGCCTTGCTATGCCAGCTGGCATCCGCTCTACCAAACCAGGACAGCAATCCCATCGTCAAGACGTCCGTCGGCACGTATACCGGCATCGTCAACAGCTCAGCACCTCACGTTCGAGAGTTTCTAGGCATACGCTATGCCTACCCTCCTGTTGAAGACCTGCGATTCGCGGCACCACAAAAGCTAGACGCCACGAGCAATGACACCTTCGACGCAACACATTATGCCCCATCATGTCCGCAGCCCAGAACCACGACACCCTTCATCGGCAATCAAGTCCTGCCAGAGATCACTATCAACGGACCAATATCCGACGACTGCCTGGCTCTCAACGTCTTCACGCCAGTTGGAGCGAAGAATTTGCCGGTACTCGTGTTCCTGCCTGGAGGAGGCTTCAAGACTGGCGGTACGAATGTCGACTATCAGTGGCCAGGCCATTGGGTCGAGCGAACGCAAGGGCACATTGTCGTTTCCATCAACTACAGGCTCAACATCTTCGGTTTCCCAAACGCTGCTGGTCTGACTGAGCAGAATGTCGGAATCCTTGATCAGCGTGCTGGCCTGGAGTGGGTGCGAGATAACATACATGCCTTCGG
Source organism: Fulvia fulva (assembly GCF_020509005.1). NCBI lineage: Eukaryota > Fungi > Ascomycota > Dothideomycetes > Mycosphaerellales > Mycosphaerellaceae > Fulvia > Fulvia fulva. The sequence continues at coordinate 3,577,412 of NC_063019.1, forward strand.
TGGTGATCGTAAGTCCACCGTATACTCCATCTTTCAAGACTCCCACTGATCGACCTCCAGCCTCAAAGATCACCCTCATGGGCCAATCCGCCGGCGCCGCCTCAGCAGACGCTCACAACTTCGCTTACTGGCAAGACCCCATCTACACCGGCTTCTTCGGCATGTCAGGCACAGTCTTCATCGGCGCTCTACCAAACGATGTCGAACACACGAACTTCTCCTTCGTCGCCGAAAATGCAGGCTGCAATATTTCCGTGCCCGAGGCACAGCTGGCATGTATGCGCCTTATTCCTCACACGAGAATCACAGACTTCACACAGTCCTACTCTGAAGGAGCAGCTTCAGCTGGTCCACTCAGTTTCCTCCCTGTGCCGGACGAGAAGGTCATGTTTTCAAACTACACTGAGAGGTATGCACTTGGCAAAGTGTCAGATCGACCAGCTACATTCTCCACCTGCGAGAATGAAGGAGCTTCGCAAGTGGCCTATAACGTCGCTGGAAGCGATCAGGCCTTAGCTGAGCAAGTCACACTCGACATGTTCCAATGTCCAGCAGTACTTTCCACGAACCTCCGTTCTGCATTCAACCTCACCACGTACCGCTACCTTTACTCCGGCAACTTCAGTAACGTCAGTACGTTACCATGGCTCGGTGCTTACCATGGTTCGGACGTGCCAATGCTATTCGGCACGCACCAGGACCACGCCAATGGACAAGGACCGTCTACGGAGCTGGAGTATGAGACGAGTGAGAAGATGCGGGACTTTTTGATGGCGTTCATGCGAGATCCTCATGTCGGTCTGGAGGCTGAAGGCTGGCAGTCAGAGATGTTGAGGTTTGGAGCGGATGGGACTGCTGTGCAGCAGATCCCGACCGAATTTGTGGATCAGTCCTGTGCCTGATATGAGCTCAAAGCTGCTTTTGCATTTCGCTCGCTGGCTTGAAACGCTCAAAACTCGCAAAGAAGAAGTAGTAGTATTTACAAAGAAGTCCCCGTCTGCGCAACTTGGCGCGTGTGTGGCTGTACCATATGTCCTGGCTCTGTGTATGCCCAAAAATCCAAGCCTTATCATCTCAATCATGAAAACTCGCAACAAGCTGTCGAGAGAGCTTCCAGCCCCTCAGAACTCCCCCCCTTAATCGAGATCACACCCACAAGTTGCAGTCGTCCACCCAGTGAGTCGGTTGGCGACGTTCGACGCGTAGCAGTGCGTCGCCACCCCACCGGCGAGGTCACCGTCTGAGGCAACGGAGCCGGAGTTGTAGATGCGCGCCGCTTTGTAGTACTTTGAAACGTCGTCGCAGCCTGCTTTTTGGAGGGCGTAGACTAGTGACATGTCGCCGGGGTTGCTGCCGTTGGTGCCTTGGGAGATCATTTGGGTGATCGAGTCTGCTGGACACGGACTCTGCCCCTGCGGCGCCGTAGCAGTGCCCGGATTGCACGTCGCCGTCCCCTTAAAACTCTGCATCAACCCAGGGTTGCTGACACTATACGTCGTCGTCGGCGCGCGCACACATCCATTACTCTCCTGCATCACGATCGCGAGGACGAAGCGCTCATCAACCCCACTCGAGGCCGCGACGGATTGGATGGCGGATTTGAGGTTGGCGTTCTCCTCGTCGGAGTTGTTGGGTACGCCCCATTGTGTGCAGGATTTGGCCATGATGTCGAGGTTCGACGTCCAGGCGGCGTCGAAGGAGATCCAGGTTGATTCGGAGGGCCAGCCGGAGGAGGCTTCGCCGGTGCCGGTGTACATTTTGTAGATGTTGCCGAGGCCGGTGGAGCCGGAGGAGGAGGAGGAGGTGCTGGAGTAGGTGGGTGCTGAGGGGGAGGCTGAGGCCACGGGGGCGGCGTAGGTGGTGGAGGAGATGGATGTGGTGGTTGGAGCGCTGTAGATTGACGCTTCCATGGTCTTGGATGTGGCCACAGGTGCCTGTGCGGTTGAGGAAGAAGAGGGAGCAGTGTATGCGGGAGCTTCGGGACTGGCTGGAGACTCAGCAGGACTGCTGTATGCCGGAGGTGCCACGCCATAAGTCTGTGGGTGATGACCCTTATCCGTGATGGCAGATGCCTTCGTCACAAGGGTAGTAGCAGGTGCCGAGTAGACGTTCGGCACATCCAAGGAGAGCGTCGGCCACGCGACCTTGCTCATCTGCTCAGACATCGAGAAAGCCACTGGCTCTACGTAAGCGGGAGCGGTGGGCGCAGTGCTGTTAGCAGGTGCGGTCTCGCTCGCGTCTCCGTTGCATGCGCCGAATTGGCATCCCGCGCCACAGTAGTCGCTGTCTGTGCCGCAGTAGCCCCATTGCGAGCAGCAGTATCCAGTACCGCATGTGAAGCCAGTGCTGCCGCCGCATGTGCCGAAGTTCCAGTCGATGTGGTCTCGTCCAGCGAGGGTCACATCGTGCTTCTTGGCGTGGAGGTGCTGGTGGCTATGGCCATGTGGGACTGCGGTAGTCAATGCGGCAGCCAGGCCGAGGATGGTGAGCGCGTGCATCTTGATGAATATCGTGAGTGGTAGTGGGCTGTGCTGTTGGTGTGGCTGTTGGGTTGTTGTGGTAGTGATTCTGTTGTTGAGTTGTCGGCGCGGTATCTGGCTGGCAGATTCTACGTCTTGTTCTTCTTCTTCTTCTTCTTCAATGAGTGTGGTGACAGATCTCAGATCTGTCTGTTAATGAGTGACTGGTCGACTAGCGACTTGTAACGAGAGACAATGAGCACAAAAGGCACGAGACAGCGAGCAGCAGTTGTAGCGACGAGGTGCAAGAGGTTACGAGAAGGAGAAATACTACCTATAAGGTGGGCCCCTCACAGCCGCAACGGTCGACCCGCAAAAGCACATGCACACAAACGCTCAAGTGGACGGATCACATATGCACAAAAGCGCCGTCTAGAGCTCCTCGCATAGCTGAGAACTCGGTTATAGGGGCAGAATGGTGAAAGCTTGTCCCTGGCACACGAGCTCCTCCTGCTGTGGGATCTGTCCAAAGGGCCACAAAATACGACCTTACACTTGTTACTGAGATGTCAGGGGAGAATAGGTGCGGTGGTCTTCAGCCAATCAAAGTGCAGGACTCGTGCCCATCATCGTGCATGTGGTGATCGGCCTGGTCCGCCGCAGCCAGAGAAGCTTTCAGTCGCAGATCTAACTGTTGTCGGCAAAGTCCCCGTGGGCTCAGTACCAATGGGAGCGAGTTCTGTGGTGGGGAAGGGAGGATACACCTGAGTTTCAGTGGGTCAGCCTTCTGTTTCACAGCGGAAATGTGTAACCAATGGCTGCGGTGCCTTCGCGCTGTGTTCGTAAAGCAGCAGGATCAAGAATTGCTCCGCGTCTTGATGTCGTGGTTGCTCAAAGCATGGCCAGAACGTACCTTGTGCCTCCTTCTCCTTTGCGAGGTCGTAGAGGAAGAAGTCGATCAGAACGGCATTGACGTTGGCATCGGGGTGTGCTTTGAGGATCTCGCGTTTGATCAACTCAACTGCCCAGATGCTGCAGCCACTGTTTGAATACGATCGTCAGTACATGCATGATTGTTCCTGGGTTTCGGAACACGCCTAATGATGGGAAAACAAGCTCACCGGAGTTGCACTTCCCAGGAGTGTCCAGATTCAATGCGTCCAAAATTCTGGATTCGGTAGCCCAGAGGTGGGCTGTACGTCAGTACTCCAAAGGAGTGCAGGACTTGAGGCACGCGATAGTCTAGAACACGAAGCAGGCGTCAGCTTTGCTCCCAATGCACGATTCCGGACAACAGCCATCGTCAAAAGAGGTGGCCGCCTTTGCAAAAGCTCGAGCATTTGACACGAGCAGCGGCAGAAACATCTTGGCTTCGCTCGCCGTGTTCTTCGAGAAGTGAGAAGCGCGCATGCCGCCTGGGGCTGTTGATGCCAGCAACATTTCTTCACGACTGTCGATATTGCTGCTGCTGCTGCTTTTGGCGCTGTTGTGACCATGTCTGCTGCCCATGGCCCTTGCTCCGGCTGGCTGCATGACTCCGCATGCTGTATCAACTTACCTGCAAACATTGTCAAGTGATCAATATCGTGAAAGTCGCCCAGCCCGGTGCCATTGAGAGCCGCCCACAAGTCTGCTACGAAGATCTGAGCGCGCTTGAGTAGGCGCACTTTGCGGCCATCGAATCTAGTCTCATCTCGAAAAGACGGAAAGTGATGTGCAAGCAAGTTGACCAGCTTTCCAGCCGACTTGTCGGCTTGTTGTATCAGTCGGGCCACTGCATGGTCTGGCCTCTGAGTTCTGGTCCGGGATCCGGATAGCTGCGCGGTGCCACTCTGCGACTGCAACGTAAGGGGACCGTCCGTCACCACGGTTGGCGGCACAGCGTCTTGTGCATCCGATGAAAGAACTTGGTCGCTCGAGTGTTGTTGGTCCAGAGTTGTATTGGATTGCTCACACTGACTTGTCAACTCTAGTAGTGCTTCGCTTGATTCCCTCGAACCAGAAACAATCTCCGGGTGATCATTGGACACAACTTGGCATGATCCGACAGCTTTCGCTGAAGAGTCGCCGACGTGCGACTTGTCCAGGACTGGAGGGCCATCGATGTCGCTGCGCGAGCCTTGTCTATACTCGCTTCCCTCATCAAGCAGTTCGGTCGTCTGCGGTGCAGCTTCTTCCATCTCGTCGTCATCTCCATCACCAGGAAAGTTCTAACAGATCAGTAATATGTCGTTGAGAGCTTGACTCCTGCGTACCTCATGGAGTATCTTGCCAGCCTCTCTTAGACTCGCAATTCGCTCTTCGAGAAGCGTTATCTGCTCTGCAGTTGCGCTACGGAAAACGTTGTGGGCTATTTGATCGGAGAACTCCTGGCTTGTCCAGTACCCAGGTGTCGTGATAGGTATGCCTTCGTCCAACGCTCTGCGAAGACATGCCACGAGGCTGTTGTAGCCAGTCCATCGGGTGCCACGATACTCGACTTGGTAACGTTCTTCACTGCTCAATTCGGACCAGAAGCTTCATATTGGTCAACAAAGAAAGATCGTTCTAGAGACATCACTTCTTGTACGTACGAGTAGTTCAAGAGGTCCATGGTAAAGATGAAGTTGACGATATCATTCTCGCTGAAGCCCTCGCTCGGTCTAGGATGGAGCTCATTCTGCATCCAAGTCTCCGTCGAATAGCTCTTCTGCTGCATACTCTTGTGAATCTCAGCAGCAGCAGCTTTCGTGCCATACATATCGATGGAAACGTCGATGGCATTGTTGTAGATGTACTCGGCATCCTTCAAGACACCTGGGATCTGAGGTCAGCCATGATGGCTATGTTCGAGGCAACGGAGAGACCACGCTCCAGACCACCAGTACGTTGGGAGAGTAGGAGATCATTGCCATTGGTACCTACCAGTATTGCTTGTGATCTCAGTGGACTTCTTCCTGCCAATGCCCAGAGTCTGTCTGAGCAACTCCAGAAGCTCCCGATCGGCCTCGTCGTCGCTCATTCTGGCTGTTCTGTACGTCAAGCCACACAATCACTCCCGATCGCAATGACCCGTTGTTTGTCGAGAAGTGATACCTCATCTTGCCGGTTGATGTGCAAGATGTGTTTCACTTTCCTACACTGACCGCGTTCTGGCAAGGTTCACTCGGGCCGCTACGCGACAGCGAGCAGGGATGTTCGGAAGTGGATCGCGCTCAGGGCTGCGTTTGCGTTGCAACCACCAACCAACACCCACTCCTGCAGATCGACGCACACGACTCGACGTTTGATACCACATACCACGCGAACAGCATCATACCCCCTCCATCACCACCGCCGCTACCATATACACCACCGAGCTCATGGTCCTACCACCGCAGCGCATCCACGCAAGCTATCGCGGCTGCTGAGAGGCGCGGCGCGAATCGAGCGCGAATAGCATCACCACTTAGACATCACACATCACCCACCAACGACTGTCACTACAACACCACCACCGCCGCTACGATGCAGCGCCGCGACAGGTCCATCGCGCAATCGCTCGGACTCCCAACCATTAAGAAGGTCAAGGAGAGCAGAGTCTTGCTGGTCGGCGCTGGTGGCATCGGATGTGAGCTGCTGAAGAACCTTGTTTGCTGCGGGTTTGGTACTGGTCTCAAGCTGCCACAGAACCACAATGCTGCACAGCCAGCAGCGGCGGCCACAGAAGGCGAGCAGCCCCCAGCGAAGAAGGCCGAAATCGTGGTAATCGACCTGGACACCATCGATCTGAGCAATCTGAATCGGCAGTTCCTGTTTCGGAAACAACACATCAAGAAGCCCAAGGCAACAGTGGCGAAGGAGACGGCAAGCCAGTTCAACCCCGCCGTGAACATTGATGCGCACCATGCCTCCATTTTCGACTCGCAGTACAACGTGGAGTTCTTCGAAGGTTTCGATCTGGTCTTCAATGCGCTGGACAACCTGGCTGCGCGGCGGCATGTGAACAAGATGTGCCTGGCAGCGGATGTGGCGCTCATAGAGAGTGGCACGACTGGCTTTAATGGTCAGGTCCAGGCTATCAAGAAGGGTATCACTGAGTGCTACGATTGCAATGAGAAGCCGGTCACGAAATCGTTTCCAATCTGCACGATTCGCTCCACTCCATCGCAACCAATACACTGCATAGTCTGGGCCAAATCTTATCTACTACCGGAGCTCTTTGGCACAAGTGAGGAGGATTCGTCGGATATGCAAGTCACCGAGGGTGACAACGCGGAAGAGGTTGCCAAGCTGAAAGAGGAGGCCGAGGCGCTCAAGAACATACGGAGTCTCATGGGCAAGAGCGAGTTTGCACAGGCTATCTTCAACAAAGTGTTCCACGACGACATTGAGCGGTTACGTTCGATGGCTGAGATGTGGCAGACTCGGAAAGCGCCAGATGCGCTGCGGTTTGAATCCGTATGCATAGACACAAACCCAACTGCGCAAGGCGAGGCGATTGCTTCACAGGACCAGAATGTCTGGACACTGCAGGACAATTTGAAGGTCTTCTGCTACGCTGTCAAGACGCTCAGCAAGCGCATTCGGTCGGGCAAGGAGAATGTCATCGAGTTCGACAAGGATGACAAGGACACTCTTGACTTCGTCACGGCTGCGGCAAACCTGCGTTCCCACATCTTCGGCATCGAACTCAACACTGAGTGGGATGTCAAGCAAATGGCTGGCAACATCATCCCCGCTATTGCGACATCGAATGCTCTAACAGCAAGTCTATGTGTGCTTGAAGCATTCAAGATTTTCAAGAGCGAACTTCCAAGCAAAAGGCCAGCTACCAACAATGGCGCACCGAACACCCCTCCACTACTGGGTGGCGCGAAAATGACATTCTTGACATCCAAGAGCACCGATCGGATGATCACGAGCCAGAATCTCGTGGAAGCTAAGCCCGATTGCCCTGTCTGTTCTCCGTTCTACGCCAAGATACACATCAAGCAAGACTCTTCACCGACATTGCAGCAGCTCGTTGATTTACTCAAGAGGCGTCTAGATTACGAAGACTTCTCGATCACAGCTGATGCTGGGATGATCTACGACCCTGATTTGGAGGAGAATCTACCTAAAGCACTGAAAGACTTTGGCATCGATGGCAAGAGCATCGGCTTCCTTACGATCCAGGACGACAGCGACGAACCTAGGGTTGACCTGCAGCTCGCCGTAATTGCCAAGGAGCTTGATAGCGACGAGCTGGTCCTATTGCCACAGTCTATTGAGCTCGGCAAGAAGCCACCTAAGAAGACACTCATCAACGGCGAGAACCTCGTGGAAGCCAAATCTGATCCGGATCCTGCCCTTGAGCCTGGCTCTAGTACCAAGCGCAAGCGGGATGCCGAAGAAATGGTCGAGAGTGCGAAGAAGAAAGCCAAGGCGGATAAGGACGAACCGGTGTATGTTGTCGAAGACGACGGCGCAATACTTCTTGATAATTGAGACGATACCCAGCGGGAGCATAGGCAAGGAGTTCATGGCGTTACATCAACCAAGCTGCAGATCAGGCAGGATAGTGACGCATAGGCACATTTTGCCGTCGTGAAGATGAGTTCTTGCAGGATTCTGCGCATTCTCCGGTGGAGCCCAAGAGGTCAGATTCTTCGGTCGTGACAGGCTTCCGATGAGGCTTTTGCATACAGCACGGAGAAGGAGGGACATATGCAGTGATTGTGTATAGTAGGCGGAAAGCATCGCAGCTGCCTCCGCGACATCGACCGCGAGGCGCCCCCCACAAGAGAGGTGCCCGCGGTGCTCTCGAAGACAGACGGTAACAGCGAACACTGCAAGATAGATCTGGTACCTTCGATGCTGCTCATGGACTCGAGTCCAGACACGCCACTGTACTTCCAGTCCGTCAACGATTGAGACGCTTCACTTTTGCAGTTCAGCCAGCCACTCCTCCGTTCAGAATGGCCAGCTCTCTTGTCGAAAGCCATTGGGTCAGCTGTCCACAGTTGCAGACCCTCTCCTCAATTGCTCCCAGTAAGCTCCCTCGACTCATCATCACATTCTCGCTCGAGCTTGAAGGGAAAACAATGCCTCGCAAAGATCTGACCGGATGCATTGGTCTCTACATCCTCGCTTCCCCTCTGAAAATGTTTTGGTCCCATCACGAATACCTGACCGTGTCGCAGTGACCCCAATCTTCCAAGAGGTTAAATGCACGCCGCAACCATGCGATCGGCAAGTTTCAACATTCATTTGAGCCGCATTGCGCGTACTCGTGTTGCGGCGTAGCCACGTTGGCGGCCAATTCTCCACGTTGGCGATCCCTTTGCACCCACGTGGCACCTTTTGTAAATTGTCGGACCAAGTCTGTGCGGAGGCCCTGTCTAACTTTTGAACGTTGCTCAACAACGACAGAGTCTGACTGGTCCGGTCTGTCGCTGCATGGCTTGCACAGGCAAGTGTGTGAAGGCTGTACAGCTTCAGCCCTTGTTTTGAGGCTGAAAATTGAAAGTAACTTTTGAGGACCAAATTGCAAAGGGATCACTAATAATCCTTAAAAAGAGACAAGCGAAATCACATCACCAACAGCAACAACAACACCACCAACAAGAAGGCAGACTTGTCAAAACGCGGCAGCCATCGTGAACATCATTCGTGCTGGTACGAGCGATCAGCTTCTTGTTTTATGCCACTGGCGTCGAGAGGAGTGCGCTCCGCAAATGCAGCTAAGAAAAGCGAAGCTTCTGCTAATGGGCTTGCTTTATTTAAGCTTCCAACTCTAAGCGGCACAGTGCAGCGAAAGCTCCAACGCTCGACGCCAGTTTCACGCTGGCGTTAACCGATGGAGCGATTGTTCCTGCATTCAATATAAAACACACGGCAGCCCTGATTGTGATTCGCGAAGAAATGGCGGAAAGCAAGCTATCCGACTCAGCTTTGGTAAGATTCGCGTGGCGGGCTAGAATAGTGTGATAGGAGGGGTAGATCTGTAAGATGATGATTTCGCAGGCAAAACCTAAGCAGGTCGTGGTCCTGACAAGGGTATAAGCAATAAAGTCCAGCAGGTCCCGACCTGTGTGGGCTCAGACACCTTCTTCTCACCAACCCTCCTTCAACAATAGAGATCGTTCGACCTCAAGTCAAGATGTACTCACAGCTCCTCGTCTCCGCCCTCGTGGCCTCTGCTGCTGCGACTGCCGTTCCACACAATCAGCCACAACCCAACAAGGGTTACAGCTGGGGCGACAAGAGCCCTGCTGCTCCGACCGGCGCCAATGGCAAGAATCAGCCTTTCAGATTCCCGCTTTCGAACGGCTTCCCAAACATCCAGGTGCCGTCTGACGCCCTCACTGCGATCCAGAAGCAGGCGCACGGTACTCTGCCAAACGGAGCACTCCCAAAGAAAATCAACGACACCAGCGCCACCGTGCTCGAGTTGATTGCCTTCAACGAGATCTTCGAAGTCGCATACTTCACCTCTCTCCTCGGCAACATCACCGACGGCACATTCGACGTTGGCAAGGGTGCCGCCAAGGACATTGTCGTGAACGCCATCACCGCCGTCCAGGCCCAGGAGGAGCTCCACGCTCTCGGCGCCAACGCCATCCTCGCCACCGCTGGCCGCACCCCAATCAAGCCATGCGAGTACAAGTTCCCAACCACCGACTTCGACAGCTCCATCTCCCTCGCCGCCACCTTCACCGACGTCGTCCTCGGCACGCTCCAGGACGCTCTCGAGGCCTTCGGCACTGACGGCGACTCTGAGCTCCTCGCTCTGATCGGTAGTGTCATCGGCCAGGAGGGCGAGCAAGTCGGCTTCTACCGCAACATTGGCAAGAAGATCCCATCGGCCCTCCCATTCCTGACTCGCTCCACCGCGCCGTTCGCCTACTCTGCGCTCAACCAGGTGTTCATCGTCCCAGGCTCATGCCCCAACGCCAACATCATCGACATCCCAATTTACGAGCCTTTGACTGTCGTCACCCCACCTACTGCACCAGAGGACACCACTGTAACTTTCAGCATTGCCAAGAAGGCTGGTGTTGATGTCACCAAGATGAGCATCGTGTACATCAACCAGCAGAACGTGCCAGTGTCTGAGCCAGTCCGCAGCGTTGCAGAGAAAGATGGACAGATTACCTTTTGCGCTGACTTCCCGGGCGAGAAGAACCTCATGAATGGACTGACGATTGCTGGTCTTGCCATGGGTGCTGGTCCTTTTGCGGATGTTGCAGCTGCTACTGCTGCGACCAAGTATGGACCAGGTCTGATTGAGATCAACTAGACTAGACGATGGAATGTATATGAGAATACGACCCGGATGAGTGTAGTGTGTAGTGTAAACTAGACAGCGATTAGTGCTACTGCACCAAAGCGTACAGTATCATGATTGGTGCTCAGGGTCTCGTGTTAGGCCTCAGGCATTGGCATACACCTGTGCAGTCATTCAAGTAGAGGCACTTTCCTCGATTGTGCACCATTCTATGCTGTCCCTTGGCAAGATTGTTCTCGATGAGCCATAAGCACTGCATCTGGAAGCTTGACCGACGCTCTTGCTTCCACACACGCGGCAGATGCTGTCGCCGGGGTCGGAAATGGGCAGTAATCTTTGAATGGAAAGGGCCAGCATCGAGGTGAGAAACCGCCAAGCCTAGTCACGTGCCAATCTATTTCTATTCAAGCTTTCGACAGGGGAAGGCCTCGGGAACATGTGGCACAGCTGCTCGTTCCACCACAACAACAACACAGCCGAAGTCCAGAGCAGCATCTCCATCACCTCCTTCATAAGACAGACACACTGGGCCACGGAACTGACGTTCCATTCTGGCATGAGATACTGTCGCGATCATATGTTTAAGCGTAGCGACCGAGCGCTAGCCACACCGGAGTACGAGCTTGCGAGTACGTAGGTGAGGCGTCAGCGAGGGAGTGAAGCTCTATACCAGCCCTCAACTAGCCTTGGCGCCCGCTCTGATTGGTCAACTTTCAAGTTTTAGGGTCACGTGACCTACCGCACTGTGCCTGTTGGCGAACTCGCAAACATATACTCGTCGCTAACGCCTATGTCGTCGTATAATAAGCACTGTACGTCGGGTAGCGGTAGCGTGGATCGCACGCTACTTTGCAGTCTAGAAGGGTTGGTAGAGAGATCCACTCCGCTACGCTTACCTTTGGAGGTTCACAACCGCCAACAGCACATTTTATTTGGCGCCACCGCCTGACTCCACGGGAACGGTCTTTTGGGTCGACCACGCGAGATGAACGCGATCTTCTTTGGCATACAGTAGTCACCTCGTAGCAGGAGCTTCCATACACAGCCATTCGGACTGGTTTTGGACGCCGGCATGGTCTAAAGAGGGCCCTCCTTCGAGCTCCGCGCCGCAGCATGAATCCACAGCGCTGCTACGTTGCTTCTTCATGGCGGCATCGTACGAGTTCCGTCTGGAAGAGGACTGGAACTGACGATAATGACATGTTGAACCTCTCAAACACACGGGCGACACGAAGGTAAATCTTCCATGTTTGAGACTACTCGTCAAACTAACACGTCTGATCTGGAAAAGTGGACCTCCTTGCAGACCTCTGTCTACACAGCAACGGTAGGCAGTGATATTCCACGGCTCTTTAGCAACATAGTATCTCATCATAGCACGAGATCACCACATCGGTTCCTATCCAGAACATATCTATCACTACACTCGTTCCTCATGACCAAAGACGACTGCGCCAACTGCACGATCTGTCGTTCCAATCATCTCTACGTCCTGGACTGCAACAACGACCTCGTCCGCACACCACCATCAATCGACGCGATGTCTACTAAGAGCGTCGTCAGCGACAGCGATCGCATGCTCCGAAATGTCACGATCTGGATGTGGCTACCAGCCTTCCCATTCCTTCTGGCCCATGGCATCATGACGAACCAGCTGCGCCCAGTGCTCGGCATCATCCCTGTGACATTCTCAGCGATCTCTGGGTTGGTGCATGTCTCTGGACGGGCGAGGTACCGACCTGCGAACATCTTCACCGCAATGTTCCTGTTGGGCATTATGATTCCTGGATGGGTCTTCATGGCCAGTAACAACTGTTGGCACTGCACTGATGAGGTTAATTCAAGCATTGTCGGTACTTATGGTACTGTACCAATGATCATCAACTTGCACGGCTACCCCCTCCCCTCTCATCTGCGATGTTGCTAATATCCCACCAGTCTCCTCCACGCTTTCTTCGTTTTCCGCGAGACGTTCAGGATCAATTGGAGATACTGTCCTCACTGCCACATGGACCTCAACATCAACGTCTACACCCATGAAGACAAGGCCATGTTTCAGGACTCGAGCAATGGCAAAGAGTCTTATGGTCCTGTCACGTTCGTCGATCAGGAGCACGACAATAGCTCTGCGAGCTCCAGCAAGATGACCATTGTCGCTTCTGCTTCGCAGTACAAACAGCCCCGGCCAAGCACCGACGACGAGACTGCCCGGCTGGTCTGAGCTGGCACCATCAGAGGCTATACGCGGACTAGGGTTGCCCATTAGAAGGTTTACGGCAGCCTGGTGCCAGCGACCTGGCTTGATGGCACGGTCTGTGCATACTGGAGGAGAACAGCTGATGGCACTATACGTTACAACGTTGGTGTATAACGACTGACCGATTTCAACATGACTCTAGACTCTTGGTATGATCAAATAGCATCGCTATACGTAAACAAACACGCATTCGATAGCGAAGGATGTCCGAAATTTGGAGCCGAACACGGCTGTCCATGCCTCCGGCCTATCTTGCACCTGCCCTTACACTTCATTATCACATATCTTCTCACTTTGGCGACGGGCAATTGGTATTTGCTTACATCACTGTTTGCAGGATACCGATGATGCATCGGCAATACGGGCAACGCTATATGCCGATTTCGCCTACTCGGACCTGTTACTCAGCCGTGGGCCCTACTTCAGCTCAAGGATTCACGGGTTACAGTGTTGTCCAAATCTGATACTGATTGATGAAAGCCTCCGCCTATCCAGGTTGATGATTAGTTGACTCGTCTTTGGAGTTCCTCGAGGATCCTGGATGCAGCAGTGGACATCACATAACCCGGTCTCACGATACGAGCAAAAGTCACGATCAGCGAACAGAATCTTGCTTAACCGTAACAACTCGTAACATTGGAGCCTATCAGGGGACAGCACCATCGGGCCAGCCACGTACTGACAGAAGTCCACTATAACCGCCATCAATCATGCCCACCCAACCCTTCCACGTCGCCATAGTAGGCGGCGGCCTCGGCGGCATAGCGCTAGGCATTGCCCTCAAAACCCGCAACATCCCCTTCAACCTCTACGAATCACGAGGCTCCTTCACCGAGATAGGAGCAGGCATCAACCTCGGACCCAATGGCTATCGTGCCCTCCGCCTCATAGATCCCTCCCTCGGCGACAAGATCTTCATATTAGCAACCCGGAACCCTGCGCCGCACGAACATCTCTGGATGATCTTCCGCCGTGGCGCAGAGATCAATGGTCACGAGGATGGGGAAGTGTTGCTCGAGCTTACGGCGCCTCCTACGGGGACCATGACGCTGCATCGGCAGGAGTTGCTGGCGGGGTTGGCGGAGACGATGGGGACGGAGAATGCTAAGTTCAATAAGAAATTGGTAGGGTATGAGCAAGATGAGGAGGGGGTTGTGATGAAGTTTGCAGATGGCACGGAAGAGAGGGCGAGTGTGCTTGTGGGGTGTGACGGCGTTCATTCGAGAGTTAGGGCAAGAATGTTTGGGGAAGACAATCCTGTCACGAAAGCTTCTTTCACTGGGTCGGGGGCGTATCGAGCTGTAGTGCCGATGGAGAAGGCGATAGAGGCATGGGGCGAGAGTGCAAGATTTGCGCAGGTTACGTTAGGGCCGGGTGGGTATTTCATCTATTACCCAGTGAACGGAGGCAAATTTGTGAACTGTGGTGCTTGGATCCGGAAGAATGGGACTTGGGATCATGCTGAGTGGGTCGTGCCAAATCAAGGCGAGCAGTTCAAACAAGACCTCAAGGACTGGGGTCCACGCATCCACAGCATGTTAAAGCACTACGATCCGAACCAAGACTTCTGGGCCTGCTTCGAGCACGGACATCAACCAGATCACTTTCACGAAGGTCGGGTGATCCTCATCGGGGATGGAGCCCATGCTATGCCTCCGCACCAAGGGCAAGGTGCATCTCAGGCTGTGGAGGATGCCTATGTTCTGGCTGAAGTGCTTGCTTCCATTGATGATGGTGATCTTTCAAACCGCACTATTGAGGCTGGCTTGAGGGCAGTGAGCGAAACGCGAACGCCACGATCTTCAAAGGTTCATGCGTATAGTTCGCATGCTGGTCTGAATTGGTACTCATTCCATGAAAATAGTCTGAATGCTGCTGAGCAGAAAGAGTGGACGGAAGGTGTAAGGGAGCGCCTGCGGTACATCTGGGATGTCGATCTGGAGAAGCATGCTGAAGATGCAAAGCAGCTTTACCGAATCTTGATAGAGGGGCCTGGGGATCAAGGTGCCGCCGGTGGCAGTCTGTGATGTGTTGAGGAACGGGCTGTGCTGTCCACTGTCATAGATATAACAATGTTTCAGCCAATGCAATGGCCTAAAGTCTAGCCTGCGTCTCTGCTGTCGGACGACCCAAAGCTTTAGCAAAAGTTGCCTCGACATCATGCTCATATATCCACGATGGATCGGCTCGATTCGTCATTCGCTGCCTCAATTCCTCGTCGCTTTCCGCTTTGCCAAGTCTTTCAATCAACTTTGTGTTGTTGGCATGTACTGTCGCCAACACACGATCGGTGTGCGATTTCCTCGTCCGCTCATCGAGCGAAGGCACCCGAAACGAACTCGCCGTCGTCCCGAAGCTTGCGTAGGGCCACGACAGGCGGGTGAGTATAGGGGCTGCCGAGCGTTAATTACATACATTCGGATAGAACGCTAGCATAAACACCTGGTGCACTCGGCTTTCCCGGTCCGCTGAATCGCGAGTTTTCTAAAGAAAATCAGAAAATAAGTATCACGGGCAGTGATCTGTGAGACGAAAGTGTAGGGTTGCCGTAAAACAAGCGTTGTTCGGTAAGGCTACGAAAGAGAAGCGCGAAGCGCGCGAGATATAAAGCGCCAAGGCGCTAGCACGCGGGGATGCGGGTTCCCCGCGGGGAAGAGCCGCGGCGCGACGTTACGGCAGCAGTGAACCGTGACAGTACCCCCCCTTCAGATCGCTGTTCGTCCTCGGACGGCTCTGTCTCTGTAGCAGTGCATCTGCGAAAACCATATCATCCTCCAGTCCACCTTGTTCAGCTTGAGTATCCTCCAAACCCTTAATATCCTCCTTGCTGTCGATCACTGTATCCGTCGGGCGGCCAAGCTGGTACGGCCACACAGAGGCTTGGGGTGTGTTGCGACAAGACACTGACGGCGACTCCTCAGAGAAGTCCGTATGAGTTGAAGCTGTGGCACAGCTGCCTGTGGAAGAGCTATGAAGCCCAGTACTACCAAACAGCGGTGCTTTTATAGTTACCAAGACGTGTGTAGCGACATCCTTGTTCTGAGGCTTATTGTAGAGACTTCCATCCGCTGTTATCCTCATAGAAGCAGGCACACGCGGTTCCATAGCAGCCCTGGCGTGTTGAGTATCCGAGCCTATGTCTGTGGCGTTCGTTTCTACAGAGCTTTATAGGTCAACTGTAGGCGTATCGACGGCGGCTATAGGATGAAACTCCATCGCACTCGCATTAAGTCTTGTCGAGCGGCGTAACGTCCTTGCTTATGGCTCAGACGCCGTTACGGGCGCATTGGTTTGCGGTGTGACTGCCGGTGTGGACGTACTCGCGTTCTCCGTAGGCACCTAGCTAGACTTAGTATAAGATCGTAGTATGCCAGTAACTCGGTCTTCATTAGGTACCTAGTCGTGCGGCGGCTTGAAGTCGGCGGGTATAGACTTCGTCGGAAAGTTATAGTAGAAGTCTATAATAGAGGCGGCTGCTCCTACTAATACTTCTAGTAGCTCCTAGCTCGGCTTGCGGTATCCTTTCTACCTTACTAGGTACTTATACTCGTCTTGCTTCGGTAGTAAGTGTTTTAGTAGTCTTCCCTTTGGCTTAAAATATTTCCTATCGAGTATGTCCTCTACGAAGTACTCTTCGGATGTTTCGCTATCGTCGTCGCGGGTAATCTCGATTAGAGGCAGCGGTACTAGGATCTGTCTAGGTTCGGGGTTATTAGTAGCTAGTTATAGGAGCGAGGCGTAGAAAGTGTCATAGAGATTGCCTAACTAATCGGGTATTATAACGCGGTAAGCATTTTAATACGGGAGTACTACGGTAATCTCGTACGGCCCTACGTTCTTAATATCGAGCTTCTTAGACGGGCGTGTTATTGACTAGTTAGTAGTGTTAATGTAGACTTCGTCGCCGATGTTATAATTCGGAGGTAGCTAGCGATATACGTTCGTAAAATCTACTTATAACGCTTAGGCTAACACAATTTCTTGCCTTAGGTATACGTATATCTAGTTTATACGCTTAGTAAACGTATTCGTAGATTCTATATCGAGTCGTTACTTATAGGGCATAAGCTTTATAGGGATAGTTAGACTAGTATCCGTGAATATTAGGTTACGACCGGTATTAGCGTAGAAGGGTAATACTCTAGTAGTAGCTAATATATAGTTGTTAGTAGTAAACTCGGTAAGTAGTAACTAATCAACCTAATTATCTTAGGCGTAGTTGATATAGGCCCTAAGGTAACGTTCTATAACCTTATTCGTGTTTTTAGACTATCTATCGGATTCTAGGTAAAAGGCCGTCGATAGTCGTTATTAAATACCGAGTAGGGAGCAAACTCGTCTCTAGAACGTAGACGTCTACTAGGAGCCCCGATCCGAGACGATACTCTTAGGAATACTATAACGTACAAAGATGTAGCGGATAAAGATGTATATAATATATAGGGCGTCTATCTATAGTACTAGAATTAGGTGTCTCTCCTTAGTAAGCCTATCCGTAACTATAAGGACGTTCTTATACGTTTGTCTATTAGTTAAGCTCTTACTTAGGGGCAAATCTATAACGAAGTTAATAGCGATATCCTCCTATACTCTAAAGGGTACCGGTAATAGTATAAGGAGGCCCTAATACTACTAATTTGACGGAACCGTTATTCTATATATAATATAATTACGGACGAATCTCTTAATCGTTTATACTATACGTAGCTAGCGGTAGTATCTACTAATCAACTCGAATGTCTTTTTACGGCCGGGATACCTAGCCGCGGGTATATCGTAGAAACGTTTCGTAATTAGAGTACGAAGTTCTACTACGCTAGTAACTTCTAGGACAAATAAGCTATATCCTCCGTAGGCGTTCTTTATATAGATTATACTATCTTCTACTTTAGACGTACAATCGTCGATCTTATACTTACGTAATAGGGGTACTTACTAGTTCTAGGATAGCTATTATATAGTAGCCTAAACGGTCTCTTCGTTATATAGAGCCTTAACTTATATAAGTAAATCCTACTATACTACCTACTACGCTACCTCCCCCTCCCGTAGCTCGCTTGAATTAAGCTTAATATTAAGGCGAGCGGGCGGTAGGATGGCCTAGCTCTAATACTATAGACGTAGATTGCTTAGATCCGACGGTAGATCTTATTACGATCGTCTAGTAAGACTATTAGGCTTTATGCCCTATATACCTAGACGATAGGTGATTTTGAATACGAACTGTACTAGGAACTATACCTAGCGTACCTACCGTCTATTAAGTTGTTTCGTACTTATAAAGTATTCTAGGTTCTTATAATCGGAGTAGATAATAACGGAATTGTTATCTATATCCTTTGTATTCTCGAAATCGGTATCTATATTATCGTCTAAGTTAACGGTAAGCTTAGGTCTCTATTCTTCGAAGGCGAGGACGATAGCTAATAGTTCCTTATTGTAAATCTCGTAGTTATACTCCTATAGTAACATCTTCTTAGATATATATACTACCGGTCTCTAGACGTCTCCGTGTTTCTATAAAATTACTACCGTAGTAGCGAAATCTAAGGCATCTGTTTCGACTATAGTTTCTAACCCTAGTACGAAGTGTACGAGTACCGTGTCCGTTAAGAATGTATCTTTTAATCCTTAGAAGGCTACTTCGTATTCTGTTATCTAAACGAATAGTATTAGCTTACTATTCTTACTAGTCTTTATTGAATTCGTAAGGGGTATATAATTTTAGAGAAGTTCTATATAACCTTCGATAGAAGCTTCTAAACCTAAGGAATGCTTATACATCCTTTAGGTATGTTAGAGTAAGCTAGTTCTTGACTACGTCGACCTTTTCTAGGTCTATACGGATATAGTCGACTCCTATAATAACACTAAGGTACTTCGTCTCTATTTAGTAGAACTCGTATTTGTCGATATCTAATTATAGGCCGGCTTCACGTATACGTTATAGTACTTTACGTACGTATTATATATATTACTCGGGTTAGATAGCTACTACTATATAGTAACCTAGATAAGCTAGTAGACGGTAGATGGGAAAATGGCGACGACGACGGCAGTAGACGACCGAGAGTAAGGGGGAGACGAGTGGAGGACGCTCTGCAAGAAGGCGGAAGAGATGGTAGCGGCAGAAGAAGGGAGGTTTCCGGAGAGAGCACTGAAAGGAGTAATAAGCGAACTGCTCGGGGGACTAAAGGCGCTCAAACGACAAACAAGCACTACGATCAACATGGCAATCGAGGCAGCAACACGAAACGCAAGAAACAACCCTCAAAGAGACCCGAGACAGACCTAGGGCCTAACGACCTGGGCAATAATCGCGAGCCAACCCACCCCCCCTCAAAGCACAGTACTACGAGTCCATATTACGGACCAGAAAGAGAAGGAAGAGATAGGAAAGATGACCGGGAGGGAGATAGTCGAGAAGATCGGAGTAAAGGGAATAGTAGGGGCAAGGGCAGACAACAAAGGGGTCAAGCTGTTTACAGCACACGTACAGGACAAGAAGGCCCTCGAAATAAACAAGGAGTGGACACTGAAGATCGGGAGCACAGCGAAAGTCTCCTATCAACAGTACATAGTAATTGCGTATAGGGTCCCACGAACCTTTGACATACAAAGGGATACACCAAACCTCTAGAGGCAAAACTAGGTAACAGCACTAGGACTACAGATCACAAAGACAGCGTAGGTCAAGAAGAAGATAGAGGAGGGCAAGAGGGCCTCCTCGCTGATCTTATAGGTTGCAACACCAGAGCAAGCGAACAAGGTCTTAGACCAAGGGTTGTACTGGGACTTTAAGAGGCTGGATATAGAAATCTATTAGAGCAACCACAGAATCCTTTAATGTTTCAACTGTCAACAGTACGGACATATTGCCCTAAAGTGTAGCAAAGCCACACCAGTCTGCTCACACTGTGCTGGTGATCACGCGACCTAAGAGTGCCAAAAACGGAAGGAGGACACAAGATGCGCAGTATATAGGAGAAAACACCCGACATGGTCAAACCAATGCCCAGTTAGACTATTAGCCTAGTGGAGAGCGCGGGAAGTAAGGGTAACAACACTAACCAGGTTCCTAGTAGGTGAACAGAAACAACTAGAGAGAACCACCCACCCGAATAAGAGACCCCGGCCACAAGAGGAGCCACAAATAGTGCTAGCAATAGGGAGACCAACGTTCTTGTACAAGGCAGCGTAGAGCAATGGACAAATGAGAATCAACCAAATGATAGGGAGCCAACCCCAAAGGGAAGAACAGGAGGAGGGACGGGAAAACTAATAGCAAGACCAACAGCAAGACTAAACGGACCTAGACACAAACATGTCCTGATGCCTCACACTAACAGACTATCAATCATTCAGTATAATGTGAACAGAAGCAAAGACAAGGTCCAAAGGAGCTTTCTACAAGCCTTAGACCCGGAGGAACACCACATTATAGCAATACAGGAACCATGGATCAACCTATACTCTAGGATTCCATTAACTATGCGAGACCCGAGATACTACGTAGTAATAAACAGAACCGAGGGAGTCCCACGAACTTGTATCTATGTTAAGTAAGAAGGTACTAGCAGAGGACTGGCAGGCCTGGCCGAGAACCGACAGGGATATCACTATAGTGCAGCTCAAAACAACTTAAGGCCAGGTCCTAATCCATAGCGTATACAACCCACCTCTAGAGTCCAGAAGCAGCACACAACTACACACGCTAGGAAGGCTCCCGGAAGCAATAGACCAACAAAACCACAACATCGTGATAGGAGATTTCAACCTCCACTACCTAAAGTAGGGATCGGACTTCACCCTAGCACACCACTTCTTAGTAGGGAGGCTCATTAGTCAGATAGAAACAGCCCAAATGGACTTGATCACGCCAAAGGGAACAGAAACTTGGGCTATAAACAACAGTTCTAGCACGCTAGACCTATGCTTCATGTCCTACGCCTTAACACGACGGGTAGAAAGCTGCACAGTCAATGACCAACTAGAGTCCTCATTAGACCACTATCCAATCCAAACCGACATCCAACTCACAGTTAAGGAGGAGAGGGAACCTGAGAGGAGGCTCTGCTAGAAGCAGGCCGAGTAGACACTAGTATAGCAGCGACTAGAAGGCGAACTAGAACAGGTGAACATTGACAACATACAAACAACGGAGGGGATTGACCAAGCAGTGGAGCAGCTAATAGAAGCTATACAAAGGGCAGCCCAGGCCCATATACCTGAGAAGAGATGGTCGCTATACTAGAAGCTATACTGGACACCAGAGTACACAGCCAAAGTCAAGGAGGCAAGGAGAGCAAGAAGGAGATGGGAGCAACGGCGCACCTAAGCAAACTAGGAAGCCTATAACAACGCGTGTAAAGTAAAGAAGGCGCAGATCAGAAGAGACAAGACGCAGGAGTGGAGGTCAACTATAGGGATGATCACAGAACACCCGGAACAAATCTAGAGACTAGCAGAATGGGCTAGGAAACTAGACGAGGAACGAAACTCCCCGCCCCAGTTTCCCTTAATACAGAACCAAGACGGGGAAACGCAAACCACTCCGATAGGGAAAGCGAAAGCATTCGCAGACCACTTCTTCGGGACTTAGGTAGAGGCAGACCTAAGCAACATCCTAGGAACACGCATTCCTCCGCTAAGGGAGGCTAACTAGCAAGTGTCTGCTATAGAGATCGGAAACATTATTAAGAAACTAAAGGGCAACAAAGCCCTAGGCCTAGACAAGATCCCTAACTGTTACCTAAAAGCTAGTAGTAGCCTCATCACTCCAGTGCTTGCGCCAATCTTTACCCAGTGTATAAAGCAGGGGTATTGCCTAAAGGCTTTTAGGCAATCACTGACTTGCGTCCTAAGGAAACCCTAAAAGGAAGACTATACCAACTTGAAGTCATATAGACCAATTGCGTTGCTGAATATACTAGGGAAGCTCCTAGAGAAGGTCGTAGCTATAAGGCTCACCGGAATAGTAGAAGAACACAACCTCCTCCCGGCAACGTAAATGGGGGGGAGACAAAAGAGATCTACCCTCATAGTAGTCGAACTGATCACAGAGCAAATCAGACACATCTGGCACTATAGCAACAACAAGGTAGCCTCACTGCTTTTACTAGACATATCAGGGGCTTTCGACAACGTGTCCTACGTAAGGCTCCTACACATCCTTAGAATGAAAAGCATCCCAGCCTAGATAGTACACTTTGTGCAGTCATTCCTTAAGGACAGAACAACCCAGATCCTCCTAGGGTCCTTCAAAGCCCCGTAGACCCTAATTGCGAACACGGGCATCCTACAGGGCTCTACACTCTCCCCAATTCTGTTCCTCCTCTTTATGGCCGACCTGACCCTACTCCTAGAAACAGCAAACACCTTAGCATCGGGGTTCGTAGATGACACAAATATCCTAGCGTGGTCGGGGTCTATAGAGGAAAACTGCGCACTCCTAGAGGAGAGACATAGACAATGCGAAAAGTGGGCAAGAGAGTATAGGGCAAAATTCGCACCGGACAAGTACCAACTTATCCATTTTAGCAAGGCAAAGACAAAACACAACTTGGCAGCACTAGTAAAAATCCAGGGGTTCGAGACCTATCCTACAAGGGAACTCAGAGTCCTTGGGATATGGCTAGACCCGAAACTCAGCTAGGGACCACAAGTGAAGAAGGCGTAAGCGAGAGCGGACACTAATAGACAATTAATCGAGAGACTCACTACGTCAACCTGGGGGGCGACCTTCACAAAGGCCCAGACTATGTACAAGGCTATTGTCAAGCCCGCAATGCTATATAGAGCAGCAATTTGGGCAGCGGAAAAACACATCCCGAAGAGAATTGAGGACCCCCTCAACAGAGCGCAGGCAGCCTGCCTAAAGAGAGTACTAGGGGCATACAAGTCAACCCCTCACAGGACAATGGAAATGGAATCAGGTACAGCCCCCATCAGGGAGTACCTCTAGGGCATGAGGTGTCAATACGCAGAGAAGACATCAGCATACCCAGCCTAGGGAACCATCCAAGCAGCTACTCAAAGGATAAGAACCTAGTAGGAGAGGAGGAGAAGACCCAACCGGCCACACATAATCCCACAGAAGGAAGCAGACCTAAAAACATCACAGGAAATCCTAGCAGCCCTTGAACAGAGAGAAGCTCTGAGGGAGCAAGCTAACACAGGGGACAAAGGGAAAAAGAAGCAAAGCCAAGCAGAAAGGATCGTAGGTCACCTATAGGAAACGCGTTAGAACCAAAAACCGGTGAGGCCAGGAGCCCTACTAGCGGCCAGGACCTTCGGGAGGTACAACTACCTTATCTACAAAGACCTGAAGAGGGCGGAAGCAAGCATAGCTATCCAGATTCGCTCTGAGCACATTGGGCTGAGAGCATACTTGCACCAAAGAAGAGTCCTAGGATACGATTCCAAACGTTACCCCTGTGGCTACCTATCCCAAAACCCGGAGCACATGGTGCTGAACTGTGCTAAGTGGGTAAAAGGGAGAAGCCAGTGGAGGGCGAAGGCAAGAGACAGGCAATACCAGGCCATCATCTAGGACAGACAAGATATAAGGAGAGTGACAAGATGGATCCTTAACGAGGACTACCTAGAGCAATTCTCCCTAGCAGTAGAAACGGAAAGGTGGATAGAGAGGAGGGAGAGAGAGAGAAGAGCCGGGGAAACAGAAGGGAGAAAGGGAATCGAGAGGAGGACATCACCAGGGTTACGGGCAAGGTAGTCATAGGGTAACAACCATAACACTAGCGTACCCTGAAGGAAGGAGAACGAAAGGACAACATAGGAAAGAACGATGAGGGCAAAGACGAGGAGGTTTTCATCCGTTAATCGGGTTTCCTACCTACACAAATAGACCTAAATAGCGAGAGACCTACATAGGCCATAGGGCACTAAAACAGGCGAATGAATAATCTATCTATCTATATATATTACTCGAACATGTCGCTAAAGATTAGGATATTATCTAGGTATACTAAATAGAGGTTATCGAGATACTCTCTAAGCGTATCGTTAATATATAATTAGAATGTTCCTAGAGTATTATATCGGCCGAAAGGCATTACTATATACTCGAATTGACTATAGCGAGTACTAAACGTAGTTTTTTATTCGTAGCCCTCCGTAATATAAATACGGTTAAAGGTAGAGATAATATCGAGTTGAGTAAAGTACTTCTTCCTATCTAGGCGGTTTAGTGTTTCTTAGAATAGCGGTATTAGGTATCTACTTTTGACCGTAAGGGCGTTAAGAGCTCTATAGTCAATATAGACCCGTAGACCGCCGCCTAGTTTACGTATAATTAGTACTAGTATAGAAGCCGGGCTCGTACTTCGTTATATCGCTCTAGATTCTAGCTGATTATCGACCTACTTCTTAATTACCTTATCCTTACGAGACGATATTACGTATAGCCGCTTAAAAGGAGGTGACTTGGTTTCGTCTTTAAGGTATATTTTATAGTCTTCGCTAGGGCGGTAAGGTAGGATCTTCAATATATCCTAACGGGTAAAACAGTCCTCGAAATTATATAGTTCCTAGGGTAAGTAGACCTTAGTATCTTAGTCCTTATCTTTACCTTTTATAAATCTATCGAAGTCGCTATTTACTATTATTATATATACTATTAAGGGGTTTGCTAACTACACCTTTCGAAGGTTTATAGCGTAGAGCCTAGTAGGATCGAAGTCTTACCTAGTCGCTACTATTATATAGGCTCGTAATAGATTAGCGTAGTGCTTCTAACTAGGTAGTATAATCTATATTATATAGACTTCCGCTCCTTTCGTACGAGCTAGTTTTACTACGTAGGCCGCGGAGATGTTTACGATATTAATCTCTAGTTCTAGTTCGACAACTCGTTACTTTTGTTTTATCTATCGGTACGGTCGCTTTAACGTCTTAATGCCGTCTACCGGTAACGGTTATCGAGTATATATACGGAAGTTATCCTCTTCGTCCTCGAACGTTATATAGAACTATAGTTAGGGTATGTTAAGATGTAGTATCTTAAAGGGAGTTAACAATCAGGAAGTGATCTAGTAGCCTAAGGTATCTACGATGACTTAGCTTATAGGGAGATACCTTCTCTCCCCTTTAGCTTAGATAGACATCTAACATAATCAATATATTGGTTCCTAATATATTGCTACATACTCGTACTATTAGTTAGTTAAAGATTAATCTCTTACTCTACTCCGCTACTATCTACCCGTACCTATTTAATAGGTTATGAGCCCGGGTTTATATAGGAATAAGAGCAACCTATATTAGTATAGGTTACTTGTATCCCTTACTATTGTAGTAGAAAACATCTAGGAATCAGAAGTCTACCCCGTCTATCCTATTAAGGAGCTTAGTTCGATACTAAGTAATAGGTAACCTAGATAAGGACTCTATACGGCTTACTTAAAGCTAATACCTTAAAGATACTCTATAGGTAGAACTGCATCGAGATACTATTAAGAAGGACTTTAAATAAGTCATTTGAAGCTCTACTAGGAGAGACAGACCTATATCCTAGCCCCGAGACCTTATACCGCTCCTTCTTTACTTTAATCCACACCTACGAACTTTCCTATTCTATACTAGAAGCCTTAGTAGGATCTGAGCCACCACTTTAGAACATATATACCTTGTTTCATTACATCCAATTTATTATAGCCTTATACTAAGAGAAGATAGAGGAGAAGGGAGGAAAAATCCTAATTCTTAGGAGGGACAATTAGAAGAGATAGCTCAACCTTTAGAGATATAAGATAGAGAGCCAATTAGTATTCTTTACAATTGATGACCTAATAGAAGTGTCTTTTAACAACATTAAGGGCAAGACTCTGAAACTCTAAGAAGAGGCTACAACTAAAGAGATCCTTAATACGCTAATATAGACAAGACACAATATAGTATACAACTTCAGTATCCTTAGTAGGATTATAGAAGAAGATGAATTTGAGCTTAAGGGCTTATATAAATCTAGAAGAGCTGCTAAGAAGTAGGTATATCTCTAGAACAAGTATAGCTAGGTGCTACTAACCTATATATATAAGCTTATAAAGCAATTTGTGACCTTTGAGATAAGTAAAGAGTTTACTATTAGATCTGTGAAGATACACCTAGTTTCTCTTAGAAAAAGGATTACTAATATTGACCTAGAGGGTCAGCATTATAGGAAAGCTAATATAAGGATGACCTAGCTCTTAAGCTCACTGCTACCTAACTACTATATAGCTAGGGATACTATTATAGCTTAGCTAAAGATAGATCATAAAAGGACCTTAAAGATCCTTAAAGCTTAAGAAGCTAGGTTAGATCCCTCTAAGGCTAAGTATAGTATAGCAGCCACCTAGGTTAAGCCCTTAGGTCTAGTAAGACCACTCTCCTACCTTCTCTATAAGAAGGATCATCTGATTAAGGACTGCCCTAGTTTACCTAAGGTAAGAAAGGTCCTTAGATCTCATTCCTAACTACCATCTTCCTAGAATATAATATATATTAAGAAGAAGAGAACTCTACCACCTACTTTAAGGAGGACACTAAGAGAGAAGTCCTCTATAGAAGAACTTAAGAAAATAGTAAAGAAACTCAGCTCTAATATACTGTCACTCTAGAAGAACTAGGCCTAGTCTTATACCTCTAAAGTAAAGAAGACTAGAAAAGGTTTTTCCGCCTAAGAGTCACGTGACTTATGTAGCTCATCCCTAGAGACAATGTCTAATAATAATGAGTATAAGAAAGTGGCTTACTCAACTATAGAAGTCTAAGGCAAGTTCCCCTCGTTAGAGTAGTTACTTAACTCCTATACTTCATCCTATATAACTGACTAAAGCTACCTCTTTAGATCTATAACTCCCTTGACAAGGAAGAAATAGATCAAAGTAGGAGGTGGGTTTTTATTAGCCACTTATATTAGGAATGTAGAGATGAGTAGGAGAGCTAGCAGAAAAGTTGTTTTAGAAGATGTCCTGCTTATACCTAAGCTAGGAGTGAACCTGGTTTTATAGAACCAGTTTAGCAAGCAGTTTGGTGTGCAACCTCTATCATTTTCTCTTGTTTCCCCCTCTAGTAAGACTGTTGTCTAGACAAAGCTCCTTAGGGGGGTTCTATTCATTGATGAGATTTCTCCTCTCCTATAAGAACGGGTACATTACTCATTATATACACCACTAATAGAGAATGCCTTTGTGACTACTTAATTAGAGACCGACCTAAAGTAGTAGGAGCTTTAGTATAGAAGATTTGTACACTTTAGGAAGAATTTGCTCTAGAATCTTTATAAGGTAATAGACTTAAAAGAACCTATTCCTATCCCTAAGGATAGCTTTCACTAGTATAGAGTATGTTTAATAGCAAAGATAAAGAAGTACAAAGGTAAAGTTATAGAGAGCAGACCTAAAAGACTTGCCCTTATATCTATTAACATATATAGCCTACTACTAATCTCAAGACTAGGATTTAAATACTAGCTTAAGATTATTAACAACTTCTCTAGGAAGAAGTAGACCTTTCCTCTTAGGAAAAGAGAAGATGCTCTAGTTGCTCTCCAGAACTAGAAGATCAAAGTAGAGAGGAAATTATTAGCGTAGCTAAAAGCAGTAAGACTTGACAATATAAAAGAACTTATTACATTAGTAAAGTAGTAGGAGAAGGATTTAGGGATTAGGCTCAAGCCGACTAAGGCATATAACTCTCTACAGAATAGACTAGTTAAGAGGTCAATACAAACCTTAGAGGACTCTATAGGGGCAATGCTTAAAGAGGCTAAAATGCCGGTTAAAATTTGGCCTAAAGTACTAGAGGCCCAAACTTATATAAGGAATAAACTACTAAATGGCCTAGATTACAACAGGTTCAAGGTTTCACTAGATAAGGCTTTTAATAGTATTAAACCGACCATTAACTATTTGAAAGTTTGGGGATATAAAGCTGTTATCTATATAGACACAAGATCCTAACCTCAATAGGCAAGAAGTAACAAGCTAATAAATAGGGGTAAAGAAGTAGTGTTTATTAGGTATATTAAAAACATAGCTAAAGCCTAGCTCTTTTAGGAACTAGACATAAGAGCTGTTAAACAATACATATATACAGACTTCTTTAAGGACTAGCCTAGAGGTGATATAGGTCTTAATGTTCTAACATTGAATCTACTAAGTAGTATACTAGCTAGGAAGCCCTTAGGAAGGCCGAGGAAGAACGTATCCTTAGGACAATCTACCTACTATTTAGGCGTCTATTAAAGCACCCCCGAAATAGATTAGCTAATTAAGAGCCCTAAAGTTGCTTAGCCGAGAAAGCTGTTTATATAACTTCCCTAACCTCCGGAGAACGTAGGGGAATTTCAAAAAATCGATTAGCTAATTAAGAGAAGCTCCCTAGATCCCTAGGAAATAGACGTTACTAGGTTATAAGTAACGGTCCCTAAATCATCCCTTAGAAAGAGAAAGGCTGACTATGATGTTAAGGGCTATAATATGAAACAGAAAGCCCTAAAATCTATAGTCCCTAAGCCCGAACTAACCACTAAAGTAGGAGAAGCAATAGACCTCTTAGAGAACCTTGCTACTTTTTACTAAGCTTTCTTTGTAGCTATATAATCAGTGGACAGTTCAATACTATAGGATAGCGAATTCCTAGAAGAAGTTAAGGAAATGGCCTTTGTAGTAACTATAGAAGCCATTATATATAAGTAAGAGGTCCTAATTCCAAAATCCTATAAGGATGCTATAAATAATAAGAAATAGGGACATCTTTAGAAGGAAGCAATCTAAAAGGAACTAGATGCTCTATAGAGTAACAACACCTAGGAAAATTCTGTTCTACTAAAAGGAGCAAATCTAGTTACATCAAGATAGGTCTTTAATATTAAGAGAAGCATTAGTAGAGCTATTGAAAAGTTCAAGGCTAGACTAGTTATAAGTGGCTTCTTATAGAAGTTTAGTGTTGACTTTATAGAGACATTTGCACCTATAGTAAGACAGGACACCCTTAGGGTATTTATAGCTATTGTGTATAAGAAGGATCTTTATCTTCACTAAGTAGATATAAACAATACATTTATAGAAAGCACCCTCTATAAAGACATCTTTATGTTACTACTACTAGGAGTTGAGCTTCTACTAAACATAGTGTTCAAAATCCTTCAAAGCTTATATAGACTTAAGCAAGTAGCTAGAGATTAGAATTAACTCTATGTGTCAAAGCTTAGAGAGATTGGATTCACATAGTCAGAAGTGGATCTATACCTACTTATCTATAAGAAGAGGGAGATTATAATCCTTATATATATAGATAACATTCTAATTACTATACTAAAGTTGATAGATGTTCTCTAGTTCAAAAGAGAACTTGGTAAGATCTTCAAGATCAAAGATCTAGGTGAACCTAAAAAGATCCTTAGCATAAGAGTCATAAGGGACAGGAAGAGAGGAATCCTAAAACTTGACTAAGGACACTTTATTAGGGACAGCCTAGCTAAGATAGGAATGAACTATAAGAAGGCAGTACCTATACACTTACCTATAGACAGCTATAAGGCCCTTAAACCTTCAAGCCATATAGATAAGAGGTGTGACAAGGTAGAGTACTAGAGTATTAATAGTACTTAGATGTGGCTAGTAACAATCACAAGGCCAGACATTGCTTTTGCCCTAGGAAGGATAAGCTCATTTATAAGTGACCTATCTACCTACTATATAAAGGCTTCAAAGAAGATCACTAGGTACCTAAGATTATACCCTGATCTAGGACTTCAGTTCTTAAAGTCTAGAAAAGGACACCTTATTAGATACTATAATTCTGATTATATAATAGACAAAGCAGAAAGAGTCTCAATCCTTAGGTATGTCTTCTTCCTCTATAGGGCACCAGTTTCTTAGATAAGTAAGAAGCAAAAGTCTATAGCAACATCTATAATAGAGGCTAAATATATAGCTATAAATATATATACAAAGCAGTCCTAATTCCTAGCTTTACTACTAAGAGAAATAGATTATCTAGAGTTAGTAGGAGACTGTTCCTATCAACTAAGAATTACTAGAAACTAGGAGACTGTATCAAATTTGAGACTAGTCTAATTAAGAGGTGACAATTAAGCTGCCCTCACCCTAGTAAAAGATGTACATGTTTATAACAAGTCGAAGCATATTGACATTGCCTATAACGCTATTAGGAAACTTTAGTAGAGGAGGCTTATTACTATTAAGTATACCCTAACCTCTAAGATAGTTATAGACGGGTTTATAAAACCAAAGACTAGTCTACACTTCTAGAGGTTTATAAGCTAGCTAAACCTATTATAAAAAGGTCTAAGTACTATTAATAGGAAGTGAGCAGACTGTAACCTCCTATACGAGATAAGTAGGAGTGTTAAGATGTAGCATCTCAAAGGGAGTCAATAATTAGGAAGTGATCTAGTAGCCTAAGGTATCTACGATGACTTAGCTTATAGGGAGATACCTTCTCTCCCCTTTAGCTTAGATAGACATCTAACATAATCAACATATTAGTTCCTAATATATTACTACATACTCGTGCTATTAGTTAGTTAAAGATTGATCTCTTACTCCACTCCGCTACTATATACCCGTACCTATTTAATAGGGTATATAGTTAGGTACCGATAGCGTAGGAGCGGTGACTTCGTCGGGGTTATCTTCTACTATCGGCGGTCGATAATTGCCTAATAGTACTAGCGTAGCTAGATAGTTAATAGACTATACTATTAGGTACTTATTAGACCTCTAGTTTGCCTTATAGGTACGGCATTTTAAATGATTTATTATTATAATACCCTTCTCCTATTACATCTCTAGTTCGTAGTCTACGAACTAACTAGAGCCGAGTACGATATTATACTCTAGTAATTCTACTAAATAGTAGCTAAGGATTTCGACGTAGCCGCCGATATTAAAAGGAAAGTAGGTGAACTCGGTAATAAGCTCGTTAGCGGAGCCGCTATTAGCTAGTCCTAATTAAAGAGGTCCTTCCTAGAGTCGAGGAAGATTATATATACGAGTATATACAGAATTTATATACTAAGAGTTAGTACTATAATTAAGGAAGGTAAGAGCTTAATTACTATCTATACTACTAGGCATTATAAGGTAAGGGGACACTCTTAGCCTTAGTGCCCCTTGTATTATAGGCCGTGTTAGAGAGCTTACTAATATACGTAAAGCGTACTCTAGTCCTTATATTACCGTATCTCGCTATATTTCCTTCTTAGTATTATGTTCGTAAGTAGGACTAGCGGTTGTCGTACTTAAGCGTTAGTCTAGCTATTTTCCTATTACTAAGGGTTAGCCGGTATCTATATTATAGAGCTAGTATTTACGCGCGGCGGAGGGCGCTTATACTACTTAATAGGGCAGTCTAGCGAGTATAAGTTATAGTCTATACGGCGGTAACGGACATAACCGCCTACTACGATAATACTAGCCTTCTCCTTAGGCTCGAGCTTCTTAAGTTCCTTAAACTCGCGCGGTATCTAAGCGTATAGCTTAAGGCCTAAACCTTAGGCTACGCTAGGCGCGGTAGGTATAGTACCGTTACTACCGCTATTACTACCGCTAGTACTACGAGGTAGTCGTAGTATAGCTAGGGTCTTTGACTTTAGGCGCTTAAACTTAGCTTCGAGCTTATAGTATAGGTCGACTAAGTCTTCGCGGTCCTTAGTCTCTATAGGCAGTGCCTCTATATATTTATAGTTAAGCTTACCCTTGAGTAGGCGGTAATTAGTCTTAGCTAATAGGTCGTATAAGTTGCGCTATTCGTCGTGCTTAGTAATAAAGATAGAAAATGACGCGTTCTTACCCTACTATAAGACCTAGAGCTTCTAGAAGGCCTTGTCTACGACGTCCTTCTTACTATACCGATCGATAAGGAATTAGATCATCCTATCGATAGACTTAAAGGGGTTAACGTAATTGCGCTTAGTACGCTTAGAGGGTACTCGCGGATTATATAGCTAGTACGGGTACCCGTCGAGGTAGTTAAGGATATAGCGTAGTCCGTCCTCGATAGTCTAGAACTATATTACGGACAGCTTGATCTCTAGCTAATCGAGCTAACGGTTAAAGTTTATATTCTTATTATCGAACTTACTTTCTAGATCCTTAACTAACTTATTAGTATATATAATATTAACGGAGGGTTCGATAGTAGTGAACTAGCTAACGGCGGTATTACTAGTTACCCTAGAAGTACTACTAGGTATGCCCTAGTATTCTCGTCGTAAGGAGTTACGGCGTAGGTAACGGCGTAGTCGACTATTATCTCTACCCTTATCGTTATTAGAGTTGTCTCCGTCGTTATCGCTACTACCTCTACTACCTCCTCGTCGGGTGCCTCTACCTATATAGTCCTACTAAGTAGGAGGCGTAGGTGATCGTAAAATACCGTTATAACGAGGGGAGTAGACGCGGACCTAATAACTACGGTTTTATTATTATTACCGTTAGTACCGCTAGTATCGCTAGTACCGTTCGTGTCCTTAGCTACTAGCTAAGCCTTTAGCTCTACTACCTCCTTATTTAGAGCCTAATTACGCTTAGATAGGGCTATAATGTCCTAAGGTGATATACCTACCTACGACTCCTCGATCTGTCTAAAGAACGTATCGTTATCCAATCGGAGGCGCTAATTAGCTTTCTTAAGGTCTTATATCTAACTCTTATACTTCTAGTATTTGTTAAAGTAGAATATAAAGAGGCCCTTAACATCCTTATCCTTTTTGAGTTAACTAAGACTCTCGGATATAATATTACGTTCCTTCTTTATATTAGCGTACTTACGCTATATAACCTAATTAGCCTTCTTTAGGGACTCGACCTAGTTAAAAAGTATAATAAAGTCTAACTATATCTAGCGAACGAGGTGAAACATAATCTCTAGGTATACTATAGTACGAGTCGCGAACTCGGCTAGGCTCTTAATAGTAGTATACTCTAAGGCGATTGCCTACTCCTTAGGTTAGTATATGTCATTAGTTTTACTATCTTATATAGATATATTATCTCTTGAGTCTATAATCTTATACACCTTAATTCCTCCTTCTTCTAAGATCTATTCTTCGTCGAGGAATTATACGAAGTTAATAGGGTCGGAGGTTAAGGCAAACTACTATTCTTTAGGTAATAGGTCCCTCTCGATCTCTTATTATTCGGCGGCGAATACGTTCGAGTCGTCGTCGGAAGGGAAGGTACCTAGGGCGGTATCGATACCTAGGTTATCGAGTGTCTACGTTTTAGTAGATACGGTTAGGAAAAGCTTAGCGCGTACGAGCGACTAACGCTTATACTTACTAAGATCTAGATAAAGAGGTTACTTAGGCAAGAGCACCCCGTTAGTAGTACTACCGGGTATAGCTATATTATACTATTACGTAGTAGATAAGACTGCTCTCTTAGTAGGTATATAAGGGCCCTATAAGTATAGGGAGGCGCGCGTTTTACGCGAAGGAGAGAGGTAATCTATTGACTTAACTAATACGCTTATTTACGCGACTATAGTTATTATTAATACGCCTATACGCGCGACTCGACGGTTAGTAACTATAGTAAACTTGACCTACCTTAACGCGTACTTTACTAGTACGATTTGATTATAACTACTAGCCTAACTAGATAGGCCGCTTATAGGACCGAATAAACTATTACGGGTAGTAATCTATAAGACGATAGTATAGGGTTACCGTAAAATAAGCGTTGTTCGGTAAGGCTACGAAAGAGAAGCGTAAAGCGCGCAAGATATATAAGGAAGCGCGAAGGCGCTAGTACGCGGGGATACGGGTTCCCCGCGGGGAAGAGCCGCGGCGCGACGTTACGGTAGGAGTAAACCGTAATAATAAGATATAACTTAGTAGTATAGCTAGATATAAGAATACAAATTTCTAGAAATATAGAACTAATAGGTTATAGATCTATCGATAATTTGAGTTTTATAATATTAAATATACTATATTAGGATTTATAGCTATATATATAAAAGTTTGTTATAAATTATCGACGTCGATAAGCTAATACGGGCGAGAGTACTATAATAGGGTCGATATATAGTTACGCGAGCTATCTAAGAGAGCGCGAGAAGCGCGAGAAGATAAAGTCGCGCGAATCGAGCTAGCGGGTACTAGTAGCCGCTAGCGCGCGCGTACGGCCGACGATACTATATTACGACGTAGTTTATAAAAAGGGCTATCTCGTAATAGTACCCCCCCTCCTCGAATAAGAAGCTCCTACGACGTTTCTACGTTTAATACTCGGAGCGTATAGAGGGCTATCGCTAGTACTAATACCGATACTAGTTTTAAAAGCTTTATCGAGGAAGCTATAGTTATACCGCGTTTATATATACGGTCCGAGGATTAGCGCTAGTCCGTATTAAGTTACTAGCTACTCGGGTTCGTTAAAGGTAGGCTTAGGTTTATCTAGATATTGCTAGTAGAACGTAATTACGAGTTCTTTATATCTAGGTAGTACGGCTAACTACTTAGCCTAGCTCCGCGTACAATCCTTCTAAATAACTATATACTATATATCTAATATAGACAAGGCGTAAGATAGGGCGTAAACGTATTAATACCTTAGAATCGAATAAGTTCTACGAAGAAGAGAAGATAAGAAAGTCGTAAAGCCGCGATAAAGTAAACGTCGAGGTTAGGGTCTAGGGTCCGGGCGCGCTAGCGTATTAGGTTACGTAATCCTAAGTGTAGCCTTACGAGGTAAACCGTAATACTACCCCCCCTCTTAAACCGCCGTACGCCCTCGTACGCGGAAATATATTACCGTAGGATATATCCGTAAGGAAGAACCGTACTATTAGGAAGCGCTAGCTTACGTTAGGTTAACCGTAGAGAGACTATATATCTTACCGTAGTAAGCCTTAAGTCGAGAGTCTATATTATACCGTAGCCTAGAAGGCAGTTAATAAAATTAGGAGCTAGTATATAAGAAGGTATAGACAAGTAAGACCTAATCTAGCCCTATAGAAGTAGTAGGACCTATAGAAGTTCAAAAAACTAACAGAATAGCTATACCTAGCCTAGTAGGAACAGGATAGAAGGGCTTAAGGGAGAGGATTAGTAGCTAGCTAAGGGAAGAAGCAATAGTCTCTAGCTAAAAGAATGGTAGGACTCCTCTAGAAGACTAAATAGATAAGAACCCTATAGAGGCTAGGAACCCTAAAGGCACTCTAATAGTTTAGTAGCTATAACTACCTACTATACTTAGACCTAACTAGGTCAGAAGCAAGTATAGTAATACAAATCCGCTCTAAACACATCGGAGTTAGGGTATACCTATATTAGAGAAGAGTCCTAGGTATTAAAGATAAGAGTTGCCTATACGGCTACCTATCCTAGAATATCGAATATAGACTTCTAGTTTATAAAGAATGGAGTATAGGGAGAGGTGAATAGAGGGCAAGGGCAAGGAACAGAAACTTCTAAGCTATAATTAGTAATAAGGGAGACCTCTAGAGAATTATAAGGCGGATTATCTACTAAGGATTTTTAGAGCAGTTCTCTCTTACTAGGGAAATAGAGAGATAGATTAAGGAGAGAAAGAAGGAGGAGGAGAGCAGGAAGAGGGGGACAACTCTAGGGTTATAGACAAGGTAGTTAGAGGCTAACTACTATAACACTAGTGCGCCCTAATAGAAGGAAAACTAAGAACTTATAGCAAGGAAGCTATTAGAGAAGGAGAGGAGGTTTTTACCTAGGAATAGGTTTCCTACCTTATATAGCAATATATATAGACATAAACCCGTATAGGCCGGAGGGTACTATAACGGGTAACTGAATTATCTATCTATCTATATTATACCGTAGTATACCTTAGATAAGCTAACTATATATTAAGCCTTAGCTTACCTCAAGTTATATCTATATTACGCGGGCGTCGTAGGGTCGACTATTAGTAACAATGTCTAGGTCGTCTAGTATCTAACCTTAAGGCTTACGCTATCTAGGTAGTAGACCGGCCGCTAACGGGTTCTTATAATAATAATCTACTATCGCTTCCTTAGCACTACCTTTTGATTTACTATAAGGCACTTCTATAATAGTACTACCTTCCTAACAAACGGTATACTTTACGTACTTCTTAGCTCTACTAGTCTATCTACTATCTATAATCGCCTTAACCGCGTATTTATCTAGCTCTTCGCTATCGCCTTTAGAGGCCTCGACAAGTAGTTGACCTTAGCTTTAATTAGGGAATAGGTCGTCGTTTACTAGGCGTAGTACGCTAGTATAGAACCTCGGGTATATATATATACTTTCCTAGAGGTCGAGCTCGTATACGTCCGCGTTAATCTTACGGGTAATCGTAAAGGGACCTATATTCTTATAGTTAAGTTTCTTATAGGGCCTTCGAGTACGGATATTTCTAGTATCTAGCCAAACCTTATCGCCGATCACGTATCTTAGTATAGGCTTACGCTTATTTACTACGGTGTCTACGTACCGCTCTTAGGTATATCTAAGCTATATAATGTAGTATACGTTAACGTTCTCTATAAAAGTCGCGAAATCTTCTACGTACTACTTCGATAAGGCCTATACTTTCGGAAGCTTAGTACCGTTACCGCTCGTAGCCTAAGGTAATACCTCTATTCGAGGATTACGGCCGAGCGTTACGAAGAACGGTAATGTATCTATAGTAGCGCTCTATTAATTGTTTACGGCAAACTCTACGATAGGTAACTACTAGACCTAATCGTCCTATATATAGTTAATATACGCGCGTAGGTACTATTCTATAGCTTAGTTTATACGTTCTAACTACCTATTAGTCTAAGGGTAAAAGGTAGTCAAGATCTTTATACGTATAGCTAGACGCGCTATTAGAGCCTTCTAGAATTAGCTTACCTACTAACTACTACGGTCTAATACTACCGTATCGAACAGGCCCTAATCCTTAATTATATTATTACCGTACCGGTATATATTTACTTAAACCCGTAGGTACGTACCTAGACCCCGCGCCCGCTAACTAATCCGACTAGCGGCTTAGCGCCCGTATATAACTCTCGCGCCCTCTACGCCTCCCTTAGATAGAACATCTATTCGACTTATACCTTACCCGACTACGTACTTATACCTACTTATAATATCGCGCTTCCTAATTAGGTAGTTATCCTCCGTAACTCCGTAACTCTAGACTCTACCTTTAGGGGAACGGAACCTTAGTTCTAGGGTTCTTTATACTACGATTACGCCGCCGCTAGCGTAGGCGGGTCGCTACTACTTAAGTAGATTGCTCGTCTTAATAAGTACTATCGAATAAATATTCCCCGTCGATATTCCGCTCTCTTTTAAACCTAATATATAGGCGCTCGACTCTATTAAGACTAATAAAGTAAGGTACCCTATCCCTATACTATACGCCCGGTTACGAATAGAAGTATATCGTAGTAGACTTTATTATCGACCTACCCGCTAGTAAAGATCCCGATACTAGACTAATCTATAAATATAAAATAATAGTTACCGATATACTAGCTAAACGCGTACGGCTACTCTCTACTAAAAACTTAAACGCTAAGCACGCCGCCACCTTATTCTATAAGTATATATTCCCCGTATACGGCCTACCGGAGGTAGTCGTAAGCGATAGAGGCACGTAATTTATTAGCGCGCTCTTCCGTAGACTCTACGTAAGGCTTAGTATCTACTAAAATCTTTCTATAGCCTTCTATCTAGAAACGGATAGGCAATTAGAACGTATAAACTAAGTACTCGAATAGTATATCGGCGCCTATACTAACTATTAACAAGATAACTAGGTCGAGTTACTACCTAACGCCGAGTACGCCCTTAATAATTACAAGTCTATAAGTACCGGAATGACTCTATTCTTCGCCGACTCTAGCCGCTACCCGCGGATAGAGTTTAGTAGCCTAGCTAAACTATAAGTTATAGCTCGGGAAGTACCTAACGTCGAGGCCGCTAACGCGTTAGTTAATAATATATAAGATACTTAAGTATAAATACGGCGGCTACTCGAGTCTATACGCCGCGACCGCCTAGACGAGCTACGCGACGTATATACTTTTACGTAAGTATAAACGGCCGAAGCCGTATATACTCGGCGAGCGCTAGCGCCTATCTACTAGCCTAATAATATAGTTCTACTAGATACCCGTAATATTAAGACTATACGCCTAAGTAAGAAACTTGATTATAAGTTCCCTAGACCGTTTCGAGTCGTTAGGGCCGTAGGTAGATGCTCGTATAAACTCGAACTTAGCGATAAGATATAAATCTATAACGTATTCTATACGAGTAAGTTACGCCGCGTAGTAACCGAAGGGATACCTAGATAACGTAGACTACTACTAGCGCCCGTAGTCGTCGAACGCGAAGGCTAGGTATCGGAGGAATACGAAGTAGAGGATCTAGTAGATTCTAAGATTAGGTATAACGATATTGTTACGGTTTACCTCGTAAGGCTATACTTAGTATTACGTAACCTAGTACGCTAGTACGCCCGGACCCTAGATCCTGACCTCGACGTTTACTTTATTACGGCTTCGTAACTTTCTTATCTTCTCTTCTTCGTAGAACTTATTCGATTCTAAGGTATTAATACGTTTACGCCCTATCTTACGCCTTGTCCGTATTATTAAGTTCTACCGCCCTTAGATCGCCGAGCCGTACGATTATAGACTACGTATCGCCGCTACGACCGCGTACGACCGAGACTCGAATAGCCGTAGATACTAATACGACTATCGGACTAGACGAATTATCCTTTATCCTAAGACTTAACCTAAACCCTCTTACGAAGGCGTTCCTCCGAGAAGCCCGATAAAAGTAGAACGGTATACTTAGCGTAGCGTAGTAAGAGGTAGAAGACGAGTCGTAGTAGGATCCGGATTTCGACGATACCGTAGGTATAGAACGACTACGTAATATAGCGTAAGAGATATAGAACGAGACTTAGGGTCGCGGAGACACTAAGTAGGCTCGTTAGTAAGAGGAAGAACGTCGGCGCTAGAAGTACTAAGAGCTACTACGTAATAAGTATAACTAACGTTAGTCTAAGAAGGAAACTCGACTCTATATAGGTAGAGAGGATAAGACCTTATAATAGGGTATACGTACGCGGAAGGAGGAATATCTTAGCTACCGCTATACAATACCGATTAACTTTACCTAGAAGGGCGAAGAGTAGAATATAGGCTACGGTATAACCCTACCGAGTTCTAGATCGCTATAGCCGAGGAGCTTTCTCGCTCGGATACTAAGAACCTAGAAGCCTAGCTAGATATCCTAGACAAACACCGTCTCGCCTACCTCGGTCTTAAGGAGGTACGGGAGGTATTAACTACTTAGAAGAGTCGGCTATAGGCTAAGGCTAATCGGTATAAGAATAAGTTAGAATCGCTCTAAGTAATACTCGACGAGCTTAGGGACGATAAGGACTTAGCGGCTAAGATCGCTTCCCTAAAGAAGTTAGGTAAGAAGGCGGCCGCTAAGATTAAGAACTTACGTAGTCGTAATATAGATCTAGCTAGCGAACTCGAAGCGACCTAGACTAAGTTAGCTACTAAGTAGAGCTTAGGTAAGCGTACTACCGCGTTTATTACGGATCTATAAGCCTAGCTAAAGGAGCGCGATAACCGTATCGCTTAGCTAAAGCCTAAGGAACCGACACCTCTACTACCTCCTATAAGGTATAAGTCCGCCCTTAAGAAGCTACTCGACGGCGAGGACTCTAGTATTAAGATAGGTATAACGAAGACTAAGAAGGCTACCTCTACCGTAGCTAGCGATAATAATAACGACACTACGGTAGTCTTAGTTAACGCCGCTATCTAGCGTAGTAACGGCGGTATCCGTAACCCGATTTACTCGAGAAAGATTTCTATATTCTTAGCTAATATACCTAATTATAAGGATGAACTAGGATTTATAGAGTAGAAGGAGAAAGTAGAGGACTATATAACTATAGAAGAGTTATATAGCCAATTATCTATAGTATACTTAGTAGTATTTAATAACTTTATCGTTAGTAATACTAACGCCCGCCTACGGCTATATAAGAAGAAGGTGACCGGTTAGCTTAAGTTAATAATAGTGCTAAACGACTCTTACGGCGAGCACTATAAGCTTAAGAAGTATAAGAATGCTTATAATAACTATATCTAAGGTAATCGTATATTTAACGCATTTTATACTAAGTTCCTAGAGTACGGGTACTACCTAGAGAAGATAGATAAGGAACTTATCGACGATATCTAGGACAAGCTAAACGATAAGTTAAAGTAGGTACTAGTATATCGCGACGACTTTGATGACCTCCTAGCCCTTTAGTAATACCTTCCCGATATCGAACTGAAATTAGACGATATTAAGATTCCGGCGGAGGCGGTAGCGGCCGTAATAGTAGTAGCCGTCGCGGTAGTAACGAAGGTAAGCCTAAGTATGTCTACTATAACGAGAAGATTCGTAAGGAATATAATCTTGAAGCCGCTAAGCACGATAGTTATACCTTCCGTAATCTTACTAAGGAAGAAGTAGCTAAGCCTAAGGAGGATAGATTCTACTACGTATATAAGGCTATAGACTATAAGGGTGCCTAGTCGCCTAGGTGTCCCTTTAAGAAGTATAAGAAGACTAGTAGCGACGCTAATAACGCTACGAAGAACGTATCGATCTAGGTCGGCGACGTACTAGTAGAGCTTAAGGCTACTAAGTCGGGGGAAGCCTCGGCTCTAGTCCTATACGTACCGACTAGTAGCCTATACTCGCGCCTAGTACTAATCCTCCAAAGACGGTACTACTAGAACCTCCTAAGGTTACGCCCTTATTACATTACCGTTATAGAGGAAAGAGGGACCCTATATAGTAGGAAATAGTAATTAGTAACATCCCTATAATCTTTAGTCCGGAGGTTATACTATATACTATAAAGACGATAGACCTTCCGCTAAGAAGCTCGTACATTATAGTAGTAGGCGTAGCGGGTAGTAAGTTAGTACGTATTCTAATAGATCCCGGTACCGAGTCGCTATTTTATAATACGAAGTTTATAGAGAAATATCTATTACGAATACGACTACCTTAGGCTTAGAAGATAGGCCTAGGAGCTAACCCTAAAGTATCTAACTAAGCTATAGAACAGTACCTACGCGCGTATATTAACTATACGTAGGACGATTAGGTCTAGTAGTTACCTATCGTAGAGTTTGCCCTAAACAATTAATAGAGCGCTACTATAGGTATATTACCGTTCTTCGTAACGCTAGGCCGTAATCCTCGAATAGAGGTGTTACCTTAGGCTACGAGCGGTGACGGTACTAAGCTTCCGAAAGTATAGGCCTTATCGAAGTAGTACGTAGAAGATTTCGCGACTTTTATAGAGAACGTTAACGTATACTATATTATATAGCTTAGATATACCTAAGAGCGGTACGTAGACACCGTAGTAAATAAGCGTAAGCCTATACTAAGATACGTAATCGGCGATAAGGTTTAGCTAGATACTAGAAACATCCGTACTCGAAGGCCCTATAAGAAACTTGACTATAAGAATATAGGTCCCTTTACGATTACCCGTAAGATTAACGTAGACGTATACGAGCTCGACCTTTAGGAAAGTATACGTATATACCCGAGGTTCTATACTAGTATACTACGCCTAGTAAACGACGACCTATTCTTAAATTAAAGCTAAGGTCAACTACTTATCGAGGCCTCCGAAGGTATAAGGGCGCGCGTACTATAGAGTCTAGTTAAGATAGTTATTGTTCTACGAAGCTATAAAAGAGGAGCGCGAGGCGCGGCGGGCTTATAAGGAAGCGCTAAGCCGCGCTAACCCGATACGGAAGGTCCGCGGTTTAGCCGGGCCGACGCTTCGGTAGTAAAGTAGCGCGGGTCGCCCGTAATAGTACCCCCCCTCCCAAAATACGCCTTAGTCCTCTAAGCGTTATCTATCTTATAAGGCTACTTGCCTATACTACTCTATAGTCTCGCGAAAGCCTAATTATCCTCTAGAGCCTTGTCCTTATCTAGTAACACCTCTGTCTCTAAATCTACCTTCAGTTCATCCTTTAGCCTATCCGCGACCGGCTTCCTTCGAGAAATATATTGCCTAGTTAGCTAGCTTGCCCTAGACCTAAGTCTATCTTCGGCTAGTACTCGCGTATAATCCTTATAGCCAAGGTTAGGTATTATTATAGGCTCTATAGGTCTTACTAGAGCATCGGTATAACTACTAGTACTATCGTAGAGCTAAGGGCGGTAGATAAGACCGGTGACCCTAGTTACGACGGTAGGCTTTCCGGTAATCTAGCTAGTATAGCGGTACGTAGTAAATATATACGGAGTAGATTCTATTAAAGGCATAGTTCGAGGCGACTTATTCGTAACGGTGTCGTTCTACTAAGTAACCCTAATCGTATTAAGCCTAAGCACCTTAGTAGCTAGTAGAGACTAGTTAGATAGAGCTACGAAACCTATAGGCGTAGATAACTCCGGCCGGTTATAGTAAAAGTCTATAATAGCGGCGGCTACGTGTTTAAACATATCATTAGCCGGTTACTAGGTCTTACTATCCTCCTTATTCTAATATCCTAGCTATTTCACCTTATACTAAGTGTCCACCTTACGCTTCTGTCCCTTCTTTACCTTACCTACTCGCTTACGAGTATATATGTCTAGAATCTTCTCTACTTCGTATATCGGGGAAGTAGGTATAGCTACTACGTCGGCAATCGTATTAGCTTCGGTCGTATCGGGCTCGATAACTACCGGCGGCGGCGGTACGAGGTACTAGTCTTCGAGTAGAGGTAAGTTTAGGTCGTCGGCTTTTTGTAGAAGGGAGGTATAGAAGTAGCTGTCGAGCCCTACTATCGTATCTAACAAGTCTAGCTTATACGAGAGTCTAGTAGGCATTACCTTAGTAATTCTATAGGGACTAGCGTATCGTCTATCGAGCTTCTTAGACGGCCGTGTCGTACGGATGTTCTTTATACTAAGGTATACTATATCGCCTACTTTATAATCTAGTAGGATGCTTCGATAGCGATTCGCGGCCTTAGCTTATAGTGCTTACGACATTCTTATATTCTCTTATAGATTCTTATATAGGCTATATAGTCGCTTAATAAACGTCTCGGCAGATTTGCTATCTAATCGCTATAGTGTCGTTATCTATCGGTCTTTACCTACCTATACGTCGATACGCTCCGTAAATTCTAGATTATAGCTAAGCGTAGTATAGAGAGGAGATACGCCGGTAGTCTCTAAGATATAGTTATTAATTACGAATTGCGCTAGACAAAGCTAGTCTACCTAATCACTTTATGCCTCGTTAACGAATATACGTAGGTACTGTTCTATAGCCTAGTTCGTACGCTTAGACTATCCGTTAGTCTTAGGGTAGTAGGAAGAACTTAGCTTGCGATTAATACGTAATATCTTATAGAGCTTCTTCTAGAAAGTCGCGATCTACTACCGCCCTCTATCCGAGGTGATAGTGTTAGGTAGGCCTCGACGGCAAAAGACGTGTTTAAGGAAAAGTCTTACCGCGTTCTATACTATTATAGCTCCGATAGGAATCAACTCGACTTCTTTAGTCAGTCGGTCCGTAACGGTTATAATATTGTTATAAGTCATACCGTTAACGGTGCTATCTAGAAGTTCGACGACGAAGTCGACTACGATATGTCTCTAAGGTCGGTCCGGAACAGAAAGTAGGTATAATAATCCTAGTAGCTAGGTATATAGAGATTTCGATATATAGTAGGTACGGTAATTC
This sequence comes from Fulvia fulva, assembly GCF_020509005.1. Taxonomy (NCBI): domain Eukaryota; kingdom Fungi; phylum Ascomycota; class Dothideomycetes; order Mycosphaerellales; family Mycosphaerellaceae; genus Fulvia; species Fulvia fulva. Next base: position 3,621,131 of record NC_063019.1, read on the forward strand.
GCGGTATATCTACGTACGGATCTTACTAGCCTAGGCTAGTAGAATTCACGTACTACGAGTTCGTATATACGTGCCCGCCCTAGATGTTCTACTACTAGAGCATCGTGGTTTATCTTGATCAATCGAGTCTATAGAGCTTAGTCATTTAGTACCTATAGGCTCTAACCTTCGTACTAATTACGGACATATAATATGTCGCTATCTACCTTATAATACGTAGGGTGTATCTTCGCCTTCTATAATAAAGGAGGGATAGTACTGCTATCCTTCTATAGTAGCTTAATAGCTACTTTAAGCTCGCTATCTAAAGCGTAAGCGGTCGTTATACGGCATTCGAGTTCGACTTTAATCTAGACTTTATACGTAGGCTATACTAACTACGGTACTAGCTCAGGTTCTAGAATGAACTCTACGGCTTTAGGGTTTAGTAGAGTCGTGTCTTCCTCCTCGGGCGTATCTTCGACGGTAGCTTATATAGAGTCGATCTTAAGGAATCGCTCCGGCGGAAGTAATGTCTAATACTAGTACTGATTTCTCGGATCGTCCACCCCCTACGGAAGGTCCTAGCTACGTCTCGTTAGGCTATCTAGCTTAGTTCCTTATACCCCGGGGCGATATATAATCTAGAAGTTAAATTACGATAGGAACTCTACCTACCGTACTTACCGACGATTTAGCTACTTCGTCGTTATAAAGTATTCTAAGTTCTTATAGTCCGTGAATACCTTGACTAGCTCGCTACTATTATCTACTTTATAGGCTAGCTCCGGTCGCTATTCCTCAAAGGCCTTAATAATTACGAGGAGCTCCTTGTCGTAAATCTCGTAATTATACTCCTACGGACTGAGCTTCTTCGAATAGAAGGCTACCGGGTACAAAACGCCTTCGTCATTATACTATAATAACACTCCTACGTTTACAAAGTCTAAGGAATCCGTCTCTACTACGGTCTATCTACCCGGAACGTAATACGCGAGTATACCCGCTTTACTAAACGTAGCTTTTAATACGTCGAAGGCGCGCTAACAATCTACTGTCTAGTCGATTCTCCGATTCTTATAATTGCTAGGTCCTTCGCTTCTTATCAGATTGGTCAAAGGTGCGGCTAGTCGTAAGAAGGCCTTAATAAAGCGGCGGTAGAAGTTAGCGAAGCCTAGGAAGGCCTATATATCTTTTAGGTTTGTTAGTGCTTCCTATATCTATATATATTCGAGCTTCTCTAGATCTATCTTAGTTCCGTTAGGCGTAATAATTAGTCCTAGGTACTTGACTTACTACTAATAGAATTCGTACTTGTCGATATCTACCGTTAGCCCTACGTCTCTAAGCTTAATAAGGACTTTACGTATATACTCGATATGTTCTTCTAGTATATCGCTAAAGATTAGCACGTTATCTAGGTATACGGAGACGAAGTCATCTAAATGTTCCTATAACACCTTATTAATGTAAGACTAGAACGAGGCTAGGCCGTTATATAGTCTAAAGGGCAATACGAGGCATTCGTATATACCGTACCGTGTCGTAAACGCCGTTAACTATTTATACCCCTCTATAATACGTAACTTGTTAAAGGCTACTATAATGTCTAGCTTCGTAAAGTACTTCTTACCGTATATACGGTTGAGCGTCTCCTATATTAGGGGAATCGGATATCTGTTCTTGATTGTAATAGCGTTAAGGCCGCGGTAGTCGATATATACTCGTAGCCCTCTACCTAGTTTCCTTATAACTAAGACCGGCGTAGGCGATTGACTTGTCTTTTAGCCTACTTTACGTATTTTGCCTTCTTTAGATTGCTCTAGTATCCACTTCTTTATAGCTTTATTTTCCTTCTTAGCCAAGCCGTAGGGTTTACGATATAGTAGCTCCTAGGGCCCGTCCGGTTTAATATAAATCTCGTGATCTATCCCGGGTCGATAAGGTAGGAGTCCCTTATAATCTTTCGCCGAGAAGGCGTCCCCGATATTATAATATATCTATAGGAGCTTCTCCTTCGGATTGTAGTTGAATTGCTTATTTAGGAACTGATCTAGGTCATTAGCCGCTATAGTACTTAGCTTTAGGTCGCCGCCCTCGTCCTTACGTCCCGTAGGCAAGATATAGAAGTACTTAGCTCTAGGCCGGTACGCGTACATCTCCTATACGCGTTAAGAAACGCCCTAGTAGTCCACCTCTTCTTCGTCGCCTATACTAAACGATAAGACATTCAACTCCGCCCCTCCTACTATAAACCTACCGGAGGTTCTAGTAAAGGGCTCTAGTCCGTATCGTACTTATACCTACCTTCTAAGGTAGTTTAGGGACTATACTATTGTCGATGTCCGGTTAGGTAGATAATAACTAAAGTAGTAGTCGGATCTAAAAGCTACCTTACCTATAGCCTAGAAGATGTCGGGGTTATACTAGCTTAACTATAGTAGTCTAAGGACGATGTCGTACTCGAGGTCGGTTACGTAGCATATTATTTACTCGTAATAACTACCGATAACTACGTCGATTAAGGCTACGTAGGTAATGCGCCGTATACTTACCTTTCTATCTCCTAGCGTAAGCCTCTTGCTTTTTACTAGCTCGAAGAGGGGTATTATATGTTTGCGTATGAATTTCTAGTTAAGAAAGAGAGATGTACTCGTAGAATCTAATAGGCCTCGAGCCTTTTTATGTTATATCATTACTAGTAGTACTATATAAGGATGTATATCTAGTTGTTATCCTTTTAGTACGTAAGCTAACAATCTTAGCTCGCCCTTACTATAGTCCGCCTCTTATATTCTATGTCTCTTAATCTTATACTCTTTCTGACCTAGGAAGTTCGGTTAACCGCTATCTACTACGCTTAGGTAGCGGTCGTACTATTTCCCTATTACTATAGGTCTATAGTAAGGGAGCTAAGGTTCGGGTTAGCGTTCGCGTTATTTCGTAGTCGCGGTAGGCGATAGTCGCTATCGTAACCGTATATCGGGCACTCGGGGTTAGTCGATATATACGAGCCTATACGGTAGCGGTAGTACTTACCTTACTTCTTAAGTTCTTCGCGCTACTTACGGTTAAGCTATAGTAGATTCTACAATTGAACGGGTAGATCTTCCTTCTTCTTAGTACCGGCGTATTACGGAGGACGCTAGACTACGGCACCTACTACGCCTATAGCGGTACTAGTAGCTACTAAGCTATTCTAGTTATTCTAGCCGCCGTTACCGTTACTACGAGGACGCTCCTTCTACGGGTATAGGCGGTCTGTTTCGTAGAAGCTCTCGTCTAGAGTAGTATACTCTTCGATAACGTCCTATATATTATATAGTCGACGGTCGACTTCGCGGTTACCGAAGGTCTTAATAAAGTACTTACGGTTTAGTCGGTTACGGAATAGTATAAGCTCGGTCTTATCGCTCTATTCTATCTAGGCACGTAGCTTCGAATAGCGAGCGTAGAAGGCTACGAAGGTCTCGCCCTACTCTTACTTATAGGTAGCGATATTAACTATAGCCTTGGTTCCTTCGTTACGGGTACTATACTAGCGTGTTATCTAATCTAATAGTTCTTCGCCCGTCTTAAACTTATTAAAGGACTATTGCCCTAGTATAGGGATCCTCGGCTTAATACTTCGCTAGGGATCTCCTTAGGTCTATCCGTATACGAAGCGTAGACTATCTACTTCTATACGGAAAGTGGCTATAGTTAACTTTAGGAGTACGCTACTATACTAGCTATCGAAATTCGGATCGTTATCGTTCTTAAAGTGTCTAGGATCTAGCACGCCTTTCCTAATCTCTATGCCGCGAGTTAGGGTACGGTCGATAGTGAATAGGCGTTTAGAGAGGTCCGTAAGTAGTGTCTATATACGACTAGAACGTAGTCTCGAGTCGCGGTTGTCTAGGCGTAGGCGATTATCGCGGCGGTTATTACGTCTTCCGCTATTACTATTATTATCGTTATCTCTACTACTACTACCCCCGTCTCTACTAGTAGCTTCGCGGTACTTACGTATTAGCTACTCGAGTAAAGTCTTACGTAGGCGGGAACGAGAGGGTCGGCGACTAGACCGGCCTCGATTGCCTCCTTCGTTCTATATAGTGCCTATAGCTTCGAGTCGAGCCTTTAAGTCATCGATCTCCTTCTATAGGGCTAGGTTTTTTGCTTTAGCGTCCTACTTCTTTGCCTCGGCATCCTGTACCTTCTTCTTCTCTTTCTTATAGATCTTACTACACTACTTATATAAGTTATTAGCTTCCTTATACTTCTTCTCTACCTCTTATAACTTGGCTAGGTCGTAATCCTTCTTGCTCTTAAGGTCCGCGGCCATTCTCTACGTTATAGCCTCTTCGCTTTATAGCATCTTATAGATACGGTCGTACTCGGTATATAGCGTAGTGTACTAGTCGTTCTAGACGGTATTAGCTCGCTCTATTATATCGAGTTACTAGCCTTTAGTGATTATAGTATTAACTACCTATAGTACTAAATCGTAGGTAGTCTTTAGGTGTTAGGAAGCGAGGTTCGCGAGTTTGTCTAGATCGACATTCTAGTATTCGGATACGAGGATATACTCTACCTCGTCGAGTAATAGATACACCTCGTCTAGTTTATCGGGGTCGTTAGGGTTCTCTTCGAGCTTAAACTCGAACAGTTCTATAAAGTTAATCTCGCTAGCTACTACCCGGTCGACAGCCTTCTAGTATACTTCGTCAATCTCTTACTATAACGCGACACCGGTATTAACTATAACACGCCGGTTGTCGACCTATGTCTAACTCTAAGGAAAAGAGGAGAGGTCGGGGAAAAGAGAGGTACGTTACTACTTACCTTTACCCTTCTAATTAGGCTTCTAGGGTAGCGGTATACCGCTATCTATCTATAAGATTATATTGTCTAGGTTGTTTAGGGGAGGCGTAACGATACCTATATCCTAACTATTTACTAACGCGCGACTACCTACTAATAATGTCGCCGCGTTACGCTCTCTAGTTATCTACGCGTAATACGCCTTACCGTATTCTAGGGTGTCGCGCTCTCGCGATTCGAGTTCTATCCTATTATTACGCGTCCCTTACCTAAATCCGTAATCTAGGTAGGGTAGTAGAACAAACTATAAGGGCGCGCGTACAATAGAGTCTAGTTAAGATAGTTATTGTTCTACGAAGCTACGAAAGAGGAGCGCGAGGCGCGGCGAGCTTATAAGGAAGCGCTAAGCCGCGCTAACCCGATACGGAAGGTCCGCGGTTTAGCCGGGCCGACGCTTCGGTAGTAAAGTAGCGCGGGTCGCCCGTAATAGAAGGCGATAGCGAGGAGCTAGATAAATACGTAGTTAAGGCGATTATAGACAGTAGATAGACTAGTAGAGCTAAGAAGTATATAAAGTATACCGTCCGTTAGGAAGGTAGTACTATTATAGAAGTGCCTTATAGTAAATTAAAAGGTCGTACCGAGGAAGCGATAGTAGATTATTATTATAAGAACCCGTTAGCGGCCGGTCTACTACCTAGATAGCGTAAGCCTAAAGGCTAGATATTAGACGATCTAGATATCGTTACCGATAGTCGACCCTACGACGCCCGCGTAATATAGATATAACTTAAGGCAAGCTAAGGCTTAATATATAGTTAGCTTATCTAAGGTATACTACGGTATAATATAGACTCGACTTAAGGCTTACTACGGTAAGATATATAGTCTCTCTACGGTTAACCCGATATAAGCTAGCGCTTCCTAATAGTACGGTCCTTCCTTACGGATATATCCTACGGCGATATGTTTCCGCGTACGAGGGTGTACGGCGGTTTAAGAAGGGGGGTAGTATTACGGTTTACCTCGTAAGGCTATACTTAGTATTACGTGACCTAGTACGCTAGCGCGCCCGGACCCTAGACCCTAACCTCGACGTTTACTTTATCGCGGCTTCGCGACTTTCTTATCTTCTCTTCTTCGTAGAACTTATTCGATTCTAAGGTATTAATACGTTTACGCCCTATCTTACGCCTTATCCGTATTAGTACGGCCGACGATACTATATTACGAGGTAGTTTTTAAAAAGGGCTATCTCGTAATAGTACCCCCCCTTGAATAAGGAGCTCCTACGACATTTCTACGTTTAGTATACGGAGCGTATAGAGGGCTATCGCTAGTACTAATACCGGTACTAGTTTCGAGAGCTTTATCGAGGAAGCTATAGTTATGCCTCGTTTATATATACGGTCCGAGGATTAGCGCTAGCCCGTATTAAGTTACCGGCTAATCGAGTCCGTCGAAGGTAGGCTTAGGTTTATCTTAGTATCGCTACTAGAACGCGATTACGAGTTCTTTATATCTAGGTAGTACGGCTAATTACTTAGCCTAGCTCCGCGTACGGTCCTTCTAAATAGATTAGATTAGATTCATTACTTCCCTATTCTAGAACCCTATCCGGCCTATATAGGTATATATCTAATGTTATATATAAAGGGAAACCCGAATAGGTAAAAACCCTTCCCGCCCCCGACTACTCCTTACCTAGATTAGCTTTCTCCCTAAACGTACGTAGTCTATATTACTACCCCGTTAGCCCCCGCTCCTAGCCGGTCTCGTCGCGCTACGTCGTGTCCTCTCTTCCTATACTACTCCTACTAGGCGGTACTGTCCTAGCTAGCCCTTCTCTAGTATCTAGTTCGTAATACGCCGTAGGTCCTTAACGTTATTAAGAAGTGCCCTAATCGTCCGGTTCCTCGCCTTTACTATCTACTCCCCCCTTCCTAGCGACTACGTTAGACAGACGAGGAGTACGTACCGTACGTTCTAGGAGTAATAGCCGTAGGGGTAGCTAGTATTCGTATATCCTAGAACCTTCCTCTATAATAGGTACCCCTAGAGGCCGATATGTTCGCTTCGTAGTTAGGTTACTATACTACTCTATACCCTCGTAAGGCGGTAGTAGATAAGCTTCGGGGGGTGCTTAACCGCGGATTTTGTAGCTAACTATTCCTTAGGTTGTCCCGCTAGCTAAGGGCGTCTACTATACCCTACACCCTAGTTGTTCTACCTCTCTTTCTATAGTTACTTTATAAACGACTTTCTACCTTCCTACCGTGTTACTAGCTATTCGTCCCTTACCCGGTAGTTCGGCTCGTTTCCGGGTCGAATACCCTTATACGCTAGTACTAATTCGCGGGCCCTTACGACTATACTAGTAATGACCTTCTATACTAGGTACTATACCGACTTGCCTAAGTAGGAGGTCCGCAGTCCCTAGATATATAGGTCGATCGGCGGTATAGCGGTCTCGTACTTAAGTATCCTCGTTAGTATCGACTTATATACCCCGGTGACCTTCCTTAGGCATTAGTTTTAGATCTTCGCTAGCGGCGCGACGAGTCCCTTCGATAGGTAGGCCCTCTCGCCTAAGGACCACACTTAGCTACTATAGGTAAGGACTAGCTATATAATAGCCGTATATAGAAGTCGTAACTACCGGAAGTCTGCCCCCTATATAGACGTAGTAAGCCTCTAGAATAATACTATATTCTGTTTAGCTTTCCGTAATATTACCTATACGTACTTCCTCTACCGTAGCGCCGGGTCTACCTATAGTCCGAGGATCCTAAGCTAATTTGCCGGGTTAGTCGTATGCCCCTATATCTAGATAGAAGCTTATATATTATAGAACCGTAGCCGGCGCGTAAAGTATATTAGATTGTACTTTTCTAGGGCAAACCGAGCCCCGTACCTCCTAGCCTAGTCCTCGTAGATCTTGTACTTCTCTTCTAGTAGCCTATAGTTCTCCTTAGTCGAGGAAGACTACGCTAGGATGTTTGTGTCGTCTACGAAGCCGCTCGTAGCGGTGTTCTAGGATTCTAGGGCTAGGAGTAGCGTCGCTATAAAGAAGAGGAACAGAATAGGTACTAGCGTTAAGCCTTACGGGATTCTAGTATAGACTACTTAAAATAGGCTTCTATACTAGCCGACTAGGATCGACGTACTACGGTTTTAGAGGTAGGACCGTACGAAGTTGATAAGCTACTTAGGGAGTCCCTTCGACCTTAGGATGTAGAGTAGCTACGGGTATAACACGTAGTCGAAGGCTCCCGATATGTCTAGGCTAAGTAAGGAAGCCACCTTATCCCTATTCTTATACTAGATGGCCTTTAACTAAGAGGTGATAAGTTCTATCGCGGATAGCGTCGATCGCTATAGGCGCGTACCTATCTAGGTGTCCGGGAGTAGGGAGTGTTCCTCTACCGCCTCGGAGAGTCTCGTTATAACTAGCTTCTTAAGCGCCTTCCTAAGAGTGTTAAGGAGCGTAATTAGGCGGTACGACTTCACCTACGTATAGTCTTTCTTTTACGGCTTACGTAGGACTACTATCGTCGATTGTTTAAAAGCTATCGGGTAGTACCCGGTCTATAGGCAGGCGTTAAAGAACGCTATAACTACTAGGGCTAGTTGATCTCTATACTTCTTTAGTAGCTCGTTTGGGATCCTATCCGGCCCCGGGGCTTTCTTCGCCGGCAACTTCCTTAGTATAGCGGCAACTTCTCCCTCGGACACCTCCTATTAGACCGCGATACTAGGGGCTAGGGGAGTAGAGCTATTTATGTCGCTTAGATTAGCCTCGACTAGGGGCGGGAAGAACTTGCTAGCTAGTAGACGCGCCTTAGCCTCGGGGTCGCTAACCGGGCTACTAGGCGATTATAGCGCTAGGATAGAGAAGGAGGGGCCCTATATAGGGTCCTATCGGGCCTATTTCGCTAGCTTCTATATCCTCGCTAGCTTACCGGCAATTTCTTCTACTATAGCCCTCTAGCCGACTACTTTCTCCCTCCGTATTATAGCTTTCTTCTATTAGTATACCTCCCTATATACGTTCTAGGCCTCCTCGCTATAGCTGCTCGTCTATACCCGGCGGGCTCTCCTTACTTCTCTTACTACCGTAGTGTACTCCGGCGTCTAGTATAGTTTAGACTATGTCGTTAGTTAGGTAAGCGGAACGTAAAGTAAGGTCGCTTTTCTTATTTCGTCTATTAACCCTTAGACTACCTCGTCTATCTCGTCTTTACTATTATATTGCTACTACGCGATCTAGACTAGCCTCTCGGAGTTATCGAGGTACGCCTAGATATTAGCCTAGTAGGCCTTTCTCTAGTTTAGCTTAGGGGTTCTCGCTTTTATACGTTATATCTATGTCGTAATAGAGGTCCTGACTAGTATATAGTCTAATAACGCCTCGAGTATATATTCGATCCTATAGTAGGTTACCGTATAGTAGTAGCTATCTAAGATCTAGGAGAGGTCGATCGTGCCTTAGAGTCCCCCTCTCTTCTAGGTACCTAGGTCCTTCGGGGTATTAAGGGCAATTACGTTACTCGCTATTAAGTCGAGTACTTCGTCGACTATAGGGTACGGCTATATAAGGCTTTCCTAGGAAGGGTAGTATATATTAAAGTCTCCTACTACAATATAGCACCCTTGTATCTTAAGCGTACTATCTAGGTGTCTATAGACCCCTAGGTCGCGGCTAGACCTCGAGGCTAGCGGTTATATATATAGGTTGTATATCTAGGTACTACCTACGTAGAGGGAGGTAATATCGCCCCCGCCTTCTTCGTCTACGTAGTATACTACCTCCTAGTCGGATTCTAGTATGTCCTTACTAATATAGAAGCACGTACGGGGTCTACTGTCGCCTCGTAGGTATATTATATAGCCTAGTAACTTATAGGTCGTTAGTCTCTTATAGCACGGGTTAATCTATAGCTCCTAGATTACTAGGACGTAGTAGATATACGGGTCCGCCTCGTATAGAAAATAGTTCTAGACTATATCCTTGCTATAGTTGACGTTATACTAGATAATACTAAGCGTATCGAGGCTAGTCATCGGCATCGACAATCATTTCCTCTGTATCGTCCTGTGTCCTACTGCCCTGTGCGTCCTGGTCTACGCCTATCGGCTATATACTAAAGGGGAGCCGGGCCTAGTTAGATTCCCTCGCCGTAGCTAGTAGGGTACGTGGCCTCCCGTACGCCCTAGGTTACGTATCCTTTATATCGTTCTCGGCCCTAGGGCGCTTATACCCGACCGCCGCTAGTTAGTTCCGGTATAGGCTAGCCTTACGGTCGCCGTAGAATCTTAGGGCGACGGTTCTCTTTAGAATTGCCTTGTTTTTCGCTAGTTTCCGCTATAGGCATTCCGCGCTATACGATAGGTAGTGCCCCGGATAGTTCGCGTACCGTCTCGTAGCCGATATATAGTCCCTAGATATATAGTCTCCTATATAGTTCGAGTAGGCCTACTTGTTTATACACGTATAGGTTTAGTGTCTATACTATTAGTATTTGAAGCATTAGAGGACACGAAAGGATAGGGAGTGCTTTTCTACTATCTTAAGGCTATATTGCTAGATTAGGCCTTGTTCTATTACTAGATCCGCCGCTTTTACGTCTTATAGCTATACTATTAGCGCCGAGGCCTTCTTACCTTCTAGCTATTTCCTATAGAGCTAAGCCGCCTTCTAGATTAGAGAGTTAAGAGTGACCGGGTTGTCCTCTTAGAGAGTACGTAGGTGACCTTAGTTAGGTCGAACTCCTTAGGTATATCGTAGACTAGGATCGTAAATTGCTTCGTTAAGACCTTCGCTAGTACCGTAACCTTAGATGCCTACTATAGCTATACCTCTAGGTGCCTCCTAGTAGTAGTAGAGCTAGTATAGATCTATAGAGTACCGTTAGACTATTAGTTCACTACGACTACCCCTAGTTAGTTAATTCGTTAGGCGAGCTCCTTATTTAATAGCTTCGTAACTTCGGCCTAGTCTTCCTTTACTATAATACGGATCGTAACTATATCGTACGTTAGGCGGGGGCCTAGTATCGATACCGCGACCGATACCTAGCTATAGGGGTATTAATTCCGGGTAGCCTTACTAATCGCCTAAGACGTCGTCCTTATTTCTTATTACCCTCGGTAATACGATAGTATAAGCGCCGTACGTAGCTAAGTAATTATTACCTATAGAGACCGGTATAGGAGCTAATCGTTAGTTTCTATACTTTTTACGTCCTCTATAAGTTACTACTAGTTGTCTTAGGGGAGCTTCGCCTATAGAGCCCTAGGCGCCGGTAGTACCGTAGCCTAGGCTACTATTACCTAGGAGTTGCCTAATGTAGCTAGGCACCTCCGCGGCGTTTAGAGCTAAAGAAATAGGGTGAAGAGAACTTCAAGCTCTCTAGATTAAATAAGGTAGAACTCCCCTAATTCTAGGGGTAGTAGCCTACTTTATAGATCGTTAGAATAGCCTTAATAAGAGCTTTCGGATATGTCGTGTTTTAGGGCTATAATAGATCGATTAGTTAGTTACTAGATCGGTCCTTCTAAATAACTATATACCATTTATTGTTATACCTAATCTTAGAATCTACTAGATCCTCTACTTCGTATTCCTCCGATACCTAGCCTTCGCGTTCGACGACTACGGGCGCTAGTAGTAGTCTACGTTATCTAGGTATCCCTTCGGTTACTACGCGGCGTAACTTACTCGTATAGAATACGTTATAGATTTATATCTTATCGCTAAGTTCGAGTTTATACGAGCATCTACCTACGGCCCTAACGACTCGAAACGGTCTAGGGAACTTATAATCAAGTTTCTTACTTAGGCGTATAGTCTTAATATTACGGGTATCTAGTAGAACTATATTATTAGGCTAGTAGATAGGCGCTAGCGCTCGCCGAGTATATACGGCTTCGGCCGTTTATACTTACGTAAAAGTATATACGTCGCGTAGCTCGTCTAGGCGGTCGCGGCGTATAGACTCGAGTAGCCGCCGTATTTATACTTAAGTATCTTATATATTATTAACTAACGCGTTAGCGGCCTCGACGTTAGGTACTTCCCGAGCTATAACTTATAGTTTAGCTAGGCTACTAAACTCTATCCGCGGGTAGCGGCTAGAGTCGGCGAAGAATAGAGTCATTCCGGTACTTATAGACTTGTAATTATTAAGGGCGTACTCGGCGTTAGGTAGTAACTCGACCTAGTTATCTTGTTAATAGTTAGTATAGGCGCCGATATACTATTCGAGTACTTAGTTTATACGTTCTAATTGCCTATCCGTTTCTAGATAGAAGGCTATAGAAAGATTTTAGTAGATACTAAGCCTTACGTAGAGTCTACGGAAGAGCGCGCTAATAAATTACGTGCCTCTATCGCTTACGACTACCTCCGGTAGGCCGTATACGGGGAATATATACTTATAGAATAAGGTGGCGGCGTGCTTAGCGTTTAAGTTTTTAGTAGAGAGTAGCCGTACGCGTTTAGCTAGTATATCGGTAACTATTATTTTATATTTATAGATTAGTCTAGTATCGGGATCTTTACTAGCGGGTAGGTCGATAATAAAGTCTACTACGATATACTTCTATTCGTAACCGGGCGTATAGTATAGGGATAGGGTACCTTACTTTATTAGTCTTAATAGAGTCGAGCGCCTATATATTAGGTAGTATCGTACGTATCTTACGACGTTACTTACTATACTAGGCTAGAAGAGGTTTTGCCTCTATAGTAGATTAAAAGTCCTTACTCTACCTTAGTAGCTAGCTACTCTACTATTATAGTATTTACGTACTATCCGGGTACGGAGGTTCTAAAAGGCTAGGATATATAAGGCTTTCTCGACGTATAGTCGATCCGTAATAATTTCGAAATCTAATACGGCGATCTTCTATTATTATAGCTATACGTTAGCGATCCCCTACTAGAGATAGGACTTCAGTTTAAGTATACGTATCGTTATAGACCGGCTATTCTATACTTCTATATATAGTTCTTCTTTATATAACTCCGTTTACTCCCGTTCCTCTAGTAGCGTAGGTTCGTCTAACGGCTCTATACTTCCTTCGATAGGTTGCTTATTACTAGGTATCTCTTCGACTAGGACTCTATTATTTAGTTTAGAGTCGACGTTACTACGTGCCTTAGCGTCGTTTAGTTCGAGTAACGGCTATATTACGTCTCGCTAGATAGGGCGGGTTAATTGCTAGGGGGTAGCGACATCGCTAGTATAGTAGTCTTCTTGTTTATCGTCCGAGTCGCAAATTAATAGTGCTTAATAGTTTATTAGTAGGTCGTCCTATACTTATATAGCAAACTAAGTAATAATGTCTAGGTTATAGGGTTTTAGAATAGTCTATTATTAATACTACGTTCTAGTATCGTCTACCCCCGCCGGTATGTCCTAAGAGCGACGGGTAAGACTATCTAGTTTCGTTCCTTAGGCGCCCGGGCGATAGGTAATCTTAAAGTTAAACTAGGATAGGAACTTAGCCTAGCGTACCTAGCGCCGGTTAAGCTACTTAGTAGTTATAAAGTACTTAAGATTACGGTAATCGGTAAGTACCCGAACTAGCTTATCGTCTATAGCGCCGATAAGTTCCGGTTACTATTCCTCGAACGCCTTAACGATAGCTAGTAGCTTTTTGTCGTAAATGTCGTACTTTTATTCTTATAGACTAAGCTTCTTCGAGTAGAACGCTACGGATCTAAGGACGCCGTTAATTATCTATAATAGTACCCCTTTATTAACCTAGTCGCTAGAGTCTATTTCTATATAAATCTACTCGCCTAGTTAATAATAGGAGTATACCTACTTAGCTAAAGCGCTACTTAAGTTCCTTAAAGGCTATATCGTACTATTAGGTCTATACGAAGGGTAGCTTCTTAACTATCTTACCGTCGACTTTACTCTTTTTACCTATCTTCGTAAGGTCTATAAGGTACGCGGTTACTTTAGAGAAGGCGTAGATAAACTTCCTATAGAATCTAGTAAAGCTAAGGAACGTAAGAACGTCCTTAATATCACGAGGTACCTCCTAGTTTATAATAGCTTTAATCTTTATAGGGTCTATCTTAACGCCCTCCGTCGTAATAATAAGGCCTAGGTATTTGATTCGTTTAACGTAGAATTCACACTTGTCGATATCTACTAGTAGCCCTATATCTCGTAGTCTATATAGGACCTTTCGTACGTAAGCTCTATAATTATCTAAGGAGCCGTCCGTATAAATAACAACGTTATCGAGGTATACTATAGCGATGTCGTCTAGGAATTCTCGGAGGATATCGTTGATCTTACGCTACTAACTACTAGGGCTATTATAGAGGCCGAACGGAAGGACCTTAAACTAGTATAATCTATACCTAGTAATAAAGGCGGTTATCTATTTGTCCCCCTTACGGATACGTATATTATTAAATACGGCGACAATATTAAGCTTAGTAAACTACTTAGCCTTAGAAACTCGCTTAAGTGTCTCCCTTAAAAGAGGTATTAGGTATCGGTCCTTAACTATAATAGTATTTAGGGCGCGGTAGTTGACGTAGACGCGGAGTCTACCTCCTAGCTTTTTAATAATTAATACGGGAGACGATATGTCTAATTTAGATAGCTCGACCGTACCGTTAGCTATACTATTATTAATAAATTTCTTAAGGGCCTACCTATATAGAAGGAAAGATCTCGGATTAACGACACCTACGGAGCTATCGTTATACGACGACGAAGTCGCCTATTCTACTACTAAAGGTACCTGTCTTCGAGGCTATATCCTACTATTAGGGTGGATAGCTTAAAGTTCTCTTCACCCTATTTCTTTAGCTCTAAACGCCGCGGAGGTGCCTAGCTACATTAGGCAACTCCTAGGTAATAGTAGCCTAGGCTACGGTACTACCGGCGCCTAGGGCTCTATAGGCGAAGCTCCCCTAAGACAACTAGTAGTAACTTATAGAGGACGTAAAAAGTATAGAAACTAACGATTAGCTCCTATACCGGTCTCTATAGGTAATAATTACTTAGCTACGTACGGCGCTTATACTATCGTATTACCGAGGGTAATAAGAAATAAGGACGACGTCTTAGGCGATTAGTAAGGCTACCCGGAATTAATACCCCTATAGCTAGGTATCGGTCGCGGTATCGATACTAGGCCCCCGCCTAACGTACGATATAGTTACGATCCGTATTATAGTAAAGGAAGACTAGGCCGAAGTTACGAAGCTATTAAATAAGGAGCTCGCCTAACGAATTAACTAACTAGGGGTAGTCGTAGTGAACTAATAGTCTAACGGTACTCTATAGATCTATACTAGCTCTACTACTACTAGGAGGCACCTAGAGGTATAGCTATAGTAGGCATCTAAGGTTACGGTACTAGCGAAGGTCTTAACGAAGCAATTTACGATCCTAGTCTACGATATACCTAAGGAGTTCGACCTAACTAAGGTCACCTACGTACTCTCTAAGAGGACAACCCGGTCACTCTTAACTCTCTAATCTAGAAGGCGGCTTAGCTCTATAGGAAATAGCTAGAAGGTAAGAAGGCCTCGGCGCTAATAGTATAGCTATAAGACGTAAAAGCGGCGGATCTAGTAATAGAACAAGGCCTAATCTAGCAATATAGCCTTAAGATAGTAGAAAAGCACTCCCTATCCTTTCGTGTCCTCTAATGCTTCAAATACTAATAGTATAGACACTAAACCTATACGTGTATAAACAAGTAGGCCTACTCGAACTATATAGGAGACTATATATCTAGGGACTATATATCGGCTACGAGACGGTACGCGAACTATCCGGGGCACTACCTATCGTATAGCGCGGAATGCCTATAGCGGAAACTAGCGAAAAACAAGGCAATTCTAAAGAGAACCGTCGCCCTAAGATTCTACGGCGACCGTAAGGCTAGCCTATACCGGAACTAACTAGCGGCGGTCGGGTATAAGCGCCCTAGGGCCGAGAACGATATAAAGGATACGTAACCTAGGGCGTACGGGAGGCCACGTACCCTACTAGCTACGGCGAGGGAATCTAACTAGGCCCGGCTCCCCTTTAGTATATAGCCGATAGGCGTAGACTAGGACGTATAAGGTAGTAGGATATAGGACGCTATAGAGGAAATGATTATCGATACCGATAACTAGCCTCGATACGCTTAGTATTATCTAGTATAACGTCAACTATAGCAAGGATATAGTCTAGAACTATTTTCTATACGAGGCGGACCCGTATATCTACTACGTCCTAGTAATCTAGGAGCTATAGATTAACCCGTGCTATAAGAGACTAACGACCTATAAGTTACTAGGCTATATAATATACCTACGAGGCGACGGTAGACCCCGTACGTACTTCTATATTAGTAAGGACATACTAGAATCCGACTAGGAGGTAGTATACTACGTAGACGAAGAAGGCGGGGGCGATATTACCTCCCTCTACGTAGGTAGTACCTAGATATACAACCTATATATATAACCGCTAGCCTCGAGGTCTAGCCGCGACCTAGGGGTCTATAGACACCTAGATAGTGCGCTTAAGATACAAGGGTGCTATATTGTAGTAGGAGACTTTAATATATACTACCCTTCCTAGGAAAGCCTTATATAGCCGTACCCTATAGTCGACGAAGTACTCGACTTAATAGCGAGTAACGTAATTGCCCTTAATACCCCGAAGGACCTAGGTACCTAGAAGAGAGGGGGACTCTAAGGCACGATCGACCTCTCCTAGATCTTAGATAGCTACTACTATATAGTAACCTACTATAGGATCGAATATAAACTCGAGGCGTCGTTAGACTATATACTAGTTAGGACCTCTATTACGATATAGATATAACGTATACTAGCGAGAACCCCTAAGCTAAACTAGGGAAAGGCCTACTAGGCTAATATCTAGGCGTACCTCGATAACTCCGAGAGGCTAGTCTAGATCGCGTAGTAGCAATATAATAGTAAAGACGAGATAGACGAGGTAGTCTAAGGGTTAATAGACGAAATAAGAAAAGCGACCTTACTTTACGTTCCGCTTACCTAACTAACGACATAGTCCAAACTATACTAGACGCCGGAGTACACTACGGTAGTAAGAGAAGTAAGGAGAGCCCGCCGGGTATAGACGAGCAGCTATAGCGAGGAGGCCTAGAACGTATATAGGGAGGCATACTAATAGAAGAAAGCTATAATACGAAGGGAGAAAGCAGTCGGCTAGAGGGCTATAGTAGAAGAAATTGCCGGTAAGCTAGAGAGGATATAGAAGCTAGCGAAATAGGCCCGATAGGACCCTATATAGGGCCCCTCCTTCTCTATCCTAGCGCTACAATCGCCTAGTAGCCCGGTTAGCGACCCCGAGGCCAAGGCGCGTCTACTAGCTAGCAAGTTCTTCCCGCCCCTAGTCGAGGCTAATCTAAGCGATATAAATAGCTCTACTCCCCTAGCCCCTAGTATCGCGGTCTAATAGGAGGTGTCCGAGGGAGAAGTTGCCGCTATACTAAGGAAGTTGCCGGCGAAGAAAGCCCCGGGGCCGGATAGGATCCTAAACGAGCTACTAAAGAAGTGTAGAGATCAACTAGCCCTAGTAGTTATAGCGATCTTTAACGCCTACCTATAGACCGGGTACTACCCGATAGCTTTTAAACAATCGACGATAGTAGTCCTACGTAAGCCGTAGAAGAAAGACTATACGTAGGTGAAGTCGTACCGCCTAATTACGCTCCTTAACACTCTTAGGAAGGCGCTTGAGAAGCTAGTTATAACGAGACTCTCCGAGGCGGTAGAGGAACACTCCCTACTCCCGGACACCTAGATAGGTACGCGCCTATAGCGATCGACGCTATCCGCGATAGAACTTATCACCTCTTAGGTAAAGGCTATCTAGTATAAGAATAGGGACAAGGTGGCTTCCTTACTTAGCCTAGACATATCGGGAGCCTTCGACTACGTGTTATACCCGCGGCTACTCTATATCTTAAGGTCGAAGGGACTCCCTAAGTAGCTTGTCAACTTCGTACGGTCCTACCTCTAAAACCGTAGTACGTCGATCCTAGTCGGCTAGTATAGAAGCCTATTTCAAGTCGTCTATACTAGAATCCCGTAAGGCTTAACGCTAGTACCTATTCTATTCCTCTTCTTTATAGCGACGCTACTCCTAGCCCTAGAATCCTAGAACACCGCTACGAGCGGCTTCGTAGACGATACGAATATCCTAGCGTAGTCTTCCTCGACTAAGGAGAACTATAGGCTACTAGAAGAGAAGCATAAGATCTACGAGGACTAGGCTAGGAGGCACGGGGCTCGGTATGCCCTAGAAAAGTATAATCTAATACACTTTACGCGCCGGCCACGATTCTATAATATATAAGCTTCTATCTAGATATAGGGGTATACGACTAACCCGGTAGATTAGCTTAGGATCCTCGGACTATAGGTAGACCCGGCGCTACGGTAGAGGAAGTACGTATAGGTAATATTACGGAAAGCTAAACAGAATATAGTATTATACTAGAGGCTTACTACGTCTATATAGGGCGCGGACTTCCGGTAGTTACGACTCCTATATACGGCTATTATACGGCCAGTCCTTACCTATAGTAGCTAAGTATAGTCCTTAGGTAAGAGGGCCTACCTATCGAAAGGACTCGTCGCGCCGCTAGCGAAGATCTAAAACTAATGCCTAAGGAAGGTAACCGGGGTATACAAGTCGATACTAATAAGGATACTTAAGTACGAGACCGCTATACCGCCGATCGACCTATATATCTAGGGACTACGGACCTCCTCCTTAGGCAAGTCGGTATAGTACCTAGTATAGAAGGTTATTGCTAGTATAGTCGTAAGGGCCCGCGAATTAGTACTAGCGTATAAGGGTATTCGACCCGGAAACGAGCCGAACTACCGGGTAAGGGACGAATTGCTAGTAATACGATAGGAAGGTAGGAAATTGTTTATAGAGTAACTATAGAAAGAGAGGTAGAACAACTAGGGTATAGGGTATAGTAGACGCCCTTAGCTAGCGGGACAACCTAAGGAATAGTTAGCTACGAAATCCGCGGTTAAATACCCCCCGAAGCTTATCTACTACCGCCTTACGAGGGTATAGAGTAGTATAGTAACCTAACTACGAAGCGAACATATCGGCCTCTAGGGGTACCTATTATAGAGGAAGGTTCTAGGATACACGAATACTAGCTGCTCCTACGGCTATTACTCCTAGAACGTACGGTACGTACTCCTTATCTATCCGAGGTAGTCGCTAGGAAGGGGGGAGTAGATAGTAAAGGCGAGGAACCGGACGATTAGAGCACTTCTTAATAATGTTAAGGACCTACGGCGCATTACGAACTAGATACTAGAGAAGGGCTAGCTAGAACAGTACCGCCTAGTAGGAGTAGTATAGGAAGAGAGGATACGACGTAGCGCGACGAGACCGGCTAGGAGCGGGGGCTAACGGGGTAGTGATATAGACTACGTACGTTTAGAGGGAAAGCTAATCTAGATAAGGAATAGTCGGGGGCGGGAAGGGTTTTTACCTATTCGGGTTTCCCTTTATAAATAATAATAGATATATACCTATATAGGCCGGATAGGGTCCTAGAATAGGGGAATAACAAATCTCATCTAATCTATATATAGAATTCGTACTTATTAATGTCGAGTTAGAGCCCGGCTACTTAGAGCCTAGCTATTACCTTGTCTATATAGGTAATATACTCCTTAAGTATATCGCTAAAAATTAGGGCGTCGTCTAGATATACGGAAGTAAAGTCGTCTAGATACTTACGTAAAGCGTCGTTAATATATAACTAGAAGCTTCTAGGAGCGTTATATAACCCGAAGGGCATAACTAAACATTCGAATTGTCCGTAACGAGTCGTAAATACGGTTTTCTATTCGTCGCCTTCCGCGACCCTTAGTCCGTTAAAGGCTATAATTATATCTAGCTTTATAAAGTACTTCTTACCGCTTATTCGGTTAAGCTAATTCTATATAAGTAGAATTAGGTATCGAGATTTCGCGGTAATTACGTTAAGCCCTCGATAATTAATATAGATACGTAAGCTACCTCCGGCCTTATAGACGATAATAACTAGTACTATAAACGGTAAGTTACTTCGCTAGATATTGCCCCTCTCTAGTTAATTAGCTACCTATACCTTTATAACTTCCGCTTCCTTATTCAATATCGGATACGGACGTTTAAACGGTAGCTTATAGTCTTTCTTAAGCTTGATCTTATAATCTAGCCTAGGTTAGTAAGGAGGTAGCTTTTCTAAGTCTACCTTAGAAAACAGAGCTTTCTAATATTAGTACTCTACCGGTAGCTTAGATAGATCAGCCGGCTTCTCCTTATAATATAGCTTCTCTATAAATATATCGTAGTCTATAGCGTTTATCGCGTACACCTCCGCTTAGTACTCCTATCGACGCCGGAGGGCGCAATAGTAGTCCTTTTTAACGTATATCGTATAATCGAAAGCTAAGTTACTAGCTATAACCTTACGAGCCGTTATAGCGTATAGGCCGAGTACTTAGGCCGTAACCGGGTCCGCTATACTCTTTATAGCGTAAGTTTCTCGCGGGTTAATATATATCGTATAGACTTCTATACTACGTATATAACACTCCCTACGTAGCTAGTAGATATTGATCTACTTAATATCGGGCTCTCCTCCCCGACTAATATCTCTAAGACCGACTTCCGCGATAGCTAAGGGGACTAGTGTATTAGTAACGTCTAGTCGCTCTAGCGTATCGTAGTCGGGTATTAGGAAGGAGTTAGTAATACGTAGGGAGACGACTAGTAGTATAATACCTTTATATAGGGAGTACTCGCTATAGTAAGGGTTATTAAAAGTAAATCTAGACCTACGCTAATCTTTATAGTATATATACTTAGCGTACTATATAAGGCCTAGTAGTAAATTGTACGTAGTATCGGATACGAAGCATTAAATACGTTCTATATAACCGCTAAGATTTAGCTTAATATCCGCGGCCTTAGTAGTAATCGTAGGTACCTACGGCCTATCGCCGAGTCTAAGCGTATATAGTTCGACGTTATATATTAGAATGTTATATTTATATATAACGTACTTTACTACCGAGCGGGCTATACTACCGAGCGGGCTACTTTTACTAAGAACTATACTACTTCTACTTTAATTACGACGGTATCTTAATACGACGATATCCTATAGAATCGTTACTAGGAGGACAATTCCTCTTTAGATTCTTCGCTATCTAGCGAGTCTACTTAATAGGTACGTACGTTATACCCCGACTCGCTATATCGCTTATAGCGTCGTGGCCTTAGTACTAGCCGAACACTATCTAGCGACTCTCTACTCACTTCCTACCTCCTAGTATCCTCTAGAGGTATTAATTACGACGCCTTATGAAGGTTAGAGACCCTCTAGACTGAATATACTTGCGCTTTCGTGCTTTCCGCTATATAAGGGCCTCGTTAGACTTATATAGCTTACTAATCTCGCTTTGTATAAGAGCTATCTAATACGCTATCTCTCTACTCCCTCTCTATTGCTCTATTAAACGGCCTTTCTCTTTCTACTACGCCTTTCTGAACCCGTAACGACGCTCTAAGACGTAATGACACCTATTATAAACCCTATCTCGTCGAAGTTATAGGTGTCCTAGTTAAGGATACTATACTTCTCCTTTATAGTATGTATAAGTAAGAACTACTTCTTAATAACGTCTAGATCTTCTATTAGGGCTCGCTAACGATCGTATCTACGTGTTATACGAACCTTTAGCTTACGATACCGCCTAATAAACCTGTCTATCTAATTAAGACTAGCGGGCTTAAGACCCTTCTCTTATAGTAATAAATCGGCTATTACTCGTATACTAGCCTTTAATAGCGGGAAACCTCTAAGATCTAGCTCGAGTATATACTCAAGTATCACCCTCTCTTCTAGCTCTATAAGCTTCTTCGAATTAGGCTCGTAGTCACTCCGAGGAGGTCGTCTATTCAATCGATACCCTAGTATAGTTCGAGACGCGTCGTATACCTTTATAGCAAGTCGATTCGTAATTATCGCGTCGCGTTTTGTAGCCTAGATAGCTAAGGTCAGTTTGGCCTCGTTTGAAGACAATATACGCTATAATAGTAGTTATATAGCTATATCTATAGAAGTGGTATAGTTCTTAGTAAAAGTAGCCCGCTCGGTAGTATAGCCTACTTAGTAGTAAAGTACGTTAAAGGAAGTGTTTATAATTTCAGTATTAGTACTATTATTAAGAAATGTATTTATAGTATATCTATTTGCCCTACCCTTAACTATAAAGTAATATAAGATCTTAGGTCCTCTATCTACTTCTATAGAGGAGAGCGTATTCGATCGGGCTTATAAGGAGAATACCTATATCTTATATATATACTAGTGTTTCTTATAATGTTCGTAGAGGTGCTTATATTTGTCCTAATATAATACTTTCTATATCGGACTACTATCTATTACGCTTAGATAATAGTCTAGGCGTTTTTCGACGGTATTACTACCGGTACCGCGGTAATACTATTATTACTAGCTCGCTTCTTAGGGCGTTTATATAGGTCGAGTAGACACTCGGCTATACTAGGACCGTAGTCGGTCCGGCGGTAACGAAGATTACCGCCTATAGCGATAATTCGAGTACGCTTATCCTAGGTAAGCGCGGCTAGGTTCTTAAAACGCTTAGGTTACTAGTTCTAGGGTAGTAGAGGCTAATTAATGTATAGAGAGCGGCTAAGAGGTACGGACGCGTTAGCTAGTAGAGCTACTAGTAGTAGTTATACTACCGTAGGTATAGCCGGCGGCTTAGTACTAGGTAGCTTCTTGTCCTTCGGTTCCTTCTCGTTAGTCTTACGAGGGAGATCGATCTCGAGCTAAGCTAGCTCGCTCTCTAGTCGGTAGTACTATACTAATAGTAGCTTAACTGTCTTAAAGTCTTAGCTAATAAGGCGCGTATAGTATTTAAAACTAAGCTTAGACTTAAGTTCCTAGGCTTCCTACTTACGGCTTATACTAGGTAGGAGACGCGCGCGCTCCTTCTAGTAGCGGGAGTAGAAATCTAAAAACTTGTCGGTCTTAGTTATCTTAAGGGCGTTTATATTATTACGCGCGGTACTCTCGGGGTCGTAGTTACCGAAGTTCTAGTTAATGAACTTTAAAGCCTTACGGACTGTCTTAAATAGCTTACCCGTAACTTATCTACCGAAGGTAATCTTCTAAGGTACGTAGTTATAGAGTATCTATTAAGCTAGTCCCGTTATATACTCCTAGATAAACCTTAATATAGACGGTACGTCCTTAAATACGGTTACTACGATCTTATTACCTACCTAAATTATCTACTCGTCGAGGTTTAGTGAGTCTTTACTAATATTCTCTCCCGAGAACTTAGGCTTAGGCATATCGACTCGGGTAGATGTCTTAAAGTCCTTAGTTATAGTAGGATTATAGCGTACTACGTCGATACTAGTATCCGCTAGGGCCTCGACGATTTTAAAGCCGTTATTATCGACCTCGTTCGTAGTAGCCTTCTTATACTTATTCTTATAGGGTCGAACGTCTTTGAAGTCGGACTCGGAATCTAATAACGATAGATCTAATAAATTAGAGTTATATAGATTATTACGCTTCTTCTTACGCTTGTCCTTCTTAGACTTCTTAGCGGGTAGTTCGGTAGGTATATTAGGCTTGTTTACTAACTCGTTAGGAGCCTTATCTCCTCGTCGGCGGCGTAATACCGAGAGTGATTACGTAGAGCGCTACTTAGACTATTATCGGCCGCGTATACCGTTAGCGTCGGCGACTTACTATCGGAGGTCCTTAATTGTCTACTAAAGACTAGCGATGTCCGCTACCGTAGGCGCGGTATCGTCTAGTACGAGGTCCTCGAGTACCTTTACCTTATCCTTAAGTATAGCGACCTCCTTATCTACGATCTTAGTAGCCTTCTTAGCCGCCTTAGTATTATAATACTATTGATTAGCCTCCTTCTAAAGGCACTTTGTCTCCTTCTAAAGACGTTCTGTCTCCTTCTAAAGGCGCTCCGCTTCTAGCTTATAATTATGCCCCTCTTAGGCCGTACGCTAGAGTTCCGAGTATACTTCTTCGTACTTATTCTTATTTAGCTCGTTAGCTTTCTATAACGCCGCCCTATCTAGAATAGCTTAGCGATAGTTAGCCTCGAGTCTTCGGAGCGTATATAATATAGCTTCCGGTTAGTTTTAAACTTAATAACGTAGGGAAGCCGAGTCGAGTATACTTAGCTAATTAAGAGGAATACGTAAGGTCGAGCTTAGGCCTTAGCTATCCGTAATATCGACCGTAAAGTCCTAGCGAGCCTAATCCTACTCTCCGTTAGCCTTCCGATAGGTAGTTATGTCCGAGTCTCGAATAAGATCCGCGAGGTAGAAGTAGTCGGGAATCTCCTATATCTAATTACCTTCTTCCTCCTCTTCTAGTAACTCGTCGAGGATCGCCCGCTATTATTCGGCGTACTTAGTATGATCGAGTCTAACTGTCGTATCGTCTAACTACGTATATTCGTCGGCTCGGGTAAAGAGTTCTAAGTTTCGAGTTAGTCTAGCTAGGCGACTAATACGTTAAGTATTATCGCCGCTATAGCCGTTTACTCTAGCTATAATATAAGTTATACCTTAAGCGGCGGCTTCTAAGAAGAGAGTACTATACTACCTATTACTAGTACTAAGGAAGTTACTATATATCGCGACTTCCGAAGATATACGATATCGCGGCTTTAAGTACGCGGAGTCGCGGCTTTTTCGTAAGCGGCGCTATATATAGATAGATAGATAGATTTGTCATTCCCCTGTTCTAGGACCCTATCCGGCCTATGCAGGTATATATCTATTGTTATGTACAAAGGGAAACCCGAATAGGTGAAAACCCTTCCCGCCCCCGACTACTCCTTGTCTAGATTAGCTTTCCCTCTGAACGTACGTAGTCCATGTCACTACCCCGTTAGCCCCCGCTCCTAGCCGGTCTCGTCGCGCTGCGTCGTGTCCTCTCTTCCTGCACTGCTCCTACTAGGCGGTACTGTTCTAGCCAGCCCTTCTCTAGTATCCAGTTCGTAATGCGCCGTAGGTCTTCAGCGTTGTTAAGAAGTGCCCCAATCGTCCGGTTCCTCGCCTTTACCATCCACTCCCCCCTTCCTAGCGACCACCTCGGACAGACGAGGAGTGCGTGCCGTACGTTCTGGGAGCGATAGCCGCAGGGGCAGCTAGTATTCGTGTATCCTGGGACCTTCCTCCATGATAGGTACCCCTGGAGGCCGATGTGTTCGCTTCGCAGTTGGGTTGCTATGCTACTCTGTGCCCTCGTAAGGCGGTAGTGGATGAGCTTCGGGGGGTGCTTGACCGCGGATTTTGTAGCTGACCATTCCTTAGGTTGTCCCGCTGGCTGAGGGCGTCCACTATGCCCTACAACCTGGTTGTTCCACCTCTCTTTCCATAGTTGCTCTACAAACGATTTCTCACCTTCCCATTGTGTTGCTAGCTGTTCGTCCCTTGCCCGGTAGTTCGGCTCGTTTCCGGGTCGAATGCCCTTATGCGCTGGTACTGATTCGCGGGCCCTTGCGACTGCACTGGCGATGACCTTCTGTACTGGGTACTGTGCCGACTTGCCTAAGTAGGAGGTCCGTAGTCCCTGGATGTATAGGTCGATCGGCGGTATAGCGGTCTCGTGCTCAAGCATCCTCGTTGGTGTCGACTTATATGCCCCGGTGACCTTCCTTAGGCATTGGTTTTGGATCTTCGCTAGCGGCGCGACGAGTCCCTTCGATGGGCAGGCCCTCTCGCCTAAGGACCACACTTGGCTGCCATAGGTAAGGACTGGCCGTACAATAGCCGTATATAGAAGTCGTGACTGCCGGAAGTCCGCCCCCCATGTGGACGCAGTGAGCCTCTGGCATGATGCCATATTCTGTTCAGCTTTCCGTAATATTGCCTGTACGTGCTTCCTCCACCGTAGCGCCGGGTCCACCCATAGTCCGAGGATCCTGAGCTGATTTGCCGGGTTAGTCGTGTGCCCCTGTATCTGGATAGAAGCTTGCATATTGTGGAACCGTGGCCGGCGCGTAAAGTGTATCAGATTGTACTTTTCTGGGGCAAACCGAGCCCCGTGCCTCCTAGCCCAGTCCTCGCAGATCTTGTGCTTCTCTTCTAGTAGCCTACAGTTCTCCTCAGTCGAGGAAGACCACGCTAGGATGTTTGTGTCGTCTACGAAGCCGCTCGCAGCGGTGTTCTGGGATTCTAGGGCTGGGAGCAGCGTCGCCATAAAGAAGAGGAACAGAATAGGTGCTAGCGTTGAGCCTTGCGGGATTCCAGTGTGGACTGCTTGAAATGGGCTTCTGTACTGGCCGACCAGGATCGACGTACTGCGGTTTTGGAGGTAGGACCGTACGAAGTTGACAAGCCACTCAGGGAGTCCTTTCGACCTTAGGATGTAGAGAAGCCGCGGGTGTGACACGTAGTCGAAGGCTCCCGATATGTCTAGGCTAAGTAAGGAAGCCACCTTGTCCCTATTCTCATACCAGATGGCCTTTACCTGAGAGGTGATAAGTTCCATCGCGGATAGCGTCGATCGCTGTGGGCGCGCACCCATCTGGGTGTCCGGGAGTAGGGAGTGTTCCTCTGCCGCCTCGGAGAGTCTCGTTGCAACCAGCTTCTCAAGCGCCTTCCCAAGAGTGTTAAGGAGCGCAATTGGGCGGTACGACTTCACCTGCGTATAGTCTTCCTTCTGCGGCTTGCGTAGGACCACTGTCGTCGATTGTTTAAAAGCTATCGGGTGGTATCCGGTCTGTAGGCAGGCGTTGAAGATCGCTGCAACTGCTGGGGCTAGTTGATCTCTACACTTCTTTAGTAGCTCGTTTGGGATCCCATCCGGCCCCGGGGCTTTCTTCGCCGGCAACTTCCTCAGCACAGCGGTAACTTCTCCCTCGGACACCTCCTGTTGGACCGCGATGCTAGGGGCTAGGGGAGTAGAGCTGTTTATGTCGCTTAGATCAGCCTCGACTGGGGGTGGGAAGAACTTGCTAGCCAGTAGACGCGCCTTGGCCTCGGGGTCGCTAACCGGGCCACTAGGCGATTGTAGCGCTGGGATAGAGAAGGAGGGGCCCTGTGTAGGGTCCTGTCGGGCCCATTTCGCTAGCTTCCACATCCTCTCTGGCTTGCCGGCGATTTCTTCCACTGTGGCCCTCCAGCCGACTGCTTTCTCCCTCCGTATTATGGCCTTCTTCTGTTGGCATGCCTCCCTGTATACGTTCCAGGCCTCCTCGCTATGGCTGCTCGTCCACACCCGGCGGGCTCTCCTTGCTTCTCTTACTACCGCAGTGCACTCCGGCGTCCAGTATGGTTTGGACCATGTCGTTGGTTGGGCAAGCGGAACGTGGAGTGAGGTCGCTTTTCTTATTTCGTCTGTCAACCCCTGGACTGCTTCGTCTATCTCGTCTTTACTGTTGTATTGCTGCTGCGCGATCTGGACTAGCCTCTTGGAGTCATCGAGGTACGCCTGGATGTTGGCCCAGTGGGCCTTTCCCCAGTTTGGCTTAGGGGTTCTCGCTGGTGTGCGTTGTATCTGTGTCGCAATAGAGGTCCTGACTGGCATGTGGTCTGACGACGCCTCGAGTTCATGTTCGATCCCACAGTAGGTTACCGTGTGGTAGTGGCTATCTGAGATCCAGGAGAGGTCGATCGTGCCTTGGAGTCCCCCTCTCTTCCAGGTGCCCAGGTCCTTCGGGGTATTGAGGGCAATTGCGTTGCTCGCCATCAAGTCGAGTACTTCGTCGGCTATAGGGTGCGGCTGCATAAGGCTTTCCCAGGAAGGGTGGTGTATGTTGAAGTCTCCTACTACGATGTGGCACCCTTGTCTCTTGAGCGCACTGTCTAGGTGTCTGCAGACCCCTAGGTCGCGGCTAGACCTCGAGGCTGGCGGTTGCATGTATAGGTTGTGTATCCAGGTGCTACCCACGTGGAGGGAGGTAATATCGCCCCCGCCTTCTTCGTCTGCGTAGTACACTACCTCCCAGTCGGATTCTAGTATGTCCTTGCTGACATAGAAGCACGTGCGGGGTCTGCCGTCGCCTCGTAGGCATGTCGTGTAGCCTGGTGACTTGCAGGTCGTTGGTCTCTTATAGTGCGGGTTAATCCATGGCTCCTGGATTGCAAGGACGTGGTGGACGCGCGGGTCCGCCTCGTGTAGGAAATGGTTCTGGACTATATCCTTGCTATGGTTGACGTTATACTGGATGATGCTAAGCGTGTCGAGGCTAGTCATCGGCATCGACAATCATTTCCTCTGTATCGTCCTGTGTCCTACTGCCCTGTGCGTCCTGGTCTACGCCTATCGGCTGTGTACTAAAGGGGAGCCGGGCCTGGTTAGATTCCCTCGCCGCAGCTAGCAGAGCACGTGGCCTCCCGTACGCCCTAGGCTGCGCATCCTTTACATCGTTCTCGGCCCTAGGGCGCTTGTGCCCGACCGCCGCTAGTTGGTTCCGGTGTGGGCTAGCCTCACGGTCGCCGTAGAATCTTGGGGCGACGGTTCTGTTTGTGATTGCCTTGTTTTTCGCTAGTTTCCGCTGTGGGCATTCCGCACTATACGATGGGTGGTGCCCCGGACAGTTCGCGCACCGTCTCGTAGTCGATGTACAGTCCCTAGACATATGGTCTCCTGCACAGTTCGAGCAGGCCTGCTTGTTTGTGCACGTGTAGGTTTGGTGTCCATACTGTTGGCATTTGAAGCATTGGAGGACACGAAAGGATGAGGAGTGCTTTTCTACTGTCTTGAGGCTGTATTGCCAGACCAGGCCTTGTTCTATCGCTAGATCCGCCGCTTTCGCGTCTTGTAGCCATACTATTAGCGCCGAGGCCTTCTTGCCTTCTGGCCATTTCCTATGGAGCCAAGTCGCCTTCTGGATTGGAGAGTTAAGAGTGACCGGGTTGTCCTCTTGGAGAGCGCGTAGGTGACCCTGGTTGGTTGGGTCAAACTCCTTAGGCATGTCGTGGACTAGGATCGTGAATTGTTTCGTTGAGACCTTCGCTGATGCCGCAACCTTAGATGCCCACTGTGGCTGTGCCTCTAGGTGCCTCCTAGCAGTAGCAGAGCTAGTATAGATCTGTAGGGTGCCGTTAGACTGTTGGTTCACTGCGACCACCCCTGGTTGGTTAATTCGTTGGGCGAGCTCCTTGTTCGATAGCTTCGCAACTTCGGCCTGGTCTTCCTTTGCTGCAATGCGGATCGTAACTGCATCGTGCGTTGGGCGGGGGCCTGGTATCGATGCCGCGACCGATGCCCAGCTATGGGGGTGTTGATTCCGGGTGGCCTTGCTAATCGCCTGGGACGTCGTCCTCATTTCTTGTTGCCCTCGGTGATACGACAGTACAAGCGCCGTGCGTAGCTGAGTGATCATTACCTGTAGAGACCGGTAAGGGAGCTGATCGTTAGTTTCCATGCTTTTTGCGTCCTCTATAAGTTGCTGCCAGTTGTCTTGGGGGGGCTTCGCCTGTAGGGCCGTAGGCGCCGTTAGTACCGTAGCCTGGGCTGCCATTGCCTAGGAGTTGCCTAATGTAGCTAGGCACCTCCGCGGCGTTTGGAGCTGAAGAAACAGGGTGAAGAGAGCTTCAAGCTGTCCAGATTGAATGGGGTAGAACTCCCTCAGTCCTAGGGGCAGTGGCCTGCTTTTTATATCGTTGGAATGGCCTTGATAAGAGCTTTCGAATGTGTCGTGTTTTGGCGCAGAGATCGATGATTCCGTCAATCCGCCTTATATAGAGATCCTTCGTCGGCGCTATATATAGTAGCGTCCTTATTATCGAGCTATTAAAGTGTTACGAGGCTATAGTAGGTAAGTATAGTAGTAGTTTATTAACGAAGTCGATAGCTAAAGAGAGAAGGTAGTTCTAAGAGAGAGAGGGCTTCTTAAGAGAAGCCGAGGTCGCGCTCGGGCCGAGCTTAGTCATCGATGTCACGTGATCACGAATCACGTGACCCGATCCGAATCCTCTACTTACGGAGCTACTGTGACATTCCTCGCAATAGTATCGTACCTAGGCTCGGGAGTAGTCGAGTATAACCTTCTAGTAGGCGTACCTATCTATAGTACTCTTAATCTTAAGATATATAGTATTAGGTCGTATAGTAGCTACCCTCTTAAATACTTCGGTATTGGCGATCTTATAGTTTATTAGATCGTACTCGAAGTCTATATCGTCAAAGTCGATCTAGTCTATATAAGGAGACGCTATACTATTAATAAACTATATAAAGTTAATACCTTTACTATCGTCCTCGTAAGACGAGAGACGAGTATCTTTAATATCTAGTCGTACTAGCTTCTTACCCTCTACTCTACTACCCTCGTATCGTATTAAAGACTAAGGCGTATTATTAGTTATAGGAATTTATAAATCGGGTATATAAAGATAAGAGAGAGTAGACCTATCTATACTAAACGGTAGTATATCTCTACCTATTCTATTTCCTTACTTATACTATATCCTACTTACGCGGTCCGGATATATACTATCGCTAAGGATCGAGTTGAGCTAGTTCTAAAGTTCTAGGTTCTAAGGGTCTCCGGTTAGTAACTCGGCTAAGATAGAGGGCGTACGATATAGGTATTACTATCGCTAAGTAGCGGCGGTAAATCGTATACTTAAAGGTTATAGAGGAGGGCGTTAAGAGGCCTCGTCGGCGTTCTCTATTATCGCAAATTAATCGTACGGTCTAGTACTATCGTACTATCTCGGGCGGTCTCGGTATTATACGTAGAGGTTAGCTCTCTACTTATAAGAAGGCGTAACTAACTATTACGGGCGAGAGTACTATAATAGGGTCGGGCAAAGATATATATAGTTACGCGAGCTATCTAAGAGAGCGCGAGAAGCGCGAGAAGATAAAGTCGCGCGAATCGAGCTAGCGGGTACTAGCGGCCGCTAGCGCGCGGGCGTACGGCCGACGATACTATATTACGAGGTAGTTCGTAAAAAGGGCTGTCTCGTAATATAAGCGCTAAGACTTTACTATTCTTTACTCTCGGGAAAATAGACTCTTAGTATATAGTATTTTAAGGCACGTATTCGATAACGTATATATAGGCGAGCATTTTAGTATATATATTACTATATATAGTTAAGCACTTCGTTATTGCCTAATATACTGTTTTGTTTGAAACGTCGCGGTTTAACGCGACGATCGAGGAAGCCGAGTGTACTAGGTGTTTATACTAGCGTTCTACTAATTACGTCGCGCGAGTAGGTAAATATAAAGTACGTCCGTACTATATCTCTACCTTAGCGATATAGATAGCGGCACTTTTGATTAGTTAAAACTAATTTTGCATAGCGCCTATAAGTGGCCAGATTCTAGCGCTAGCGAATTTGTTTCTCCGACCCGTGCGATTCACTCTAAGTTTAAGGTACCTCCTACCTCCTAAGCTCGCTCCTTTGCTCGCAGAATGCTATGTACACACGGATAGCGCTCGGTAGTGCCTTCGCTCGTCTTTGAGGCAGGCCTCTGCCTCTCTTCAGCATTTTATAGACGCAAAGCCCCTGTGATGGTCGACTTTGATGGTTTCGAGGAACCGGAAGGACAGAAATGAGTTATAGCCAACGCAAAAGCGTAAGCATCATCCAATGCCAGCGAACCACCCGCTGCAAAGGCTCCTCCATGAGCATGGGCTGCATCGCCAGCAAAGGTGACTCGTCCATTTCCGTGTATCCAAGTGTCAAGACTCGAAGCAAATGTATTCGGGTAGAGCTTCGTATACGGCGAAGCATCGATCATCTGCCGGATCGCAGGGTGCCAGTCCTTATAGTAATCCTTGAGGATCTGGAGATTACCTTCTGAGTTCCACGACGCATCTCTGAATGGTGCATCACTTTTAGCAGGATCGCTTTAATTCCCACCGACAATCGTGAACAAGTCTTTGCCTAGTCTCGAAGCGAAAAATGTTCGGTCTGGACCCCACCAGTGGCACGCCTCGTCAAGGACACCATCGATATGCTCGACAAGCTTTGCGTCGAACACTGAGCGGAAAGCTCCCCAGCCTGTCCACTTGGGCGCCGAGTGGGGGACGAAGGATCGTCGGACTGCTGAGCGTATGCCATCGGCCCCGAGGAGGATGTCGGCCGACACTGTTGAGCCGTCGTCGAAGGAAATTGTCAGGTCGTCTGTGTTCATGGCTTCGCACACGGAGGCGAAAGCCTTGCCCAAATGTATATGTGCCGTATCGACGTGGGCCAGAAGTGCTTGCTGCAAATGTGCTCGATAGAATCTTGAAGTTCGATGTCGGTACTCGATCTCTCCGTGGTGCTTGTCAACAGATACCACTTCGTTCGTCTTCCAGTGTCTGCGAATGGTTCAGTTTGAGCCTCGACTCTCCCTGACGGTGCCCAACGTACCGGTATATTATGGGATATCCAGAGCTTTTTCGAAAAGCAACCTCATCGTCAAGTGCTTCCAGTACACCAAGTTTCTCTAGCGTTCTCATGCCATTGGGTCCCAAAGCTATACTTGCACCAATCTCTTGCAGCTGTGTCGCTCTCTCATAGATCTGTACATCGACACCCTCGTGTTTCTTGAGAGCTATTGCCACAGCTAGACCGGCAACGCCTGCCCCGACCACTAGTATGCGTAGTTTGTCGGATTCTACCATTATGGGAATCTGTATCGAATGCCGAGTCGATTGATGCAATACAGAAGACGTTCAGATAAGTACCACGAGAGATCCAAGCTTCCCAAGCGGCAAGTCAAGAGCTATAAATAGCTCACCCTAGACTCCGGCCAAACTCTGGGTACTGCCAAGTGATTCACAGGTGATGATATAGCGTACGCAAAGCACGCAATCGGGCTGTATCCACCAGAAGCTACACTGAAGCCTCGAAAGCTTCGAGTGGGCAAGCATTTATATGCTGAGCTTCGCGTGGTAGATAGCCGGGTCAGACATGTGGTCGCCACGCCAGCAGCTCATCCAATGCAAGCTGATATGTAAGAGACCCTCTTGCTCCACGATTAGATCACTGCTTACGGTGATCATTCGCTTTAGTTTTGGTCTCTCGCGACGAGGCAATGCTGGGGTTGCATGAGGTGATAGTGAAAAGTCTTGCAGAGCGATGTCCTCCGTGAGCCAGGTATGCGCGGTATGTAGTCACAGACCGATGGTCATTGTGAACATCGATTTCTTGCGCCTCCAAGCCCAGAACCTGCCCTGCGCATCTCTAACCACACCACAAGAGAAATGGCGAAGAGCGAACACAAGACCACAGTCCTAGGCTGGGACGATAACTCTCCAGATCGAGCAGCCTCAACCTCCAACACCCCAAAACTCCCCGAAAAGTTCGCAGACGAAAAGCCACAAACTCTTCTCCAAGATCAACGTCGACGACCCATCACCAGCCGAAGCGACCAGAATCCGCAACAAATGTGTCCGCTGAATCCTACCATTCCTGTGCATCGAGTACCACCTGATGTACGTCGACAAACAGACCTTGGGATCCTCCGCCATCCTGGGAATCGTGGAAGACGCCAATCTCAACAGCAGCCAGTATAATTGGTCGTCGTCTATCTTCTACCTCGGGTACCTCCTGGCCGAATGCCCGCAGAACTGGGCTTTGCAGCGTTTTCCTGTCGGACGATGGCTCGTGATGAACTTGGTCATCTGGGGCGCTATACTGCTGTTGCATATTCCATGTGACAGCTTTGCATCCTTGTTCGTGGTTAGGTTCTTGCTTGGTGTGGCGGAGGCTTGTATTGTGCCAGCTTTCTTGCTAGTGCTGTCGATGTTCTTCACTTATGATGAGCAGGCGGTTCTAATGCCGCGCATGTGGGCGATTGGCAATTCGAGCCCAATCACATCTGGTCTGCTGTCGTATGGTATGCTCTTCATCGACACCGGATCTTTCAGTCCGTGGAAGTTGTTCATGATCATTACTGGCGGATTGACAGTCCTTTTTGGTCTCGCGGTCTGGCTGTGGCTGCCCGACAGTCCTCTCAATGCTCACTTTCTCACGCTGGAAGAGCGTGCGCAAGCCGTGCTCCGTATCAAGAGTAACCACTCTGGCATCGAGCAGAAATGCTTCAAACGGTACCATTTCATCGAAGCATTGAAGGACCCGAAGACTTGGATGTTCTTTCTGCACGCCTGGAGTCAGGAGATGGCAAATGGAGTCACCAACCAATACTCGCTCATCATTAAGTCTTTCGGGTTCTCTACACTCCAGACCACGCTGCTCGGATGCATCAATGGGGTGACAGCGTTCGTCTCCCTCAGTACTGCTGCTATCATCTTGGCCAAAACTACGAACAGTCGTGCATGGGTTTCGAGCGCAGCTTACGTACCTGCTGTTGTGTCGTGTATACTTCTGCTACCACTTCCGTGGAGCGCTCGTTGGGCAATGCTTGTGGCAATCTGGATACGCTCCACAGCTGGCATACCTTATGTTGTAGTCATGATCTGGGGAGCGAACTGCTCCGCGGGACATACCAAGAAGACGACGGTGATAGTTCTGTACCATGTCGGCTATGGACTCGGCAATATCTTGTCACCGCAGCTTTTCCAGCCGCAGTACAAGCCACGCTATTGTGTGACGTGGGGAGTCATTTTGGGTATTGCTTGCGTCTTTCCGATGCTACTTGTGTTGTTCCTGAGATGGTACCTCTTGAAGGAAAACGAGCGCAGAGATAGGCTGGAGGAGCAAGGTGTGATCACCGAGGTTGGCGTTGTCCAACACACTGAAGATGGCACGACCTCCGAGGAAGTGGTTGACGCACGTATGCTGGAACTGACAGATCGGGAGAACCTCGCGTTCAGATATGTGCTGTAGGCAAAACACTACCATGTGCAATACACTGCAGACCATTACAATAGTGCAATGAACTCAAGATTTTCCCGCTTTCATTTCGGTCCAAGTCCAGAGCTACCGGCACCTCCGTCCTTCACGAATTTGGTGATGCCTTCCTTGCAAGCACGCTCACTGTAGCTTTCCCAGGCGTCATAGAGACTAACCATCTCCTGTGTCGAGTCGACAATGGCATTCATGTCTACCTTGCTCTCAGCAAGCCACTCCACCAGCTTACTGAGCTTCGGACCTGCTTGCTTGAGGCCACTGAAGCCGCCAAGGAAAGCCTGTTGCGCAGCGCTAGAGCTCATCGTGGGAGAGAAGCTGGGCCCAGAGCTCGACATTGGCGATCCTGAAGTAGGAGATTGCATATTCGTTGAGCCATGTGTGGAGTGTGCGGCGAGCCCAGCTGGCTGGCCTGCCGGACGGAGGACTACTGCAAGGAATATGGCAGTGATAGCCAAGACATGAGGAGCATAAAGCAGCGCAAGATCTGTATTGTAGCTATCGTTGATGATCGAATGTGCCAGTTGCACTTCTTCGCTGCTGAGACCAAACAGTGGAGCTAGATCTGACAATGATCGATAAGGGTGATGGCAGATCAAGCGCGAAGACAAAGTCGAGATGAGCGCGAATTCACACTCACCGATTTTGCTACTTTCGGAGACTCCCAATTCTGGCCACTGACGTGCTGCTTCGCCGAGCATGAGACGGATGTGCTGTGGCGTCTCTTCCATCTTGCAGGCCAGGTAGACAGCAGTTGCCATGATAAGGTAAGGGTTTGTCTTCCGCATCTCAACCCGCAGGTAGAAGCGTTTCATGTAAGCTTGCGCAGTCGCCAAAGCTTGTTGGCGTAGACTCATACGTCGCGCCAATTTGGTCAACTGTTGTTGGAAGTAGATATTCATGTGTCGACGGTCCGGAAGAGGGTACTTGTTGTACAGTGGTTGATTGATCTTCTCGAGATCCTGCCGCAAGTCGGCAAGCTCATTCTTACTGAAGGTCCAGAACTTGGCCTGCGTTGAGTCCCAGTAGTTGGCCGCCATGCTGCCCTTGTATAGAATCTCGCGCAGACAAGCTCAAGCTAAGTTGCTTATGCCAGGACGGTGTATCATATTAGGATGCCGCAGACAAGCTGTTCACGAGCCCGTTACGTCGCCACGTGATGTGGTTGTCGGACTGCTGCGGCTCTAGGCAAGGCTTCGGCATTAGTCCAGCACAAGCGCCTTCCTTCACGATTGCTGGTACCACGGAGAAACGCTGCAACGCTCGATATCGATATTCGCTGTTGATGTTGGTTGGAGAGAAGGAGGGCAAGCTCTGTTGCTGACACCACCCTTCAACGTCACTTCCCGCAGAGTCCGTGCGCTTCTCTAGGCGGCGACATCATCGCATTTCTCACAATTACACCTGCAAAAGATCTTCAACCTGCTCGTAACCCACACCACACGTATCAGACCGCTGTTCCGCGATCGTACAGGCCCAAATCACAAGCAACAACCCAGCGCCGCGGAAGACATCAAGCATTCCGCTCTCGGATGACGGCTCAGCCACGAAGCTGATCCACACTTCAGCTGTCACGAAGACGCACAATCTCGCATGACTACTTGTGCAACGTGAACTGTTGATACAATTCGAGACCATCACCTCTTCATTTTGACCACACAAGTGTCGAACATGGACCGATCGACGACTTTTCTCTTGGTATGCTTGGCGGGCATCGTGCTCTTCGCCTCGCCAGCCGCAGCTTTCGGAGCCGGAAACATTGCCTCAATCTCCTCCATTGAAGGCCACAATTGGCGCCACGGCGATATTGAGGATCTTCTGGAGACCGTGGCGTTCATACACGGCCACAAATGGACCAGCATGATGGTGAAGCGGGCCTACTTTGGCAACTGGCTACGAGACTACAGTCAGGCAGTCGATGTTGGTACCTTGAAAGGCGTACCAGCAGATACCATTCGAGTTCTCGTATGGGTGCTGAGTTTCATGAGCTTTGGATACGCGACTGCTGAATTTGAAGTCACCGCAGACCGTCTTGGGGTGTACAGGCCCGAGGAGCACATCGGTATGCTAGGCATCTTCGCGTGTCTGAGACAACTGCTGACCTTGAACCCTTTGCTTGTAGATAACCCTAAGGACTACGCTGACAACCAAGACGCACGCCAATATGATGCCCGCTTGCGAGGACCAGTCCAGCCGATTGAGCTTCAAGTGGATCCGAACACTGGTATGAAGAATTACATTGCAAACGAGCATTGCCAGATCGCCACTTCACTAGGGTACATCAAGTGGAGTTTCGCCCGTAGCATTCACTTTGGCCGAGTCTATACTTCCGGCCACAACAAGGGCAGAGAAGAGGATCTATGTGAAGCTCTTCGGTGCCTTGGACAGGGTCTTCACTGTATGGAGGATTTTGGTGCCCACACCAACTACACTGAACTGGCATTGCGCGAGCTGGGCTTCAACAATGTCTTCCCGCATGTTGGTACACAAACCATGACCAACGTTCGTGGCAAGCAGATCTACCCGCTAGTGACTGGCACGTTTGGAGGTGTCGACTTTTTGCATTCTGTCCTTGGAGAGGCTACGGATCATGTTACACAAGTCGAGGTCAACCAGACCGAAGTCGATCAGCTCAACAGTGCTCTATCAAACGCCGAGTCGTCAGGAAAACGTGGCGACAGCGACTCAGGAGGCAGTTTCTTCGATGTTCTGGCCAAGATTCCAGGCACTAGCAGCTTGGCTTCGGAAGCACAGAGCCTACAGGCAGCTTCCAATGCTCAGGCAGCACAGAATGCCCAGGGTGGAGGATACAGTGGCCACCGCGGTATGGACGACTCGTATGCTCCATATGGAGATGACTACAGCTCTTCACGAGCAAATCCTCCAGGCGCCCCTTCCGCACAGCAAGGATACCAAGGCGGTCCTAACCAGACACCTGCCGGTTTCCAAGCTCCGCCGAAGATTGATGCCGCAGCAGCTATGGCCAAGATCTACCCTATTCTGGCGTTCCGCGACAAGGTCGTGCGCCAGATCTCCGCCATGGTGAGCAAGATTCCAGGACTGGAGAAGATGATCGACACAGTCACCGAGAAGGTGACATTGTTTGTGATGGGTCTGCTCGCGCCCTTTATTAAGCCGATCATCGCCTCTGCCTCCAATGCGCTGAAGCAAGGATCGGGCTCGGTGGTGGACTCCAGCGCTGCACAACAGTATCTTGTCTGGTCCGACCCAACTTCAAGCGATCCAACACATTCGATGTTGTCCAAGGACCATTTCAGCAACATTCTCAACCCGCCAGCTGGAGAACTCGCAGCTTGCATCCTGCAATATGTCGCACCGCGGGTCATCTATGGATGGGAGCATCCTGAAGTGCCGGAGCATGAGATTTTGGATGACGTTGGCAGAGTCTTCCACCATCCAGCACTCCGCGACCAGAACATCGAGATTCAGCGGAAGATGTTCTCTGTCGTTGAAAGCTGGGTGCACAAGCGTTCAGATCGTGGCTCTGGCCTCAACAATGTTCTGTCTTCCGAAAGTGTCAAGGCAGGCCACAACCACAAAGTGCAAGACCTTGGTTCGTCGTTTCAGGGCGTCCAACAGATTGCACAGCAGCATGGTATCATGGGACAGGGCTCACACAGCGCTACATCTGGAGGTGTGTTCGACATGTTGAACAGGAGGAGAGAGCTTGGCGGTGATACTGTGCCACCGGATGCGTACTCGCATCCACAGCAACCTGCTGCTTATGATCAGAGCAGCGCTGCATACCCTACAGCCTATCAACAGGGATACGAACAGCCTTGGCAACCACCACAGCAGCAGCATGGCGGATACGATCAAGGATACGGTGGCGGCTATCAACAGCATCAGCAAGGTGGCTACGGAGGAGGGTACAATCAGTACTAAGCCATCGTCTATGCTTGTAACGAGTGGAAACGGAAGGAGTTGGATGGACAGAGCACGACATGATGATGACGACGGGTTGGGTCAACGGACGGGAGGACATTTGACATGTGAATATATACCCGACAGAGTTGCAATGGAACGACCAGGACAGAACTGTATGAATGTGCTTCCTTCAATTCCCAATGCCTGATCATCGTCGCACAGGCCTCGAACCTCACTCAGCCCTACGAAAATCAACCCCACCTCCACACCCCCACGTGCAATGCAGTCTACCTTCATGTTCTTCTCGATCTCTCGCCTGCACCACCGATCATCATCACAGCACTTCCAATCTCGGACACGACGCCCTCCGGATCACTCACGATCATGGCGCAAGGCAAAGAGTAAGCCAACCACTATCGCAACAAGCAAAGTCTTGCTGAACGCTGATCCCACAGAAAAGCCTCCCCGCCATCAAGGCTTGTCTCTTCGACATGGACGGCCTCCTAATCGACTCCGAAGACAAATACACCATCTGCACCAACGAAGTCTTACGGGAGTATGGAAGGCCCGACTTGCCGTGGCATATCAAGGCGCGATTGCAGGGACGGCCTGGGCCAGCGGTATGTTCATGCTCAAGCGGACAAGAAGAGGATACTGTAGAATGGGACACTGATGGGGTGTTGCTATAGGCAGGAAAGATCCTCCATGACTGGGCGCAGCTACCGATTGGGAGAGAAGAGTACCTAGCGAAGGTCCAAGCGAGCCAGAAGAAACACTTTCCGGATTGCAAGCCTCTGCCCGGTGTGTCGCAGCTGCTACAGACACTATGGAAGAAGACGGACCCGGCGGTGCACATGGCGCTCGCGACATCCTCGCATGCGGGAAATTTCAAGATCAAGACGGACCACCTCGCATCGACATTCGATTGCTTCGCACAAGAGCACAGAGTCCTTGGTGATGATCCCAGAATAGGCAAAGGACGCGGAAAGCCCGCACCGGATATATACCTCCTCGCGCTCAAGACGATCAACGATCGATTACAGCGAGAGGGTAAAGAGGCAATCAAGCCGGAGGAATGTCTAGTCTTCGAGGACAGTGTGCCTGGTGTTGAGTCAGGGCGTAGGGCGGGCATGCAGGTTGTGTGGTGCCCACATCCGGAATTGTTGAAGGAGTATGAGGGACGGGAGGAGAGGGTGTTGGCGGGGCAGATGGGGGAGTATAAGGAGGTTGAGGAGAAGAATGAGAGCATTGGAGTGGTTAGTGGAGATGGGAGCAAGATTACGAGCGGTGCGCCTGGGGAGATTGGGGATGGGTGGTCTATTCTGTTGAATAGCCTGGAGCGCTTTCCGTACGAGAGGTTCAGGATCAAGGTCAAGCAGGATAGCCAGCTATGAGGAGTAGCACTGTGGGCGGAAGACGATTGTACATAGGTGATACCCAACATATCAACAGCATGCATTGTACAGAGCTGTTCCATACAGATCTTACTAGCATATGGCTGCCATTCGGCCACAAGCGGTACAAGATACAATACATGGGCTCGCGAAGATTATCCGGAACAGCACAGAGCTGGCTGTAGCTGTTGATCGTGTGATGCTTTCGGTCCTAAGACTCTGTGATGGTCTGTCATCATCGAGTTGAATGCTACGATGGTGTATAGAGTAGCTAGAGACGCATGCTCCTTGCTTGCCGAAGAACGAGCATATACTATATCGATATTGATTAAATGCCGCCATAGAATATGGGTAAATAGTGAGTGAGTAAGCAACCCATTCGGCAGGGCTTGCGGCTATACCGCTGCGCTGGGACGTCACTTTTGAAAGGGAAAGCTCCTAGCAGAAACATCAGATCCAACGACACCACCACTTCTCCACTCTTCTGTACCATATTACCGATCTTGCGCCCACCATAGCCGTTTTCCATTCACAGGCACATCTTTTACACCTTCAACACGGATTGAGTTTGCTTGGCAGGCACAAGGGACCATCTTCCTTGCCAACTTCAGACACTGCTACGCTATATAGGCACGAACGAGCTCGGCACGTGTAGAGCGAGCCATAGCAGATCGCTCAACAGTCGTCGTGCGCTATACCGGGACACCGGATCGCGAACAGTCAGCCCCGAAAGCCCCTGGAGCACGACTCACAGTCTACCAACGTGAACGACCTCCCATTCCGCGCGGCACAGTCCAGTCAGACTACGATGAGTTGGAGATAGCACCGTTGAAAGACGGACTATGGGTGGCGAGTCCGACGCGCAGAGGGAGGCGCGACTGCAACAGCTATGGAGCAAGCTAGACACCAAGAAGAAGGGCACCCTGGACTTCAATGCGCTCAAGAATGGCCTGGCCACGATGAACCACCGTATGTAGCAGGATATGCGTTGTGGGGGTGACAACATGGTGCTGATAGACGATACGCAGCGCTTAAGGATGCGGATGGCCTCATCAAGGACATGCTCTCTGCATGCGACATCGACCACGACGGCAAGATCAGCTACGATGAGTTCTGTCGCTTCTGCACGAGCACCGAGAAGGAGCTCTGGCAGCTGTTCAAAACGATCGACAAGGATCACAGTGGAGCGCTGGACCGCAACGAGCTGCAATCCGCTTTCGAGCTGGCAGGAATTGCAGTCTCAGGGCCGCGACTGGATCGCTTCTTCAGCTACATCGACAAGGACCACGACGGCACGATCGACTTCAGCGAATGGCGTGGTAGGCACATTACTTTCTCCCACAGGCCACCTTTACCATCCCTTCTTTTGGCAGAGGCAGACAGTGGTATACTGGGCCGCAGACTGACACCTTGATCAACAGACTTTCTCCTCTTCATTCCTGCCCACGCGCCAGGCCTCAAAGCCGTCCTCTCCTACTACCAAACGACCGCCAAGCTGACTTCGGAGGGTGATGTGCACATGAGCGATGAAGCGCTCCAAGGTCTAGGTACGATCCTCGCATTCCTGAAATCGTCCCTTTTCGGCGCCGTCACCCAGCTAGTCAAGCCCACCCAATCGCACGCCGGAGAAAGTAATACTTTGCCAATATCGATGTGGGAGGATAGCGAGAACAAGCTCCAACTTTCAATACAAACATACGACCAGGAGATAATAGCAGACGACCCGCACATACCACTCAAGCCAGCTCGGCGGAAAGAGCTGGACCAGCAACAAGCAGCAGCAGAAGGACTGATACTGGATGCGACGACTGGGCAGTATCGCGAGACAAAGCTGACGGATTATGTGCCTGATGTAGGCTACTTCCTTGCTGGCGGTCTTAGTGGTATCACTTCCCGAACAGCGACCGCTCCGCTCGATAGATTGAAGGTGTATCTGATAGCACAGACCGGCGCTGCGAAAGAGGAGGCTGTGCAGGCGGCGAACAGTGGACATGCTGTTGTTGCTTTCAAACACGGCTTGACAACGTTATGGGGCTCATGTCGGGAGCTGTGGGCAGCGGGTGGCATGAGGAGTCTTTTTGCTGGTATGAAGAAGTGTTGTCAGATGATGTGGAAATATATGCTGACAATGTGGTAGGCAATGGCTTGAATGTGGTCAAAGTCATGCCGGAATCGTCGATAAAGTTCGGCGCATATGAGGTGCGTTTTCACCACCGGGATGATTGAAGAGACCGTACTAACACTATCCCCGCAGGCCTCCAAACGCGCGATCGCCAAACTCGAAGGCCACAATGACCCCAAACGGATCGCCGGCTCCTCTACCTTCGTAGCCGGCGGAGTGGCAGGCATGATAGCTCAAGCCTGCATCTACCCACTCGACACCCTCAAATTCCAAATGCAATGCAACACCGTTAAGGGCGGCGAGCACGGCACAAGACTGATCTGGCACACCGCCAAGAAGATGTGGGCGAGGAACGGCGTTGTCGCCTTCTACCGTGGTCTTCCCATGGGCCTTGTGGGCATGTTCCCATACGCCGCGATCGACCTGGCCACGTTTGAAGGGCTAAAGAAACGAATCATTGCACGAAATCGTAAAAAGAACCCTCACATCAAGCATGACGAAGACGCATTACCCAACAGCTTTTCCTTGGCTCTTATGGGTGGCTTTAGTGGCGCTATTGGTGCGAGTATTGTCTATCCGCTGAATCTCCTGAGGACGAGACTACAGAGTCAGGGCACCGCGAGCCATCCCAGGACTTACACGGGAATCATGGATGTGACGCGGCAGACGATTAAGGGAGAGGGTGTGAGAGGGCTGTTCAGGGGATTGACGCCGAATTTGCTGAAGGTGGTGCCCGCGGTCAGTATTACGTATGTGGTGTACGAAAATACCAAGAAGGCGCTGCATTTGCAGTAGGCCTGGTTTTAGGAATGCAGGGAAGCACAGAGGAGGCGGAAGCTTTGGATAGAGCGGACAAGGACAGTAGAGGGAACGCCATAGTGCATGAGACGAGGAGGGCTCGATTACTTACTTGTGATACCCGCGGTTAAGGACATGGCAGGACTGGCGAAGGGAGAGATCGCAACATAGCGTTGGCAAGTCAGGGAGCACTATTGATACAGAAAGTTTGAATGAGCTATCTGTGCAATGCGATGCAATACAGCTTGATCTTGGCATTGAGGAATGGAAGGATCCTGGTGTGAATCCTGCCGAGTGGTCCCTCTCGCGATCTAGAACAGCCGCGTCAGGTGGATGCATACATCATTGTACGACGCACTTTGACCGGTAGGCGAATACAAGTCGCAACATCACAAGGTCAGCTCGGTATTCTAGTCTGGAGTCTTGGATCCACAGTCCATCAGATGTCGGAATCGCGGCCTTGGCTTCACGATCTCGTCGATATACGACAGACAGAGCTTGCGAACGACTTACCGCATGAGATTGAGGTAAGAGCTGAAGCGTGCGGTGCGATGTCGTGTAGCATGCTTGAATGTACGCTAGCTGGAATTCTATCGCCGCTGCTCATTTATTGTTCAGTGTATCTTGCCGATTTCGAGT
Organism: Fulvia fulva; assembly: GCF_020509005.1. Taxonomy (NCBI): domain Eukaryota; kingdom Fungi; phylum Ascomycota; class Dothideomycetes; order Mycosphaerellales; family Mycosphaerellaceae; genus Fulvia; species Fulvia fulva. Next base: position 3,664,648 of record NC_063019.1, read on the forward strand.
TCCACACTAACGTGGCTTTCTTGTACTAGACCCTCTCCCGCAACGTCCACTCGGCCCTCAACTCCGGCCACTTCGACCACAACATCTTCACCCGCGTGGCGGACCACTTCGAGCACGTAACCCCTGACTTCTCCGGCTTTACAGATGTCGGTCGCGGCGTCATGCTCCTCCAGGACATCATCAACGCCCGCAAGAAGATGACAGAAGCGAATCCAGGGTATCGCTCTGTTGTCACTGATTCCCACACGTATGTCGATAAGAACTTGCAACTGGCGGATGTGATGCTGGTTATTCGCCATGTTGGACTTCCCGGTGGGAGGGAGGAGGATGGAGTGCAGATTTTGAGGTGGAGGAAGGGGAAGGGCGGGTGGATGTGTACGAGGAGTACGACGATGAGGTGTGCGCCGGGGTTGACGGATGAGGTTACGGGCTACGAGGAGAGCTCGTCGTCGGGTGACTTTGTGAAAGGTTGAAGGAGGGCCGATGCTGGGAGTGTCACTTTGGCTTCTCCTTGGCGGCGGCAGCTACGATCCCTGGCGCAACCAGACTTGAAAGCACCGGTGGGATGGTGCTTCTTCCGGGACCATGAAGAGACCCCAGCTTGTGGCAATACTGCTCAAGCGCGACGATGCTGTGAATACCGTGAAAGGCACTGCTAGACACAATCCAGCGATCATGGGCAGGGCCCAAAGCTGCGGCATGACGCCCTGAACAGCGAACAAGCCAGCAATCCCGAAGCCGATCAGAGTCTGTGGCCAGAGAAATATGAAAGGTCGCGATCCAGCTGAGGCCAAGTTGGTAGCGGTTCTGTGCGTCCCATGTGATAGACTTGCCTCTGAGAAAGTTGCAGAGGAAGAGTGGAATTACCACGGAGAAGGTCGGTACTTGGACTGTCTTGAGGATGAACCTGAGCACGACAGAGACGGCGTATCGCATGCCGCCACCATAGTTCTTCGTTGACGTGATCGCGATTCCTGGGATACCAACGAGTTGGAGGAACACTGCCACGGTGATTACGAGGGCGTAAGACCTGAAGCCGACGCCGTCGTTCGTCGCATCAAGGTCGCCAAATGGAAGGCGAGCAATCGAAGCAGAGAACAGTACCACCCAGAAAGGCTGCATCGGGTACGTAAAAAGCGTTTACAACACCTGAAATGCGTGATCAGTGGGGATCCAGGTTCCTCCAGCAGGAGAAAGTACTGCATGGTGCCCTGGCACTACGGAATCTCGCGCAGGGTGTAGTCGATGAAAGTTGGTGGCTGAGTTTCATAACTCTGAGTCTCGAATGGGACCAGTCGGACTTCATAACCGTCTCAATTCACACCAAGTTGGACGGACTGTCGCCAGGAAGAGGTGACCGAAGTCCTTTGTGTCTTCGAAAAATAATCGCCTATCCTCACTATTCTTCCCTCTCCAGAAACGATGGGTCCAGTTCAACCTTCTTCTCAAATCTTGTCCACCAGTCTTGGAAAGCCTTAAGTGGCACAGTATCGCTTCCAAAGCTAGCCAGAAAGTTGAAAGCGTTGCCAATGATCCTCTGAGCAAGGACTTTCGTCGTAGCTGGACTTCCTGTCCTTGCATTCGTCCTGACCAGAGCAGAGCTAGGGTCGGCCTGTCCAGCCTTGAGCTGAGCCAGTTGTTGTTCGACCTGGGCTGCAGGCTCAATTGAGATGCCAACGACAATGTCCCCTCCAGCAGCCGCAGCGTTGGCCATTGTGTCATCTGCCATGACATCGCCATCGACATCGGTAGGGCCGGCTGATTTGAGACCAGAAACCTTGAAGATGGCAGAGTCCTTGCCTGGACCAATGCCTCCTAACAGCTTGAACTCCTGTGCAGGTGGAATCTGAACATAGACTGATGCTGCCATGCCTGGAGGGAGCTGCACGCCCGGAAGGAGAAAGACCACAATGTGGCTGAAAGATGGTATAGTCGGAATTCTGAAGGCATACTGCGCTTCGGTGATGGCTTGTGGTGCAGCGTCCACGGGCCGGCCAGAGATAATGAGGCCGAACATTGTTTCGGGGTGCCGATCTGAAGATCGTAGGTGAATGGTCGAGTCTCTGCTTTCACAGTAAGAGTGTTCAATAGCTTCGGGTCCGACGATTTGCTGGCTTAGCTAGTGTTTAAAGACCTGGGAGAAAGTGTTTAGTGAAGACACTTCATCGCCGGGCTTTTGCTTGATATGTGGTTCTCATGTCAACATCGTGAAATCGTCTCGACGCGACGCGAAGATTCTCTAGGTTCGACGTCACATCACATGTGCCGAGAAACGCCGATCCTCACCTCAGCTCGAGGACCCTGCATATATATCATCAGTGAGTGCTTGCTGGCTCAGGATTACTCAAACATCCAGCTCGCTGCCTGCTAAGGCTGCGATCACACGCCCTGCTCCTCCACCTCAACACACCACGGCGCTCCCTCCACACATCCTCCGCCATGGCCTTCAACCTCAACCGCCTCCGCGACTTCATCCCAAAAGACCTACCCCGCCTGCCCACCTGGCCAGCACAAGACAGCGAAGATGGAGATAGCAGACCCGTCACCGCCGGCAGCGTCGACACAGATGCGGTGGAGCACAGTGGACCGATCACAATGGAACCCGCAGACCCAATCCCGATCTCCAGCGGGCCCAAAAGCAATCTCGATCTGATTAATGAATGCGATAACTTTCCCTACTACAACACTGATCCAAAGCTCTTCTCTGCACACATAAACACATACTACGCGCTGTATGTGCGACAGTTTCCAGAGACGGAGCTGGGATATGTGCTGCCTAGTGTTGCGGAAGTCTTCAGAGGACTGCCGGATTGGAAGATCGATGATGGAGAGAGGAGTCTGACACTCATGACTGGGGAAACGGAGGAAGAGAGGAGTCAAGTCGTGGAAGCAACGATCAAAGCAATGCACGCAACAGGCCATTTCAAAGTGCTGAGCAAATGGCGGGACGAGCTATATCCCGTCTACGGACCGCAAGGACAACTCCTGTTCAACATGGAGCGGAGCGCGAGCGCATTGTTTGGAATTGTGACGTATGGATGCCATATGACAGCATATGTGAGAACAGTGGTGAACAATACAGACTCGCCGGAAGATACTGAGGAGATGAAGATCTGGGTTCCGAGGCGGGCGGCTGATAAGCAGACCTATGGAGGCATGTTGGACAACACTGTGGCTGGAGGCATTGCAAGTGGAGAGAGTCCGTTTGAGAGCATAGTGAGGGAATCCGCGGAGGAGGCTTCATTGCCGGAGGAACTGGTGAGACGGTATGCCAAGGCTGTGGGCATGGTGTCGTACTTCCATATCCGGGACCACAGAGCTGGTGGAGAGATACGTTTGCTGCAGCCGGAGGTGCAATACGTGTATGATTTGCAGCTGAGTGAGGATGTGGTTCCGAAGCCGTCAGACGATGAAGTGGAGGGATTCGAGCTGATGACCATTGACGAAGTGAAGCAGGCGTTGAGGAATGGCGAGTTCAAGCCAAACTGTTCGCTAGTTCTGCTGGACTTCTTCGTGAGGCATGGCATCTTGACACCAGAAACCGACGCGAGTTACATCGATATTGTTGCGAGATTGCATCGGAAGCTGGACTTTCCTGTGCAGATACGAACGCCTTGAGTGCGTTTGTTCTGGTGGTGCTGTAGACTATTTAGTCTGTAACGTGCCTGTATAGCACGTTCTCATGATACCCATGAAGCGCCTCGACACAATTGTCTACCTCCTCCAGTCCCCAACGCCTCGCTAATTGCAATTGGCCAGCTTGTTCTTGGTCATGCGCTTCCTCGTCTCCTCAGGATGGGCGGTCGCATGCTGGCACTTCTCGTCCTCAGCTCTCTGCTTACATTCGCGCATCTGAACCGCATCATGAGGCGCCAAGCTGATGGCGCGAGTTCGTCATCCCTCCCTTCGCGAGGACCACGCGCAACCGACCTCTCTTTTCTGTCTCGCTCTTTCACACTCTGCCCAGATCGTCCCCCTACTTCTTCAGAAGCAGGTAGACATAGTCAATCTTCAGCGGACTAAGCTTTTTGTACGGCCCTTGTAGACACAAAAGCAGCCCTCCAAACGAGATGTACACCTTGATCTGATCCCCCTCACCCACATCTTCCACGCGGTAGACCTTGCCGTAGCAGACGTAGTCCCACATGTCTGCTAGTGTTGGGTCTGCATCGCGCTTGCCTCTCCATCTGCGCAATCCCTGGGTTAGCGCTTCATTCCATGTCCTGCGCAATCGCTCTTACCCTTGATTCGCTTCATCCTTCGTGCCATCCAGATTTAGCGTTGACGCGATCAGCATCTGAAAGTTCTCGTTCGCGGCTATTGGGTAGAGTTCTGAATTGACATCGAGGGTGAAGGAGGTTGCGTTGTCGTGGGAGTTGCCGAGAACTCGGTGCACGCGGTCGTAGGTTTGGTCGAGGACTTGGGTCGCGGCGAAGGATTCTTCGTAGAGTTGTGCGTCGGCCATGGTTGCGGAGGTATCAGGAGTAGGGCTTATGCGGTAGTGACGGTGTGTTGGTGGCGGTGGATGGTGTGGTACGGAAAGGGAACAACAATGTTCAAAAGTTCATTCATGTGAGAACCTGTGGGAGCAAGACGCGGAAGGCGCGGCCGAGGCGGCCGAAGTTGCCGCACGCGAGAGAAACACTTTCATTGCATACTACAATCACATGCTGTTAAAGCTACCACACGCCCCGGGCGTGATAGCTTTCATCATGGCGCCTCCCTCTGCCTCGCATGTTAAGCAAGCCTGACAAGGATACCGGCCGTTTCCGCAGACTCTGTTCCAACCTCACGCTGTGGCATTGACTCCCCATCACCGAGTCAGTACCCACTCACTCCGACGTTCTGCACTATACCCAAGGATAGCAACATTCTTGACGCACGCGAGATCTTAGGCACGTCAGGGAACGCACGGTCACGGTCAGATCTTGGTACCTGCGCAAGATCGTTCTAAGCCATGTGGCTCTATATCGAGATTCCCCAGTACACTTATGCTTTCTGGTTGTTTCGAAGTATCCTCGACTTCACATCCTGTGATGCGAGATGTATGCGAGGTCATTCGGCAGATTGTGTGACACGTTGGCTTATGCCAGTGTTCTGTGCTGGATCACTTTGGTCCGCGATACACGTTGACAACACTCCGTGGCCGAGCATCTCATCTTGCCATACGAGGATTCTTATAGTCCTGGCAAGGGGAGGATCTCAGTGTGTGAGATTGCAGTCTGGAACGAGCAGTCTGGTAGAGGAATGAAGCACATAATGTCTAAAAGACGAGAGGACTATTGAGGCAAGCGATGATCCATGAAATGATCGTTCGGGAATACTACTAATGCTATGCTTCATCTTCATTCCACCGTGGTATCTGCACGTCAAACATCAGATTCTCTCCCATGGCCAACCCACCGCTTAAGTCAAAGGCTGAGGGCATCCAAGGTTGGCAAAGTCAGTGCCAGAAAGCTTGGTCGCAATCAAGCTAAGCGCATCCACAGATGGTGTAATAAGTCCGTTAAGGTACGATGGCACACGCTCAGTGAGAAGTTGGTACAACAAGCAAGCTCCGACCTTAGGGTCAAGACCAACAGCTTGATCGATGGTACCGTTCTGAATAGCACCAAAGTTGATGACGTTGAAAGTACCGGCAGCAGTGTTACCGCCGAATGGCACTGGCTTGAGGAGGTACATCTTCAGAATCTCGGAACCGACCTTGGTGAGATCGTATGGGTCGACACGGTTGGTCCAGTTGTCTGGGATCTTCTCCATGTTGTTGAAGGAGTAGGTGCCGTCGCTGTTGTCCTGGGCACCGAAGAAAGAGGAGATGGTAGCCTTGTCGGGGATGTAGTCTGGGCCTGATGGCATGAGCTCGTACAAGAACGAGGCGGCGCCGAACAGCAGCAAGCTCAATGGACCGAAGCTGGAGAGATGTTAGCTGAATATTGAGAAGGGGTTTTGCAGGATTGTGACTTACTAGAAGTTGGGGTTCTCAACCTTCGATTGCTGGTATCGCTCGTATCGGTACTGGGCGAGGTTCTCAAGGTTGTACAGACCGCCAGTAGTCTCGGTCATCATGCCGAAGAGGGTGCCGTTGAAGTTGAAGTTGTCACCGTTGTGTGTGAAGTAGTCGTTACGAGTCAACGAAGTATCAGCCTCGAACTTGTTGTGGCCATCAAGACCTGGCTCTGAGCCGGTCAAGATTGGGGCAAAGGATGTGCGGGTGGTGGCATCACATCCAATGGACAGCTTCTCGGTGACGAGGTCGCCGTCGGTGAGGGTCAAGCCGAGCAGGGCAAGAACGTTCGCGAGGTCGTAGCCAACGTTGTAGATGTTTTGTTGGGCGTCGACCAGTTCGCTGAATGTGGTGATACCGTCGTGGGCCAAGAAATTGTGGTTGGCAGCAGCGTTAAGACCTGGGCATGGGCCACGAATGTCGTTTGGTCCGGGTGCAACGAATGCGTGGGCTGCATCGTTTGGATCTGGGACGACGTAGCCACCCCTTCCATTACCTGGTGCGCCGTTCTTCGCGTTGTTGTACAGATATGGGGCCTTTACACCTGGGGCAGGTACGTGGTTTGCGTTGAATGGGCAAGTTGCTGCGCTGCCTGGGCCATTTGGGTTCGCTTGTTGTCTGCGAACACGTTGTCGCTCGGCTTGAACGATTTCTGAGTTGACACCAGCTTGGTCAACCACGAACGGGAAGGCAGCAGCCCCCGAAAGGAGAAGTGAAGACACAACGAAGGACTTCATCTTGGCGGTCGAGGTGAGGTGTTGCGCTCAAGCGTTTGCCAGTGTAATGCTGAGCTGCTTGGAGGGCTTGCAGGGCTTGATGAGGGAGTGAAAGATAAAATGCAGATCGTTCAAGGCGTACTTATACCAGTGTTCTATACCTGACGTTGCAAGTGTGAACGGCGCCGAGGAGTCCACATCTTGAACTTCTATCACTCCGCATAGCGCCCCATAAGCTTCACCGATGCATCTACGCTGTCGCGAGTCAACGTGTAAAGGAGCGAAACACGATGCTGGACTGGGGTCATCGCTCGATGGGACACGCGAAACCTGGGGATCACAAACTCTGCGCCTTTTTAGCTCAAGTGTTTTGCAATACATCGATGCTCATTCGTCGACGGGCTGTTACTCCGATGCAACACACCTCCAAATCGTTCAGGTGCCCTGCAAAGCACTGGTACAGCCGTTGCTGAAGGGCTCGGCGGCTCAAGCGGCAACCATCATCGCCTCGTTAGGTCTCATGGGGTAAAGGCAGGAAGGCGAATACGGCAAAAGATCACCACGAAGCTTATTTTAGACTTTATCCAAGCAGAAGCCTCGGCGATCAGCAAGACGTCGCGGGTCCACACCTGGGGGCGGCGCCACCTTCACTACTGAGCGTCTGGAATGTACATCAGTGGCGCTGTCTTCTCGCTGTCATTTGAGGTCAGGTCCAGTTCCTGGACTACGGAGACCGACCGCCGGGTCATGGTCTGATAAGGGCATGAAAGGGGCGCCTAATCAGCTCACAACTGGAAGCGATATTGCATAATGTGGCGTGCGCTGACGCTGGAAGAGCAGCCGGCATTTCATGGTGGCTTCAGCAAGGGCTGAAGTGTGTCGTCAGAATGCTGCCAGCGAGCAGTGAGAGAAGTTTGGCGAGGTGATGTCTCGTATTGCTCGGACCATCGGCTTCATTCTCCCTCTTACTGCTCATCTCCGGACCTCCAGCGTCGCAAGTACTTCGATTTCTTGCACAGATTTGTATGTACTTCGAAGTAGTCATCGCAGCACCGGGCAGAAGCATTCGAAGGCAAGCCAACTTCGTATCAAGCAAGATCACACCCAGAGACAAGCCTCTGTGGCTTCAGGCAATCCTCCTTGTGGATGCTTGGTGATCTTAGATGCTTCGTGATGCGGTGCCTCCAAAGGAACGGCGCAAAATTCAGCCGCTGAGGGGAGGCGACTAGCCTTACATCACGGACGAATCACAAACATGGCCTTTATAGTCCTACCGAGGCGTAAAGAGCGTCCCTCTGCTCAAAATGGCAGGAGCGTAAGGTCAACTACTGCAGGGTTAATGCCACGCTTGCCGCTGCATATGTCAGATTCGCCTGTATGTAAGAACTACCTCGAGGCTGGCGTAGCCAACATTGCCAGAGCAACGTCACCTGCATCTGTCCGAATCTGCAGGATTCTTTTGGGACCCTTGTTCTGACAGACATCCTCGCGGGACACCCCTTGGGTATAGCAATAGCAGGACCTTCGACGCTGCATGGTGAATGTATGAGGAAGGCGCAGGAGGCGCGGCGAGCCGTCCGCAACTTCGCCCTGAGCAAGTCATGCGGCTGGCAAGTCAGCTGCACGGCAACCATGTGCCGCAAGGCAACTTCACGCGACAGCTGCAAGCCATGGCACGCCGCCCACGATGAGGCTCTGCGGTAATCAGCATCTCTCGAAGACCCGGTAGAGGCCCTTGAGATTTGCCACCTCGACTGTTCCCTTCAGTAAGCTTCTTGTGGCAATCAGTCGCTGTTTGAACGCGGGGAACAGCACGTGCTCGATGGCACGAACTACATGCCTTCGTCTCTCGGCGACGTCGCTGTCTTCAGTAGTGCCATCTGCTGGAGCCGGAGGCAGTGATTCGGGTGCATAGAAACTGGCTAGCTCTCTCAGGAAGCTCTGAAAACAGCCTTTCTCATCGCTCCAGTCCACGTGTGGTCCTAGTCGCAAAAGGAAATTGGGCAGTTTTGCCATCGAGGGCATGTAGCCTTTGACGAGAAGGGGAATGGTGAGCAGCTCCCCATCTTCAGTAACCTCAATGCCAAAGTACTCCAACAGCATGTCCTTGCGGGAGATCAGCTGGTCTAGTACGGCAGATACAACGTCGTCCCATTCGAAAGCCACGTGGTCCGAATCCATCGCTTTGGCTTGAGCGACGCCGATCTCCAGCAACTCGTTGATGGCGAGAGGAGGATTAAAGCGAATAGCTCCGAAGTTAGCAAAGTCGGTAAGACCCAACTGATAGAAGTACTCTGCTGCGATCATAGCGTAGTCGACGAGAAAAAGTTTGACCCCACTCTGAATAGCTGCAATGCGCTTGCTCGCGTCAGCTATGCCAACGAAGGTATGGTTGGCGAACGTATCATTGAGTTCGTTGTGCATGTTGTCCCTCACCGAGGCTCGAAGGTCCTTGATGGTAGTCAGCCGAATGATCGTAGGCTCTTTGTCCGTATACTCGTATTCAATACCATCCGAGGCTGGTTCTCGCGACGGCGAAGAAGCACTCGGAGCATTTGGCAGCATGGCAGTAATCTTGCGTGACTTTGCATCGGTGCGGACAAGGTTGTTCTCGTGCGGTCTACGTGCGCTGGCTTGTGCAGTAGATGGCCGCTGAGCAGCAGGTGCACCCGATGGTGTGATAGCTTCGTTGGATTTGGAAACGCTGGGTGTCTTTGCGCCGCTGAGCAGACTCTGCGTCATGAACGTCCTGCTTGTGTCCACCTTTCCCAGGCGTGTGCGAATCGCCTCGCAGACCAGCTCGATGATTTCCTCCTCATTGAGGAAGTTGACCTCTCGTTTTGTTGGATGGACATTGACGTCGACTCGTGCTGGATCAATCTCGAGACTCAGGTAGATGAAAGGCTTGCCTCCTTTGGGCAAGAATGCTGTGTAGGTCTGTTCCACGGCCTTCTTGATGGACGATGACTCTACACAGCGGTGGTTGATGAACAGAAGTAGAGACGTGCGTTTGGCAGAGTAATTAGCATTGCTGACCAGACCGTCCGCCTTGAAGCCGTACTGCTCGTTCGTCATCTGGAAGTCGATCAGGTCACTCGCAACAGAGCTGCTCTGGGTGAGACGGATGCGGTCCCGTATGCTCGCATTGGCAGGCACAGCAATGGCGGCACCGCCTTCACCATGCTTCTTGCAAGAGAAAGCGACATTTTGACAATGGACTGCATACTTGCCGACTAGCTCTGCAATCTTCGCGAATTCCTCGCTTGCCGAGCGGAAGGCACGTCGACGGGTGGGAACGTTGTAGAAAAGGTCCTCGACTGTGATCTGTGTGCCTTGTCTTCCAGCGCAGGCTTTGGGATCGGGGCTCTGGCCCGGTTTCGCGGGAGTCAGTTTGCCACTGGCATAATGTGCCTTCCAAGCGCAGCTTGATTCTGCTGTCTTGGTCGTGACTGACAGATGGGCGATGTGGCTGATACTCGCTAGAGCCTCGCCACGAAAGCCGTACGTACCGATGGCCTGGAGGTCCTCGAACGCCTTCAGCTTCGATGTGGTGAATCGCTCGCAAAGAATGGGAAGGTCATCCTTGTTGATGCCGCAGCCGTTGTCGGTGATCTGGAGAAGCTTGAGGCCGCCTTCTTTGATCAGGATCTCGAGACTGGTAGATCCGGCATCGACGGCATTCTCAATGAGCTCCTTCAGAGCATGCACTGGAGCAACAATGATTTCGCCCGCGGCAATCTTGTTGACCACATCTTGGTGCAAGGCACGGATTCGACGTGGTGGCTCGAAGTCATCAGCCTTGCGTTTCGTTCCGCGCGGCGGCGACGATGAGATCTGAACATCCATCGTTCATGTTGGTGTCGATGTCGTTGTCGAAGGTGAGCATCTCGAACATTGATTGAAGGCAGACGCGACTTGGGATAGCGCGTCATTAAGGACGTCCGTGCGCGATCCCAGCGGTTGTTTTAGCACACCCCAACATACACCCTAAGACAGTGAACTGTCTTGCGACTACACAATTCCCCTGCCTTGTATGAATTCTTCGTGCCGAAGTTGGCATACAGGCTTTCGATGTGGTTTACTGAAACGACATTGATATTTCCCGACCGCCACGACCTTTGAACATGTCACAACATGATCTCACTTCGCAGCAGGTAATTTAGATTTTGACTACACAAGATGCTCCACCAGTGTGACCACATTGTCGGCATGTTACGATCTGCAGAAATGCGAGTAGCTGCTCGAGTGGGAGGCTAAAAGACCGAACACATGGTCTGAGACATAGTATAGTACAATTGACCATTTCTACATATCGCCCCAGCAGCAGTGGAGCTACTCTATTAGCTTCATGCCGCATTCGTGTCATATCAAGGTGTGTATCACCGGAATAACGTAGTCGTGCGAGACGACATCTACTTCGCCTCGCGACGGCGCTTCCTCTCCTCGGCCTCCCTGCGCTTCTTTTCCTCTTCTTTCTTCTTTCTATCTTTGATGAGGCCCTTCGTTACATCGCAGTCAGGAGTACATGGTCCGTTGCAAAAGCAAAGACGCCAAACTGGAAGCTTGTCCGCGCCACGAGGGCTGAGCAGGCTTCGTTCTTCTGGCGTCAGCATCTTGCCACCACAGCTGTCGGACCGTTGACGGCGGTGGCCGCCAATCTACGGGGCCTCCCAGTCAGGGTTCTGCGATAGAGGTCAGCACACTGTCGTTACTAGGTTATCTAATCATTCACTCACCTTCTTCAATATGCACACGCCTTCCATGACGTTTGCCATAGATATCCACTCCTCATCTTCGAGCTCCGCGCGCTCCCCGTGGCCAAGCAACACTGGTGTATTCTGTGTTTGCCAACCTGTGATTGTCTTCGGTCGACCTGCCTGGCCAACAACATCCACAGCTTGACCAACCCTGACATTGACTTGCAGTGGTTTCAGATCTTCGTCAAGCGTGATGAGGAACCTAGGATGCATAGCAGTCACCAGATAGTAGAGTAGATAGTGGTTGTCCTTGAGGATGAACGCCTTGGGGTCGTCGATCAGTGCTGTGGCAACGGTCAGGAGACCAGCGGCAGCGACTCTCGACAACACAGATCGATCTGTATGGAAAGGGTTGATGGACATTGTACCCTTGCCCATATGCAGCAGACCTTGTGCGATGCGGACCATGAAGAGCGCGTTCGGGTCGCGGTGGTAGTAGGATGCAAGCTGTCGAAGAAGCTGTGCGATACGTGCATTGTTGGTGCCAGCTCCGACCATACCCATGGCAAAGATGGCATTGACAGCTACGTCAATGTCATTGTCGTGGGAGTATCGTGATAACGTGTCGTAGATCTTCATCTGTGGGTTGGACGGGCTGATGAGTCCCATGGCAAGAGGTACTGCCTTGCGAATGTTGGCCTCTCCATAGTGCATCAAGTGGCCGAACTGCCGGAGCACCATCTCTTGCCCAACATCCTCACCCATTGCTACGAGCGACAGTCCCAGGACAGCATAAGCTTGGACTAGCTGCTCGCCGGCGATGTCCTTCGTAGGCTCGTCCTCCTTCTTATCTTTGTCCTCATCGTCCTTGTCATCCTTCTCCTCAATGTGCTCGTTGCAAACGTGCAGGAGCTGCTGCAGCTTGAGCACTGCGCCAGTGCCTGCCCATGCGCAGATCTCGGCGAGGACAGAGGCGGGCTTTGACATAGGGTGATCGATAGCCTTGAGTGTTTCCAGGACCACGTCGACCTCCTCTTGCTGACCAAAGAACAGCATACCAAGACCCAGAGTCATGAACCGTGTCCACTTGTCCTTGAGCTGCTTTTGCCGGTCGTCGTCCATGAGGGTCTGGATGATGGCTTCACTGACATCTGAGTTAGCGGTGCCGACGAAGATCATGCCGAGAGATAGCGCTGCAATCGCTGAAAGTTGCATCTCCAAGCCAGAGTCGGACACGATGGGAAGCAAAATGTCGAGCAAGTCTTCCTTGTTAGAGCCAGCGTAAGCGAGTCCAAGACCCATGATGCGCGCGATCTTCTCGTTCACCGACTTGCCCTCGAAGTCACCCAGCAGTGCCATGGTTGGGTCGCTATCGAGTCTGACACCCGAGTTCATGATACCCATCGCAAGTGCGGCACCTGCCTTGATCTGGTCTTCTGGCACGTATGTGTAGGCGTCAATCTTATCAAGACCCATCTCAACGTCCCATAGCATGAGCATACCAGCTGATGCTGCGGTTGAGACCATGCCATCCTCTTTCACCTTCCAGATCCAGCTCTGCTTCACACCTCCTTCCACGAGCATCATCTTGTCATCGCCGTATCCTGCGTTCACGAAAGCGTTGACGAAGGCAGATGCCAGATTGTGTCGCGCTGAGTCGGTATTGGTCAAGCCAGCGGTCCGGCTCGATTCGAGATGTGACTTGTAAATGTCCTCCACAGACTTGGGCTCGAGTACATTCAGCTCCTTTGCTAACGACTTGAAGTACTCTGGCAGCTTTGTGTTGTTCAAGCACTCTTGTAGCTCAGTGTCGTCAGCGTCGTCTCCCTCCAGATCCAAGCATATTCTCTGGCGCCCAAGGATGAGAGCGAGCTGGCGCTTGACGGCCTTGTCAGACGCCGCGTTGAAGTCAGACTTGATTAGCTCCATATCATTCAGTCTGATAGCCAGGGAGATGGCCTGCGTGAGCTGCTTGTAGTGGAGGTAGATGTCGTGTGCTGTTCGGAGGAAGCGGTCGTTGTCGGGGTATGTGAGGAGTGGAACCATGGAGACCATGTATAGGCAGACTCTGGGGTAAGTGTTCTCATCGAGGTAGTCCTTGATCTGCTCAATCATCTCAAGCTCGGATAGCACATCGACCGCGTCGGCCTCTGCGTTGTGCGACAGGAAGAAAGGTACAAGGGAGAGGGCGAGCTGCGTAATGTCATCAGTATCCTGCTCATCGTCCAATCGCTTTGAGAACTCTTGTCCAATCTCCAGAGCTAGATGGCGCATGTACTCGTGTCCCCATGACCCGATGTCTGTGCCTGGCGCAAGTAATCGGTACTTGAGTGTTTCTCGTCGATCTTCGTCATCGGAGTATGTCATTCCCAGCACGGAGAGTGTGTCAGCCAGCAAGTCCTTGTCGCGACCCTGGGGCCATTTCTCGTATGCCTCTGTGAGCTTCTCATAGTGCGGCCGGAGAAACTTGAGCGGCTTGGGTACTGCCGTCATCGAACTCGTGGCTGTCTTGATGCTGGTCTGAATGTGCTCGAGTGATGACTTGTACAACGACTTGTCTGACTCCGTTAGGCGTTCAACGAGCATATCGAGCTCGTCCTTCAGCTTCTGGTCCTCCTCGTTGAGCTCCTCCGGCGGCAAATCGAGGTCGCCATCCTTCTTGCTGTCCTTTCCATCTGGCTTGGCGCCATTTGTGCCATTTGCTTGCTTTGGATCTTCAGCCTTGCCCTTGCCCTTGTCCTGCGTCGCCTTGGGCTTCTCCTCCTCCTTCGCCATCTGCGCTACTGTTTCGGTGTTGCGGTGGTTATCGGAGCTCGCTGATGGTGAGGAGATGGGTAATACACAAGGCGGGAGGCAGGCTGTATCAAGTCAAGACACTCTACTATGATGAGAGGTAGTGTCCGATAAGAGGTCGTTGTGGAGGGATATGGGGGTGGAAATGGTGATGTTTGGTGATGAACGCGTTGCAAGTGCTCGCCTGCTAGTGAGCTCACCCGAGCAAGCACGAATCGATTGCGGAAGGAACAGCCGACTCGACTGAGTCAGCATCTGCGACTTCACCACATTTTCTGCAGTCACATGCTTCATAGACTACATAGACCAGACAATCTGTTTATTTTGACGGTAGTGACGGCAAGAACAAGAGCTCGGCGATCAGACCTGAAGCTGTACAGCCGCCACCATGAAGTTGGACACCAAAGCCATCCGCTACCTCAGCAGCGAAGACTGGCGCGTGCTCGCTGCAGTACGTGATATGCATCTGCGGGTCGTATGCCATGGCTGACATGAGCTAAAGAGATTGGTAGGTTGAACAGGGTAGCAAGAATCATGAAGTCGTCCCGACACCTCTCATCTCGTCCATTGCTGGCCTTCGTGGTGGCAGTGGCGTCCACAAGAACATCTCGAATCTCGCCAAAGTTGGTCTGATAGGCAAAGTCAAGAATGCACGGTGTGAGTATAGCATCAGCGATACTGGTCCAAGCATGTCGTTAACATTGGCATAGACGACGGCTACCGTCTTACATATGGTGGCCTGGACTACCTCGCACTCAACGCACATCGCAAGTCCGACACCATCTTCAGCTTGGGCAATCAAATTGGTGTCGGCAAAGAATCAGATATCTACATCACAGCAAACGCTGATGGTCGTCAACAAGTCCTCAAACTCCATCGACTTGGCCGCATCTCCTTCAGAACAGTCAAGGCCAATCGCGACTATCTTCGGAACCGCCAGACCGGATCATGGATGTACCTCTCCCGACTCGCAGCGCAGAAAGAACATGCGTTCATGCGCGTACTGTACAGAGAAGGCTTCAGCGTGCCCGAGCCCATCGCATGGTCACGGCATACCGTGGTGATGGAGTTCATCGATTCGTTCCCACTGCGGATGGTAGACAGCGTTCCAGATCCCGGCAAACTCTATGCAGAACTGATGCAGATCATCGTCGACCTTGCGAAGCGTGGTCTGATCCACGGTGACTTCAATGAGTTCAACATCCTGATCAAGGAGAGAGAGGAAGGTGGCAAAGTCACGCTCAAGCCAGTGCTTATCGACTTCCCACAAACTGTCAGCACCAACCACGCGAATGCCGAGTACTACTTTGACAGAGATGTGGCATGCGTCAAGCGGTACTTTGAGAGGAGGTTCAAGTATGTCTCTGACGAAGATGGACCTTTCTTCGCAGATGCTATGAAAGGTGCGGACCAAGAGCGGAGACTCGATATCGAGGTGGAGGCCTCTGGTTTCTCCAAGAAGATGGGCAAGGAGCTTGAGCGCTTTGTAGAGGCGACGGCTAGCGGTGTGGGTGAGACTGAGCAGGATGAGGGAGCTCAAGACGAGGAGCTGGATGACGATGACGGCGGAGATCAGGATGATGAAGCACATCAGGTAGATGGCGAACAGGACGGTGGTTCCGATGTGGAAAGCAATGGTCAGATCGATGACCCAGCGCTGGCGGAAGATCTGGGAGGACTTTCAGTCGAGGATGATGTGGCAGCCAAGCAGTACGTGCCGGCAGACTTTAGACTCGAGCCTTTGGAGCTTAGCCACGACCCCGATGTTGTAGCGGAGAAGGTGCGATCGAAGAAGAAAGCCACGGGATGGGCTATCTGAGAAGTCCATCGTAAGGAGGTGACGCTGCGGGACATTGTGTCTCATGCTCACCAGGCAGACTGGATCAACGAAGCATGCGAACGTCCTTTCAAGATTCTGTCCGCTTCCCTTTGCTAGAAGCTACGAGGTCGAGACGTCCGCACTGTTGTACTGATAGCGAATAGATCATTCACGACACGAAGCACGACTAGCAGGGAAACTCCCACTCTCACCGAAGCCAAGTCGCGACTTCCCGCGTTCGAGTCGTTTGAGCTGCAACTTGCCCCTTCCTCGTGACACAGAATTTGGCCCTGTGCAGCTCGGACCCACACACAAACACCGTCTTTTTGTTCTTCAATCGCGACTTCACATAAAACATTCGCAAACAAGAACATACAGCATTCGCACATTGTAGGCTTACAGCGCATTCACCATGGACGGCTCAATTCAACATGTGTACTTTTTCCTCGACAACAAGACTACCCAGAACAACAAGCGCAAAGACTCATCGACTGCATCTACTATTGTGCACAGCAGCGCATACGAAGTACCACCATTCGACCCCAAGGAGCGCGCCGCTATGAGCAAGCGTACCGTCGCGACTCGCGGCGCTTCAGAGAGCTCCAGCGACAACTCCAGCACAAACTCCAGGTACGTGGCGCACACACCCCGATCAATACTGTCAAGGGCTATGCTGCACTCGAGAAAGCGTTCTGTAGCGCACTAAGCAGAAGCACAATATAGAATGATGATCTGCACCACTTCCTCGACCTGTGCTAATGTTGTTCGTAGATCCCCTTCCGCAACCCTGTCAGCTACGGCGCCGCCTTTCATACCACAGAACCGCCCTACAAGCGCCACGGACCTCTTCGAAATCGCAGCGGCTCCAAGGAAGGGTCTCGGGATCTTTGCGAAGAAGTCAATCAAGCGCGGCACTCGCATCATCTGCGAGGCACCTCTCCTGCGCATTACCAGTAACGACCCACCCTTGGCATGGGAGCAGTATCAGAAGTTGACTCCGCAATTGAAGCATGAGTACGACCAGGTATGTGTAACTACGCTACTTCAGACTTTGAGGCCCAACAGCCTCCTCTCGCGGCAATGTCACTAACACTCTCGATAGCTCCACCGATTCCACCGTACTGAGCTCGATCTCGAGCGAGAGGCGCGCCAACGTCTCCCTGGCTCAAACGACAGCAATGTGCTGGCCGAGCAGGTCGCCGTCATGGAACGCTTCAGCGCGAACAATTTCCTCATCGCCGGTGGCCACCACGCCGTCTTTCTCCTGTCATCTCGACTGAACCACTCCTGCGAGCCGAACGTCTTCCAGTCCTTCAACCCGACTCTAGGCATGAAGACCGTGTACGCTATGCGCGACATTGAAGCAGGAGAGGAGCTGGTCACCAACTACATAGGACGTGAGTGCCACTACCTAGTCCGCATCCAACGCTGGGAGATCTTCCGATCTCAATGGGGCTTCACGTGCCAGTGCGACGCCTGCACAGATACGACTGGTCGGTCGGACAACCGTCACATGCTCCTGACAAACCTCTTCACGGGCCTCCAAGAGTTCGAACAGGGCAACAGCACTTCATGCAATCCATTTCTGCCATCGAACATCGTAGTCGCTCTCGATCATGCCCAAGACATTCTCAGCATCTGCCTCGAAGAGAAGATGTATGGCATGGAGCTCTGCACAGCACATCGCATGATCTCCAGCTATGCTCTGGACCTTCAGGATTTCCACACAGCTTGGGAAGCGGCTAAGAACGAGCACGAAGTGGAGCGCAACCTTATGGGCACGGAGTTGGACGATCTCAAGGCGAAGGGTGCTGGCAGTGAGGTGTGGATGGCCCACGTCTACAAGGTGATGAAGCAGGCTGGATTCAATTCAGAGCAGCGCCGGAAGAGAAACAAGAAGCACAACAACAAGAAGAAGCCACAGAAGGAGAACCGGGAGAAGAACGAGAGCAAGTCGCACAAGAAGGGTGCAAGGGCTCCAAAGGCTACCTAGAATTCACCGAAAGTGCGGCCTTGATTCTGTTTTCCGCATCCCGCTATCGAAAGCATAGTGTACAGTAGCAACGAGGTGTTAATGGGCGTGTGTCATTCCAAGTGTTGTGTATAAAGGTCTTGTATATCTTAACATCTGCTCCCACGTCACTCAACGCCTTTCTGGGAAGAAGAACTGCCCGTGGTATGTAGCAGCCTGAGACAGATGTGGTAGTGCTCTCAGCCTATCACATAGCTCAATTAGGTGCTACAGTCATATATGTCTCACCTGGTAGCACCAACTTCGCCACATCACGTCCTTAGTGTGGTCAGACGACACCCTTTGTCTTTCAAAGGCTCGTACATCAGGCACAAGCAGTCTTGAAGCAGTGGACAGATGGTCAAGCGTTCCTGATGATTAATGCTTGCTATAGCTGCTCTGTCCTGCTCTGCCACAAGGCTTCTTGAAGGTCATCTAGATCTGCTCCTTCTACACTCCTTCACGGAAACCTCATGAGATCTCGCTTCATGCACTGAAAGTTCGCGATCGTAAGAGCACAACGACGACTTAAAAACATTATCCTCCTCAACACCTAACGTCCACAACCCTTCAAGGTTATTCTGCCTGGCGCTTGGTTCCCATGAACGAGAAACACTGTCCAAACAGTACCTCCCCATACCCTCTCCTGACCACCACCTTCCCTACTCTAACATGTCCAATAGCAACGCCCCCGACCCCCGTCAGTGTCGGCGACCGCAACTGTCCCAACTGCAAAGGCGCCGGCAAAGTCCCCGGTTTCTGCGGAGTCTGCAAAGGTTTCGGCGAGTACCTTTGTCCCAATATCGATCGAGGGAGGCATGGAAATAGTTGTATACTGTGTCTTGGGGAAGGGAGAGTGAGGTGCCCGTGTTTACAGAAGGTGCCGGTGCCGTGTTGGTGTACGGAGCGGAGGCATAGTTTGGGAGTTGGAGGGGTTGGTTGAGATGGCGAAGTTGTATCGCAAAGGACCGGTGTTTTGTGGAAGAGACTGCTTGGATGAAGTTGTGCTCATCTGAAGAGCGAATCTGTAGAGTCTGAAGAGGACCTTCTGTTGTGGGAAGCCGGCGTTCTGGTTTCAGTGATCGAAAGACTCTTGACCTGCGAGAGTTGTGAGTAGAATATGGAGGCTGCATCTTAAGTTGTAGATCCTTTTACAGTCCGATGTGAAACGCTAGAAACAGATGATGTATCTTAAGTGTACAAGCGCTGACCAGCTCTGCTGTGCCAGCCAACACCGCTTTCCCTCCCCATCTCGTCGCATCTATTGCGTTCAGATTCGCCCAAATCGCTCACACGGCCATCATCATATCGAGCTTCTTAACCAATGACCAGCGCACCATCCTCAGGGAAATCATACTCCGGCACCTCCAAATTCAGAGGCGCAGGGCCCCTCCTCACACGTCCAGAGATATCATAATGGCTTCCGTGGCATGGGCAGAACCAACCTCCATAATCACCAGCCTCGCCGATAGGCACACAACCCAAGTGGGTGCATACACCCAACATAATGAGCCATTCAGGCTTCTTGACTCGGTCACTGTCGGGTTGTGGGTCGCGGAGCTGCTTCCAGTCGAAGTCCTCGGCTTCCTTGATCTCGTCGCTGGTGCGGTGGCGGATGAAGACGGGCTTGCCTCGCCACTTGATGATAACGTTCTTGCCTTCGGGGATGGAGGCGAGGTCGACCTCGACCTTGGCTTGAGCCAGGACATCGGCGGAGGCGGACATGTTTACCAGGAAGTCTACATCGCGATCAATCAGCCATTGCCCTTCCTAATACCTCTGTGCTATAGCTTATGCTCACCTTGTACTGTGTTCTTCGCGCCCAATGCCGAGAGACCACCAAATGCGCCGACCATGAAGTACTGGAACATCTTGTTGGTAGTCTCATTGCCGCCACGGTACTTGGCGAAGCTGGGAACAGCGGTGGTGTCCTGCTTGCCCGAAGATCCTCGGCTGAAAGGCGACTTGTATTCTGCGTGTGAGGTCGAGGCATCGGTGGCGGCGCGCTTCTGCTGGACAATCGAGGTGGAGGAGCGGAGTGCTGGGACCTGCGAACGGGTGGCAGACCGCACGAGCGACGAGGTAGCCTTGGAAGAGAGCGACATGTTGGATCGTGCTTTCGAGAAGCTGTGGCGGCGGAGCGGAGAGTCAATGGGTGGTGGGTGTGGTGCTCGTCGTCGCGATGGGAAAAGGGTGCAGCCGTTGCTGCTCCATGATGCTTCGTGCTTTCTTTCCTCGGGCTGAGCCGGGCATCTACGCCTTCCGCTCAGCAGATTCCGTGCTTTGTGATTGGTCAATGATGCAAGGATGCCCCAGGCAGCAACGCCGCCGTTAATTCATCGATATAATGTAGCAGGAACAAACCATAACATTTCTTGTGACATTGAACGTCTCTTGCACAACATTGATAACACGAGCTCACAGTCCTCACAAGTCGCCTCGGGATACGTTATCGCTACAGAGTATTCAGCACAGAACAACAACCTCCAACTGCCAGGACCCAACCATCATCGCACCCACTATCTTGTACTCACGCCTGGACCAAGTATTGGCAGACGCAACGATGGCGCAAGAAAGCGTACCTTCACCACTGGCCGAGTTGTCCCAAGCAAGCAAGCAACAAAAAGTAGGTACATCCACATTGGAGGCTCAGTCTCGAAGTGGTTGGTCCATCTTCTGCCTCGAATCGGCTGTCCTGTGGCAGAGCCTCTCAATTCGGACTGGAAGACCATTGCGATCACGTAGCGTAGGCTAATACCCTGATGTACAGAGACCAAGGCCAATGAAACGAGAACAAGACAGCACCAGTTTGCCGTCTCTCAAAGTCGTCGAGAAGACCGGTGACCTCTTCGAGGACGCCGGGAGCACAGTGCTCGCCCACGCTTGTAACTGCCAGGGCAAATGGGGAGCTGGCATCGCGGCAGCTTTCAAGAAGAAGTATCCCGGGGCCTTCAAGACATACGAAGAGCACTGCAGAAAGAATTCGCCCGAAACGCTGATTGGAACGGCACTTCTCATTGCCCCTGAAGAAGGTAAGCACTCCCTTGATACCATTCCTGACACGACAAAGACTCACCAATCCGTCCCAGATACCATGACCTCCGAATCTTCCACTGACTTCACCTCCGGACCCTGGATCGCCTGCCTCTTCATATCGATCGGCCACGGCAAACAGAAAGATACCAAGGATACCATCCTGGCCAACACCCACAAAGCCATGCAATCTCTCCTCAGCAATATCCACCGCACGAAGTTAGTACCTAATCGTCACGACAAAGAAACGACCGGGCCAAGCACTGTCCACCGCGCGGTGATCCAGGCGATCAGAATGCCTCGTATCAACTCCGGATTGTTTAACGTACCCTGGCACGAGACGAAAGCAGTGCTGGAAAGTGTTCAGGTTCGTAAGGGGCAGTTCTTGGAAGTCGAGGTTGTATCGCCGCCTGTGAAAGGGGATCGTGGTACCACATCTGCAGCTAAGGTTAAGACTCCCGCAGCGAAGAGAGGACCGCCCCAGAGAGACGTGGAGGAGGACAAAGAGGACTCATCATCGCAAGAGAGTTCTACCAAGAGCGAACGCGCCCCATTGCCTCCGCGTCGAACGTTCATGGCGAAAGACGGCAGGCAGGATCAACAACCCTCACCAATCGAAGCGCCCAAGCGTAAGAAGCAGAAGCGAGTCAACGATGACGATGACTAGGAGAACGAATGTTCATGTGGTTCGCCATGGACATCGCTCAAGAAAGCAGTTTGCGATGCTTTTGGGAATGCGTTGCTGTGTATATGCAACAGTGGCGCTAACGCGTTGGAGGGAGGTCTTTCTGCCTGTCTTTGGGGTGGCTGCACAGAGTGTGATGGATCTTGTTGCCTGGGTTGTATAATGTGAGCGTTGGAGCCGGTTGGGGTGTTTGATGCAGACGCAGATGCGGTTCGGAGGACTTAGATGTGTAGCGTTGTAGCGTTCGGAGTTTTTGGCGCGATCGTTACAGCGATTATTCGGTGGACAGCACAGAGAGTCAGTGATAGAAGATCATGTTCATTACCTGCAATCACTTCCTCTGCATACGGAGGACAGCAAGCTGTCTCTCAGCTGGCCATGTTCACAACGATCGTTCCCCTCTCGTCTTTTCATTTCCTTCTTCAACCAAGCAACTCAACATCCAACCCAATCGCTCTCATGAACAAGTTCACATCCCCTAGCCTCTTCTGACTCATCTCCTCCGGCAACGTCTTGCTCACCGCCACCGTCTCCATGACCCGATCCTTCACACCCAACACCAGTCTCTGCTGCTGATCTGGGCTAGCACCAACGCCCACCGTTGCCAAAAAGTGCCAGATGTGCACATCATCTGATGCGGCGAGATTCGTTTCTGTCGGGAACATGTACGGCAGCACTGGCTCAATCGTATCGAAGAGTCTACCGTAATGGCTGCTCCAGTCGTCGCTAGGTCCTTGCTGTTGTGTCACAAGCTCGGCGCGGTTGATGAATGCCGTGAGGATCAACACACCAATCTTCGTCCGCACGATGGCTTGGAGGTGTACGCGGTCTAGGACAAGGCCGACGAGACCGATGATGATGTTCAGAGGTGCTTCGCTGATGTAGCTGTACAGTGGTGGAAGGACTGCTTGTTCGAATGTGAAGACTTCTTCTTTGACGCGGGGTGGGACGGGGCTGTTATCGGCGGGCGGATAGGCGTCGCGGATTACATCAAGGATGTCAAGGTGGATGGCGATGAGGGTGAGCATTGTCAGGCGTTGATTGTCGTCGAGGTGACGGAAGATGCGAGGGATCGCCTTTTTTCCTTTGCTGTGGGAGAGGAGCTGGATAAAGGGGTGTGGTGTTGTTGGGCTAAATCGTTAGTGTTGGACTTCAAGTATACAGTGGCATGGACTTACTTGGGCTGTATAGGCTCCATGACCTTTAGTGTCTCCCACAACTGCTGGTTGAGCTCCTGCATCTCACTGCGCCATCTCATGTGGTCTTCTATCACATCTGGCGGGCTATCCTCGTTGGGTGGCGGTGGAAGCTTGCGTTCGTGGTCTTCGAGTCTCATCAAGGTCGAGTAAAGGCTCTCAATGTTCCTTAGAGCGGTCTTGCGGTCTGCTGGCTTTGGTGGTCTCATCTGAGGATGTGCTGAGTCTGGCCGCTTGATGTTAAGAAGTGGTCGGGGCGTCTTAGAGTTACTAAAGGCGATCTTTCCAAGGCTTCCCTCCATCACCAGCTGCTTATTCTTCGGTCTAGCCTTCGCTGCCTCAACAGCTCTGGCGACCTGCTGCTCCATTCTTTGCACGTGATTATCGCCACCGCGTGGATGATGCCTACTTCGTCCATAGCCGTAGCGACTGCCAGTTTGGAAAAGATAAGTCTGAGCGAACTGATTGAGTGGCTGACCAGGGCCACTGCGTGGTGGACCTCTGATTGATGCATATACTTGGTAGTAGAAGTCCTCTGCTAGCTGCTCCTCACTGCCTTGCTCGTTGTCAATGCCGCCAGTGGCTGTAAGCAGTTGCTGTAGCTGGATGCGAGTGATGAAGTTCTTGTCCTGAGGTGTCATGAGGCCGTTGTTCTTGCTGAGAAGGAAGATCTTGTGGTTTCGCTTAGCACGCTTTGCTTCCTCCGCGAGGTATGCTTCACGCTCTTCGGGTGCCATCTGCATCAGTTGCTGCGCCTGTGTTATAGGCGGGCCGCTATACGATGGGCCACGATTATGACCATGCTGCTGATGGTTCTGCTGTTGATGCCGGACATGTGGAGGCACAGTGTGACCACCAACCCTAGGCATACCTGGAGGAGGGCCGTGCTGGAACTGTGGCTGACCGTTAAAGTCCTGCGACTGGGGTCTCGCATTAGCAGGAGAGTGTTGTCTCTGCAGGAT
This sequence comes from Fulvia fulva, assembly GCF_020509005.1. Taxonomy (NCBI): domain Eukaryota; kingdom Fungi; phylum Ascomycota; class Dothideomycetes; order Mycosphaerellales; family Mycosphaerellaceae; genus Fulvia; species Fulvia fulva. The sequence goes on from NC_063019.1 coordinate 3,688,564, forward strand.
CTGTGGTGCTCGGAGGTTGTAATCTGGCTGTGGCTGCTGATTTTCCTGTGGAGGTTGCGGGCGTTGCAAGATCTGCGGCGGTCTTTGTTGCTGCTGCTCGAAGGCTGGCTGTGGCTGTTGAGCTGGCGGAGTTGGTGCACCGCTCGGAGGACCACCAAGTCCAAGCATGTTCTTCAAGCCCAAAGTCTGAGCATGCACATCAGGAGCGGGCTGCTGAGCCAGTGGAGTGGGTCTCGCATTGGCACGCATCATGGCCTCAACCTCCTCCAAGCTCATCATCTTTGGGGCACTTCCCGCCAGCGGCTGCTCCTGCTGTACTTGAGGTGCCTGCTTCTTCGTGACTGATGTGCCCCAGATTGAGGCGTCTGCTTCCAGCTTGGGCATGTAGTCTGGCTGCTTGTATGCCTCATATCCAGTCCTTGCAGGCTTTGGCGCGCGGGCCTGCTGCATTGGCTGGCGTGCCTGGTGAAGCACTTGCTCCTCAAGCAGAGTATCGCGGATGTTGGCAGTCTGGCCAGCGAAGTCGAAGTCTTTTCCAAGCTGATCGCGCGTTACGGGCATATCGCCGCCAAAGGTATCGTCGTTGTCTTCATCGCCCGTCTCTTGTAGATGCTGTCCTAAACCATCATACGTCTGGTCAAAGTCCAGCGCCTCTTGATCACCGCCATCTCCAAGTCCACCAAAAGGATCTTGCCGATCGAACATGCCCTGTCCGCCTCGCCTGTCCCCAGGCAGGTTCGTGTCGAAGCCGAAGAACGACATGGCGAAGGGCGCCCCTCTGCGAGGGTGTTGTCTGCTGAAGAAGCTGTTTCCAATAGCAAGAAGGCTGTGTGGATGAATGTGGTGAAAGCGCCTGCGCGCAGTGAAAGATCTAGTGCCACCAACGCCGTGCTAACAGAACGCTGTCACGGTGTAGTGATACGGATGTGGTGGTGGTGGTGGTGGTGGGTGTGTTTACCATGCGTTCCGAGCTTCACTCAATGATTCAATGTCACAAGCCACACCCACGGACGATCCCACTTTGCTGTGGCTGCACCGGTCACGTGAACGAGCCGACAGCATGGCCTAAGAATAAACCTGGGAAAGAGGGTCTCTTGGTGCTATGTTATATGCAGTCAAGCGTGCTCTGCTCCTTACGCGGTGAACGCGCCATCCAACCCGTCTGCAAGTGATACGAGAGAAAGATTGGTTACTTGGCAGGCGGAACATCGTCGAGTACGGCTTTTCGTGTTCCCAGGAGAGCCCTGTAGGGTGCATGTTGTTCTGGTTAGATCACTGCAAGATCGCAGGTGTTACTGCCCTTAGGCTCAGTGAGGTGTCAAGAGGCGAAAGCTGTTCTCAACCTGCAGCCAAACTCTCGTTGCACCCGAGCCACATTTCAACCACAAAGTCTCCCGCAGACGCACTCCAATCCCATCCCTGCCTCGACGGCTGACTCTCTCGTAACACCAATACCTTCCCAACTCACGGTCGCTCCTTCCACACCCATCTTCACGTGCTTCCTGTGCACTGGTCGCGAACACATTTCCTAAGCGGCGACAACCGCAAATTGCATTTGAGGACTGCACAGCAGGCACAAAGGGATAGCACCAACCTTCATCCCTTGGCTGGTGGCTACACTTCTCAACACCACCACCACAGGACAAGTCGCCGGACCAATACGACAGCCACAGCAACATGGCCGGCTCGACGCGATACCTGCGATACATCCTCGCCGCCTTTGTGGCGCTGGTCTTCATCTTTATCCTATCCTCATCATCGACACGAAGCATCGGCCAAGAGCATTTGACATCTGCAGCGGAATTGCTCAAGCAACAAGGGATATGGAAGGGTTCAGAGTCGCTGGCAGCGGGACAGAAGAGCTCCTTCGCTGAAGACTCAGCCATGGGCTCGACTGTGAACCCAGCTGTCGGAGGAGTTGTCACTGATTCTGGAAAAGTCGGAAGCACCAAGGACAACACCTCGCCCAACCCAGGAGTCGGCCAAACTACATTCCCATCCACGAAAGCGCCAGGCCCGCGCATGAACGCTACCTTCGTCACCCTTGCCCGCAACAGCGACGTCTGGGAAATCTCCCGCAGTATCCGCCAAGTTGAGGATCGCTTCAACCACAACTACAACTACGACTGGGTCTTCCTGAACGATGCCGAATTCGACGATCAGTTCAAGAAGATCACCACTGCGTTGACCTCCGGTAAAGCTAAGTACGGCAAAATCGACAGCGAGCACTGGGGCTTCCCTGAGTTCATCGACCAAGAGAAGGCGAAGAAAGTAAGAGAGGACATGCACGAGCGCAAGATCATCTACGGAGACAGCATCAGCTACAGGCATATGTGTCGATACGAGTCAGGCTTCTTCTTCCGCCACCCGCTGATGCTTGACTACGAGTGGTACTGGCGTGTCGAGCCATCAATCGAGCTCTACTGCGACGTCGCATACGATCCCTTCAAGTTCATGGCCGACAACAAGAAGAAGTACAGCTTCGTCCTCTCCCTCTACGAATACGTCGAGACCATCCCAACTCTTTGGGACAGCGTGAAGAAATTCATGAAGCAACATCCAGAGCACCTCTCTGAGGACAACAGCATGGAGTTCCTGTCTGACGATGGCGGCGAAACCTACAACCACTGCCATTTCTGGTCCAACTTCGAGATTGGCAACCTGAACTGGCTCCGCAGCAAGCAGTACATTGACTACTTCACATTCTTGGACAAGGAGGGCGGTTTCTTCTACGAGCGATGGGGCGATGCGCCCATCCACTCCATTGCCGCAGGCCTCATGCTCAAGAAGGAGGAGATCCACTTCTTCAACGATATCGCATACTACCACGTCCCATTCACGCATTGCCCGACTGGCGAGCAGATGCGACTGGATCTCAAGTGCCACTGCAACCCCAAGGACAACTTCGACTGGAATGGTTACTCATGTAAGTTTCACCCGATCTGCACATGTCAATGCAAGCGCGTGCCGATGCAGAAACGTTGTGTCTCGGCACATGAACGTCAGTTTGTGGCACGTGCACAACGATCCGCAGCCACTAGATCCTGCCACAGAGCAAGCCACTGACATGTATCACAGGCACCAACCGATGGTACGACACGAACAAGATCGCCAAGCCCGAAGGCTACGAGAAGGAGCAGTGACTTGCCTCCAATTATGAGTTCATCGCAGACGAATACCTCTGGCCGATCATCATCCTCGCCTCCCTCATCATCTTCCTCGTCATCGTCCTCCTATATCATCCTATCTCGAAAGCGTACGATCTCATCAGCAGGCAGGTCAGAACGCGCCGCGCCAGCCGCTTCTCCGAGGACAGATGGGAGATGGGACGAAGGTGGCATGGTCAGAAGATGAAGGCCAGAGCGTGAAATTTCACACACTTCTTGGCTGTGCTTTATGGGATGGGTTTATTGTACGCGATATCTGAGTCCAAGGTGCGAGAAGACGGCAACAGCGGCAGCATTGCTTGGAGTTCAAGCTGGGGAGAAACATCGAAAGTGGACGGCGTTCAAGTGCGGTAGTGTGAGTGTGATCTGTACTGGGTATGGATGCGCTCGTGCTGCCTTTCTCGTGTGGCCTTGGCGAGGTCCCAGGGCTGCTAGATTATCTGATATAGACACGATACCAAAGTTTGATGTTCCCCAGTCGCCATCCGCTGTTGTTGTGCATCAGGAGCTACGTACGCGTCGATAGTGATCAAGCTGAGCAGATCAGGTGAGGCGGAAGTGAAGTCGATCATACCACACTCGAAGGGAAGGAGCGACGAACTCAGCATACAAAAAACCTCAGCTGCCTCTTCGTGACTCAACAACGACAACAACACCGTTATTTCACATCACTCCAACAACCCAGGACGATCCGATACCTTCTAACCGAGATACGTTCCAACACTCATACACAACATGCCACGCCGCAAAAAGACTATTGACGACATCGTCAGCACCGCCACCACCCAGACACAATCGCGTCTTCTAGGCGTACCAGTCGCGGTTCGCAACCGCATCTACGAGCTGGTCTTCAAGAAGGAAGGAACATGCCATGTCAGTCACCGCCGCAAAGACGGAAACCCCAAAGGTCTTATCAGGGTCCCGGGACTGCTGCTGGCCTGCAAGCAAACGTATGCCGAGTCCGTTCAGCTCTTCTACGGCAAGACCATCTTCACCTGTAGCGCACCGTACAGACTCGAACAATGGCCCCGCAAGCTGGCGTCGACCCATCGCGTTCTGGTGAAGAAAATCATGCTGAGTCCTTATCCCTCGTCTTGGCGTACTGGACAGATGGCTGCGACGTTCAAGTGCGAGGAGGAGAAGTTCTTGAAGATCATCAGAGAGTGGGTCGTGAAGCGCAAGGAGATCAAGGAGAGAGTGATGGTTGTTGGCAACTATCCTATGCCATTTTACTTCTTCAGACGCGCTCATGCCTTCACGGTGCTGGAGAATGGCCGCATGGAGTATGAGTTGATCAAGGACACGGGTCCTCTGTGGCCGAAGACTTGAGTATGAAGTTCGAGATTCCGGGGTGGTTCAACATGCTGACATGTTTAGTCTGAACAGAGCTGATACTCATCACTCTCTCACATGCTGCCCCCTAATAATGTGTTCCCTTTGCGGCATTATACTCTCCTTTCTCTACCATGGACACCTCAGAGCAGCATCTACATTACATCAGCCTTCACCAACAGCAAACATCACCAGTCTGATCTACAACACCAACATTCCACAGATTGCACCAATCGCGAACCCAGCACACTCCTGACGCATACACACGCACACCATGCCGCTCATCAAGAAAAGGCTGAATTTGACAGCAACCAACGACCAGAAAGGCTGCAAATTCCTGGGACTTCCAGCTGAGCTGCGGAACCGCGTCTACGAACTCACCTTCGAGAAAAGACCATGTGCAGTCCCTAGACGCAGTCTGTCCAACAGCAAAGGCCTCATGAAAGGACCGGCCCTTCTACTTGTATGCAAGCAAATCCATTGCGAAGCAATCAAGATCTACTACAACAACACTAGTTTCGACTTCGCTAGGATCTATCGACTTGAACAATGGATGAGGAAAGTCGGGCCAGTTCATGGTCGCGAGCTGACCGAAGTCGTTCTGTCGGGTGGCACCTGTTGCACACCGGCCGTAAACGAGAGCTTCTTGGCCTTCAGCAAGGAATGGGCCATTGAGAAGGCGCACGTGAAGGAAGGCGTACTTTTTATGAAGTTGTCTAAAAGTCATCGTTTCACTATGTCCCGTGGAGCATCGGAAGATACACCGAGAATGGTGAGTCTCAGCTGATCACGAGACAATAGAGGTGGCATTGAGTAAGTTCGTCTCTCACGGCACTCAAAGTGTTCGCTGACCGGGAGTTCAAGGCATCTTCCGAGTCCTGCATCGATTGCGGAACAGACGACCCGATACAAGCACTAGCTCAAAATCCACGGCGAGTGAGTGCAAACAGCATAGCGAGCGATGTGCTTTCTGAAACGATGTGGCTGGGAGGAGTGAGCAGAAGTGAGATTGGCCTCATGACCATATTACGGCAAAGCTCACCTGGCCATACGATAGCTCTTTCCTTTCCTTGTCTCCTACTATGCATACATACATCCTTTAAACACTTCCACCATCGATACAGACCATGCCTACCAGTAGCCCGAGCCGGACAAGTCGAGCGAAGCTGTTCACCAAGATCCAGGGCGCTCCAGCTACACAGCACGGCTGTCGACTCTTGAATCTGCCACCCGAGCTACGAAACAGGATCTACCACTTTGCCTTACAAGACGACATCTCTTACATTCTACGGGAGACGGTCAAGCGCAAGAGACTTCATACTATCAAGCCAACTGCTCCTGGTCTGGTACTCACCTGTCGTCAAACCCACGCCGAAGCAATTCGAATGCTATACCGACAAGCCCACTTCACCTTCGATACCGCCGATTTACTGAACAAGTGGACCAAGAAGATTGGATTCCAGCGTCTCCAGCTAGTCAAAGTACTTCGCATCAAAAGCCCGGCGCCGACTTTGGCAGTCATGATGAAAGCATACTGGAAACCTCGTGCCGCATTGACAGAGTTCGCTACGGATGCTGAACAAGCTCTCCAGGTGGTGAAGGAAGGGACTTACCTTGGTGGGACTGTGCTGAAGACTGATCTGTACATGCCGGCAAGAATGATGGGTATTACCTGGACCGCCCGGCCACTTGAGCTGGTCACTGAGTACTTGAAGACTGCAGATGATAGGTAAGGAGCTCTTCCCTGTGCCCGTGGCAGAAGTGCTGACAATGGAACAGATTACTGTCGCGAGAGACGTACCAGGCTTGCGAGATGTTGAGTCGTGAGAGGGCGAAGAAGTGTTGAGCACTGGACACCCTGGGATCGGATCATGGACGATGACTTGATGGGCACGGACGTGCTTGATGATCTTGCGGGAAATTCTTGGAGAAGTGGCTGCCGACAACATGCATGTCGCTGGACACTAGATTTGAGAGGAGTGTATTTTATGACGAGCTGCGTCTGTTGATCCGCCTTGCCTTCGTCTCTGCGAGCGTATTAGGGTGCAAAGAAGCTATTGCCCGTCTTCAGCATCTTGCTTGCCTGTCCGCACCATTTCCTGTATCTCCTGCCTGTGCCAAACTACGTCAAACCCCAACTTCAGCAGAACGAATGGCATATAGAGCCCTTGCACCGCCCTCCTCAACACCTTCGGTCGCACGTTCTCAAACTTGTAGCTCAGTCGTCCTTGAGTTACCACCTCCCATATACTCTGAACAGGAAGCAGGACTACCCGAAGCATTAAGATGGGGAAGCAGACCAGTTGCACTGCCTTACGAAGCGACAGATTGTGAATGTCCTCAAACAGCCACCAGCCGATGGCGTTATCAGCTCGTTCAAAGAAGCTTCGCATTGGAACTTGCTCTGGTCCAAGTTCGTGTTCGTAGTAGTCGGATAGTGATTTTTCCTTTTCACCGGCCCGGCGGCGAGTGACGAGGCTTCGACGGCCGGTGGCAGTGATGGTGGTTCTCCACTTTCGTTCCATGGCGTGTACCGGAAGTGAATGCCACAGCAGCGACGTTGCGGTAGATGATGGTGAGAGTCCAGGGTACTGCTACCTCCTAAATCAGACGCTCCTTGAGAAAGGTTGGTCAGGTGACCAGCCAGCTCGGAAAGGGTGGCTTGACAGCAGCGGTTTGATGTAGGAGGTAGGGGCACTCAGCGATTCGTTGTTCCCGAGATGGTAGCCGAGCGCTTGGCGTCCTGGTAAGACGGCGTGGACGGACAAGAGCTGTCTATGTGAGGCACAGTCCTTGGCCGCCGAGCTCCTCGGAATGCAACGGCGCGTGAGAACGTCGATCAGTAGCCGCCATCCACACTGCTTGAACATGTGAGTGGGTTAGTTGAAAGAATGCGTTCGCTTTCACGTTAGTCACTGCGCCGCATGAACATGATGGATTGAAGAATCGTTCGTCAACCCGCGCGGTACAGGGACAGATAGTCCTCGGTTGAAGAGGCGACCGACTAGAATACGTGAAAAGGACGTGTCGTCGTGATTGCAGGAATCTGGTTGTCTCAGGCGCGCTAAGCCACTAGCTGCCGCAAGGCTCCACTTGCGTTTCCTACACTGCGACCAATTCTCTCTTGCAACTCTCTCTTCTGCTCTCCAGCTCGTAAGTTTTTTCCACCCCAACCACCACATTTCCACCGCTAACATCGTCGCAGTCTTGTGAGTTTTCACCCTCGCCCTCCCTGCTGGAGGAGACCACTTGCTGACTCTCTCCAGTGCCTTTTGGCTTAGATCAAGTCAGTACAACCACTCGACTTCATACACCAGCAACCCCGACTGACACTCGCAGGTGTAGTATCTGTTCTTTTCAGTTTAATCTCTGAAACGAGTCTACGGACTCATTCAAGATTCTTCTCATTTTTGGGACTCGTTGCCAGGCCGCTCAGCTTGCCGATGCTTGGTGACGCTGTGTCGCTGATATCGCACTGCCTTCAGCCGACGCGAACACTTTTTCATCAGGCGCATTGGCTGCACGCTGTGCTCTGGAGAAGAGATGTCATCACCTCGCACAAGCGATGGTACCTGACAGAAGAACCTGCTGCTGTTTCACGAATCATGCACGCTACCATCCCTGTCCCTTCAACGTGCAGACTTTGTCGGTGGTGCTCCAGGGCAGCAACTTCATGGTGCCACCTTCAGTTCACACACCACACTTCGTCCCACTGGACGCTCGCAAGAACGCACCACATTTCGGCCTGCAACTGCGGTCACCACCTTGGCACTTGCTGCCGCAATGGGAGATCACCGTGACAAGCGTAAGCAACGACCTTGATCCCTGACTGAACCCTCGTCGACAGCCCATGTATGGAATGAGCATGAAATTGGATTTGTCGCACATGCTTGGACGGCAGTCAAGTCCACCCGGGCGCGCCGGAAGAAGCACAAGGTGCCTGCCGGTGCTGTGATAATCACATCGGTGTTATACGCGGGCATCCATAAGAGCTGTCCCAGAGTCCAAATACTTCAAATGTCACCATCTTCGTTCGCCAGACCCTCATAACGACACGAGAGCTGCCACTCCTTACAGCCTCGGAGACCGACCGACATCATGCGTACATCAGGCCTATCTCTGGCTGTAGCATTCGGCCTGCAAGCAGTAACGATATCTGCTCAAGACGACCTCAAGACGAACACCAACGGTCTCGCGTACCCTAAGCAGCGAGGCTTGGATTACGACTACACCAGCTTTCCGCAAGATCAGCAAGAGCGAGCAGATGCCGTGATAGAGCAGTTCAGGTTCGCTTGGGATGGATACTACCAATACGCCTACCCACACGACAGCCTCCATCCGAAGGACAACACCTACCGCGATGACCGCAATGGATGGGGCTTGACGATGGTGGACGGGCTGGACACGGCTATCATCATGGAGCAGCAAGATATCGTGGACATTATACTCAACGTAGGTGGAGCAAGCATGTCTAACGACTGATGATGCACGCTCACCGCGCCTCTCACAGTTCATTCCTACTATTGACTTTACCAAGACCAACGCCGAACTGAACGAAGTCTTTCCTGCTGCGACACCGTTGTACACCAGCGTGTTCGAGACGACCATTCGATACCTTGGTGGCCTCTTGGGGGCCTACGATCTGCTGACGGGGCCTTTCAAACACATGGTGAAGGATGACAGCCAAGTCGATGCACTTCTATCACAAGCCGTCTCTCTTGCAGACACGCTGAAGTTCGCCTTCGACACGGCAAGTGGCCTTCCTATCAATAATGTCTTTGTCGACAACCAGACTTTCACGAACTATGATGTCGGCGAGGATGGCATCCAGTATACAGGCCTTGCAGTTCTCGGCACTCTTGTCTTGGAGTGGCAGCACCTTTCTGATCTCACTGGCGATCCAACGTACGGCGCACTTGCTCAAAAGGCAGAATCGTACTGGTTTGAAGCAGATGAGGTTTGGCCCGGTCTCACGGGAGGCCTTTTCAGCGTTGCTAATGGCTCAGTTATGGACGACTATGGTGGCTGGACTTCCGGCAACGATAGTGCCTATGAGTACCTGATCAAGATGTACGCATACGACCCCGAACGCTACGGCAACTACAGTGAGCGCTGGCAAGCCGCCGCAGACTCTACCATCAAGCACCTCATGAGCAGCCCAAATTCTCGTCCAGATCTCACCATGGCAGGCACGTTCGCTGGGAGAACTGTCCAAAACTCCAGCCAACAGCTTGCTTGCTTCATTGGTGGTAACTTTTTGCTAGGCAGCACCATCTACGACAGAGACGACTACCTCGATGCTGGCCTGAAGTTCAGCGAGTTCTGCGCAAATGGCTATAGATACACCCCTTCAGGCATAGGTCCAGTGCTCTATAGCTGGAACGAGACAGTCCTGGCGGGCGCCAACTATATCAATCAGACTGACCAATACGAGCGCGCCGGCTGGTTCATCGACGAGAACCTAGCCTACGGTGGTGGCCAGACTCCCGAAGCTATCGAGAGCTGGTACTACGCCTATCAGACAACGGGTGACCAATACTGGCGCGACGTCGCCTGGGCGTACACAGTCGCGCAGAACCGGACGTCTCGTGTCGGATCTGGCTTCGCCAGTGTCAGGAACATCTACAAGGCCGACGGTGGAGGTACAGGCAACTACATGGCGAGCTTCATGCTGGCAGAGACTTTGAAATATCAGTTCATGATTCAGAGCCCGAAGGATGGAGAATGGAACGTGCAGCATGGAAAGGAAAACAAGAACACCTTCGTGTACAACACCGAGGCGCACCCGTTCAAGGTGGCGACCAAGCGGCCGGTGTAGGTTGATACCGCCAGGGTAGACTTACGGAGCACAGAACGGACTTCGTGGTAATGTGCTGATTGTAGTTCTAGTTTGAAAACCTTCCACGTCGACAACAAGGACAAGTCGAAGGTCGAAGCTGAGGCAGCGGAAGACAAGGGCCATGATGCCGATGAGGAAGAGGAGGAGGAGGAGGAGGATGAGCAAGATCGTGTGTCAGACAGCCCACCGACTCACAGTGCAATGCAGCCCTTCCAGCCCTCTGGCAGTGGCCTTCTCCTGATACTGGTCTTGTTCTGCTTCACCTTTGCTGTTATGGCGCGACGTCGGTTTGGACGGCCTTCGGCGGTGGTGATGGCTGAGGATAAGGACGTCTATAAAGACAGCTAGTGAGTGTCATTGAGAATAAGTCAGCGCGATGCATAGACACAACTTACGATGTGGGAGCTATGGTATTGATGCTGGAAGGAGCCCTCGGCAATGGGTTGACGCTGGCTTGGCGGAATTCGGCTGCTCTGACATCACGACTTTTGTTTGGATCCACTTCAACCTCTGCTTTGGAATCGCCGGCACGGTTGAGCTCACTTTGTCATGATGCGTTCAGGGCCTTGCGAAACGCGGCCGCGATGGTTTTAGTAAGTGGAAGTGTTCCTTTGTCGTGTGTCTCCCTACGCCTTTCCATCTATTTCATGCTGGTAAGACGAGATGTCCAGCTTCACGCGCGCTGGCGTCGGAAGAGGAGGACCGTTGGTTGGAGGCGATGAAGCGCCTATCAGAATGAACCATGCGAATGTGCACAACGCCACGAACACAAATGCATCACAGGACGACTCGAGTGACAGCACGCGACGCGGCCCGCTATCAAACGGCAAGGACCACGAGAAAGATGAGAGAGCCGGGTCTGGCAGTAAGGGCGACAACGGCTTCAAGGATCAGGGACAAGACCAGGATGGACAGGATGCAGAACAACAAGACGAGCAGCCCAAACCAGTAGGCTTCTGGCACCCGAGCCTGAAACATGTACGACGCGAAGCAATGACAAAATGGACGATCACAACCGCCGTTCTGATGACCTTCATCCTGAGCGTTTTATCGATCTACTGGGGTGTCTTCTACCATGTAGAACAGAACCTCTCAAGCCTGGTAGTCTACGTGATTGACTTCGACGGCCAGGTTGCACCATATAACACCACTGGTATACAGCCTCTCGTAGGTCCAACGATTGTGCGACTGGCGAACGAGATGGTAGCCAGCGGGGAACCTCATCTTGGGTTTGGGAGTCTGCCTGTTGAAGACTTCGAGTACGACCCCATCCAGGTCCGTCAAGCGGTGTACGACTTCGACGCATGGGCTGCAATCATCATCAATCCCAATGCAACCGCGATGCTGTAATCCGCAGTCCAGAGCGAAAACACCTCCTACGACCCTATGGGCGCATGCCAACTGATCTACCAAGATGCACGCAACGACACGAACTGGTTCGATTTCATCTACCCACAACTAGTGCCCTTCATGACCGAAGCCACCACGATGGTCGGCCAAGAATGGACAAGGATGGTCCTACAAAACGCCACATCCTACAACACCCTTCTCGCAAACATTGCAAACGTCCCGCAAGCCCTCAGCCCAGCCATCGGATTCAGCATGTACAACCTCCGACCCTTCTACCCATACACCAGCATCCCCGCGGTCTCGATTGGATTGATCTACCTAATCATCATATCCTTCTTCAGCTTCGCATTCTACCTTCCCATCCACTTCAAATACCTTAAACCGGAGGGGCACCTGCCGTTGAAGTTTCCACACCTTGTCATCTGGCGCTGGTGCAGCACGATTTCGGCATATTCCATGCTGAGCTTGGCGTATTCGCTTATCTCCCTGGCGTTCCAGATCAACTACTCGGGTGGGAATCCAGTCACGTCTCAGACAGAGCCGACACTCATTGAGTATGGCAATCCGGACGCCTATGGCAAGGGGACGTTCCTGGTGTATTGGATGCTGAACTTCTTCGGGACGATTGCATTGGGGTTGGCGTGTGAGAATGCTGCGATCTTCGTGGGGCAGCCTTGGACGGGGTTGTGGTTGATTTTTTGGGTTATTACGAATGTCTCGACAGCGTTTTACGATATTGATATCGAACCTGGCTTCTATCGATGGGGGTATGCGTGGCCGTTGCATTATGTTGTGGAGGGGTCAAGGCAGATTTTGTTTGATTTGCATAGCAGGATTGGGCTGGATTTTGGAGTGTTGATTGCGTGGGGTGCGGTCAATACGGCGGTGTTTCCGATTGCGTGTTGGTTTATGAGGTGGAAGTCGAAGCATCATGTGCATGAGTATTCTAAGTAGGGCGGAGCTATGGGCTACAATTGCTTCGGAAAGGAGGACGACCCTTCACTTGCCCCAGCCCAGGACTGCAGCGGGTTTGCTGATATCGCTGGCACTTTCGCTGTCCACAACTGGCCCATGGACCTTCCGATCGCCGACTGCAGCATCTTGCACTTTGTCTACAGGCATACGCCACGGCCCACAGTCTCCCAGACGATCAGACGTCAATCCTGCACTTCCAGGCTGGATCATGCCGCGCTCCAGTTGTCGCTCATACGACACTTTCCTCAATCGCTCTGCCTCTGCCGTGGTCAGGCGAAGGTACAGCTCCACACCTACTGCATGGATGAAGAACGCCAACCACAACGCCATCACAAATGTAACATGGAAGGCACCGGCCACTGCCTCGATACCACCAGCACCCGCCCAGGTAGCATTGACGACCGCATAACCCTCTGGGTCAACCTGACAGCCCGCGTACTTTGCCACATCTCCGCCCGCGCCATCGATCTGCGCGCATGGCATGACGGTTCGGTAGCTGCCGGTTTTGCTGATGATCTGTACACTCATGACCTGGATCAAGCGGACAGTGATGATGCTGCCGGCCCAAATCCATGTCCTCAGCATCCAGGCGCGATGTTGCTCGATTTGCAACTTCTTCATGTTGACGTACGCCAGCACGGAACTCGTCGTCGTGGCGATTACTCCTACTCCCACAGCGGTCTGGACCGCAAGACTACCGCCAAAAGCGTGGCGTGCGGAAATCAAAGCTCCGATGTTACCAACTAGCAGAAATAGCAAGACTGCGTAGCCGTTGATGCGATGGAAGATTAGGGCCTTGTACCTGATGACCGGGACGAACTGCCATACGACTAAGAGGGATGCTGGGATCGCGCCGGTGAGGTGGAGGCTGATGGCGGTCTTGTGGAAGGGCTTGCGGTACCAATATGCTTCACCAGGGGCTGTGTGGGAGAGGAGGTAGCCGTTGACGTTCATCTTGGGAGAGGAGGCCAGGGAGAAGCCGAAGAGTGCGCCGGCGAGGATGAAGAAGAGGGTGAAGTTGTAGCCTTTCTTGAAGCCGATAGGGTTGTATAGTCTGCGCAAGAGGGAGACGAAGGAATTTGGATGGTCGTTATGCTTGTAGAGGGTCATGATGATAGTAGAGGCAGTGTTGCAACAGTCGATGTACATGGATGGGCTTCTGGATTGATGGGAGTCGTACTTACTGTCTTCACCTACCTTCTTATATGCCATGTAGCACGGCGACTGTGTCCATTGCCATCATCGTTGACGATATCGTGCAAGCAGATCTATGTCCACACCAGATGTGTCTGCGAGGTCAAGAAGCCGGATTGGGAAGGGAACGCGAAGTGTTTGGCGAGGTGGCTAAAAGTGACGCTGGACGCTAGTGCAACCTTGTGATCCCTGCAAGCATGTTGGCGTGGCAGCATCGATATCTGGCTAAATCGGACACTGAGAGCAACACATATGCACGACATCTACCACCCGGTCGTGCAGTTCTCCCCTATCGTCCAGCATGGCAGCAGAAGCCCATTCGACCACTCCACGCAACGTCGTCTTCGTACACCCAGATCTCGGCATTGGAGGCGCAGAACGTTTGGTGGTTGATGCAGCAGTTGGTCTGCAGTCACTAGGACACAAAGTGACCATCCTCACATCCTACCGGGACAAGAACCATTGCTTTGAGGAAGCTCGCGATGGTGTGTACAGACCAGAATCTGTGGTATGAAGTTCACTAAGAAGCACAAGGCTGAGACCGCTCCCAAGGAACCCTCGACGTACGAGTTCGCGGCGACGCCATCTTTCCCACCTCCATAGCTGGCCGTCTTCACATCCTCTGCACCATCCTGCGCCAACTCGCCCTTGTCGCTAGCGCGGCTCTCTTCTCCTCCGAGCTCAAGCAGATCGACCCCGATGTCTTCATTGTTGACCAACTCAGCGTTTGCGTACCGTTCTTCCGACTCCTCTATCCCAAGGCGAAGATCTTGTTCTATGGACACTACCCCGATCGACTGCTGGCTAAGGGCGAGACGGGGTTGCGTGGGAGCTTAAAGAGACTGTATCGGATACCATTCGATGCGCTGGAAGGCTGGAGTACGGGGTGCTCGGATGCTATCGTGGTGAATAGTAGCTACACAAGGAGTGTGTTCAAAGCGACTTTTCCGAGCATGAAGGCGAGGGATTTCAAGGTGATATATCCGTGTGTGGACACTACCCAGGCTAGTGCGGTGCAGGCTAGCTTGCAAGGCCAGAGCGAGAAGAAGATCCTGCTCAGTATCAATCGGTTCGAGGGCAAGAAAGCGCTCGATCTAGCGATCACGGCGTATGCGAAACTCTCAGATGAGGAGAGAAGTAAGGCGAGGCTTGTGCTTGCTGGTGGATATGATCCGAGGAATCAGGAGAACAGTGTCACGCACAAGCGGCTACAGGAACTGGCAGATTCACTGGGTTTGAAGCACGCGACGTTCAGGAACCAGGACACAGCGTCGATCGACATGACTTCAGAGGACGTGGATGTTCTCTTCCTCCTCTCGATACCCAACGAGGCGAAGGTACGCCTACTACAGACCGCAGGCCTTCTTATCTACACCCCAACGAACGAACATTTCGGTATCGTACCGCTTGAAGCCATGCTCTTCGGCGTCCCTGTCCTGGCAGCAAACTCCGGTGGTCCACTCGAAACAATCTACGAAGGCCGCACTGGCTGGCTGCGAAACCCCGAGCAAGTGGAGAAGTGGACGGAAGTCATGCGCAAACCTCTTATACCCTCGAGTGCAGAGACTTTGCGAAAGATGGGAGAGCAAGGTCGACAGAGGGTGCTGAGCGAGTTCAGCCAGACCAAGATGGCACAGACGTTTGATCAAGAGGTGCAGAAGTTGGTGAAGAGTGATGCACCGAGGCCTGCCGTTGCGCCGAGCTGGCTACTTGTGACGGTGGGGCTGGCAATATTTGCGGTCATTGGAGGGGTGGCGATGACGAGATTGACGCTTTATGCGTTGAGCCTGGAGGACGGCAAGAACATCGCGTCTGCAGCAACCTCGAAAGTGGAGCTACGATAGCTGGTCAAGTGAAATACTCCCCGGGCATGGAGTCGAAACTTCTGCTTACAGACAATACTTTCGTCATTCATCGTCTAATCATATCTACAGATGCACGGCAACAGTGTCGACCATGTACTTATCAATTCCCCAAAGCGCCAGACATGAGACGCATGCCAGCACACCCCACGGAATTGAGACCAAGTACAACAGTGGAAAGACCTTACTGTACAGCTCCTGCCCAGCAGTCACCACAGTCGCCAACTCTTCCGGTCCTTGGATCTCCGGGAACAGAGCAACATAGTGGCTCAATGGTCCGGCAGTCATGGTAGTGATCAGTTTCGTGATCCTTTCGACAACGTCTGGACCTCCAAATCCGACTGAGATCGCAGGGAAGGCGAGAATGCTGGTGGCTCTCTTCTGCAGCTCGGACTTGAAGATGTTGTAGAACATGGACTTGCCTACGACTTGTCCGATCATGCGAATGACCAGCGAGAGTGCTACGCTGGTCCCGATCAGGTCATCTGGCGAGATGACCGAGAAGACGACTTGCGATGGCAACAAGACAGCGCCTACACCGATGAGACCGAAGATCATCGGGGCCCAGACGGTATTAATGTTGTTCGGGTCGAAAAGGGACATGCAGGCGATGCCTAGGCGATGTTAGCTTCGAGCTCTCGACGAGGTTCGTCGGTACTTGACTTACCGACTGTCTGCATGATACAGAAGAATAGCAATAGCCACTGAATGTGTCGCTTGAAGACTGTCATTCCGATAGCGGCGATTACTGCACCACCAGCAATGCAGAACCCGAGAGGTAGCAGCCAGAGGCCAGCCTGCGCAAAGCTAGCCCCGTAGACGCTGTATGTCTGGATCGTCCAGAATACGGTCAGAGGCACATAGTTGACACCGGATGTCAAGCACAGAATCGACACGGCAGTAAAGTGCCTCTTGCTCTGAATCAGTCGTCCTGGGAACATCGGATATTTGCAGAAGAAGCGCTCGTAGACGCCGAACGCGATGAGGGACACGATGCCGAAGACCAGCATGCATACAACCCTCGCAGATCCCCAAGAATAGGTCTGGCCACCCCAATTGATGCCCACTAAGAAAAGTACCACTCCCAGGACCGAAAGTGTACATCCAACGTAGTCCAGACGTCCGAGAAGCTGCATCTTTGTCAAGCCCGCGGCGGCTGCTCTAGGTGGTGGTCTGTAGAAGATGAAGAGCACGACGAATGAGATGGCTGACCAGATTCCAAGTAGTAGGAAGATCCACCTCCAGTTTCGTTCGGCGATAAGCTGACCATACAGACTAGCAGCAGCGAAGGGGAAAAATCCAATGACGATGTATCCGATCGTTGCACCTCTCTTTGCAACAGTCACCAACTCTGATGCGGCAGCGATGACAGTCAGGAGCTGAATCCCAATGGCCATTCCCACGATCACCTGCCCGACCAGGAATACGGCAAAGTTCGGTGCTGCTCCGAGCAAGATGAAGGCCACAACCGCCATTACCAAAGATGCCAGGATGACTCCTCGTCGACCCATCAAGTCAGACATCGCTCCAACGAAAGGTGCGATTGCTCCAGTAGCGATGTAGGGTGCGACGATGACCCAGATGACTTGCTCTATGGCATTGAGGTCGTAGGCGATGACCGTGAAGCAGGTTACCAGGAACAGAGGCGTGACTTCAGCGACAATGAAAGCCATGCTGAGACCGAGCATGGTCATGAAGAAGCTGAAGGTCACCTAATCGCGGATGTCAGTCTTGCCCTGCAACATTGATGCTCTTGCCTCTCGCGGTCTCACCTTGTTCTCGCCCTGCGGCTCAACAGCAGATCCCTTGCCATTGCTATTAGTATCGCTCGTCTCGAAATTCCTCAGCTCTGTCGCTCCGCGTTCTTTGTCTAGGGACGTCATATTGTCCTGTTGTCCAATGCTGAAACAATATGGTACGGAGGTGTGAGGAGACAGATCAACACTCTCGCACAGGCCGACTTCGAGCAAACGACCATCTAGATATAACCCAGTATATCATGTGGCACCAAACGGTGTCACGCTGTTGCCAAGCGCCTCGGTTGTGTACCTCCCATCCCTTTGTATTCTTTGTCCTCCTGTCACTGGGCGTGTCGCGTGTGATCCTCCACGCAGCCAAGCAGATCAAAGAACTTTAAACGCGTCCAATGCATTGGGCAAAACCTATGCGGCAGGCACCTCAGCACTATGTGGCAGGCATTCTTAACTTCAACAGGCAGTCTTACGGGTAATCTCTCGCAATCTTAGCTACGATACGACTAGATACAGTCGAGATCGGACATAGCCGCGAGAGCTTCGTAACTTGCTTTAAACTACTCGAGGACAGCGGGTAGAACGTAAGGAACGTAAGCACGGCTACTCCCGCGCTTCGCGGGGTCGGCGTCGGGGGCGGTCGGTGCTCGGCGGTCGGTAGTCGGCGGTCAGCGGTCGGCGGTCGGCGTTAGCTGTTAGCGATGGGCTACCTCGACGAAGCCGATTCTAGGCTTCGGACTACGATATATATACTACGTATTACTATATAACGTGCTTCACCACCGAGCGGGCCACACCACCGAGCGGGCCACTTTTGCTAAGAACTGTACCACTTCTACAGATACAGCTATATAACCACTATTATAGCGTATATTGTCTTTAAACGAGGCCAAACTGACCTTAGCTGTCTAGGCCACGAAACGCGACGCGACAATCACGAATCGACTTACTATAAAGGTATACGACGCGTCTCGAACTACACTAGGGTATCGATTGAATAGACGACCTCCTCGGGGTGACTACGAGCCTAATTCGAAGAAGCTTATAGAGCTAGAAGAGAGGAGAAAATATTAAGGCGGTTTTAATACTATCGAAGGCCGATAACGGTAGATCTATACAGAACCTACCCGAGTCATTAACACTATAGCAACCGCTATCTATACAACTTCCCCCTCCCCTAAAGGACATTAGAGAATACTAGAAGTTTATAGATTAGGGTACTCTAATAAAAGAAAAAGAAGATGTCGTTTAGTTCGACCTATCTAAACACCTAGCGCCACCTCAGGTTATAGGCAATAAGAGGTGAAGGGGGGACGGAGATCATAACTCTAAAGAGTATAAGGCTAAACACTATAAGGCTCTTATCGCCTAGATGTTCTATCTAGACCCTATAATAAGCTAGGTAGAGGAGATTCTAAACGACGTAGAAGAATATACATTTGCTACTATTAGGTAGGCTATAGCCTATTAGTAGGAAGTACTAATCCTAAAGTTCTATAAGGTAGCCGTAGGAGACCCCGAATAGGGACATATATAGAGAGAGGCAATCGAGAACGAACTTATTGCCTTAGTAAGTAACAACACCTAGGAAGTAGTTATACCGCCAAAGGGTACGAATCTAATTACTTCTCGGTAGGTCTTTAACATAAAAAGAATAATTAGTAGAGCTATTAAGAAGTTTAAGGCAAGACTAGTTATAAGAGGGTTTTTATAGAAATATAGAGTTGACTTCGAAGAGACCTTTATACCTACTATTAGACATAATACTCTCCGAGTATTTATAGTAGTAGTGTATAAGAGAGATCTCGAGATGCACCTAGTAGATGTAAATAATACTTTTACCTAAAGTAGCCTCCTTAAAGACATCTATATAATCCTACCCCTAGGAGTTAAAGCACCTCTAAACATAGTGTTTAAGGTCCTACAAAGCCTTTATAGGCTTAAGTAAGCAGCTAGAGACTGGAATAAGCTCTGTATTACAAAGCTAGAGAAGATTAGATTTACCTAGTCCTAGGTAGATCTATACCTACTTATCTATACGGATAGAGACCTTATAGTCCTTACCTATGTAGATGACATACCTATTATAGCTCCGAAGCTATTAGATGTTCAGTAGTTTAAGGCTAAGCTTAGAAAAGTGTTTAAAATTAAAGATCTTAGTAAACCTACAAAGATCCTTAGAATGAGGATTATAAGAGACAGGTCCTAAGGCACTTTGAAGCTTAATTAAGGACACTATGTCTACGCTAACTTAGCTAAGATGAACATAGCTAGAGAGAAGGCTACGCTAACCTACTCACCTATAGAGAGCTACGAGCATTTAGTACCTACGGTACCTATAGATAAGAGGTGCAATAAACAGGATTACTAGAGCTACAATAGTACCTAGATATAGCTAATAACAATGACAAGGCTAGACTTAGTATTCCCCCTTAGAAGAATTAGCTTATTTGTTACTAATCCCTCGTAGTAGTATATAAAGGCTTTAAAGAAGCTCTCCCGATACCTACGGTCGTACCTAGACCTAGGTCTTATATATAGAAAGGGAGGGGGCAATCTCTAGGGATACTCGGACTCTGACTACGCTATAGACAAAGTGGATAGAGTCTCAATTCTAGGATACGTATAGTTCCTTTATAGATCACCTATGTCCTAGATAAGTAGGAAGTAGAAGTCTATTACAACATTAATAATAGAAGCTAAGTTTATAGCTATAAACGTAGCCGTAAAGTAGTTACAATTTCTTGCTACTGTCCTTAGGGAAATAGGGTGCCTAGAACTAGTAGGAAAGAGCTCTTTCTAGCCGAGTATAAGGGCAAGTAAGGGCACTATTAACGAGCTAAGGCTAGTTAAGCTTATAGGTAACAACTAAGCCGCTTTAACACTTGTTAAAGATGCCTATATATATAAAAGGTCAAAGTATATTGATGTTGTATATAACTATGTCAGACATCTCTAGTAGTAGAAGAAGATTATAGTAGACTACTACTATATAAAGGACATAGCTACTAATAGGTTAATAAAGCCCCTTAATAGCTAGTAGTTCCAAAACTTTATAAGGCAGCTCTAGCTTACGTAAAGGGATTATAGGAGACTATGTAGCCTAAGTAGGAGTGTTAAGAACATATAGGCCGTAGGATAAGTATGTAGGTGTAGGTGTGTTATATAACTAGATTACGTCACTAGGGTTTACTAGCCTATAGGCTAGCAAACATCCGGACACCTAGCATCTACCTATCCTAACACCGGCGATACTATATATAGATATACGCTATCCTATTAGGTCCTTCTTCGTCCTTTGTATAATCCGCCGTCTTGTACTACTACGTAACTCGTACCTGTTTAATAGTCTATAAAGGAGAAACCTAAATTTAGATCTCCCCTCTTCTTATTTTCGAACTAATCTACCTAGCTATATTACCTAATAGCTCGTATATCTAGCTCCTAGAACAACTATTACTTAGTTAATTAACCGTACCTAACGAAAATAGCTTCTTTACCCCGGTTTATTAACTTATCCTTTCGTAGCCCTTATAGATATAATTTCTAGTCTACCTAAACAACTACTCTATAGCCCTATACTCTTAGGTAATCTACCGTCGGTACCTTCCTAGTAAAAGCTTCTTCCGGCGATAGTTAGACGCTATTAAGTAGCGGCCCGTTCGCTAGTAGGTTACGTATAACTACCTATACCTCTAGTACTTTAGGCTAGAATTCTACCGGTATTCCTAATTCTTCGAGTATTACGCGGATCGTATTCTCCGATACTTAGATTAACCTTTCTACTACTCCGTTTTGTAGAGAGTTAGAGGGATCCGTCGTGTCGTACTAGATACTAGAATCCCTCTCCTACTCTTTTAGGATTATTAGTAGCTTAGGTATACTATCGCTCCGTACCGCTCCTAGGCTATATTTATATACTTTCTCTATAGTTAGCTACTGTTATTATAGTACTTACGTTACGTTAGATCTCCTCTTTAGTAGGATCACCTACTTCTTTCTTAAGAAGTTATTTATAATCTCTAGCTAGTATTTAAAACCTAGTCTAGATGTCGTACCTTTAAAGGGTCCGTAGATATTAATAGATACGAGCGTGAGGCTCTCGTTCTTTTGCTCTATAACTACGCCTTTAAATTTCTGTATATTCGCGATTAAGTATACCTTATAGTAGTACTCTTCCGGGATAGGAATCGGGTCCTTCTTATTACTTACCCTATAGATATTCCGGGGTAATCCTTTTCCTAGGTATATAAATCTCCTATACTAAAGCTTCTACTAATCTTCGGTAGTTACCGCGGCTAGAGCTTCTCTATCTAGAATATTACCCGCGGGTAATATCTCTAGAGATATATTACCTACCTAGCTTAGTAATCTCGACCGATAAGTACTATTTAGGGAGTCGGATATTAAAGATACTACCGGTACTCCCCCCCGTAATACTATTCGTATAATAGGCTTTCCGCTCTTAGACTTAAGTATAAAGTTTAGAGGTTCGACATCAAATTACTTACTAAACTACCTCTACGAAACTAGATTAACTCCGAGATTAGGAGCAAACAATACTTTTTCTAGCGCAATTTATTTCCCCGCTAGTTCTCCTATAGTTACGACTCCTTTATAGAAGGTATCTAGATACCCCCTACCGACTTTAATTACCTTCCTTCTCGCTAGTTTCCTAAGCAATCTAAATAGGGACTTATTATTAGTTATATATAAGGAGTCAGCTAATAAGTTGTCGATAACCTAGAATACTTCCCGGCTTTCGAGATAGTCCTATAGTATTACGAACTAGCGCTTCTAGTTCGTATAGATAAGGGTAGGGTCTACCTCCGGGGCCCTTATAACTCGTTAAGTCTTCTATAGCGAAGGTAGCCTTAGATATATAGCAAGCTCTCCTACTTAACTACGGTAGTTAGAATAAGCTTAGACTCCCCGAGTCTATCAGTAGCGTTCCGTATAGACTCCTCGAGTCTATTAGTAGTATACCGTACGATTCCTAGTATAGAGTACGATACCCTACGTTATACTTTCTAAGTATATCGATATCCTATTAAGTAAACCCGGGCTTATAACCTATTAAATAGGTATAGTATATATACGTATAGAAGTTAGGATAGGTAATAGGGAACGAGGAAGGACTAATATAGTATTTGACGGTATATAATAGAACAGCTTTTAGTTATAAAGGTATCTTATTCCCTAGGATTAGAGACGTAGTCTCTTATACCTATATAGGGGGAATCTAGATCTCTAGCCCCTACTCCTTTCCCGACGCTTTAGCGGTTTTACCTACGTTTTACTATATAACAACGATCTCTATAGTAGTCTCGTACTAACGCTATACTAGTATCTAGACTAATACGATATACCTACTAACCTATATTTATAATAGGAACCTTAAAGATTTACTAGGTAAAACTAGATCTTCTAATAACTCTATATATAATAGCGATATAGACTTATACTATATATCGCTTTACGTATATTTTTATATATTAGTTTATAAGCTTTATATAGCTACTTAGCGAGATATACTATTATAAAGCGGTAGACTATCAAATCCGATAGATTCTAATAACCCGTAAGTTCCTAGTATTGCTAGGATCGTACGGAAATGCTTATCTAGGCCGTAATAGGCTAGCGCCGGACTACCGGCTTAAAGAATCTTTAGAACTAGCTATATTCTTATAAGGGCGCGCGTACTATAGGGTCCGAATAAGAGAGTTATTGTTCTACGAAGCTACGAAAGAGGAGCGCGAGGCGCGGCAAAGTTATAAAGTCAAGCTAAGCCGCGCTAACCTAATACGGAAGGTCCGCGGTTCACCCGGGCCGACGTAGCTATAGTAAGGGGTCGCGGGCTACCCGTAATAGTACCCCCCCTCTTAAAATACGTCTTAGTCCTCTAAGCGTTATCTATCTTATACGGCCACTTGCCCGTACTACTCTATAACTATACGAAAGTCTAATTATCCTCTAATACCTTATTATCGTCTAGTAATATATCTACATCCTGTCTATCTATAACTAGCCTATCCGCGACCGGCTCTCTTTAAGAAATATACTACCTAGTTAGCTAGTTTACCCTAGACCTAAGTCTATCTTCGGCTAGTACTCGCGTATAATCCTTGTAGCTAAGGTTAGGTATTATTATAGGCTCTATAGATTCTACTCGAGTATCGGTATAACTACTAGTACTATCGTAGAGCTAAGGGTAGTAGGTAATACCGGAGTCCTTAGTTAAGATAGTAGGCTTTCCCGTAACCTAGCTAGTATAGCGGTACGTAGTAAATATATACTAAGTAGATTCTATTAGAGGTATAGCTCGAGATAACTTATTCGTAACGGTGTTACTATTAACCCTAATCGTATTGAGCCCGAGGACCTTATTACTTAGGAGGACCTTATTAGATAGAGCTACGAAGCCTATAGGCGTAGATAACTCCCGCCGGTTATAGTAAAAGTCTATAATAGCGGCGGCCGCGTATTTAAACATATTCTTAGCCGGTTACTAGGTCTTACTATCCTCCTTATTCTAATATCTAAGCTATTTCACCTTATACTAAGTGTATACTTTACGCTTCTACCCCTTTTCTACTTTACCTACTCGCTTACGGGTATATATATCTAAGATCTTCTCTACCTTATATATATATATATATATATATATATAGGTATTACGACTATATTAGCGACTATATCGGCTTCTATAGTATCGGGGTTAATAGTTATCGGCGGTAGTAGTACTAGATACTAGCCTTCGAGTAGTAGGAAGTCGGGATGATCGGCTCGCTAAAGTAACGAAGTATAAAAGTAGTTATCGAGTCCTACTATAGCATCCGATAATCTCAGTTTATATAAGAGCTTAGCTAGTATAACTTCTATAATCTAGTACGGGCTAGCGTATCTTCTATCGAGCTTCTTAGATACTCGAGTCGTACGGATATTCTTAGTACTTAGGTATACCTAGTCGCCTACTTTATAGTCTAGCGGGATACTTCGGTAGCGGTTTACTACTTTAGCTTAGAGAGCTTATTATCACGTTAGAAGTATAGGAAGTTATTATACGGGCTTATATAGAGGTTTTAAAAGCAGGTTATATATTCTATATATCTATCTAGAATAGACAAGTGTTACTCTTCAAGAGGCTATAGGTAACTAATTAGTTACCTAATTCTTAGCGTACGTAGCCTCAAGTTTTAATAATAGGATATTGCCTATATATACGCTCGGATCGCGACACACCCCCTTAGCTCGTACGCTAGAGTAAATAAGCTAATTCCTATATAATTACGTATACCCTATTATAACTACCCCCCCTACCTATAGTAGTAACGTCAGGCCCTTAGTGTTACTACTACTATAGTAAGGGTAAGTTAGCTGTTTTAAGTAAAGTGAGCTAAGGTAAGTAAGGTGAGCTTTGTACCCCTTCCCTCATTCCTTACTTTCACTACTACTATTTTTATCTATATAATAAAGTATAGAATATATAACTATTACCGGTAAGATAGCTTAGGTAATAGTCCCGTTATGCGGACTTTTACTTAAGTATATAATCATCTTACCTACCGGTAAACATTAGAGGTCCTAAGTTTAATCTAGGGGTAGCCTTAGTCCTATCGTATACTTGAACATATATTGTCGTCCGCTTAACTTATTAAATTGTCCGATAATTGCTCGATACTAAGTTATTTTACTCCGGCAAATAGTAGGAGAGCTCGCTCTACCCCTAGGGAGTATAAGATACTAGTTAGTAGCGTAATGTACTAGGCTGTCTACGACAGAGCTTATACTATATAAGGTATAATAGGGCTCTAATAGGTAATACCGGAGCAACGGTATCGGAAAGTTAAAAAGGTACCTTCGGGGTACCTTACTTTCTATACTTTTAAAGGTCATTACCTTAGGGTAGTGACACCTTTTTGTTTTAGGCAAGTATACACTATATATAAGGTGCGAAAGCAGCGGATAATATAGTAATAAGGTAGTAGTATTATTACTAGTAGTAAGTTAGAGGCGTTTCTTGCTTTCTAATTAGACGCGCTACTTTTGTCGCGCGCGTACGCTACTACTAGTAATAGGGATGTTTCTCGCCCTTACGCTATTACCTAATAGGAGTCCGAGAAACACCTATTAATAATAGTACTAGGGCCGTACCGGTAAATAGTAGATACTTTGCCCTAGCTTCGTTATCGTCTATAGTATTAGTAGCTACTAGTGGCCGTGTTTTGCGCCTACTAGCGCTTCTAGAGAGGTGTCCGTAAAGATAAAGCCGTTCGGTGTTCGTTTCGAGATAAGGTAAGGCCGCTACTACGGGCTTCTTAGGCGTCTATTAGCCCGTTACCTCCTAATACGGCTATAGAGGGCACTAAGGTACGTAGGTCCACGCCTTCCTTAGCTATATTAAGTAGCTTAACGAAGTGCTTGTGCTTCTATAGTAGAAGTAGCTTAGTCAGCCCGTCTATAGGCATGTCGTTAGTGCTAAGATACTTGATCTTAATGTCTCCGCGCTAGTCTCGCTATCGGAGCTAGTAGTAGTGGATATCAACGTGGCGTAGCTTCGTATTAAGCTTTTGCCCTTATTAGTTAACAAGGCGGATGGTCTACGTGTTGTCGTAGTATAAGTAGGTACGCTAATTGAACTAAAGGTATATCTTAGCGAAGACTCGTTCCTACTATATAAGCTCTAAGGCGGCTTACGAAAGCCCGAGTAGCTTAGCCTCTATTAAGGACTTAGTAATAGTGATTTGTTTAGATGCCTTATAACCTACTAGTCTACTAAACAGTATAAAGACCTAGCTATTTAAGCTAGTCCTATTATTATTTATACCGTAGGACGTGTCCGATGCTCTAAAGAACTCGTAGTTACTACCGAGGTACTCTAGTTAGCTATAAAGGCTAGTGATATATTTGCTAGCGCTATATATAAGGTAGAGGTTCTTAGTCTCTAGGAGATAGCGTAAGTACTAATCTATAAGCTTAAGGTATGTCTTAGTTAGCTTAGTTAGATACTACGATAGTATAGATAAGGAAAAGGCGATGTTAGGCCGCGTATATATAGCGGCGAAGTTAAGGGATCCTATACGTTATTAGTACGTAAGAATAGCGATAGAGGTAGGTTAATAACCCTCTAGAACGGTCTAATTAAGGTGTTAATCTATTCGTACTGTCGTTTTACGTAAATTCGTAGATATACTAAATTTAGCGGCTAGCTTCTTAATATAGTCTTCTTAAGAGAGCTATAGTAAGCGCTTGTTTCTATCGCGCGTAACCTTGATTCCTAGTAACTAGGAGAGATTACTAAGCTCGTATATCTCGTACTTAGTAAGTAGCCGCTACTTAATATTAGTAGTATAGGCCTTATACTCATAGTAGTAGAGCATAACTAGGTCGTTAACGTAAAAGAAGAACATAACCTTGTTATTATAGTAGATACATTCGGAGTCCGATAGGGGTACTAGTCTAAGGGAGGCTAGCGTCTCGGTTAGGGAGTTATACTATAATAAAGGGGGCTCCTTTAGACCGTAGAGGGCCTTAACTAGCTTAAGGGCGTGTCTATAGGATGGCCTATCGATTCTAGGAGGTGGTTATAGATATATAGTATATAGTAGGTCCGAGTTTAGGAAGGCGTTAACAATATCGAATTGTGTTCCTTATAAATCGCCTCTTACGTATAGCCTAGCCTTAAAGCTCTCTAGTATACCGTGCTCGTCTAGTTTATATTTATATACCTACTTAAGCGGTAGTAGTAGCTAAAGTCCCTCCTCTTACTAAGTATCCTAATCCTTCTCTTCCTTTATTACCTATCTAAATGTGCCTATTACTAGGGCTTTAGCAAACTCCTTAGCTATAGCTTCGATCTACTATTAGGAGAAGCGGTGTTTTATAGCGGCTCGGTAGTTAGAAGGTTCGGGCGGAAGGTTATCGCGGTATATAGAGGTAGTAGTATTAACACGCCTTAGAGGGCTATTACCTCTTTGTATAGGGCTTCGATCGCTCTTATCGCGATAGGCGCGTATTTTAGGTTATATACCGGACATCTAGCCGATAATTATATTAGCGACTATAATCTAGTATAGTATATAGTAGAAGTAGGCCGTTCGTAGGCGCTTTCTATTCTCTATAAATATATAGTTAGACTCCTCTAGTATATAGAGCTCTAGTTCTAGGGGGAAGAGTAGTATATTAGACACGTTATGTATTGACGCGTCTTCTAGTAGTATGAATGTAAATAGATATAGCTCGCGATTAGGGTCCGTATTACCTATAATCTCCTTACGGTCTTCTACGGTAAGGGCATCTATTATCTACTGCTACAGGGTGTCGTAGTAGTTAGTAGTGTTAGGTGCTAACTACTATATATTGTCTTGAGTCACGTGATCTGTTACGTACTCGATTTGCCGGTCTTTTTAGTTATATATTACTAACTCGCGGTGTTACGGCTAGTATAGTTCTTGCCTAAGGAGCTTTTAGTAGGCGTCTCGAGGTTATTAGGTGTACGGCTACTAAGCCTGTTCTTCTACCCCCTCGGCCTATACTATATCTTACTCGTAATAAGCGATATATAGGTCGTAGTATTATTTAGGCTCTTTAGCCGGTTCCGCTACTACGATATTCTCGATAGGGGTCGTATACCCTACTATTAGGCGTAATAGGTTATAGAACGTAGTCTTATCGAAGAGGACGTCCTTGACTCGTATAACCCTATCTTTTAATAGGTCCTATACGCGGTAGATATTAGTAGAGCCGTATCCTATAAGGTAGCCTATAAGCGCTCTCTCTTAGAGTTTCTTGCTCTTACTAGGCTAATCTAGTCTATAGATAAACACGTATACAAGGGAGCTATATACTACTATATGACCTACGTTCGGAATTCGTCCTATTACTAATTCGAATAGAGTCTTCTAGCCCTTTAACTAGATAGGGGATCGCTAGAGGATATATACCGCTGCTATAGTACATTCTAGCTAAAGCTTTTCCGGTAATCGTATATAGATACGAATAGTTCTACTTATAGTAATAATTAGAGCTCTAGCTCTCTCTACTAGGTCCTACGTAGGCGCGTATTCCGCGGTTACGTGCTATTTAATCTTGTTATTAATAATTACTAAGCGAAATACCTTCCTAATAGCGGGCTCGTTATCGCTATAGAAGTATACGAACCTACGACTAATAAAGTTGATAAAGCTTAGTAGGCTATTAAAGTAAGCTAATACCGATTACTAATCCCTATTCTTAATAGTGAACTAGAAGTATCTATAGGTATCTAGATCGTAGAAGTAGACAAGGTACCTATTACTATTATAGGCGATAGTGAATTCTACTAAGTCTATAGCTATATAGCCGTATAGGGTCATTACCCTAATAGGCTAAGACCAATTATACACCTTATAAGCTTTACTAAGCCTATATACTCTATAATATGTAGTAAGGGGTGCGCTTAGATTATCGTTAATAATCACCCCCTTAACTCTAAGCGGCAACTACTTAATACGTTTAGCGCTAATATGACTAAAGATTTGATGCTACTAGTGGCTAGAGAGCTTTCGGTGTTTAATAGAGGTCCTAATAGACGTAGCTATACCTTTAGTACCCCTAGTACTGTTTATAACTACGAGAACGGTACGGTTACTATCCTCTTAAGCAGTTAGAGATACTACGCTATTAGTAGGTTTATCGCTAATGTTTACACCCCTACTAATAGTACTAATAAAGTGCGCGTTACGTATCTTTTTAGTAACCTTTAGTAGTACTAGGCCCTCTTTTATAGGCCATTAGTAAATAATAGGTAACTTAGGTAGTATGACCACCTTAAAGAAAGGGATTATACTAGTAGGGCGGTATAGGTCTATCAATTTAGTGTCGTTATGCTATATTGAATTGCTACGTCCGTAATACTAGAGTCCGGCTCTTTCTATACGTATATAAGAGATAACGTTTATATAAAAACCTAGATAGTAAGCTACATCTAGTAAGGTGAATAAATAGCCCCGAATTAATATATAAACACGCCCTAACGCTATAATTAGAAAGGTAGTTATTCTAGCCTAGATTTCTAAGGTAGTAAGGCGCTCTATAATGAACTCTATACCCTCCTAGTCATAATAATTGATTATATAAGTGTCTAAACAGTTATTATATACCTAGCAATCCCTAAAGTTAACGCTTAACTTACTAATTAAGCTAGAAAGAACAGTAAGGCTAATAAAGCCCTTATAGCTTAGTAATGCCTTCTTCGCATTAGTAATAGCCTTATTACGTTCCTAGTCCTTACGATTGTTACGACTTAATACGCTAAGCAGACGCTCGCCGTCGTCGCTTAAGTAGTAGTTAATAAAGTTTTTCTAGTACTTCTTCTACTACTCTAAGCGCTAATCCTTTACTAGGCGCTTATCGGGGTTAATTACATCTTATAAGAACAGGTCCTTATAATAGGTGTCCTTAGGCTTGCCGGTAATGTTCTAGTAGCCGCTTAGCCTATTATTGTCCTTATCTTTGTTCTTATCGCCGCGGCTACTACTACGACCCTTATTACCGCGGCTATTACTACGGTTATTATTACCGCGGCTACTACTACGGTCACCCTCCTTTTAACTAGCACCTATAGGTACTGTTTTATCCTCTACTTCTACTAAGGTTTCTCCGGAGAAGGTTATAAAGACTAATCGACCGTTAGTTATTACTAGTACGGTGTTGCGTATCTATTTAAGGTAACGCTTAGTAAGCTTTTGTAGTGACATTTTGTTACGCTTCTACTCGTTATATAGAGAAGCACCGTAGGCTAGAGCCTACTTCTACTAAATAGTAAGTAGGAAGTATCTACTAAGGCCGTCGTACTCGGCGTAGTTATACTTAAGTATCTTAGTCTACAAAACTAACTAGTCTAAGTACTAGTTATCAATTCTACGTACGCTAGCCTTCTAAAGCCTAGACAGCTCAAGCGTAAGCTACCGCTTACGTAGTATATCGTCTAGACTATACTAATCCTTAAGAGCCTAGTATTTCGCTCTAAGGGTGTTCTAGCCGTATATTAGCTCTTGCCCTAGCTCTATCGTCGTACGGATGAGGTAGGTAATAAGCTTTAATCGCGTAGTAGTAAAGATGTCGTATATCCGTTACCTTCCGTCTACGTCTATTTATTATAGCTTAATAAGATCTCTTAATATAGCGTCTCCTACCGTATACGCTTATTAGATTTCCTTAAACGTTAAGTAAGTAGGCTCTATTAGCTCGTTACTTAGTTAGTAAGGAGCTATATACTTCTACACATTTAAAGACTCTACGTAGAGCTCTAGCTAACGGTTAAACTTGTCCTATTAGTTATAGCTCTTTAGAACTACGGTACCCTAAGGTAGGGTACTAGTAGTTACCGGCGTCTCGGTAGTAGCTATAACTATAAAATAGGTTATAGGCTAGTGAAAGTTCTACGCGGGTTCACTAGGCCTAGGGGATACTACTGTACTAGTTATAGCAGTAGTGCTATAACGATACAAACTCTACTTTAGGGCTTCCTTATCGTAGCGAATGTTAGTAAGCGCTAACCGGGCTTATAACCATTACGTTAGAAGTATAGGAAGTCATTATACGGGCTTATATAGGGTGTTATAAAAGCAGGTTATGTATTGTATATGTCTATCTAGAATAGACAAGTATTGCTCTTAAAGAGGCTATAGGTAACTAATTAGTTACCTAATTCTTAGCGTACGTAGCCTTAAGTTTTAATAATAGGATATTACCTATATATACGCTCGGATCGCGACACTTATAACATCCGTATACTTTCTTAAAGGTGCTTATAAAGGTCGTAAATCCGGCGTATAAAGGCTTTAGCCGATCGCGTATCTAGTCGCTAGAGAGTAGTTAGTCCTCCCTCTTTTCTAGCGCTTAGGTCTACGCGCTCTATAAACTTAGGGGTATAGCCTAAAGTAGCGTAGAATAGCGACATACTAGTAGTTTTAGAAAGATAGTTATTGATCGCGAACTAAGCTAGACAAAGCTATTCTACCTAGTTATCTTATGCCTCGTTAGTAAATATATAGAGATACTATTCTATTACTTAGTTAGTACGTTCCGACTATCTATTAGTTTCTAGGTAGTATAAAGAACTTAGCTAACGACTTATATAAAGTATCTTATAAAGTTTCTTCTGAAAGGTAGCAACCTATTACTTACCGCGGTCTAAAGTAATAGTGTTAGGAAATCCGCGTCGGGAGAATATATACTTAAGGAAAAGTCTTACCGTATTCTATATAGTTATCGCTCCGATCGGAAGTAGCTCGACTTCCTTCGTTAGCCTATCTATTACGGTTATAATGTTATTATAGGTTATACTATTAAGGGTACTATTAGGAAGTCCGACTACGAAGTCTACTACAAAATACCTCTAAGGTCGGTCCGGTACTAAAAGTAGGTATAATAATCTAGGTAGCTAGGAGTATAGAGATTTTGTCGTACAGTATATACGGTAATTCGCGGTATATCTACGTACTAATCTTACTAAGCTAGGCCAATAGAATTCTCGTACTACGAGTTTATAGGTTCGAGATCGTCCTAGATATCCTACTACTAGAGCGTTATAATTCATTTAATAAGCCGAGTCTATAGGGCCTAGTTATCGGGTACCTATAGGCTCTAACTATCGTACTAGTTTCGTATATATAATATGTTACTATCTACCTTATAGTACGTAGGGTATATCTTCGCCTTCTATAAGAGTAGAGGGATAGTACTATCTTTCCGTAGTATCTTAATTGCCGCCTTAAGTTCTTAGTCTAGGGCGTAAGTAGTCGTTATACGGTACTCGAGTTCAGCTTCGACTTCGGCTTTATCTATAGTCTATACTTCCTAAGCTAGTACTAGCTATATTTATAGTACCTATTCTAGTTCTAGAATAAACTCGATTGCTTTAGGATTTAGGGGAGTTGTCTCTTCTTCTTCGGGTGTATCTTTGATAGTAGCTTATATAGAGTCGATCTTAAGGAATCGCTCTAGCGGAATTAATGTCTAATACTAGTACTAATTTCTCGGATCGTCTACCCCCTACGGAAGGTCCTAGCTACGTCTCGTTAGGCTGTCTAGCGTTGTTCCTTATATACCTAGGCGGTATATAATCTAGAAGTTAAATTATAATAGAAATTCTATCTATTACGCTTATCGGCGATTTAGCTACTTTGTAGTTATAAAATATTCGAGGTTCTTATAGTCTATAAACACTTTAACTAGATCGCCGTCCTCGTCTACTTCGTAAGTAAGCTCCGGGCGCTACTCTTTAAATGCTTTAATAATTACGAGGAGTTCCTTATTATAGATCTCGTAATTATACTCCTAGGGGCTTAGCTTCTTCGAATAGAAAGCTATAGGATGTAACACTCCCTACTCGTCGTATTATAAGAGTACACCTATATTAATAAAGTCTAAGGAGTTAGTCTCGACGACGGTCTACCTGCCCGGTATATAGTATACTAGTAGACCCGCCTTACTAAACGCTACTTTTAACGCCTCGAATGCCCTCTAGCAATTATTAGTCTAGTTAATTCTACGGTTCTTATAACTACTAGGCCTATTTAACTTCGTTAGGTTAGTTAATAGGGATGTAATACGAGAGAGGGCCTCGATAAACCTATAGTAGAAGTTCGCGAATCCTAGGAAGGCTTAGATATCCTTAAGATTAGTTAGTACTTTATAGGTCTATATACATTCCAATTTCTCCGGGTCTATCTCGATACTCTAGGGTATAATAATAAGGCCTAGATATTTTATACGTTCCTAGTAGAACACGTACTTATCGATATTAATAGTAAGCCCGGTATCTCGTAGTTTAATCAATACCTTTCGTACGTGTTCGACGTATTCCTCTAGAGTATTACTAAAGATAAGGACGTTATCTAGATATACTAACACAAAGTTATCTAGATGTTTCTATAGAACCTTATTAATATATAACTAAAAGGTAACGAGTCCGTTATAGAGGCCGAACGGTAATACGAGGCATTTGTATATACCGTAGCGTATTACGAAAGCTATTAGCTACTCGTGCCCTTCCGCGATACGTAACTTATTAAAGGCTACTATAATATCTAGTTTTATAAAGTACTTCTTACCGTATATACGGTTAAGCGTTTCCTATATTAATAGAATAGGATAGCGATTCTTAATAGTAATAGCGTTTAGCCTACGGTAGTTAATATATACTCGTAGCCCTCCTCTAGGCTTTCTTACTACTAATACCGGTGCCGGTAACTAGCTTGTTTTCTAACCGGCCTTACGTACCTTACCTTCTAAAGTCTATTCGAGTAACTATTTCTTAACGGCTTTATTCTCCTTCTCGGCTAGTCCGTATAGCTTTCGATATAGCGGTTCTTAAGGTCTACCGGGGTTAATATAAATCACGTAGTCGATACCTAGTCGGTAAGGTAGGAGTCTCTTATATTCCTTTACTAAGAAAGTATCTATAATGTCGTAGTATATAGGCGGGAGCTTCTCTTTAGGATTGTAGTTAAACTGCTTATTTAAGAACTAATCTAGGTTATTAGCTACTATCGCGCTTAGTTTAAGGCTATTATCGTTATTATCGTTATCCTCGCGCCCCGTAGGTATAATTTAGAAGTACTCGGCCCTAGGCCGGTACGCGTATATCTCCTATACGCGCTACGAGACTTCCTAGTAATCTACCTCTTTATCTACCTCTAGAGCGGACACATTTAGCTCCGCCCCTCCGGCTATAAATCCTACTAATTCGCTAGTAAAGGGCTTTAGTCTATATTTCGTTTACTAGGTTCTACCAATATAGTTTAGAGATTGTACTATTATTAATATCTTATTATATCGATAGTAACCGAAGTAGTAGTTAGATCTAAACGCTACCTCGCTAGTTTCCTAGAAGATGTTTAGGTTATACGCGGAGAGCTATAGTAGTCTAAAGACGATATTATATTCGAGGTTAGTAACGTAGTATAGTATTTACTCGTAATAACCGCCGATAACTACGTCTATAAGGGCTATATATATGATCTGACACGCTATAGCCGATCTATCTCCTAGTATTAATCGTCTATTCTTTGTCAAAGGGATTAAGGGGGTTATATATTTACGTATAAATTTCTAATTAAGAAAGAGAGGGGTAGAGGTAGAATCTATAAGGCCGCGAGCCTTTTTATATTATATTATTACGGGTAATACTATATAAGGGTGTATAGCTAGTTGTTATTTATCTAGTATATATACTAATATCTTAAGCTCCTTACTATAGTCCGTCTCTTACATTCTATATCTCTTAATCTTATACTCTTTCTGTCTTAGAAAGTTCGGTTACTAACCGCTATCTACTACGCTTAGGTAGCGGTCGTACTATTTCCCTATTACTATAGGTCGGTAGTAAGGGAGCTAAGGTTCGGGTTAGCGTTTACGTTATTTCGTAGGCGTAGAGGGCGGTAGTCGCCGTTATAACTATATATTGGGTATTCGGGGTTCGTTAATACGTACGAGCCTATATAGTAGCGGTAGTACTTACCCTACTTCTTAAGGTCCTCCCGCTACTTACGGTTTAATAAAGGTAGGTTCTATAAGTAAACTAGTAGGTCCTCCTTCTTATTCGTACCTATATATTATAGTAGTCGCTAGACGATTATAGCGGTCGTACTAGGAGCTACGTATTAAAAGGTGTTCGTAGCGGAAGCTAGCCTTAGGATATTCGTAGATAGTTGTTGAGAATATATAGGCCGCAGGATAAGTATATAGGTATAGGTGTGTCATATGATTCGATCACGTAACTAGGGTTTGCTAGCCTATAGGCTAGCAAACATCCGGATACCTAGTATCTACCTATACTAACACCGGCGATACTATATATAGATACACGCTATCCTATTAGGTCCTTCTTCGTCTTTTATATAATCCGCTGTCTTCTACTACTACGTAACTCGTACCTGTTTAATAGGTTATAAGCCCGGATTAGTAACTCGGTGTTTCACCCTCGATAAAGTCGTATTAGAGTTATTCCTCTTTAGAACAAAAGGAAGGCAGACTGGAGGCCGTACCCGCCTTATATAGGAAGCTATAGCCGTGCTATAGGTATATATAAGACGTAAAAGAGCCTAGTAAGGCACTATTAGACTCCGAGTTAGGGAGCCTATACTAATACCTTAGACAAGTAGGCGAGCTTACTAAGAAGAGTCGCTCTCCGGACATCGCGTTCGTATCGACTAACTATTTATTCTAAGAGAGCCGTAGTGTCTTAGAAACCCCCTCTACTAAGAGAGTTACGCTACAGTGTCTTAGTACTAATACGATCCTTACCGACCGACTTTCCTCCTCTTCCCGGCGGATAGCTATCCTCTCCGCTATTAACCTCGCGTTCGGTTTATCCTATTTCGATCCGATCGCGTACGACCGAATATATCCTTTTACCTAATGGTAGCTAAGCTGTCCCTTAACTTACAAAAAATAGAGAACGAGACTAGGTTTATAAGAAAGAGAGTAGCACCTCTTCTAACAAGAGAGAACCACGAAACATAGTTCAAGCTAATAAGAATACACCTAGTATTAAAGCAGGTTGACTAGGTCCTCGAAGACATTATCACGGACATTCCCGCTACAACCCTATCTATAGCGACACCCTCTATATTATCGGAGTCATCCCTTCCTTTAGATCAAGCGATAAGGAAGGCATCGTACAGACGGCACAATGTAACGGCCCTATATAAGATATATATCTGTCTGTCGACAGATAACTAAGAGATAATATACGAGATCCGGTATACGAAGGAGTTGTAGGAATGGGCTGAAGCTAAATATAAGAGAAGACTTCTCGCTACTAGAAGAAGTTTGCTTTAGCAATACACTAATTTCGTAATGACAGAAGACCAGTCTATAGATGACGCCTAGTAGGAGCTTAGCTCAATTGTAAGGAGGGCTGTTTCAATCTCGCCTTAGTTCTAAGACATCAAGACTAAGGACAGAAAGATCTAGTAACTCTTAGTAGCTCTACTAGACTTATTTGGCTTAATTCGCGATGTAATTAAAGCCTAGGTGAATCTCTCACTACAAGACATTCTTACAATTCTTAGGGAGAAGCAAGAATCAATGATTTATTAAGGGATAGCTATGTTCGCTAAGAAGGGTTTCTAGGGCAAGCTCACGTACTATCTCTACGGTAGTGACCATTTTATAAGCAAGTGCCTACACCTTTCTATAGCTCAGTAGGCTGTTAGGAATAAGGACAAACTAGCTAGGGTTACCTACCCTACTAAGAGACAACCGTTACCACCTCGTAGGAGGTTATTATTACTAAACCTTCGTAATGTCCTCAAGGTAATAACGGACCTTACAAAGTAGATAAAGGAGAGCCGCAAGCTAAAGGCCTCCTCTAGTAAGCCTATAAGGGCCTATACGACCTAGGAAGACGCATTAGACCCTAAGATACTATTAGAAGATAATAATGTTAATAAGGTTGCCTATTCCACTATAGAAGCTAAAGGCAAGTACCCCTCGTCCGAGTGGTTGCTTAACTCTTATACATCATCACATATAACTGACTAAGATTCACTATTTAGGACACTAAAGCCTCTTCAAAAGAGGAAGTGGATCAAGGTTAGGGGTAGCTATCTACAAGCTATATATATAGGAAGTGCAGTAATAGGTAGTCCTTCTAGAAAGCAAATTGTCTTAGAAAATGTCCTGTTTGTTCCTAGCCTTAGAGTTAGTCTTGTTTCGTAGAATCAGTTCAGCTAACAGTTTGCTGTCTAACTACCTAGTTTCACCCTAAAATCCTTGTCTAGTAAACCCGTTGTCTAGACCAAACTTCGAGGAGGAGTACCGTTTATCTACTCGATCTCGGAAATTCTTAAGCTATAGTATACTAGTATACTCTCTTAAGAACGTGACGGTACCGCTATAGCTAATACTAAGTCCGAAGATCAGTAGGAGCTATAGTATAGAAGATGTGTACACCTTAGTAAGGGACTGCTAAGAAACCTATATAGAGTTACTAATAAGAAAGATCCTATTCCTGTTCTTTCTAAACACTAGAATTGCAAGGTCTGCTCCCTTATAAACATAAGGAAGTTCAAAGGACCTACTATAGAGAGGAAAGGGGAGAGGCTGGCCCTCATCTCTATTGACATCTATAGGCCTTTTCAGGGCGTAGTCTCTAGGCTAGGATACAAATATTGGCTTGAGATTGTAGACAACTTCTCTAGGAAGAAGTGGGTAATCCCTTTGAAGGCCAGGAGCGACGCTCCTACAGCCCTACGGGATTAGAAGGTCTAGGCAGAACGGTAGTCAAGGTGCTTTCTATCTACGATCCGTAGTAATAGTACAAAGGAAATTCTCGCCTTGCTAAAAGAGTAGGAGAAGGAGTTTGGTACTCAGATAGACACAACTGATGCCTACAACTCTCTTCAAAATGGACCTATAGAAAGGTCAATTTAAGCCTCTAAGAACATAGTCCGGGCTATGCTTAAAGACTCTAGCATGCTAGTTAAGTTCTAGCTAGAAGCTTTATAAGCATAGACTATGATTAGAAATAGACTACCTAATGGTCCGATCATTGATAGTATTGCTCTTTTACTAGAAGAAGCCTTTACTAGCTAAGTACCGTCAGTCGACCATTTCCGCGTCTAGGGATGCAAAGCTATAGTCTATATAGACCTAAGAGCCTAACCTTAAGGCTTAAGGAGAGACAAGTTAATAAACCGAGGAAAAGAAGCCGTGTTTATAGGCTACTTAGAAAACACTACAAAACAATAGCTGTTCTAGGATCCCGATATAAAAGCAATAAAAGCGTATAGTTACGTCGACTAGTTTAAGAATAAGAAGGGGGGAGATATAGATCTTGGTATCACCTTTACTAACTAGCCGAGTCGAGCGCTATAGCGCAATCCTGTTAGGAGGAAGCCCTTTAGGGCGAAATTTTCCGATAGGGGATTATTAGAGACACCGTTACGAAGGCTAGGAGAAAATATTAAGGCGGTTTCAACACTATCGAAGGCCGATAACGGTGGATCTATACAGAACCTACCTAAGTCATCAACACTATAGCAACCGCTGTTTGTGCAACTTCCCCCTCCCCTAAAGGACATTAGGGAATACCAGAAGTTTGGAGATTAGGGTACTCTAATAAAAGAAAAAGAAGATGTCGTTCAGTTCGACCTATCCGAACACCTAGCGCCACCTTAGGTTGTAGGCAACAAGAGGTTAAGGGGGGACGGAGATAATAACTCTAAAGAGTATAAGGCTAAACACTATAAGGCTCTTATCGCCTAGATGTTCTATCTAGACCCTACAATAAGCTAGGTAGAGGAGATTCTAAACGACGTGGAAGAATATACATTTGCTGCTATTAGGTAGGCTATAGCCTATTAGTAGGAAGTGCCAATCCCAAAGTCCTATAAGGCAGCCGTAGGAGACCCCGAATAGGGACATATATAGAGAGAGGTAATCGAGAACGAACTTATTACCTTAGCAAGCAACAACACCTAGGAAGCAGTTGTACCGCCAAAGGGTGCGAATCTAATTACTTCTAGGTAGGTCTTTGATGTGAAAAGAATGATTAGTGGAGCTATTAAGAAGTTCAAGGCAAGACTAGTTATAAGAGGGTTTTTATAGAAATGTAGGGTTGACTTCGAAGAGACCTTTGTACCTACTATTAGACATGATACTCTCCGAGTATTCATGGCAGTAGTATGTAAGAGAGATCTCGAGATGTACCTAGTAGATGTGAATAATGCTTTTACCTAAAGCAGCCTTCTTAAAGACATCTATATAATCCCACCCCTAGGAGTTGAAGCACCTCTAAATATAGTGTTCAAGGTCCTACGAAGCCTTTATAGGCTTAAGTAAGCAGCTAGAGACTAGAACAAGCTCTGTGTTACGAAGCTAGAGAAGATTAGATTTACCTAGTCCTAGGTAGATCTATGCCTACTTATCTATACGGATAGAGACCTTATAGTCCTTACCTATATAGATGACATACCTATTACAGCTCCGAAGCTATTAGAAGTTCAGTAGTTTAAGGCTAAGCTTAGAAAAGTGTTTAAGATTAAAGATCTTAGTGAACCTACGAAGATCCTTAGAATAAGGATTATAAGAGACAGGTCCTAAGGCACTTTAAAGCTTGATTAAGGACACTATGTCTACGCTAACTTAGCCAAGATGAACATAGCTAGAGAGAAGGCTACGCCAACCTACTCACCTATAGAGAGCTACGAGCATTTAGTACCTACGGTACCTATAGATAAGAGGTGCAACAAACAGGATTACTAGAGCCACAATGGTACCTAGATGTGGCCAATGACAATGACAAGGCCAGACTTAGCATTCCCCCTTAGAAGAATTAGCTCATTTGTTGCTAATCCCTCGTAGTAGTATATAAAGGCTTTAAAGAAGCTCTCCCGATACCTGCGGTCGTACCTAGACCTAGGTCTTATATATAGAAAGGGAGGGGGCAATCTCTAGGGATACTCGGACTCTGACTACGCTATAGACAAAGTGGATAGAGTCTCAATTCTAGGATACGTATAGTTCCTTTGTGGATCACCTGTGTCCTAGATAAGTAGGAAGCAGAAGTCTGTTATAACATTAACAATAGAAGCTAAGTTTATAGCTATGAACGTAGCCGCAAAGCAGTCACAATTTCTTGCTACTGTCCTTAGGGAAATGGGGTGCCTAGAACTGGTGGGAAAGAGCTCTTTCTAGCCGAGTATAAGGGCAAGCAAGGGCACTATTAACGAGCTAAGGCTAGTCAAGCTTATAGGTAACAACTAAGCCGCTTTGACACTTGTTAAAGATGCCTATATACATAAAAGGTCAAAGCATATTGATGTTATATATAACTATGTCAGACATCTCTAGTAGTAGAAGAAGATTACAGTGGACTACTGCTATATAAAGGACATAGCTACTGATAGGTTAACAAAGCCCCTTAATAGCTAGTAGTTCCAAAACTTTGTAAGGTAGCTCTAGCTTACGTAAAGGGATTGTAGGAGACTATGTGGCCTGAGTAGGAGTGTTAAGAATATATAGGCCGTAGGACAAGCATGTAGGTGTGGGTGTGTTATGTGATTAGATCACGTGACTAGGGTTTGCTAGCCTATAGGCTAGCAAACATCCGGACACCTAGTATCTACCTATACTAATACCGGCGATACTGTATATAGATACACGCTATCCCATTAGGTCCTTCTTCGTCTTTTGTGTAATCCGCCGTCTTCTACTACTACGCAACTCGTACCTATTTAACAATAGTCGTAATAAGTCGAGTATAATAGTCGAGGTTGTAGTAGTTAAGAGTAGTAGACTTGCTTTATTGCTTATCCTATCTAGAGGGCTTATTCTACTCTTATTTATATTCGATTATAGACTCCTAGAACCTTCTATACTACGTAATCTATTACGTAGTATATTTATAATAAGAAGCGGATTTGTAAGAAGTTATATCTCGTAGATTCTATTGAATTCTATAGCTTGTCTTCTAGACTACCTAGAGCATTCTAGATTTTAATATAATTAGAACATAGCTAGTTTTAAAGATACTCTAAGCCGGTAGTCCGGCGCTAGCCTATTACGGCCTAGACAAGCATGTCCGTACGATCCTAGTAATACTAGGAGCTTACGGGTTATTAGAATCTATCGGATTTGATAGTCTACCGCTTTATAATAGTATATCTCGCTAAGTAGCTATATAAAGCTCATAAACTAATACACCCCTATAAGCTTTATATTGATACTACCTATTAAGGCAAGAATACCTTTCTACTAAGGGGTTTTTAGGCTAAAGAGACGACTCTCTCCTTCTTTAGGTAAATAGCCTATTTTCTATACTCTTTTCTAAAGTATAGATAGCTATAAGGTATTAAGTACGCGCAATTTTAAGAGAGTCTATAGGACATACTATTCTCCTAGTCGGATATAATCCTTAAGCTAGGTTAAAGACCTCTTCCTAACTATAGTAAAGCTTCGCTATAGTCATTCCTTATAGACTTAAAACGTCGTTCCTAATTTTTTAGGATTAAGGTACTTTTAACGGGGGTAACCCTACCGTTTTAGCGACTTTACGCCTTGAAACCTAAAACGTTTTAGTATTCCTATCCTTATAAGGTAGGTACGTACTTCGCTATTTCTAGAGAATTCTAAGCTCTTAAGTATATAATAGTACTTTAGCTCGAATTGCCTCTTAATATTACTTTATAAAAGTAATACGTTAAAAACGGCTTATTTTAAGGTTAATAACAGCTCTTTACCCTACTAGTCTACAAAACCTCTTAGGTATACTTAAGTAAAGTATCCTAAATCTCGGTTGATAGTAGTAGGATTAGCCGTTATTTTATAATCGAATTTCTAAAATTCGAAAATTATGACTTTCTCTAAAGGCGTCCCTCTAAAGAAAAACAATAAAAGTACCAACTAACTACCATTACCCCTACCTAAGTTCTAGGATCAAGGCCTATATATAGCTCTATAATTAAGGGCCGTTTTACGCCGATTAACGCCTTATAGAGTACTTCGTCTCGTTAAAAAACCTTTAATAAAGGAAGAAGAGTACGAAGGTTTTCTAAACTAACTAGTCTCGTTAAAAACCTAGATAGGGATCACAACCTAAATAAGATAAAAGAGTACTAGTATGATATAAGAACTAGCCGTAAATAAGGTCCCGTAGCCTCTTAAAATTCGGCGAGTCTAGAGCTTTAGTTAAAATATCCGCTATTTCTTCTTTCGTAGGGATGAACTCTAGACTTATTATTTTTTCTTGAACGCACTCTCGAACTAAGTGATATTGTATATCGATGTGCTTTGTCTTAGCGTAGTGTTCGGGATTATAAGCTAGTTCTATTACGGATTTAGAATCCGTAAGAATAGTATTAAGGCCCGTACTAATTCCTATCTCGAGATATATCTCTTAGGAATAAGAACTCTCTTATAGTCTCTTTTAGGGCCATATATTCGGCTTCGTAACTCGATAGCGCGACCAATTTTTGTAGGATACTACGCTAACTTATAGGCGCTTTAGGTCCTATAGTAAAAATATATCCCGTAGTACTTTTTCTAGTCGTAAAATCACCCCCCTAATCGGCATCGCTATAGCCTAATAATAGGGGTGACGATTACGCTTTATAGACTAGTTTTAGCTCGTAAGCCTTAGGATCGTTCAAGTATTTCCAAATCCTATTTAGGGCTTTAGTCGACGACGAGAATCACCTATACGTAGTGTCGGCTACAAACCTCTCGTCTAGCTACGAGAGAGCTAAGTATTCTTACGCTAGAGCGTTATAGGCGCGACGGGCGCGTAACGTAGGCGAAGCCGTAGCGAATAGAGGACTACTAGTAAAACGGGTATAAAAACTATCTAACGAGCGTATACTCGTGTCGGGAGCGAGTCCCTCTTCTTTCTACGTATAAGAAGGGCGCGGAACCGTAGCCTATACGCTCGACAGGACACCTCTAGTATAAGTATAGAATTTTTACCTCCGGAGACCGTAGACCGAGCGGGCTAAGCGACGAACATTAGACGAGCGGACTATAGAACAATAACTAAGCGGTCTATACGACGGCGTCGAGCGGACTACGAAACAATCTAGTATTTACTAGCGGGCAATACGGTAGGTAGGTAGACACGCGACGATGCCTATAAGGGCCTATTAAACACCCGGTATAGGAACGAGGGTTTTACCTAAGGTACTACCTGTCCCGCTATATAACGTACCTAGTCTAATATAGTAGATTACGACGAGGAAAAGACGATAGCCTAAGCAAGGAAAAGACGGCTATTAGGACGGGGAAAAGACGTATAATATAAGCAGATTAGTTCTATAATCGGGGAGGATCGAGGGTAGGGTAATAAGGAACTTTATATTAGTTAGTAGGTAGAAACGTAAGGAGTACGCTACCCGGCGTAGTATGTGCCCCGAGCAAACCTACGAGGTATAGACGGCCGCTTTCTAGAGATAGGCTACGGTAACGTAAAGGGCGTCAAAACCTAGGGCGTAGTATATACTAGTAGCGACGGCTAATACTGTCTATATAGCCCGAGAGGACGGATACGTATATCGGTTAATAGAGAGCACTAAAGGGCTTAGGCCTATAGAGGTAGATATTAGCTTAAGGAGTAAATAGGGAGGGAGGGCGTAGAGAGAAGCTTTTGCTCCGGGCTAACCTCTCGAAACGAGGCTATACGGTAGTACTAGATAAGTAGGAAAGCGCGGTTAAGACTTGTTACCTTATCTCGTAGCTAGCTTACTAAATACGATTCCTTCCTTACTAGGCTACGCCCCGGGGCAAGGCAAAAGCGTTAGCCGACTATTTCTTTT
This sequence comes from Fulvia fulva, assembly GCF_020509005.1. Classification (NCBI taxonomy): domain Eukaryota; kingdom Fungi; phylum Ascomycota; class Dothideomycetes; order Mycosphaerellales; family Mycosphaerellaceae; genus Fulvia; species Fulvia fulva. The sequence goes on from NC_063019.1 coordinate 3,732,331, forward strand.
CGACGTAAGTAGAGGTAGACCTTACGGACATCGACCCGAGTATATACCCGGAACCCCTAGATATAGATTAGGCGGTTAGCTCTAATATAGTAATAGGAGTTATAAGTAAGCTAAAAGGACGAAAAGCCCTAGGCCTAGATAGGATACTAAACGTACTACTAAAAGAGTATAGAGAAGAGATCGCGCCGAGCCTTATAAACCTATTTACCGCGTACCTACGGCTAGGGTATTACCCGAAGCCGTATAGAGAGTCTATAACAGTAGTACTACGTAAGCTATAGAAGGAAGACTATACTTAGCCTAAGTCGTATAGACTAATAGCACTTCTAAATACGATAGGAAAGGTCCTAGAAAAGATAGTAGCCTAGAGACTTACGTAGCTAGCCGAGGACAACTACGTACTCCTAGTAATATAGATAGGGGGAAGAAGCTAGCGATCGATACTAATAGTAATAGAGCTAATTACGGAGCAAATTCAGACCCTCTAGTACTACGGTAGGAACCGAGCGGCGTCCTTACTATCCCTCGACATCGTAGGGGCCTTCGATAACGTCTTATACTAAAGGCTAATATATATCCTATAGTAGAAAGGCATCCCCTAGTAGGTAACGTCGTTCGTCTACTCCTTTCTCTAGGAACGGACGACATACCTAGTCCTAGGAAGGTATACGTCCGACCCGGTAAAGGTAGAGACTAGAATACCTTAGGGATCTACTCTCTCCCCTATCCTGTTTCTAGTATTTATATCGGATCTTATCCCTCTACTTACCTCTCCGTAAACCTTAGTATTAGGGTTCGTAGACGATATAAACATCCTAGCTTAGTTAGACTCGACAGAAGAGAACTGTCGCCTCCTTAAAGATAGGTATAAGAAATACGAGGAGTAGGTAAAGAAGTATAGTACCCGGTTCGCCCCTAAAAAGTACTAACTTATACACTTTAGTAAAGCGAGAACATACTATAATATAAAGGCGGCGGTAAGAATCTAAGGCTACGAGACTAAGCTATTAGCGGAGCTACGAGTACTAGGGATCTAGCTCGACCCGAAGCTAAGCTAGAATGTATAGATTAAGAAAGCCTAGAGTCGAGCGTAAGTCAATAAAGCCTCGATAAAGAGGCTTACGGCATCTATATAGGGAGCAATATTTAATAAGGCAAGAGTAATATATAAGGCGATCGTTAGACTAGCTATATTGTACGGGGTATAGATTTAGGGAATAGGAGGCGTAGGTAAGCTAATCCCGAAACGGATAGAGCAACCCCTAAATAGGACATAGGTAGGTAACCTACGTAGGGTACTAGGCGTATATAAGATAACGTTAATAAGCACGGTAGAAATAGAGATAGAAATACTACTAACCGGCTAGTATATCCGGGGAATAAGAATTTAATACGCGGTAAAGACGATAGGTTACCTAGTATAAACTACGATCTAGGAGGTAAAGAATAAGATAGAAAGCCGCTACCGGAGAGGGGTAGGACATAGGACAAGCTAAAAAGAGGATGACCTTACTACCTTTACGGCCGTATAGACAAGTACTAAATAGCTAGTACGAAAGGAGGAGGAGCGTAGGACTCGCTAGGCCGGCGGGAGTAAGGCTAAGACCTAAAGCCTAGCGGAATAGATAGCGAGCTACCTATAGGAGTAGGACTAGAAAAGGAAGCCCCCTAAGATAACAGGCCCGATAGCGCTCCGAGCCTTCTAGAGACACAATTACTAGCTATATAGGGAGCTAATAAGGGCCGAAGTAAGCATAGCGATCCAAATCAGGTCCGAATATATTAGATTAAGGGCCTACCTATTTAAGAGACGCGTACTAGACATCTATAGCCTAGCCTACTAGTATAGCTACCTATCGTAAAACCTAGAACATATACTACTAAGATGCCCGTAGTAGGCGAGAGGTAGGGGAAATTAGAGGCACTAAGCGGGAACGAGAGACTATAAGTTAATTATTAGGGACAAAGGCAACATTTGCCGAATCTCTCGGTAGATACTATAGTAGGGATACCTCTAGTAGTTTAGCCTCGCGAGCGAGACGGAGGAGTAGATAGACAAGAGGTGGAAGCGAGGGGGGTTATAGATAGGGTAGTCATTAGGGCAGGCCTATAACACTAGCGTACCCCTAATAAGGGAAATTTAAGACGATAACGAGGAGGAAAAGACAGGCGGGAAGGAGGAGGGGTTTTTACTAACACGGTTTCCCCTCTATATATACAAAAACAAGATAGTATAGCTGTATAGGCCAAAGGGCACTATAACAGCTTAATGAAATATCTATCTATCTATCTATTTAGGGCTTTAAAATGTGAGCTATCGGGATTAGAGGCAAATTTAGCTACTTGCCCTACGGCGTAGCCTATATCTAGCCTTGTTTTAGTAGCTAGATAAATTAAGGACCCTACTTCGGCTTGAAATAGCCGAGTATCCTCTAAACTAGCTTGTTCCTTATTCTTTTCTAGACGTAGGCTATTTTCTATAGGGCTACTAACCAGATTAAGACCTCTCTTATTAAATCTAGTATAGATCTTATCTAAATACCCTTTTTGACTTAGAGTAATAGACTTATTTTCGCGATTATGCGTTACTTCGATCCCTAGATAGTAGTTTACGTCGCCTAAATCACTTAGTTCTAGCGACTTAGAGAGGTTATCCTTAAGTTCCCTAACTAGTCCTTCGTTAGGACTAAATATAAGCATATCGTCTACGTAGCACGTTATTATAATGCCCGTATTAGCGTTTTTAAACGCCACCTCGTTTTTCTTAAGCGGAACAAAGCCTAGCTTTTGAAGTATAGACTTAAGGTATAAGTACTATTGTCTAGAGGCTTGTTTGAAGCCGTATAACGCCGTATTTAGACGGCAAACTCTCGGAGTATTATCCTCGAAACCTAAGGGCTGTTTGATATATAATTCTTTATCTATAGGGCTATTAGGGAAAGCTAATTCAACGTCCCATTGCTTTATTTCCCAATCATTATAAGCCGCAAAATAGAATAACGAACGCTAAGTTTCGGGTCGACAAGTATTACTAAATGTCTCGTCGTAATGTACTCCGAATATTTGTTTAAAGCCCTTTACGACCTACCGACTCTTATATTTAATTATATTGCCTTTAGCGTCGGTTTTAGTCTTATAAACCCACCGTCCTTTAAGGGCTACGCGATCCTTAGGAAGGTTAACTAAGTCCCAAGTTTTTAGCTTATTTAAGTCGCCTATTTCGGATTTCATAGACTCTAGCCATTTGACTTTATTAGGACTAGTAATCGCGTCTTTATAAGTAATAGGATCGGCGGTCTACCCGCTATAATTAGCGAGTAGCGCTAGCTCGTCTTCTAATCCGTCGTCTTCTAAAGTCTTAGAACTATTAGATTCTAACGGATTATTAGAAATTAACGGGTTATTAGAAATCGACGGGCCGTCTAATTCCTTATTCGCCTCTATAGATATAGGGTCTACGTCGTCGTTCATATTTTCTAGAGGACTAGAACGAGTAGTATCAGCCCTATTTTGCGAATTTATAGAAGGAGTAGCGCTAAAATTGCTATTATTAAGGTTGATAGCGGGACTAAGAGCCTCTACGCTTCCGGAAGTATTTTTCCTAGACGTATCTAAGCGTAGTCTCTTATTACTCGGCTCGTTTTGCTTCGTAGCTATTTTATTTTGTTCGCTAGAAGCTTTAATATCCTCGCTAATTTTTAAATTATCGGTTACCTTGAATTCGCTAACTATAGCGGGTTCTTCGGATTAAGGACTATCTAAAAAGGTTCCTTCTAAGACTCTTACGTCTCTAGTAAAGACTACTTTTCTAGAGTCTAGATCTAATAGTTTATAGTTACCGTAGTCGGTATAACCTAATAGAATAGCCTTTTTCGCCCTAGTGTCGAGTTTTTTAGGACTCGGATTACGATAATAGGCGATAGATCCGAAGATTTTAATATTATTAAGGTCGGGTTTAGTCCCGTACCTAACTTCGTACGGGGATTTAAAGCCTAAGCTAGAATGCGGCGTATAATTATAGATAAAAATCGCCGCTAAAACGACTTCTCCCCAAAAATATTTAGGTAGCCTAGACTCGTATAACATAGCTCGTACTTTAGACATTATAGTACGATTAGGCCTTTCTATTTTAGCGTTTTGCTCCGGACAATACGGCGCGATTAGCTCGCGTATAATACCGCTATTCCGTACTAGTTCTTCGAATTCTTAGTTAGAAATTCGAGAGCATTATCCGATTTAAGGATCTTAAGCTTAGGCCTTTTATTATTGGCTACGCTATTAGACGAAGAATTCTTAGTACGTAATTTATAGGCATAAATAGAACGAAAAGCTTCGGACTTAGACTTAATTATATCCGCCTCTATAAATCTAGAGTAATGATCGATAAAGCTAATAAAATAACGAAGTCCGCGATTAGTCCTAGGCTCTATAGAACCGCAGATATCGAAGCTAACTTTATCTAGGAAGGCTTTAGCCTTCGTGCTCGTATTACTTATTTTATTAATTTTGCGCGTAAATTTCGCCCTTAGGCAAACGTCGCAATTTACGAGCCTAGGATCGGTTTTGTCTACCTTTACGCCTAATTTTTCTAAGGCGTTAGGATTTATATGTCCTAGTCTTTTATGCCAAATTAGCGAATTATTCTCGCTATAAGATAGGGTATAGAACGTACCCTCTTTGTCTTTCGAGTCTTTAGGTAGGCTATTATTCGGAGAATAAACGGCTAACTTATATAGCGATTTGTCTTTATTAGCCCGCGTTATAAGGGCATTATTTTCGCTATATAGATCTATAACGCCGTTCTTAAGACGGGCATAGCAATTACGAGCATCTAATTGCGCTAGACTTATAAGATTTACGCCAAACTTAGGTATATAAAGGCAATCCTTAAGAAGAACTACCTTATTAGTGTCTTTAAAACGCATTTTTATATCTCCTTGCCCGTAGGAGACTATTTTCCCGGCGTTACCCCACCGTAATACGGTAGTAGTATCCCGGAATATAGTGAAATAGTCTCTATTTGCTATAATATGCCGGGAAGCGCCCGAATCTAGAATAAACTCGGTACTTTTAGCGCTTTTATCGCAATTATTATCGCTATTTACGCTTAAAGCCGCGGTATTATTTAATTCTTCGCCGCCTAAGTCCTCTATATTAGAGAATAGTACTTCGACTTTACTAACTTCGTTAGAGTTAGCGAATAGCGCGTCGCTATCCTCCTTAGAATCCTTATCCTTTTTCTTAAGAGTCTTATTTCTTAGATTAGGATTCTTCTTAAAACACGTAGATTCGATGTGTCCCTTTTTATCGTAATAGGACCATACTTTATTTGAATTAGCGTGTTTAGGACCTTGATTTCCCGGCCGTTTAGGCCCGTATCTCTTAGGCTTTTCTTTAGAAGAGTTGCCGACGAATAAAGCGCAATCTTCCTTATCTTTAGCGCTATATCTTTGCGATTCGTCTAGTAAATTACTAAACAATTCTTCGAGAGAATAAGCCTCTATGTCAGCTCTTAGGCTTTGACTAATAGAGGTAACAAACGACTCGTATTCGTCCGTGAGATTATTTAAAGTCCACGCTATTATAGCGGTCTTAGGCAACTCGACGCCTTTAGATTTAAGGTCGTCGTATAGACGGCGAATCGTAGTCGTATATTTTTCTACCGAGTTATTACTCTTAGAGACCGTAGTATTAAATAGCTCTCTTAAAAGTAAGAACGAGGAATTAAATCCTTTAGGACCATATAAGTCCTCTAAGGAATTACACGCTTCTCGGGCCGTATTCTTATTTTGAATTTGTAGAAGAGGCCTATCCTCGATAGATAACCTAATAACGGCGAGCGCTTTGTTTTTAATTTCTTTATCGTCCGTAATAGGTTCCTCTATAGCCCTATTTAGGCCTTCTTTCGTAAGGTACGCTTTTATCCTTAGGGCCCAAAATTTATAATTAGATTGGCCCCTTAGACGCGTAATATTAAATGTCTTATCGTTTAAAGACATCTTGAAAAAAGCGTCCTTTAGAAAGTAAAGAGCTTTATTTAAAAATCGCCCTTTCCTTTTATAGAGAGATAGGCACAATACTTTAGCTACTTTCGCAGGCTCCCGCCCTCAGATTTCGCTATTTTTCGTCCTAGCGTATTAGTATACGGATTGCTAGTAGGTTCCTCGTAAGGATTCTATACTGCTAGTAACGCTAAAATTCCTAATTACTTAGGATAGCGCTCCGAAGGGACTTTGTAACGCCATAAGCTCTCTATAGTTAGATTTGTCGTATATTCCCGATCCGGAAACAGGTTGGTTTGAATTTTGAGGTCCTAGGGTTGTCGAGTTATTAAATTTACGAAGTTGTAATAATTATAGTAGGTCACAATCCTCGTAGCTTCGAAATGCGGGGTACTTCCGTAAACAGAAGGTTTGCCGAGACTAGCGCTGATTTTTCGCCGGGATATTAGGATATCCGGGGTGTTTCCCTTTTTAGTATAGCCCGCTTATTTGTAACGCGGAGAATCCCTGTCCGTGTCGGACCTTCTAGTAGATTCGCGCGATTTTTGCCGTTTCTCGTTTGTTTCCTCGGGTTTCTTTGGTCGCTACGCCGCTTGTCGTATATATAGGGCGTAGTTATTGTTCCTAATCGGTAGGGGCGACTAGGTTCCGTAGGCTAAGAGCTGATCCGGGCTTATAACCTATTAAAAAGGTGTTCGTAGCGGAAGCTAGTCTTAGGATATTCGTAGATAGTCGTAATGAGTCGAGTATAATAGTCGAGGTTATAGTAGTTAAGAGTAGTAGACTTGTTTTGTTGCTTGTCCTATCTAGAGGGCTTATTCTACTCTTATTTATATTCGATTATAGACTCCTAGAACCTTCTATACTACGTAATCTACTACGTAGTATATTTATAATAAGAAGCGGATTTATAAGAAGTTATATCTCGTATATTCTATAAGATTCTATAGCTTGTCTTCTAGACTACCTAGAGCGTTCTAGATTTCAATATAGTTAGAACATAGCTAGTTCTAAAGATATTTTAAGCCGGTAGTCCGGCGCTAGCCTATCACGGCCTAGACAAGCATTTCCGTACGATCCTAGCGATACTAGGAACTTACGGGTATTAGAATCTATTAGATTTGATAGTCTACCGCTTTATAATAGTATATCTCGCTAAGTAGCTATATAAAGCTTATAAACTAATAATCGAACCTTCTTCTTCTCTATATACTCGCAAAAGATCTCGAGTAGGTTAAGGAGGTCGTTCTATCCGGAGGTACCTTATACTAGGATTAAGGATTAAAGGATTAAGTCTCTTATATCGAGTATTTTCCTTTCGATCTGTGATTTACGGGACTATTCTTACGTAAAAGAGAAGGGGTTTATCTGGGTTAGGGTGTTATAATATACTACGGGTCGTTTATTACCTACGAGATGTTTTTACGGTTATATTAGTACTCTTAGGGGTTATATAGGCTATAAGAGGGCGTCCGGGGACGATAGTATCCTATTAATGTCTATCGTTCTTCGATTTTGTCGATAGCGTTATAGTTAGAGTTAGCGTTAGTATTAGGGTTAGCGTTAGCGTTAGGTAGTTACCTAAAGGGGAAGCTTCCGTTATTTTAGGGTCTAGGCCCCTAGAGGTAGGACTTCGAGTTTATAGTTACTTTCGATAGTAAGTACGGCACCGCTCCTAAGGGCGTATATCTATAGGTCTAATCTAGTAACACTCGTATTCGCTCGGGAGCGCTAGTTAGAAAGGGGAAGCCGGCCGTAGCCGGAGCTAAAGAAATAGGATAAAGAGAACTTTAAGCTATCTAAATTAAATACGGTAGAAATCTCTTATTTCTAGGGGTAGTAACCTACTTTCTAGGTCGTTAGAATGGCCTTAAAAAGGGCTTTTAGATACGTCGTATTTAGCGATAGCGCGGTTTGTATTCGTAAGTAGACGTTAGTAGTAGCTTTAATATCTAAGAGTTAAAAGAGTAATAATAGTAAACTTTTAAGAGTTATTAAAGTATTACTAGGCCGAATTATATAATATAAGAGTATAGTACTTTACTAAGCCTCTTACTAAGCATTTCATAGATACTATATATAGCGCTAGGCTAAAAGAGAAAGGCGCTAGAGAGCCTAAGAAGTTATAAATTCTTAAACTACGGCTTCCTATATCTTTCTTAGTATTAGCTATATCGCTTAGTAATATATATATAAAAGGTATAACGTAAAGTACTAGTAAGCTAGGAATACTAGTAAGCTAGGAATTTTGTCTTAGTACGACTAACTTCTTAATTATTGTACTATATCTTAATAATATGTTAAGAATATATAGGCCGTAGGACAAGTATATAGGTGTAGGTGTGTTATATGACTAGATCACGTGACTAGGATTTGCTAGCCTATAGGCTAGTAAACATCTAGACACCTAGTATCTACCTATACTAATACCGGCAATACTATATATAGATATACGCTATCCTATTAGGTCCTTCTTCGTCTTTCGTATAATCCGCCGTCTTCTACTACTACGTAACTCGTACCTGTTTAATAGGTTATAAGCCCGGGTTAGTAACTCGGTGTTTCACCCTCGACAAAGTCGTATTAGAGTTATTCCTCTTTAGAACAAAAGGAAGGCAGACTAGAGGCCGCACCCGCCTTATATAGGAAGCTATAGCCGTGCTATAGGTATATATAAGACGTAAAAGAGCCTAGTAAGGCACTATTAGACTCCGAGTTAGGGAGCCTATACTAATACCTTAGACAAGTAGGCGAGCTTACTAAGAAGAGTCGCTCTCCGGACATCGCGTTCGTATAGACTAACTGTTTATTCTAAGAGAGCCGTAGTGTCTTAGAAACCCCCTCTACTAAGAGAGTTACGCTATAGTATCTTAGTACTAATACGATCCTTCGACTTTCCTCCCCTTCCCGGCGGATAGCTATCCTCTCCGCTATTAACCTCGCGTTTATTTTATCCTATTTCGATCCGATCGCGTACGACCGAATACATCCTTTTACCTAAGGGTAGCTAACCTGTCCCTTAACTTATAAAAGAAAATAGAGAGCGAGACTAGGTTTATAAGAAAGAGAGTAGCACCTGTTCTAATAAGAGAGAACCACGAAACATAGTTCAAGCTAATAAGAATATACCTAGTATTAAAGTAGGTTGACTAGGTCCTCGAAGACATTATTACGGACATTCCCGCTATAACCCTATCTATAGCGACACCCTCTATATCATCGGAGTCATCCCTTCCTTTAGATTAAGCGATAAGGAAGGCATCGTATAGACGGTATAATGTAACGGCCCTATATAAGATGTATATCTATCTGTCGATAGATAACTAAGAGATGATATACGAGATCCGGTATATAAAGGAGTTGTAGGAATAGGCTAAAGCTAAATATAAGAGAAGACTTCTCGCTACTAGACAAAGTTTGCTTTAGCAATACACCAATTTCGTGATAATAGAGGACTAGTCAATAGATAACGCCTAGTAGGAGCTTAGCTCAATTATAAGGAGGGCTGTTTTAATCTCACCTTAGTTCTAAGACATTAAGACTAAGGACAGAAAGATCTAGCAACTCTTACTAGCTTTACTAGACTCATTTAGCTTAATGTACGATACAATTGATACCTAGGTGAATCTCTTACTACAAGACATTCTTACAATTCTTAGGGAGAAGCAAGATTTAATGATTTATTAAGGGATAGCTATATTCGCTAAGAAGGGTTCCTAGGGCAAGCTTACGTACTATCTCTACGGTAGTGACTATTTTATAAGCAAGTGCCTATACCTTTCTTTAGCTTAGTAGGCTATTAGGAATAAGGACAAACTAGCTAGGGTTACCTACCCTACTAAGAGACAACCGTTACTACCTCGTAGGAGGTTATTATTACTAAACCTTCGTGATGTCCTTAAGGTAATAACGGACCTTATAAAGTAGGTAAAGGAGAGCCGTAAGCTAAAGGCCTCCTCTAGTAAGCCTATAAGGGCCTATACGACCTAGGAAGACGTATTAGACCCTAAGATACTATTAGAAGATAATGATGTTGATAAGGTTGCCTATTCTACTACAGAAGCTAAAGGTAAGTACCCCTCGTCCAAGTGGTTGCTTAACTCTTATATATCATTATATATAACTGACTAAGATTTACTATTTAGGACACTAAAGCCTCTTTAAAAGAGGAAGTAGATCAAGGTTAGGGGTGGCTATCTATAAGCTACATATATAGGAAGTGTAGTAATAGGTAGTCCTTCTAGAAAGCAAATTGTCTTAGAAAATGTCCTATTTGTTCCTAGCCTTAGAGTTAGTCTTGTTTCGTAGAATTAGTTTAGCTAATAGTTTGCTATCTAACTACCTAGTTTTACCCTAAAGTCCTTGTCTAGTAAACCCGTTGTCTAGACTAAACTTCGAGGAGGAGTACCGTTTATCTACTCGATCTCGGAAATTCTTAAGCTATAGTATACTAGTATACTCTCTTAAGAACGTGACGGTACCGCTATAGCTAATACTAAGTCCGAAGATTAGTAGGAGCTATAGTATAGAAGATGTGTACACCTTAGTAAGGGACTACTAAGAAACCTATATAGAGTTACTAATAAGAAAGATCCTATTCCTGTTCCTTCTAAACACTAGAATTGCAAGGTCTGCTCCCTTACAAACATAAGGAAGTTCAAAGGACCTACTATAGAGAGGAAAGAGGAAAGGCTAGCCCTTATCTCTATTGATATCTATAGGCCTTTTTAGGGCGTAGTCTCTAGGCTAGGATATAAATATTAGCTTGAGATTGTAGACAACTTCTCTAGGAAGAAGTGGGTAATCCCTTCAAAGGCTAGGAACGACGCTCCTATAGCCCTACGGGATTAGAAGGTCTAGGTAGAACGGTAGTCAAGGTGCTTTCTGTCTACGATCCGTAGTGATAGTATAAAGGAAATTCTCGCCTTACTAAAAGAGTAGGAGAAGGAGTTTAGTACTTAGATAGACATAACTAATGCCTATAACTCTCTTTAGAATAGACCTATAGAAAGGTCAATTCAAGCCTCTAAGAACATAGTCCGGGCTATACTTAAAGACTCTAGTATACTAGTTGAGTTCTAGCTAGAAGCTTTATAAGTATAGACTATGATTAGAAATAGACTACCTAATAGTCCGATTATTAATAGTATTGCTCTTTTACTAGAAGAAGCCTTTACTAGCTAAGTACCGTTAGTCGACCATTTCCGCGTCTAGGGATGCAAAGCTATAGTCTATATAGACCTAAGAGCCTAACCTTAAGGCTTAAGGAGAGACAAGTTAATAAACCGAGGAAAAGAAGCCGTGTTTATAGGCTACTAAGAAAACACTACAAAACAATAGCTATTCTAGGATCCCGACATAAAAGCAATAAAAGCGTATAGTCACGTCGACTAGTTTAAGAATAAGAAGGGGGGAGATATAGATCTTGGTATCACCTTTACTAACTAGCCGAGTCGAGCGCTATAGCGTAATCCTATTAGGAGGAAGCCCTTTAGGGCGAAATTTTCCGATAGGGGATTATTAGAGACACTGTTACGAAGGCTAGGAGAAAATATTAAGGCGGTTTTAATACTATCGAAGGCCAATAACGGTGGATCTATATAGAACCTACCTAAGTCATTAACACTATAGTAACCGCTATTTATGTAACTTCCTCCTCCCCTAAAGGACATTAGGGAATACTAGAAGTTTAAAGATTAGGGTACTCTAATAAAAGAAAAAGAAGATGTCGTTTAGTTCGACCTATCCAAACACCTAGCGCTACCTTAGGTTATAGCTAATAAGAGGTTAAGGGGGGACGGAGATAATAACTCTAAAGAGTATAAGGCTAAACACTATAAGGCTCTTATCGCCTAGATGTTCTATCTAGACCCTATAATAAGCTAGGTAGAGGAGATTCTAAACAACGTAGAAGAATATACATTTGCTACTATTAGGTAGGCTATAGCCTATTAGTAGGAAGTGCTAATCCTAAAGTCCTAGAAGGTAGCCGTAGGAGACCTCGAATAGGGATATATATAGAGAGAGGTAATCGAGAACAAACTTATTACCTTAGTAAGCAATAATACCTAGGAAGCAGTTGTACCGCTAAAGGGTACGAATCTAATTACTTCTAGGTAGGTCTTTGATATAAAAAGAATGATTAGTAGAGCTATTAAGAAGTTGAAGGCAAGACTAGTTATAAGAGGGTTTTTATAGAAATATAGGGTTGACTTTAAAGAGACCTTTACACCTACTATTAGACATAATACTCTCCGAGAATTTATAGTAGTAGTGTATAAGAGAGATCTCGAGATGTACCTGTCGCGATCCGAGCGTGTATATAGGTAACATCCTATTATCAAAACTTGAGGCTACGTACGCTAAGAATCAGGTGACTAATTAGTCACCTACAGCCTCTTTAAGAGCAACACTTGTCCATTCTAGATAGACATATACAATATATAACCTGCTTTTGAAACACCCTATATAAGCCCGTATAATAACTTCCTACACTTCTAACGTAATAGTTATAAGCCCGGTTAGCGCTCACTAACATTCGCTACGACAAGGAAGCCCTAAAGTAGAGTTTGTATCGTTATAGCACTACTACTATAACTAGTACAGTAGTATCCCCTAGGCCTAGTAAACCCGCGTAGAACTTTTACTAGCCTATAACCTATTTTGTAGTTATAGCTACTACCGAGACGCCGGTGACTACCGGTGCCCTACCTTAGGGTACCGTAGTTCTAAAGAGCTATAACTAATAGGACAAGTTTGACCGTTAGCTAGAGCTCTACGTAGAGTCTTTAAATGTCTAGAAGTATATAGATCCTTACTAACTAAGTAACGAGCTAATAGAGCCTACTTACTTAACGTTTAAGGAAATCTAACAAGCGTACACGGTAGGAGACGCTACATTAAGAGATCTTATTAAGCTACGATAAACAGACGTAGACCGAAGGTAACGGATATACGACATCTTTACTACTACGCGATCAAAGCTTATTACCTACCTCATCCGTACGACGATAGAGCTAGGGCAAGAGCTAATACACGGCTAGAACACCCTTAGAGCGAAATACTAGGCTCTTAAGGATTAGTATAGTCTAGACGATATACTACGTTAGCGGTAGCTTACGCTTGAGCTGTCTAGGCTTTAGAAGGCTAGCGTACGTAGAATCGATAACTAGTGCTTAGACTAGTTAGTTTTATAGACTAAGATGCTTAAGTATAACTACGCCGAGTACGACGACCTTAGTAGACACTTCCTACTTACTATTTAGCAGAAGTAGGCTCTAGCCTACGGTACTTCTCTATATAACGAGTAGAAGCGTGACAAAATGTCACTATAAAAGCTTACTAAGCGTTACCTCGAATAGATACGCGATACCGTACTAGTAATAACTAACGGTCGATTAGTCTTCGTAACCTTCTCCGGAGAAACCTTAGTAGAAGCAGAGGATAAAACAGTACCTATAGGTACTAGTCAAAAGGAGGGTGACCGTAGTAGTAGCCGTAGTAATAACCGTAGCAATAGCCGCGGTGACAAGGGTCGTAGTAGTAGCCGCGGCGACAAGAACAAAGACAAGGACAACAATAGGCCAAGCGGCTACTAGAACATCACCGGCGAGCCTAAGGACACCTGTTATAAGGGCCTGTTCTTATGCGATATAATTAACCCCGACAAGCGCCTAGTAAAGGATTAGCGCTTAGAGTAGTAGAAGAAGTACTAGAAAAAGTTTATTAACTACTACTTAAGCGACGACGGCGAGCGTCTGCTTAGCGTATTGAATCGTAACAATCGTAAGGACTAGGAACGTGACAAGGCTATTGCTAATACGAAGAAGGCATCACTAAGCGATAAGGGCTTTGTTAGCCTTACTATTCTTTCTAGCTTAATTAGTAAGTTGAGCGTTAACTTTAGGGATTGCTAGGTATATAATAACTGTTTAGACACTTATATGATCAATCATTATGACTAGGAGGGTGTAGAGTTTATTATAGAGCGCCTTACCACCTTAGAAATCTAGGCTAGAACAACCACCTTTCTAATTATAGCGTTAGGGCGTGTTTATATATCAATTAGGGGCTATTTATTTACCTTGCTAGATGTGGCTTACTGCCTAGGCTTTTATATAAACGTTATCTCTTATATACGTATAGAAAGAGCCGGACTCTAGTAGTACGGACGTAGCAATTCAATGTAGTATAACGACACTAAATTAATAGACCTATACCGCCCTACTAGTACAATCCCTTTCTTTAAGGTGGTCACACCACCTAAGTCACCTATCATTTACTAATGGCCTATAAAAGAGGGCCTAGTACTACTAAAGGTCACTAAAAAGATGCGTAACGCGCACTTTATTAGTACTATTAGTAGGGGTGCAAACATCGGCGATAAACCTACTAATAGCGTAGCATCTCTAACTACTTAAGAGGATAGTGACCGTACCGTTCTCGTAGTTATAAACAGCACTAGGGGCACTTAAGGTATAGCTACGTCTAGTAGGACCCCTATTAAACACCGAAAGCTCTCTAGCCGCTAGTAGCATCAAATCTTTAGTCATATTAGCGCTAAACGTATTAAGTAGTTGCCGCTTAGAGTTAAGGGGGTGATTATTAACGATAGTCTAAGCGCACCCCTTACTATACATTGTAGAGTATATAGGCTTAGTAAAGCTTATAAGGTGCACAATCGGTCTTAGCCTATTAGGGTGATGACCCTATACGGCTATATAGCTATAGACTTAGCAGAATTCACTGTCGCCTATAACGGTAATAGGTACCTCGTCCACTTCTACGATCTAGATACCTATAGACACTTCTAGTTTACTATTAAGAACAGGGATTAGCAATCGGTATTAGCTTGCTTTAATAGCCTACTAAGCTTTATCAACTTTATTAGTCGTAGGTTCGTATACTTCTATAGCGATAACGAGCCCGCTATTAGGAAGGTGTTTCGCTTAGTCATTAATAACAACAAGATTGAATAGCACGTAACCGCGGAATACGCGCCTACGTAGGACCTAGCAGAAAGAGCTAGAGCTCTAATTATTACTATGAGCAGAACTATTCGTATCTACGTACGATTGCCGGAAAAGCTTTGGCTAGAATGTACTATAGTAGCGGTATACATCCTCTAGCGATCCCCTATCTAGTCAAAGGGCTAGAAGACCCTATTCGAATTAGTAATAGGACGAATTCCGAACGTGGGTTATATAGTAGTATATAGCTCCCTTATATACGTGTTTATCTATAGACTAGATCAGCCTAGTAAGAGCGAGAAACTCTAAGAGAGAGCGCTTATAGGCTACCTTATAGGATACGACTCTACTAACATCTACCGCGTATAGGACCTATTAAAAGATAGGGTTATACGAGTTAAGGACGTCCTCTTCGATAAGACTACGTTCTATGACCTATTACGCCTAATAGTAGGGTATACGACCCCTATCGAGAACATCGTAATAGCGGAACCGGCTAAAGAGCCTAAATAATACTACGACCTATATGTCGCTTATTACGAGTAAGACATAGTATAGGCCGAGGGGGTAGAAGAATAGGCTTAGTAGCCGTACACCTAATAACCTCGAGACGCCTACTAAAAGCTCCTTAGGCAAGAACTATACTAGCCGTAACACCGCGAGTTAGTAATATATAACTAAAAAGACCGGCAAATCGAGTACGTAACAGATCACGTGACTCAAGACAATATATAGTAGTTAGTACCTAACACTACTAACTACTACGACACCCTATAGCAGTAGATAATAGATGCCCTTACCGTAGAAGACCGTAAGGAGATTATAGGTAATACGGACCCTAATCGCGAGCTATATCTATTTACATTCACACTACTAGAAGACGCGTTAATACACAACGCGTCTAATATACTACTCTTCCCCCTAGAGCCAGAGCTCTACATACTAGAGGAGTCTAACTATATAGTTATAGAGAATAGAAAGCGCCTACGAACGGCCTACTTCTACTATATACTATACTAGATTATAGTCGCTAATATAATTATCGGCTAGATGTCCGGTATACGACCTAGAACACGCGCCTATCGCGATAAGAGCGATCGAAGCCCTACACGAAGAGGCAATAGCCCTCTAAGGCGTGTCAATACTACTACCTCTATATACCGCGATGACCTTCCGCCCGAACCTTCTAACTACCGAGCCGCTATAAAACACCGCTTCTCCTAATAGTAGATCGAAGCTATAGCTAAGGAGTTTACTAAAGCCCTAGCAATAGGCACATTTAGATAGGTAACAAAGGAAGAGAAGGATCAGGATGCTTAGTAAGAGGAGGGACTTTAGCTACTACTACCGCTTAAGTAGGTATATAAATATATAAACTAGACGAGCACGGTATACTAAAGAGCTTCAAGGCTAGGCTATACGTAAGAGGCGATTTGTAAGGAACACACTTAGACATATACGCCGCTATACTACTAGTAAGTATGTTCCGCCTCTACTATACTATAGCCGCGAGCTTCGACCTAGAAGCCGAACAATTCGATATTATTAACGCCTTCCTAAACTCGGACCTACTATACACTATATATCTACAACCACCTCCTAGAATCGATAGGCTATCCTATAGATACGCCCTTAAGCTAGTTAAGGCCCTCTACGGTCTAAAGGAGTCCCCTTTATTATAGTATAACTCCCTAACCGAGACGCTAGCCTCCCTTAGACTAGTACCCCTGTCGGACTCCGAATATATCTACTATAACAACAAGGTTATGTTCTTCTTTTACGTTAACAACCTAGTTATACTCTACTACCGTAAGTATAAGGCCTATACTACTAACATTAAGTAGCGGCTACTTACTAAGTACGAGATATACGAGCTCGGTGATCTCTCCTAGTTCCTAGGAATTAAGGTTACGCGCGACAGAAACAAGCGCTTACTATAGCTCTCTTAAGAAGACTATATTAAGAAGCTAGCCGCCAAATTTAGTATATCTACGAATGTACGTAAAACGATAGTACTAGTAGATTAACACCTTAATTAGGCCGTTCTAGAGGGTCATTAACCTACCTCTATCGCTATCCTTACGTACTAATAACGTATAGGATCCCTTAACTTCGCCGCTATATATACGCGGCCTAATATCGCCTTTTCCTTATCTATACTATCGCAGTATCTGACTAAGCTAACTAAGACACACCTTAAGCTTATAGATTAGTGCTTACGCTATCTCCTAGAGACTAAGAACCTCTGCCTTATATATAGCGCTAGCAAACATATTACTAGCCTTTATAGCTAACTAGAGCACCTCGGTAGTAACTACGAGTTCTTTAGAGTATCGGACGCGCCCTACGGCATAAATAATAATAGGACTAGCTCAAATAGCTAGGTCTTTATACTGTTCGGTAGACTAGTAGATTGTAAGGCATCTAAACAAATCACTATTACTAAGTCCTTAATAGAGGCTAAGCTACTCGGGCTTTCGTAAGCCGCCTTAGAGCTTATATAGTAGGAACGAGTCTTCGCTAAGATACACCTTTAGTTTAATCAGCGTACCTACTTGTACTACGACAACACGTAGACCATCCGCCTTGTTAACTAATAAGGGCAAAAGCTTAATACGAAGCTACGCCACGTTGATATCCACTACTACTAGCTCCGATAGCGAGACTAGCGCGGAGACATTAAGATCAAGTATCTTAGCACTAACGACATGCCTATAGACGGGCTGACTAAGCTACTTCTACTATAGAAGCACAAGCACTTCGTTAAGCTACTTAATATAGCTAAGGAAGGCGTGGACCTACGTACCTTAGTGCCCTCTATAGCCGTATTAGGAGGTAACGGGCTAATAGACGCCTAAGAAGCCCGTAGTAGCGGCCTTACCTTATCTCGAAACGAACACCGAACGGCTTTATCTTTACGGACACCTCTCTAGAAGCGCTAGTAGGCGCAAAACACGGCCACTAGTAGCTACTAATACTATAGACGATAACGAAGCTAGGGCAAAGTATCTACTATTTACCGGTACGGCCCTAGTACTATTATTAATAGGTGTTTCTCGGACTCCTATTAGCTAATAGCGTAAGGGCGAGAAACACCCCTGTTACTAGTAGTAGCGCACGCGCGCGACAAAAGTAGCGCGTCTAATTAGAAAGCGAGAAACGCCTCTAACTTACTACTAGCTATAACACTACCACCTTGTCACTATATTATCCGCTACTTTCGTACCTTATATATAGCACACACTTGCCCAAAACAAAAAGGTGTTACCACCCTAAGGTGATAGACCTTTAAAAGTATAGAAAGTAAGGTACCCCGAAGGTACTTTTTTAACTTTCCGATACCGTTACTCCGGTGTTACCTATTAGAGCCCTATTCCCCCTTATATAGTGTAAGCTCTGTCGTAGACAGCCTAGTATATTACGCTACTGACTAGTATCTTATACTCCCTAGGGGCAGAGCGAGCTCTCTTACTATTCGCCGGAGCGAAATAACTTAGTATAGAGCAATTATCGGACAATTCAATAAGTTAAGCGGACGACAATATATGTTTAAGCATACGATAGGACTAAGGCTACCCCTAGATTGAACTTAGGACCTCTAATGTTTGCCGGTAGGTAAGATGATTATATACTTAAGTAAAAGTCCGTGTAACGGGACTATTACCTAAGCTATCTTACCGGTAACAGTTACACATTCTATGCTTTATTATATAGGTAACAATAGTAGTAGTGAAAGTGAGGAATGAGGGAAGGGGTATAAAGCTCACCTCACTTCACTTGAAACAGCTGACTTACCCTTACTATAGTAGTAGTAATACCGAGGGCCTGACGTTACTACTATAGATAGGGGGGGTAGTTATGATAGGGTGTACGCGATTACATAGGAATTAGCTCATTCACTCTAGCGTACGAGCTGAGGGGGTGTGTCGCGATCCGAGCGTATATATAGGCAACATCCTATTATCAAAACTTGAGGCTACGTACGCTAAGAGTTAGGTGACTGATTAGTCACCTATAGCCTCTTTAAGAGCAATACTTGTCTATTCTAGATAGACATATACAATACATAACCTGCTTTTGAAACACCCTATATAAGCCCGTATAATAACTTCCTACACTTCTAACGTAATAGTACCTAGTAGATGTGAATAATACTTTTACCTAAAGTAGCCTCCTTAAAGACATCTACATAATCCTACCCCTAGGAGTTAAAGCACCTCTAAACATAGTGTTTAAGGTCCTACAAAGCCTTTATAGGCTTAAGTAAGTAGCTAGAGACTGGAATAAGCTCTATATTATAAAGCTAGAGAAGATTAGATTTACCTAGTCCTAGGTAGATCTATGCCTACTTATCTATACGGATAGAGACCTTATAGTCCTTACCTATGTGGATGACATACCTATTATAGCTCTAAAGCTATTAGATGTTCAGTAGTTTAAGGCTAAGCTTAGAAAAGTGTTTAAAATTAAAGATCTTAGTAAACCTACAAAGATCCTTAGAATAAGGATTATAAGAGACAGGTCCTAAGGCACTTTGAAGCTTAATTAAGGACACTATGTCTACGCTAACTTAGCTAAGATGAACATAGCTAGAGAGAAGGCTACGCTAACCTACTTACCTATAGAGAGCTACGAGCATTTAGTACCTACGGCACCTATAGATAAGAGGTGTAATAAACAGGATTACTAGAGCTACAATAGTACCTAGATGTAGCTAATAACAATGACAAGGCCAGACTTAGTATTTCCCCTTAGAAGAATTAGCTTATTTGTTACTGATCCCTCGTAGTAGTATATAAAGGCTTTAAAGAAGCTCTCCCGATACCTACGGTCGTACCTAGACCTAGGTCTTATATATAGAAAGGGAGGGGGCAATCTCTAGGGATACTCGGACTCTAACTACGTTATAGACAAAGTGGATAGAGTCTTAATTCTAGGATACGTATAGTTCCTTTATAGATCACCTATGTCCTAGATAAGTAGGAAGTAGAAGTCTATTATAACATTAATAATTGTCAGACATCTCTAGTAGTAGAAGAAGATTATAGTAGACTACTACTATATAAAGGACATAGCTACTAATAGGTTAATAAAGCCCCTTAATAGCTAGTAGTTCTAGAACTTTATAAGGTAGCTCTAGCTTACGTAAAGGGATTGTAGGAGACTATATAGCCTAAGTAGGAGTGTTAAGAACATATAGGCCGTAGGACAAGTATATAGGTGTAGGTATGTCATGTGACTAGATTACGTGACTAGGGTTTACTAGCCTATAGGCTCGTAAATATCCGGACACCTAGTATCTATCTATACTAATACCGGCGATACTATATATAGATACACGCTATCCTATTAGGTCCTTCTTCGTCTTTCGTATAATCCGCCGTCTTCTACTACTACGTAACTCGTACCTATTTAATATAATATAATATATAACGTGCTTTACTACCGAGCGGGCTATACTACTAAGTAGGCTACTTTTACTAATAACTATACTACTTCTACTTTAATTACGACGGTATCTTAACACGATAACATCCTATAGAATCGTTACTAGGAGGATAATTCCTCTTTAGATTCTTCGCTATCTAGCGAGTCTACTTAATAGGTACGTATATTATGCCCCGACTCGCTATATCGCTTATAGTGTCGTAGCCTTAGTACTAGCCGAACACTATCTAGCGACTCTCTACTTACTTCCTACCTCCTAGTATCCTTCTAGAGGTATTAATTACGACGCCTTATTAAAGGTTAGAGACTTTCTAGACTAAATATACTTGCGCTTTCGTACTTTTCGCTATATAAGGGTCTCGTTAGACTTACGTAGCTTACTAATCTCGCTTTGTATAAGAGCTATCTAATACGCTATCTCTCTACTCCCTCTCTATTACCCTATTAAACGACCTTCCTCTTTCTACTACGCCTTTCTAAACCCGTAACGACCCTCTAAGACGTAATGACACCTATTATAAACCCTGTCTCGTCGAAGTTATAGGTGTCCTAGTTAAGGATGCTATACTTCTCCTTTATATTACGTATAAGTAAGAACTACCTCTCAATAACATCTAGATCTTCTATTAGGGCTCGCTAACGATCGTATCTACGTATTATACGAACCTTTAGCTCACGATACCGCCTAATAAACCTGTCTATCTAATTAAGACTAGCGGGCTTAAGACTCTTCTCTTATAGTAATAAATCGGCTATTACTCGTATACTAGCCTTTAATAGCGGGAAACCTCTAAGATCTAGCTCGAGTATATACTTAAGTATTACCCTCTCTTCTAGCTCTATAAGCTTCTTCGAATTAGGCTCGTAGTGACCCCGAGGAGGTCGTCTATTTAATCGATACCCTAGTATAGTTCGAGACGCGTTATATACCTTTATAGTAAGTCGATTCGTGATTATTACGTCGCGTTTCGTGGCCTAGATAGCTAAGGTCAGTTTGGCCTCGTTTAAAGATAATATACGCTATAATAGTAGTTATATAGCTATATCTATAGAAGTAGTATAGTTCTTAGTAAAAGTAGCCCGCTCGGTAGTATAGCCCGCTCGGTAGTAAAGCACGTTAATCGTCTAATAAAGAAGGCAGAATTGCTCTTACCCTCTTTACCTACTATTAGGGCTAATTTACGAGTCTCCTACGCGTAGCTATAGTATATTACGTACCTTATTCGACGCTAACTAGCCGGTACTATAGAATTACTCCTCGCGTCGATACTCGCCCTATCTAGTATAAACTTACGTTAACTAAAGAATAGACGATTATTTAATATATCCTCGACCTAGATTTACGAGGATTTGCGCCTACCCTTAGCGAGGTAGTAGATATAGCGGATAAGCTACTCGGTAAACGCGACGCGGATCCGGTAGGTAAGAACTAGGTAGAGAGATTTATTCCGCGCTCTACCGAGCTTAAAACGGCCTTTAACCGAGCGAAGGACCGTTAGAGAGTACTCTAGGAAGATCTAGAAGTTATAAGCGCCTAGTTCAAGCTTATATAAGAGACGATTATAAAGTATAGCGTATATAACGAGGATATCTATAACTTTAATAAGAGGGGCTTTTAGATAGGCGTAATTAGCTCTATAAAAGTCGTTACTAGCTTAGAACGACGCTCTCGCCCTACGGCTACTTAGCCTAGTCATAGAGAGTAGGTTATAGTTATTTAGAGTATCTATACCGCTAGCTACTTAACCCCGCCCTTTATTATCTATAAAGGGCGCGTCTATATTTTAGTATAGTACGAAGAGGTAAACATACCGCGGAATTAGAAGCTTACGGTCTCCGAGAATAGCTAGATAAACAAAGTGCTTAGCCTCGAGTAGTTGAAGTACTTTAACGCGTATATAGAGGCGCATTCTATAGGTAGCTATAAGTTACTCATTTTGAACGGCTATAAGAGCTATCTAAACTAGGGTCTTAAGGACTACTATCTAGACTATAAGATCCTTACGCTCTATATACCGGTACATTCGTCGTATATCCTATAGCCTCTTAACGTAGTTTGTTTTACGCCGTTAAAGTTAAAGTACTTATAACGCGTACGGGACTTAGCGCGTTAGCGCGTCTTCTATATTAATAAAGAAACCTTCCTTCTGGCGTTTAAAGACGCGTTCTTCGACGTATTTACCGCGTTAAAATATAAGAAGGTCTTTAAGGTTATAGGGTTAGTTCCTATTAACGCGGAAGTAGTACTTAATTGCCTTAATATATGCCTACGAACCCCGCTAGGACTACCCTCGCCTTAGGTAACATTATAGTAGTCTTAAACTCCGGAAAATTCGAAGGAGTTTACGTCGTAGTCTAAGCTTATATACGACGCTATACTAAGTAACTCTAAAACAGCTTATAATAGCTTCTCTTAGCTTATAAAAGGCGGCGAAGTAATACTATAAGAGAATAAGCTTCTTAGAGCTCGTAACTCTAAGCTTAAATAATAATTTAAGACTCTTATAACGCGCCGATCTCGTAAACAAAAGCGTCTCTAGTACGGCAGGGTCTTAGATTATAGAGTTGACTTGTTATAGGTAGTCGTCGAGTCGTTAAAGGCTATAGAATAGTCAAATAAGAGTCGTAGGTTAGAGGGTACGAAAGAGGGCTAGCTAAGTAGACGGCGGTATAGTAACTACGGTCGGACTAGCTATAACGTATAAGCGTACTAGGAAGACAAAGAGAAGAATTCTAAATCGGATAAGAGTATAAAGTTCACTAGTTCTCTATTTAATAGTAGTAAAAACAATTAATAAAGAATACGAGTTAGTTGTACTAAGACAAAATTCCTAGCTTACTAGTGTTCCTAGCTTACTAGTACTTTACGTTATAGTCTAATAATAAAGAGCTCTAGTACCTTATTTAAGAGTTTAGTAGCTCTCTAAGAAATATAGAGCTTTCTATACCTATTTACTAAAGATAGTACTATTATTAGCGTACTAGGGCTAATTAGGTACTATATTACTCTTTATAATATTAAAAGGTATTCGTAGCGGAAGCTAGCCTTAGGATATTTGTAGATAGTTATAATAAATCGAGTATAATAGTCGAGATAATAGTAGTTAAGAGTAGTAGACTTGCTTTTCTTACTTATCCTATCTAGAAGGCTAATTCTACTCTTATTTATATTCGATTATACACTCCTAGAACCTTCTATACTACGTAATCTATTACGTAGTATATTTATAATAAGAAGCGGATTTATAAGAAGTTATATCTCGTAGATTCTATAAAATTCTATAGCTTGTCTTCTAGACTACCTAGAGCGTTCTAGATTTTAATATAGTTAGAACTATTACGGGTAGCCCGCGACCCCTTACTATAGCTACGTCGGCCCGGGTGAACCGCGGACCTTCCGTATCGGGTTAGCGCGGCTTAGCTTTACTTTATAACTTCGCCGCGCCTTGCGCTCCTCTTTCGTAGCTTTATAGAACAACAACTCTCTTATTCGGACCCTTTAGTACGCGCGCCCTTATAGTCTATTCTACTACCCTACCTAGATCGCGGATCTAGGTAAGGGACGCGTAATAATAGGAATAGACAGAACTATAGAACTCGAAGAACGCGTAGAGTCGTATTAGAATATAGAATACGGTAAGGCGTATAGCGCGTAAATACCTAGAGAATGTAACGCGGCGACATTATTAGTAGGTAGTCGCGCGCTCGTAGATAGTTAGGAAATAGGCATCGTTACGCCTCCCCTAAACCTAGATAATATAACTTTATAGATAAACGGCAGTATACTACCGCTACTAAAGCCTAAGGGCAAAGGTAAGTAGCGTATATCTCTTTTCCCCGACCTCTCCTCTTTTCCTCGGAGTTAGATATAGGACGATAACCGGCGGGTTATAGTAGACACCGGTATCGCGCTATAATAGGAAATTAATAAAGCTTACTAGAAAGCCTTCGAGCGAGAAGAAGGTAGTAAGGTTAACTTTATAGAACTATTCGAGTTCAAGCTCGAAGAGAACCTAGGCGGTAACCTAGACGAGGTGTACCTATTACTCGACGAGGTAGACTATATTCTCGTATCTAAATACTAGAATATTATACTAAACAAACTTACGACCCTCGTATCCTAGTACCCGAAGACTACCTACGACTTCGTACTATAGGTAGTAAATATAGCGATTACTAAAGGTAGACAACTCGATATAATAGAGCGAGCTAATAACCTCTAGAACACCTAGTATACTACGCTATATACTAAGTATAACCGTATCTATAAGATACTATAAAGCGAGCAAGCTATAATATAGAAGATAGCCGTAGACCTTAAGAGTAAGAAGGATTATAACCTAGTAAAGTTATAAGAGGTAGAGAAGAAGTATAGGGAGGCTAACAACCTATATAAGTAATTTAGCGAGATTTACGAAAAGGAGAAGAAGAAGGTATAGGATACTAAAGCTAAGAACTAGGCTCTATAGAAGGAGGTTAACGATCTACAGACTCGACTCTAAGCTACTAAAGACACTATCTAGAATAGAGGTAAGGGCCGCTCTAGTCGCTAACCCTCCTATTTACCTCCGCGTAAGACTTTACTTAAGTAGCTAATACGTAAGTATTATAAAGCTACTAGTAGAGGCGGCGGCGGAGGCGGTAGTAACAATAATAATAGTAATAGTAATAACGACCAAGGACGTAATAGAAACTGTCTACGACCTAATAATAATAACGGTCGCGACTCTCGAGCGCGTAATACCCGTATATAGACTCCCCTAACCGAACTTTTAGAACGCCTATTTACTATTAACCGTACTCTAGTACGCGGTATCGAGGTTAGTAAGGGCGTACCTAATCCGAAGTACTTTAAGAACGATAACGACCCTAACTTCGATAGTTAGTATAGTAGCGTACTTCTTAAGCTGACTATAACTACTTTCCGCTCCGGGGTAGACGGCCTACGTTTTATATATAGATAGACATATAGTAACCCTTAGAGAAGTATTGAGCCGAGGATCCCCGTGCCTAGATAATAATTATTTAACGAGTTCAAGACTAGTAAGGAACTACTAGATTAGATAACGCGCTAGTACGGTACCCGTAACAAAGGAACTAAGGCTATAGTTAATATTACTACCTATAAGTAGGAGTAGGGCGAGACCTTTATTACCTTCTACGCTCGCTACTTAAAGCTACGTACTTAGATAGAGTAGACTAACAAGACTAAGCTAATACTATTTCGTAACCGCCTAAACCGTAAGTACTTTATCAAGACTTTCGGCGATAGGGAAGTAGATAGACGCTTATACGACATATAGGATATTATTAAGGAATATACGGTATTAGAAAAGAGCTTCTATAAGACCGACCGACTATATTTATAGAAGGAGCGCCTACGTAGTAACCCTAATTCGAAGAATAACGGCGTATAGGGCGGTAGTAATGCCGTAGGCGCCGTAGTATTAGTTTAAAAGCTTTATATAGCTACTTAGCGAGATATACTATTATAAAGCGGTAGACTATCAAATCCGATAGATTCTAATAACCCGTAAGCTCCTAGCATTACTAGGATCATACGGAAATGCTTGTCTAGGCCGTAATAGGCTAGCGCCGGACTACCGGCTTAAAATATCTTTAGAACTAGCTATATTCTAACTATATTAAAATCTAGAACGCTCTAGGTAGTCTAGAAGACAAGCTATAGAATCTTATAGAATATACGAGATATAACTTCTTATAAATCCGCTTCTTATTATAAATATACTACGTAGTAGATTACGTAGTATAGAAGGTTCTAGGAGTCTATAATCGAATATAAATAAGAGTAGAATAAGCCCTCTAGATAGGACAAGCAACAAAGCAAGTCTACTACTCTTAACTACTATAACCTCGACTATTATACTCGACTCATTACGACTATCTACGAATATCCTAAGACTAGCTTCCGCTACGAACACCTTTTTAATAGGTTATAAGCCCGGATCAGCTCTTAGCCTACGGAACCTAGTCGCCCCTACCGATTAGGAACAATAACTACGCCCTATATATACGACAAGCGGCGTAGCGACCAAAGAAACCCGAGGAAACAAACGAGAAACGGCAAAAATCGCGCGAATCTACTAGAAGGTCCGACACGGACAGGGATTCTCCGCGTTACAAATAAGCGGGCTATACTAAAAAGGGAAACACCCCGGATATCCTAATATCCCGGCGAAAAATCAGCGCTAGTCTCGGCAAACCTTCTGTTTACGGAAGTACCCCGCATTTCGAAGCTACGAGGATTGTGACCTACTATAATTATTACAACTTCGTAAATTTAATAACTCGACAACCCTAGGACCTCAAAATTCAAACCAACCTGTTTCCGGATCGGGAATATACGACAAATCTAACTATAGAGAGCTTATGGCGTTACAAAGTCCCTTCGGAGCGCTATCCTAAGTAATTAGGAATTTTAGCGTTACTAGCAGTATAGAATCCTTACGAGGAACCTACTAGCAATCCGTATACTAATACGCTAGGACGAAAAATAGCGAAATCTGAGGGCGGGAGCCTGCGAAAGTAGCTAAAGTATTGTGCCTATCTCTCTATAAAAGGAAAGGGCGATTTTTAAATAAAGCTCTTTACTTTCTAAAGGACGCTTTTTTCAAGATGTCTTTAAACGATAAGACATTTAATATTACGCGTCTAAGGGGCCAATCTAATTATAAATTTTGGGCCCTAAGGATAAAAGCGTACCTTACGAAAGAAGGCCTAAATAGGGCTATAGAGGAACCTATTACGGACGATAAAGAAATTAAAAACAAAGCGCTCGCCGTTATTAGGTTATCTATCGAGGATAGGCCTCTTCTACAAATTCAAAATAAGAATACGGCCCGAGAAGCGTGTAATTCCTTAGAGGACTTATATGGTCCTAAAGGATTTAATTCCTCGTTCTTACTTTTAAGAGAGCTATTTAATACTACGGTCTCTAAGAGTAATAACTCGGTAGAAAAATATACGACTACGATTCGCCGTCTATACGACGACCTTAAATCTAAAGGCGTCGAGTTGCCTAAGACCGCTATAATAGCGTGGACTTTAAATAATCTCACGGACGAATACGAGTCGTTTGTTACCTCTATTAGTCAAAGCCTAAGAGCTGACATAGAGGCTTATTCTCTCGAAGAATTGTTTAGTAATTTACTAGACGAATCGCAAAGATATAGCGCTAAAGATAAGGAAGATTGCGCTTTATTCGTCGGCAACTCTTCTAAAGAAAAGCCTAAGAGATACGGGCCTAAACGGCCGGGAAATCAAGGTCCTAAACACGCTAATTCAAATAAAGTATGGTCCTATTACGATAAAAAGGGACACATCGAATCTACGTGTTTTAAGAAGAATCCTAATCTAAGAAATAAGACTCTTAAGAAAAAGGATAAGGATTCTAAGGAGGATAGCGACGCGCTATTCGCTAACTCTAACGAAGTTAGTAAAGTCGAAGTACTATTCTCTAATATAGAGGACTTAGGCGGCGAAGAATTAAATAATACCGCGGCTTTAAGCGTAAATAGCGATAATAATTGCGATAAAAGCGCTAAAAGTACCGAGTTTATTCTAGATTCGGGCGCTTCCCGGCATATTATAGCAAATAGAGACTATTTCACTATATTCCGGGATACTACTACCGTATTACGGTGGGGTAACGCCGGGAAAATAGTCTCCTACGGGCAAGGAGATATAAAAATGCGTTTTAAAGACACTAATAAGGTAGTTCTTCTTAAGGATTGCCTTTATATACCTAAGTTTGGCGTAAATCTTATAAGTCTAGCGCAATTAGATGCTCGTAATTGCTATGCCCGTCTTAAGAACGGCGTTATAGATCTGTATAGCGAAAATAATGCC
The DNA here is from genome assembly GCF_020509005.1 of Fulvia fulva. Classification (NCBI taxonomy): domain Eukaryota; kingdom Fungi; phylum Ascomycota; class Dothideomycetes; order Mycosphaerellales; family Mycosphaerellaceae; genus Fulvia; species Fulvia fulva. The sequence goes on from NC_063019.1 coordinate 3,760,619, forward strand.
CTTATAACGCGGGCTAATAAAGACAAATCGCTATATAAGTTAGCCGTTTATTCTCCGAATAATAGCCTACCTAAAGACTCGAAAGACAAAGAGGGTACGTTCTATACCCTATCTTATAGCGAGAATAATTCGCTAATTTGGCATAAAAGACTAGGACATATAAATCCTAACGCCTTAGAAAAATTAGGCGTAAAGGTAGACAAAACCGATCCTAGGCTCGTAAATTGCGACGTTTGCCTAAGGGCGAAATTTACGCGCAAAATTAATAAAATAAGTAATACGAGCACGAAGGCTAAAGCCTTCCTAGATAAAGTTAGCTTCGATATCTGCGGTTCTATAGAGCCTAGGACTAATCGCGGACTTCGTTATTTTATTAGCTTTATCGATCATTACTCTAGATTTATAGAGGCGGATATAATTAAGTCTAAGTCCGAAGCTTTTCGTTCTTTTTATGCCTATAAATTACGTACTAAGAATTCTTCGTCTAATAGCGTAGCCAATAATAAAAGGCCTAAGCTTAAGATCCTTAAATCGGATAATGCTCTCGAATTTCTAACTAAGAATTCGAAGAACTAGTACGGAATAGCGGTATTATACGCGAGCTAATCGCGCCGTATTGTCCGGAGCAAAACGCTAAAATAGAAAGGCCTAATCGTACTATAATGTCTAAAGTACGAGCTATGTTATACGAGTCTAGGCTACCTAAATATTTTTGGGGAGAAGCCGTTTTAGCGGCGATTTTTATCTATAATTATACGCCGCATTCTAGCTTAGGCTTTAAATCCCCGTACGAAGTTAGGTACGGGACTAAACCCGACCTTAATAATATTAAAATCTTCGGATCTATCGCCTATTATCGTAATCCGAGTCCTAAAAAACTCGACACTAGGGCGAAAAAGGCTATTCTATTAGGTTATACCGACTACGGTAACTATAAACTATTAGATCTAGACTCTAGAAAAGTAGTCTTTACTAGAGACGTAAGAGTCTTAGAAGGAACCTTTTTAGATAGTCCTTAATCCGAAGAACCCGCTATAGTTAGCGAATTCAAGGTAACCGATAATTTAAAAATTAGCGAGGATATTAAAGCTTCTAGCGAACAAAATAAAATAGCTACGAAGCAAAACGAGCCGAGTAATAAGAGACTACGCTTAGATACGTCTAGGAAAAATACTTCCGGAAGCGTAGAGGCTCTTAGTCCCGCTATCAACCTTAATAATAGCAATTTTAGCGCTACTCCTTCTATAAATTCGCAAAATAGGGCTGATACTACTCGTTCTAGTCCTCTAGAAAATATGAACGACGACGTAGACCCTATATCTATAGAGGCGAATAAGGAATTAGACGGCCCGTCGATTTCTAATAACCCGTTAATTTCTAATAATCCGTTAGAATCTAATAGTTCTAAGACTTTAGAAGACGACGGATTAGAAGACGAGCTAGCGCTACTCGCTAATTATAGCGGGTAGACCGCCGATCCTATTACTTATAAAGACGCGATTACTAGTCCTAATAAAGTCAAATGGCTAGAGTCTATGAAATCCGAAATAGGCGACTTAAATAAGCTAAAAACTTGGGACTTAGTTAACCTTCCTAAGGATCGCGTAGCCCTTAAAGGACGGTGGGTTTATAAGACTAAAACCGACGCTAAAGGCAATATAATTAAATATAAGAGTCGGTAGGTCGTAAAGGGCTTTAAACAAATATTCGGAGTACATTACGACGAGACATTTAGTAATACTTGTCGACCCGAAACTTAGCGTTCGTTATTCTATTTTGCGGCTTATAATGATTGGGAAATAAAGCAATGGGACGTTGAATTAGCTTTCCCTAATAGCCCTATAGATAAAGAATTATATATCAAACAGCCCTTAGGTTTCGAGGATAATACTCCGAGAGTTTGCCGTCTAAATACGGCGTTATACGGCTTCAAACAAGCCTCTAGACAATAGTACTTATACCTTAAGTCTATACTTCAAAAGCTAGGCTTTGTTCCGCTTAAGAAAAACGAGGTGGCGTTTAAAAACGCTAATACGGGCATTATAATAACGTGCTACGTAGACGATATGCTTATATTTAGTCCTAACGAAGGACTAGTTAGGGAACTTAAGGATAACCTCTCTAAGTCGCTAGAACTAAGTGATTTAGGCGACGTAAACTACTATCTAGGGATCGAAGTAACGCATAATCGCGAAAATAAGTCTATTACTCTAAGTCAAAAAGGGTATTTAGATAAGATCTATACTAGATTTAATAAGAGAGGTCTTAATCTGGTTAGTAGCCCTATAGAAAATAGCCTACGTCTAGAAAAGAATAAGGAACAAGCTAGTTTAGAGGATACTCGGCTATTTCAAGCCGAAGTAGGGTCCTTAATTTATCTAGCTACTAAAACAAGGCTAGATATAGGCTACACCGTAGGGCAAGTAGCTAAATTTGCCTCTAATCCCGATAGCTCACATTTTAAAGCCCTAAATAGATAGATAGATAGATATTTCATTAAGCTGTTATAGTGCCCTTTGGCCTATACAGCTATACTATCTTGTTTTTGTATATATAGAGGGGAAACCGTGTTAGTAAAAACCCCTCCTCCTTCCCGCCTGTCTTTTCCTCCTCGTTATCGTCTTAAATTTCCCTTGTTAGGGGTACGCTAGTGTCATAGGCCTGCCCTAATGACTACCCTATCTATAACCCCCCTCGCTTCCGCCTCTTGTCTATCTACTCCTCCGTCTCGCTCGCGAGGCTAAACTACTAGAGGTATCCCTACTATAGTATCTACCGAGAGATTCGGCAAATGTTGCCTTTGTCCCTAATAATTGACTTATAGTCTCTCGTTCCCGCTTAGTGCCTCTAATTTCCCCTACCTCTCGCCTACTACGGGCATCTTAGTAGTATATGTTCTAGGTTTTACGATAGGTAGCTATACTAGTAGGCTAGGCTATAGATGTCTAGTACGCGTCTCTTAAATAGGTAGGCCCTTAATCCAATATATTCGGACCTAATTTAGATCGCTATACTTACTTCGGCCCTTATTAGGTCCCTATATAGCTAGTAATTGTGTCTCTAGAAGGCTCGGAGCGCTATCGGGCCTGTTATCTTAGGGGGCTTCCTTTTCTAGTCCTGCTCCTATAGGTAGCTCGCTATCTATTCCGCTAGGCTTTAGGTCTTAGCCTTGCTCCCGCCGGCCTAGCGAGTCCTACGCTCCTCCTCCTTTCGTACTAGCTATTCGGTACTTGTCTATACGGCCGTAAAGGTAGTAAGGTCATCCTCTTTTTAGCTTGTCCTATGTCCTACCCCTCTCCGGTAGCGGCTTTCTATCTTATTCTTTACCTCCTAGATCGTAGTTTATGCTAGGTAACCTAGCGTCTTTACCGCGTATTAAATTCTTATTCCCCGGATATACTAGCCGATTAGTAGTATTTCTATCTCTATTTCTACCGTACTTATTAACGTTGTCTTATATACGCCTAGTACCCTACGTAGGTTGCCTACTTATGTCCTATTTAGAGGTTACTCTATCCGTTTTAGGATCGGCTTACCTACGCCTCCTGTTCCCTAAATCTATACCCCGTATAATATAGCTAGTCTAACGATCCCCTTATATATTACTCTTACCTAATCAAATATTGCTCCCTATATAGATGCCGTAAGCCTCTTTATCGAGGCTTTATTAACTTACGCTCGACTCTAGGCTTTCTTAATCTATACATTCTAGCTTAGCTTCGGGTCGAGCTAGATCCCTAGTACTCGTAGCTCCGCTAATAGCTTAGTCTCGTAGCCTTAGATTCTTACCGCCGCCTTTATATTATAGTATATTCTCGCTTTACTAAAGTATATAAGTTAGTACTTTTTAGGGGCGAACCGGGCACTATACTTCTTTACCTACTCCTCGTATTTCTTATACCTATCTTTAAGGAGGCGACAGTTCTCTTCTGTCGAGTCTAACTAAGCTAGGATGTTTATATCGTCTACGAACCCTAATACTAAGGTTTACGGAGAGGTAAGTAGAGGGATAAGATCCGATATAAATACTAGAAACAGGATAGGGGAGAGAGTAGATCCCTAAGGTATTCTAGTCTCTACCTTTACCGGGTCGGACGTATACCTTCCTAGGACTAGGTATGTCGTCCGTTCCTAGAGAAAGGAGTAGACGAACGACGTTACCTACTAGGGGATGCCTTTCTACTATAGGATATATATTAGCCTTTAGTATAAGACGTTATCGAAGGCCCCTACGATGTCGAGGGATAGTAAGGACGCCGCTCGGTTCCTACCGTAGTACTAGAGGGTCTGAATTTGCTCCGTAATTAGCTCTATTACTATTAGTATCGATCGCTAGCTTCTTCCCCCTATCTATATTACTAGGAGTACGTAGTTGTCCTCGGCTAGCTACGTAAGTCTCTAGGCTACTATCTTTTCTAGGACCTTTCCTATCGTATTTAGAAGTGCTATTAGTCTATACGACTTAGGCTAAGTATAGTCTTCCTTCTATAGCTTACGTAGTACTACTGTTATAGACTCTCTATACGGCTTCGGGTAATACCCTAGCCGTAGGTACGCGGTAAATAGGTTTATAAGGCTCGGCGCGATCTCTTCTCTATACTCTTTTAGTAGTACGTTTAGTATCCTATCTAGGCCTAGGGCTTTTCGTCCTTTTAGCTTACTTATAACTCCTATTACTATATTAGAGCTAACCGCCTAATCTATATCTAGGGGTTCCGGGTATATACTCGGGTCGATGTCCGTAAGGTCTACCTCTACTTACGTCGAAAAGAAATAGTCGGCTAACGCTTTTGCCTTGCCCCGGGGCGTAGCCTAGTAAGGAAGGAATCGTATTTAGTAAGCTAGCTACGAGATAAGGTAACAAGTCTTAACCGCGCTTTCCTACTTATCTAGTACTACCGTATAGCCTCGTTTCGAGAGGTTAGCCCGGAGCAAAAGCTTCTCTCTACGCCCTCCCTCCCTATTTACTCCTTAAGCTAATATCTACCTCTATAGGCCTAAGCCCTTTAGTGCTCTCTATTAACCGATATACGTATCCGTCCTCTCGGGCTATATAGACAGTATTAGCCGTCGCTACTAGTATATACTACGCCCTAGGTTTTGACGCCCTTTACGTTACCGTAGCCTATCTCTAGAAAGCGGCCGTCTATACCTCGTAGGTTTGCTCGGGGCACATACTACGCCGGGTAGCGTACTCCTTACGTTTCTACCTACTAACTAATATAAAGTTCCTTATTACCCTACCCTCGATCCTCCCCGATTATAGAACTAATCTGCTTATATTATACGTCTTTTCCCCGTCCTAATAGCCGTCTTTTCCTTGCTTAGGCTATCGTCTTTTCCTCGTCGTAATCTACTATATTAGACTAGGTACGTTATATAGCGGGACAGGTAGTACCTTAGGTAAAACCCTCGTTCCTATACCGGGTGTTTAATAGGCCCTTATAGGCATCGTCGCGTGTCTACCTACCTACCGTATTGCCCGCTAGTAAATACTAGATTGTTTCGTAGTCCGCTCGACGCCGTCGTATAGACCGCTTAGTTATTGTTCTATAGTCCGCTCGTCTAATGTTCGTCGCTTAGCCCGCTCGGTCTACGGTCTCCGGAGGTAAAAATTCTATACTTATACTAGAGGTGTCCTGTCGAGCGTATAGGCTACGGTTCCGCGCCCTTCTTATACGTAGAAAGAAGAGGGACTCGCTCCCGACACGAGTATACGCTCGTTAGATAGTTTTTATACCCGTTTTACTAGTAGTCCTCTATTCGCTACGGCTTCGCCTACGTTACGCGCCCGTCGCGCCTATAACGCTCTAGCGTAAGAATACTTAGCTCTCTCGTAGCTAGACGAGAGGTTTGTAGCCGACACTACGTATAGGTGATTCTCGTCGTCGACTAAAGCCCTAAATAGGATTTGGAAATACTTGAACGATCCTAAGGCTTACGAGCTAAAACTAGTCTATAAAGCGTAATCGTCACCCCTATTATTAGGCTATAGCGATGCCGATTAGGGGGGTGATTTTACGACTAGAAAAAGTACTACGGGATATATTTTTACTATAGGACCTAAAGCGCCTATAAGTTAGCGTAGTATCCTACAAAAATTGGTCGCGCTATCGAGTTACGAAGCCGAATATATGGCCCTAAAAGAGACTATAAGAGAGTTCTTATTCCTAAGAGATATATATCTCGAGATAGGAATTAGTACGGGCCTTAATACTATTCTTACGGATTCTAAATCCGTAATAGAACTAGCTTATAATCCCGAACACTACGCTAAGACAAAGCACATCGATATACAATATCACTTAGTTCGAGAGTGCGTTCAAGAAAAAATAATAAGTCTAGAGTTCATCCCTACGAAAGAAGAAATAGCGGATATTTTAACTAAAGCTCTAGACTCGCCGAATTTTAAGAGGCTACGGGACCTTATTTACGGCTAGTTCTTATATCATACTAGTACTCTTTTATCTTATTTAGGTTGTGATCCCTATCTAGGTTTTTAACGAGACTAGTTAGTTTAGAAAACCTTCGTACTCTTCTTCCTTTATTAAAGGTTTTTTAACGAGACGAAGTACTCTATAAGGCGTTAATCGGCGTAAAACGGCCCTTAATTATAGAGCTATATATAGGCCTTGATCCTAGAACTTAGGTAGGGGTAATGGTAGTTAGTTGGTACTTTCATTGTTTTTCTTTAGAGGGACGCCTTTAGAGAAAGTCATAATTTTCGAATTTTAGAAATTCGATTATAAAATAACGGCTAATCCTACTACTATCAACCGAGATTTAGGATACTTTACTTAAGTATACCTAAAAGGTTTTGTAGACTAGTAGGGTAAAGAGCTGTTATTAACCTTAAAATAAGCCGTTTTTAACGTATTACTTTTATAAAGTAATATTAAGAGGCAATTCGAGCTAAAGTACTATTATATACTTAAGAGCTTAGAATTCTCTAGAAATAGCGAAGTACGTACCTACCTTATAAGGATAGGAATACTAAAACGTTTTAGGTTTCAAGGCGTAAAGTCGCTAAAACGGTAGGGTTACCCCCGTTAAAAGTACCTTAATCCTAAAAAATTAGGAACGACGTTTTAAGTCTATAAGGAATGACTATAGCGAAGCTTTACTATAGTTAGGAAGAGGTCTTTAACCTAGCTTAAGGATTATATCCGACTAGGAGAATAGTATGTCCTATAGACTCTCTTAAAATCGCGCGTACTTAATACCTTATAGCTATCTATACTTTAGAAAAGAGTATAGGAAATAGGCTATTTACCTAAAGAGGGAGAGAGTCGTCTCTTTAGCCTAAAAACCCCTTAGTAGAAAGGTATTCTCGCCTTAATAGGTAGTATCAATATAAAGCTTATAGGGGTGTATTAGTTTATGAGCTTTATATAGCTACTTAGCGAGATATACTATTATAAAGCGGTAGACTATCAAATCCGATAGATTCTAATAACCCGTAAGCTCCTAGTATTACTAGGATCGTACGGACATGCTTGTCTAGGCCGTAATAGGCTAGCGCCGGACTACCGGCTTAGAGTATCTTTAAAACTAGCTATGTTCTAATTATATTAAAATCTAGAATGCTCTAGGTAGTCTAGAAGACAAGCTATAGAATTCAATAGAATCTACGAGATATAACTTCTTACAAATCCGCTTCTTATTATAAATATACTACGTAATAGATTACGTAGTATAGAAGGTTCTAGAAGTCTATAATCGAATATAAATAAGAGTAGAATAAGCCCTCTAGATAGGACAAGTAATAAAGCAAGTCCACTACTCTTAACTACTATAACCTCGACTATTATACTCGACTCATTACGACTATCTACGAATATCCTAAGGCTAGCTTCCGCTACGAACACCTTTTTAATAACTTTTGCTTCTTACTTATCTAAGAAACTAGTGCCCTATAGAGGAAGAAGACATACCTAAGGATTGAGACTCTTTCTACTTTGTCTATTATATAATCAGAATTATAGTATCTAATAAGGTGTCCTTTTCTAGACTTTAAGAACTGAAGTCCTAGATCAGGGTATAATCCTAGGTACCTAGTGATCTTCTTTAAAGCCTTTTTATAGTAGGTGGATAGGTCACTTACAAATGAGCTTATCCTTCCTAGGGCAAAAGCAATGTCTAGCCTTATAATTATTACTAGCTACATCTAAGTACTACTAATACTCTAGGACTCTGCCTTATTACACCTCTTATCTATATAGCTTGAAGGTTTAAGGGCCTTATAGCTGTCTATAGGTGAGTGTATAGGTACTACCTTCTTATAGTTCATTCCTATTCTAGCTAGGCTGTCCCTAATAAAGTGTCCTTAGTCAAATTTTAGGATTCCTCTCTTCCTGTCCCTTGTGACTCTTATACTAAGGATCTTTTTAGGTTCACCTAGATCTTTGATCTTAAAGATCTTGCTAAGTTCTCTTCTGAACTAGAGAACATCTATTAACTTTAGTATAGTAATTGGAATGTCATCTATATATATAAGGATTATAATCTCCCTCTTCTTATAGATAAGGAGGTATAGATCTACTTCTAACTATATAAATCTAATCTCTCTAAGCTTTAACACATAGAGTTGATTCTAATCTCTAGCTACTTACTTGAGTCTATAAAAGCTTTTAAGGATTTTGAACACTATGTTTAGTAGAAGCTCAACTCCTAGTAGTAGTAACATAAAGATGTCTTTATAGAGGGTGCTTTCTATAAATGTATTGCTTATATCTACTTAGTAAAGATAAAGATCCTTCTTATATATAATAGCTATAAGCACCCTAAGTGTTATAGTCTCCCTATAGAGTATATAGAAGGTAGGGACAGAAGAGCCTTAGAGTACTTAGAAGTCGTTAAGAAGTGATAGTCTAGCTTAGTATATAAGCGCCAAGAATTATATACCCCGTAATATTCACTACGGGACCTAGCCCTCTAAATTCACCCCTCTACTAAACCTTAATATATTCACTTCGGCTCGTAACTATATAACTTACGGCACTCCCGCGAGTACCCGCGACTACGCTAGACTCTAGAAATAGCACGTAGAAGACTCGGAACGTAGGGTAGGTTAGAATAAGGTTTTGAGCAAAGTTACTAAGCGCGGCTTCGTACGGGTTAGCCCTATTAATACGGGGATACGTACTCGCGAGGGTCGCGTATAAATATCTAGCCTTCCCTAGGCCTCTCTTACTTTCTTCGTCTTTCGTTTTGTATAGCAATTATACTATACCCTTTTATATCTATACTTTGTACCTATATTCTCGCTTTTACCCTTATATCTTATAGGCTAGGCTCTCGCCCTAATATTACAAAAGACTAATAAACCGTTAACTACTCGAGTCATCCTTATAGGTGACCACGCTACCGATAGAGGTGTTAACCTCGATAATTAAGACACTCTATTCTACTTTAGTAAGTAGACTAATATCCCCTTCTCGAACGCCGCTACCTTCGGTACCTAGGCAAACGCTAATCCCGATACCGCCTACGCTCTTATTAACCGTACCGTCCCCTCTTTCCGCGAGACCGCCTAGTAGGTCGAGTAAGTAAATAACTAAGTAATATACCTTTAAGGTATTATAAACACCTTCTAGAACCTCGCCCCGTACGCCGACGACAACCGCCGCTAGTACTTCTCTAAGAAGGTTAACGACCTAGACGAGTTCGACGGTAATAAGAGTAAGTTTAAGGCATTTAAGATATAGCTTACTATTAAGCTATTAGCTAATACCGACTACTTTCCGTAAGAGAAGGACAAAGTTACGTACGTCTTCTCCCTCCTTTAGGGAAACGCCGCGGCTTAGGTATAATACTATATCGATAACGCTACGTGAACTATCGGCTACCCGGACGTCCTTACCTTAATATAGGACCTCCGTACTATCTTTAGTGATCTAGACCGTAGAGCTACCGCCTAGAACGCTATCTATAACCTCCTCTAGAAGAACAAGAGCTTTGCCGAGTACCTCGCGGCCTTTAACCGTGACATCGGGTTTACCGGCTATAACGAAGAGACTAAGAAGAGTACTCTCCGCCGTAGCTTATTAGTAGAGCTTCTTCGAGCCCTCGAGGATAAGGACGTCGGTACTATAAGCTTCTATACGCTCGACGAGACCTACTAGCGCCTCGACTCTAATATAAAATATACCGCCTCTCTCCTCGCTTCCCGTTCTTAAGGTCGTTAGCCTCGTAGTCCCGGAAGCTACTTCGCTACTCTACTAGGCGCCGCCGCTCCTACGGCTCTCCCTCCCGTCTCTATAGGTAACGCTATAGATCTTAGCGCTAGTACCGCCGTCCCTCGAGTCTAGGGCCTCGTTAACGGTAAGCTTACTCCCGAAGAGAAGCTTCGCCGTTACTAGGCCGGACTCTATACCTACTACGGCGGTCTAGGCTATATCGTAGTTAACTATCCGTAGCTCGCTACCCGTAACGCCCGTAACCCGGTTCGCGGCGCTATCGGCGCTATCGAGCCTACTCCTACTACTCCCGCTAAGTAGGAAAAAGCCTAGGTCTTCCTTATCGACGCGGTAAAGACTAAGAATAACGTTTACCGAAAGTAAAGAGAGGAAAGAAGTTAAGGATTAATATAGTATAGCTAGACCTATACGACGAGACGGGTAAGGACTACGCTTATAAACCGTTTATTACGAATGTAAATATCGGCTTAAAGAAACTCTCTTCTTCTAATCTTACTCTTATAGACACTAGCGTACTAGGCGAGTCTTTTATAGACTATAAACTCGCGACCTCTCTTAACCTCGAACCCTAGGAACTAAAGTACCCTCGTACCCTTAAACTCTTTAACGGCACGGAGACTACTACTAGTAAGATTACTTATGTTATATATACGTTAATCACTCTCGGAGGTAAGCGTATATTAATTACTAGCTTCCTTACGTCCCTACCGTATTAGAAGTTTATCCTCGGCCTCCCCTAGTTTAGACGATACCGACCTATTATCGACTAGACTTCCCTTACTATTAGCTTCCCTCTAGAAGTTCCTCTAGTACCTCCGCCTTCTCCGCCGCCTTAGCGCGGTCCTAAGTATACTAAGATCTTCTAGGTAAACGCCGCTACCTTTACTACTACTACTAAGTAGCCTAAAGCTTAAGTCTTCGCCGCCTCTCTCCGCGATATTAATATCGTCCTCGAGAAGCTTAATAAGAAGCGTATACCTACCGACCCTACTACGAAGGTCCCTCCTTAGGCACACTATATCCTCTACGTATTCGATACTAAAGCCGTAGACGAGCTACCTCCTTATCGCCCTTACGACTATAAGATTAAGCTAGAAGAAGGTATAGAGATACCGTTCGGACCGCTATATTCTATATCCCGAGAAGAGCTTATTATCCTTAAGAGATACCTCAAAGAGAACCTAAAGAAGGGGTTTATTCGAGCGAGCCGTTCTAGCGCTAGTAGTCCCGTTATATTCGTTAAGAAGCCCGGCGGTAGTCTACGCTTCTACGTAGACTACCGAGGCTTAAACGCTATTATAAAGAAGAACCGCTACCTAATACCGTTAATTTAGGAGACGCTCGAGCGCCTATCTAAGGCCAAGTACTTTACTAAGCTCGATGTTATTACTACGTTTAACAAGTTATAAATAGTAGAAGGACACGAGTATCTTATAGCCTTCCGTACTCGCTACGGGCTATTCGAGTCGCTCGTTATACCCTTCGGCGTTTATAACGGGCCTAGTACCTTCTAGAACTTTATTAACGACATCCTTTAGGAGTTTCTTAATCAGTTCTATACTACCTATATCGACGACATCCTAGTCTATAGCGAGACTAAGGAGGAGCACCGCGAGTACGTCTATAAGGTCCTTTAGAAGCTCGTAGACGCCGGCTTATAGCTCGATATCGATAAGTACGAGTTTAAGAAGACCGAAGTCAAGTTCCTTAGTTTAATTATTACCGTAGACGGCATTAAGATAGACTAAGAGAAGATCGACGCTATCGTCGAATAGGATGCTCCTACGAACGTTAAAGAGGTCTAGGGTTTCCTAGGCTTTACTAACTTCTACCGCCGCTTTATCTACGTATTTTCGGGCGTAGTACGCCCTTTAACGAAGCTTACGCGTAAGGGTAAGAAGTTCGCCTAGACCGACGAATACTAGGAGGCTTTTAACTTACTTAAAGCGAAGTTTATTAAGAACCCGCTTCTATAGCACTTCGATTTCGAACTAGAGACCCGTATAGAGACCGACGTATCCGACGGCGTAGTAGGCGGTATCCTACTATAACGCCGCTTCCTCTCTAAGAAGATGACCGCTACGGAGTATAACTACGAGATCTACGATAAGGAGCTTCTCGCTATCGTTAAAGCTTTTAAAGAGTAGCGCCCCGAGCTCGAAGGCTCTACTATACCCGTCTAAGTAAGCTCCGACTACAAGAACCTCGTCTACTTTATAAAGAGTAAGCTACTTAATCGTCGCTAGGCCCGCTAGAGCGGGTTCCTCTCCCGGTTCAACTTTATAATCTCGTATACGCCCGGTAAGGCTAACTCGATAGCCGACGCCCTTACCCGCCGCCCTAGTAACTCTCTAGTTATTCGAAGAGGGGGCTAGTAAATCGTAGAGTAACAAGTTATTAAAGAGTATAACCTCTCTTCCGAGCTTCGAGAGTACCTATCGAACGGCTAGCCTACGCTCGCCGCTTCCTTTACTACTCTCGTACTCGCTCCTACCTACCTTAACGAGAGTAACGATAAATCCGAGCCTAAAGAATACGCCTCGGACGCTAAGGACTTGAACGACGATAAAGAGGGCTTAGTAACGACCGACGGCTTATCCGAATTAGACTTTAAGGGGTTTAATAATAAGGAGTAGCCCGAAGGCTCTAGTATCCGAGCTAAGATTCTTTAAATTATCTACGACTCCGCCTCTAGGGGTCACCTAGGCGTAGCTAAGACCTATAAGCTCCTCGCTAGGTATTACTAGTAGCCGTATTTCTAGAAGGACGTCCGCCGCTACGTACTAAACTACGCTACTTACCGAAGAGCTAAAGCTAACCGCTACCGTCCCTACGGTCTCTTATACCCTCTCCCGGCTCCTAATTGTCCGTAGAAGTATATTACTATAGACTTTATTACCGATCTTCCTTACGGTAAGACCTTTAGCGGCGTAAAAGTAAAGGCCCTTCTAGTAATCGTAGACCGTTACTCTAAGGACCGGTATATAATCCCGTACTAGAGTATAACCGTAAAGGATACTACTCGCTTATTCTACGAATTCGTCTAGCGCTTTTAAGGCCTCCCGGATAGTATTACCTCTAATAGAGGCACCTAGTTTATCTCGTACTTCTAGAAGCGTCTATATACTATCCTAGGTATTAAGTATAAGCTCTCGACTAGTTTTTAGCTATAGACCGACGGCTAGACCGAAATTACGAACGCTATCCTCGAGTAGGTCCTTCGTTACTTCGTTAACTACTACTAGAAGGATTAGCCTTAGTATATCCCTACGGTAGAGTTCGCTACTCGTAACTAGGACTCGGAGACTACTAGCTACTCTCCCTTCTATACTACGAGAGGTTACTACCCTCGTATAGGTATAGAACTAGAAGAACCTCTCCCGCCTACCGAAGACGTAAACGAGTAAGTAGTAGACGAGTTCGCTACTATACTCTTATAGATCTATAAAGAAGTTCACGACGAGATAGTATACGTATAAGCAATCTACGAGGATTAAGCTAATCGTCGTCGCTAGCTAGCTCCCGACTACTAAGTAGGCGATATAGTCTACCTTAACTCTAAGAACATTAAGACGGACCGCCCCTCTAAGAAGCTAAGCTAGAAGAACCTAGGTCCTTTTAAGATTACCGAGCGTATTAGTTTATACGCCTACCGTCTAGCTCTTCCTACGAACATAAAGATCTACGACGTCTTCTATCCCGTACGCCTTCGGCCGTCGGCTAAGGACCTATTCCCGAACTAAAATTAAGACATACTAGGTCCTCCCGATGAAGTAGAAGTCGACGAGCCTATTAACCTACCTTCTAACGACTATACCGTCCGTAAGATCCGGGGAATCCGCGTAGAGCCTAACGACGTTAAAGGACTACCGCCGATTAAGTATAAAGTCGAATAGTAAGGTTACCCTAAGTGAGATACCTTATAGGAACCTATCTAATATATTATCTTTAATCGTTAAGTAATCGAAGAATACTACGCCCGCGTAGACGGCCTAGAAGTCAATATCGGTAGGCTCTTCGAATCTAAGCTCTTCGACGGGGCTTACTAATAGTATATCGACTATAATATTAGGCCTAGGCCTAGTACTAAAGCTAAACATCCTCGATATATAGAACTACTACGGCTTCGTAGGAACTTAGCTTTGTTCGGGGGGGCTACTATTATAGTCTCCTAATAGAGTATATAGAAGGTAGGGACAGAAGAGCCTTAGAGTGCTTAGAAGTCGTTAAGAAGTAATAGTCTAGCTTAGTATATAAGCGCTAAGAATTATATACCCCGTAATATTTACTACGGGACCTAGCCCTCTAAATTTACCCCTCTACTAAACCTTAATAGATTCACTTCGGCTCGTAACTATATAACTTACGGCACTCCCGCGAGTACCCGTAACTACGCTAGACCCTAGAAGAAGTACGTAGAAGACTCGGAACGTAGGGCAGGTTAGAATAAGGTTTTAAGTAAAGCTACTAAGCGCGGCTTCGTACGGGTTAGCCCTATTAATACGGAGATACGTACTCGCGAGGGTCGCGTATAAGTATCCCGCCTTCCCTAGGCCTCTCTTACTTTCTTCGTCTTTCGTTTTATATAGCAATTATACTATACCCTTTATATCTACACTTCGTACCTATATTCTCGCTTCTACTCTTATATCTTATAGGCTAGGCTCTCGTCCTAACACGTACTATATTACTTACCTTCGTAGGGGGTTAATTCTTACCTACTACTACTATTACCTATATAGTTAGTCTCTCGGCTACCTTCTATATTACTTATTAGATTGTCTTTAGATTTAGTATAATAGCGCTTTTAGCGCTCCCTATAGCTATACTATAGTATTTATTAAACAGGTACGGGTAGATAGTAGCGGAGTAGAGTAAGAGATCAATCTTTAACTAACTAATAGCACGAGTATATAGTAATATATTAGGAACTAATATATTAATTGTGTTAGATGTCTATCTAAGCTAAAGGGGAGAGAAGGTATCTCCCTATAAGCTAAGTTATCGTAGATACCTTAGGCTACTAGATCACTTCCTAATTATTAACTCCCTTTAAGATACTACATCTTAATACTCCTACTTATCTCGTATAGGAGGTTATAGTCTACTCACTTCTTATCAATAGTACTTAGACCTTTTTATAATAGGTTTAGCTAGCTTATAAACCTCTAGAAGTATGAACTAGTCTTTGGTTTTGTAAACCCGTCTATAACTATCTTAGAGGTTAGGGTGTACTTAATAGTAATAAGCCTCCTCTACTAAAGTTTCCTAATAGCGTTATAGGCAATGTTAATATGCTTCGACTTGTTATAAATATATACATCTTTCACTAGGGTAAGGGCAGCTTAATTGTCACCTCTTAATCAGACTAGTCTTAAATTTGATATAGTCTCCTAGTTTCTAGTGATTCTTAGTTAATAGGAACAGTCTCCTACTAACTCTAGACAATCCATTTCTCTTAGTAGTAAAGCTAGGAATTAGGACTACTTCGTATATATATTTATGGCTATATATTTAGCCTCTATTATAGATGTTACTACAGACTTTTGCTTCTTACTTATCCAAGAAACTGGTGCCCTATAGAGGAAGAAGACATACCTAAGGATTAAGACTCTATCTACTTTGTCCTAAGGCTAGCTTCCGCTACGAACACCTTTTTAATAACTTTTTATCCTAAGGCTAGCTTCCGCTACGAACACCTTTTTAATAACTTTTGCTTCTTACTTATCTAAGAAACTAGTGCCCTATAGAGGAAGAAGACATACCTAAGGATTGAGACTCTTTCTACTTTGTCTATTATATAATCAGAATTATAGTATCTAATAAGGTGTCCTTTTCTAGACTTTAAGAACTGAAGTCCTAGATCAGGGTATAATCCTAGGTACCTAGTGATCTTCTTTAAAGCCTTTTTATAGTAGGTGGATAGGTCACTTACAAATGAGCTTATCCTTCCTAGGGCAAAAGCAATGTCTAGCCTTATAATTATTACTAGCTACATCTAAGTACTACTAATACTCTAGGACTCTGCCTTATTACACCTCTTATCTATATAGCTTGAAGGTTTAAGGGCCTTATAGCTGTCTATAGGTGAGTGTATAGGTACTACCTTCTTATAGTTCATTCCTATTCTAGCTAGGCTGTCCCTAATAAAGTGTCCTTAGTCAAATTTTAGGATTCCTCTCTTCCTGTCCCTTGTGACTCTTATACTAAGGATCTTTTCAGGTTCACCTAGATCTTTAATCTTAAAGATCTTACTAAGTTCTGTTTTGAACTAGAGAACATCTGTTAACTTTAGTATAGCAATTGGAATGTCATCTATATATATAAGGATTATGATCTCCCTCTTCTTATAGATAAGTAGGTATAGATCCACTTCTGACTATATAAATCCAATCTCTCTAAGCTTTGACACATAGAGTTGATTCTAATCTCTAGCTGCTTGCTTAAGTCTATATAAGCTTTTAAGGATTTTGAACACTATGTTTAGTAGAAGCTTAACTCCTAGTAGTAGTAACATAAAGATGTCTTTATAGAGGGTGCTTTCTATAAATATATTGTTCATATCCACTTAGTAAAGATAAAGATCCTTCTTATACACAATAGCTATAAACACCCTAGGGGTGTCCTATCTTACTATAGGTATAGATGTCTCTATAAAGTCAACACTAAACTTCTATAAGAAGCCCCTTACAACTAGTCTAGCCTTGAACTTTTCAATAGCTCTACCAATGCTTCTCTTAATATTAAAGACCTATCTTAATGTAACTAGATTTGCTCCTTTCAGTAGAACAGAATTTTCCTAGGTGTTGTTACTCTATAGAGCATCTAGCTCCTTTTAGATTGCTTCCTTCTAAAGATGTCCCTATTTCTTATTATTTATAGCATCCTTATAGGATTTTGGAATTAGGACCTCTTATTTATATATAATAGCTTCTATAGTTACTATAAAGGCCATTTCCTTAACTTCTTCTAGGAATTCGCTATCCTATAGTATTGAACTGGCCACTAATTGTATAGCTATAAAGAAAGCTTAGTAAAAAGCAGTAAGGTTCTCTAAGAGGTCTATTACTTCTCCTACTTTAGTAGTTAGTTTGGGCTTAGGGACTATAGATTTTAGGGCTTTCTATTTCATATTATAGCCCTTAATATTATAGTCAGCCTTTCTCTTTCTAAGGGATGATTTAGGGACCGTTACTTATGACCTAGTAACGTCTATTTCCTAGGGATCTAGGGAGCTTCTCTTAATTAGCTAATCGATTTTCTGAAATTCCCCTACGTTCTCCGGAGGTTAGGGAAGTTATACAAATAGCTTTCTCGGCTAAGCGACTTTAGGGCTCTTAATTGGCTAATCTATTTCGGGGGTGCTCTAATAGACGCCTAAATAGTAGGTAGATTGTCCTAAGTATACGTTCTTCCTCAGCCTTCCTAAGGGCTTCCTAGCTAGTACACTGCTTAGTAGATTCAATATTAGAATATTGAGACCTATATCACCTCTAGGCTAGTCCTTAAAGAAGTCTATATATATGTGTTGTTTAACAGCTCTTATGTCTAGTTCCTAAAAGAGCTAGGCTTTAGCTATGTTTTCAATATACCTAATAAACACTACTTCTTTACCCCTATTTATTAGCTTGTTACTTCTTGCCAATTAAGGTTAGGATCTTGTGTCTATATAGACAATAGCTTTATATTTCTAAACTTTCAAATAGTTGATAGTCGGTTTGATACTATCAAAAGCCTTATCTAGTAAAACCTTAAACCTATCGTAATCTAGGCTATTTAGCAGTTTGTTCCTTATATAAGTTTGGGCCTCTAGTGCTTTAGGCCAAAATTCAACCGGCATTTTAGCCTCTTTAAGCATTGCCCTTATAGAGTCCTCTAAGGTTTATATTGATCTCTCAACTAGTCCATTCTATAGAGAGTTGTATGCCTTAGTCGGCTCGAGCCTAATCCCTAAATCCTTCTCCTACTGCTTTACTAATATAATAAATTCTTTTGTATTATTAAGTCTTACTACTTTTAGCTACGCTGATAATTTCCTCTCTACTTTGATCTTCTAGTTCTAGAGAGCAACTAGAGCATCTTCTCTTTTCCTAAGAGGAAAGGTCCACTTCTTCCTAGAGAAGTTGTTAACAATCTTAAGCTAGTATTTGAATCCTAGTCTTAAGATTAGTAGTAGGCCATATATATTAATAGATATAAGGGCAAGTCTTTTAGGTCTTCTCTCTATAACCTTGCCTTTATACTTCTTTATCTTTACTATTGAACATACTCTATACTAGTGAAAGCTATCCTTAGGGATAGGAATAGGTTCTTTTAAGTCTGTTACCTTATAAAGATTCTAGAGCAACTTCTTCCTAAAGTGTACAAATCTTCTATACTAAAGCTCCTACTACTTTAGGTCGGTCTCTAATTAAGTAGTTACAAAGGCATTCTCTATTAGTGGTGTATATAACAAATAATGTGCCCGTTCTTATAGGAGAGGAGAAATCTTATTAATAAATAGAACCCCCCTAAGGAGCTTTGTCTAGACAATAGTCTTACTAGAGGGGGAAACAAGAGAAAATGATAGAGGTTATATACTAAACTGCTTGCTAAACTAGTTCTATAAAACCAGGTTCACTCCTAGCTTAGGTATAAGTAGGACATCTTCTAAAACAACTTTTCTACTAGCTCTCCTACTCATCTCTACATTCCTAATATAAGTGGCTAATAAAAACCCACCTCCTACTTTGATCCATTTCTTCCTTATTAAGGGAGTTATAGATCTAAAGAGGTAGCTTTAGTCAGTTATATAGGATAAGGTATAGGAGTTAAGTAACTACTCTAACGAGCGGAACTTGCCTTAGACTTCTATAGTTGAGTAAGCTACTTTATTATACTCATTATCATTAGACATTGTCTCTAGGGATAAGCTGTATAAGTCACGTAACTCTTAGGCGGAAAAACCTTTTCTAGTCTTCTTTGCTTTAGAGGTATAAGACTAGGCCTAGTTCTTCTAGAGTGATAGTATGTCAGAGCTGAGTTTCTTTACCATTTTCTTAAGTTCTTCTATAGAGGACTTCTCTCTTAGTGTCCTCCTTGAAGTAGGTAGTAGAGTTCTCTTCTTCTTAATATATATTGTATTCTAGGAAGATAGTAGTTAGGAATGAGATCTAAGGACCTTTCTTACCTTAGGTAAACTAGGGCAGTCCTTAATCAGATGATCCTTCTTATAGAGAAGGTAGGAGAGTGGTCTTACTAGACCTAAGGGCTTAACCTAGGTGGCTGCTATACTATACTTAGCCTTAGAGGGATCTAACCTAGCTTCTTAAGCTTTAAGGATCTTTAAGGTCCTTTCATGATCTATCTTTAGCTAAGCTATAATAGTATCCCTAGCTATATAGTAGTCAGGTGGTAGTGAGCTTAAGAGCTAGGTCATCCTTATATTAGCTTTCCTATAATACTGAACCTCTAGGTTAACATTAGCAATCCTTTTTCTAAGAGAAACTAGGTATGTCTATACAGATCTAATAGTGAACTCTTCACTTATCTCAAAGGTCACAAATTGCTTTATGAGCTCATATATATAGGTTAGTAGCACCTGGCTATACTTATTCTAGAGATATACCTACTTCTTAGCAGCTCTTCTAGATTTATATAAGCCCTTAAGCTCAAATTTATCTTCTTTTATAATCCTACTAAGGATACTGAAGTTGTATACTATTATGTCTTGTCTATATTAGCGTATTAAGGATCTCTTTAGTTATAGCCTCTTCTTAGAGTTTTAGGGTCTTGCCCTTAATGTTGTTAAAAGACACTTCTATTAGGTCATTAATTATAAAGAATGCTAATTGGCTCTCTATCTTATATCTCTAAAGGTTGAACTATCTCTTCTAATTGTCCCTCCTAAGAATTAGGATTTTGCCTCCCTTCTCCTCTATCTTCTCTTAGTATAAATCTATAATAAATTGGATGTAATAAAACAAGGTGTATATGTTCTAAAGTAGTAGCTCAGATCCTACTAAGGCTTCTAGTATAGAATAGGAAAGTTCGTAGGTATAGATACTAAGGCCTACTTAGTAAAGTAAAGAAGGAGCGGTATAAGATCTTAGGGCTAGGACATAGGTCTATCTCTCCTAGTAGAGCTTTAAATGACTTACTTAAAGTCCTTCTTAATAGTATCTCGATGCAGTTCTACCTATAGAGTATCTTCAAGGTATTGGCTTTAAGTAAGCCGTATAGAGTCCTTGTCTAGGTTACCTATTACTTAGTATCGAACTAAGCTCCTTAATAGGATAGACGGGGTAGACTTCTAATTCCTAGATGTTTTCTGCTACGATAGTAAGGGATATAAGTAACCTATACTGATATAGGTTGCTCTTATTCCTACATAAACCCGGGCTTATAACCTATTAAATAGGTACGGGTAGATAGTAGCGGAGTAGAGTAAGAGATCAATCTTTA
The DNA here is from genome assembly GCF_020509005.1 of Fulvia fulva. Taxonomy (NCBI): domain Eukaryota; kingdom Fungi; phylum Ascomycota; class Dothideomycetes; order Mycosphaerellales; family Mycosphaerellaceae; genus Fulvia; species Fulvia fulva. The sequence goes on from NC_063019.1 coordinate 3,781,261, forward strand.
ACTAACTAATAGTACGAGTATATAGCAATATATTAGGAATAATGTGTTAATTGTATTAGATGTCTATCTAAGCTAAAGGGGAGAGAAGGTATCTCCCTATAAGCTAAGTTATCGTAGATGCCTTAGGCTACTAGATCACTTCCTAATTATTAACTCCCTTTAAGATGCTATATCTTAATAGTGTTCTTATATATCCGGGCTAGGTGTTCGTTATCCTCTAGTAAGTTTTCCGCCTCCGTATATAGGGTTATCTACGCTATATTATTTATTATTAGCCTCTACTTTCTATATAGTAGACCTTAGCTTATATCCTAGGTTTTTCCTTAGTTTATTCCCCGGTTTAGCTTTTAGTATAGAATGTTCGTAAGGCTATAGCTCTCGTTAGTTACTATCCTCCGCTACTATTCGGGATAAGGTCGCGCTTTCTAATTAGGTAGTTATCCTCCGTAACTCCGTAACTCTAGGGTCTACTATTAGGGGAACGGAACCTTAGTTTTAGGGTTCTTTATACTACGATTACGCCGCCGCTAGCGTAGGCGGGTCGCTACTACTTAAGTAGATTATAAAGAGTTACTAGAGCGTCGGTAAAATAGAGGCAAACCTAATAAGAAGAAGTCGGACCCGGATTTATTAGACTTATTAGACGACGAGGACGACGGTAATAAGGGTATAGTCGTAAGGGTAGGAAGAATCGCCCGAGTACCGACTTAGATAGTAACCCTATCTCTATATATACGACTTACGACGCCGATATAACTACTAGTATTAAGTCCTCTAACGAGCTAAAGGCCCCTACTAAGTTCGATCTAAAGAGCGACGATATTAAGTTCTAAGAGTAGTAGCGTACTACCGAAGCTAAGCTCTAAGCCTCGAAGTACCGTACTATAAAGGACTCCCTTTAGAACGTCTAGAGCTAGTTAAAGAACAGTATATAGACCTATATCGACTTAAAGATCCCTAGTCTTACTAAGTCTACGGAAGGTACGACTACTTAGTACGCTTCTATAGATAATATAATAGAAGATCTAGCCCGGCGCTACGGTACCTATAATACCTATACTAATACTATAACTAAGCTTAATAGTCTATAGTAGGGTAATAAGGAGAATTTTAGTGACTTCTACCTATCCTTCCGTAAGAACGCCGATATTATTAACCTTAATAACGGCGCGAAGGAAAAGAAACTCGAGAAGGACTTCCTACTCCGTAAGTTGAACTCGCGCTACGTTAACCGTATTATAAACGAGGATATAGTCAATATGACCCTTAAGTAAGTCGTGTCTACGCTATATAACTACGAGGATAAGTTTAAGGCGTTCGACCTTAAGTACGGTAAGATTAGTAATAGTAATAAGACCTAAGGTAATAAGAAGACTACTAAGGGTAACGACGATAAGAAGGATACGGCTTCGAGTAGTAGCGGTAATAATACTAACCCGAACGCTAAGACTAAGTAGGCTAATCGACCTTAGGCATTTTAGTATATCTAACCTTTAGATACTACTCGTACCTAGGAATATATCGATTAGAATCGGTACTTAAAATGCGAATAAGAAGGTCACCGCCGTATCGATACCGATTAGTACCCCCTTCGAGATGTCGCCCGCCGCCTATTTACGCTAGGCTATAACCTAAGTAATAACCGCTAGTAATAGTAGTAACGCTAATAATACCGGCGGCGCGGGAAACGCCTAGTCTACTCTATAAGCGTAACACGTAGTAGACCGTACGAGTTAGAGTTATAAGAAAACGAGAAAAAGTATAAATATAAATATAAGCCTCCTAAGGGAGGTAAGGTCCTAAGTATATCGGTATACTCCCTACTAGCTATAAACTACTCTATAGATAAACACAATCCGGTAATAGCTTCTTATCTAATAATACTATATATAGTAAATAGAAAGATCCCTACTTAAACCCTTTATAATAATAGAACTAACTCTACGTACTTTAATATCGACTTTACGTATAAGAACAACCTTAATATAATATAGCTACCTAATCCGTTAAGGCTAATATTAGTAGATAGCCGACCTACTAGTAACCTTATTACGTATAGAATAACGGTATAGATTTAGATCGATAACTACGTAGAGACTAGGTCTAGCTACTACGTATTACTAGAATACGATATAGTCCTTAGCCGTCCCTAGTACGACGAGTATCGACCTACGTTCTACTATACGTTAGGAACTATAACCCTATTCTTACTATATTGTCGACAGAACTATATACTCGGAACTAAACTAGTATACGTATAGTCTATTAACGATAAGGGTATTATACTAAGAGGCGTTCTTTAGACTAAGATACTAGTACTAGAGAGTTCGCGACCTTAAGCTCTATCTAATTACGCCAAACCCTTTATAGAGGATAAAGACGAACCTATAGTAGTATAGGAGACGTACACGACGAAGGTAGTAATACGACATACCGTCAATACCTACGATAAACCGGAACCGTCTTACTACGTCCGCTAGCTACTACCCGCCGATAGGGTTAAAATACTTAAGCGCCTAGCGCGTCGAACAAAGAAAGAACTAAAGGTCGAGACTAAGCCGGAGATCGATATTAAGCCTATTAATGTAGAAGTACTTCGGCGTATAAGCCGGAGGAAGGGCTATAAAGTATATATAATATAGATGTTTAACCCGAAAGAAAATCCTAATAAGTAAGTTGCGCGAGACCCGCTATCCGCGTATATACTAAAGGCTTTCGGTATAAGAGCGAAGCTAGTACTAGGAAGTAGCGCGGCGATATTAGCAGATACTAATACTTAAGAAAATATAGATAGATAGGAGGAGCCCTAGGGTGACTATACCTAGCGGCAACTTAACGTCTCTACTATATTAGCTAACGACTATTAACGTTTTATAAACGGTAAGGACAAAGACTAGGATCCTATCCCTTTGTTACTAGTAGAGTTTAGAGAAATAGCTAGGCTACTTAGCCGTAAGGAAGTAGATAAGGTCCTACCGCGACGGCCTAGCGTAGACTATAAGATTAAGCTAAAGAATAGTTAGATACCGCCATTTCGAAGGCTATACTCCTTCTCTATACGAGAGAACGAGGTGATTAAGAAGTAGATCGACGACTAACTTAAGAAAGGTTTTATTTAGAGAAGCGTGTTACTAGTAGTAGTACCTATTCTAATAGTTAAAAAGCCGGGTAGAGGGCTACGAGTATACGTAGACTATAGAGCTCTAAACGCGCTTACGACGAAGAGTCGCTACCCGATTCCACTATTTTAAGCTTAGCTCTCGGGCTTAGTACGCTAGCGTATTGCTTATATCGATAAAGTAGAGTTCCTACGCGCCTTCTAGACAGCCTATAACGCTATATTTAGATAGGAGAACATCCTATCGAGCTTTAGAGGCGCTGGTCTAGTTCTATTCAATCTATAGGTAGTGATAGATAAGCTTAATATTAAGCTACGTACGCTAACCCCTCTAGCTCTAGACTCTTCCCCTTAGGAGTCGAAGACACTACAAACTATAAAAGAATTCGACTCTTAATTAACACTAGTAACGAACAAAATACGTGCCCGGGTAGGTTTATCGCTAAACTCGTTATAGGAAGGGGTATATTAGCTTATAAAAGGGAGTAGAGAGATAGCGTATTAGATAGCTCTTATACGAAGCGAGATTAGTAAGCTACGTAAGTCTAACGAGACCCTTATATAGCGAAAAGTACGAAAGCGCAAGTATATTTAGTCTAGAAAGTCTCTAACCTTTAATAAGGCGTCGTAATTAATACCTCTAGAAGGATACTAGGAGGTAGGAAGTAAGTAGAGAGTCGCTAGATAGTGTTCGGCTAGTACTAAGGCTACGACGCTATAAGCGATATAGCGAGTCGGGGCATAACGTACGTACCTATTAAGTAGACTTACTAGATAGCGAAGAATCTAAAGAGGAATTATCCTCCTAGTAACGATTCTATAGGATGTCTTCGTATTAAGATACCGTCGTAATCAAAGTAGAAGTAGTATAGTTCTTAGTAAAAGTAGCCCGCTCGGTAGTATAGCCCGCTTAGTAGTAAAGTATATTATACGTATAGCGCGCTAACTAGTATAAGTAGCGATAACTCTAATACCGGTAGAACGAGGCCTCCGGGCTTATAAGAAAGAGAGCGATATATATAGTCTAATAGATAATAAGGTGTTTACGAAGGTAATAGGAGATATAATAGATACGAGAGATATAAGAGGAGAGGAGAGTACTCTAGAGCGTACTCTAAGAGGGAGGGGGGTAGTATTACCGTACCGGCGTATATTTACTTAAACCCGCGGGCACGTACCTAGACCTCGCGCCCGCTGACTAATCCGACTAGCGGCTTGGCGCCCGTATATAACTCTCGCGCCCTCCGCGCCTCCCTTAGATAGAATATCTATTCGACTTATACCTTACCCGACTATATACTTATACCTACTTATAATAGCTTCTTAGAATATCTTCTAAGGAATATTAAATAGGTAAGAATAAGTAAGCCCTACTTATTAAGGTAGTCTTAAAGTAAGCTCCGATAATAATAACGGTATCGATAAGATATTAGAAGAATACTTAGATAAGAAGGTACGTAGTAATATTCTAGATAGGCTAGTTAAGGCGTAGAAGTAATAACTACTAATACTTCTATATTAGTAGTATCTTTCTATCTATTATAGGTATACTAATAGCGGTATTATAGTATCTAAACCGATAGTAATATAGTAGTATTAATAATACCTAATAGTAGTAATAACGACTTAGAATAGACGGTAGCCTTCTGAATCAGGGAATAGTAGTTAAGTGCTATAATCTATCTCACTCTAAGTACGGACACGATACGGTAGACACACCTTGCATTGGCGAGACGGCACGGTGATAGCGTAATGCAATGTCGGCAGCGACAACCCTGTTTGTCTGACATCTACCTACAACTGGCGAGAGTTCACACTCGCAGCTGCCGCAGCTCTAGTAGGGTCCGTAGTTCTGGTCATCTTGCGCAAGCAGTGGGCCGGAAGTCTAACGCATGTCAGGCATGTCCATCACATCAAAATCTGATCATGATACGATGGCCCGTCCAAGTACCGACAAAAGCTGCCAACCTGTGCGACAGAAGCTACGTAGCCCGCATTCTCGAAATCGAACGATGGTGGAGGGCAACACGCACGCTCGCATACTGTATGCGCATGTGTGTTGTGTTTGGAGGCGTGTGAAGAGGGGCGGGGTGCTTGGCTGCATTCGCGAGGCACGGTACGCGGTAGGCAAGCACGCGTCATACGGACCAAAGCGCCCACCTCCACCAAAAAACAACACCACATCTTCAATCGTGTTTTCTTTATCCAATATCAGGCCCATTGCAACCAGCAAATTTATATACGTATCTGGATACATCACTGAACGAATTGTCGTGCTTGGATTGGCTATATGTGGTGTTGTTGTCGCATGCTACCGTCGCAAACTTTTCACCTGTTTCTTGGATTGGAGAAGCTACTGCAAGATGACCAAACACCTTTCAACACCTCAAAAGAATCAGATAGTAGGAGCCTATCACTACTGCAGACTTAAGGGCATCAAGTGCTCGCAAAGAGACCTTGTTAAGACCTTCAAACCGCTCTTCGCACCCACAAGGCATCAGGTGCGCAATGCTCTGGACACTGCAGGCTCAAGACAGCCATATCACCCGAGAGATTGGAGAATATCATATTCAGCAGGGGTCAGAAGAACGCAGTAGATACACATTGTGACTATAGACGCAGCAGAACGAAGAACAAGGTGGTGTGGATGTGAATAGAGAGATAGAACAACACCTTCAGAAATGAACATAATCCCACCAGTTGTTTTGGGCGGTTTGGTCAGTGTGGAGCGTGGCAAGATGCTGGGAACATGCAGCAGCTTTCCTGCAGGCATCGCCGATAGACCCAGCGAGACCCCAAGCCTCCCTCGCTCGCGGGTAGGGAGGACCCTGGGACCGTTTGAAGCGTGCCGTTCGCGTCGAGGCGGAAGGGTGGTGTGTTTGTTGGTGTTCATCAAGGCGAGACGCTTGCTGCGGCGTGGAAATGTGTGAAGATAGATACTTTGCGGAATGCGGTGTTACAGATGCTGCAGGTTGGCACTGATGGAGGATGTTGGTGTTTGGTGTTATGATGATGAGGCTCACGTCGCGACGAGCAGATCAACGTTCCAGGGTGTTTCAAGGCGTGCTGATCCTGGGTGGAAACAGAGGTTGAAGGTCAGCGTTGATTGGTGAGTGCCATGCCAGACTCTGGTCCGGAGTGTGCCGCTAGCCCATGTGGGTGCTGGCTATCTCGAGTTGGAGGTTGATGGTGGGGAAGGCACAAGGCCCCAGGAAGAAGACTGGGAGACGTTTCGCAGTGAGAGAGAGAAGTCACAGAAGGAAGCCACGCCTTTCCTTGCGACTGTGCTGTGCGTCTTTCAATGCACAACTCACACCTCATACCACGCCATTGTCACCTCGTTTGATATCGGCATCGCGTGAGCTGTTCCTCTTGGTGTATGCTGGTGCTTATCGCTTCTCACCCGCACGATATCGTGATCCCCGGATTGTCGCGCACATGTTTAGCGCTGCACATTCCGCCGTCTGAGAGTTGAAACAAGCAACCCATATCGCAGTCGTCGTGACTGCCTTCGATCCACGCCCACGCCCACGCCCACGCCCACGTTCAACCCCAACAAAGCACGCGAGTCACGATCGACTCGACAAGCGGCGCCGCTACGACCACACCAACACGCTGCACTGATCTCTACTGTACCATCGCAAACACGCCCGGCGCGAAGTTCGGATTGACAGCCAGCCTGCCCCACTGCGGATGCTATGGCCGCCGTACTCGCGAGACCCACGGCCATACCAGAACGAACGGCCACTCCACCTCCACAGCTCTCCATCAACACATCTCAACGAGGTACACCGGCGCCTGTACCCAACAAGCACTTGCCGTTCTGCTCGCCCGGACCACGGCCTGGCAATCGTCAGCTCGATACCCCTCCAGCCTCCCCGCCAAGTCCATCACAACTCATCGAGACCACATCATTGACACATCCACCCAATGGCTTCGAGAAACTGTTTAATGATCCGCCCGTGTACTCGATTGGTGCAAAGAAACTCTCGCAAGCACTAGATCACCTCGCAACGCAACCACTGCCTTCGCCAAAGCAGGTATTTCCGTGGCTGCATGGTCTACACGCCGAGAACCAATTGCAACTGGCCTTCTTCATCGCGAGGAAGAAGGCATTGCGGAAGACGCCAAGATGCATTCGTGGCATTACCATCGTGAAGGCCGGAGGTGACCTCACACACAGCAGGATTAAAGGTGCTATCGCGCCGGAAGAGCTGTTGAAGCCCGTACAGGCCGCAAAGAACAAGAATGTCGAAGATCCGGAGTTCTTGGAGTCGGACCCTAAGGAGGGATTCAGCGTGAGGAATTTCCAGATCCAGGCGTGTAAGATGGGGACTGTGAGTGATATTGTGGTGTATGGCGACAATCAGACACCAAGGGAAGAGGTTGTGAGGTTAGCAAAGAGGTTATCGAAAGCGCAGACGAGCTGGCAGAAGAAGACAGAAGGCGCATTTTCTTCTGGGAGGTTGTTTAATACGTTCATCTTGTCTGGTGAGTGTCTTGTCGAGCGTATTGTTTCTGGCCACGTACTGACATGAAGCAGAAGACTATACCATCGTGGAGTGTGACCATGACGATCTGATACAGCTTGATTCCGAAGGCTGTATGACCGACAACGTGATGGACTTCTTCCACTGGGAGCGACTCGAGATGTGCTCCATGTCTGCGCCCAGCGAGATCGCACCAAACGTCTGGCTTGGACCGACTCCAGATCCAAATGTCCATATGGGTCCCGATGGCATTAAGAATGATGCCCCAGACTTCGATCTCCTTATCGAATGTAGTGACATCGCACAGATTCCGGATTCAAAGGCCTTCAAATGTCTGGAAGATCTGCTCCACGAGAAGGAGAACGGTCCGTTTGCAGATAATGTTGTGCATCAACTGGAGTTCCCTGGCTCTGGCTCGATCATGCCACCTACTTGGTCACACACCGAAGTCGATGGTCTCGTGTCCACGTGCCAATGGATCCACGCTCAAGCAAACCGCGGTATTCCAGAAATGGACAAGCGACGAGATAGCAAGCTGTCGCTGACACCACCTCGTGACGCCGATGGCGACAGCTTCATGCATAGCGACGACTTGCCTCAATGTGGCAGGAAGATTCTCATTCATTGCACAGATGGCTACACTGAGTCTTCTCTGCTTGCCCTGGCATACTACATGTACGCCAACGCCGCTCCTGTGCATGATGCCTGGCTCCAACTGCACATCAACAAAGGCCGCAACTTCTTCGCGTACGGATCTGATGTGCATCTCTTGAGAGCCATCGAACCTCGTTTGCTCCAGGCATCACCCAGGCATTCTGGAGACTTGAGAATGCTCTGCCCACAAGTGCCAGACTGGTTGGAGAAGATGGACGGGTCGCTACCGAGCCGAATCCTGCCGTACATGTATCTGGGTAATCTGGGGCATGCCAACAACCCCAAACTCCTGCAAGAGCTCGGCATTGGCCAGGTCCTGAGTGTCGGCGAACCCGTGACGTGGCCGAAGGACGCGTTAGCGGAGTGGCCACGACAAAACACAATGTTCATCGACAAAGTCCAGGATAATGGCGTCGATCCGCTGACGGAGGATTTTGGAAAGTGCCTCGAATTCATTGGTGAGTGCAATACCGGCGATAACGTGAGGTGTTCCAGCTGACATGCTTGATGCAGAAAATGGTCGAAAGAAAGGCACTGCCACTCTTGTGCATTGCCGTGTCGGTGTGTCGCGATCTGCGACGATCTGCATTGCTGAGGTTATGAACGAGCTGGGCTTGTCGTTCCCTCGCGCATACTGCTTCGTTCGTGCGCGGCGGCTGAACGTGATCATTCAGCCTCATCTTCGCTTTTCGTGAGTACTCCTGATAGTCCTGCATGTCATCCCACAGCATCTAACACTCTCGTTAGTTACGAACTCCTCAAATGGGAAGAATCTCAATGCCAAAAACGCGGCAAACCTCTCCGCCGCGAACTCGAATGGGCTACGATTGCGCGCGAAATCGCGGCTATGAATAAGCCGTACTCGCGGCAGGGATAGGCTCCTTGTGGCAGTGGTAGTGGTCGAGCTGAACGTCCTTGGACTCATCGTCTTGTTGATGGGATGCTGGGCGCTGGACGCTTGTTGATGTTGTTTATGATCTATGATGTTATGATTTAATGGGTTCTGCATTTTCTAAGCAGAGGGGTGATGGATGACGGGATCTTGTTCTTTCCTCTGGGCGGGCTGGGAATGGGATGGGATTGGATGGGATGTGCGAGTATATTTGTGGAAGCTGATGAAAAGGCTGGGATGAGATGTGGAAGGGGTATGGGATATTCTCTCTCTTGGGCGTCGAAGGGCTTGGGGACGAAAGCGGCTTTGCTTGATGCTGGGACGAGCAGAATCTTGAAGCGCTCTTGTGGTTGTTAAAAGATGGTGTACGAGGCGAATGAAATTCGATATCTCTCTTCATGATTCCTGTCCAGAAATTGAAATATCTCGAAGCAAAAGATACTAGCCCGCCACATGCCGAAATATCGGCTTAGTGAACCTTGCAAGGTTGCACTTTCCTTATCTGCCCTATCGCGAAGAACATTTACCCGGCTGTGGCCCGCCCGTCTTTGTTGTCATACAGTCCTGGGCATAGTTCTTACAACCCCTGTATTTACGCTCACCCCTTCCTGCTATCCATGTCCATCTCAGAAGGTGTTGCTACCTTCAATCTCATTATCCACACACTCACACACGCGCTATCTATCGCCACCATGCCGAAGGGACGCGTCTTTACCGAATTCGAGAAGGGCGAGATGTGGTCTCTTCACAAACACGCCCACTGGCCGCTGCAGCAGATTGCAGACGCCCTTCACACTAACGAAGGCTCTGTCTCTTCAGTAATCTCACGGCGTTAAGAGGGCCACCTTCCACACCGAAGAAGAGAGGCCCACTACCTGTAATCAACACCTCCAAGCGTCAGCGACTTGTCCATCGAGCCACCACTGATGCTAACAGCCGCCGCCTGCGATACGAACAGATTGCCGCGATAGAGGGCATCTTCAGCGACGTCCGGACAGTAAGAGCTGCGTTTGAGAAGGAGGGCTTCTCAGGATATGTCGCAACACGCAAGCCGTTGTTGACTGAGAAACATAAGGAGGCACGGCTTCGATGGGCAAGGGCTCATATTAAAAGGACAGTGGAACAGTGGGCTCAGGTCCTTTGGACAGATGAAGCTTCATTTAGGTGTGGAATATTCGGACAGGTCTATATGACACGCAGGGCAGATGAGGCTTATCACGAACACTGTCTTAGAGCACGCTTCCGCAAGTTCTCAGCCTGTATGATATGGGGCTGTATCTCTGCAGATGGACCTATGGAAGTCCATATATTCGAGAAGGGCTCTGTCGACGGTGAGGTGTATCACAGCCAGATTGTCCCTCTAATCCACACGGCAATTGAGAAGCAGCGAGTGTCAACAGGCTCGCAGGACTGCATTGTTATGCAAGACAACGCCTCAATCCACAAGGCGAAGGCAACGGTGAGTCTATTTAAGGAGAAGGGCCTACACCTTATAGAATGGCCGGCCAATTCACCAGATCTCAACCCTATTGAGAATCTATGGGCTCTTCTTAAGCATAGGGTAGGTGCTCATTTTTCTACAACACGAGATGAGGTAATAGCTGCTAGCAAGATTGAATGGGCCAAGCTCACACCTGAGGACATACAACGTATATGCAAGAGTATGCGAGAACGCTACGAGGCAGTAATAGCCAACAATGGAGGACACACCAGGTGGTGAGCTACGCCAAGCAGTGGATACATCCTTCCTAATGAGGAAAGGTGGAAGAACAGGGGCTGTAAAAACTATGCCCAGGACTGTAGCACAGTGTGGCAGCGAAGTCGCAATACATTTTATTCTTTCGCCGTTCTCCTGCCACCTAGTACCCTACCTCCCCATCACAACCACACAGCCCTTCTATTGTCATGACACGACTCCATCCCCGCTCCGGTACGATGCCATGCGCCCCTCTGCGAATCGCCGTCCTCGAATGCGATGAGCCTATCGGTCGTACATTTGAGAAGTATGGAGGTTATGGCAATCTGTTTAAAGAGCTGTTGGAGAATGGAGTGAAGAGGGTGAAAGAGGTGGATGGAATGGAGGTGCCGGAGTTGGATGTTACCAAGTATGATGTTGTGAAGCATGAGGTTTATCCGAAGTTGGAGGATGTTGATGCGGTGCTTTTGACGGGGAGTCGTAAGTCATACCATGGAGACTTGGGGAAATTGGTCTTGTGCTGGGAGGAGGTGGCTGACTGGTGGGTGGATGAGCAGGACACAACTCGTTCGATGATGATCCGTGGATTCTGAAGCTTGTGGAGTTCACGAGGAAGGTGCTGGCGCAAGAGCGTGTGAGGTTGATTGGAGTGTGTTTTGGACATCAGATTATTGGAAGAGCATTGGATGTGAAAGTTGATCGGAGTGATCGGGGGTGGGAGATTTCTGTGACGGATGTCAAGTTGACGGAGCAGGGGAGACGGGTGTTTAAGATTGATGAGTTGGTGAGTATATCACGGGTAGTGATGTTCGGTGAGCAGAGGCTGATGATGTCGACAGGCGATACACCAAATGCACCGCGACATCGTCTACGAGTATCCTAAAGGCATCGAACCCCTCGGACATTCACCGCGTTGCGGCGTTCAAGGAATGTACGCAAAGAACCGCTTGATCACAGTGCAAGGACATCCCGAATTCAACGCCGATATCGTGTCGGAGTTGCTGATCAATAGACACGACAAGGGCATTTTCGACGATGCAATGTATGCGGATGGCATGAAGAGGGTACGAAACCATCACGATGGTGTTGCTGTGAGCGCGGCGTTCATCCGGTTCTTGCTCGAGGAGTGAAAGACCGAATGCGCGACAGTGGTGGAACACAAGCATGTGTGCCTCGGAGCACGAGCACGATACAGATAGAGGATCCCTGGCGATAGAAGTGATGTTGCAGACGATCTCCTCAGAAGGCGTTCGTATTGCGTGGATGTGGTCGGCGAGTGGTTGTCTTCAACGGCCTCGGTCAGATTGAAAGAGGCATAGGCCGACCAATGAGATACGGTGGCACCAGCGTTCGCCATAGAGTTTAGCGTGGGAAGCTTAGGCTTGCGCGTTCCCACAGTTTCTCCATGCGCGAGGAGGGTCTCGTTCGTTGGGACTTGAGCATTTGTGTACTGTAACACTCCTTCCTCTCTTTACCTTCTGTCCACCTATACATTCCCTACTCACATCCTGATAACACACTCGTTCTTTTGCCTTACCACAGAATGCATTGCGACCAACGGGATACAGACCTATAGACCGCGATTACAGGAGAGGCGACTTTGCGATAAGGAGAGATCAACATGGGCAAGCACAGTTACGCAATCGTGCTAGATGCCGGCTCCTCAGGCACGAGAGTGTACGTCTACCGATGGCGAAAGAATGCATATGCGCGGAAGAAGTACGACGATGAGAAATTGGATTCACTCCCGCGCATCAAGACCAATAAGAAATGGAGGAAGAAAGTGCACCCAGGAATCTCAACCTTTGGCGATAAGCCTGAGGCTGTGGGATCGGAGCATTTGAAAGAGCTGGTTGAGTTTGCGCAGGACATCGTGCCTAAGAAGGAGTATGAGAACACGCCCATCTTCCTGCTCGCGACAGCGGGGATGAGGCTGCTACCGGATAGTCAGAGAGCGGATCTGCTGAGTAGTACGTGTTCGTACTTTCAGCGGAACACGAAGTTTCAGCTGCCGGATTGTGGCTTGCATGTGCAGGTCATACAGGGCGAGACGGAGGGTCTTTATGGCTGGATTGCTGCGAATTACCTACTGGGTGGATTTGACTCTGGCGCGGCTGATGACCATGATCATGGCAAGAACCACCATACATATGGCTTCCTGGATATGGGTGGCGCATCGGCGCAGATTGCGTTCGCGCCTAATGCGACTGAGGCTGAGAAGCATGCGGACGATTTGAAGTTGTTGCGATTGAGGAAGGTTAATGGCGAGGCTGCGGAGTATAGGGTGTTCGTGACGACCTGGCTTGGATTTGGAGCGAATGAGGCGAGGAGAAGGTATGTTGAGCACCTACTGGACGTATCACCGAGCGCGCACGAACTTCCGGACCCATGTCTGCCAGTGGGCATCACGATCAAGAAGACCGGCGAGGTGCTGGAGGCAGGCTCGGGAGATCTGAAGGGCAAGGAACCCTACTTGCTAGGTACTGGCGACTTTACGCAATGCCTCAAGAGCACATACCCTTTGCTGGAGAAAGAGAAGGAATGTACGGATGCCCCATGCCTCCTGAATGGCCAACACACACCTGCGATCGATTTCAACGTGAACCACTTCGTCGGCGTCTCCGAGTACTGGCATACCACACACGAAGTATTCGCAATGGCGCACAAGGACAAGGCATACGACTTCCAGACATATCAGAAGCAGGTGACAGACTTCTGCTCAAGAGACTGGAAGGACATAGAAAAAGACGTCGCAAAACATACCTGGGGCAAGAAGGTGGACGAGAAGACGGTCGAGGAGGTGTGCTTCAAGGCGAGCTGGCTGATCAACATGCTTCACGAAGGCATTGGCATACCACGAGTAGGCATTGAAGATGGCAAGCCTAGCAGCGGAGAGAACAAGACGAAGGCGATTCTGGATGGCGCGAAAGATCGGGGTTTCCTCGACCCTTTCCAGGCCGTGGACAAGATTGACGATAAGGAGGTGAGCTGGACTTTGGGCAAGGTTGTGCTTTATGCATCATCGCAAGTACCGCCTGCTGATGGCGCAATGGCTGTCGGCTTTGGGAGCAACGTCCAGGGAACGAAGCTACCAGGAGACTTCCAGTACCCAGGTGGACGAATCGAAGGATTACCGAAGCTCAATGAGACGAGCCCTCACGAAGATGACCTGGACTGGCACGACAAGATTCTGTCGAGCAGCTACTCGAGGCGTGTTCCAGGCATTCTAATTTTCCTGGTCATGCTGGTACTTGCAGTGTATCTACTCTGCGGCCGTGAGCGGAGACAGTCATGGTACCACAAGATGCTGGGTAAGAAGGGCCAGCCAGGGTCGAAACGACGCAAGCCGCCGGGTCGACTGGGCGGCAAGATCTTTGGCAGCTCATCGCCGTCATACGATCGCGTACTGGAAGAAGGCGATCCAGAGGAGTTCGAGCTGGGTGACGTATCGGACGAAGACCGACGATCAGATTCAAGCAACGACGGTTTGGACGCTATGCGCAGTGGCAGAACCTCTGGCATGGTGACTCCAGCATTGCGAGGTCTGTCTCCAGATGTATCGCGCAACTCGCCACGAGCGAAGAATTACTTCGACTCCGACACACCCCCTGGGACCTCGAATGGCTTAGGCATCACGCCCTTCGATCGTGCTGGACTACTGTCACGTACCGAGAGCAAGGAGCGATTACACATGCCGAGAAGTCACAGTCGGCGAGCAAGCCCTACACGGAAGAGTCCACTCACACCGACGTTGAAGGAGACGTAGAGAGGTGGCTAACTAATGTCTAATGGTTGTATGTCATATTGTGCTCAGAGCGAGGAGCTGGATAGGCGCATAGCATGGCCGCAGGATGGGCATTTGGCTTTTTTGACAATTGGAAGTGGCGACGGATACCACAGGTTCTTGTAGATTCTTTCACAACACATTCATAATGAGGCAAAATCGTACTCAACGATAGCTCTGTTTGACTTTCGCATCTCCTCTCCAACCGCGTCAGCAACGCGGGCTCCCGAAGCTATTCATACATGTACCTCACAGCAACCGGCTGCCCGCATGAGAGCTGCATTAGTGCAGTCATGACAGCTTGATTGGGAAGTCAGCACAACATGTGGAGGCGTTGCACTTCATCTCACTCACATCTCACTCTTCGTCAAAGCACAGATCTATATGTGAGACAGATCTCCATCCAAGAAGCACAAGCAATTTCTTGAGGCTCCACAATGAACGCTTGTGTCCCGGGTGCAACGGTGATTGGTATGCTTGGCGTTGGAGCTGGTTTGACCGTGGTGGAGCACGTTTTCTCGAATCTTGCTTCACGACCAACATGAGCCGCAGAGCAGATCCTCTGTGGCGGCGAAAGGTCTGTTCTGGCACTAGAGCATGTGAGCGAGCTTCCTCTTCTTCACCTGTTGTTCCGTTCCCTCCTCTCTTGTGACAACATCCATCGCGACTTCCGCTCACCACTTGCTGATAAACACCACCTTGGCTTGCTCACACAAATACATCTTGCATTGCACTCCAGGAAGAGTGTCACGAGGCGCAAAAGGGCGCCATAGATCAGATTAATACTATACATCAGCTCCGGTAGCTTCCAAACAGCGCAGCCATGAAGTCTGTGAGTATACCACACCACCACCACCATCACCACCACCAATGCGCTTTCCGAGCTAACACACATGTTCCCAGCTCACATCCCTCGCACTCTGCGCCCTCGCCACCACCACCCTCGCCGTCAACCCGATCGTCGTTCAACAGCAGGAATTCGTCGACTCGGAGACCAACGAGAGGTTCATGATCATTGGTGTCGACTACCAGCCAGGCGGACAAGGTGCTTACGGCACTGGAGGCGGAGACCCATTGAGCAATGCCACGATCTGTCTGCGCGATGCGGCGCTCATGCAGAACATGGGCATCAACACCATTCGCTCCTACAACGTCGACCCGACTCTCAACCACGATGAGTGCGCGAGCATCTTCAACTCGGTGGGCATCTACATGTTGATCGATGTCAACTCGCCGTTGGGAGGACAGTCGATTGATCGGACGAATCCAAGTGGGACGTATACCACCGACTACCTCAGGCACATCTTCACCGTTGTGGAGGCTTTCAAGAGTTATCCGAACACTTTGGGCTTCTTTGGGGGGAATGAGATTATCAATGATATTGGCACTGCTGAGGATAATCCTCCGTACATGCGTGCTGTGCAGCGAGATCTGAAGAACTACATCGCGGCGCATGCGGACAGGACCATTCCGGTGGGATACTCTGCGGCTCAGGTTCAGGATGTGCTACAGGATACGTGGGCATACCTCCAGTGCAACAACTCGGACACCGGCGAGGACATGTCTCGATCTGACTTCTTCGGATTGAACTCCTACTCCTGGTGCGGTAGCCAGTCCAGCTTCACCATCTCTGGCTATGATCAACTGGTCCAAACCTTCGGCAACACTACGATCCCAGTCTTCTTCAGCGAGTATGGCTGCAACGACCCCGTACCACGAGTCTTCGACGAAGTACCAGTACTTTACGGCCCCGAGATGACAGTCCTCTCCGGTGGCCTTGTCTACGAATGGACACAAGAGACCTCTAACTACGGTCTCCTCGAAGCCAACAGCAACGGCTCAGCCTCCCTCCTGCCCGATTTCGACGTCTTGCTCGCGCAGTATCAGAAGCTTAACATAACTCTGATCACCACGCAAAACGAGACGGCCACGAACCTGCAACCACCACGCTGCAGCGCCGGTCTCATTGGTGAGTCTGGTTTCAGCACAGACTTCGATATCCCCGAACCACCAAGCGGCGCTGAAGCTCTCATTTCGCAAGGTGTCTCGAATGCGCCGACAGGCACAATCGTCCCAGTAACAAACACCGAGGTCAACGTCCCGGTCTACGCTACTAACGGTGGCGAGATCAGCGGCCTTGTGATCAGACCTGCCAATGGTGCTAACCGCCCTGGCGATGGGTCTGGTCTGTCGACTGCGGGCCCGTCGGGTACGCAGACTGGTAAAAGCTCCAGCAGTAGTGGTCTTGCTGCGAGACCTACTGGTGCTGTAATGGGTGGAAGTGCAGTGGCTGCGGCGGTCTTCGGAGCTGCTATGCTCGCGCTCTAGGCGTCAAGGAGGATGGGCAGAGGTTGGGGAAGCATTGGAGTACAGTGTGAGGTTGAGACTTCGAGCAATCGACGACGGCAGACTAATGATGGATTACGAACCATGAAATGTGAGCGTTCAATTGGGTTTTTGATAGCGTTACTGCATTGTAATGAGAACTTGATGAGCACCGTCAGCCTTGGAAGTGCTTTCCTCCTCTCGTCGACCTGCATATCTGACTTCCGACTGACTTCTCCTGCCCGCCGCTGCTTTCTACTCTAGACCATCGAGTGACTATCCAGTCTTAGCAGCAGCCATGATCGCCAGCACCATCCCCTATCGGTATCAATCCTCGTAGTTCTCCAACCCATCGAATCCCTCAGGATACAGATCTCTCAGAGTGAAGTTCCGACGACCTCATGAATTACAATACGACTTCGGATGAGTTTCCACAAGCTTGATCAGCTCAGCCACCGTAGGCACCGCAACAATCCCAAGCTCGCGATACGTGCCGTGCAACTGTCTCATCTTCTTCCCCGAGCAGAACGGTGGGTGGAATTTGATGCTCAAGACATCATCTTGCCCCTGTGAGTTCCACAACAGCATCTTCCCAAAGCTGGCCCCGTCGCGGACTTTGTATGCGGTTTCTGCAAGGATGCGGACGCAAATGCAGAGCGAATCATTATTGAATCCCTCAAAGGCCCCCAGCTGAATGCGCTTGCTGTCGCGCATGACGGTTCTGGGCAAGGGGTTGAGTTCGAAGGTTTGAGGTGAGTTGGTTGGTCTGTAGAAGAGGGCTCGCTGGAGTGGAGGCGAAGTGTCGATGGTGGCTTTGAATGTTTTGTTGACGCGTTGGGATAGGGGGAGGTGTTACGCGGGGAGGTGTTGGAGGATTTGCTCGAGGAGCTCGGGGATGTTGAGAGTTCGCTCAGCGGCTGAGGTGGTCGAGGTCATGGCTGCAAGCAGTTAGTGTTATGCTGCTTTTGAATCGCGTGGTGTGGCTTACTGTTGCTGCTGGCGATGGTCATTGCGATACTGGAATGGGGTTGTGGTTATTTGTTGGAGATGAGGGGTGGTGTTGGAAGTGCGGTTATTGGAAAGTGGAATGATAAGGTCCTTATCGGCTTTGTGTGGCTTTCACATGCTTAGCGTGAGAATTGAGAGAGGTCCACGTCACATGGAAAGCATAGAGCATACTGCAGAGACAGCAACTTATAAGGAAACTATAGGCATGACTCAGCTCACCCTGGCGTCGACTCTTTACAGAAGTACAATGACCAAGAGCTACCGACATGACTCTGAGCTTTGAGATTCCCCGCTACAAGTGGCTCGTACTCTCTACATTCCGCGAGTGACCATTGTGTCCTGGTGGAGATGCACAAGTTTGACTAGCTCCGCTACGGTTGGCACTCCTGCAACCCCTAGTTCACCGCATCTGATCAGGACGTGGAGCTCAACCTCATTGGTGTGCGAGTCTCACAGCAGCATCTTCCCGAACGAAGCACCTCTGCAAGCTCTAGCGCCGGCCTGCCCGTCGATCAAGACATTGATGCGTCTATGCTCACCGTACATGACGTGCGTGGCAATGGGGATGCTGCCTTGCATCCGCTCTTTGAGAATGGGATTGAGCTTGATGAGACGGGTCGAGTCGGCCTTTCCTTGCTTCGGGGCGAACCAGAGAGCTTGTTGGAGACGGGGTGATGAATCGATTGTGGCGTGGAAGGTCTTGCTAACAAGTTGAGCTGAGAGAATGCGCCGGGCTGCAAGTGCGAAGAGAATCTTTCCAAGGACCTCGGTGATGTTTAGCATACGTTATCCTGCGCTTTGCGGCTTGTTCATCGCTGCGGGCTGTTCCTGTCGTGCGGTTGTGGTGATGATATGGCACGACTCAATGCTGCTGCTTGTGGACGCCATTGCAAAGCTCAGTCTTATGTTTTGTTGTTGCTGCTAGACGTATATCGGAGCTGCCGCTGATGTTCGTAGTGTTTAGTCATCACTTTCAGTGTTCCTCTTCAATGGCCTTGCAGACCACACAGCCGCCTGGGACCTTCTTGTAGCCATCAATATCTGCAAGTGAAACCCAAATAAGGTCCTTCTCATCCTTACCCTCTTCCTTGAGCAGCATTGGTAGCTTCACCACATCTTTGCGCGATCCCTTCCTCCATAGTGATGTGAACAGGTCCAGCAGATTCTGCTTCGCTTGAACAAATTCCCACGACCAGATTCTTGCCCTGATCGGGTTGGAGGACAGCACTGAACCCAAGGCCGCGACCTTATGTGCCGGTTGGCGCTGGAGCCATAGCACGGTCTTCGTGGAATCTTCGAAACAGTAAGTGTTGCTGTTCCAGAAGATGCCGGAGGCTTCACTGCGGATTTGGCGATTGGTGAAGAGAAGACTCGGGTCTTTTGGTGGCTGATCTGGGTCATGGAAGGAGTGGTCGTTGTCTTCGTCTACCAATACGAGCTGGTAGATAGGGTTGCGAAGTTTAGGGGGAAGGTCAAGAAGTCCCATGGTCGAGATGCGGGATGTTTGTGCTTGCGGACTGACGAGTTTGGTCGTGGGACAGGTAGGATCTGCTGTGGAATTTCAGTCGAAGGTGGTAAAATCGTTCGGAGTGAGGACACGGGTGCCAGGGTATGTATGTGGTCATCAACTGCTTAGAATCAGGGGCGTGGACAGAGGACGACTTAACATACATTTTCGTATGAGCACATAACACCAAGCAACATCTAGCGTTACTGACGAATGTGTTGACTCCCTCGAAAACATTCACTTCTTGCAAGTCAAATTTCAGTGTGGCATCAAATCCTTCTTTCGCACCACAAAGCCCCCTACTCCGATTTCGAAGTCGTCCGCCTCCTCCAGAGAGACCCACTGAACCTCCTCCTCGCCCGTAACCTTCAGCGGCATCTTGATTACATCCGGCGCCAGACCCTTCTCCTCACACGCCGCCCACAATCCGCGTAGCCTGAAGTCAACATACTTCAACCAGTCTCGAGACTGAACCGCGACATCTGCGCTGCAGGCACGAACAGATCGCAAGGCCACGATCTTCTTGGCATGGAGACCAGTGAGACCAATTTCCGCGGTCTTTGTGTCGCCGAAGTGGAAAGTGTTGAGGCTCCAGAACATCGAGTAAGTCTCCTCGCGGATCTGTCGGTTGCAGCGGAGCAGGCCTGGCTCTGTGATGAGCCAGTTTGGAAAGGATATGCAGGTCGAGTGGAAGAGCGCGTATTCGTAGATCCTATTCCGAAGCTCGGGTGGTAGGTTGAGAAGGTATTGCTTGTCGGGGGACGGCGAAGGTGGTTTGCTTTGTGCGCTACTCGAGGTTAGTCTCTAGGCATAACATTATGCAAACGCGGACTTGCCTTTGCGAACAGTGGTCGTCCGGCTTCGGTGGCGGAGCCATTGCCCTGGCAATTGCGTGCCACCATTGGTGGTACATACTCGACGACATCGCGAGTTACTGTATGCGCGATGATGGCAAAGCTGCTATTTCCATTTCCAGATCATGCACCGCCTCAGACCCTCCATCTCTCGGCACCAGCCGCAGTCTGAACCCGCTTGAGATAAATACGCTTGGCGGACATGTGAGCCACCAATTTCCATCTCCGTGTTATAGTGACTCATACTCAGCGAGCCCGGCAATCGCTATGATATCCTACGTGTTGGATCTCCGCTTGCGGAAGACACCCAACGTCGTGAAGCGACGGCCAGTATCAGATACCCACTCCACAAACCCACGCTCGAACGAAAGCAGATCCGCCAATGTCACCCAAAGAACCCCCTCGCCCTCTACCCTCATGGGTACTCTCAGTACTCCACGCTGTAGCAGATCATCGCTGCCCATCTCTAGGGTGAACCACGCGAACTGCCCCTCGGCGTATGTAAGGCTAAGCGGTGCGAAATGCTCGTCGCCAACACGGAGCGATGTCAGCGCAACGTACTTCTCAGGTCGGAGGTGCTGTAGCCACTTTAGCGTGAAATGATTGCTGTCGCTGCAGAATGTGTTCATGCTGTAGAACATCGGCAGGCTTTCGTGGCGGATCTGTCGACATGTCCTGGTGAGGGCCGGCTCCATGCAAAGCTCTTGTATCGGGCGGTCGGCAGCGTTAGGCCATGGTGCACAGGCTGTGATTCTGCAGTCTTCATCGTTGTCGCAAGTCACAGCAAACTCGTAGATGGTATTGCGAATTTCCGGTGGGAGATCGAGGAAGCTCTTCATGGCGGAAGCGGAGCTGGTACTGCGGGTAGTCGCTGGTATTGTGGCAGAAAGTGAGTAGCCCATTATACGAAGATGTGCACTGCAGAAAGAATTCAGATATCTTTTGCGGGATCTTCGAATCTTGTGCGCCCAAGTCCACGGCACCGGTCACAAGCCGTTGCACTCGAACGCCAACAGCTGATCAATTATTGGCCTGCTGTTTCTGGAACCAACAATTCTTCTGTGAAATCACCAGCTCTTCCGATCGCCGTGCTTACTGTGGCGAGCTTCAGTATATCTCCCACAGAGATACCTTGCCATCCTTGCTCCCTACCGCCAGCCAATGCGTGGTCCGCGCGGCCAAAGCTCTTCGTTCAGAAACCGTGCGTTCACCTTCCTCCACTTCGCTGCTCTTGCCTTTACCATCTTCGCCCCTACTGCTTTCAACCCCCGTTCCGACTTTTGCAAATGCCAATGCATAACATCCCTCCTTATGCCACTTCAGCACCGCCAGCTCCTTCATTGTCTTCACGCTATACACCCGCACCCTCGCATCCCATCCAGCAGTCGCAAGAATCTTCTCGTCATTCCTCACCACCAATCCCTGCTGCCCCGCATGCTTCGTCTGCACAATCTTCGCCGGTGTTGGTGAGTTCCCAAAAGTATGCCTGGCGACCACAGCATCTGCAGAGGAAGTGAAAAAGCATGACTGTGAGGGCGATATGTTCAGTGATAGGATGGGCTGCGAATGATGCTTCTGCGTATATACGAGATTCCACTTCCTTGTCGCCCCTTCCTGCTGCCATATGCATGCAAGGCCCGATTCGTAACCGGCAATAACGAGGAGTTCGTTGATTGGCATGCTCCTTCCGTTTGGCTGGAACTGCAGGCCAATTGCCATGACCATACCAGTTTTGACATCCTGCGGAGCGGGAATTGTCGCTATTCTCTGTTCGTCTGGGAGACAAGTAACATTAACATGCCCATCTTGCACGCCCGGAGTCGCCACCAGGATCCCCTCCGCTGGCAGATCATTGTGTCCATCTGGCTTGAGCACAATTGATGTGAACGAGCAGAAGTTCCAGGCATTGACTCGAAGACTGTGCAGTAACCACGGCTGTTTCCTCTCGATCTCGGCATCGTCGATGGGAAGTATCGTTGAGCAGTCAGACTCGGCATTTCCCGGCAGTTGCCACACCAGTAGCTTGTTGTCTCGTCCATGCGATATTATCTTGTCATCATTCCAGCTTGCCAGTCCCACGATCGTGGTTGAGTGAGGTTTCCACACTGCCACGGCGCGTTTGCTGGCTGTGCTCCATATGACCACGAAGCCGTCGGCATCTCCAGTGACCAGACGAGTATTGTCGCGGAAGAAGTGCACAGCATGTATCTGAGCAGAATGTCCTCGGAGTACATATGATGGCTGCGCAGGAGGTTGCTCTGAGCTTTGGATGGTGTTGTCCTGCGCCATGGTCTGTGTGTTGGTGGCTGGGGAATTGAGGTTCAACTTTTCATCCTCGGACCTGCTTCATCTTTCTTTCTTCAACCAACCACAACCCGAATCAGGTTATCGTCGCGCTGGCAGATGTTTTCGAGATGACGCGTTAATGGATGCGACGACGTGGGCGTCTCTTGGTCATCACAAAACTTTGGAAGCCGCGACGACAAGCCGGGAGTGGCGGGCAAGCACTTTTTGTGACCTCAGGCAACTTCGTATGCTCAAGCAATTCAATAGCGGACCTGCATGATGCGGTATATCTTCAAGGAGGCTCGACTGGGCACACCAGCATGATCTGCATATGATGCCACTAGCCGGGGCATAGGATCCCAAGACATGGGCCGCTGGAGAACAGTTCCTGCTAAGTTCACATTCGACCATCAAGCTACCTGCTTTGGCATCAAGCCGCTCACTGAGGCCTGCTCATGTCGGCTCAGAGCTTCGACATCACAGCTGGAGCAGTCGGCGACAATGATATTGGCTCCTCGAAGACCATGATCTTCTTCACATCCCCAGTCATACGCTTCCAGGCCATGTTCTTGGAGATCCGGCTAAACATCAGCGTTGACGAGTAGCAGTCACAGCCGGTCTCCATCTCCTCGTCAGATGCTGTCGAAATCTTGTTGGAATATGAAGACGTCCGTCTCGGAACACGAATCCTTTGCTCTGTCTTCCATGGCAGTCGAGATATCTCCATCGTACGAAGCAGGCGATTTGAGGGATCTGCTATCACATCAGTCATGCCAATCGCCGGTACGGGTCCGGAATCACTCACTTCTCGCGACTTCTATAGGCTGTAGAGATACGCTGTGGTCGGAGCAGATGTAGACAAGGGCATATTTGCCGTCGTCTATGCTATCATCGCTTTTGCAGCTATTCGTCCTCAAGACGTTCATGGTGAATAACGTCAACGTGTACAAGAATCAAAAGCTGATAACGAAGTGTAGATACTACGTTGCAAGGTTTGGTGTCGAGAGGCTCTTGTATATCAAGCCCAGCACATGCCTCGCCCGCCCACTGACCGGACCCAGCTCAGCGACCTCTAAAGACAGAGTGGCACTGTTCCCTCACCGGTGGCTTCGCGTTTGAGTTGCCCACACTAAAATAGAGCATCGACAACAGGACCACGCAAGAGGCCGCCTACTGGTGTATAGAGGATGCGTCTGATTGGGCTTGCTGCTGGGGCTAAAGTATGCTGTGTAGCGTGGGTGCCTCCACGAGCCAGCCAGACAAGCATCAGGCGAAGTCGAGGTTCAGCGTGGCGCTGCTTACGGGTGACCAGATCCCGTCGCTATCGCGAAGTCTTCGCCATGACGACCCGCTTCACGATCGGATCTTGTCATATTATCCAGCTGACATTGCCTATAGACCGACCTGTTTCCCCGAGCACATTTCCTTATCTACAGTGTGAAAGCTCATGCTACCTTCGACAGCCCCGCCGGTGAAAAATAGAGCTATGCAGCCGCGCATAACAACTCCACGATGCAGAATAGAGAAGCTTGACCCAGCTATTCCAAGCTTGTGCAGGCCCATCCTCAAATTTAGTGGTCAAGCGCGAGGGGACTCGCTTGTCACTGGCCGGCCACAGTTCCACTGCATACAATGCCTTAAAACATCTCAGGTACAGCCAGAGGGCTGAAGATCTCCAGAGGGCAGCCGTCTGGGGGCCAACATGCGGCTCTGCAGCGCCCTCGAGGCCGCCCAATCTCAGGTAAATACTATAAGGTTGACTCACGGGCCGCTGCGACAACCATACACAATACCGGCATCATGGCACAAACAACAATGCAGGCTCTCAAGCCCAGTATGGATGACGGTCAGGCTATCTCCACCAGCAGCACTCATGTCGCGGAAAGCACGCACACAGCCGATTATGTCTCACCAGCTTGGGGAAGGAGGTTCAACTCGGACACGCATGCTAACAGTCCGTGGGCACGGAAGGTCATTCTGTCACTGGGTGAGTTCCAATCGCTTATCACAGAGTTGACGAGACTGACAGCCTGCACAGATGGTGGTGGCGTAAGAGGATATGCCTCGTTACTGATCCTGAGAGAGTTGATGCGTCGACTAGAAGTTCTGGAACGGCAAGAAAGCAAGGATGAAAGTCAGCAAAGCAATTCTGACTATCTTTGGAACTCTGGAAGCGAAGATGGCCACACCCAGGATGGTGCTCGCGAGTTTCGACCACATCACTACTTCGACTACTGCGTGGGCACAAGTAATGGCGGTCTAAGCGCAATCATGCTTGGACGTCTCCAAATGACCGTCGACAAAGCCATCGAGCAGTACGACATTGTTGGCACACAAGTGTTTGGGCACCCTCGCAAGTTCGCGTTGATGGGCCTTGGCCGCACAAGATACGGTGCAGACAACATGAATGCTGCGTTACAAAACGCAATGCTAGAAGGCGTCGCAGCAGAAGTCGAGCGATCTGAGCATCGAAAGACCATGTACCCCCGAGTAGGAGCGCGCATACTGGATCGGAAACGCTTGACTGAGGACGAGAGGATACAGATCAAACAGCTCAAAACAAGTGCCCGGCAGTGTCGCCTCAGGAACGAGAATCTGGATGCGGCTCGCACGATCGTCGTTTCGCACGGCGGTAACATGAAGCGTGAAGCATATCTGTTCCGGAGTTACGATCATCCTGCGCCGTCTGCATCAGACGGAGATCGTGTCTTGCATTTGAACCATGGACCTGCTTCGGAAGCTGCAATATGGGAGGCCGCAAGAGCCACGAGTGCTGCGCCTGGCTACTTCTTCATGCTAGAAATAGCAGAGGGCCGCTTCGAGGATGGAGGTCTTGGAGAGAATAATCCAGTCAGTCTGGCTTACGAGGAAGTGAAACAAATGCATCTCCGGCGTGAACCATTGTTGATACTCTCCATTGGCACTGGACTTGAGCCTGACCGGACATGGGAGAAAGACATCCCATTCCGCCCATTGAAGCAAGCTGTACGAATGTGGCGAGACCTCGAGCAGCTCCAAAATCAGATCACGGACTCCGAGAAAACACATCAACGGTTTCGAGGCCGTGTCAACGACAGCAATCGCAAGAACAAAGATCCGCAGAGCAGAGAACGCAACCACATCCATTACCACCGATTCAACGTGCCCGACATCTCCAACATCAGACTAGACGAATGGCAACCTCCAGCTACAGGCCAAACAACCAAGCAGAATATGGAGACAGCAGTGGCTGCTTATCTGGCCCAAGATTCCACCTCGAGGGACCTCGATGCCTGCGCCCAGATCCTTTTCCAGACCCGATGCGCGCGCGCACAAACAGAACGCTGGGAACGCTTCGCTCTACACCTAACCTACTGCTGCCGTGAGAAAGACTGCGAAGCCGTAACTTTCACCTCCCGCAAATCTCTACGCAAGCACGCGATCGACTACCATGGCTTCGTCTGGCGGATATGATGTCACGACGGACATCATGGCGCACATACTAGAGCGATCAGCTGTATTTGGGACCACTGTGGAGAAGATAGGGTCAGTATCTTCAAGGAAGATGAAGTGTTCCGGGCGCATCTGGAGCAGGAGCATGGGTTCGCTAGTCCGGTCATTATGCATAGTGAGGACTTTGAGAGGTGGCTTGATAAAGGAAGGATGAGTAAAGAGGAGGCGGCAACGAGGCAGCATACTGGATTGAGTGCGAAAGAGGCTACTGCCGTTGATGAGTCTTGAGATTCTGCGAGCGATGTGTTTGAGCAAGGAGTTCAAGGCGTATGACAATTCTACGACTAATACTGGAGAGAGATACATCTTAGTCAATACTGCAAATCAACAAAACACTTTGCTATCGTCCACAGCCGCCATAGGCTGTTGGGACTTCGATGCCGCTTTGGAGACTCAATTGTCGCCAACATACGAAGTCCACGGATTGCACAAGCACGAGTGAAGTCGTCCCTCAGAGCGATCGCACAATTCGCACCTCTGTACGAACGACATCCTAGCTAGTCGTCCGCCACGCCGCGTGGCACATGGGTTATGCTTCGCGGCCACCCGGATGGAGCGCCGCCTCAATTAGGAAAATTGAACGTCTGGCTTACCTTCGTACTGTAGCATGCTCCATTTGGCGACTTCAATAGACCTCGGTGGTCCGAAAGTGTTGGCATCAAGGCCCACATCTACTTGGCGATCCCGCCATGGTATCGTCGTCTTGTCACATAATGGCAGTGGCAACTGTCGCATACCTGCACGACTGACTCCCCTTTACCATGTCAAGGCAATGTCGATCAGGTTACACAGCATCCACACGAGGAACGAATCGACCTGTTCTGGACTTCGGTTACGATACGACCACCAGGACAACCATCGCGTACACAATTTGTTGTGGACACAGCAATCAAACCCCTCAACTCCAGCTCCAAGAGCTCCCAAGATACCTTAGCCCCAAGACCCCAAGTCCGCATACATAAGGAAAATCTGGGGTAGCCGTGTCGGTCCCAAAGCACCCGCGCAGCGCGTGTCGGCCACCTCAATAAAATACCCTATCTCAATGCAATTCTTGATATCGCGCTTTTCAGCACGCGTTATAACGCGATGAATAGTCTTAAAATAGTAATGATATACTATATACACGCGTATCTCATCTTATAGTATATATATAGTAGGTTTCTATATAACGTACTTCACTAGCGAGCGGGCTATACTACCGAGCGGGCCACTTTTACTAAGAACTGTACTACTTCTATAGATATAGCTATATAACTACTATTATAGCGTATATTGTCTTTAAACGAGGCTGAACTGACCTTAGCTGTCTAGGCTACGAAACGCGACGCGATAATTACGAATCGACTTGCTATAAAGGTATACGACGCGTCTTAAACTATACTAGGGTATCGATTGAATAGACGACCTCCTCGGGGTGACTACGAGCCTAATTCGAAGAAGCTTATAGAGCTAGAAGAGAGGGTAATACTTAAGTATATACTCGAGCTAGATCTTAGAGGTTTCCCGCTATTAAAGGCTAGTATACGAGCAATAGCCGATTCATTACTATAAGAGAAGGGTCTTAAGCCCGCTAGTCTTAATTAGACAGACAGGTTCATTAGGCGGTATCGTGAGCTAAAGGTTCGTATAATACGTAGATACGATCGTTAGCGAGCCCTAATAGAAGATCTAGACGTTATCGAGAAGTAGTTCTTACTTATACGTAATATAAAGGAGAAGTATAGTATCCTTAACTA
This sequence comes from Fulvia fulva, assembly GCF_020509005.1. Classification (NCBI taxonomy): domain Eukaryota; kingdom Fungi; phylum Ascomycota; class Dothideomycetes; order Mycosphaerellales; family Mycosphaerellaceae; genus Fulvia; species Fulvia fulva. The sequence goes on from NC_063019.1 coordinate 3,809,103, forward strand.
GGACACCTATAACTTCGACAAATAGGGTTTATAATAGGTGTCATTACGTCTTAGAGCGTCGTTACGGGTTCAGAAAGGCGTAGTAGAAAGAGGAAGGTCGTTTAATAGGGTAATAGAGAGGGAGTAGAGAGATAGCGTATTAGATAGCTCTTATACGAAGCGAGATTAGTAAGCTACGTAAGTCTAACGAGGCCCTTATATAGCGGAAAGCACGAAAGCGTAAGTATATTTAGTCTAGAGGGTCTCTAACCTTCGATAAGGCGTCGCAATTAATACCTCTAGAGGATACTAGGAGGTAGGAAGTGAGTAGAGAGTCGCTAGATAGTGTTCGGCTAGTACTAAGGCTACGACGCTATAAGCGATATAGCGAGTCGGGGCATAACGTACGTACCTATTAAGTAGACTCGCTAGATAGCGAAGAATCTAAAGAGGAATTGTCCTCCTAGTAACGATTCTATAGGATGTCGTCGTATTAAGATACCGTCGCAATTAAAGTAGAAGTAGTATAGTTCTTAGTAAAAGTGGCCCGCTCGGTAGTATAGCCCGCTCGGTAGTAAAGTACGTTATAGCTACTTAGCGAGATATACTATTATAAAGCGGTAGACTATTAAATCCGATAGATTCTAATAAGCCGTAAGTTCCTAGTATCGCTAGGATCGTACAGAAATGCTTGTCTAGGCCGTAATAGGCTAGCGCCGGACTACCGGCTTATAAGATCTTTAGAACTAGCTATGTTCTAACTATATTAAAATCTAGAACGCTCTAGGTAGTCTAGAAGACAAGCTATATAATTTTATAGAATCTACGAGATATAAATTCTTATAAATACGCTTCTTATTATAAGTGTACTACGTAATAGATTACGTAGTATAGAAGGTTCTAGGAGTCTATAATTGAATATAAATAAGAGTAGAATTAGCCCTCTAGATAGGACAAGAAACAAAGCAAGTCCACTACTCTTAACTACTATTACCTCGACTATTATACTCGATTTATCAGGGTATATAGTTCGAATATTTTTTGAGGGTTTGCCTTTAGGTTTTGTGTTTCTCGTAGTAAAGTAGAAGGTGTTTAGGGGATTTGCGCTACCCGTAGCGGTATCTATCTATTATCGTAAGGCCGAATCTTTAGAGGTAGCTTTGGATATAGCCGTGTCCGATTTTGATTTAGAAGAAGGTACTCGTAGTTACCCTTTTAGCTTCTATCTTCCCTATCTCCTTTCGGAGCTCTCCGGCGGTTTGTCTTTCGAATGTACGTGAATACTTTGAGGGCTTTTCTCTATCCGTAGCTACGTACTATTTCTTTTCGGTATGTTCTTAGATAATTTTTTATCTCTTTTTTTGTTTTACGAGGGCCTTCGCTTTAGCTCTCTATTATAGTAAGGTTGAAGGGGGTATTATCCTACGGGGTAAGAAGGTATTCTTTTTTTTTCGATTTCGTCCTTATTAACGTAGGTAGCGAGGGCTAGCGTCGATTTTTCTAGGAGGGTTTCTTTTCTCCTTCCGGGGTTACTTTGTAATTCTTATCGGATAGGGTGATTTTATCGAAGGCTTCCTATCCTTACGGCGTATAATAGCGCCGATCTTTCTAGCCTAAGACCCGGGGGAAGTAAAGCGCTTTCAATTTCGTAGGCTAGCGTAGGGGCCGTCTTAAACACCCCTAGTATTTTGTTAGTAATATTGTTTTGAAGTCCTAATAGGGGCCTAATCTTTGCCTTTAGGATTTTGACCTCTATCTATACTAGAGACCCGTAATCTACTATACTTACTACGTACGCTCTATATATTCTCCTTAGAGCGTTTACCGAGAGTCCGAAGCCCGTACTAGCTAGTCGGGACATCCTTTCGAATGCTTATCGTACTTATAACGTTCTCGTAGCGATATACGTTTTAAACGAGAGGTTCTAGTCGAAGTAGAATCCTAGCTATTTAACGACTAGTTTCGGGGTTACGTAGTTGTCTCCCGGTAGTCGTATCCCTCTATCTAAGTCTTTCACTTTCGTGAAATAGATTAACTCTATCTTTACTAGGTCGAATTCAATTGCTTTGTCTTTTCCTAGGTCGTGGATTTTTTTGCTACTTTTTCGAGTGTTTTTATGTTTTTCTATAGGCTTATTAAACTCGTCGTAAGCGCTACATCGTCAATATAGGAGAGTGGACGTATAGCTACGTCTAGGGTGTCGTATAGGTCTCTTATATAGATAAGGAAAAGTATTGGTAAAATAGGGCTTCCTTATAGAATCCCCGTCTCTATCGGGCTAAATTCCTTAGTTTTCGAGTTGAATCGTAGGCGGAGCTGTCTGTCCGATAGGAAGGAGTCTGTCTAAGCTATTAGCGAGGCTAGGAGTCGGTATACTTTTATAACCGTAAGAAGTTGATTTTTCGCGACGTAGTCAAAGGCTCCTTTTACGTCTAGGAATAGTATACTTGTCTTATATCTCTTCCGCTTATTCTTTTCGATCGTATTCCGGAGGATAAAGGCCGTGTCGATAGCGGACTTCTTTTGTCTTCCTCCTAGTTATAAGTCGTAAAGGAGCTACGTCGTTCCGGCGAGGTAGCTAAGCCTTTTCGCGAGAATCGTTCGAGGACTTTCCTAAGGTAGTTAAGAAGCGAGACAACTCGATAGGCTTTCGGTATTAAGTAGTCCGGCTTCGAGGCTTTTCGTAGGATTACTCCTATAGCCTCTCTCCACTTTTTCGGATAGTATCCGGCTTCGAAAAGGGCCGAGAAGGTACGGTAGAATACTTACGGGATAGCCTTATAGGCTTTCGCGATTATATCTAATATAATACCGTCCGGTCCTAGGGATTTTCCTTTGACTTTCTTCGTAGAACATACCGTAGCTAGTTCTAGTTCTAAGAGTTTAGGCCATTTCTAGTTTCCTTACGTATATCCTATCTAGTTTAGTAGGTCCTTTCGAGGGGGGGAGTAGGAAGAGTCCTTTCCGGAGTACTTCGTATTTTCCTAGAAACGTATCTTCGAGTTTATTATCTCCCGGGTTTCTTATACTCGGTATTTACTAGTTCCGCCTATCTTTTATATAGGACATTGCCTTAAAGACGCTTTTCGGATCGTTACTCTCGAGGAACTAGTTCTAGTAGTCCCTCTTTACCTCTTTTATCTTCTAAAAGTAGAGGTTCTTTGCTAGTCGGTATCTTACGGCGTTATATAGGCTTCGTTCCTTTTAAAGGGAACGGTAGCTTCGGTTTAGGCCTTGTTATAGTACTTTTAGCTCCGGTTTCTACTAGTCCTTTGATTTTATACTTACTCTTACCCTCGGTATAGCTTCGTTTATACTTTCCTAGATAATAGCCGTAAATTCCTTAATTATTAAATCGAGTGTCGACGTATCTTAAGAAGGGTTGCTTTATAGCCTCTCGAGAGTAGTATTACGGAGTAGAAAATCGTCCGGGAGCCTTATAGCTTTGTCTTATATCTTTTTGTTAAATTTTTCCTAGTCGGCTCTTTTTTAATCGAGCCTTTCGGTTTGTTCTTAGGTTGTCGGTTCCTACGTTATAAGGGTAAATAAGATCGGTTTATAGTCCGACTTATTTGTAGGTAACGTTTACTAGTCCCTTATGTTTTGTTATAGTTTGCCTTTTATAAAAGTAAGGTCGATTACGCTTTCCTAAAGTATATTCGGCCGGAAGAAGGTACCTTTACCGATAGTATTCGAAATAGTAAAATGATGTCTATTAATCTACTCTATAAATACTATTTCTTAGCCGCTCGGCGAGGTGTAGGTAGGTTCCTACCTAGGGTAATATAGGTTTAGGTCCCCGAGTAGGATCGTATTCGGTAGTATATAGGAAAGGTTTTATTAAAAGAGTATATAGTTTATAGTCCTTTACAACCGTGTCTCGAGATCTCGTTCGTTATAGTAATATATAACCTAGGTAGTTTCTTTCCTAATAATTAAATCGAGGAATTAGTAATTAGGTTCTTCTTCGCTAGGTCCTTATCGTATTTCGTACGGGTAGTCCTTTCGGACCTACGTAATAACTCTCGGACGGATCTCCTTATTCTTTAGCTTTAGTCGGATTTAGTCGAAGGCCTAGTAGTTTATTAACCTCGTATTTTCGTAGTTCTCTTCCCTTAAGAACTACGGTTCTTACGCGAAGATAATACGGACGTCGAGTTGATTTATAAGGTCTAGGATGCTCTCCGTAGCCGCGATCGATCTATTTAGGTTATATTAAAGTATTCGTAGTTCCCTTACGTCGATCGAGTCGTTTTCTAGTATTACGTCCTCGGGCGTAGTAATAACCGGAAGATCTCGTATTCCTTAGCCGTAGCTAGGTATCCTTTTCCGTAGTTTATATACTTTACCGCTTCGTATTCGTAGTTAGTACGTTTACCGTATTCGAGGTAGGAGTATTCCCTCGTAGCGTAGCTTTTAACGTAGTATTTACATCTCGGTTATCTACGGTATTTCTCCGGTAGGTGTCCGAAACTAAGGTAGTTCGGGCATTATATCGTTCTTAGGATTACGATATATTTCTCTACCTTTAGAGATAGTCCGAGCGCGTAGAGACGAAATCGAATAGCCTTCTCGGCCTATTCTTTTGTCTTAAATACGACTACTACGGAGCTATATCGTTATGTTTGTCTCTTTTTACTCGTTATTAGCTAGAGTAGCTTACCGTAAACTTCGAGAGTAAGGTCTTCGTTATATTTCCCTATCTCTTTACTAAGGGTAGCGAGGTCCGGGACTACGGCGATCGGGATTCTATAAATAGCTACTCGGTACTATTCTTCGTCTTTTCTTACCTCCTAAGCTTACTTTAGAAGGGCGTTAGTCTACTTTTCTTTCTATTCTAGTAGAGAGTTTATTAAGACCTTCCCGGTTGTCGTAAGTACGACGTTATTATTCCTTATTCTTACTACGGCTACTACGGCGGTCGTACCGAGTGCCTTATTTTTTCGTCGCGGGTTCGTTTCAGGTCTACTTCGTTATCTATATTTATAAGAGTTATAACGTACTTTACTACCGAGCGGGCTATACTACCGAGCGGGCCACTTTTACTAAGAACTGTACTACTTCTATAGATATAGCTATATAACTACTATTATAGCGTATATTGTCTTTAAACGAGGCTGAACTGACCTTAGCTGTCTAGGCTACGAAACGCGACGCGATAATTACGAATCGACTTGCTATAAAGGTATACGACGCGTCTTAAACTATACTAGGGTATCGATTGAATAGACGACCTCCTCGGGGTGACTACGAGCCTAATTCGAAGAAGCTTATAGAGCTAGAAGAGAGGGTAATACTTAAGTATATACTCGAGCTAGATCTTAGAGGTTTCCCGCTATTAAAGGCTAGTATACGAGCAATAGCCGATTCATTACTATAAGAGAAGGGTCTTAAGCCCGCTAGTCTTAATTAGACAGACAGGTTCATTAGGCGGTATCGTGAGCTAAAGGTTCGTATAATACGTAGATACGATCGTTAGCGAGCCCTAATAGAAGATCTAGACGTTATCGAGAAGTAGTTCTTACTTATACGTAATATAAAGGAGAAGTATAGTATCCTTAACTAGGACACCTATAACTTCGACAAATAGGGTTTATAATAGGTGTCATTACGTCTTAGAGCGCCGTTACGGGTTTAGAAAGGCGTAGTAGAAAGAGGAAGGTCGTTTAATAGGGTAATAGAGAGGGAGTAGAGAGATAGCGTATTAGATAGCTCTTATACGAAGCGAGATTAGTAAGCTACGTAAGTCTAACGAGGCCCTTATATAGCGGAAAGCACGAAAGCGTAAGTATATTTAGTCTAGAGGGTCTCTAACCTTCGATAAGGCGTCGCAATTAATACCTCTAGAGGATACTAGGAGGTAGGAAGTGAGTAGAGAGTCGCTAGATAGTGTTCGGCTAGTACTAAGGCTACGACGCTATAAGCGATATAGCGAGTCGGGGCATAACGTACGTACCTATTAAGTAGACTCGCTAGATAGCGAAGAATCTAAAGAGGAATTGTCCTCCTAGTAACGATTCTATAGGATGTCGTCGTGTTAAGATACCGTCGCAATTAAAGTAGAAGTAGTATAGTTCTTAGTAAAAGTGGCCCGCTCGGTAGTATAGCCCGCTCGGTAGTAAAGTACGTTATAGCTACTTAGCGAGATATACTATTATAAAGCGGTAGACTATTAAATCCGATAGATTCTAATAAGCCGTAAGTTCCTAGTATCGCTAGGATCGTACAGAAATGCTTGTCTAGGCCGTAATAGGCTAGCGCCGGACTACCGGCTTATAAGATCTTTAGAACTAGCTATGTTCTAACTATATTAAAATCTAGAACGCTCTAGGTAGTCTAGAAGACAAGCTATATAATTTTATAGAATCTACGAGATATAAATTCTTATAAATACGCTTCTTATTATAAGTGTACTACGTAATAGATTACGTAGTATAGAAGGTTCTAGGAGTCTATAATTGAATATAAATAAGAGTAGAATTAGCCCTCTAGATAGGACAAGAAACAAAGCAAGTCTACTACTCTTAACTACTATTACCTCGACTATTATACTCGATTTATCAGGGTATATAGTTCGAATATTTTTTGAGGGTTTGCCTTTAGGTTTTGTGTTTCTCGTAGTAAAGTAGAAGGTGTTTAGGGGATTTGCGCTACCCGTAGCGGTATCTATCTATTATCGTAAGGCCGAATCTTTAGAGGTAGCTTTGGATATAGCCGTGTCCGATTTTGATTTAGAAGAAGGTACTCGTAGTTACCCTTTTAGCTTCTATCTTCCCTATCTCCTTTCGGAGCTCTCCGGCGGTTTGTCTTTCGAATGTACGTGAATACTTTGAGGGCTTTTCTCTATCCGTAGCTACGTACTATTTCTTTTCGGTATGTTCTTAGATAATTTTTTATCTCTTTTTTTGTTTTACGAGGGCCTTCGCTTTAGCTCTCTATTATAGTAAGGTTGAAGGGGGTATTATCCTACGGGGTAAGAAGGTATTCTTTTTTTTTTCGATTTCGTCCTTATTAACGTAGGTAGCGAGGGCTAGCGTCGATTTTTCTAGGAGGGTTTCTTTTCTCCTTCCGGGGTTACTTTGTAATTCTTATCGGATAGGGTGATTTTATCGAAGGCTTCCTATCCTTACGGCGTATAATAGCGCCGATCTTTCTAGCCTAAGACCCGGGGGAAGTAAAGCGCTTTCAATTTCGTAGGCTAGCGTAGGGGCCGTCTTAAACACCCCTAGTATTTTGTTAGTAATATTGTTTTGAAGTCCTAATAGGGGCCTAATCTTTGCCTTTAGGATTTTGACCTCTATCTATACTAGAGACCCGTAATCTACTATACTTACTACGTACGCTCTATATATTCTCCTTAGAGCGTTTACCGAGAGTCCGAAGCCCGTACTAGCTAGTCGGGACATCCTTTCGAATGCTTATCGTACTTATAACGTTCTCGTAGCGATATACGTTTTAAACGAGAGGTTCTAGTCGAAGTAGAATCCTAGCTATTTAACGACTAGTTTCGGGGTTACGTAGTTGTCTCCCGGTAGTCGTATCCCTCTATCTAAGTCTTTCACTTTCGTGAAATAGATTAACTCTATCTTTACTAGGTCGAATTCAATTGCTTTGTCTTTTCCTAGGTCGTGGATTTTTTTGCTACTTTTTCGAGTGTTTTTATGTTTTTCTATAGGCTTATTAAACTCGTCGTAAGCGCTACATCGTCAATATAGGAGAGTGGACGTATAGCTACGTCTAGGGTGTCGTATAGGTCTCTTATATAGATAAGGAAAAGTATTGGTAAAATAGGGCTTCCTTATAGAATCCCCGTCTCTATCGGGCTAAATTCCTTAGTTTTCGAGTTGAATCGTAGGCGGAGCTGTCTGTCCGATAGGAAGGAGTCTGTCTAAGCTATTAGCGAGGCTAGGAGTCGGTATACTTTTATAACCGTAAGAAGTTGATTTTTCGCGACGTAGTCAAAGGCTCCTTTTACGTCTAGGAATAGTATACTTGTCTTATATCTCTTCCGCTTATTCTTTTCGATCGTATTCCGGAGGATAAAGGCCGTGTCGATAGCGGACTTCTTTTGTCTTCCTCCTAGTTATAAGTCGTAAAGGAGCTACGTCGTTCCGGCGAGGTAGCTAAGCCTTTTCGCGAGAATCGTTCGAGGACTTTCCTAAGGTAGTTAAGAAGCGAGACAACTCGATAGGCTTTCGGTATTAAGTAGTCCGGCTTCGAGGCTTTTCGTAGGATTACTCCTATAGCCTCTCTCCACTTTTTCGGATAGTATCCGGCTTCGAAAAGGGCCGAGAAGGTACGGTAGAATACTTACGGGATAGCCTTATAGGCTTTCGCGATTATATCTAATATAATACCGTCCGGTCCTAGGGATTTTCCTTTGACTTTCTTCGTAGAACATACCGTAGCTAGTTCTAGTTCTAAGAGTTTAGGCCATTTCTAGTTTCCTTACGTATATCCTATCTAGTTTAGTAGGTCCTTTCGAGGGGGGGAGTAGGAAGAGTCCTTTCCGGAGTACTTCGTATTTTCCTAGAAACGTATCTTCGAGTTTATTATCTCCCGGGTTTCTTATACTCGGTATTTACTAGTTCCGCCGATCTTTTATATAGGACATTGCCTTAAAGACGCTTTTCGGATCGTTACTCTCGAGGAACTAGTTCTAGTAGTCCCTCTTTGCCTCTTTTATCTTCTAAAAGTAGAGGTTCTTTACTAGTCGGTATCTTACGGCGTTATATAGGCTTCGTTCCTTTTAAAGGGAACGGTAGCTTCGGTTTAGGCCTTATTGTAGTACTTTTAGCTCCGGTTTCTACTAGTCCTTTGATTTTATACTTACTCTTACCCTCGGTATAGCTTCGTTTATACTTTCCTAGATAATAGCCGTAAATTCCTCGATTATTAAATCGAGTGTCGACGTATCTTAAGAAGGGTTGCTTTATAGCCTCTCGAGAGTAGTATTACGGAGTAGAAAATCGTCCGGGAGCCTTATAGCTTTGTCTTATATCTTTTTGTTAAATTTTTCCTAGTCGGCTCTTTTTTAATCGAGCCTTTCGGTTTGTTCTTAGGTTGTCGGTTCCTACGTTATAAGGGTAAATAAGATCGGTTTATAGTCCGACTTATTTGTAGGTAACGTTTACTAGTCCCTTATGTTTTGTTATAGTTTGCCTTTTATAAAAGTAAGGTCGATTACGCTTTCCTAAAGTATATTCGGCCGGAAGAAGGTACCTTTACCGATAGTATTCGAAATAGTAAAATGATGTCTATTAATCTACTCTATAAATACTATTTCTTAGCCGCTCGGCGAGGTGTAGGTAGGTTCCTACCTAGGGTAATATAGGTTTAGGTCCCCGAGTAGGATCGTATTCGGTAGTATATAGGAAAGGTTTTATTAAAAGAGTATATAGTTTATAGTCCTTTACAACCGTGTCTCGAGATCTCGTTCGTTATAGTAATATATAACCTAGGTAGTTTCTTTCCTAATAATTAAATCGAGGAATTAGTAATTAGGTTCTTCTTCGCTAGGTCCTTATCGTATTTCGTACGGGTAGTCCTTTCGGACCTACGTAATAACTCTCGGACGGATCTCCTTATTCTTTAGCTTTAGTCGGATTTAGTCGAAGGCCTAGTAGTTTATTAACCTCGTATTTTCGTAGTTCTCTTCCCTTAAGAACTACGGTTCTTACGCGAAGATAATACGGACGTCGAGTTGATTTATAAGGTCTAGGATGCTCTCCGTAGCCGCGATCGATCTATTTAGGTTATATTAAAGTATTCGTAGTTCCCTTACGTCGATCGAGTCGTTTTCTAGTATTACGTCCTCGGGCGTAGTAATAACCGGAAGATCTCGTATTCCTTAGCCGTAGCTAGGTATCCTTTTCCGTAGTTTATATACTTTACCGCTTCGTATTCGTAGTTAGTACGTTTACCGTATTCGAGGTAGGAGTATTCCCTCGTAGCGTAGCTTTTAACGTAGTATTTACATCTCGGTTATCTACGGTATTTCTCCGGTAGGTGTCCGAAACTAAGGTAGTTCGGGCATTATATCGTTCTTAGGATTACGATATATTTCTCTACCTTTAGAGATAGTCCGAGCGCGTAGAGACGAAATCGAATAGCCTTCTCGGCCTATTCTTTTGTCTTAAATACGACTACTACGGAGCTATATCGTTATGTTTGTCTCTTTTTACTCGTTATTAGCTAGAGTAGCTTACCGTAAACTTCGAGAGTAAGGTCTTCGTTATATTTCCCTATCTCTTTACTAAGGGTAGCGAGGTCCGGGACTACGGCGATCGGGATTCTATAAATAGCTACTCGGTACTATTCTTCGTCTTTTCTTACCTCCTAAGCTTACTTTAGAAGGGCGTTAGTCTACTTTTCTTTCTGTTCTAGTAGAGAGTTTATTAAGACCTTCCCGGTTGTCGTAAGTACGACGTTATTATTCCTTATTCTTACTACGGCTACTACGGCGGTCGTACCGAGTGCCTTATTTTTTCGTCGCGGGTTCGTTTCAGGTCTACTTCGTTATCTATATTTATAAGAGTTATAACGTACTTTACTACCGAGCGGGCTATACTACCGAGCGGGCCACTTTTACTAAGAACTGTACTACTTCTATAGATATAGCTATATAACTACTATTATAGCGTATATTGTCTTTAAACGAGGCTGAACTGACCTTAGCTGTCTAGGCTACGAAACGCGACGCGATAATTACGAATCGACTTGCTATAAAGGTATACGACGCGTCTTAAACTATACTAGGGTATCGATTGAATAGACGACCTCCTCGGGGTGACTACGAGCCTAATTCGAAGAAGCTTATAGAGCTAGAAGAGAGGGTAATACTTAAGTATATACTCGAGCTAGATCTTAGAGGTTTCCCGCTATTAAAGGCTAGTATACGAGCAATAGCCGATTCATTACTATAAGAGAAGGGTCTTAAGCCCGCTAGTCTTAATTAGACAGACAGGTTCATTAGGCGGTATCGTAAGCTAAAGGTTCGTATAATACGTAGATACGATCGTTAGCGAGCCCTAATAGAAGATCTAGACGTTATCGAGAAGTAGTTCTTACTTATACGTAATATAAAGGAGAAGTATAGCATCCTTACTAGGACACCTATAACTTCGACGAGATAGGGTTTATAATAGGTGTCATTACGTCTTAGAGCGCCGTTACGGGTTCAGAAAGGCGTAGTAGAAAGAGGAAGGTCGTTTAATAGGGCAATAGAGAGGGAGTAGAGAGATAGCGTATTAGATAGCTCTTATACGAAGCGAGATTAGTAAGCTACGTAAGTCTAACGAGGCCCTTATATAGCGGAAAGCACGAAAGCGCAAGTATATTTAGTCTAGAGGGTCTCTAACCTTCGATAAGGCGTCGCAATTAATACCTCTAGAGGATACTAGGAGGTAGGAAGTGAGTAGAGAGTCGCTAGATAGTGTTCGGCTAGTACTAAGGCTACGACGCTATAAGCGATATAGCGAGTCGGGGCATAACGTACGTACCTATTAAGTAGACTCGCTAGATAGCGAAGAATCTAAAGAGGAATTGTCCTCCTAGTAACGATTCTATAGGATGTCGTTGTGTTAAGATACCGTCGCAATTAAAGTAGAAGTAGTATAGTTCTTAGTAAAAGTGGCCCGCTCGGTAGTATAGCCCGCTCGGTAGTAAAGTACGTTAATAATTCTCTTTTTAAGAATTATCCCTTTTAGCGTCGGTTTCTTCTTTTAGATAGTAGACTACTAGGAATTGTTCGTAGTATTTAATACTTTCGATCCCGTAACCGCTATATAGGTTCGAGGCTACTTCTCTATAGTCTCGATTTTTTTGGTCGCTATTCCGAGGTTATTAATTTGTTTTACGAGGATTAACGACGTTTGACGGACCTTCTTTTTTTCTATATACTTACGGAAGATCTTAAGTAGGTTAAGAAGGTCGTTCTGTTCCGGGGTACCTTATACTAGGACAGATACTCCTAGGATAAGATCTCTTATATCGAGGATTTTTCTTTCGATTTCGGACTTTTTTTTTCTTATATTTACGAGAATACAAATAGACTTAGGCGGACGGGTATATTGCTATATATAATCGGGCGTTTGTTACGCTATAGTTATGTCGGGGTCCTTAGTTATTACGAGAGTAGGTCCGGGGAGGACGGGGTAGTATCGATGTCTATTAGAATTACTTCCTTCCTATAGGGGAAGGTCGCCGCAAATTTTAGGGTCTTCCCCTTTCTTTGACCGTCGTGTTTCTAGGTCTCTTTCGAGGGTAATTACGCGCGCGATCGCGCGAATACGTAGCTATAGGTTCGTTACGTTTGTCTCCTCGTAAATACGCTTCGATTTATATAAAGAAAGCCGTATTCTCGTTTATTTCTTGACTTCGTCGACAAGCGTATAGTAGGAAGTTATTATACGGGCTTATATAGGGTGTTTTGAAAGTAGGTTATATATTATATAACGTGCTTTACTACCGAGTAGGCTATACTACCGAGCGGGCTACTTTTACTAAGAACTATACTACTTCTACTTTAATTACGACGGTATCTTAATACGACGATATCCTATAGAATCGTTACTAGGAGGACAATTCCTCTTTAGATTCTACTATAAACTATACTACTTCTACTTTAATTACGACGGTATCTTAATACGATAACATCCTATAGAATCGTTACTAGGAGGATAATTCCTCTTTAGATTCTTCGCTATCTAGCGAGTCTACTTAATAGGTACGTACGTTATACCCCGACTCGCTATATCGCTTATAGCGTCGTAGCCTTAGTACTAGCCGAACACTATCTAGCGACTCTCTACTCACTTCCTACCTCCTAGTATCCTCTAGAGGTATTAATTACGACCCCTTATCGAAGGTTAGAGACCCTCTAGACTAAATGTACTTGCGCTTTCGTACTTTTCGCTATATAAGGGCCTCGTTAGACTTACGTAGCTTACTACTCTCGCTTCGTATAAGAGCTATCTAATACGCTATCTCTCTACTCCCTCTCTATTACCCTATTAAACGACCTTCCTCTTTCTACTACGCCTTTCTGAACCCGTAACGACGCTCTAAGACGTAATAACACTTATTATAAACCCTATCTCGTCGAAGTTATAGGTGTCCTAGTAAGGATGCTATACTTCTCCTTTATATTACGTATAAGTAAGAACTACTTCTCGATAACGTCTAGATCTTCTATTAGGGCTCGCTAACGATCGTATCTACGTGTTATACGAACCTTTAGCTCACGATACCGCCTAATAAACCTGTCTGTCTAATTAAGACTAGCGGGCTTAAGACCCTTCTCTTATAGTAATGAATCGGCTATTGCTCGTATACTAGCCTTTAATAGCGGGAAACCTCTAAGATCTAGCTCGAGTATATACTTAAGTATTACCCTCTCTTCTAGCTCTCTAAGCTTCTTCGAATTAGGCTCGTAGTCACCCCGAGGAGGTCGTCTATTCAATCGATACCCTAGTATAGTTTAAGACGCGTTATATACCTTTATAGCAAGTCGATTCGTAATTATCGCGTCGCGTTTCGTAGCCTAGACAGCTAAGGTCAGTACAGCCTCGTTTAAAGACAATATACGCTATAATAGTAGTTATATAGCTATATCTATAGAAGTAGTATAGTTCTTAGTAAAAGTGGCCCGCTCGGTAGTATAGCCCGCTCGGTAGTAAAGTACGTTATAGTTCTTAGTAAAAGTAGCCCGCTTAGTAGTATAGCCCGCTCGGTAGTAAAGTACGTTAATCTTACTATTTAGAGCTAGATTAATATCGATAAGTCTAATTACGAGTTCTTATCTATTAAAGTCGTTAAATATAGATAGATAGATAGATTTGTTATTTCCCTATTCTAAGACCCTATTCGGCCTATATAGGTATATATCTATTGTTATATATAAAGGGAAACCCGAATAGGTAAAAACCCTTCCCGCCCCTAACTTTTCCTTATCTAGATTAGCTTTCCCTCTAAACGTACGTAGTCTATATTACTACCCCGTTAGCCCCCGCTCCTAGCCGGTCTCGTTACGCTACGCCGTGTCCTCTCTTCCTATACTACTCCTACTAGGCGGTACTATTCTAGCTAGCCCTTCTCTAGTATCTAGTTCGTAATACGCCGTAGGTCCTTAACTTTATTAAGAAGTGCCCTAATCGTCCGATTCCTCGCCTTTATTATCTACTCCCCCCTTCCTAGTAACTACCTCGGATAGACGAGGAGTACGTACCGTATATTCTAGGAGTAATAGCCGTAGGGGTAGCTAGTATTCGTATATTCTAGAACCTTCCTCTATAATAGATACCCCTAGAGGCCGATATATTTGCTTCGTAGTTAGGTTACTATACTACTCTATACCCTTATAAGGCGGTAGTAGATAAGCTTTAGGGGGTACTTAACCGCGGATTTTATAGCTAACTATCCCTTAGGTTATCCCGCTAGCTAAGGGCGTCTACTATACCCTATAACCTAGTTGTTCTACCTCTCTCTCTATAGTTACTCTATAAACGATTTCTTACCCTCTTATTATATTACTAGCTATTCGTCCCTTACCCGGTAGTTCGGCTCGTTTCTAGGTCGAATGCCCTTATACGCTAGTACTAATTTGCGGGCCCTTACGACTATACGAGCAATAACCTTCTATACTAGGTACTATACCGACTTACCTAAGTAGGAGGTCCGTAGTCCCTAGATATATAGGTCGATCGGCGGTATAGCGGTCTCGTACCTAAGTATCCTTATTAGTATCGACTTATATACCCCGGTGACTTTCCTTAGGTATTAGTTTTAGATCTTCGCTTACGGCGCGACGAGTCTCTTTAATAGGTAGGCCCTCTCGCCTAAGGACTATACTTAGCTACTATAGGTAAGGACTAGCCGTATAATAGCCGTATATAGAAGTCGTAACTGCCGAAAGTCCGCCCTCTATATAGACGTAGTAAGCCTCTAGTATAATGCTCTATTCCGTTTAGCTTTCCGTAATATTATCTATACGTACTTCCTCTACCGTAGCGCCGGGTCTACCTATAGTCCGAGGATCCTAAGCTAATTTACCGAGTTTATCGTATACCCCTATATCTAGATAGAAGCTTATATATTATAGAACCGTAGCCGGCGCGTAAAGTGTATTAGATTGTACTTTTCTAGGGTAAACCGAGCCCTATACCTCCTAGCCTAGTCCTCGTAGATCTTATACTTCTCTTCTAGTAGCCTATAGTTCTCCTTAGTTAAGGACGACTACGCTAGGATGTTCGTATCGTCTATAAAGCCGCTCGTAGCGGTGTTCTAGGATTCTAGGGCTAGGAAGGGCTAGGAGTAGCGTCGCTATAAAGAAGAGGAATAGGATAGGTACTAGTATTAAGCCTTACGGGATTCTAGTATAGACTACTTAAAATAGGCTTTTGTACTAACCGACTAGGATCGACGTACTACGGTCTTAGAGGTAGGACCGTACGAAGTTAATAAGCTACCTAGGGAGTCCTTTCGACCTTAGGATTTAGAGTAGCCGCGGGTATAATACGTAGTCGAAGGCTCCCGATATATCTAGACTAAGTATGGATACTACCTTATCCCTATTCCTATACTAGAAAGCCTTTTCCTAAGAGGTAATAAGTTCTATTACGGATAGCGTCGATCGCTATAGGCGCGTACCTATCTAGGTATCCGGGAGTAGGGAGTACTCCTCTACCGCCTCGGAGAGTCTCGTTATAACTAGCTTCTTAAGCGCCTTCCTAAGAGTATTAAGGAGCGCGATTAGGCGGTACGACTTAACCTACGTATAGTCTTCCTTTTACGGCTTACGTAGGACTACTATCGTCGATTATTTAAATACTATTAGGTAGTAGCCGGTCTATAGGTAGGCGTTAAAGATCGCTACGACTACTAGGGCTAGTTAATCTCTATACTTCTTTAGTAGTTCGTTTAGGATCCTATCCGGCCCCGGGGCTTTCCTCGCCGGTAACTTCCTAAGTAAAGCGGTAACTTCTCCCTCGGATATATTCTATTAAGAACATATAGCCCGTAGGTCAAGTATATAGGTATAGGTGTGTTATATAACTAGATTACGTAACTAGGGTTTACTAGCCTATAGGCTAGTAAACCTACGGACACCTAGTATCTACCTATACTAATACTAGCGATACTATATATAGATATACGCTATCCTATTAAGTTCTTCTTCGTCTTTCGTATAATCCGCTATCTTCTACTACTACGTAACTCGTACCTATTTAATAGGTTATAAGCCCGGGTTAGTAACTCGGTGTTTTACCCTCGATAAAGTCGTATTAGAGTTATTCTTCTTTAGAACAAAAGGAAGGCAGACTAGAGGCCGTACCCGCCTTATATAGGAAGCTATAGCCGTGCTATAGGTGTATATAAGACGTAAAAGAGCCTAGTAAGGCACTATTAGACTCCGAGTTAGGGAGCCTATACTAATACCTTAGATAAGTAGGCGAGCTTACTAAGAAGAGTCGCTCTCCGGACATCGCGTTCGTATCGACTAACTATTTATTCTAAGAAAGTCGTAGTGTCTTAGAAACCCCCTCTACTAAGAGAGTTACGCTATAGTGTCTTAGTACTAATACAATCCTTACCGACCGAATATATCCTTTTACCTAAGGGTAGCTAAACTGTCCCTTAACTTACAAAAAATAGAGAACGAGACTAGGTTCTTAAGAAAGAGAGTAGTACCTGTTCTAATAAGAGAGAACCACAAAATATAGTTCAAGCTAATAAGAGTATACCTAGTATTAAAGTAGGTTAACTAGGTCCTCGAAGACATTATTACGGACATTCCCGCTATAACCCTATCTATAGCGACACCCTCTATATTATCGGAGTCATCCCTTCCTTTAGATTAAGCGATAAGGAAGGCATCGTATAGACGGCACAATATAACGGCCCTATATAAGATGTATATCTATCTATCTATAGATAATTAAGAGATAATATACGAGATCCGGTATACGAAGGAGTTATAGGAATAGGCTAAAGCTAAATATAAGAGAAGACTTCTTACTACTAGACGAAGTTTGCTTTAGCAATACACCAATTTCGTGATAATAGAGGACTAGTCAATAGATAACGCCTAGTAGGAGCTTAGCTTAATTATAAGGAGGGCTGTTCTAATCTCGCCTTAGTTCTAAGATATTAAGACTAAGGACAGAAAGATCTAGTAACTCTTAGTAGCTCTACTAGACTCATTTGGCTTAATTCGCGATATAATTAATACCTAGGTAAATCTCTTACTATAAGACATTCTTATAATTCTTAGGGAGAAGTAAGAATCAATAATTTATTAAGGGATAGCTATGTTCGCTAAGAAGGGTTTCTAGGGTAAGCTTACGTACTATCTCTACGATAGTGACTAGTTTATAAGTAAGTGCCTATACCTTTCTATAGCTTAGTAGGCTATTAGGAATAAGGACAAACTAGCTAGAGTTACCTACCCTACTAAGAGACAACCGTCACTACCTTATAGGAGGTCATTATTACTAAACCTTTGTAATGTCCTTAAGGTAATAACGGACCTTATAAAGTAGATAAAGGAGAGCCGTAAGCTAAAGGCCTCCTCTAGTAAGAAGCCTATAAGGGCATATACGACCTAGGAAGACGTATAAGACTCTAAGATACTATTAGAAGATAATAATGTTGATAAGGTTACCTATTCTACTATAGAAGCCAAGGGTAAGTACCCCTCGTCCGAGTAGTTACTTAACTCTTATGCTTCATTATACATAACTGACTAAGATTTACTATTTAGGACACTAAAGCCTCTTTAAAAGAGGAAGTAGATCAAGGTTAGGAGTGGCTATCTACAAGCTATATATATAGGAAGTGTAGTAATAGGTAGTCCTTCTAGAAAGCAAATTGTCTTAGAAAATGTCTTGTTTGTTCCTAGCCTTAGAGTTAGTCTTGTTTTGTGGAATTAGTTTAGCTAATAGTTTGCTATCTAACTACCTAGTTTCACCCTAAAATCCTTGTCTAGTAAACCCGTTATCTAGACTTAACTTCGAGGAGAAGTACCGTTTATCTACTCGATCTCGGAAATTCTTAAGCTATAGTATACTAGTATACTCTCTTAAGAACGTGACGGTACCGCTATAGCTAATACTAAGTCTAGAGATTAGTAGGAGCTATAGTATAGAAGATGTGTACACCTTAGTAAGGGACTACTAAGAAACCTTTATAGAGTTACTAAGAAAGATCCTATCCCTATTCCTTCTAAACACCTAAGTTATAAGGTATACTCCCTTACTAATATAAGGAAGTTTAAGGGACCTACTATAGAGAGAAAAGGAGAAAGGCTAGCCCTTGTCTCTATTGACATCTATAGGCCTTTTTAGGGCGTAGTCTCTAGGCTAGGATACAAATATTAGCTTAAGATTATAGATAACTTCTCTAGGAAGAAGTAGGTAATCCCTTTAAAGGCTAGGAGCGACGCTCCTATAGCCCTACGGGATTAGAAGGTCTAGGTAGAATAGTAGTTAAGGTGCTTTCTATCTACGATCCGTAGTAATAGTATAAGGGAAATTCTCGCCTTACTAAAAGAGTAGGAGAAGGAGTTTAGTACTTAGATAGACATAACTAATACCTACAACTCTCTTTAAAATAGACCTATAGAAAGGTTAATTCAAGCCTCTAAAAATATAGTCCGTGCTATACTTAAAGACTCTAGTATACTAGTTAAGTTCTAGCTAGAAGCTTTATAAGTATAGACTATAATCAGAAATAGACTACCTAATAGTCCGATTATTAATAGTATTTGTTAAATAGGTACGGGTAGATAGTAGCGGAATAGAGTAAGAGATCAATCTTTAACTAACTAATAGTACGAGCGTATAGCAATATATTAGGAACTAATGTGTTGATTGTGTTAGATGTCTATCTAAGCTAAAGGGGAGAGAAGGTATCTCCCTATAAGCTGAGTCATCGTAGATACCTTAGGCTACTAGATCACTTCTTAATTGTTGACTCCCTTTGAGATGCTATATCTTAATACTCCTACTCATCTCGTATAGGAGGTTACAGTCTGCTCACTTCCTATTAATAGTACTTGAACCTTTTTATAACAGGTTTAGCTAGCTTACAAACCTCTAGAAGTATAGACTAGTCTTTAGTTTTATAAACCCGTCTGTAACTATCTTAGAGGTTAGGGTATACTTAATAGCAATAAGCCTCCTCTACTAAAGTTTCCTAATAGCGTTATAGGCAATGTCAATGTACTTCGACTTGTTATAAACATGTACATCTTTTACTAGGGTAAGGGCAGCTTGATTGTCACCTCTTAATTAGACTAGTCTCAAATTTGATACAGTCTCCTAGTTTCTAGTGATTCTTAGTTGATAGGAATAGTCTCCTACTAACTCTAGACAATCCATTTCTCTTAGTAGTAAAGCTAGGAATTAGGACTACTTCGTATATACATTTATAGCTATATATTCAGCCTCTATTATAGATGTTGCTACAGACTTTTGCTTCTTACTTATCTAAGAAACTAGTGCCCTATAGAGGAAGAAGACATACCTAAGGATTGAGACTCTATCTACTTTGTCTATTACATAATCAGAATTATAGTAACTAATAAGGTGTCCTTTTCTAGACTTTAAGAACTGAAGTCCTAGATCAGGGTATGATCTTAGGTACCTAGTGATCTTCTTTAAAGCCTTTATATAGTAGGTGGATAGGTCACTCATAAATAAGCTTATCCTTCCTAGGGCAAAAGCAATGTCTAGCCTTATAATTGTTACTAGCTATATCGAAGTACTATTGATACTCTAGTACTCTACCTTGTCACACCTCTCATCTATATAGCTTGAAGGTTTGAGGGCCTTATAGCTGTCTATAGGTGAGTATATAGGTGCTGCCTTCTTATAGTTCATTCCTATCTTAGCTAGGCTATCTCTAACAAAGTGTCCTTAGTCAAGTTTCAGGATTCCTCTCTTCCTATCCCTTATAACTCTTATGCTAAGGATCTTTTTAGGTTCACCTAGATCTTTGATCTTAAAGATCTTGCCAAGTTGTCTTTTGAACTAGAGAACATCTATTAACTTTAGTGTAGCAATTAGAATGTCATCTATATATATAAGGATTATGATCTCCCTCTTCTTATAGATAAGTAGGCATAGATCTACTTCTAACTATATAAATCCAATCTCTCTAAGCTTTGACACACAGAGTTGATTCCAATCTCTAGCTACTTACTTAAGTCTATATAAGCTTTTAAGGATTTTGAACACTATGTTTAGTAGAAGCTTAACTCCTAGTAGTAGTAATATAAAGATGTCTTTATAGAGGGTACTTTCTATAAATGTATTGTTCATATCTACTTAGTAAAGATGAAGATCCTTCTTATATATAATAGCTATAAACACCCTTAGGGTGTCCTGTCTTACTGTAGGTGTAAATGTCCCTATAAAGTCAACACTAAACTTCTATAAGAAGCCCCTTATAACTAGTCTAGCCTTGAACTTTTCAATAGCTCGACTAATACTTCTCTTAATATCGAAGACCTATCTTAATATAACTAGATTTGCTCCTTTTAGTAGAACAGAATTTTCCTAGGTGTTGTTACTCTATAGAGCATCTAGTTCCTTTTGGATTGCTTCCTTCTAAAGATGTCCCTATTTCTTGTCATTTATAGCATCCTTATAGGATTTTGGAATTAGGACCTCTTGCTTATATATAATAGCTTCTATAGTTACTACAAAGGCTATTTCCTTAACTTCTTCTAGGAATTCGCTATCCTATAGTATTGAACTGTCCACTGATTGCATAGCTACAAAGAAAGCTTAGTGAAAAGCAGCAAGGTTCTCTAAGAGGTCTATTGCTTCTCCTACTTTAGTAGTTAGTTCGGGCTTAGGGACTATAGATTTTAGGGCTTTCTATTTCATGTCATAGCCCTTAACATTATAGTCAGCCTTTCTCTTTCTAAGGGATAATTTAGGGACCGTTACTTATGACCTAGTAACGTCTATTTCCTAGGGATCTAGGGAGCTTCTCTTAATTAGCTAATCGATTTTCTGAAATTTCCCTACGTTCTCCGGAGGTTAGAGAAGTTACATAAACAGCTTTCTCGGCTAAGCGACTTTCGGGCTCTTAATTAGCTGATCTATTTCGGGGGTGCTCTAATAGACGCCTAAATAGTAGGTAGATTGTCCTAAGTATACGTTCTTCCTCGGCCTTCCTAAGGGCTTCCTAGCTAGTACACTACTTAGTAGATTCAATATTAGAATATTAAGACCTATATCACCTCTAGGCTAGTCCTTAAAGAAGTCTATATATATGTGTTGCTTAACAGCTCTTATGTCTAGTTCCTAAAAGAGCTAGGCTTTAGCTATGTTTTTAATATACCTAATAAACACTACTTCTTTACCCCTATTTATTAGCTTGTTACTTCTTGCCTATTAAGGTTAGGATCTTATGTCTATATAGACAATAGCTTTATATTCCTAAACTTTCAAATAGTTGATAGTCGGTTTGATACTATCAAAAGCCTTATCTAGTAAAACCTTAAACCTATCGTAATCTAGGCTATTTAGCAGTTTGTTCCTTATATAAGTTTGGGCCTCTAGTGCTTTAGGCCAAAATTCAACCGGCATTTTAGCCTCTTTAAGCATTGCCCTTATAGAGTCCTCTAAGGTTTGTATTGACCTCTTAACTAGTCCATTCTGTAGAGAGTTATATGCCTTAGTCGGCTCGAGCCTAATCCCTAAATCCTTCTCCTACTACTTTACTAATATAATAAGTTCTTTTATATTATAAAGTCTTACTGCTTTTAGCTACGCTAATGATTTCCTCTCTGCTTTGATCTTCTAGTTCTAGAGAGCAACTAGAGCATCTTCTCTTTTCCTAAGAGGAAAGGTCCACTTCTTCCTAGAGAAGTTGTTAACAATTTTAAGCTAGTATTTGAATCCTAGTCTTGAGATTAGTAGTAGGCTATATATGTTAATAGATATAAGGGCAAGTCTTTTAGGTCTTCTCTCTATAACTTTGCCTTTGTACTTCTTCATCTTCGCTATTAAACATACTCTACACTAGTGAAAGCTATCCTTAGGGATAGGAATAGGTTCTTTTAAGTCTGTTACCTTATAAAGATTCTAGAGCAAATTCTTCCTAAAGTGTACAAATCTTCTATACTAAAGCTCCTACTACTTTAGGTCGGTCTCTAATTAAGCAGTCACAAAGGCATTCTCTATTAGTGGTGTATATAACAAGTAATGTGCCCGTTCTTATAGGAGAGGAGAAATCTTATTAATAAATAGAACCCCCCTAAGGAGCTTTGTCTAGACAATAGTCTTACTAGAAGGGGAAATAAGAGAAAATGATAGAGGTTATATACTAAACTGCTTGCTAAACTAGTTCTATAAAACCAGGTTCACTCCTAGCTTAGGTATAAGTAGGACATCTTCTAAAACAACTTTTCTGCCAGCTCTCCTACTCATCTCTACATTCCTAATATAAGTGGCTAATAAAAACCCACCTCCTACTTTGATCTATTTCTTCCTTATTAAGGGAGTTATAGATCTAAAGAGGTAGCTTTAGTTAGTTATATAGGATAAAGTATAGGAGTTAAGTAACTACTCTAACGAGGAGAACTTGCCTTAGACTTCTATAGTTGAGTAAGCTACTTTATTATACTCATTATCATTAGACATTGTCTCTAGGGATGAGCTATATAAGTCACGTAACTCTTAGGCGGAAAAACCTTTTCTAGTCTTCTTTGCTTTAGAGGTATAAGACTAGGCCTAGTTCTTCTAGAGTAATAGTATGTCAGAGCTGAGTTTCTTTACCATTTTCTTAAGTTCTTCTATAGAGAACTTCTCTCTTAGTGTCCTCCTTGAAGTGGGTAGTAGAGTTCTCTTCTTCTTAATATATATTGTATTCTAGGAAGATAGTAGTTAGGAATGAGATCTAAGGACCTTTCTTACCTTAGGTAAACTAGGGCAGTCCTTAATCAGATGATCCTTCTTATAGAGAAGGTAGGAGAGTGGTCTTACTAGACCTAAGGGCTTAACCTAGGTGGCTGCTATACTATACTTAGCCTTAGAGGGATCTAACCTAGCTTCTTAAGCTTTAAGGATCTTTAAGGTCCTTTCATGATCTATCTTTAGCTAAGCTATAATAGTATCCCTAGCTATATAGTAGTTAGATAGTAGTGAGCTTAAGAGCTAGGTCATCCTTATATTAGCTTTCCTATAATACTGAACCTCTAGGTCAACATTAGCAATTTTTTTTCTAAGAGAAACTAGGTGTGTCTATACAGATCTAATAGTGAACTCTTCACTTATCTTCAAGGTCACAAATTGCTTTATAAGCTTATATATATAGGTTGGTAGCACCTAGCTATACTTGTTCTAGAGATACACCTACTTCTTAGTAGCTCTTCTAGATTTATAAAAGCCCTTAAGCTTAAATTTATCTTCTTCTATAATCCTACTAAGGATACTGAAGTTGTACACTATATTATGTCTTGTCTATATTAGCGTATTAAGGATCTCTTTAGTTATAGCCTCTTCTTAGAGTTTTAGAGTCTTGCCCTTAATGTTATTATAAGACACTTCTATTAGGTCATCAATTATAAAGAATGCTAATTGGCTCTCTATCTTATATCTCTAAAGGTTGAACTGTCTCTTCTAATTGTCCCTCCTAACAATTAGGATTTTGCCTCCCTTCTCCTCTATCTTCTCTTAGTATAAATCTATAATAAATTGAATATAATAAAACAAGGTATGTATATTCTAAAGTAGTGGCTCAGATCCTACTAAGGCTTCTAGTATAGAATAGGAAAGTTCGTAGGTATAGATACTAAGGCCTACTTAGTAAAGTAAAGAAGGAGCGGTATAAGGTCTCGGGGCTAGGACACAGGTCTATCTCTCCTAGCAGAGCTTCAAATGACTTACTTGAAGTCCTTCTTAATAGTATCTCGATGTAGTTCTACCTACAGAGTATCTTTAAGGTATTGGCTTTAAGTAAGCCGTATAGAGTCCTTATCTAGGTTACCTATTACTTAGTATCGAACTAAGCTCCTTAATAGGATAGACGGGGTAGACTTCTGATTCCTAGATGTTTTCTACTACGATAGTAAGGGATATAAGTAACCTATACTAATATAGGTTGCTCTTATTCCTATATAAACCCGGGCTTATAACCTACTAAATAGGTACGGGTAGATAGTAGCGGAGTAGAGTAAGAGATTAATCTTTAACTGACTAATAGCACGAGTATATAGCAATATATTAGGAACTAATATATTAATTGTGTTGGATGTCTATCTAAGCTAAAGGGGAGAGAAGGTATCTCCCTATAAGCTAAGTCATCGTAGATGCCTTAGGCTACTAGATCACTTCCTAATTATTGACTCCCTTTAAGATGCTACATCTTAATATACCTTAACTATACTTAAGAATTCTGTTCTTAATTCGAGCGCGGATTATCTATTCTATAATCGCTCGTAAGCTTAGGTATAACCGAATATTCCGAGCCTACTACGGTTTATACGTAATCGTTATAATCTTCTAAGGAGGTATAACATTCTATCTAATCTACTATATATAGCTAAAATTCTACGCTAGGATACCTTCTCGGTTAAAGAGTATTTTATTAAATAGCTATCTTTCCTTAGCCGAGAGAGCGATACTAACCTTAATACTAGCGAGCCTTTTAGGTATAATCCTCGAGCCGCGCTCGATACTAGAGAACTTTTTAATAAGATACTTCCTATCGAACGGGCCTTGCCCTACTAGTATTAGAGATTCCTAGGAAAGGGCCTTCCGCTTCTAATCTATATTACTATCTACTTTCGACTAAGGCCTCTTATAAACGCTCGTATTAATAGGTCTTCTCTTATTAGCTTTTCGCTTATATATAGTAAATATATACGGCATCCTAATACCGGGTCTATATAACCCTACGTCTCGTTTCTAAGCCTACCTATTAATCTAGCCCTATTTCAGGATCTCTATACACTAGTCGCCCTATACAGAGTACATATTTATAATGACCTACTCTCCTAGAGCGTTAGTAGTCACCTTAGCGCTTAAGTATTAGCGGTTCCCGAGTAGTCCTAGTAATTTCTTTAAATACGGGCTAAGGTCGAGGACATTTTCTCTTTATTATAATACGGGGCCGCGGTAGTTCTTAAAGTAGTCGAAGATAGTCGTGTCTATAGGCTTAGGTTTTAGCTTCGTTATGCCTTCTTATCGATATTAATACGCCGTATTATTAGATTACCCCGCCCCTAATAAATTTACTAAGGTCTCCCCGACTAGACTCGAAAAGCGGACTTGTTTTAAAACCGGACTTCTAATACTTATAGCGGGTTAACTACCGTGAATTAACCCGCGTTCGTATTTTTCGAGGACTATAGAAGTTCTTAAAGAGTTTTGTACTTATTAGTACCTATAATAGCCGTAAACATTATACTTTTACCTTTCCTACTAGCGATTGTTCCCTCCTATAATCTATCGTCGTAGTTACGGCCTATTAGTCGTACCTTCCTATACTAAGGGTAGCTAAGGATCGTAGGCGAATCTAAATTAGCGGAGACAAATATGTCGATCTAGTAGTATATACTAAATACCTAAGTATCAAGCTTTGAAATTACCCCCTTAAACTTCGCTCTTCTACCCGCTCCTCGAAAGGACAAGTAGGCGCTAGGTACGATAGGTAAGCGAAACTTATGTACTATCCTCGGGCTAATAATAGTGACTCTAGATCCCTCGTTAAGTAGGGCTCGAGTCAAACCTTTACTAGTCCTAAGCTCGGTAACTACCTAAGGGCTAGGTACTATTACAAAATCGTCTAGTATACTAGAGAGACCGATCTTTTCAATGTTCTCGTATAACTCGGTAGTAGGGATAGTATCCTTACTATATAGATAGATAGATAGATATTTCATTAAGCTGTTATAGTACCCTTTAGCCTATATAGCTATACTATCTTGTTTTCGTATATATAGAGGGGAAACTATATTAGTAAAAACCCCTCCTCCTTCCCGCCTATCTTTTCCCCCTAGTTATCGTCTTAGATTTCCCTTATTAGGGGTACGCTAGTATTATAGGCCTATCCTAATAACTACCCTATCTATAACCCCCCTAGCTTCCGCCTCTTATCTATCTACTCCTCCGTCTCGCTAGCGAGGCTAAACTACTAGAGATATCCCTACTATAGTATCTACCGAGAGATTTGGCGAATGTTACCTTTGTCCCTAATAATTAACTTATAGTCTCTCCTTCCCGCTCGGTGCCTCTAATTTCCCCTACCTCTCGCCTACTACGGGCATCGTAGTAGTATATGTTCTAGGTTTTACGATAGGTAGCCACACTAGTAGGCTAGGCTATAGATATCTAGTACGCGTCTCCTAAATAGGTAGGCCCTTAATCTAATATATTTAGACCTGATTATACGAGTTCTACTAAATAGAGACGAAGTACCTTAGTATTATTATAGGAGTCGACGGTATCCGTATAGACCTAGAAAAGGTCGACGTAGTCAAGAACTAGCTTACTCTAATATGCCTAAAGGATGTATAAGTATTCCTTAGGTTCGGAAACTCCTATCGAAGGTTTATATAGAACTTCTCTAAAATCTATATACTCCTTACGAATTTAATAAAGACTAGTAAGAAACTATTCGTTTAGACAATAGAATACGAAGCAGCCTTCTAAGAATTAAAAGATAGATTCTTAACGGACACGGTACTTATATACTTTGTACTAGGGTCAGAAACTATAGTCGAAATAGATGCCTTAGATTTCGTTACTACGGTAGTAATTTTATAGAAATACGGAGACGTCTAGAGACCGGTAGTATATATGTCTAAGAAGATGTTACTATAGGAGTATAACTACGAGATTTACGACAAGAAACTATTAGCTATCGTCCTCGCCTTCGAAGAATAGAGACCTAAGCTTACCGTTAACTTAGACGATAATATAGATACCGATTTCGAGAATATAAAGGATATAGATAACAATCCCGTTATTATCTACTCCGATTATAAGAACCTAGAATACTTTATAAGCACGAAACAATTTGATAGACGGTAGGTACGCTAGGTATAGTTCCTAGTACAGTTTGTATTTAAAATTACCTATCGTCTAGCTATATAGGGTATAAAGCCTAATAGTCTTACTAGACGATCGTAAGATCTACCGTCGGATCTAAGCAATCTACGTCTATAGTATTAGAGCTAGGTCATCCTACCGCCCGCTCGCCTCGATATTAAGCTCAATTTAAGCGAGCTACGGGAGGGGGAGGTAGCGTAGTAAGTAGTATAGTAGGATTTACTTATATAAGTCAAGGCTCTATATAATAAAGAGACCGTTTAGGCTACTATATAATAGCTATCCTAGAACTAGTAAGTACCTCTATTACGTAAACACAAGATTGACGATCGTACGTCTAAATTAGAAGATAGTATAATCTATATAAAGAACGCCTACGGAGGATATAGCTTATTTGTCCTAGAAGTTACTAGCGTAGTAGAACTTCGTACTCTAATTACGAAACGTTTCTACGACATACCCGCGGCTAGGTATCCCGGCCGTAAAAAGACATTCGAGTTGATTAGTAGGTACTACCGCTAGCTACGTATAGTACAAACGATTAAGAGATTCGTCTATAATTATATTATCTATAGAATAACGGTTCCGTCAAATCAGTAGTATTAGTGCCTCCTTATACTATTACCGGCACCCTTCGGAGTATAGGAGGATATCGCTATTAACTTCGTTATAGATTTGCCCGTAAGTAAGAGCTTAACCGATAGACAAACGTATAAGAACGTCCTTATAGTTACAGATAGGCTTACTAAGGAGAGATACCTGATCCTAGTGCTATAGATAGACGCCCTATATATCGTATATATCTTTATCCGCTATATCTTTATTCGTTATAGCATTCCTAAGAGCATCGTCTCGGATCGGGGCTCCTAGTAGACGTCTACGTTCTAGAGACGAGTTTACTCCCTACTCGGTATTTAATAACGACTATCGACGGCCTTTTACCTAGAATCCGATAGATAGTCTAAAAACACGAATAAGGTTATAGAACTCTACCTTAGGGCCTATATTAACTACGCCTAAGATAATTAGGTTAATTAGTTACTACTTGCCGAGTTTACTACTAACAATTATATAGATAGATAGATAGATATTTCATTAAGCTATTATAGTGCCCTTTGGCCTATATAGCTATACTATCTTGTTTTTGTATATATAGAGGGGAAACCGTATTAGTGAAAACCCCTCCTCCTTCCCGCCTATCTTTTCCTCCTAGTTATCGTCTTAAATTTCCCTTATTAGGGGTACGCTAGTGTTATAGGCCTACCCTAATGACTACCCTATCTACAACCCCCCTCGCTTCCGCCTCTTATCTATCTACTCCTCCGTCTCGCTCGCGAGGCTAAACTACTAGAGGTATCCCTACTATAGTATCTACCGAGAGATTCGGCGAATGTTACCTTTGTCCCTAATAATTAACTTATAGTCTCTCCTTCCCGCTCGGTGCCCAATTTCCCCTACCTCTCGCCTACTACGGGCATCGTAGTAGTATATGTTCTAGGTTTTACGATAGGTAGCCACACTAGTAGGCTAGGCTATAGATATCTAGTACGCGTCTCCTAAATAGGTAGGCCCTTAATCTAATATATTTAGACCTGATTTGGATCGCTATGCTTACTTCGGCCCTTATTAGGTCCCTATATAGCTAGTAATTATGTCTCTAGAAGGCTCGGAGCGCTATCGGGCTTATTGTCTTAGGGGGCTTCCTTTTCTAGTCCTGCTCCTATAGGTAGCTCGCTATCTATTCCGCTAGGCTTTAGGTCTTAGCCTTACTCCCGCCGGCCTAGCGAGTCCTACGCTCCTCCTCCTTTCGTGCTAGCCATTCGGTACTTATCTATACGGCCGTAAAGGTAGTAAGGTCATCCTCTTTTTAGCTTGTCCTATGTCCTACCCCTCTCCGGTAGCGGCTTTCTATCTTATTCTTTGCCTCCTAGATCGTAGTTTGTACTAGGTAACCTATCGTCTTTGCCGCGTATTAAATTCTCATTCCCCGGATATACTAGCCGATTAGTAGTATTCCTGTCTCTATTTCTACCGTACTTATTAACGTTGTCTTATATACGCCTAGTACCCTACGTAGGTTGCCTACCTATGTCCTATTTAGGGGTTACTCTATCCGTTTTAGGATCGGCTTACCTACGCCTCCTGTTCCCTAAATCTATACCCCGTACAATATAGCTAGTCTAACGATCGCCTTATATATTACTCTTACCTTATCAAATATTGCTCCCTATATAGATGCCGTAAGCCTCTTTATCGAGGCTTTATTAACTTGCGCTCGACTCTAGGCTTTCTTAATCTATACATTCTAGCTTAGCTTCGGGTCGAGCTAGATCCCTAGTACTCGTAGCTCCGCTAATAGCTTAGTCTCGTAGCCTTAGATTCTTACCGCCGCCTTTATATTATAGTATGTTCTCGCTTTACTAAAGTGTATAAGTTAGTACTTTTTAGGGGCGAACCGGGCACTATACTTCTTTACCTACTCCTCGCATTTCTTGTGCCTATCTTTAAGGAGGCGACAGTTCTCTTCTATCGAGTCTGACTAGGCTAGGATGTTTATATCGTCTACGAACCCCGATGCTAAGGTTTGCGGAGAGGTAAGTAGGGGGATTAGATCAGACATAAATATTAGAAATAGGATAGGGGAGAGAGTAGATCCCTAAGGTATTCTAGTCTCTGCCTTTACCGGGTCGGACGTATACCTTCCTAGGACTAGGTATATCGTCCGTTCCTAGAGAAAGGAGTAGACAAACGTCGTTGTCTACTAGGGGATACCTTTCTGCTATAGGATATATATTAGCCTTTAGTATAAGACGTTATCGAAGGCCCCTACAATGTCGAGGGATAGTAAGGACGCCGCTCGGTTCCTACCGTAGTACTAGAGGGTCTGAATTTGCTCCGTAATTAGCTCTATTACTATTAGTATCGATCGCTAGCTTCTTCCCCCTATCTATATTACTAGGAGTACGTAGTTGTCCTCGGTAAGCTACGTAAGTCTCTAGGCTACTATCTTTTCTAGGACCTTCCCTATCGTATTTAGAAGTACTATTAGTCTATACGACTTAGGCTAAGTATAGTCTTCCTTCTATAGCTTACGTAGCACTACTATCATAGACTCTCTATACGGCTTCGGGTGATACCCTAGCCGTAGGCACGCGGTAAATAGGTTTATAAGGTTCGGCGCGATCTCTTCTCTATACTCTTTTAGTAGTACGTTTAGTATCCTGTCTAGGCCTAGGACTTTTCGTCCTTTTAGCTTACTTATAACTTCTACTACTATATTAGAGCTAACCGTCTAATCTATATCTAGGGGTTCCGGGTATATACTCGGGCCGATGTCTATAAGGTCTACCTCTACTTACGTCGAAAAGAAATAGTCGGCTAACGCTTTTGCCTTACCCCGGGGCGTAGCCTAGGCAATCCCTTCGCGGTCTACGATTAGGGGGAAGTAAGGGGCTTGTTACTCTTTCGGTAGTCGTACCTATTTAGTAAGTCTCTATATCTATTCCGGGTTTTCTATAACGAGCCCGATCGTCGCTCTCTAGTCCTATAGCTTATCGCATCTTATCTATGCCTTCTTCTCTTATGTCGCGTAATAGTATTGCTCCTACGTCTCTTAGGTATGCTCCTTCGTCTACTATCGCCTTGCCCTTCTAGCCTCCCTTACCTTCGTAGAGTATTTAGGGGTCTAGAAGGCCTTCTACTACGTTAAGGGCCGGAGTAAC
The DNA here is from genome assembly GCF_020509005.1 of Fulvia fulva. Classification (NCBI taxonomy): domain Eukaryota; kingdom Fungi; phylum Ascomycota; class Dothideomycetes; order Mycosphaerellales; family Mycosphaerellaceae; genus Fulvia; species Fulvia fulva. Next base: position 3,839,869 of record NC_063019.1, read on the forward strand.
GGCGTATATTGTTCCGCTACTTACTATATAACCGAGGTAATCTGTTCCGCTACTTAATCTAGCTAAGCTGTCGTCTCGAGTTCTCTATACTATAGTAGGTTCGCTATTAGGAAGCCTCTTATGTCGTCCTAGCGTGCCTTCTTCTAGTTACGGCGTAGTTCGTTTACTAGCTCCTCTATCGCCTTTACCCCTAGCGTCGCTTAGATAGGGATATAGTCTAAGGAGGCTTCTAGCGCGTAGTTCGGTCGGCATTAGACTAGTCTCTCTTTAAGTTCTCGTAATAGAAAGTATAGGTCGATCGTGCTTATACTAGTACGGGCCTTCTACGTCTCTATTCCCTTTAGTATTACTAAGGCCATTCCGTAGCGTACGGTTATATCTAGTAGCTTCCCCCCTAGAAACGCGTACGGGGGAGTGAATTCGAGTCCCTACTATAGGTAGTAGAGGTTAAAGTCGCCGAGGAGTACTTACTTTATGTCTTAGCTTAGGGTCCGCTCTAGGTAGGCGAGGGTTCCTAGTTCCCTACTCGTCCGACCCCGCGGTAGCGGGTTATAAACGTTATAGATCTAGATAGGGCCTTATGTCGTATCGATCTAGATTAATGTTATGTCTCCTAGGTTACCCTACTATAGTAGTATAACCTTCTACGACTTAAGGTCTATAGTCTTGCTTACGTATAAATATGTCCTTAGGATAACGCCTCGTTAGCCCGCGATTACGGTATAGTATCTCCGGTCATTATAAGTAGCTAGGAGTCCTACGTAGGGGTTGATCTATAGTTCCTATACCGTAATAACGTAGTACCGTAGCGGGTCTAGCTCTTATAGAAAGTAGCGCTAGACCTTGTCCCTACTTTTGTTTACGTTATACTATACGATAGTAATGTCGTCGTATAGTATTATTCGTTATCCGTAAGGTCTATCTCCGTGCTAACCTACTATATCTCCTAAGCCTATATCTCGCTATCCGGCTAGCCCTAGGGCCGCTAGGGCGCCCTAAAGATTCGTATTTAGCCTAGTTCGTTAGTAGCCCGGTTAAGGTGTCGAGGCCTACCGGGAGGTAGATACGTTTACGGTTAGGTTCCCTTGTTCGTCTCTTCTACCCTCTTCCTTTTACTCGGCTCGAAGCCCTTATATACGGTAGGTCCCTCCTACTATCGTTAGGGGTACCTAGCTAGTAGAGAGGTCCTTGCTTGTCTCGCTCGTTCTTATACTACTATTCTAGCTAGGCATTAGCTTGAATATACTAGGTGCCTTCTACCGTAGTATACGTACCTACTCTCCTTTTTAGGCATTCCCTTCCCTAGTATAGGCCTACGTAGAAAGGACACCTTAGGGTCTTCTCCCCGTATTTTAGGGCTATATTACCGTACTATTAGCATTAGAAGCATTATAGTACCCTATAGCTACTCTAATAGATCTCCGTGTCTATTCTCTCGTAGTTCTAGAACAGTCTATTATCTAGTATCTAGTTAGCTTGTTCCGCTATCTCTACCTAGATAATAAGCGATAAATACGTCTTCTCTCGGTCTACTATCTTATATAGCTATACCGCCTTTGTTAGTCGTACTCCCGGGGAGGTGTTCTAGTTCTATACTTAGAGGTAGGGAAGGTCTTCGACCTTAAATATCCTAGGGACTCCGTAGGCAATAACGGTATACTATTAGTAGGAGACTCGTACCGACTTCGCGACTTTAGTAGTCTACTCCTTATAGGTCTCTAGCTTTCGTCTATTAGACTCTTATACGGTAAAGAGTCTTACTACGCCTATTGCCTCTACCCTCGCCCTAACTACCTCCTTTTGGCCGATTCTGTCGACAATCTCCTTGCTTATTAGGACTACGATTTCTTGTTTCTCCGCCAGATTAGTAATATATAGGCGTACCGCCTTACTTGCCTTCGGAGGGGGTTAATTCTTACCTACTACTACTATTACCTATATAGTTAGTCTCTAGGCTACCTTCTGTATTACTTATTAGATTGTCTTCGGGATTCAGTATAATAGCGCTTTTAGCGCTCCTTATAGCTATACTATAGTGTTCTTATATACCCGGGCTAGGTGTTCGTTATCCCCTAGTAAGTTTTCCGCCTCCGTATATAGGGTCGTCTACGCTATATTGTTTATCGTTAGCCTCTACTTTCTATATAGTAGGCCTTAGCTTATGTCCTAGGTTTTCTCTTAGTTTGTTCCCCGGTTTAACTCTTAGTATAGAATGTTCGTAAGGCTATAGCTCTCGTTAGTTACTATCCTTCGCTACTATTCGGAGTCGCGCTTCCTAATTAGGTAGTTGTCCTCCGCAACTCCGTAATTCTAGGGTCTACCTTTAGAGGAAAGGGACCTCGGTTTTAGGGTTTTTTGTACTACGATTACGCCGCCGCTAGCGTAGGCGGGTCGCTACTACTTAAGTAGATTGCCCGTCTTAATAAGGGCTGTCGATTGAATAGTCCTCTATCCGTGTATTACCTCCTTTCCTAGAACGTATAATAATAGATAACAATTATATATTAGCTACTACTAGAGTATTACCCTTCTACGCTAATACCGGTCGTAACCTAGAATTTATAGATACTAGTCTAACTACCCCTATAAAGCTTATGCCCTATAAGTAACAACTCGATATAGAATCTACGAATGCGTTTACTAAGCGTATAAACTAGATATACGTATATCTAAGGCAAGAAATTGTGTTAGCTTAAGCATTATAAGTAGATTTTATAAACGTATATCGCTAGCTACCTCCGAATTATAATATTAGCGACGAAGTTTATATTAATACTACTAACTAGTTAATAATACGCCCGTCTAAGAAGCTCGATATTAAGAACGTAGGGCCGTACGAGATCACCGTAGTACTCCCGTATTAAAATGCTTACCGCGTTATAATACCCGATTAGTTAGGTAATCTCTATAATACTTTCTACGCCTCGCTCCTATAACTAGCTACTAATAACCCCGAACCTAGACAGATCCTAGCACCGCCGCCTCTAATCGAGATAACCCGTAACGACGACGGCGAAATATCCGAAGAGTACTTCGTAGAGGATATACTCGATAGGAAATATTTTAAGCTAAAGGGAAGACTACTAAAACACTTACTACCGAAGTAAGACGAGTATAAGTACCTAGTAAAGTAAAAAGAATACCGCGAGCCGAGCTAGGAGCTACTAGAAGTATTAGTAGGAGTAGCCGCCTCTATTATAGACTTCTACTATAACTTTCCGACGAAGTCTATACCCGCCGACTTTAAGCCGCCGTACGACTAGGTACCTAATAAGGACCGAGTTACTAGTATACTACGATCTTATACTAAGTCTAGGTAGTTGCCTACGGAGAACGCGAGTACGTCTATACCGGTAGTTATACCGTAAACTAATACGCCCGTAACGGCGTCTAAGCTATAAGTAAGGACGTTACGCTACTCGACAAGACTTAATACGAGTGCGATAGAGTTTTATCCTATAGCCGCCGTCGATACGCCTATAGTTAATCTATAAAGCTCTATAGAAACAAACGTTATAGATATAGACTCGGATACTTAATACGCTAGGGCTACTATAAAACCGCGTGTACCTACTTCTATAAAGATAATAACGGATAGAAGTCTCTATAATAAGCGTTAGAATAAGGATGTTACTATATACCCTAAGCCTCTATATAGCCGTACTAGCTTAGCCGCCCGACGGATATAGTAATCGATAGGAAGGAGGATATTAAGGGTTTTGAGGATACTTAAGCTAAACAAGGTAGACTAGAGGATGATATAGTTTTCGTAGATGTACTACTATAGAGACAGAGCCGTCCGAGGACGAATAGCGATCTAAAGGGGGGGGTACTATTACGGTTCACTACTACGTAACGTCGCGCGCCTTAGCGCTTCCTTGTATATCTCGCACACTTCGCGCTTCTCTTTCGTAGCCTTACCGAACAACGCTTATTTTACGGTAACCCTACACTATCGTCTTATAGATCACTACCCGTGATATTGTATAAGAGCTATCTAATACGCTATCTCTCTACTCCCTCTCTATTACCCTATTAAACGACCTTCCTCTTTCTACTACGCCTTGCTAAACCCGTAACGACGCTCTAAGACGTAATGACACCTATTATAAACCCTATCTCGTCGAAGTTATAGGTGTCCTAGTTTAGGATACTATACTTCTCCTTTATATTACGTATAAGTAAGGACTACTTCTCGATAACGTCTAGATCTTCTATTAGGGCTCGCTAACGATCGTATCTACGTATTATACGAACCTTTAGCTCACGATACCGCCTAATAAACCTGTTTATCTAATTAAGACTAGCGGGCTTAAGACCCTTCTCTTATAGTAATAAATCGGCTATTACTTATATACTAGCCTTTAATAGCGGGAAACCTCTAAGATCTAGCTCGAGTATATACTCAAGTATCACCCTCTCTTCTAGCTCTATAAGCTTCTTCGAATTAGGCTTATAGTCACCCCGAGGAGGTCGTCTATTCAATCGATACCCTACTATAGTTCGAGACGCGTCGTATACCTTTATAGTAAGTCGATTCGTAATTGTCGCGTCGCGTTTCGTAGCCTAGATAGCTAAGGTCAGTTTGGCCTCGTTTGAAGATAATATACGCTATAATAGTAGTTATATAGCTATATCTATAGAAGTGGTATAGTTCTTAGTAAAAGTGGCCCGCTCGGTAGTATAGCCCGCTCGGTAGTAAAGTACGTTAGTATTATTAGTTTATTTTAGTAAAATCAAGTTTAAGGTCGACTCGAAGTCGAAATCTTAAGGTATTAAGGCACCTAAGGTTAAGGTTCTTAGTATTAAGCAAAGTAAGTATAACGTTATAAGTAAGGTTACAAATAAGGTTATAAGTTTTAGTTATGTCTTTATCGAGGTTCGAGTCGTTTACTAGTATTAGAGCTAGCTAAGAGTTACTAGAAAGTCTAACGAAGGCCTATAGGCCTTATAGGGAGGCTATAATCCTAGAAGAGATAGAAGACTCGGATAGCGACGAAGACAACACCCCGGAGGCTTTAGGCTCTAATAAGGGTAAGGAAAGAGTACGACGAAATGGCTAAGAAGAGGATGACCAAAATAAGGGCACTATAACGTTAGGAATGCCCTATAGTCCGGATACGATAGTAGCCTTGTTTAGCCGTCTTACTATTACTATAGAAAATGTAGGACCTCGCTTCCCTACTCTAGGGAGTCCGGAAAACCCCCTCTTTAATAGTAGGAACGCTACTAAATTCTAGGAGAGGTTTAATGATCTTATAGACTAGTATCTACTAAGGCTATTAATTAAAACTTCTAGGGTCGCTTCGAGCGTAACTATAAGACTACTATCCGACGTTTAGTAATAAGGTTAGAGGGATAGTAAGTGAGGCGGAGCACCTTTAGGAGGTCCTTCTTAGCTAAATTTTCGAGATTCGATACCTATTCGATATTAGGAAGTCGAGAATATCTAGAAGAGATAGTCCGGGCCGAGTAAGGGAAAAGCCCTAAGGAATAGGATATAAAGGAGTTTATCCGTCTCTTCGTAGCCTCTAGTAACCTAATTGATCCCGAAGACCTCGATAATAGCTCCCGTAGCCGTCTTCTACTTTAGGGGCTCCTAGAGTTAGTTACTAAGGCAGTTTATAAGAAATGTAGGCTCTATCTAAAGTAGCCTAAGAAGTTTCGGCGCTTTTAAAAGATACTAGACGAGGCGACAAGTATCGCTAATAGTAAAGAAGGATAGAAGGCCGTATATACGGACTTTCTACTTACTTTACCGTAGCTTTATTAGTTAGTCATAAAGTAGATACCGCGCTTAATCTCTAAGATTAATACACTTAATAAAATAGCTATTTCCGCTACTATCGACGATAACGTTATTTAGAAAATAGTAGAAATAAGTATTTAAGCTTACTAATAAGGTCGCGCGGCGGAGTTTAGATCCTTTAACCCTAGTAAAAATTAAAGGTCTATATAACTAGAGAACCCCGATCGCGTACCTAAACTATAGGTTTACTTAATATAGCGCCCGTAGTTATAGAACCGCGAGTAGTCTAAAGCGCTTAATAGGTGCTATTATAACTATAGTAGTACGGAACATTAGGCTAATAGGTATCCCGCGATACTATTCCTTATCTTATAAGGGTATGTCTTTTTAGCGACGAACAACTAGTAGTACCTAGGAAAGAAGACCGATCTAAATCCCCCTAAGTTTAACTTCCGACGGGACTATAGTAAACCTAAGCTCCTTTATATACTTCCGTAGCTTAAGGAACACTATAGCCCAATTCTATCTAATAAGGACATAAAAATCCCTACGCTTTAGAAACAATAGATAGGTCGAGATTATACTAGTGTCTTAAGCGTAGAGCTTCTTAACTACTCTAAACCTCTATCTAATAACCGACACCTTATAGAATACGGCCCTTAAGATACTAGATCTAGGTAGTAACCGACGGCCGCTAGTAGTTACTAGATCTAGTTTAAGGAAGAAGAAGAACCGGCTCTATAAGGGAGTAAAATTATAAACTACGACGAGGTTAAGGTTAAGGCCTACCTAATCTAGAGTAATAAATCTCGAGGCAAAGCTCTATTAGGAATTATAAAGAACCCGAATCCTCGAACTAGGTCTAGTATATAGGTATTAAGGGTACGACCCGAGGCCGCTAAAGCTATACGATAAGAACTCGAAGAGGAGATCCGGTAGGAAGAACTCTATTAGTAGGAGGTAGCGATAATTAGAGACGCCGGTTCTAGGGCTAGTAGAAGCTAGTTAACGGTAGCGTTAGAGAAGACTCTTAGAAGAAGGACACCTAAGCCTCGAGCTAAGTTAAGGCCTATGCTCTCGGAATAGCCGGTAGGGCCTATTAATGCCCTATTTGTATAGCGTAAACGGCTATAGAATACGAAGACGATAAGGATTAATAACTACGTCCGATAGTACGGTATAGGAGATAGGCCCGTTACTAAGGAGGAGGGAGTGACCTATTAGATTAATCAAATCCTTTAGACTACGTTTCTAAACGTTAATACCCGGGACTAGTTTCGGTATAGTCGCTAGTTTAAGACTACCTTATTTAGGAGAGTAGTAAATACCCCTAATCTATAGTCTTAGCTTACTACCGTCCGTAAGTTAGCTAGCTAAGAAGGGACTAAAGTCCGTACGAGTCATATCGCTACCTATAAAGACGAGGAAGAAGAGGCTAACAAAGAAGTCTTTCGGGATAATTATTAAGCTCGCTTTATAGGTATGTTCTTAACGATATTATATAGTAAGGATAAGGATTCTCGATCACGGTCCGAGATTATTAATAAATTGGCTATTGACGAGGACTATTTATTCGATAGCCGTTATTAAGACGAGTAATCCACTTAAGTAGTAGCGACCCGCCTACGCTAGCGGCGGCGTAATCGTAGTATAAAGAACCCTAAAACTAAGGTTCTGTTCCCCTAGGGGTAGACCCTAGAGTTACGGAGTTACGGAGGATAACTACCTAATTAGGAAGCGCGACCCCGAATAGTAGCGAAGGATAGTAACTAACGAGAGCTATAGCCTTACGAACATTCTTTACTAAGAGCTAAACCGGGGAACAAACTAAGAGAAAACCTAGGACATAAGCTAAGGCCTACTATATAGAAAGTAGAGGCTAACGACAAATAATATAGCGTAGACGACCCTATATACGGAGGCGGAAAACTTACTAGGGGATAACGAACACCTAGCCCGGGTATATAAGAACACTATAGTATAGCTACTAGGAGCGCTAAAAGCGCTATTATACTAAATCCCGAAGACAATCTAATAAGTAATATAGAAGGTAGCCTAGAGACTAACTATATAGGCAATAGTAGTAGTAGGTAAGAATTAACCCCCTCCGAAGGCAAGTAAGGCGGTACGCCTATATATTACTAATCCGGCGGAGAAACAAGAAATCGTAGCCCTAATAAGCAAGGAGATTGTCGACAGAATCGGCCAAAAGGAGGTAGTTAGGGCGAGGGTAGAGGCAATAGGCGTAGTAAGACTCTTTACCGTATAAGAGTCTAATAGACGAAAGCTAGAGACCTATAAGGAGTAGACTACTAAAGTCGCGAAGTCGGTACGAGTCTCCTACTAATAGTATACCGTTATTGCCTACGGAGTCCCTAGGATATTTAAGGTCGAAGACCTTCCCTACCTCTAAGTATAGAACTAGAACACCTCCCCGGGAGTACGACTAACAAAGGCGGTATAGCTATATAAGATAGTAGACCGAGAGAAGACGTATTTATCGCTTATTATCTAGGTAGAGATAGCGGAACAAGCTAACTAGATACTAGATAATAGACTGTTCTAGAACTACGAGAGAATAGACACGGAGATCTATTAGAGTAGCTATAGGGTACTATAATGCTTCTAATGCTAATAGTACGGTAATATAGCCCTAAAATACGGGGAGAAGACCCTAAGGTGTCCTTTCTACGTAGGCCTATACTAGGGAAGGGAATGCCTAAAAAGGAGAGTAGGTACGTATACTACGGTAGAAGGCACCTAGTATATTCAAGCTAATGCCTAGCTAGAATAGTAGTATAAGAACGAGCGAGACAAGCAAGGACCTCTCTACTAGCTAGGTACCCCTAACGATAGTAGGAGGGACCTACCGTATATAAGGGCTTCGAGCCGAGTAAAAGGAAGAGGGTAGAAGAGACGAACAAGGGAACCTAACCGTAAACGTATCTACCTCCCGGTAGGCCTCGACACCTTAACCGGGCTACTAACGAACTAGGCTAAATACGAATCTTTAGGGCGCCCTAGCGGCCCTAGGGCTAGCCGGATAGCGAGATATAGGCTTAGGAGATATAGTAGGTTAGCACGGAGATAGACCTTACGGATAACGAATAATACTATACGACGACATTACTATCGTATAGTATAACGTAAACAAAAGTAGGGACAAGGTCTAGCGCTACTTTCTATAAGAGCTAGACCCGCTACGGTACTACGTTATTACGGTATAGGAACTATAGATCAACCCCTACGTAGGACTCCTAGCTACTTATAATGACCGGAGATACTATACCGTAATCGCGGGCTAACGAGGCGTTATCCTAAGGACATATTTATACGTAAGCAAGACTATAGACCTTAAGTCGTAGAAGGTTATACTACTATAGTAGGGTAACCTAGGAGACATAACATTAATCTAGATCGATACGACATAAGGCCCTATCTAGATCTATAACGTTTATAACCCGCTACCGCGGGGTCGGACGAGTAGGGAACTAGGAACCCTCGCCTACCTAGAGCGGACCCTAAGCTAAGACATAAAGTAAGTACTCCTCGGCGACTTTAACCTCTACTACCTATAGTAGGGACTCGAATTCACTCCCCCGTACGCGTTTCTAGGGGGGAAGCTACTAGATATAACCGTACGCTACGGAATGGCCTTAGTAATACTAAAGGGAATAGAGACGTAGAAGGCCCGTACTAGTATAAGCACGATCGACCTATACTTTCTATTACGAGAACTTAAAGAGAGACTAGTCTAATGCCGACCGAACTACGCGCTAGAAGCCTCCTTAGACTATATCCCTATCTAAGCGACGCTAGGGGTAAAGGCGATAGAGGAGCTAGTAAACGAACTACGCCGTAACTAGAAGAAGGCACGCTAGGACGACATAAGAGGCTTCCTAATAGCGAACCTACTATAGTATAGAGAACTCGAGACGACAGCTTAGCTAGATTAAGTAGCGGAACAGATTACCTCGGTTATATAGTAAGTAGCGGAACAATATACGCCGTTACTCCGGCCCTTAACGTAGTAGAAGGCCTTCTAGACCCCTAAATACTCTACGAAGGTAAGGGAGGCTAGAAGGGCAAGGCGATAGTAGACGAAGGAGCATACCTAAGAGACGTAGGAGCAATACTATTACGCGACATAAGAGAAGAAGGCATAGATAAGATGCGATAAGCTATAGGACTAGAGAGCGACGATCGGGCTCGTTATAGAAAACCCGGAATAGATATAGAGACTTACTAAATAGGTACGACTACCGAAAGAGTAACAAGCCCCTTACTTCCCCCTAATCGTAGACCGCGAAGGGATTGCCTAGGCTACGCCCCGGGGTAAGGCAAAAGCGTTAGCCGACTATTTCTTTTCGACGTAAGTAGAGGTAGACCTTATAGACATCGGCCCGAGTATATACCCGGAACCCCTAGATATAGATTAGACGGTTAGCTCTAATATAGTAGTAGAAGTTATAAGTAAGCTAAAAGGACGAAAAGTCCTAGGCCTAGACAGGATACTAAACGTACTACTAAAAGAGTATAGAGAAGAGATCGCGCCGAACCTTATAAACCTATTTACCGCGTGCCTACGGCTAGGGTATCACCCGAAGCCGTATAGAGAGTCTATGATAGTAGTGCTACGTAAGCTATAGAAGGAAGACTATACTTAGCCTAAGTCGTATAGACTAATAGTACTTCTAAATACGATAGGGAAGGTCCTAGAAAAGATAGTAGCCTAGAGACTTACGTAGCTTACCGAGGACAACTACGTACTCCTAGTAATATAGATAGGGGGAAGAAGCTAGCGATCGATACTAATAGTAATAGAGCTAATTACGGAGCAAATTCAGACCCTCTAGTACTACGGTAGGAACCGAGCGGCGTCCTTACTATCCCTCGACATTGTAGGGGCCTTCGATAACGTCTTATACTAAAGGCTAATATATATCCTATAGCAGAAAGGTATCCCCTAGTAGACAACGACGTTTGTCTACTCCTTTCTCTAGGAACGGACGATATACCTAGTCCTAGGAAGGTATACGTCCGACCCGGTAAAGGCAGAGACTAGAATACCTTAGGGATCTACTCTCTCCCCTATCCTATTTCTAATATTTATGTCTGATCTAATCCCCCTACTTACCTCTCCGCAAACCTTAGCATCGGGGTTCGTAGACGATATAAACATCCTAGCCTAGTCAGACTCGATAGAAGAGAACTGTCGCCTCCTTAAAGATAGGCACAAGAAATGCGAGGAGTAGGTAAAGAAGTATAGTGCCCGGTTCGCCCCTAAAAAGTACTAACTTATACACTTTAGTAAAGCGAGAACATACTATAATATAAAGGCGGCGGTAAGAATCTAAGGCTACGAGACTAAGCTATTAGCGGAGCTACGAGTACTAGGGATCTAGCTCGACCCGAAGCTAAGCTAGAATGTATAGATTAAGAAAGCCTAGAGTCGAGCGCAAGTTAATAAAGCCTCGATAAAGAGGCTTACGGCATCTATATAGGGAGCAATATTTGATAAGGTAAGAGTAATATATAAGGCGATCGTTAGACTAGCTATATTGTACGGGGTATAGATTTAGGGAACAGGAGGCGTAGGTAAGCCGATCCTAAAACGGATAGAGTAACCCCTAAATAGGACATAGGTAGGCAACCTACGTAGGGTACTAGGCGTATATAAGACAACGTTAATAAGTACGGTAGAAATAGAGACAGGAATACTACTAATCGGCTAGTATATCCGGGGAATGAGAATTTAATACGCGGCAAAGACGATAGGTTACCTAGTACAAACTACGATCTAGGAGGCAAAGAATAAGATAGAAAGCCGCTACCGGAGAGGGGTAGGACATAGGACAAGCTAAAAAGAGGATGACCTTACTACCTTTACGGCCGTATAGATAAGTACCGAATGGCTAGCACGAAAGGAGGAGGAGCGTAGGACTCGCTAGGCCGGCGGGAGTAAGGCTAAGACCTAAAGCCTAGCGGAATAGATAGCGAGCTACCTATAGGAGCAGGACTAGAAAAGGAAGCCCCCTAAGACAATAAGCCCGATAGCGCTCCGAGCCTTCTAGAGACATAATTACTAGCTATATAGGGACCTAATAAGGGCCGAAGTAAGCATAGCGATCCAAATCAGGTCTAAATATATTAGATTAAGGGCCTACCTATTTAGGAGACGCGTACTAGATATCTATAGCCTAGCCTACTAGTGTGGCTACCTATCGTAAAACCTAGAACATATACTACTACGATGCCCGTAGTAGGCGAGAGGTAGGGGAAATTGGGCACCGAGCGGGAAGGAGAGACTATAAGTTAATTATTAGGGACAAAGGTAACATTCGCCGAATCTCTCGGTAGATACTATAGTAGGGATACCTCTAGTAGTTTAGCCTCGCGAGCGAGACGGAGGAGTAGATAGATAAGAGGCGGAAGCGAGGGGGGTTGTAGATAGGGTAGTCATTAGGGTAGGCCTATAACACTAGCGTACCCCTAATAAGGGAAATTTAAGACGATAACTAGGAGGAAAAGATAGGCGGGAAGGAGGAGGGGTTTTCACTAATACGGTTTCCCCTCTATATATACAAAAACAAGATAGTATAGCTATATAGGCCAAAGGGCACTATAATAGCTTAATGAAATATCTATCTATCTATCTATATAATTGTTAGTAGTAAACTCGGCAAGTAGTAACTAATTAACCTAATTATCTTAGGCGTAGTTAATATAGGCCCTAAGGTAGAGTTCTATAACCTTATTCGTGTTTTTAGACTATCTATCGGATTCTAGGTAAAAGGCCGTCGATAGTCGTTATTAAATACCGAGTAGGGAGTAAACTCGTCTCTAGAACGTAGACGTCTACTAGGAGCCCCGATCCGAGACGATGCTCTTAGGAATGCTATAACGAATAAAGATATAGCGGATAAAGATATATACGATATATAGGGCGTCTATCTATAGCACTAGGATCAGGTATCTCTCCTTAGTAAGCCTATCTATAACTATAAGGACGTTCTTATACGTTTGTCTATCGGTTAAGCTCTTACTTACGGGCAAATCTATAACGAAGTTAATAGCGATATCCTCCTATACTCCGAAGGGTGCCGGTAATAGTATAAGGAGGTACTAATACTACTGATTTGACGGAACCGTTATTCTATAGATAATATAATTATAGACGAATCTCTTAATCGTTTGTACTATACGTAGCTAGCGGTAGTACCTACTAATCAACTCGAATGTCTTTTTACGGCCGGGATACCTAGCCGCGGGTATGTCGTAGAAACGTTTCGTAATTAGAGTACGAAGTTCTACTACGCTAGTAACTTCTAGGACAAATAAGCTATATCCTCCGTAGGCGTTCTTTATATAGATTATACTATCTTCTACTTTAGACGTACGATCGTCAATCTTGTGTTTACGTAATAGAGGTACTTACTAGTTCTAGGATAGCTATTATATAGTAGCCTAAACGGTCTCTTTGTTATATAGAGCCTTGACTTATATAAGTAAATCCTACTATACTACTTACTACGCTACCTCCCCCTCCCGTAGCTCGCTTAAATTGAGCTTAATATCGAGGCGAGCGGGCAGTAGGATGACCTAGCTCTAATACTATAGACGTAGATTGCTTAGATCCGACGGTAGATCTTACGATCGTCTAGTAAGACTATTAGGCTTTATACCCTATATAGCTAGACGATAGGTAATTTTAAATACAAACTGTACTAGGAACTATACCTAGCGTACCTACCGTCTATCAAATTGTTTCGTGCTTATAAAGTATTCTAGGTTCTTATAATCGGAGTAGATAATAACGGGATTGTTATCTATATCCTTTATATTCTCGAAATCGGTATCTATATTATCGTCTAAGTTAACGGTAAGCTTAGGTCTCTATTCTTCGAAGGCGAGGACGATAGCTAATAGTTTCTTGTCGTAAATCTCGTAGTTATACTCCTATAGTAACATCTTCTTAGACATATATACTACCGGTCTCTAGACGTCTCCGTATTTCTATAAAATTACTACCGTAGTAACGAAATCTAAGGCATCTATTTCGACTATAGTTTCTGACCCTAGTACAAAGTATACAAGTACCGTGTCCGTTAAGAATCTATCTTTTAATTCTTAGAAGGCTGCTTCGTATTCTATTGTCTAAACGAATAGTTTCTTACTAGTCTTTATTAAATTCGTAAGGAGTATATAGATTTTAGAGAAGTTCTATATAAACCTTCGATAGGAGTTTCCGAACCTAAGGAATGCTTATACATCCTTTAGGCATATTAGAGTAAGCTAGTTCTTGACTACGTCGACCTTTTCTAGGTCTATACGGATACCGTCGACTCCTATAATAATACTAAGGTACTTCGTCTCTATTTAGTAGAACTTGTATTTGTCGATGTCTAATTATAGGCCGGCTTTACGTATACGCTATAGTACTTTACGTACGTATTATATATATTCCTCAAATATATCGCTAAAGATCAGGATATTATCTAGGTATACTAAATAGAAGTTATAGAGATACTCCCTAAGTGTATTGTAAATATATAATTAGAATGTTTCTAGAGTATTATATAGGCCGAAAGGCATTACTATACACTTAATTGACTATAGCGAGTACTAAACGTAGTTTTCTATTCGTAGCCCTCCGTAATACAAATACGGTTAAAGGTAGAGATGACATCGAGTTTAGTAAAGTACTTCTTTCTATTTAGGCGGTTTAGCGTTTCTTAGAATAGTAGTATTAGGTATCTACTTTTGACCGTAAGGGCATTAAGAGCTCTATAGTCGATATAGACCCGTAGACCGCCGCCTAGTCTACGTATAATTAGTACTAGTATAGAAGCCGGGCTCGTACTTCGTTATATCGCTCTAGATTCTAGCTAATTATCGACCTACTTCTTAATTACCTTATTCTCGCGAGACGACATTACGTATAGCCGCTTAAAAGGAAGTAACTTAGTTTCGTCTTTAAGGTGTATTTTATAGTCTTTACTAGGGCGGTAAGGTAGGATCTTCAATATATCCTAACGGTTAATATAGTCTTCGAAATCGTATAGTTCCTAGGGCAAGTAGACCTTAGTATCTTAGTCCTTATCTTTGCCTTTTATAAATCTATCGAAGTCGCTATTTACTATTATTATACATACTGTTAAGGGGTTTACTAACTATACCTTCCGAAGGTTTATAGCGTAGAGCCTAGTAGGATCGAAGTCTTGCCTAGTCGCTACTATTACGTAGGCTCGTAATAGGTTTGCGTAGTGCTTCTAACTAGGTAGTATAATCTATATTATATAGACTTCCGCTCCTTTCTTACGAGCTAGTTTTACTACGTAGGCCGCGGAGATGTTTACGATATCGATCTCTAGTTCTAGTTTAACAACTCGTTACTTTTATTTCGTGTGTCGGCACGGTCGCTTTAACGTCTTAACGCCGTCTACCGGTAACGGTTATCGAGTATATATACGGAAGTCATCCTCTTATAGTTAGGGTATATACTTAGGTAACGATAGCGTAGGAGCGGTAACTTTATCGGGGTTATCTTCTACTATCGGCGGTTAATAATTACCTAATAGTACTAGCGTAGCTAGATAGTTAATAGACTGTACTATTAGGTACTTATTAGACCTCTAGTTTACCTTATAGGTACGGCTTTTCAAATAATTCATTATTATAATGCCCTTCTCCTATTATATCTCTAGTATGTAGTCTACGAACTAACTAGAGCCGAGTACGATGTTATACTCTAGTGATTCTATCAAATAGTAGCTAAGGATTTCGACGTAGCCGCCGATATTAAAAGGAAAGTACGTAGACCCGGTAATAAGCTCGTTAGCGGAGCTACTATTAGCTAGTCCTAATTAAAGAGGTTCTTCCTAGAGTCGAGGAAGATTATATATACGAGCGTATACAGAATTTATATACTAAGAGGTGGCACTATAATTAAGGAAGGTAAGAGCTTAATTACTACCTATACTACTAGGTATTATAAGGTAAGGGGACACTCTCGGCCTTAGTACCCCTCGTGTAATAGGCGGTATTAGAGAGCTTACTAATATACGTAAAGCGTACTCTAGTCCTTATATTACCGCATCTCGCTATATTTCCTTCTTAGTATTATGTTTATAAGTAGGACTAACGGTTATCGTACTTAAGCGTTAGTCTAGCTATTTCCCTATTACTAAGGATTAGCCGGTATCTATGTTATAGAGCTAGTATTTGCGCGCGGTAGAGGGCGCTTATACTACTTAATAGGGTAGTCTAACGAGTATAAGTTATAGTCTAGCTATTTCCCTATTACTAAGGATTAGCCGGTATCTATATTATAGAGCTAGTATTTGCGCGCGGTAGAGGGCGCTTATACTACTTAATAGGGTAGTCTAACGAGTATAAGTTATAGTCTATACGGCGGTAGCGGATATAACCGCCTACTACGATAATACTAGCCTTCTCCTTAAGCTCGAGCTTCTTAAGTTTCTTAAATTCGCGCGGTATCTAAGCGTATAGCTTAAGGCCTAAACCTTAGGCTATACCGGGCGCGGTAGGTATAGTACCGTTACTACCGCTAGTACTACGAGGTGGTCGTAGTATAGCTAGGGTCTTTAACTTTAGGCGCTCGAACTTAGCTTCGAGCTTATAGTATAGATCGACTAAGTCTTTACGGTCCTTAGTCTCTATAGGCAGTGCCTCTATATATTTGTAGTTAAGCTTGCCCTCGAGTAGGCGGTAATTAGTCTTAGCTAATAGGTCGTATAAGTTACGCTGTTTGTCGTACTTAGCGATAAAGATAGAAAATAACTCGTTCTTACCCTACTATAAGACCTAGAGCTTCTAGAAGGCCTTACCTACGATGTCCTTCTTACTATACCGATTAATAAGAAATTAGATTATCTAATCGATAGACTTAAAGGGGTTAACGTAATTACGCTTAGTACGCTTAGAGGGTACTCGCGGATTATATAGCTAGTACGGGTACCCGTCGAGGTAGTTAAGAATATAGCGTAGTCCGTCCTCGATAGTCTAGAACTATATTACGGACAGCTTGATCTCTAGCTAATCGAGCTAACGGTCAAAGTTTATATTCTTATTATCGAACTTACTTTCTAGGTCCTTAACTAACTTGTTAGTATATATAATATTAGCGGAGGGTTCGATAGTAGTGAACTAGCTAACGGCGGTATTACTAGTTACCCTAGAAGCACTACTAGGTATACCCTAGCGTTCTCGTCGTACGGAGTTACGGCGTAGGTAACGGCGTAGTCGACTATTATCTCTACCCTTATCGTTATTAGAGTTGTCTCCGTCGTTATCGCTACTACCTCTACTACCTCCTCGTCGGGTACCTCTACCTATACGGTCCTACTAAGTAGGAGGCGTAGGTAATCGTAAAACACCGTTACGACGAGGGGAGTAGACGCGGACCTAACGACTACGGTCATTATTATTATTACCGTTAGTACCGCTAGTATCGCTAGTACCGTTCGTATCCTTAGCTACTAGCTAAGCCTTTAGCTCTACTACCTCCTTATTTAGAGCCTAATTACGCTTAGATATGGCTTTAATGTCCTTAGGTAATATGCCTACCTACGACTCCTCGACCTGTCCGAAGAGCGTATCGTTATCCTATCGGAGGCGCTAATTAGCTTCCTTAAGGTCTTATATCTAACTCTTATACTTCTAGTATTTATTAAAGTAGAATATAAAGAGGCCCTTAACATCCTTATCCTTTTCGAGTTGACTAAGACTCTCGGATACGATATTACGTTCCTTCTTTATATCGGTGTACTTACGCTATATAACCTTATTAGCCTTCTTTAGGGACTCGACCTAGTTAAAAAGTGTAATAAAGTCTAACTCTATCTAGCGAACGAGGTAAAACATAATCTCCGGGTATACTATAGTACGAGTCGCGAACTCGGCTAGGCTCTTAATAGTAGTATACTCTAAGGCGATTGCCGACTCCTTAGGTTAGCGTATATTATTAGTTTTACTAGCTTATATATATATATTATCTCTTGACTCTACAATCTTATACACCTTGATTCCTCCTTCTTCTAAGATCTATTCCTCGTCGAGAAATTGTACAAAGTTAATAGGGTCGGAGGTTAAGGTAAACTACTATTCTTTAGGTAGTAGATCCTTCTCGATCTCTTATTATTCGGCGGCGAATACGTTCGAGTCGTCGTCGGAAGGGAAGGTACCTAGGACGATATCGAGTGTCTACGTTTTAGTAGATACGGCTAGGAAAAGCTTAGCGCGTACGAGCGACTAACGCTTATACTTACTAAGATCTAGATAAAGAGGTTGCTTATGTAAGAGTACCCCGTTAGTAGTACTACCGGGTATAGCTATATTATACTATTACGTAGTAGATAAGACTACTCTCTTAGTAGGTATATAAGGGCCCTATAAGAGTAGGGAGGCGCGCGTTTTACGCGAAGGAGAGAGGTGATCTATTGACTTAACTAATGCGCTTATTTACGCGACTATAGTTATTATTAGTACGATTTAATTATAACTACTAGCCTGACTAGATAGGCCGCTTATAGGACCGAATAAACTATTACGGGTAGTGATCTATAAGACGATAGTATAGGGTTACCGTAAAACAAGCGTTATTCGGTAAGGCTACGAAAGAGAAGCGTAAAGCGCGCGAGATATATAAGGAAGCGCTAAGGCGCGCGACGTTACGGTAGTAGTGAACCGTAATATACGAAGCGAGATTAGTAAGCTACGTAAGTCTAACGAGGCCCTTATATAGTAGAAAGCACGAAAGCGCAAGTACATTTAGTCTAGAGGGTCTCTAACCTTTAATAGGGCGTCGTAATTAGTACCTCTAGAGGATACTAGGAGGTAGGAAGTAAGTAGAGAGTCGCTAGATAGTGTTCGGCTAGTACTAAGGCTACGACGCTATAAGCGATATAGCGAGTCGGGGTATAATGTACGTACCTATTAAGTAGACTCGCTAGATAGCGAAGAATCTAAAGAGGAATTGTCCTCCTAGTAACGATTCTATAGGATGTCGTCGTATTAAGATACCGTCGCAATTAAAGTAGAAGTAGTATAGTTCTTAGTAAAAGTAGCCCGCTTACTAGTATAGCCCGTACGGTAGTAAAGTACGTTACCGGGTATATACTTAACCCCCCCTTATTAACTACTAAAATATAGACGACTAACCACTCTAGTAAGTAAGGGCGCGCCTAGTGACCTTAAGATAGCTTACGCGTAGGTATATATACTTATCGGTCCGCGGGCCGTAAAGTATATATAGTGATCTTAAAAAAAAGATAATAAATCTGAAATTTTTAGATTCCCGTATCTTTACCTTATAGAGAGATTCCTCGTAATTCCTTAGCTTCCTACTAAGGTCGCCTCCTAACTAGATATATCTTAGTAGTACCCCTATATACCCCTACTACGTAATTAACCGTTAAAGGTTAATAAGATTTATCGCGTAAATTTCAGGGTCTAAAGGGGCCCTTAGCTCGTTAATACTACGCCCGACTACTCTATAACCTCCGGGCGAAAGGTCTACCTAGCTAGCTCGTCGCGTTTATTAAGTCCTTCCTTAGTAACCGGTCTACGTAGCTCGTCCTAGGGGAGTAGCGTAAACCTTAGATACGGCCTATAGAAATAGGGATCCCGTAGGGCTTATCGCTCTCTCCGATCCTCTTCCTTTTCTTCGCCTCTACGCTCCTCCCGCTACTTAGGGGAAGCGCCGGCGGTACTAACTCCTATATAGGCTTTATCGACGACACGAACATCCTAATATATAGCGACTTAACCGAGACTAATTACCGCTAACTCGAAGCGGCGCTCGAGGTATATAACGACTAGGTAGCGCGATACGGGGTAGTCTTTATATATAAGAAGTACTAGATAATCTACCTTACGAGGACCCTAAAGAAGTATAACCTCTAAGCTATAATCGAGGCCGGGACCGGCGTAAGCTAGATTACTCTATAGCTATCTATCCGGGTCCTAAGATTCTAAGTAGATACGTAACTCCGGTAGTACGCCTACCTAAAGTAGCTCTAGTAGCGGGGAGACTAGAACAAAGCCTTAGTTATACGCCTCGCGGCCTCTATATAGGGCGTAGCCTTCGTAAAGGTACGCTAGCTATATAGCTCTATTATCCGACCGGCGATTATATTTAGGGCACTAGTCTAGTATCTATTCTACGCGACTAGCTAGATAAAGTAGATTTAAAACGTATAGAACGAATATTTACGTAGGGCGACCGGGGTATACCGTACTATACCGACTTAGGTCCTAGAAGCGGATACGTAGATCGCGCTACTAGACCTTTACCTCTAATAGCTCGCTATAGGCTATACGCTCTAGACGGTAAATAGTAAGGTAGGGAGTAATATCCGCGCGGCGTACTAGATAATTACGACACGCCTTTAATCTATAGCGCCTAAAAAGAAGATAGGATTATAAGCCTAGCGGTAGCTAGATACGTAATAAACCCCGATAGTAAAGTTCCGAGTATAGGCCCTAGCTAGTAGTATACTAGTAATAGGAGCGGGATAGGGACGCGAAGAACGGAAGGCTATAGCGAACGCGGTCCGTAGATATATATAGGGAATCTAGGACGAGCGCTAGGAGAAAGGCGAAAGGTACCCGAACGGGTAACTACTACGGCGACGAGTATACTAACGAGAAGACGAGGTAGCGGTAAAGACAGGACCTATTAGCCGAGATAGAGTAATACTCTTCCGAGCCCTTACCCGCCTATAGGTAATAGTCGCGATACTACTCCGCTCGGACTATATTAGGTTTAAGGACTATCTATATTGCCGAAAGGTACCGGGAGTAGATAGTAGCCTATACGAATATAGACGTGTCTAGACGCCGAAACACGTCGTACTATTCTACCTACGCTTTATCGAAGCCCGGTAGGTAATACGCCTCGAGACTAGGGCTATAGACTTCTAATATATAATAGGTATAGCGCGTAGGATACGAGTAGCGGTACGAATAGTAATACGGACCGGCCTACTATAGTAGTTCTAGATAGTAGGTAAGATAGTAGTAAGAATAGGGGAGATAGCTTAGGAGGAAGAGCTCTAGGAAGCCTTCGAAGGCGCCCTACCTATAGACGTAGTAGAACTCCGGTAGTACCGACGACTACGTAGGCGGGTAGACCGTAGCCTATAGCGACTACGAGCGTAGGAGGAATAGCGACAGGAGTACTAATAGAGTATAGGAGCCCGGAAGGATCGACTCGTCGTCTACTCGACGGCCAGCTCGTTTTCCGCTCGACGGTCGACCTGTCTCCTACTCGATAGGCGACCCGCCTCTACTAATAGTCGACCTGTCGTCTACTCGATAGTCGGCTAGCTACTAATACTCGTTCCTAGGTACCGGGTAGATCGGTACTCCGGGGCGGCTGACTACCTAGTACTTACCGCTTCTAGTACGACAGATTGACTAATAAGCAATAGAGAGAACTTACTAATACCTAAAGAGGGTTTTTCCCCGTACGACGGTTTTCCCCTCTCTCTTCCTTAAGAGCCCCCGGCCTCGTAGACCTTTTAGGAGCTAGATAGGCATTATAAATGTATCTATTTATTTATTTATTTATAGATTATTATCTATATATAGATCACGTAATGATTCCCACTAAGACAGGCGGCCCACTAAGCTATACTGAATACGAGCGCACTAACTTGTCTAACAGCTACCACATACTCTCTCGCCTCGCGTTCTTAGAGTTCCTAGTGCCCAAGCCCAACAAGCTGTAAGCTGCCTTGAGAATCGGTTAGCGGCTCGATCCTAAAGGCTCGACAACGCGGCTCACGGTTGACACCACTTCAGCTTTGAGAAGGAGCTGCAGCTGGCTGGTGGCTCTTTGCATCGATGATTGTTGTCATTGCTATGGTCTTTCGCCAGCGCTATGCGAGTACTTTGGTAAAATCTCATCTATTGTCATGATCTGAGTACCAATATCAATGCCCACTGACGCCATCTATGGCATGGTACAGCTGGAACATACACCTTCACGCCACCGAAACACCACCCATCTCGATGACCACCCCGGACACTTCACGGCGCCTCAGCATAAACAGAATGCAAACTCGCACTCTTACTCACACTCCTCGCCTTCTCCAACATCTCATTCGCCAACCGCTCCAAATAAAACCCACTAACATCCGGCGGCAGATCCTCAAAACTCTTGATAATCCTCGCAACATCTTTCCTCCCTCTCTCATACGCAGCCAAATCTCTATTGCCATACACGTCTCGCCCCGCCGCATAGCCGTTTGCGGGTAAGTTCCTGAAGAAGACGTTGACAGCTACACTCATGCCCTGGGTGGGAGCTGCGGTGTGGACCCACATTGGTGGGATGAAGAGGATGTCGCCTGGGTCTAGAATGGCTTCGTGTGGGTGGGTTTGGGAGAGGGAGGGATGAGCGGTGGTGGTGTCGAAGACGTCGATGGAGGAGGAAGAGGCGCCTGCTTCGAAGCCTAGGTGGGAGACGTCGGAAGGTGGGTAAAGAAGTAATCGCTTCCTCCCTCGTACTTGACAGAGCACATTCGCCATGACATCGTAATGGAGCCACATGTGCACCGGTCCTGAAATTCGTAGGGGTGAACTGTGGGCATTCCTCGTGACATATTCCAGTTCATGCGGAAGTCCAAAGTCGCCGGCTATCGCGGGGAAGTCTTCGGCGAGGCTGGTGGGTCTGTTATTTGGTGCTTCCTTGGAGAGAGCTCGCAGGTAGACTCGTTCGCCCTTTTCCACGGAGGAGATGAAGGTGGCAAAGTCTTGGGTGATGTATTGGAAGTTCTTCTTCTGGAAGTCCATCCGCTCTGCTGAAGAGGAGTGCACGGCGACTTTGCGGTCGGCGCCAACTGCTTCGACGAGGTAGGTGTTCGTCCATGTCGTGGTGCAGGATCCGATCTGACAGTTCCGTAAAATGACCGGCCGTGCAGCGTCAACGTACTGTGGGAAGTTCACGCCGTGCGTGATGCGGATATCTTGAATACGAACGGGGTCAGGCATGCGCTTGTTGGGATCAGGCGTGCCGTTGCCATTGGAACTTGGCTCCGTGAATATGGTACTCTGTTCCGTCGTTGGCTTCCCTGCGTTGATCGTAGCGCGAAGTTGCCATTCCATTTGAAATTCGGGGGGAGATGCATCATTAAGCACACAGCTGCGGTTCCATGTCGTACCAAAAGAGAAACATGTTGCACCACCGCCGAGGACGAGAAGGCCACCGTCGATCTCCTCGAGGGCGTGGCCTACGAACAGGGGTCTGGGGCCTTGAATAGGTTGTGGTCTAAGAGTCTTCATGTTGAGGATCTCATCCTGTCTAGTGAGCATGCGGGCGCCAGTGACACCGCCGATCAGGAGGATGCCTCTATTCGACCTGACGACCTGTGCTCCGAAGCGTCCAAGGATGCAAGCATCGGCTTTGAGGAAGGCAGTCGCTCTCGAGGTCACGTTCTGGCAGGTAAGTGTCATGTCGTTCTCCAGGTTCCAGTGCCAGAAGTCGTTTAATACTCTGCCAGCGCTCGTCATGCCGCCAATGATGACACCAGACGTGGCTTCACGGCCGTCGGTGATCATGGTGGCACCAAATCGCGCTGGAGGCTTTTCTCCTTTCACCACTACCGGCTGCCAGCCAGTTTCACCAGTCCAGATCAGCCACTCGTCGAGGACTTGGCCGTCGGAAGCTTTGCCGCCGAAGACGAGGACTGTATGGGCAGGTCGTGGTACAGTCGGTAACACTAGAGGTACAGCCGAATGCCTGAATCGTCCTGAAGGCAGGTCTTGCACTCTCCGCCACTTGCCATCCAATCTAAGCCAGGACTCGGCGCTGGCCTTGTCAGGAGACGTCCTGCCTCCAGTCATTACACAATTCGCTGTACTGCCGAGTCGAGTGATGGCGTGACACATGGTGCCTGTCCGCAGTGGCGGTCCCATGATGGGCTGTACTGCGTCGTATCTGGAGTATGTATTACAGCTGTCTTGTCGTTCTTGTGTACCCAGGCCTCCATGTAGACCTACTGAATCGCCCGCATCTGTGTCTGGTGCTGGAACGACCGAGGCAAATCTTCGAAAGTTATGTGGTTCTATCAGCTCGTGCGTCTGCAGGATATCTCCTGGTCCAAAGTGATACTGCGGTGTATCGGGGCTGGTGCTGTTGCTGCCGTTCACTGGGCTTGACGCTATTGAGGCGCGAGACGATCCTGCAAAGAACGATGCTCGTGTGGATGTATACGGCTTGGAAGAGTAGTCCCGGCCAGGTTCCTTCTCCGCCATGAGCAGGAAGTAGTGCGAGCCGAACAAGGCGAACTCTTCCCACTCATCGAAAGGCTCTATACGATCGAGAGCTCGTCGCTCTTCCGGACTGAGGAATGTTGGATCCGACCACAGCTCCCAAAGCGACCGAATTTCTGTTCCGTGCTCGGGGTAGCCTGCTGCTACGAATCGTGCTTTCATCTCCTCCATCGTCCCAACTGCCTGGAGTGGTGTCCGGAGTTTCTCAAAGTGCGCCAACATCGTGGCGGCGAAAGGGTGGTCAGAACCATCCGGCAGGTGTTGCTCAAGCAAGCAGAAGCGAACATCGGGATATGTTGCGGTCCATTCGAAGACAGCTTGTGATGCATCCCTTGGCATGTACGCAGTGGAGACTTCAGACACGAACAGTATCGCTACATCACCATTACCAAGTTGAAGGTGTTCCTGCAAGATGTCTTGCAGCGGCGTCATGTTAGACAAGTCACATCCTATTGCAACGTATGGGTCGCTCGAGGCAAGTAGGCCACTTTCGTTTCCCGTCTTGGTGAGTTTCGGTGTCAACGACCTAAGCTGCTCAGTCTTGTCGATGACTCCAACCTTGTTCTGCATCAGGACTGGATAGTCCACGTCGACAAAGGTAGTCCCTTGACATAGCTGAGGTTGCTTGCCAAGAAAGAGGAAAGGTAATGGATCGCTGTGGCGCGTGTCAGTTCCCGCGCCAACCAGACTTGAAAGCTCCGAACTGCACATACTACCCGCATCCAAGATTGATGAGCACCTTCTTCTTCGCCGTCCGCTCGCTCATAAAGCGTGACGCTGCATGTTCGATGGCTTTCATGCGTAACCAGTACCCGCGATTGATCAAAGGAGACCTTCGCTTAAATTTGCTCACGAAATAGCGAAAGTACTCGGGCTGGCCATGGTAGTAGAGCTTCTCCACGGAACGTTTCGAAACGATGCTGCTCTTGTTCGTATCCATGATCAGTTCGTCTCGGTGCTGCTTCTGAGGGTCCACGATCGCAGTCTTGCTGGATGACTTGCCCTTGCCGTTGGTGAGCATGGGTACGCTCGAGCTGCGTCTGACCTTGCCATTTGCATTGCTCGCGCCGTTGGTGAGGCCCTGCAGGCCAAGCAACTTCTCTGCCTTCAGCATTTTATCGTTGGACTTGTTCTCATGGCCTGTAGGAAGGTCGTCCGACTGCCGAGGCTGCGAGTGGACGTTGAGCTGCTCCAGGGATTGTGCAGGACGAGGCACGTTGTCTGTTTCAAGGAGCAGCTGTGAGATATCCGGAAGGGGAGTGTCGGGCTCTTCATCGACCACGGCCATGGCTGCTGTGCGCGCGTGGAGAGTGCGACTCGGACCCACAGCGGATGCCTGTTTTAGGAATGTCAATTGGATTTGCTTGCGACGAGAATGAGAGATGGGGCGGGCGGGCTACTGAGTCGGACTGCGCGCGGCTGTCATTTCGCGACAGTACGTCTAGAATACTTGTCCGGCTCTCCTCTAAGCCCTGCAGCTGCCTGCGAACTGCCTCTTTCAGCTGTGCATCAGCCAAGACGAAGTCATCTGGCGGCGGGAAGTGCGAGGAGCGGCCCGGTGTGGAGGGCCCCAAAGTCCAAAGTGAAGTCACCAGCCAAGCACAGTGAAGCTCTGCACTCACCACTGTAAGCCTGCCATTCGCGATCAATGCTCTTGGAACAGCAGCAGCAGCAGCAGCAGCAGCAGTGGCACCAACGGCAGTGGTACCTCATCTCCCGCAGCGATGCCCGGGCTGAACTATGTCACGTTCAACCAAGACCACAGCTCGCTGGCTGTTGGTAGGCCGCACCGCTCCGATGCGATGGCGTAGAGAGGCACATGCTGAAAGGTAGATATAGCAACAACACGCGGGCTGCGCGTGTACAACACCGATCCCTTCGAGCTCACAAACCAGTCCTACGAAGATGACATCGCCCTCGTCGAGCAGCTCTTCTCCACCTCCCTCGTCGCCATCATCCTTACGCCCCGACTGCTGCGAATCGTGAACACCAAAGTGAGTCTGGACAGCATGTGCGAAAAGGATGGACCATCTTACGAGACTGAGTAGCGCGCGCAGAAGCATTCGACCATATGCGAACTCACGTTCCATGGCATGGTGGTGGCGGTCAAGATGAACCGGAAGAGGTTGGTGGTCATGCTGGAAGAGGTCGCCTTCATCTACGACATCAGCAACATGAAGATGATCCACCAGCAAGTCATACCTCAAAACCCAGGCGGCATATGCGCAATATCCCCAAACTCGGAGAACGGCTATCTTGCGCTACCACATTACCACAAGACGCCGCAGAACCCGCACACACAACCTACGCATGTGCCCAAGTCGGTTATAAAAGAGTCGATCAGCGGGGACGTCCTGCTGTACGATCTGAACAAGATGGAGGAAGTCACAGTGATACAGTGCCACCAGGCTGCGGTCTCATACATTGCGATTAACAACGACGGCACACTCATGGCGACATCATCAGAAAAGGGCACAGTGATACGGGTCTTCTCGATACCAGACGGGAAGAAGCTCTACCAGTTCCGAAGAGGCAGCATACCGGCGAGGATATACTGCATGAGCTTCAACGCAACATCCACCCTACTCTGCGTCTCATCCGCGACAGAGACGATCCACGTCTTCAAGCTTGCGCCGCCAGGCCCATCGAATGGTAACGCCAACCGACCCATCTCACCTCCATCCTCCCCAACTCAACAACGACAACCCTCCTTCTCCGGCCGCGACCGCAGCGAAAGTCCCTCAGCATCAGAAGACGCACGAGAAGGCAGCGCAGACTTCGACGGCGACCCATCAGCATTGTCAAACGCCAAGCAACCACGACAGCCAGGATTCATGTCCCTCGTGCGACGAACCTCGCAAAACGTCTCCACATCTTTCGTCAGCAGGGCAGCAGGCTACCTACCCTCATCTGTTACTGAAATGTGGGAACCACAACGAGACTTTGCCTGGATGCGCGTACCGCGAGGAGCTAACGGCCAGCCGGTGCGAAGTGTCGTGGCGATGGCGAACAACACTCCGCACGTGATGGTGGCCACTAACGAGGGTGACTTTTACGTGTACAGTGTTGATCTGGAGAAGGGAGGCGAGGGAACGTTGATGAAGAGGTTTGAGTTAGTATTTTCAATCCACACCGTCTGAGTCAGTATACTGATCATCTTGCAGTGAGATCCATGGCATGAAGTATCGGAAGGGGAACGACGAGTACGAATGACGGGCATATGGAACCGGAAGGTCGACTCTGCATCTCAATCGAATTCTGTTGTAGCGTTCAAGCGTGGCGCTCGTGTGGACTTGTTAAGCGCCATACCCGAGTGCTCAATCCAGATACCAGGCATAACCACGAAAAAGTCAAATTGATGTGAAGTTGTCGGCGCAAGGATCTTTCATTGGTGGCTCTAAACTGCAGGGCTCCAGTCAAGGACCTCTGGATGAATGACGTCCACAGCACATGAAGGCATGCCGTCAGCTTGCCCTGCGCCATTTGCCCTCGCTGCGGAACCCCCCAAGTGGCAACAGCACAATCCAACACGCTGCATGTTCCGGGCCCGGTTCCCATATCAAGATAGTCTCAAAGTGTTGAGGACTCTCGACACGCTCTAGTGAATATCCAGCTACCAGTCCTTCTTCACCTCGAATGACCATTCGAAGGTCAAGTGGTCGTGGTTATCATCATCGACAAACTTGGAGACAGCCTTGTACTTGCCACGTCCAAGCATGCCCGAAGGAGCTGTGTCGGTTTCAAACTTCTTCTCATACTCTGGCTTATCAGTCGTGCTTGGAGAGTAAGAACCCTGTGACATCAGATCATCAGCATAGATTCACTCTCCCCAGTAGTAGAGGGCACATACAATCATCTCCTGCATCTTATTCTTCACCGGCCCTCTGCTGACAACCTGCACATACTTCAGACCGCTGAGGATCTGATGGTTGACTCTGAAGCGTGCCTTCATGCGGAAGGTGGCTCCTTCCTTGATGGTGAAGGGGTGGTTCTTTAGGTCTTCGACGGAGCCGGGCTTGTCGAGCTCGATGATGATGTCGGGGCGTCCTTCTACTTCGAGGCCTAGGGAGAGGATGATGACACGACGGGGGTCGTTTGGATCACCGATGGGTTGGCCTGTGCCGAGACCGAGGGACTCTTTCCACTTTCGGAGGGATTCGTCGTTTTGGTCTGGGAGGGGTGTTAGTAAGGTTTCTGGTGGGGGTATGGAGGAAGGTGTGCTGGAGTCAGGGATGGAAGGGAGGATATGGACGCTGTGAATGGGTATGACAGGCACAAAATACTGATTTCTGCAGCTCGTGATGCCAACAAGCGGGCGCTCAGCAGTGCGCCTCAACACCAGCACGTTTTCATGTGGTGACTTGCAATGTGCTCTTGAGGGCAAAGATATTTGCTTGAGACGATGTGACAAGACTTCGCTGCCTGACCCTCACTCCAAACTATTCATGAGAGGTGTTGTTAGCTGCTGACCTACCTAGTTGCTGATATTCCTCAATGGTCTTCTTCTCGCCAACCTTGAAGCCCTCGGTCTGCTCAGGCTGCAAGTCTTCTGGTTTCGGGTCCGCAGACATGGTGGTTGTTCTTCGTGTTGTATCACGGTTCTGTGTGGTCAAGGTGAAGTTCTGTTTGTGTACAAGGTTGAGGACGTGGCAATGTTTGAGGTTGGGGGAGTGAAGGTGGGGTGTGGTGTTTAGCGAACAGCACGAGCATTGGCAAGGGTTTCACCGCCTGCTACTTCGTATCAACAGCTTTGCTACTACAACAGATCTCTCATCAATTGCTCAGGATCATCACTCAGATGGCATTTCTATGCCGCGATGACCTGCGAAGAAGGCTCGCGGCATGCTTCATGTCCACACAGACACGTGGCGATGGCTTTCGCTGGCAGGCAAGGATCCAGATGTGGAGGACTGAGGAAAGACGAACAGAATGTCGTCGGACGGATGCTCTTTGCCGTCGAGAAGATGATGTAGACGGCAGCAGTCGATGATGAAGTCCTTTCGTAGTGTATCTCCTAGCCAAATGAGATGGGCTTTGCCAGCCACCTACATTAGAACCATATTTTGGCCGTGTCGGCCGCCGCTCACGAACCCCCAGATCTCGCGGCTCCAGTGCTCCTCCTGTCTGCGCCATTGCTCGACATTCACTTCTGTCGTCCACGGTGGCAATAAATTCGCTTCTGCAATTGTTTCATCACAGCTCTTATACCATACTAGCATCCTCGACCCCGTCCCCTGCTCGGGCTCAACTTTTCTAGCACGCGCGACAGCCGTGTTCTCCACGTGCCACTGCCCTCGGCGCGCATCCTCTTTCGACACGACTCCGGCCTCACGCAGCATTGTACCGCCAACTACATTACCACCGACACGCGATCCATCATGTCGCGACCAGGCCTGCCCGAGCGCCGAAACCCAATGCTCGAGGAAGAGCGCGCTCCTGGTCGTACGTCGCCCGCGCGCAACGGAACACGAGAAGGCGCAAAGAGCAGATGCTAATACCTGTCGCGTACAGATGAGATCCTGGTAGAGCGCCGATGCCTTGGACAGACGGAGCTCAAGGTGAAGCCTGGCCAAGTTGGCACGAGCAATGCGACAAAGCAGGAGAACCTGGGCACGCTGGACTACGCGCATCTACGCGTTCCACTGCCCAAGGACTTGACCGGCAGCGGCATCTTTGCCAAAGGCGCAAACCGCAAATGGCCCGAGGCATACTTCTTGATGGTACGTGAAGACACAACGCAATGCGCGACATGCACGCGACAGGCGACATGCGACACGCGACACGGCAGCTAAAACTGCGCACAGCGACGATCCAGCGACGGCTTCATCAGCGCGACCGGCATGTTCAAGGCCGCATTCCCCTACGCCCAAGTCGAAGAGGAAACAAGCGAAAAGGATTACATCAAGAGCTTGGACGCAGCCTCGAGCGAAGAAGTGGCGGGTAATGTCTGGATCGACCCCGGAAGAGGTAAGTCATCAAATCCACATTCCTCATCTGTTTGCTATCCTCACACCTCTTACTCTCGCAGCACTCGACCTGTCCAAGGAATACGGCATCGAACTGTGGATCGCCGCACTTCTCGACCCGGAGCCTATCACGCACGGTACTAGCGATCCTAAGAAGGGCATCAAGTCTCCACCGCCATACAGCATGGAGAAGGGCATCGCGAACGGCGTTGGTCGCACACCGGAGAAGACGCCTGCGAAGGGTGGTCGCGCCGCAGCTCGATCGACAAGAGGCACGCGCGGCCTGCGCTCCGTGTCGCCAACACTCGAGAAGCCAAAGCCAGCAGGCCGCAAGGTTGCGAGCCCGGTCAAGAAGTCAACGCGCGGTCGCAAGGCCAAGTCGACCGAGGAAGATGACCCGGCCAAGGATGAAGAAGCGTCCGTGAACGGCGACAAGGAAGAGACCGTGAGAGTCGAGGTCGAGACCACCAAGGTACCCGACGAGAATGGCGAGGAGGTCATCGAAGAGACAAAGGTCCGTGTTACTGCGCCAGCGAATCACCCAGATCTGCCACCACCAAAGGACACCGATGCGATGCTGAAGCAAGCGCGCGAGATGGTGGAAGCAGCCAAAGAGGTTGACGGTGTTAAGAGCCGGAAGACGAAGAGAAAGGCGGATGAGCTTGTTGAAGAGACTGATGAGCTCAGTGAGGAGCTTAGACCGGCGAAGAGAATCCGACCAATTGAGGTTGAGCTACGAAAGGAGCGGATCAGGCGCAGAGCCCTCACTGGTATTGTAGCCAGCTTGGCGATTGGGTGAGTACATCAAGCAACGCAAAGACGTGGAGAACATACTGACATGTCGATAGAGCCCTTATACCCACCGTCATGACCGCCTTCGGCGCATGATCAGAGAGAGGCGGAGTTAGTTCGATATACACACCAGCAGAAAGAGAGAGGCGATGCTGTTCCTTCTGCGTCAGCGATACCACTGTATTCTTGGAGTTTTCGGCGATCTATATCGAGGTTGTGGACAAGACCCCGCTTGTACCCATGCTACTACAGCAGAAATCTTTCTTATCCAGGTGGTGGTAGTGCATAGCGATTGGGCCAGCACGCAACGGACGTGCCAGGCCATGAGATGGGTGGCGTGTAGCAAATTTGGGCTGTTTGGTCAAGAAGAAGAAGGACAACAGCTGGAGTCGGTAGTATGCGCTGAAAAGTCGGAGTAAGCTTAATGCAAGAATGTTCTGTCAAGTCGACTTCTCTGGAGATCGAACGATATTGACACCAGTCCTTACGATGCCCCAAGGCGAGCCGGAACGAGACGCTCTATTCCGCCCACAATACTGAGCAAGACCGCCAGCGTCGTGGGAGGCTCTCGATCGCAGCAACGCGATCTTGCACCGTTGTCTCTCTTCCCTGGTCTGGCTTCGGGCACAATGAAGAACAAAGTGCTATTTCTGATGGACTTTGCTCTTTCAAGCTAACAAAGGACTCGGTATCGCGCATTGTGGCGATTGTGCTATGGTATATAGTCTTCAGACGCCAGCAACTCCTATCGCCGGCCATTGACTTTGCACACCTCTGTCAAATTCCCATCACACTGCTGTACAGAAACACCACGATTGCTGCAGGACAGCCTGGGGACCACAACAATCATTACAATATCACTAACATATGCAAAGATTTCCGCTGCTCAGAATTCCTGTCGTTCCGAGGTGAGATCGAACCTACGATCGTTTGTGACCTTGACAATGAGATCAACCCTGTCTTCGTACCTCAGAACCTGTCGGATGAGGCTTATGCCAAAGCTGCGCCTGCCTTCCGCCTTGCTTTGAAGGCTCTTTTGACCGATGCTGCCATGAAGTATCTACCCACTATGGCTGACGGGGATATGTACAAGGCAACTTACAACGACAAGGGCCTTTGCAAGGGAGACAAAATCACATGGCAACAAGTGGACGAGATAGAGCAACAGCCGCCAGTCGTGGCGCCGAACGGAGAACGCTCTATTTGGTTCGTTCGAATCCTGAAGTACCCTAGTTCCACACATCCTCGAAGCGTCAATGACGAGATGCGTGAAAGGGCACGCGTCTTGATCGCTAACATGGCAAGTATGATTGACACCGAATTCACTGACTTTGATGGCGAAGATGATGCTCCAAACGGCCGATCAAGTGCATTCGAAGGGCCTTTACCAGCTCACCTCCATCAACATTTCCGCCGAGGCTTCCGTTCCATAAATCAAATCAACTTCAAGATGCTCCAAGATCTGGAAGACGTCTCACAACCCGAATACCACCAGCTCAAACTTGCGGCCACTTTGGTGCACGAATTCGCACACGCATTCCAGAAAGCTGTCAACGGCAAACGACGCGAAGAGGTGCTACTGCAAGAACTCGCCCATTGTAGAGGCTGGCTACGACTTCGTCAACGAGATCTTCGGAGGCATCGTCAATCTAAACAGCGCCTTGTTCGAAACTTGTGGCCGGAAGTGGACGAAGAAGAAGAATTTACCACCACGTTCCAAGATGAATGGCGCACCTGCCATCAAGATAGCAGTCCTACAGGAATGGCCCTCCCAAATCATCGCCGAGTCCTACGGCGAATGTGGTCGCAAAATTGGCCTTCGTTGCGGCTGGAGTGTCGCTGTGGCGCGCGTCAACGCACTCACGTCCTCGTACATGCAGAGCGTGTTCACAAATTCCTTTTGGCATGCCGGTAGGTACTCTGCAGCTGTCTTGACGGACCGCAGCTCGCCGTTCTGGTATATTGGTCATGAACGTCAAGTTGTGGAAGGTGAGTCGAGGTTGGTTCAGAAGGATTGGTCGCTGGGCGATCCGGTTATTCATAGGTATTATGGTGGAGGTATGGTGGCTGCATCGCAGTGGAGGCCGCGGGGCCAGGAGCAGGAGGATCTGGATATTCTTGGGGATGCGATGATTATGCGTCCAACACGGAGGATGGTGGGTCGCAAGCGGCGTGAGGATAAATAAGTTGGCCATTCGCAAGCGTCTTGTTGAGACTGCGGGTTTGATAGGATCCAAGTGAGTTGCCTGGACCACAGCAGTCTTTACTGTACGTGCTGTCGTCTGGGTCGTACACGGTATCCGCCATAGCTAAGGTCTTTGGTGATCTCAACTCTTTGTAGACATGTCAAACTCACGACGTGCCAGCTCCCAACTTCGACACACCTCTCCCTCTCTCTCCAACTCCTATGCTTCCATCAAACTTCCCCCATCCCACCCATCGCTCAGCATTATCACTGCAACAATAAGCACTACCACCCGTCACGCTTCCCCTACACTGTACCAACCACACCTTCTCCCCGGACCACGGCCCGACTCCCGATACCACCAAGCCGCACAACCACAAAGATTCAGAGCGAGTCATTGGCTCGCTATGGCTTCAGACTAGAGGATGGACTCCGAGAAACAACCACGACCACCACAGCATTGACGCAGTGACGACGCTCGTGGTCATTCAGCATAACGATACCCGGATGCGTCGTAGCCGAGTGTGGAATGCTGGTGGTGGGGAGGTTGCACAGCATACGGCATGCCGACTGTGCCGATGCTGCGCTGCGTGGCCGTGGTGCATTCCGAGGTTTTGGGCTGGTCACTGCTTTGGTTTCACAAGGCTGGTGCTACTGATCTGATTTAATTTGGAGGATCTGGGTGCAGTGTGAAGCGTCATGGTAAGAAGTGGTAGAAGACTATTGCAATAAGGCATCATTTGACTCTTCGAAGTCGAGTCTGTTTCGATTTGTAATCACATCGACAAAGTGGCGATGGAGGATGTTTGCAGCAAATGCACCCGAAGTGCTCATTGAAGGCCGTCTACAGTACCTCTATAGCAGGACCATGAGTCCTGACCGAAAAGTGGTACCACGCATGTCGCCATGTCACTGGCCAAATCTCCCTTATGTGTAGTTTGTCCATGATATCATGCATCTCTCAATGCCTTCTCTTGACCACTTTATGCGTGCTGCTGGATGGCAGTCTCGAGCGCCTTTGGGTTGGCACCGACAACGGTCTCGATTGGCTCCTTGCTGTCACCCTTGAAGAGGAAGAAGGTTGGCATGGCGCGGACAGAGAGCTCCTGTGCGACCTCTGGGACCTCGTCGACGTCGACCTTGTAGAAGCGGACGTTGGGGTATGTGTCGGAGAACCTGTCCAATGCATTAGCGCATGCTCGCCACATCTCTCGGAACTGTCTGTGGTACTCACTTGACAACCTGTGGCGCAATGACCTTGCATGGACCGCACCATGTCGCGAAGCAGTCAATGACCATCAAAGTATCCTTGTCCTCTCTCGCCTTGTCGTAGTCGGCCTTGCTGCCCAAGACGTGAACGCCCTCCTTGCCCATGGTTGCTGAGAAGTATCGGTTGGTGGTCGCGAGGATGGGTTGGTATGTGTCTTGTGTTCGAAGAGTGGTGGGTCTGAAGCTGCGTGCGCTGGTAAGTAGTGTTCGTCGGAAAGCTGCAGACATGTAGGTCTACGGCGGCGAGGAGGGGTATATGTAGAGGGGGACTGTAGGTATTTGAGATGTCGGCTTTATAATGAGGATGCAAGGGAGACGCTTCTAGCTGCAAAATTAGGTGATCAACTCGGGGGCAACAAGCCGAGCTTGGCCGCTTGCGGGCCGAGTCAATGCCGTTGGTGTTGCTGCGCTCTGCGTGGATGCTTTGGGTAAAGAGACAGCGACGTACCTTGTGGATTGGGTATGTGATCGGGTGTGGAATCTTTGCTGGTGGCATGAGTAATTGAAATGTTTACGCAGCAGATAGACGCAGGGCTGGGTTGCAGGGAAGCGGGATGATGCCACTTTGATGACGACACAAATTGCCCCTCGCTGCACGTACTCGGCTTTTGTGTGAGTGGGTCTTCTTGCTTCATTCACTTCGCAACAGCATGCAGGTCATCGATCACATGTCAGACCCAGATCGGAGAAGATTTCATAGCCAAAACTGGGCTTTTGGCCCAAGGAGCTTCTCACTTGCTGCGGCCGCCGTTGTGGTTTGGGCAACTTACGAGCCATTGACTCGATGAAGCGACAACATGAGAGGATCGATGCGAACAGACTAGTCAGGGATCAGCACATGAACTTGAGAGGATTCGCTCGACATGATCTATCTACGTCTACAGCGTATCAAAATAGCCCGTCCGCCGCCACTAACGAGTTCCGCAAGCAGATTCCTGGCTGTCCATTGGGAGACAACCCTTCCGATGTCAGAAGTCACATTGTAAGGTCACAGCACTGTCTATGCGCTACGCTTCAGGAAAGTCGCGTCCAAGGGCTCTCGACAAAAAAGGTGGCCGCTGCACAATCACAGACTGGCCTCTTGTAAGCGGCGACCAATATACCGCAGCGTAGCAAGCGCCGTAAACATGGAAGCGGGAGCGTTACACGACGCGCCTCTCTACGAAATTGCTTAGGCCGACGGTGCTTAGATCCTTTCGCACACGCTATAATCACTGTCGCTACTTGAAGCACGGCGGCCACCTATTTTGTCAGGGGCCCTCGGTCGCGAAGATCAAACAAAACTCACCTCCGATCGCCCCTTACTCTTCGATGGCCTTGCGGACCACAAAGCCATCTGCCGCCTCGTAGCTATCGATGTCCGGAAGTGCGATCCAAATGACCTCGTGCTGCTCCTGCGCCTCCGTCGACTCCTCCTCATCGTCATGCATCTTCTCATCTTCATCCTGATCCTCTTCGCCCCGCTCTACCTCCTCAACCTTGACCCTCATCGGCAACTTCACCACATCTTCGCACAAGCCTTTGCATCGCAGTCCAAGTTTCTGCAGATCCTCCTTCCCTCGAGAAACCTGCATCGACCAGATATGAGCGTAATCTGGGTGGGAGGCCAGTACCGATCGCAACGCTGCGAGCTTGTGTGGCTGCAGGCGTTTGAGCCAGAGATCCGTCATGATCGAATTGACGAAGCAGAACGTGTTGCCGCCCCAGAAGACTGGAAAAGCTCCGTTACGGATTTGACGGTTCGTGAGGAGTAGTGCTGGTTCGCGGGGTTTGTGGTCTTGGTATTTGCCGAAGTCCTGATCGTTGGGGTCGACGAGTGCGAACTGGTAGATCTGGTTGCGGAGCTCGGGTGGGAGCTCTAGGAGGCCCATCGCTGTTGGGATTGGGGTTTGGGAGTCTAAGATGTAATGGGTCCCTTGTTGCTGCTGCAGAGGAGCCTGCCTGATTGCTGTTTGGACTGTCGTGAATGTTCAGGTAGCGACGACTGGACGGAGGACCTTGGGGACAGATGCGGGAGACGAAGAAAAGAAAGCGAGGCAACAGTTCAAATATGAAGTGATGATCAGCCCACAACAGGTAGTGAATTTGGAAAGGTCAATTGAAGAATGTTATTGTCCCCGAGCTTTCATTCACATCTGCCGTGTCGAATGCCTTGCCTGCGAGTTGAAAGCGGTTTGAATGGTCGAGAGAAATGTCTTCAACGTGTGATGTCAAGCCCAAGGCTCATGCTCAATGGGACTGACTTCGTAGATCTCCAGTTCAGCATGCCGGGATTTCTGGCCATGACGTTTGACCATCAATTGACAGCGAAAGTGCCACACGCTTGGTAGCCGTAGGAGCGGATGACGTCTCACCCGGCCTGATCTAATGATGTTGACATTGCTCAGCTGCTCGGTTGTGCGATAGCAAATGCGCCAGATATCTTTTCGAGAATCCCTCGCTGTATTTCTATGGTGTCATTCGGGTTGACCATTGGGGCCTCGAACGTGATGACCTGCGTCGTATTCTCACGTAGCAAGTCTGTTGTCTCTCCAGTCCTCAGGCTTCAGGTGCTTTCCAGATGATCATGCTCAGATCATCATCGCCAGGCGTCATTCCCTCGCTGCCGGATATCCAATGCACTCTGGTCCATCTGGTTGTTTGCTCGTGTTTGAACACCACGTCCACAAGCTCCATCACAGTCGGCGGTCCATCGAGTGCGAGCTCACCATATGGAATCCGTCGACGAAGCTTGTAGTATCTGGCGTCTTCATCTCTAATCTCCACCCACAAGGAAACCTCGGGAGCGCAAGACTTCCACAAGCACATGTTTGAGAAGCTTGCACCTTGTCGTAGGCGGGCCAGAGCTGAAGTCGATATCTTAACTTCGATAAATTTTGCCCAGGGCAACGAACATGTCGAGCACCATGGATAACGTCCTACGGGATCACGGTCCTTGAGCAGTGGATTGAGCTCCATGCTCTCACAGCCATCGTCGTCGTCCAGAGGAGGTGTTGGCGGTGTGTACCAGAGCATCTCTTTGATCTGTGGCGAGTACTCGATGGTGGCATAGAACATCTTGTTGACTCATTTCGAGAGTAAGACCTCTCTCATTGGGAGATGAAGCAAGACTTGCTCGAGGAGTTCAGTGATGTTCAGGGCGCAGTGCGCGGCGGTGGTGTTCTGCGTCGTGTCGGAAGGTAGGCGGCTCGGTGGTACTGTTGCAGTAGCATGGTCGTCTTCGCACTTGTAGCCTCCAGGCATGGTCCGAGATGATTGTACTCCCATGTTGTTGTCGCCTCGCAGTGGTGGTTGCGATCGGAAGGCAGTATTGAGATACTTTCAAATGTCCGAGCTCCTTTGGTTTGGTGGCGCTTTTGACTCACCAGCCAGCGTTTGCAGTCTCACTTCTGGAACAGCTTCACTTCGAGCTTCCGGGACGGAACATACAGAACTGCAGTGACTGCGAACGCCATCTCGAAGCCAATGTCGCCTGTATGTACCGCAATGGGACCAGTATACCAGACTTGTGAGTATACGCTTCACTGTCAGATCTGCGAAAGATGGTGTGCTCCGCCACCACGACTGCCACAAAGGCCGCAGCCCAGTACCCAATGAGCCCAATAAAGTTCTCGAGGTTCGTGAAGAAGTTTGTCGCCGCCACAATTGATACTGGGATCACAATCGCAGTAATGACAATCGAAAACAGAGCTCGAGGAATGTTCACAAGCCACGGCATCAGCAGCTGGAAGTTCAACGTGATGCTGTACATCGTAGCCGAGATGTTACCCAGCAGTGTGAGCGACAAGATGACGACCAAGAACTTGCCGAAGCTCCCAGCTGGCTCGAGCATCGCGGCGAGGACACCGCCGACGGATCTGTTATTGTAGCCTTCCTGCCATGATGGAACATTTGGAACAGCACCACCGATGGCTGCACCGAGAACCATCAGAGGGACTGTAGGCAGGAACAGGCCGCAGTAAGTGTAGGCGAAGACCTTCGAGCTTCGAGTCTCGGGCGGGATGTAGATGGCGAAGTTCGACGCAAGGGCAGCCCATGGCACCAGAAAGCCAGCGATAAGAGCACCGAATGACAAAATGGTAGCTACTGATGGAGCTTCTGTCACAACTTGCTTGTGCAAATGCTTCCCACCACACCCGGTCGCAACAGTTATGGCGATCAAAGCCGGGATCCAGGCATAGCGCTGGTAGTGGTGCAGAACTCGCAAGCCGCAGAAAGAGACCGGAAGTGCTAGAACCCCGATGATTACGATCCCGACAGTGGGCGTCAGATCATCCTTCGTGACGGAGGACAGTGTCAAGCCTCCGACTACGCTATCGATGACACAAAAGCCCGTCAAGTCGCCAGATTGAGCAGGACCGGGATCGAGACTAGGTATTTGCCGAAGCTGAATCGAGCTTGAATCATCTGTCGCATACCAGTCCTCGGACGCAAGGTGGCCAGGTACGCTGTTGGGCCACAGCACAGCAGGCTGAGG
The DNA here is from genome assembly GCF_020509005.1 of Fulvia fulva. NCBI lineage: Eukaryota > Fungi > Ascomycota > Dothideomycetes > Mycosphaerellales > Mycosphaerellaceae > Fulvia > Fulvia fulva. Next base: position 3,878,604 of record NC_063019.1, read on the forward strand.
AAGAGGATGACGAGAGAGGCATCTCGAAGACTGAGGCCGTAACTCAGGGTGCCGACCATGCCAGTCACGATTCTGTGAACAGTCAGTGGAGCCATATACTTAGAGAAGGGGTGAGTCACGGCAACATATTCGTGCTCAATGTGAACCATAATGTAAAGATGTTGAACACCCGCCGGTCAGTACGTTATTCGACAGGTACTGGCTGCACTCCAGCTTCTGCGATGCCAGTACGTGTCACAGTCTTGTTCCATAGCCTCTGACAGCTGGATGCCAGACTCTCGACGTCTCGGTCCTGTCTTTGTTGTTCATGTTCGAATGTCTTCCCAGCAGCTGTCACCATCGCACCTCCGAGCTGGGCAGTTGCGTGGTATGGAATGTCTTGCGGCGACAACGATAGAATATACAAGACGAGGTAGATGCCATTGCCATGATGAAGTCTAGACTCATATTCCTTAGCGGCATCGGGCAGTGGCAAGAAGAGGCGGATCGTCGTTGGCCGATTTTTCACAATGGCAAGCTTTCTCGGATCACCGGGCCGAGAGCTCTTTGTCCGTCGCCGGATCGACTGCTTGGTGTGACAGAACAGGACTGTACAGAATGAATGCCAAGCACGGCAGAATTCACTAGTACAAGTTGTATGATCCATGTGGCTCTTTACAGCGAAGAACAGGAGGAATCAAAGTCAGACATTACCTGCAAAACGCTTATCCCGAATCCTCCCGCCCCATGCGTGCAATTGCCTCATCAATGCTCCTTCCCATACCCGTTCACCTTCCCATTGACATGACCATTGACTTTCACATGTCCATTCGTCTCAGCGTGTCCATTCGGCATCGTCTCCTTGTAGATGATTGTCCCTGAATATGTGCTCGTGTTGGCGTCGCTCCGGTCATGTCTCACTCGGGATTCTGGCTTCATGATGCTAAGTGGATTGATCAATCCTTTTGTGCTGTACCGACTGAGGTCGGTGGAATCTGGTCTGTGACCGCACTCTGATGCATGATCTAGTCCGCGAGTGCATGAGAACCCCAGCATACTGTATTCCTTGCGCGCGCTATACTTTCCAAAAGAACGGAACTGCCTTGACGGCGGAGATGCTGTCCTGGTCGTATAGCTTTTGTGATGCTTCTGATGTCGAACGTGACCGGGCTACGTCAGGCGCTGCGCGTATCGTCAGACAATTTCCAAATCCACTAGCAGTGCGTCAACTTACCCTAGTTCATCCGGCCATACGGCGGGTTGTTCTGGTCCCACGCCACCTCCTGCACCCACACAGTCTCCTTGTGTGGGCCATCCTTCAGGCAGAGCTTCCATGCATTGCCAGCACGCTCGTTCAGATAGCTGAGAATGTCCTTCGGGCCGCACTCGTACCACTGCGCTTGTCCGATACCGATCTTGCCACAACGCTCGAAGGAGAAGCGCTTGGCATAGATCTCAGCGGACTCACAGTCGATGAAGGCGCCGACGGCGATCGGGTAGGTCTTCGCGCCCTCGAGGTCAGAGTTTGGACCTGGTCCATTGTACTCTTCGACGAGATGCTGGATCACGTAGATCTTGTCGGGTTGTGCGTAGGCGTTGTTGGTCTGGCTTTTGGCGATGAAAAGAGGCTGGACGAAGCCGTCGTTCTTGTTGCCGGAGGGGCTCTTCTTGGTGGGACTATATTGGGTCAGTGTTGGCTCGAGTGTGTTGCTGTGGTGGTGTTGACTCACCCGATGCCTACCATCGTGGTCTGTAGTAAGCTTAGTGCGAAGGTGGATGAAGGGCTGGCGCCATGTGGTCGAGTGATTCGCTGTAGAGGTTGGTAAGTAGGAGTGCGAGGTGGTCGAGTGGTGTGTTGCGGAAACTGAAGAGTCGAAGAGTAGAGTAGTCGATAGAAATTGGTTATATAGATGCGCAGACGTGCGTGGCTGTTCATTCACTCAACTTGTGGAGTAAGCTCCCGATGCCGAATGCGACCATTTGCTACCTTCAATGGCCGGCTATTGGCCCGGTCTTAGATCCTACCTGGAGTTTGCTCGTCCATTGAGACGTTGATGCATGTGGACTGAGAGTCCATGGATTCAGTGAATGAACCGTGTCTCTCGCGGATTGTCTCAAGCCGCCGAAGCCTACACACTATTGTCGTACCTTCTCGGCAACTCTGTACGTGTAACTCATGTATCTGAGCATCGAGTAGGTCGTTCAACACCATGGCCAGCCGGGCGTTTGCAGTATGTCGAAGAAGCGAGGCTTGAGTAATTTTGCTTTCCCGTCGAGATTCATCGCCAGAGTTGCACTGCTGCTCCAGACATTTCGCTCGCTTATGCTTGTGGAAGGCTTTCAGAAGTTTACAGACTTTGTCTGTACTTGACCCATCTCAACATCCGCACCATCTTTCGTAAGCGATGCTGGCTGGCGTCGACTAGGCTGGTGCCCACTGGACCTGTTGCATATCCAGCTCCGAAGCACTTGTATGTAGCGCACAACCACGAAGACTACAATACATGCAGCTAAGATTGCGAAGCAGTATCCAGTCACTGATCCGGCACCATTTGCTCTGCATTGGCATTAGTGATGCTCGACTGTCAAGGTTACGAGTACTTACGGATTGAGAAAGTCGTAGACATATATGCCTTCCGTATCGTGAGTAAGATATGCCAAACCGAGATAGCATGCTAAGAGTAAGATCAGAGCAGGGAGATTGATCCATGGATGTGGAGTTGATCGCGGCAATATGACCTCGAGGAAGGCCAAGCCGGAGTTCATGGCGTGCTGAGAAATGTTGGACCATGTGCTGAACTGCGAGACGAAGGCTTCCTCTGACAAGACGGCCCAGTAAACCGCTAGGGATGGAGAATCAGTTCCTGATAAACAGCTTGGTAAAGGATCACTTACCTGTCACGATGAAGGGGAAGACGGTCACAGTGGCGTAGAAGACGCCATGCAGCCACTTCATCCATGCCGGCCACGACTGAAGCCACGCTCTGCTCCCCAAAGCGTATGAGATGGTATGTGCCGTCGCGAAGGCGAAGTAGAATGCCAGGCCCCAGTATCCGAGGACCGTGAAGTAGCTGAAAGACTGCTGGACCTGCTCGTCTTGTCCATTGCCAAGACGGTATGCTATCTGGTAGAAGAGCACTACGAAGGCGTAGATACTGAAGAGGGCTCGTATACTGGCCAGCACCAGTGATGGCAGCGCCCACGATCTGCAGAGGCCTTCAACATATCCATCGGTCGTTGATGAAGTGTAGGAGTTTTGGATGGAACGAGCAACCCGGGTAGCCATGGCGGTAGTAACCGGGTGGTGGTCAAGGATTAGCTGGCCGGGTAAATGGTACGAGGGTACACGTGTGATAGTATCCTCTTCGTCCTTCTTTCACTCTCTTCCATCACCTTGACATGTTATGATCGAATGCAGAAAGATATGGGCACGACACGAATCTTTCGGAGTCCTGTCCTCAACGGGCTGACTAGCTGACGAAGCCTTTTTGCGCCCGCAAATCTGTTTCTTCGCATGCGATATTGCCGAGACATGACTACGGCAATACCATTACCGCCATCCCTGCCACGCAAACGACCTCACCACTCAAATGTACGACATCTTCTTTACGACACCAAGGTCAGGCTTATCGTGGATGCCCGCACTTGACAGCATGGAACGAAAAAGTCCAATCACGTGAGTGTCATGAAGTTTACAGACCGACGTATGGTTAAGCGTAACGACCGACGGGCGCTAGCCATCCACCGTAGCGACGTGTGAGCTTGCGAACACTCGAGCGTAGGTGGTGGCGTCAGCGAGGAGGGAGTGGAGCTCTATCACCAGCCCTCAACTAGCCTTGGCGCCCGCTCTGATCGGTCAACTTTCAAGTTTTAGGGTCACGTGACCTACCGCACTGTGCCTCACGGCGAACTCGCAAACATATACTCGTCGCTAACGCCTATGTCGTCGTATAATAAGCACTGTACGTCGGGTAGTGGTAGCGTGGATTGCACGCTACTTTGCAGTCTAGAAGGGTTGGTAGAGAGCTCCACTCCGCTACGCTTACCTTTGGAGGTTCACAACCGCCAACAGCACATTTTACACAAGTTTCTATTTGACTCTCAAGGTAAGCGTAGCTCACGCACTCTCTTGACGATCTCTTGACCTCACAAGCTCAAGCCTCTCTTCAGACGCGACCACCTCGTAACGACGAATCGCCCACCGACCATGGAGATCGATTCCACCCTCCACAGTGATCATTGGAGGATCAATGGACTTCCTGGCTCTCTTTCGCTTCGGCTCTTCGTTTTCCTCTTCCTCGCGTTGATCCTCGTCCTGATCTTCTGCTGGAGCTCTTACAACAACAGACGCCCCACGCTTACTTGAGCCTGCAGCTGGTGCAGCAGCTTTCTGTTGGCTGACGGGTGCTTTGCCGGTGCGGGTAGCCTTGTTAGCAGCCTCTGAGCCAGTATCTTTGTTACCGTGGACGGACTGGCTTCTGGTAGTTCGATTCGTTGCTGGCTTCGCAGATTCACTGGTGGGAATGGCTTTCACTGAACTCGTCTTGACTGGTTTCGCTGGAATCGGGCCAATCGGCTCGCCTTCTTCTTCGTCATCGTCTTCAACAGTGGCTTGTATTATTTTCTTGCCGCCTTTGGACTCTTCTGCATCGTCGTCGACAAAGGAGTCATCGTTGCGGGTGGCAGTCTTTCTTGCCCTCAACTTGGGCTTGGGATTGGGGTCAGCCTTGGGCGTGGACACAAGCTCAGCTGGGTTGTGTTTCTTCACAGGCTCCACAGGGCTGATCTCTTGATTCCTGGTCTCGCTCGTCTCTCCCATGGCTGCTGGTTCGGGACCGTGGAGAGTTGTTTCACTTGGTTCGCGCTTCCTTCGGTCGGGCGCGAGAGGATGGCTGAGTGAGCGTTTTGCATCATGATGCTCCTGGAGAGTCCGACCCCTGGATGTACCCGTAGTCTCGTCCACACTCGTGCGGATTACGCCATCGATCACTCGTGGTGGTGGTTTTGGCTTCGGCTTCTCGTCACTCGGATTCTTCCTCTTTGGACGTGGGACAGGTCCATCGTGCAAACCATGGACGTTCGGGAGAGGCTTTTCGTTTCGGGTCATTGTCACTGTGGTCCTTGTCTGTGCGATGCTCGCACTTCCTCTCGGGTTGAAAGACAGGGTCATATATAGAGACAGTGCTTGCCAAGCCAACGCAAATACTCCATCTAGCCATTGTCTGAGAGCGATTGCCAGGACTCCCAAACAAAGCTCCCACCAACTACTTCCGACGACAAACATTGTTGCAGTACACGAAGTGTTGCTGGAAGCAGGTTGCCAAGACACTTGCTAGTCATGCAACACGAACCCGAGGACGACCTGAGACAGGCTGGTCTGAAGTCCTGGATCTTAGTGCAACTGATGGCGGGCTGTACGATGAGCTTATGTTACTCTTGTGTTGTCAATCATCTTGAAAGGTTGAGAGACAGTAATATATGCATCATCTTTCCGATTCTCGGCCTCGCCAGTCCTGCACGGCTTGCAGGAAGGAAAAGTTCCCGCAAGACTTGGCACAAGACGCCGGACATGGCCAGTTGATCCCCCCTTTGGTGCAAGCGACGTGGCTGTCTTGACAGCGAGGTGCAGTGTTCGTTGATCCAGAGGGGCGCCTTGGGCTCGCAGCAGCTCAAATGTCTCAATACTGCTCGAAGACGCGGCCAAGCTGAGAATTGTGGGCCGCGGGAGTTTTGTTCTACTCTCTGTGCCGTCTGCATTGGCTTGAGGCGGATCATCAGGAATGTCTACTTCAGCCCTATGATCCAAGCACCATCTGACAAGATCAGGATATTCCACCACGTACCACAGCAATGGCCAGCTGTCGCCTCGGCTGTTGACGTCCCATCCATGAGCAACCAGGATCTCAAGCACTTCAACCGATGGCTCGAGAGGTTCATCGTTGATCATGATGTCTTTGGCTACCAGCTTTTTGATGTCGACACCCTGTTCGATCACATATCGAAGCACCTGAACTGCGCTCCTGGCCGCCGCCCGTCTGAGACCGCGCTGGACGACGTCCTGCACAGTGAAGCGAGAGCCAGATTGTGAGGCGACAGATATGGCTTGTTCCATCCGGAGCACGTCGTCAGTTTTGCAAGCTTCAGTACATAGCCTCATTGCGTTCGCAGGCGCCATTACCAAGAGAGCTGTAAAGAACGAGGAACGCCGGCGTACTTTACAATGCGACAGACTTAAGCTGTGAGACGATCGCAAGTAGTAGCATTCTGCGCCTCACTCGACCAGGTTTAGTTCGAAAAAATGGTTGTGTATGGACTTCTCCGATCATGTTCGCTGCACAATGCTCAGCGTTTTGTCGATGAGATTTGTGCATTCTCACTTGTTGGTGCGGGGAAGAGTGATGCGACAGCCAAGGCGCGGCAGGTGGGCGGCAGGTTCGTGACCTTTTTAAACGTCTCTCGAGGTCAGCTCAGCAGGTCAAGAATGTGTCAAAGTGTGCGCGGCTGCATCAATGGATGCGTCCTGGCCGTGAGAGAATCATCCCGCGCTCACGAGCTAAGGAGGAGACGGCATGGCATCAGGAGATCTTACGCCCTTTGCCCTGTTGTGACAGATTCTAGCACAATAGTGTTCAGTTCAGTAAACAACCTCGCACTTCAATGCGAAAGATGCTGCCACACCCCAGTTTCGGCCCTTCTTGATCCAGCTTCGGTCGTGGACTATCCCGAGGGCAGCCATGACAACAGCTTGTAATTGTCATCTATGGGCAGCGAGATCTGAGATACCGCCAGTCTTAGCCAATATGGGTCTATAGAAGCACAACTTCAGAGGCAAAGCGCTCGTCTGGGCCGTGACCGCCGCATCATGCCAAGCGTTCCTGCTTCTCGGTTACGACCAAGGTCTGTGTATGCGCTCATGAACAGACAAAAGTGACCTCGTTGATGATATGTAGGTGTGATGGCTGGTATCATCGGCGTCGATAACTCCTTCGGCCACTACTTCAATAGACCAGGTCCAGCAATGCAGGGTAATATTACAGCATTATACGACAGTGGTTGCGTAATCGGGTAAAGATAAAATGCTACTTCATGGGTGACAAATTTGGTCGAAGAAGCATGCTTTTCGCAGGAGGGACCATTATGATCCTCGGAGCTGCTATCCTCGGATCCTCGATCAATATTCCTCAGCTGATCGCTAGCCGTATTATAACCGGCATTGGCAACGGTATGAACTCCTCGACCGGGCTAGTCTATTTCTCGGAGTGCGCACTATCTTCCCATCGTGGAGGGTTGTTGACGCTCTAGGGAACGGTCATCATCTTTGGAGTGGTCATCGCCTATTAGTAGGTGGAAACCAGAGCTATAAGTGGGCGTCGATGCTGACAGACGACAGGCTGGATTATGGAACAAGTTTCTCTAACACCACTTTCTAATAGCGGTTTCCTTTCGCATTTCAAGCAGTGTTCGCTATACTCCTAATCCTCTAGATGATCCGCTTGCTAGAAACACCTCGGTGGCTTGTCTAGCATGACCGATATGAAGAAGCTGCCCAAGTCGCTACAGCCCTGGAGGACAAGGATGCTGACGACGTGGAGATCGAAAGGATGATACTTGACATCCGTTTTGGTCTTGAGGAGGAGGCCAAAGGTGGACCATTTCGATTCAAGGAACTATTCAGTTGGGGCGAGGTCCAAGATCTGCGAAGACTGATTATCACAATCTCGGTCCAACTGTTTTAGCAGTTCACGGTGTGTAAGACAATGGCTGATCGCCCTGGCTCGTACGACACTCTTGTTAACACTCTTTCTTTCTAGGGATCGCACATAATCAACTATTACGGCAAGCAGTATTAGTGCTCCGGTAGTGAAACAAGTACCAACGTCGATTAGGACCGGTCATCTTCTAGCAGAACATGCGTCTAGATCGTAATACCTCACTCATCGTCGGTGGAGCAGCCCAAAGCACCTACCTCGTCGGGTCCGCTATCCTAATTCCCCTCATAAATCGCTTTGGACGTCGCGCGCTCCTCTTGGCCTGCAGCTCCGGGCTCTGCCTATGCCTGGTCATGGTCTCTATCCTGCTCTCGCTAGGTACAGACAACGGAGCATTTGGAGCCACTCCTTCATATTCATCTATCGACTGATCATTGGCATCGGATGGCTACCGGTGCCCTGGTTTTATCAGTCCGAGATCAATACGACTCGCATACGAACGAGGACGTAGGCCATTGCGTCAGGATGGAACTGGATGGCTGTCTTCGCCGTTGTCAAGATCACGCCAATTGCGTTTGGTTCGTACTATCGTTGATACAAGTATGTGAGCAACCGCTGACTGATGCATGTAGCCAATGTCCAATGGCGAACGTTCATCGTATATGCAGTACTCATCGCTGCGTTTATTCCAGTCGTGTATTTCTTTTCCTCGGAAACGAAAGGCATCGAACTGGAGGACATCCCACTGCTGTTTGCCAAAGGTGGCATCACTGGCGGTGTGGCATCGTCAAAGGGAGGCAGAACCGTTGTACAATCTTCCATCAACGAGAAGATCGAGGTCGATCATCAGCGGATGGAAAGAGTCGAAACGTGAATTAGGCGCATGCTGATCATCGATATGGGGTACGGTGCTTGTGGTTCGGAGGGCTCTGTCGAACAAGCCACCCGTTGGTCACATCCATGGGCCTGATATGTGCTGTGGCATCGCAATGAAGAATCGCAGATGGTACTGGTGTACCACTTACACACTCGGTGACCGACAAAGAATTGGAATGCTACATAACGTGTTGAATACCCACTACATGCTCAGCGACCCAATCACAAATGCGTTACCGGGGGTTGTACAAGAAGTGCAATTGTAAAAACGAAGAGCCTCAATGATGGATGCCTCCGTAAGCCCCCCGATACGAGATGCTGCTATCTGAAGCTCGATTTCCATGGAGTTGAGCACAACCACTGTGGCCGGATGACTGGCCTCTGTAGCATCCGCTGCATACTTATGCTATTCTTTTGGACATAAAGGTCGGGACGATTTGGACCCTGCTTCACCAAATTAGCTAGCAACTTGATCTTTATAGACCTAGTATCTCTTTTTAACCTTACCGTCGCTAACATTATAATAAAGCCTTAATATTTACTATATAGGCTATTCTAAGGTAGTTATTACTATCTAGCGTAGTAATTAGCGTATCTACTACCCTTACCGTCGACTCGCGCCTACGCTATACCGGTCCTTACTACTTAGGACTATAAGCTTATCTAATTCTTACTCTATCGATAGCAACTAGACCTTACTAGTAGTAGCCAAGTTACTACTTAACGATTACCGAGGCTTATATACTACTATTTACGTATATAAAATAATACGTTAGTAGGCCTTTATTCTTATTAAAGTAAGCGTAGGGCTTGCCCCGGAGCGATATTACTACCTCCTTACAAAAGTCGCCCTCTTATAAAAAGAATAGCTATTTCTAAGTACTAGTATTAATAGTATATATATCTTCTATATACCTCCTTCGGAGGTATACGTCCGACCTAGTAAAGGTAGAGGCTAGAATACCTTAGGGATCTACTCTCTCCCCTATTCTGTTTCTAATATTTATGTCTAATCTAATCTCCCTACTTACCTCTCCGTAAACCTTAGTATTAGGATTCGTAGACGACATAAATATTCTAGCCTAGTTAGACTCGATAGAGGAGAACTATCGCCTCCTTAAAGATAGGTATAAGAAATGCGAGGAGTAGGTAAAGAAGTATAGTGCCCGGTTCGCCCCTAAAAACTACTAGCTTATATACTTTAGTAAAGCGAGAACGTACTATAATATAAAGACGGCGGTAAGAATCTAAGGCTACGAGACTAAGCTATTAGCAGAGCTACGAGTACTAGGGATCTAGCTCGACCCGAAGCTAAGCTAGAACGTATAGGTTAAGAAAGCCTAGAGTCGAGCGCAAGTTAACGAAGCCTCGATAAAGAGGCTTACGGCGTCTATATAGAGAGCAATATTCGATAAGGTAAGGGTAATATATAAGGCGATCGTCAAACTAGCTATATTATACGGGGTATAGATTGAGGGTATAGGAGGCGTAGGTAAGCCGATCCCGAAACGGATAGAGCAACCCCTAAACAGGACATAGGTAGGCAACCTACGTAGAATACTAGGGGTATATAAGATAACGTTAATAAGTACGGTAGAAATAGAGACGGGAATACCGCTAATCGGCTAATATATCCGGGGAATAAGAATTTAATACGCGGTAAAGATGATAGATTACCTAGTATAAACTACGATCTAGGAGGTAAAGAATAAGATAGAAAGCCGCTACCGGAGAGGGGCCGGATATAGGACAAGTCAAAAAGAGGACGACCTTACTACCTTTACGGCCGTATAGATAAGTACCGAATAGCTAGTACGAAAAGAGGAGGAGCGTAGGACTCGCTAGGCCGGCGGGAGTAAGGCTAAGACCTAAAGTCTAGCGGAATAGATAGCGAGCTACCTATAGGAGTAGGACTAGAAAAGGAAGTCCCCTAAGATAATAGGTCCGATAGTACTCCGAGCCTTCTAGAGACATAATTACTATCTATATAGGGACCTGATAAGGACCAAAGTAAGTATAGCGATCTAAATTAGGTCCGAGTATATTAGATTAAGGGCCTACCTATTTAGGAGACGCGTACTAGATATCTAAAGCCTAGCCTACTAGTATAGCTACCTATCGTAGAACCTAGAATATATACTACTACGGTGCCCGTAGTAGGCGAGTAGTAGGGGAAATTAGAGGCACTAAGCGGAGAGGAGAGACTATAAGTCAATTACTAGGGACAAAGGTAATATTCGCCGAATCTCTCGGTAGATACTATAGTAGGGATACCTCTAGTAGTTTAGCCTAGCTAGCGAGATAGAGGAGTAGATAGATAAGAGGCGGAAGCTAGAGGGGTTGTAGATAGGGTAGTTATTAGGGCAGGTCTATAATACTAGCGTACCCTTAATAAGGGAAATCTAAGACGAGAACGAGGGGGAAAAGATAAGCCGGAAAGAGGAGGGGTTTTTACTAATACGGTTTCCCCTCTATATATACAAAAACAAGATAGTATAGCTATATAGGCTAGAGGGTACTTTAATAGCTTAATAAGATATCTATCTATATACCTCCTTTATTCTTAAGTTATTTATTCTTAAGTTATTTATTCTATAAACCGTAGTAATATTAACCTATTACCTTATTACCCTATTACCCTATTATCTACTACTATATATACCTCGACTTCTTTAGATTAGCGTAAGTACCTCTAGCGATAGCCTATTATATAGTCTACTAACTATACGCTCGCTAATTATCCGTAACCTCTAGCTACTAGTAATTACGCTAGCTCCTAGGTAGGACTCCGAATTCGTCGTTAAGCTCTTAGTTAGTATATAGTTACTACTAAGGTCGCTTACGGGTACTCGTATACTATATAACGGCTATTTTGTTATTAGTAAAGGCGGTATTTATCTAACGCGATATTACGACTATAGCCTAAATACCGGTATTATCTATAGGTAATATAATACCTAGGGGTAGTATATAATTAGGTCGTGTCGGCGGCTAATAACTAGCTTACTTAAGCTTCTTCTAAAGAGCTACTCCTAATATAACGTCCTATTCTTTACGAGTAAGGCGAGCCTTATTATTAAGCTAGTTCTACTACTAGTTCTAAACGTATCGAGTATACTCTTCTAGATTCTAATTATAAGGGCGCGCGTACTATAGGGTCCGAGAGAGATAGTTATTATTCTACGAAGCTACGAAAGAGGAGCGCGAGGCGCGGCGAAGTTATAAAGTAAAGCTAAGCCGCGCTAACCCGATACGGAAGGTCCGCGGTTTAGCCGGGCCGACGTAGCTATAGTAGGGGGTCGCGGGCTGCCCGTAATAGTACCCCCCTTCCTAAAACACGCCTCAGTCCTCTAAGCGTTATCTACCTTATAAGGCTACTTACCTATCGAGCTCTATAATCGCGCGAACGCCTAATCATCCTCTAGTACCCTATCGTCATCCGATAACATCGCATTCGCTCTATTAAGACTATCCTCGACCGGCTTCCTTCGAGAAATATGTTGCCTAGTTAGCTAGCTTACCCTAGACCTAAGTCTATCTTCGGCTAGTACTCGCGTATAATCCTTATAACTAAAGTTAGGTATTATTATAGGCTCTATAGGCTCTACTCGAGTATCGAATATATACGGAGCAGATTCTATTAGAGGTAAGGCTCGAGTCGACTTATTCGTAACGGTGTCTCTATTAATCCTAATCGTATTAAGTCCGAGTACCTTAGCGTCTAGCGGTAATTAGTTAGATAGAGCTACGAAACTTATAGGCGTAGACAACTCCGGCCGGTTATAGTAAAAGTCTATAATAGCGGCGGCTACTCTCGTAAATAGGTCCTTAGTAGGTTACTAAGTTTTACTATCCTCTATATCCTAATATCCGACCTATCGTACCTTATACTATATATCGACCTTACGCTTATGCCCCTTCTTCACCTTCCTAGCACGCTTCCTCGTATATATATCTAAGATCTTATCTACCTCGTACTCGATCGCCGCGGGTACTACTATAATGTCGGCCTTAGTATTAGCTTCCGTCATATTAGGAACTATAACTACGGGTAGCGGCGGTATAAGGTACTGTCCCTCTAGCGGCGGTAGGTCCGTATTATCGGCGCGCTATAATAGCGACGTATAGAAATAGTTATCGAGTCTAGCTAACGTATCGGAGAGCTTTAGCTTATAGGAGAGCTTCGAGTGTGTAACTTTTACGATCTAGTATAGTCTAGTATATCGTCGATCTAGTTTCTTAGAAGGGCGTGTCGTACGGATATTCTTCGTACTAAGGAATACCTAATCGCCTACCTTATAGTCGGGCGAGATACGGCGATATCGGTTAGCGGCCTTAGCTTATAAGGCTTAGGACATTCTTATGTTCTCTTAGAGGAACTAATGTAGCTCGTAAAGGCGTCGGGCGAATACTTCGGCGGATTTGCTATCGAGTCGCTAAAGAGTCGTTATCTAGCGGCGATCTCCGCCTACCTACAAGTCGATACGTTCCGTAAACTCGGGGTTATATCTAAGGTTTACGTAGAAAGGTAAGACACCGGTAGTCTCTAATACGTAGTTATTAATAGCAAACTAAGCTAGGTATAGCTATTTAGCCTAGTCGCTCTATACCTTATTAACGTAGACGCGTAAGTACTGTTCTATATTCTAATTAGTACGCTTAGACTAACCGTTCGTCTCGGGGTGATATAGTGAACTTAGCTTACGTTAAATCCGTAGTATCTTATATAGCTACTTCTAGAAAATTGCGATGAACTGTTTCCCTCTATTAGAGGTAATCGTATCTAGGAGCCTACGTCGACTAAATACGTACTTTAAGAACAGGCGCGCTATATTCTTCGCCGTTATAGCTCTAATAGGAATAAGTTCTACTTCTTTCGTTAGGCGGTCCGTAACGGTTATAATGTTACTATAAGTCATACCGTCGAGTTCGCTATCTAGCAAGTCTACTATAAAGTCGACTAATATATAGCGCTAAGGTCGTTCTAGTATAGAAAGTGGATGTAATAATCTAGGTGGCTAGGTATATAGAGATTTCGTCGTACGGTATACTCGGCAATTTACGGTATATCTACGTACTAATCTTACTAAGCTAGGCTAGTAAAACTCACGTACTACGAGCTTATATATACGGGCTCTACTAGGATAGCCAACTACTAGTGCGTCGTAGTTCATCTTTACTATTCGAGTCCGTAGCTTCTAGTTATCCGGTACCTATAAGCTCTAGTCGCCGTACTAATTACGGACGTAGAGTATATCTCCTTACACCTCGTAGTATACTAGGTATACCTTCGCCTTTTAAAGAAGTAACTGGATTGCGTTACCTTTCTATAGCATCTTGATTACTACCTTAAGCTCCTAGTCTACGGCGTACGCTATTACTATTCGATACTCGAGTTTAGCTTCGTAATTAGTCTCTATTATAGGCTTCGATACGGTAGTAGCTTCTACCGGTATAGCGGCTTCGGCTAGTATAAATTCTGTTGCTTCTAGGTTTAGTAGAGTTTCCGTCTCTTTAGTAACATCTTCTACGGTTACGCGTATAGAGTCGATCTTAAGGAATCGCTTAGGCGGTAGTAACGTCTAGTACTAATACTAATTACGCGGATCGTCTACCCCCTACGAAAGGTCCTAGCTACGTCTCGTTAGACTGTCTAGCTTTATACCTTAAATACCGGGCCTATAGACGATACGGAAGTTGAACTAAGAGAGGAACTTAGCCTACCTCGCCTAACGTCGATTAAGCTACTTCGTTATTATAAAGTACTCTAGGTTCTTATAATCTATAAACACTTTGACCGGTTCGATAGTATTATTATCTACTTCGTAGGCTAATTTAGGCCTCTACTCTTTAAACGCCTTAATAATAGCTAATAGCTCCTTATCGTAGATCTTATAGTTATACTCTTATAGACTTAACTTCTTAGAGTAGAACGCTACCGGGTATAGGACGCCTTCTTCGTTATATTAGGAGAGGACGCTAGTATTAACGAAATCCGAGGAGTCCGTCTTAACGACTGTCTATCTCCCTAGTACGTAATATACTAATATACCCGCTTTGCTAAATACTACCTTTAATACGTCAAACGCCTTCTAGTACTCTAGTGTCTAATCGATTCTTCTATTCTTATAGTTACTAGGGCTATCGGACTTGGTCAAGTTAGTTAGCGGCGATATAAGTCGCGAGAACGCTTCGATAAACCGTCTATAGAAGTTGACAAAGCCTAGGAACGCTTATATATCCTTTAGGTTAGTTAGAGTCTCCTAGCTTTAGATATATTCTAGCTTATCGGGGTCTATTTCAATGCCTTCTAGCGTAATGATTAGGCCTAGGTATTTGACTCTCTACTAATAGAATTCGTATTTATTAATATCTACGGTCAACCCGGTATCGCGTAGTTTTATTAAAACCTTCGTTACGTACTCGATATACTCTTCGAGTATGTCGCTAAATATTAGTACATTATCTAGGTATACCGACACGAAGTCGTTAAGGTGTTCCTATAGTATACTATTGATATATAACTGAAACGATGCCGGGCCGTTATATAGACTAAACGGTAAGACGAGACATTCGTATACTCCGTACCGCGTAGCGAACGCTATTAGCCATTTATACCCCTCGGCAATACGAAGCTTATTAAAGGCTACGACGATGTCTAGCTTCGTAAAGTACCTCTTACTATATATCCTATTAAGGGTTTCCTAGATCAAAGGTATAGGGTATCTATTCTTAATAGTTATTATATTTAGCCCTCGATAGTTAATATATACTCGGAGCCCTCCTCCTAGCTTACGTACTACTAGAAGAGGAGCTAGGGACTAGCTTGTCTTCTAACTAGCCTTACGGACTTTCCCTTCGCTCTCTTAGTAACCTATTTCTTGACTACTTTATTCTCTTACGGTACAAGCCTATAGGGCTTACGGTAAGGAGGCTCTTATAGGCCGTCGGGCTTAATATAGATTTTATAGTTAATGCCCGGCCTATAAGGCGCGAGCCCTTTATAGTCTTTAGCTAAGAACGCGTCTATAATATAATAGTACTCGGGCGGAAGCTTCTCCTTCGGGTTGTAGTTAAATTGCTTATTTAGGAACTAATTAAGGTCGTTAGCTAACATTACGCTTAGCTTTAACTCGCCGTTACTATCCGTTTCGCTAGACTCGTTACTAGTAGGCAGAATATAGAAGCACTCGGCCCTAGGCCGGTACGTATACATCTCCTAAGCGTAACGACTAACGCCTTAATAGTCTACTTTCTTATCGTCGTCTATATATAAGGACGAGACGTTCAACTCCGCCCCTCCTACCGTAAATCCTAGCGACTCCCTAGTAAAGGGCTCTAGTCCGTATTTCGTACGTTACCGGTATTAGTAGTTTAGGGACTAAACTGTTATCGAAGTCTTCCTACGAAGACAGTGACTAAAGTAGTAGTCTAATCTAAGGGCTACTTCGCCGGCTTCCTAGAAGATGTTAGGGTTATACTAGCTTAACTAAGGTAGGCCGAGGACGATCTCGTATTCGAGGTTAGTTACGTAGTATATCATTTGCTCGTAATAATAACCGCTAATAATAACGTCGACTAAGGCTACGTATATAATACGCCTAGTACTCGCCTTCCTATTACCTAGTATTAAGTTCTTACTCTAAACTAGGGGTATTAGAGGGATGTTATGTTTACGTATATATTTCTAATCGAGAAAGAGAGAGGTTAAAGCAGAATCTAGTAGGCCTCGTACCTTTCTATTTTGTATTATTATAGGCAGTACTATATAAGGGTATATATCCGGTAACTATAGTTCTAATATATAGGCCGATATCTTAAGTTCTCCGCTATAGTCCGTCTCTTATATTCTATACCTTTCGATCTTATACTCTTTCTAATTCTTGTTCTAACTACTATCTACTATACTTAGGTAGTAGCCCCGGCATTTCCCTACTCGGTAGCGAGGGCGCTTAAGTTTAGAGTCGCGTTACGTAGTCGAGGTAGGCGGTAGTCGCCGTCGTAGCCGTATATCTCGTACTCGGGGTTACTAGTAATATATAGTCCGGTACGGTAACGGAAGTACTTACCCTACTTCTTTAAATCTTCGCGACCCTTACGGTTAAGCGGTAGTAGATTCTAAAGGTATACTAGCAAGTCTTCCTTCTTCTTAATGCCTAAGTACTATAGTAGGCGCTATACGATCGCGCCGGTCGCGCTAGCTACGGTAGCTATAGTAGTTATTACGTTACTAGTAGGGCCTAGGTTCTAGTTACCTCCTCCGCCGCTACTACGAGGGCGGTTATTGTCCTACTAAGGGTATAGCTACTCGGTCTCGTAGAAGGTCTCGTCTAACTCGGTATACTCCTTAATAACATCCTATATACTATCTAGGCGACGGTTAACCTCTCGGTCGCCGAATGTCTTAACGAAGTACTTACGGTTTAGGCGGTTACGGAAAAGTATTAGCTCGGTATTATCCCCCTAGTCTATCTAGGTACGTAACTTCGAGTAACGTACGAAGAATACGATAAAGGATTCCTTCTACTACTACTTATAGGTTATAATGTCGACTATAGCCTTTATAGCTTCGTTCCGGGTACCGTACTATCGAGTTATCTAGTCTAGTAGCTCCTCGCCGGTACTAAACTCGTTATATAATTAATGTCCTAGGATAGGGATATATAGCTTAATAGTAGTCTAGACTTTACTATTAGTCTATCTATATAGGAAGCGGAGGGTATCCTACTCGGTACGGAAGGTCGCTACTATAAGCTTTAGTAGGATACTCGTATACTAACTATCGAAAGATAGGTCGGTATCGTTCTTAAACTTCTTAGGATCTAGTACTCCCTTACCGATCTCTATACTACGCTCTAAGGTACGGTCGATATTAATAAGACGCTTAGCGAGGTCTACTAGCGGTGTCTATATACGATTAGTACGTCCTCCTCTAGTACGTACCGTCTCTTAGCGCTAGTTACGGCGGCGATTACGGCCTCGATCCTTGTCCTTATCGCTACGGCCTAGGCCGTTATTATTACCGTCATCTCTACTACTACCCCTACCGCCCCCGGTAGCGGCTTTGCGATATATACGCTAAAGCTTCTCGAGGGAGGTCTCTCGCGGGTAAGAGCGCGAGCGTAATAGACTACGGCCTCGACGCCTATTACCGTTAGTAGTATTGTCCTCTATAGCTTAGAGTCGAGTCTTTAAGTTATCGATCTCCTTCTATAACGCCTAGTTTATACTCTTAGTATCTTATATCTTCTTCTTAGCCTCTTATGCCTTCTTCTTCTCCTTTTCGCTAAGATCGTAAAATTACTTATATAGATTATTAGCTTACTTATACTTGTCCTAGACCTCCTTTATCTTAGCTAGGTCTAGTACGTTCTTAAGATCCTATACTATCTTCTATAAGGCGGACTTCTCGGTTCTAAGCATCTAATAGATACGGTCGTATTTAGCGTAGAGGTTACGGTACTAGTCGTTCTAGAGGGCGTTTATACGCTATAAGACGTCGACTTGCTCGGTAGCGGTCTAAGCGGTATTAAAGCCTCGTAGGATAAAGTCGTATAAAGTCTTAGGATAGTCTCGGACTAAATCGGCGAGGTCGTTCGCGTCGACATTCTAGAAATCGCTAGCGGCGATATGTTCGGCTTCGTCGAGGGAGTAGTAAATAGGTAGTATGTCGTCGCTACCCTTCTCCTAGTACTCCTTTAGCTCGTAGAGTTCTATAAAGTTAATAGCGCCTCTCTATTCCCTATCGAGTACCTTCTCCTATACTATATCTAACTCCTACTAAAGAGCGACGCCGGTATTAATCGTAATACGCCGGTCGTTATCTTAAGTCTAGGACTATAGAAAAGATAAGAGATCTAGGAAAAGAGATATACGCTTAGCTAAGGGCTTTGCCGGTAGTAGTATACCGTTCTAGGTCTATAAGTCCTACTGACTCGTTATAGTATAGTTATTAACGCGACCTGTCGCTATCGCTAAGGTCTTCGCGGCGTTAACTTCCCTAGATATCTACGTACTCGGCGCCTTACTATATTCTACTATACGCTCGTAGTCGCGTATTCTTTAGTTCTATAAGTCTATTCCTATTATTACGCGTCCCTTACCTAGATCCGTAATCTAGGTAGACTAGTAGAACAAACTATAAGGGCGCGCGTACTATAGGGTCCGAGAGAGATAGTTATTATTCTACGAAGCTACGAAAGAGGAGCGCGAGGCGCGGCGAAGTTATAAAGTAAAGCTAAGCCGCGCTAACCCGATACGGAAGGTCCGTAGTTTAGCCGGACTAACGTAGCTATAGTAGAGGGTCGCGGGCTACCCGTAATACCTTAGCTCTTATATATTATAATAACTAGCCGGTAGCGCGGGTCTACTTCTACGTAAGTAAAGAAATTGCGATAATAAATTAGACGACCTATACCTACTCTAGCGATATAGCCTCTCTACGGCTACGCCTTACCGACGGTAAGATAGTAGCTATCTATAACGCCTATAACCCGTACTTAGTACCGGGCTCGATAGAAGACGATAAGTAGTCGGCCACCCTCTACTAGCTCTAAGAAGCTCTCTAAGAGGAAGCTAATATATATATCCTAGTCGGCGACCTTAACCTCTACTATTAAGATAGGGAGGCAATAGCGTACTCTCGGCCTATAGCGCCGTAGACGCGCTTATCGGTCTAGTAGAGGTATCCGGCCTTAGCCTAGTACTTCCCGTAGGTATAGCTACGTATTAGTAGAAAAACACGACCTAGACGCTTAACCTAACCTTTGTAATATAGTAGATAGCCTAGCGGACTATCTTCTACGATACGGACCTAGAACTCGATACCGGCTATTTAGACTACCTAGCTATCCGTATAACGTTCGACGTAATATACCTATAGGCGCTACTAGCCCTAGAACTACGGCCTTAGTAGAAGAGAGCGGACTAGAAGGAGATTAATAAGGTACTAAAAGAACGAATAACGGCCCTCGTACTACCGGTACCCCTCCGCTTAGAGGCGGAAATCAACGCGGCGGTAGGGAGCCTAGAGTAGTATATAGGAAGAGTAGTCCGGGATAAGATCTTCTATACCCGACCCTCGAAGTACGCGTCGCTAGCCTAGTCGTAGGAATACGTAGACGTAGTCCGTATAATAGTAGCGGCGCGGCGCTAGTAGAACGAGATAAAATAGGACGCTATATACGCCCGATACCGCCGACTTAATAACGAGAAGGGTAGGATTATTAGGCGCTAGAGTAATACTACGTAGCGTAACGCCGTCCGTAAAGTTATAGGAGACCGAAGTAAGGTCTAGAAGCTCGTTAAGTAGACGCGTAGGAGGAAGCCGGAGACGCCGCTACTACTACTATAGTTCCTACCTATCCTTAATAGGTAAGGGGTCCTCTAGGAAGCCTAGTAAGGTAGAGCCGACGCGCTAGTAGAGGCGTTCTTCCCTCCTCCGGTTACTACCCGACTCGACGATATCGAAGGCTTCGTATACCTAACGAAGCTCGAGACTAGCTAAGAAGTAACGGAGGCGGAGGTACTAATAGTACTAAAAGCGGCGCTACTAGATAAAGCCCTAGGACTAGATAAGATCCCGAACCGATTCCTTAAGTACTACTACTAGATACTCGCCCCGTACCTCGCGGGGCTATTTACGGTATACCTCTAGTAGTTATACGTACTAACCCCCTTTAGGTACTCGAGTATAGTCGTCCTCCGTAAGGAGGGTAAGGCTAGATACGACGTTAGGAAGGCCTACCGCCCGATAGCCCTACTTAGTACAATCGGTAAGGCGCTAGAGTATATCGTAGCCGATCGTATCTCTAAGCTAGCCGAGGAGTACTAGCTCCTCCTAGCCGAGTAGATAGGAGCCCGACTAGAGCGGTTAACGACGACCGCCCTAGAACTCGTTACGAAATAGGTTTATATAATCTAGGTAATACGCCGATAATAGGTCGCTACCCTACTATCCCTCGATATCTCGGGGGCGTTCGATAAAGTTTCCTACGCCCGACTACTCTATAACCTCTAGGCGAAAGGTCTACCTAGCTAGCTCGTCGCGTTTATTAAGTCCTTCCTTAGTAACCGGTCTACGTAGCTCGTCCTAGGGGAGTAGCGTAAACCTTAGATACGGCCTATAGAAATAGGGATCCCGTAGGGCTTATTACTCTCTCCGATCCTCTCCCTTTTCTTCGCCTCTACGCTCCTCCCGCTACTTAGGGGAAGCGCCGGCGGTACTAACTCCTATATAGGCTTTATCGACGACACGAATATCCTAATATATAGCGACTTAACCGAGACTAATTACTACTAACTCGAAGTAGCGCTCGAGGTATATAACGACTAGGTAGCGCGATACGGAGTAGTCTTCGTACCTAAGAAGTACTAGATAATCTACCTTACGAGAACTCTGAAGAAGTATAACCTCTAAGCTACGATTAAGGCCGGGACCGGCGTAAGCTAGATTACTCTATAGCTATCTATCCGGGTCCTAGGATTCTAAGTAGATACGTAACTCCGGTAGTACGCCTACCTAAAGTAGCTCCGGTAGCGGGGAGACTAGAACAAAGCCTTAGTTATACGCCTCGCGGCCTCTATATAGGGCGTAGCCTTCGTAAAGGTACGCTAGCTATATAGCTCTATCGTCCGACCGGCGATCACCTTTAGGGCACTAGTCTAGTATCTATTCTACGCGACTAGCTAGATAAAATAGATTTATAACGTATAGAACGAATGTTTACGTAGGGCGACCGGGGTATACCGCCCTATATTCACGTAGGTCCTAGAAGCGGATACGTAGATCGAGCTACTAGACCTTTACCTCTAATAGCTCGCTATAGACTATACGCTCTAGACGGCGAATAGTAAGGTAGAGAGCAATATCCGCGCGGCGTACTAGGCGATTACGATACGCCTTCGATCTATAGCGCCTAAAAAGAAGATAGGATTATAGGCCTAGCGGTAGCTAGATACGTAATATACCCCGATAGTAAAGTTCCGAGTATAGGCCCTAGCTAGTAGTATACTAGTAATAGGAGCGGGATAGGGACGCGAAGAATAGAATACTATAGCGAACGCGGTCCGTAGATATATATAGGGAATCTAGGACGAGCGCTAGGAGAAAGGCGAAAGGTACCCGAACGGGTAACTACTACGGCGACGAGTATACCGACGAGAAGACGAGGTAGCGGTAAAGATAGGACCTATTAGCCGAGATAGAGTAATACTCTTCCGAGCCCTTACCCGCCTATAGGTAATAGTCGCGATACTACTCCGCTCGGAATATATTAGGTTTAAGGACTATCTATATCGCCGAAAGGTACCGGGAGTAGATAGTAGCCTATACAAATATAGACGTATCTAGACGCCAAAATACGTCGTACTATTTCACCTACGCTTTATCGAAGCCCGGTAGGTAATACGCCTCGAGACTAGGGCTATAGACTTCTAATATATAATAGGTATAGCGCGTAGGATACGAGTAGCGGTACGAATAGTAATACGGACCGGCCTACTATAGTAGTTCTAGATAGCGGGTAAGATAGTAGTAAGAATAGGGGAGATAGCCTAGGAGGAAGAGCTCTAGGAAGCCTTCGAAGGCGCCCTACCTATAGACGTAGTAGAGCTCCGGTAGTACCGACGACTACGTAAGCGGGTAGACCGTAGCCTATAGCGACCCCGAGCGTAGGAGGAATAGCGATAGGAGTACTAATAGAGTATAGGAGCCCGGAAGGGTCGACTCGTCGTCTACTCGACGGCTAGCTTACTTTCCGCTCGACGGTCGACCTGTCTCCTACTCGATAGGCGACCCGTCTTTACTAATAGTCGACCTGTCGTCTATTCGATAGTCGGCTAGCTACTAATACTCGTTCCTAGGTACCGGGTAGATTAGTACCCCGGAGCGGCTAACTACCTAGTACTTACCGCTTCTAGTACGACAGATTGACTAATAAGTAATAGAGAGAACTTACTAATACCTAAAGAGGGTTTTTCTCCGTACGACGGTTTTCCCCTCTCTCTTCCTTAATAGCCCCCGGCCTCGTAGACCTTTTAGGAGCTAGATAGGCATTATAAATATATTTATTTCTTTACTTATATATAGATAGGGGTAATTGCGATAGGGTATACGCAATTATATAAGATTAGCTTATTTACTCTAGCGTATAAGCTAAGGGGGTATATTGCGATCTGAGCGTATTTATAGGTAATAGCCTATTATTAAATATAAGGCTACGTACGCTAAGGATTAGGTAACTAATTAGTTATCTATAGCCTCTTTAAGAGTAATACTTATCTATTCTATATAGATATATATAATATATAGTCTACTTTTGAAACACTCTTTATAAGCCCGTATAATAACTTCCGATCCTTCTAATATAATATTGAGTATATACTACTAGATCGATATATTCGTCTCCGCTAATCTAGATTCGCCTACTATCCTTAGCCGTCTCTAGTATAGGAAGGTAAGACGAATAGGCCGTAACTATAACGATAGATTATAGGAGGGAACGATTATTAGTAGGAAAGGTAAAAGTATAATATTTACGGCTATTATAGGTGCTAATAAGTATAAAACACTTTAAGAACTCTTATAGTCCTCGGGAAAAGCGAACGCGAGGTAATTTACGGTAGTTAGTTCGCTATAAATATTAGAAGTCCGGTTTTAAAGAGGTAAGTAACTTAATTAGTTACCTATAGCCTCTTTAAGAGTAACTCCTTTCTCTTCTATATAGATATAACGTACTTTACTACCGAGCGGGCTATACTACCGAGCGGGCCACTTTTACTAAGAACTATACTACTTCTATAGATATAGCTATATAACTACTATTATAGCGTATATTATCTTTAAACGAGGCCAAACTGACCTTAGCTATCTAGGCTATAAAACGCAACGCGACAATTACGAATCGACTTACTATAAAGGTATACGACGCTTCTCGAACTATACTAGGGTATCGATTGAATAGACGACCTCCTCGGGGTGACTACGAGCCTAGTTCGAAGAAGCTTATAGAGCTAGAAGAGAGGGTAATACTTAAGTATATACTCGAGCTAAATATTAATAATTATATAACCCTACCTACTCGACGCGTCGGCTTATCGATTTCTACGCCAAAACAAGACACATTCGAAAGCTCTTATTAAGGCCATTCTAACGATATATAAAGCAGGCTACTACCCCTAGGACTAAGGGAGTTCTACCTCATTTAATCTAGATAGCTTAAAGCTCTCTTCACCCTATTTCTTTAGCTCTAAACGCCGCGGAGGTGCCTAGCTACATTAGGCAACTCCTAGGTAATAGTAGCCTAGGCTACGGCACTAACGGCGCCTACGGCCCTATAGGCGAAGCCCCCCTAAGACAACTAGTAGCAACTTATAGAGGACGCAAAAAGTATAGAAACTAACAATTAGCTCCCTTACCGGTCTCTATAGGTAATGATCACTTAGCTACGTACGGCGCTTATACTGTCGTATCACCGAGGGTAATAAGAAATAAGGACGACGTCCTAGGCGATTAGTAAGGCCACCCGGAATCAACACCCCTATAGCTAGGCATCGGTCGCGGCATCGATACTAGGCCCCCGCCTAACGTACGATATAGTTACGATCCGCATTGTAGTAAAGGAAGACTAGGCCGAAGTTACGAAGCTATCGAACAAGGAGCTCGCCTAACGAATTAACTAACTAGGGGTGGTCGTAGTGAACTAATAGTCTAACGGTACTCTATAGATCTATACTAGCTCTACTACTACTAGGAGGCACCTAGAGGTATAGCTATAGTAGGTATCTAAGGTTGCGGTATTAGCGAAGGTCTTAACGAAACAATTCACGATCCTAGTCCACGACATACCTAAGGAGTTTGACCTAACTAACTAGGGTCACCTACGCGCTCTCTAAGAGGACAACCCGGTCACTCTTAACTCTCTAATCCAGAAGGCGACTTGGCTCTATAGGAAATGGCTAGAAGGCAAGAAGGCCTCGGCGCTAATAGTATAGCTATAAGACGCGAAAGCGGCGGATCTAGCAATAGAACAAGGCCTAGTCTAGTAATATAGCCTTAAGATAGTAGAAAAGTACTCCTTATCCTTTCGTGTCCTCTAATGCTTTAAGTACTAACAGTATAGACACCAAACCTATACGTATATAAACAAGTAGGCCTGCTCGAACTGTGTAGGAGACTATATGTCTAGGGACTATATATCGACTACGAGACGGTACGCGAACTGTCCGGGGTACTACCTATCGTATAGTACGGAATGCCTATAGCGGAAACTAGCGAAAAACAAGGCAATCACAAACAGAACCGTCGCCCTAAGATTCTACGGCAACCGTAAGGCTAGCCTACACCGGAACTAACTAGCGGCGGTCGGGCATAAGCGCCCTAGGGCCGAGAACGATATAAAGGATACGTAACCTAGGGCGTACGGGAGGCCACGTGCTCTACTAGCTACGGCGAGGGAATCTAACTAGGCCCGGCTCCCCTTTAGTATATAGCCGATAGGCGTAGACTAGGACGTATAGGGCAGTAGGACATAGGACGATATAGAGGAAATGATTGTCGATACCGATAACTAGCCTCGACACGCTTAGTATTATCTAGTATAACGTCAACTATAGCAAGGATATAGTCTAGAACCATTTCCTATACGAGGCGGACCCGCGCGTCTACTACGTCCTTACAATCTAGGAGCTATAGATTAACCCGTACTATAAGAGACTAACGACCTATAAGTCACTAGGCTATACGACATGCCTACGAGGCGACGGCAGACCCCGTACGTGCTTCTATATTAGCAAGGACATACTAGAATCCGACTAGGAGGTAGTGTACTACGTAGACGAAGAAGGCGGGGGCGATATTACCTCCCTCTACGTAGGTAGCACCTAGATACACAACCTATATATACAACCGCTAGCCTCGAGGTCTAGCCGCGACCTAGGGGTCTATAGACACCTAGACAGTACGCTTAAGAGACAAGGGTGCCACATCGTAGTAGGAGACTTTAACATACACTACCCTTCCTAGGAAAGCCTTATGTAGCCGTACCCTATAGCCGACGAAGTACTCGACTTAATAGCGAGCAACGTAATTGCCCTTAATACCCCGAAGGACCTAGGTACCTAGAAGAGAGGGGGACTCTAAGGCACGATCGACCTCTCCTAGATCTTAGATAGCTACTACTATACGGTAACCTACTATAGGATCGAACATAAACTCGAGGCGTCGTCAGACTATATACTAGTTAGGACCTCTATTACGATATAGATATAACGTATACTAGCGGGAACCCCTAAGCTAAACTAGGGAAAGGCCTACTAGGCCAATATCTAGGCGTACCTCGATGACTCTAAGAGGCTAGTCTAGATCGCGTAGTAGCAATACAATAGTAAAGACGAGATAGACGAAGCAGTCTAGGGGTTAATAGACGAAATAAGAAAAGCGACCTTACTTCACGTTCCGCTTGCCTAACTAACGATATAGTCTAAACTATACTAGACGCCGGAGTACACTACGGTAGTAAGAGAAGTAAGGAGAGCCCGCCGGGTATAGACGAGTAGCTATAGCGAGGAGGCCTAGAACGTATATAGGGAGGCATACTAATAGAAGAAAGCTATAATACGGAGGGAGAAAGTAGTCGGCTAGAGGGCTATAGTAGATGAAATCGCCGGCAAGCTAGAGAGGATGTAGAAGCTAGCGAAATGGGTCCGACAGGACCCTATACAGGGCCCCTCCTTCTCTATCCTAGCGCTACAATCGCCTAGTAGCCCGGTTAGCGACCCCGAGGCCAAGGCGCGTCTACTAGCTAGTAAGTTCTTCCCGCCCCTAGTCGAGGCTAATCTAAGCGACATAAACAGCTCTACTCCCCTAGCCCCTAGTATCGCGGTCTAATAGGAGGTGTCCGAGGGAGAAGTTGCCGCTATACTAAGGAAGTTGCCGGCGAAGAAAGCCCCGGGGCCGGATAGGATCCTAAACGAGCTACTAAAGAAGTGTAGAGATCAACTAGCCCTAGTAGTTATAGCGATCTTTAACGCCTACCTACAGACCGGGTACCACCCGATAGCTTTTAAACAATCGACGATAGTGGTCCTACGTAAGCCGTAGAAGGAAGACTATACGTAGGTAAAGTCGTACCGCCTAATTACGCTCCTTAACACTCTTAGGAAGGCGCTTAAGAAGCTAGTTATAACGAGACTCTCCGAGGCGGTAGAGGAACACTCCCTACTCCCGGACACCTAGATAGGTGCGCGCCTATAGCGATCGACGCTATCCGCGATAGAACTTATTACCTCTTAGGTAAAGGCCATCTAGTATAAGAATAGGGACAAGGTGGCTTCCTTACTTAGCCTAGATATATCGGGAGCCTTCGACTACGTGTTATACCCGCGGCTACTCTATATCCTAAGGTCGAAAGGACTCCCTAAGTAGCTTATTAACTTCGTACGGTCCTACCTCTAAAACCGTAGTACGTCGATCCTAGTCGGCTAGTATAGAAGCCTATTTTAAGTAGTCTATACTAGAATCCCGTAAGGCTTAACGCTAGCACCTATTCTGTTCCTCTTCTTTATAGCGACGCTACTCCCAGCCCTAGAATCCTAGAACACCGCTACGAGCGGCTTCGTAGACGACATAAACATCCTAGCGTAGTCTTCCTCGACTAAGGAGAACTATAGGCTACTAGAAGAGAAGCACAAGATCTACGAGGACTAGGCTAGGAGGCACGGGGCTCGGTTTGCCCTAGAAAAGTACAATCTAATACACTTTACGCGCCGGCCACGGTTCTACAATATACAAGCTTCTATCTAGATATAGGGGTATACGACTAACCCGGCAAATCAGCTTAGGATCCTCGGACTATAGGTGGACCCGGCGCTACGGTAGAGGAAGTACGTATAGGCAATATTACGGAAAGCTAAACAGAATATAGCATTATACTAGAGGCTTACTACGTCTATATAGGGGGCGGACTTCCGGTAGTCACGACTTCTATATACGGCTATTATACGGCCAGTCCTTACCTATAGTAGCTAAGTGTAGTCCTTAGGCGAGAGGGCCTGCCTATCGAAGGGACTCGTCGCGCCGCTAGCGAAGATCCAAAACTAATGCCTAAGGAAGGTCACCGGGGTATATAAGTCGATACTAACGAGGATACTTAAGTACGAGACCGCTATACCGCCGATCGACCTATATATCTAGGGACTACGGACCTCCTACTTAGGCAAGTCGGTATAGTACCTAGTATAGAAGGTCATCGCTAGTACAGTCGTAAGGGCCCGCGAATTAGTACTAGCGTATAGGGGCATTCGACCCGGAAACGAGCCGAACTACCGGGTAAGGGACGAATAGCTAGTAACATAATAGGAAGGTAAGAAATCGTTTATAGAGCAACTATAGAAAGAGAGGTAGAACAACTAGGTTGTAGGGTATAGTGGACGCCCTTAGCTAGCGGGACAACCTAAGGAATAGTTAGCTACAAAATCCGCGGTTAAGCACCCCCCGAAGCTTATCTACTACCGCCTTACGAGGGTATAGAGTAGTATAGCAACCTAACTACGAAGCGAACACATCGGCCTCTAGGGGTACCTATTATAGAGGAAGGTTCTAGGATACACGAATACTAGCTACCCCTACGGCTATCGCTCCTAGAACGTACGGTACGTACTCCTCGTCTATCCGAGGTAGTCGCTAGGAAGGGGGGAGTAGATAGCAAAGGCGAGGAACCGGACGATTAGGGCACTTCTTAACAACGCTAAGGACCTACGGCGCATTACGAACTAGATACTAGAGAAGGGCTAGGTAGAACAGTACCGCCTAGTAGGAATAGTATAGGAAGAGAGGACACGACGTAGCGCGACGAGACCGGCTAGGAGCGGGGGCTAACGGGGTAGTGACATAGACTACGTACGTTTAGAGGGAAAGCTAAACTAGATAAGGAGTCGTCGGGGGCGGGAAGGGTTTTTACCTATTCGGGTTTCCCTTTATACATAACAATAGATATATACCTATATAGGCCGGATAGGGTCCTAGAATAGGGGAATGACAAATCTATCTATCTATATACTCGAGCTAGATCTTAGAGGTTTCCTACTATTAAAGGCTAGTATACGAGTAATTGCCGATTTATTACTATAAGAGAAGGGTCTTAAGCCCGCTAGTCTTAATTAGATAGACAGGTTTATTAGGCGGTATTATAAGCTAAAGGTTTGTATAATACGTAGATACGATCGTTAGCGAGCCTAAATAGAAGATCTAGATGTTATTAAGAGGTAGTTCTTACTTATACGTAATATAAAGGAGAAGTATAGCATCCTTAACTAGGACACCTATAACTTCGACGAGATAGGGTTTATAATAGGTGTCATTACGTCTATTATAGTCTCCCTATAGAGTGTATAGAAGGTAGGGACAGAAGAGCCTTAGAGTACTTAGAATTTATTAAGAAGTAAAAGTCTAGCTTAGTATATAAGCGCTAAGAATTATATACCCCGTAATATTTACTACGAGACCTAGCCCTCTAAATTTACTACTCTACTAACCCTTAATAGATTTACTTCGGCTCGTAACTCGCGGCACTCCCGCGAGTACCCGCGACTACGCTAGACCCTAGAAGAAGTACGTAGAAGACTCGGAACGTAGGGTAGGTTAGAATAAGGTTTTAAGCAAAGCTACTAAGCGCGGCTTCGTACGGGTTAGCCCTATTAATACGGGGACACGTACTCGCGAGGGTCGCGTATAAGTATCTAGCCTTCCCTAGGCCTCTCTTACTTTCTTCGTCTTTCGTTTTATATAGTAATTATACCGTACCGTTTATATCTATACTTCGTACCTATATTCTCGCTTTTACTCTTATATCTCGTAGGCTAGGCTCTCGCCCTAATATTACAAA
Source organism: Fulvia fulva (assembly GCF_020509005.1). Taxonomy (NCBI): domain Eukaryota; kingdom Fungi; phylum Ascomycota; class Dothideomycetes; order Mycosphaerellales; family Mycosphaerellaceae; genus Fulvia; species Fulvia fulva. The sequence continues at coordinate 3,908,050 of NC_063019.1, forward strand.
AGACTAATAAACCGTTAACTACTCGAGTCATCCTTATAGGTAACTACGCTACCGATAGAGGTGTTAACCTCAATAACTAAGACACTCTATTCCACTTTAGTAAGTAGGCTAATATCCTCTTCTCGAACGCCGCTACCTTCGGTGCCTAGGCAAACGCTAACCCCGATACCGCCTACGCTCTTATTAACCGTACCGTCTCCTCTTTCCGCGAGACCGCCTAGTAGGTCGAGTAAGTAAACAACTAAGTAATATACCTTTAAGGTATTATAAATACCTTCTAGAACCTCGTACCGTACGCCGACGATAACCGCCGCTAGTACTTCTCTAAGAAGGTTAACGACCTAGACGAGTTCGACGGTAATAAGAGTAAGTTCGAGGCATTTAAGACATAGCTTACTATTAAGCTATTAGCTAATACCGACTACTTTCCGTAAGAGAAGGACAAGGTTACGTACGTCTTCTCCCTCCTTCGGGGAGACGCTACGGCTTAGGTATAATACTATATCGATAACGCTACGTAGACTATCGGCTACCCGGACGTCCTTACCTTAATATAGGACCTCCGTACTACCTTTAGTAATCTAGACCGTAGAGCTACCGCCTAGAACGCTATCTATAACCTCCTCTAGAAGAACAAGAGCTTCGCCGAGTACCTCGCGGCCTTTAACCGCGATATCGGGTTTACCGGCTATAACGAAGAGACTAAGAAGAGTACTCTCCGCCGTGGCTTATTAGTAGAGCTTCTTCGAGCCCTCGAGGATAAGGACGTCGGTACTATAAGCTTCCGTAAGCTCGTCGAGACCTACTAGCGCCTCGACTCTAATATAAAATATACCGCCTCTCTCCTCGCTTCCCGTTCTTAAGGTCGTTAGCCTCGTAGTCCCGGAAGCTACTTCGCTACTCTACTAGGCGCCGCCGCTCCTACGGCTCTCCCTCCCGTCTCTATAGGTAATACTATAGATCTTAGCGCTAGTACCGCCGTCCCTCGAGTCTAGGGCCTCGTTAACGGTAAGCTTACTCCTAAAGAGAAGCTTCGCCGTCGCTAGGCCGGACTCTATACCTACTACGGCGGTCTAGGCTATATCGTAGTTAACTATCCGTAGCTCGCTACCCGTAACGCCCGTAACCCGGTTCGTAGCGCTATCGGCGCTATCGAGCCTACTCCTACTACTCCCGTTAAGTAGGAAAAAGCCTAGGTCTTCCTTATCGACGCGATAAAGACTAAGAATAACGTTTACCGAAAGTGAAGAGAGGGAAGAAGTTGAGGATTAATATAGTATAGCTAGACCTATACGACGAGACGGGTAAGGACTACGCTTATAAACCGTTCGTTACGAATATAAATATCGGCTTAAAGAAACTCTCTTCTTCTAATCTTACTCTTATAGATACTAGCGTACTAGGCGAGTCTTTTATAGACTATAAACTCGCGACCTCTCTTAACCTCGAACCCTAGGAACTAAAGTACCCTCGTACCCTTAAACTCTTTAACGGTACGGAGACTACTACTAGTAAGATTACTTATATTATATATACGTTAATCACTCTCGGAGGCAAGCGTATACCGATTACTAGCTTCCTTACGTCCCTACCGTATTATAAGTTTATCCTCGGCCTCCCCTAGTTTAGACGATACTAACCTATTATCAACTAGACTTCCCTTACTATTAGCTTCCCTCTAGAAGCTCCTCTAGTACCTCCGCCTTCTCCGCCGCCTTAGCGCGGTCCTAAGTATACTAAGATCTTCTAGGTAAACGCTACTACCCTTACTACTACTACTAAGTAGCCTAAAGCTTAAGTCTTCGCCGCCTCTCTCCGCGATATCGATATCGCCCTCGAGAAGCTCGATAAGAAGCGTATACCTACCGACCCTACTACGAAGGTCCCTCCTTAGGCACACTATATCCTCTACGTATTCGATACTAAAGCCGTAGACGAGCTGCCTCCTTATCGCCCTTACGACTATAAGATTAAGCTAGAAGAAGGTATAGAGATACCGTTCGGACCGCTATATTCTATATCCCGAGAAGAGCTTATCGTCCTTAAGAGATACCTCGAAGAGAACCTAAAGAAGGGGTTTATTCGAGCGAGCCGTTCTAGCGCTAGTAGTCCCGTTATGTTCGTTAAGAAGCCCGGCGGTAGCCTACGCTTCTACGTAGACTACCGAGGCTTAAACGCTATTATAAAGAAGAACCGCTACCTAATACTATTGATTTAGGAGACGCTCGAGCGCCTCTCTAAGGCTAAGTACTTCACTAAGCTCGATGTTATCGCTACGTTCAACAAGTTACGAATAGTAGAAGGATACGAGTATCTTATAGCCTTCCGTACTTACTACGGGCTATTCGAGTCGCTCGTTATACCCTTCGGCGTTTATAACGGGCCTAGTACCTTCTAGAACTTTATTAACGATATCCTTTAGGAGTTCCTCGATCAGTTCTACACTACCTATATCGACGACATCCTAGTCTATAGCGAGACTAAGGATGAGCACCGCGAGTACGTCTATAAGGTCCTTTAGAAGCTCGTAGATGCCGGCTTATAGCTCGATATCGATAAGTACGAATTTAAGAAGACCGAAGTCAAGTTCCTTAGTTTAATTATTACCGTAGACGGCATTAAGATAGACTAAGAGAAGGTCGACGCTATCGTCGAATAGGATACTCCTACGAACGTTAAGGAGGTCTAGGGTTTCCTAGGCTTTACTAACTTCTACCGCCGCTTTATCTATATATTCTCGGGCGTAGTACGCCCTTTAACGAAGCTTACGCGTAAGGGTAAGAAGTTTGCCTAGACCGACAAATACTAGGAGGCTTTTGACTTGCTTAAAGCGAAGTTTATTAAGAACCCGCTTCTATAGTACTTCGATTTCGAACTAGAGACCCGTATAGAGACTAACGTATCCGACGGCGTAGTAGGCGGTGTCCTACTATAACGCCGCTCGCCTAAATCTCCCTAGTTACCTATCGCCTTCCTCTCTAAGAAGATGACCGCTACGGAGTATAACTACGAGATCTACGATAAGGAGCTTCTCGCTATCGTTAAAGCTTTTAAAGAGTAGCGCCCCGAGCTCGAAGGCTCTACTATACCCGTCTAAGTAAGCTCCGACTACAAGAACCTCGTCTACTTTATAAAGAGTAAGCTACTTAATCGTCGCTAGGCCCGCTAGAGCGGGTTCCTCTCCCGGTTCAACTTTATAATCTCGTATACGCCCGGTAAGGCTAACTCGATAGCCGACGCCCTTACCCGCCGCCCTAGTAACTCTCTAGTTATTCGAAGAGGGGGCTAGTAAATCGTAGAGTAACAAGTTATTAAAGAGTATAACCTCTCTTCCGAGCTTCGAGAGTACCTATCGAACGGCTAGCCTACGCTCGCCGCTTCCTTTACTACTCTCGTGCTCGCTCCTACCTACCTTAACGAGAGTGACAATAAATCCGAGCCTAAAGAATACGCCTCGGACGCTAAGGACTTGAACGATAATAAAGAGGGCTTAGTAACGACCGAAGGCTTATCCGAATTAGACTTTAATAGGTTTAATAATAAGGAGTAACCTAAAGGTATTATAGTACGAGTATAAATAGCGTACGATACCGACCTAGTCGCCTTAGAGTTAGTTTAGGCCCTTAAATCTAGCGCGAGGACATTCCCGGGCTTCTCGCTATCTAAGTACGAGCTCTAGGAAGGTATCGTCTACTTCCGTAAGAAGCTTTACGTACTATAGCCTAAAGGCTCTAATATCCGAGCTAAGATTCTTTAAATCGTCTACGACTCCGCTTCTAGGGGTTACCTAGGCGTAGCTAAGACCTATAAGCTCCTCGCTAGGTATTACTAGTAGCCGTATTCCTAGAAGGACGTCCGCCGCTACGTACTAAACTACGCTACTTACCGAAGAGCTAAAGCTAACCGCTACCGCCCCTACGGTCTCTTATACCCTCTCCCGGCTCCTAATCGTCCGTAGAAGTACATTACTATAGACTTTATTACCGATCTTCCTTACGGTAAGACCTTTAGCGGCGTAAAGGCAAAGGCCCTTCTAGTAATCGTAGACCGTTACTCTAAGGACCGGTATATAATCCCGTACTAGAGTATGACCGTAAAGGAGACTACTCGCTTATTCTACGAATTCGTCTAGCGCTTTTAAAGCCTCCCGGATAGCATCACCTCTAATAGAGGCTCCTAGTTCATCTCGTACTTCTAGAAGCGTCTATATACTATCCTAGGTATTAAGTATAACCTCTCGACTAGTTTTTAGCTATAGACCGACGGCTAGACCGAAATTACGAACGCTATCCTCGAGTAGGTCCTTCGTTACTTCGTCGACTACTACTAAAAGGATTGGCCTTAGTATATCCCTACGGTAGAGTTCGCTACTCGTAACTAGGACTCGGAGACTACTAGCTACTCTCCCTTCTATACTACGAGAGGTTACTACCCTCGTATAGGTATAGAACTAGAAGAGCCTCTCCCGCCTACCGAAGACGTAAACGAGTAAGTAGTAGACGAGTTCGCTACTATACTCTTATAGATCTATAAAGAAGTCTACGACGAGATAGTGTACGTATAAGTAATCTACGAGGATTAAGCTAATCGTCGTCGCTAGCTAGCTCCCGACTACTAAGTAGGCGATATAGTCTACCTTAACTCTAAGAACATTAAGACGGACCGCCCCTCTAAGAAGCTGAGCTAGAAGAACCTAGGTCCTTTTAAGATTACCGAGCGTATTAGTTTATACGCCTACCGTCTAGCTCTTCCTACGAACATAAAGATCTACGACGTCTTCTATCCCGTACGCCTTCGGCCGTCGGCTAAGGACCTATTCCCGAACTAAAATTAAGACATACTAGGTCCTCCCGATAAAGTAGAAGTCGACGAGCCTATTAACCTACCTTCTAACGACTATACCGTCCGTAAGATCCGGGGAATCCGCGTAGAGCCTAACGATATTAAAGGGCTACCGCCGATTAAGTATAAAGTCGAATAGTAAGGTTATCCTAAGTAGGATACCTTATAGAAACCTATCTAATATATTATCTTTGATCGTTAAGTAATCGAAGAATACTACGCCCGCGTAGATAGCCTAGAGGTTAATATCCGTAGGCTTTTCGAATCTAAGCTCTTCGACGGGGCTTACTAATAGTATATCAACTATAATATTAGGCCTAGGCCTAGTACTAAAGCTAAATATCCTCGATATATAGAACTACTACGGCTTCGTAGGAACTTAGCTTTGTTCGGGGGGGCTACTATTATAGTCTCCCTATAGAGTATATAGAAGGTAGGGACAGAAGAGCCTTAGAGTGCTTAGAAGTCGTTAAGAAGTAAAAGTCTAGCTTAGTATATAAGCGCTAAGAATTATATACCCCGTAATATTTACTACGGGACCTAGCCCTCTAAATTCACTACTCTACTAACCCTTAATAGATTTACTTCGGCTCGTAACTCGCGGCACTCCCGCGAGTACCCGCGACTACGCTAGACCCTAGAAGAAGCACGTAGAAGACTCGGAACGTAGGGCAGGTTAGAATAAGGTTTTAAGTAAAGCTACTAAGCGCGGCTTCGTACGGGTTAGCCCTATTAATACGGGGACACGTAGTCGCGAGGGTCGCGTATAAGTATCTAGCCTTCCCTAGGCCTCTCTTACTTTCTTCGTCTTTCGTTTTATATAGTAATTATACCGTACCCTTTATATCTATACTTTGTACCTACATTCTCGCTTTTACTCTTATATCTCGTAGGCTAGGCTCTCGCCCTAATAACGTCTTAGAGCGTCGTTACGGGTTTAGAAAGGCGTAGTAGAAAGAGGAAGGTCGTTTAATAGGGCAATAGAGAGGGAGTAGAGAGATAGCGTATTAGATAGCTCTTATACGAAGCGAGATTAGTAAGCTACGTAAGTCTAACAAGGCCCTTATATAGCGGAAAGCAAGAAAGCGTAAGTATATTCAGTCTAGAGGGTCTCTAACCTTCGATAAGGCGTCGTAATTAATATCTCTAGAGGATACTAGGAGGTAGGAAGTAAGTAGAGAGTCGCTAGATAGTGTTCGGCTAGTACTTAGGCTACGACGCTATAAGCGATATAGCGAGTCGGGGTATAACGTACGTACCTATTAAGTAGACTCGCTAGATAGCGAAGAATCTAAAGAGGAATTGTCCTCCTAGTAACGATTCTATAGGATGTCGTCGTATTAAGATACCGTCGTAATTAAAGTAGAAGTAGTATAGTTCTTAGTAAAAGTAGCCCGCTTAGTAGTATAGCCCGCTCGGTAGTATAGCCCGCTCGGTAGTAAAGTACGTTATAAGTAATTTAGCGAGATTTGCGAAAAGGAGAAGAAGAAGGTATAGGATACTAAAGCTAAGAACTAGGCTCTATAGGAGGTTAACGATCTAAAGACTCGACTCTAAGCTACTAAAGACACTATATAGATCAGAGGTAAGGGCCGCTCTAGTCGCCGACCCTCCTATTCACCTCCGCGCGAGACTTTACTCGAGTAGCTAATACGTAAGTATCGTAAAGCTACTAGTAGAGGCGGCGGCGGAGGCGGTAGTAACGATAATAATGACGGTAATAGTAATAACGACCGAGGACGTAATAGAAACTGTCTACGACCTAATAATAACAACGGTCGCGACTCTCGAGCGCGTAATACCCGTATATAGACTCCCCTAACCGAACTTTTAGAACGCCTATTTACTATTAACCGTACTCTAATATACGGTATCGAGGTTAGTAAGGGCGTACCTAACCCGAAGTACTTTAAGAACGATAACGACCCTAACTTCGATAGTTAGTATAGTAGCGTACTTCTTAAGCTAACTATAACTACTTTCCGCTCCGAGGTAGACGGCCTACGTTTTATATATAGATAGACATAGGGTGACCCTTAGAGAAGTATTAAGCCGAGGATCCCCGTACCTAGACAACAATTATTTAACGAGTTTTAGACTAGTAAAGAACTACTAGATTAGATAACGCGCTAGTACGGCACCCGTAACGAAGGAACTAAGGCTATAGTTAATATCGCTACCTATAAGTAGGAGTAGGGCGAGACCTTTATTACCTTCTATACTCGCTACTCGAAGCTACGTACTTAGATAGAGTAGACCGACGAGACTAAGCTAATGCTATTTCGTAACCGCCTAAACCGTAAGTACTTTATTAAGACTTTCGGCGATAGGGAAGTAGATAGACGCTTATACGATATATAGGATATTATTAAGGAATATACGGTATTAGATAAGAGCTTCTACGAGACGGACCGACTATATCTATAGAAGGAGCGCCTACGTAGTAACCCTAATTCGAACAATAACGGTATATAGGGCGGTAGTAATACCGTAGGCGCCGTAGCTACTAGTACGACCGCTATAACCGTCTAGCGACTACTATAATACGTAGGTATAAAGAAGAAGAAGGACCTACCGGTTTACTTATAGAACCTACCTTTATTAAACCGTAAGTAGCGGGAGGACCTTAAGAAGTAGGGTAAGTACTACCGCTACCGTATAGACTCGTACGTATTAACGAACCCCGGATACCCGATATATAGTTACGACGGCGACTACCGCCCTCTACGCCTACGAAATAACGCGAACGCTAATCGAAACCTTAGCTCCCTTACTACCGACCTATAGTAATAGGGAAATAGTACGACCGCTACCTAAGCGTAGTAGATAGCGGTTAGTGACCGAACTTTCTAAGACAGAAAGAGTATAAGATTAAGAGATATATAATATAAGAGACGGACTATAGTAAGGAGCTTAAGATATCGGCATATATACTAGATAAACAATAACTAGCTATACACCCTCATATAGTATTACCCGTAATAATACAATATAAAAAGGCTCGCGGCCTTATAGATTCTACCTCTACCTCTCTCTTTCTTAATTAGAAATTTATACGTAAATATATAACTCCCTTTATCCCTTTAACAAAGAACAGACGATTAATACTAGGAGATAGATCGGCTATAGCGCGTTAGATTATATATATAGCCCTTATAGACGTAGTTATCGGCGGTTATTACGAGTAAATACTATACTATATTACCGACCTCGAATACGATATCGTCTTTAGATTACCGTAGCTCTCCGCGTATAACCTAAACATCTTCTAGGAAACTAGCGAGGTAGCGTTTAGATCTAACTACTGCTTCGGTTACTATCTATATAATAAGATATCGACAATAGTACAATCTCTAAACTATATCGGTAGAACCTAGTAAACGGAATATAGACTAAAGCCCTTTACTAGCGAATTAGTAGGATTTATAGCCGGAGGGGCGGAGCTAAATATGTCCGCTCTAGAGGTAGATAAAGAGGTAGATTACTAGGAAGTCTCGTAGCGCGTATAGGAGATGTACGTATACCGGCCTAGGGCCGAGTACTTCTATATTATACCTACGGGGCGCGAGGATAACGATAATAACGATAATAGCCTTAAACTAAGCGCGATAGTAGCTAATAACCTAGATTAGTTCTTAAATAAGCAGTTTAACTACAACCCTAAAGAGAAGCTCCCGCCTATATACTACGACATTATAGATACTTTCTTAGTAAAGAACTATAAGAGACTCCTACCTTACCGACTAGGTATCGACTACGAGATTTATATTAACCCCGGTAGACCTTAAGAACCGCTATATCGAAAGCTATACGGACTAGCCGAGAAGGAGAATAAAGCCGTTAAGAAATAGATAGATAGATAGATATTTCATTAAGCTGTTGTAGTGCCCTTTGGCCTATGTAGCTATGCTATCTTGTTTTCGTATATATAGAGGGGAAACCGTATTAGTAAAAACCCCTCCTCCTTCCCGCCTGTCTTTTCCTCCTAGTTGTTGTCTTAATTTTCCCTTATTAGGGGTACGCTAGTGTTATAGGCCTGCCCTAATAACTACCCTATCTGCCACCCCCTAGCTTCCGCCTCTTGTCTATCTACTCCTCCGTCTCGCTAGCGAGGCTAAGCTACTAGAGGTATCCCTACTGTAGTATCTACCGAGAGATTCGGCGAATGTTACCTTTGTCCCTAATGATTAACTTATAGTCTCTCCTTCCCGCTTAGTGCCTCTAATTTCCCCTACCTCTCGCCGCGCATCGTAGTAGTATATGTTCTGGGTTTTACGATAGGTAGCTACACTAGTAGGCTGGGCTATAGATGTCTAGTACGCGTCTTCTAAACAGGTAGGCCCTTAACCTAATATGTTCGGACCTGATTTGGATCGCTATGCTTACCTCGGCCCTTGTTAGGTCCCTATATAGCTAGTTATTGTGTCTCTAGAAGGCTCGGAGCGCTATCGGGCCTATTGTCTTAGGGGGCTTCTTTTTCTAGTCCTGCTCCTATAGGTAGCTCGCTATCTATTCCGCTAGACTTTAGGTCTTAGCCTTGCTCCCGCCGGCCTAGCGAGTCCTACGCTCCTCCTCTTTTCGTGCTAGCCATTCGGTGCTTGTCTATATAGCCGCAAAGGTAGTAAGGTCATCCTCTTTTTGGCTTGTCCTATGTCCGGCCCCTCTCCGGTAGTGGCTTTCTATCTTATTCTTTGCCTCCTAGATCGTAGTTTGTACTAGGTAACCTGTCGTCCTTACCGCGTATTAAATTCTTATTCCCCGGATATACTAGCCGATTAGTAGTGTTCCTGTCTCTATTTCTACCGTGCTTATTAACGTTGTCTTATATACGCCTAGTACCCTACGTAGGTTGCCTACCTATGTCCTGTTTAGGGGTTGCTCTATCCGTTTCGGGATCGGCTTGCCTACGCCTCCTATTCCCCAAATCTATGCCCCGTATAGCATAGCTAGTCTAACGATCGCCTTATATATTACTCTTGCCTTGTCGAATGTTGCTCCCTATATAGATGCCGTAAGTCTCTTTATCGAGGCTTCGTTAACTTATACTCGACTCTAGGCTTTCTTAACCTATACATTCTAGCTTAGCTTCGGGTCGAGCTAGATCCCTAGTACTCGTAGCTCCGCTAATAGCTTTGTCTCGTAGCCTTAGATTCTTACCGCCGCCTTTATATTATAGTGTGTTCTCGCTTTACTAAAGTATATAAGTTGGTACTTTTTAGGGGCGAACTGGGCACTATGCTTCTTTGCCTACTCCTCGCATTTCTTGTGCCTATCTTCGAGGAGGCGACAGTTCTCTTCTGTCGAGTCTGACTAGGCTAGGATGTTTATGTCGTCTACGAACCCCGATACTAAGGTTTGCGGAGAGGTGAGTAGGGGGATTAGATCATGTTAAACAGGTACGAGTTGCGCAGCAGTGGAAGACGGCGGATCACACCAAAGACGAAGAAGGACCCAATGGGATAGCGTGTATCTACATACAGTATCGCCGGTGTTGGTGTAGGTGTTTCAGGAGGGACAGCTGTACTCAGGACTTGACTAGCAAGCCCTGATTACTAATCCCCCTAAGCACTCAATGTTGACCCTATGACCTGCATATTCTCAACACTCCCACTCAGGTCAGAAGGTCTCAAACAATCCCTTATACAAGCTAGAGCTGCCTCACAAAGTTTTGGAACTGCTGGCCATTGAGGGGCTTAGTCAGCCCATCAGCAACTATGTCCTTTGTGTGGCAGTAATCCACTGCAATCTTCTTTTGCCACTAGAGATTCCTGACATAGTAGTATGCCACATCAATATGCTTTGACCTGTCATGGACATGGGCATTTTTGACAAAGGTCAAAGCTGCTTGGTTGTCACCCATAAGCTTCACGGGTCTCAGCTCATCAACAGTACTGCTTGCCTTCATCCTAGGTTGGAATGAACACTCTCCAACCAGGTCAGGACACCTCATCTCTCTAAGGACTGCAGCAAGAAACTGTGACTACTTAGCTGCTGCATTCATGGCCATGAACTCAGCCTCCATTGTTGATGTGGCAACAGACTTCTGCTTCCTACTCATCCAGGACACAGGTGATCCACAAAGGAACCACACATGTCCAAGGATTGAGACTCTGTCTGCCTTGTCCATGGCATAATCAGAATCTGAGTATCCCTGGAGAATACCTCCTCCTCTTCTGTACATCAAGCCCAGGTCTGGGTATGATCTCAGATATCTGGAGAGTTTCTTCAAGGCTCTAAGATGTTGCTTTGAAGGGTCAGCAACATATGAGCTGATTCTTCCAAGGGGGAAAGCAAGGTCTGGCCTTGTCATTGTCATTGGCCACATCCAGGTACCATTGCAACTCTGGTACTCCTGTTTGTTGCACCTCTCATCCATAGTAGCTGAAGGTCTCAGATCCCCATAGCTGTCCATAGGTGAGAGTGTGGGTGTGGCCTTCTCTGGAGAGATGCCCATCTTGGCAAGGTTAGTTTGGATGTAGTGTCCTTGATCAAGCTTTACAGTACCTTGGGACCTGTTTCTTGTAATCCTCATTCCAAGGATCTTCTCAGGTTCCCCAAGATCTTTGATCTTGAACACTCTTCTAAATTCAGCCTTGAACCACTGAACATCTAACAGCTTTGGAGCTGCAATGGAGATGTCATCCACATAGGTGAGGACCATGATGTCTCTTCCTCTGTGGATGAGTAGGCATGGATCCACCTGGGACTAGGTGGATCCAATCTGTTCTAGCTTGGCAACACAGAGCTTGTTCCAATCTCTAGCTGCTTGCTTCAGTCCATACAGGCTTCTAAGGACCTTGAAGACCATATTTGGTGGAATTTCGACACCTGGGGGTGGGATCATGTAGATGTCTTCAAGAAGGCTGCTTTCGGTGAAAGCATTGTTCACATCCACCTGGTGCATCTCAAGATCTCTCTCACATACTACAGCCATGAAGACCCTAAGGGTATCATGCCTAACAGTAGGTGCAAAGGTCTTTTCAAAGTCAACACCATATTTCTGTGAAAACCCTCTTACAACCAGTCTTGCCTTGAACTCTTCAATGGCTCCACTGATCATTCTTTTCACATCAAAAACCCACTTAGATGTAACCAGGTTTGCACCCCTTGGTAGTACAACTGGATCCAAGGTGTTGTTGCTTCCTAAGGCAATAAGTTCTTTCTGGATTGCCTCTTTCCACATATGTCCCCAATTGGGGTCTCCCACTGCCTCCTTATAGGACTTTGGGATTGGCACTTCCTGCCGGTAGGCTATGGCCTGCCTAACAGCAGCAAATGCATATCCCTCCACATCATTCAGGATTTCCTCAACCCAGCTCATAGTTGGATCAAGATGAAACATCTGAGCAATCAATGCCCTATGATGCTTGGCTTCATGCTCAGCAGAGCCATCATCTTCATCCCCCCTTGACCTCTTGTTGCCTGCAAGCTGAGGTGGCTGTTGAGGTTGATCCTCCTGAACAAGTTCCTCTTCCTTTTCTTTTCTTGGAGTCCCCTCTACTCCAATCTTCTGGTACTCTGTAATGTCTTTTGGAGGTTGGGGAAGTTGCACAAACACTGTTTTAGCAAGGAAAGAATTTCCCTTGCACCATCACTACGGATTGCAGATAGAAAACACCTTGAGCTGTTCTCTACCTGAACCTTCCATTCCTTTAGAGCTGTAGGAGCATCACTCCTAGCCTTCAAAGGGACTACCCACTTCTTCCTCAAGAAGTTGTCTACAATCTCAAGCCAGTACTTGAAGCCAAGTCTTGAGACTGCACCTTGAAAAGGCCCACAGATGTCAATAGAGATTAGGGCCAGCCTCTCTCCTTTCCTCTCTGTGGCAGGTCCTTTGAACTTCGTCATGTCTGCAAGGGAGCAGACCTTGCAGTTCTGGTGTTCAGAAGGAACAGGAATGGGATCTTTCTTGTCAGTGACTCTATGCAGGTTTCTTAGCAGTCCCTTGCTAAGGTGTGCACATCTTCTATGCTATAGCTCCCACTGGTCCTGGGACTCAGTGGCAGTCATAGCCTGTTCCAATTCACACTCAAAATGTGTACCTAACTTGGACAGATCCAAGTCATGCTCCTATAGAGAGGCATATGCTTGAGGCATAGCTTCAAGCTGCTCTGAAACACTTTGAATGAATGGAACACCCCCTCTCAGCTTTGTCTGGACAACAGGTTTTCCAGGAAGGGATTTGAGGGTGAAACTGGGCGGTTGGACAGCAAACTGTTGGCTGAACTGATTCCAAGAGACAAGGCTAACTCCAAGGCCAGGAACAAACAAAACATTCTTCAAGACAATCTGCTTCCCAGAAGGACCACCCATCACTGCACTCCCCTCATGTGTGGCATGTAGGTAGCCACCCCCAACCTTGATCCACTTCCTCTTCTGAAGAGGTTTCAGGGTCCTGAAAAGTGAATCCTGGTCAGTCATATGGGATGAAGCACAAGAGTCAAGCAACCACTCTGAGGAGGGGTACTTGCTTTTGGCTTCCACAGTTGAATGGGCAACCTCATCAACTTCATCATCCTCTGATGGTGTCTCAGGGTCTGATAAGTCTTCCTGGGTTGCATAGGCTCTTCCTTGTAAGGTCCTTCATCACCACTAGGATGTCCCTCAGGCTTGGGGATGGGGACCTCGTTCTCGGTGGTGATGATTGTCTCTTTGCAACAGAGGTGTTTCCTCTGTTGAGCTTGTCCTTCCTGACAGCATGCTTGGCTCCAGAGAGGTGTGGGCAATCCTTGATCACATGATCACCATCACAGAGATGGCAGGTGATCTTGCCCTGGAAACCTCTTCCTACAAACATTGCTGTTTCCTTGGATGCAACTTCCAGCCTGGATTCATGTGACTCAAGCAGTTGTAGACAATCTTCATATGACAGTCCTGGCTAGGCCAGGATAGTGTTCTTGGTCCCAAGATACACCTCAGGCAGGGCTTGAAGCAGATGCTTCAGCTTCCTTGTAGGCTCTCTGTAGTGAGCCTCTGCTGGGTCAACTTCAGCAATCCTTCTTACAAGATTGCCGAGGTGGACCCAGGCCTGTCTGATGGTCATGCCATCTATCATTCTGAAGTTGATCAATTCTTGAACAACTGTCATTGCATATGCAGCATGAACCTTGCTGTACTTTGCCCTCATCTTGAGCCAGATCTCTCCAGCTTGTCTCATCTATTTGCTTTCCTCCCAAACTGGACTGTATCTTGACTCTTCAAGTCCAGGTAAGGGATCTGATGACTCAGATGGTGTTGAGGAGCTGGGTGTGCTTGATAATAGATGGCCTCCATCTACAACCCAAAGCACATCTTGAGCTTCAAGATGGTCTTGTATCAATGAGAACCATGTCCTCTAGTTGTCCTTGGTTAGGATAGGTGCTGCTCTCCTCCTACCAAGGGTGCTGTGTCCGGTTTCCTCCATGCTTTTATATATAGGACAGGATGGCTGCCTACAGAAGAAAGGTATTCGTTCGTACGCGATCGGATCGATAGGAGGTGAACCGAACGCGAGGTTGATAGTGGAGAGAATGGCTGTCCACAAGAAAGCGAGGAAAGTCGGTCGTAAGGATCGTGTTTCTGAGACACTGTCTGTAGCTCTCTCAGGGGAGGGTGTTCTGAGACACTACGGCTCTCTCAGACGGAACAGTTAGTCGATGCGAACGCGATGTCCGGAGAGCGACTCTTCTCAGTAAGCTCGCCCACTTGTCTGAGGTATTGGCACAGGCTCCCTGACTCGGAGTCTGACAGTGCCTCACTAGGCTCTTTCACGTCTTATATGCACCTACAGCGCGGCTGTAGCTTCCTGTGCAATGCGGGTGCGGCCTCCAGTCTGCCTTCCTTTTGTTCTGAAGAGGAATAACTCCAATACGACTTTGTCGAGGGTGAAACACCGAGTTGCTAACTCGGGCTCATAACCTGTTAAACAGGTACGAGTTGCGCAGCAGTGGAAGACGGCGGATCACACCAAAGACGAAGAAGGACCCAATGGGATAGCGTGTATCTACATACAGTATCGCCGGTGTTGGTGTAGGTGTTTCAGGAGGGACAGCTGTACTCAGGACTTGACTAGCAAGCCCTGATTACTAATCCCCCTAAGCACTCAATGTTGACCCTATGACCTGCATATTCTCAACAGATCAGACATAAATATCAGAAATAGGATAGGGGAGAGAGTAGATCCCTAAGGTATTCTAGTCTCTACCTTTACCGGGTCGGACGTGTACCTTCCTAGGACTAGGTATGTCGTCCGTTCCTAGAGAAAGGAGTAGACGAACGTCGTTACCTACTAGGGGATACCTTTCTGCTATAGGATATATATTAGCCTTTAGTATAAGACGTTATCGAAGGCTCCTACGATATCGAGGGATAGTAAGGACGCCGCTCGGTTCCTACCGTAGTGCTAGAGGGTCTGAATTTGCTCCGTAATTAGCTCTATTACTGTTAGTGTCGATCGCTAGCTTCTTCCCCCTATCTATATTGCTAGGAGTACGTAGTTGTCCTCGGCTAGCTACGTAAGTCTCTAGGCTACTATCTTTTCTAGGACCTTCCCTATCGTATTTAGAAGTACGATTGGTCTGTACGACTTGGGCTAAGTATAGTCCTCTTTCTATAGCTTACGTAGCACTACTATCATAGACTCTCTATACGGCTTCGGGTGATACCCTAGCCGTAGGTACGCGGTAAACAGGTTTGCTAGGCTCGGCGCGATCTCTTCTCTATACTCTTTTAGTAGTATATTTAGTATCCTGTCTAGGCCTAGGGCTTTCCGTCCTTTTAGCTTACTTATAACTCCTGTTACTATATTAGAGCTAACCGCCCAATCTATGTCTAGGGGTTCCGGGTATATACTCGGGTCGATATCCGTAAGGTCTGCCTCTACTTACGTCGAAAAGAAATGGTCGGCTAATGCTTTTGCCTTGCCCCGGGGCGTAGCCTAGGCAATCCCTTCGCGGTCTACGATTAGGGGGAAGTAAGGGGTTTGCTACTCTTTAGGTAGTCGTACCTATTTAGCAAGTCTCTATATCTGTTCCGGGTTTTCTATAACGAGCCCGATCGTCGCTCTCTAGTCCTATAGCTTATCGCGTCTTATCTGTGCCTTCTTCTCTTGTGTCGCGCGACAGTATTGCTCCTACGTCTCTTAGGTGTGCTCCTTCGTCTACTGTCGCCTTGCCCTTCTAGCCTCCCTTACCTTCGTAGAGCATTTAGGGGTCTAGAAGGCCTTCTACTACGTTAAGGGCCGGAGTAACGGCGTATATTGTTCCGCTGCTTACTATATAACCGAGGTAATCTGTTCCGCTACTTAATCTAGCTAAGCTGTCGTCTCGAGTTCTCTATACTATAGTAGGTTCGCTATTAGGAAGCCTCTTATATCGTCCTAGCGTGCCTTCTTCTAGTTACGGCGTGGTTCGTTTACTAGCTCCTCTATCGCCTTCACCCCTAGCGTCGCTTAGATAGGGATATAGTCTAAGGAGGCTTCTAGCGCGTAGTTCGGTCGGCACTTACTACGGCGTACGAGATCGATAAGTATACGAATTTTCGTACTAATACGTGTTCGTACACCTCGATACTTCCGTTCCCCCTAGATCGCCGCCTTCCCCCTAGCAATAACCGACGATATATAATATACGTAGTATAGCGTATTTACGCCTATATTCTATACTTAGTATTATTATTACTTCGCTATAAGGAGTATATTAGAATAAGGCTAAGAAAAGGTGTTGTTACTACTATCTACTTAGGGTCTATTAGCTTCTACCCTACAGCCCTATATCTACGCGCTCTATATACTAGTTTATACTAATTAAGCTGTCGTTACTACTACTAGATATAGCAGGCCTATTATTACTATTACTAATATTAATACTTACCTAGCTATTACTACGACTATTAGAAGTGCTATTACTAGACGATACTATAGTGTAGAGGCCTTACCGGCTAAGTCGATAGATATACTATCCGTTACTACTAACGTACTTTACTACCGAGCGGACTATACTACCGAGCGGGCTACTTTTACTAAGAACTATACTACTTCTACTTTAATTACAACGGTATCTTAATACGACGATATTCTATAGAATCGTTACTAGGAGGACAATTCCTCTTTAGATTCTTCGCTATCTAGTAAGTCTACTTAATAAGTACGTATATTATACCCCGACTCGCTATATTGCTTATAGCGTCGTAGCCTAAGTACTAGCCGAACACTATCTAGCGACTCTCTACTCACTTCCTACCTCCTAGTATCCTCTAGAGGTATTAATTGCGACGCCTTATCGAAGGTAAGAGACCCTCTAGACTAAATATACTTACACTTTTATGCTTTTCGCTAGATAAGGGCCTCGTTAGACTTACGTAGCTTACTAATCTCGCTTCGTATAAGAGCTATCTAATACGCTATCTCTCTACTCCCTTTTATAAGCTAATACACCCCTTCCTATAACGAGTTTAGCGATGAACCTGCCCGGGCACGTATTTTGTTCGTTACTAGTGTCGATTAAGAGTCGAATTCTTTTGTAGTTCGTAGTGTCTTCGACTCCTAAGGGGTAGAGTCCGGAGCTAGAGGGGTTAGCGTACGTAGCTTAATATTAAGCCTGTCTATTACTACCTATAGATTGAATAGAACCAAACTAGCGCCTCTAAAGCTCGATAGGATGTTCTCCTATCTAAATATAGCGTTATAGGCTACCCGGAAGGCGCGTAGGAACTCTACTTTATCGATATAAGTAATGCGCTAGCGTACTAAGCCCGAGAGCTAAGTACCGTATACCTTCTTTAAAGGCGAATAGCAACCTATATCTAATAGCTAGAGTAAGTACGAGGCGTACGATAGTATATATAGGGCTAAGATCTCGTATTCCTTATACAGATTCTAGAATGCCTTCGAGTTATAGCTCTCGTAGCTATCGATAATAAGTAGTCTCTATACCCTAGTCGTACGAGCTATAGTATACTTCTAGAAATGCTCTAGCTACCGTATACCGAACTTATTATTAGTCCAGCCGTTCTCTATTAGCCCGATTATCTAGTCTAGACCTAAGTTGCCGTCTTAGTACTAGGTACTAATGTACTATTTACCTATATTTTCCCAGAGGTATCCTGCAATTTGCTCAGCTTGGCTTTGTTTCTTCTTGTCTTTGTCTCTTGAGCTGGCTTGGCCTCTGTGGGCCTCCCCTTGTTCAAGGGCTGCCGTGATCTCTTGAAATGTTGCAAGGTCTCTTTACTTTTGTGGGATCATGTGTGGCCTGTTGGGTCTCCTCTTCCTTGTACATTGGGTTCTGATCTTCAGTGTGGCTGCTTGGATGGCTCCCTGTACTTGGTATGCAGATGTCCTGCCTGCATATTGGCTCCTTAGGCCTTGGACGTATTCTTTGATAGGAGCAGTTCCTGACTCCATTTCCAATGTCTTGTAGGGAGTTGACTTGTAGGCCCCAAGTACTCTCTTCAGGCAGGCTGCTTGGGCTCTGTTAAGGGGTTCCTCAATCCTCTTTGGGGTGTGCTTTGCTGCTGCCCAGACTGCTGCTCCATACATCATTGCAGGTTTGACAACAGCCTTGTACATGATCCTTGCCTTAGAGAAGGTTGCGCCCCATGTGGAGGCTGTAAGCCTTTCTATAGACTGTCTGTTTGTGTCTGCTCTTGCCTGAGCCTTCTTCACCTGTGGACCCCAGCTAAGCTTTGGGTCTAGCCATATCCCTAGGACCCTGAGTTCCTGTGTAGGGTGAGTTTCAAAGCCCTGGATCTGTACTGTTGCCTGCAAATTGTGTTTTGTCTTTGCCCTGCTGAAGTGGATAAGCTGGTACTTGTCTGGTGCAAATTTTGCCCCGTGTTCCCTTGCCTATTTCTCGCACTGTTTATGTCTTTCCTCGAGGAGGTTGCAGTTGTGTTCTGTGGAGTCTGACCATGCTAGGATGTTTGTGTCATCTACAAATCCTGATGCTGTAGTGTTTGTTGTCTCCAGGAGTGGCATTAGGTCTCCCACAAAGAGGAGGAAGAGGATTGGTGAGAGTGTGGATCCTTGTGGGATCCCTGTGCGTGCTATTGGTGTCTGTAGGGCCTTGTAGGTTCCAAGGAGGATTTGGGTTGTTCTGTTTTGGAGGAATGATTGCACAAATATGACCATCCATGTTGGGGTAGCCTTCTGTTTTAGGATGTGGATGAGCCCAGTGTGGGAGACATTGTCGAAGGCTCCTGATATGTCAAGTGAGAGCAGTGATGCTACTCTATTGTTGCCATAGTGCCAGATGTGTCTTATCTGTTCTGTAATTAGCTCCACTGCTGTAAGGGTGGATCTCTTTCTCCTGCCCCCCATCTGTGTTGCTGGGAGGAGGTTATGTTCCTCCACAATCTCTGTAAGCCTCTGAGCAATGATCTTTTCAAGGAGCTTTCCTATTGTGTTCAGCAATGCAATTGGCTTATATGACTTTAGTTTGGTGTAGTCCTCTTTCTGGGGTTTCCTTAGGACACATGTGAGGGATTGTTTGAAGATCCCTGGGCAATAGCCTTGTGCCATACATTGGGTGAAGATTGGTGCCAGTACTGGGGTGATAAGGTCTCTACATGCCTTCAGGTAGCAGTTGGGGATCTTGTCCGGGCCTGGGGTCTTGTTTCCCTTGAGTTTCTTAATGACTCCCTCAATCTCCTTAGCATCTACATGCCAGCTAGCCTCTCTTGGTTGTGGGATGTGAGCTCCTGGGATGTTGCTGAGGTCTGCCTCCACCTGGGTCCCAAAGAAATGGCTTGCAAATGCCTCTGCCTTCCCCTTAAGAGTGGTTGCACCTGTCCTCTCTGGTCTTGTATTGGGGGAAACTGGGGTAGGGAGTTCTTCTCATCTTCGGGCTTCCTTGCCCACTTGGCTAGCCTCCAGATTTGTTCTGGATGTTCTGTGATCATCCCAACAGTGGACCTCCATTCTTGCTGTTTGTCCCTCCTAATCTGTGCTTTCTTGGCTTGGCAGGCATTGTTATAGGTCTCCCAATTGGCCTGGGTACGTTGTTGCTCCCATCTTCTCCTTGCCCTTCTTGCGTCCTTGACCTTGGTTGTGCATTTATGTGTCCAGTATGTCTTCTGGTATAGTGACCACCTCTTCTTGGGTATGTGGGCTCGGGCTGCTCTCTCTATGGCTGTCACCAGTTGTGTGGCAGCCTGGTCAATCCCCTCTGTTGTGTACAAGTTGTCTATGTTCACCCATTCAAGTTCACCCTCTAGCTGTTCCTGCACTAGTGACCAGTTGGCCTTTTTCCAGTTGAGCTTCTCTTCTGGCTCCCTCTCTTCCTCAACCGTGAGCTGGATGTCCGTCTGGATTGGGAGGTGATCCGATGAGGACTCAAGGTGGCTGCTCACTTTGCAACTCTCCACCTTCTGTGTCAGGGCATGGGACATAAAACACAGGTCTAGTGTGCTAGAGCTGTTGTTTCTTGCCCATGTTTCTGTTCCCTTTGGTGTGACTAGGCCTAGCTGGGCTGTCTCCATCTGGCTAATAAGCCTGCCTGCCAGGAAGTGGTGTGCTGGGGAGAAGTCTGATCCCCATGTTGGGTGATGGAGGTTGAAGTCACCAACCACTATGTTCTGGGCTTGTTGACTCATTGCCTCTGGAAGTCTTTCCAATGTGTGTAGCTGTGTGCTACTCCTAGACTCTGGGGGTGGGTTATACACACTGTGGACCAGGATCTGGCCATGTGATGTCGTTAGTTGTATTGTGGTAATGTCCCTGTCAGCCCTTGGCAAGGCTTGCCAGTCCTCAGTTGACACCTTCTTGCTGATGTATATGCAGGACCTTGGGACTCCCTCTGTTCTGTTGACCACTGAGTGTTACTCTGGGCTCTTCACTGTTGAGGGGATTCTGGTATGTGGGCTGATCCATGGTTCTTGTATTGCCACAATGTGGTGTACCTCTGGGTCCAGGGCTTGCAGGAAGCTCCTCTGGACCTTGTCCTTGCTTTTATTGACATTGTACTGAATGATGGTTAGCTTGTTGGTGTGAGGCATTAGGACATGGGTGTGTCTGGCTGGTCATGTGGCTGGTTGTAGGGCTGGTTCTCCTGGCTTTGTTGCTCTATTTGTTCCGACTCCTCCCGCTGGCTCCCTATCATCTGGTGTATCTTCATCTGTCCATTGCTTTGTCCTGCTCTGAACAGGTGTGTTGGCCTCCCCATTGCAGGTATGAGCTCATCTTGCGGCCTTGGTCTCTTGTTTGGGTGAAAGGTCCTTGCTGGCTGGTCTTTTTCCCCCACTAAGAATCTTGCAGGAGTTGTTACTCTTGCTTCCCTCGCCTTCCACTAGGCTGCAAGTCTAGCTGGACATTGGTTTGACCATGCTGGATGTTTCCTTCCGCAAGCTGCACATCTCGTGTCTTCCTTCTTCTTCTGGCACTCCTGGGTTACGTGATCACCAGCACAGTGGGAGCAGACTGGTGTAGGTCTGTTACACTTTGGGACAATATGGCCATACTGTTGACACTTAAAACATTGGAGGACTCTGTGGTTACTCTGATGTATCTCTGCTTCAAGTCTCTCGTAGTCCCAGAATAGTCCTTGGTCTAGAACCTTGTTTGCCTGGGCTGCAGTTCCTACCCATAAGATGAGAGATGAGGCCTTCTTAGTCTCTTCAATCTTCTTCCTGATCTATGCCACTTTTGTGATCTGTAGTCCTGGGACTGTTGCTTGGTTCTGTCTCTGAAGGCTTGGCATGTCTTCTTGTATGTTGAAGGATCTTGGGACTCCATGTGCAATGACCATGTATTGCTGATGGGAGACCTTTGCTGTCTTGCCAATCTTTAGTGTCCATTCCTTGTTCATCTCTAGGGTCTTCTTGTCCTGTGTGTGGGCTGTAAACAGTCTTACCCCTCTATTGTCTGCCTTTGCTCCTACTACCTCCTTCATCCCAAGCTTTTCTACTATCTCCCTTCCTGTCATCTTGCCTACCTCTTCCTTCTCCTGCTGGTCTGTGATGTGTATGCAGACTACCGTGCTTTGGGGGGCTAATGGGGGGCTCGTTGCTGCTGCAGCATATGTCTTTAGGCCTTGGGCCTGCCTTGGGTCTTTCTGGAAGGTGTTTCTTGTCGCTTCGATTGCTCTATTAATCGTAGTTCCTGTTTGTTGTTTGAGTGCTTTCAGTCCCCCGAGGAGCTCACTTATTACCCCTTTTAGTGCTCTTTCTGGGAATTGTCCCTCTTCTGCCATTACCATCTCCTCTGCCTTTCTACAAAGCATTCCCCATTCATCTCCTCCTCGTTCTCTGTCTCTTTCCGTCGCCGTCGTCGCCATTCCGAGTCCTCAGGGGTTGATCGTTTCACCTAAGATATATAAGCCTAGGAAGAATAGACAAGTATAGAGATGGACCTTCTATAGTAGTATATAATCTATCGGATAAGTAGTCGCTTGAATTCGTCAAACTTGGAGACTAACGCCTATATTAAAGTCGTCTACGCCGGATTAACGACAGGCTCTTTAACAACGGCAATAGGCTGACCCTGCTTATTCGATCTATAGACAGTAAGGTGAGAAAGTGGCCCTTAATTACCGTTAACGGTAGGCAGTTCTTAAGGCTTACCCTCTAGCTTATAGGTCTAGTAGTAATACACCTCCTTACTATTATCGTGCCGCATCAACAACTCGCTATGTTACTCTACCGGAGAGGTCCGTTTACGCGTCCCTTTCGACTGTATCGCCTTCTTACGCGTGTACTCCTTGCTATAGAGCTTGAAGCAGTCCTTGTGCTTATCCGGATAGAAGTCTAGGTTCTTCAAAGAGAGGGTTATAATATCAGATGCTAGGGCTCGATTGCCGGTAAATGATGGCTATACGAAGGGCATTGTAGCGATAGTAAGGTGAAAGAAAGAGAGGTGAATACACACGCAAAACGCGTAGGTACGCGACTCCAAGATCATGCTAATTTAGCGTGTACTAACTGCGGATTAGCATCCTACTGGAGCGGCTTAGATACGGGCTCTAGGCTATATATGGATCTGGTTACTAAGGGCAGTGAGGTATCTCACCACTGGATAACCAACAGCGACAGCGAGGTCACCACAACCAACCAATAACCACCGGTTAGCACCACTAACCATTAGCAACCATACCAATAAGCTCACTGGCTTTGATCCCT
Organism: Fulvia fulva; assembly: GCF_020509005.1. Taxonomy (NCBI): domain Eukaryota; kingdom Fungi; phylum Ascomycota; class Dothideomycetes; order Mycosphaerellales; family Mycosphaerellaceae; genus Fulvia; species Fulvia fulva. The sequence continues at coordinate 3,930,979 of NC_063019.1, forward strand.
AGCTTATTGGAACGTTAGTGGCTATTTCGACCTTCTAGAAGCAATTCGGCGTGCCTATTGGGAATGAGAAGTATGCTATAGCAGCGCAGTGGCAATCCGCCTTCAATCTTGGAGTACTAGTTGGACAAGTCGTTAGTGCCCTGGGCGTGGGCTGGCCTTTGGACCGGTTTGAACGTCGCATTACGCTGGCCTGCTGTTGTCTCATTACCTGCGTTGCCGTGGCTCTTTAGTCTTCGGCACAGAACAAGCCTTAAATCCTGGTGGCCGAGCTGGTGACTGGAATTGTATTTGGCGCATATCCCGTCATCGCCCCAACATATATCTCGGAGGTGACGCTAGCTGTCTTTTGAGGCATTGCTACAGTGTTCGTTAACTTATCATTTGTCATTGGGCAGCTTGTGGCTAGCGCCTTACTCGCAGGTACTCGGAATCGCTCGGATCGATGGAGCTATGATATCCCGCTCCAAGTCAAATTCATGTTTCTGATTATTATCCTTGCTCTGCTACCTTTCTGCCTAGAAAGCCCGTGGCATCTCGTCCGCAAGGGTAAGGATGAGAAGGCCGAGAGAGCGCTCGTTCGTCTCTCACATTCAAGTGTGGATGCAAAGGCGGCACTGGCACACATCAAACTCACCGCCGCTATGGAGCTAGAAGAGGAGCATTCTGAGAGATTCATAGACTGCCTGTAAGGTACCAACCTGCGACGGACTGTCATCTCGACAATGGTCTACGCCATTCAGCCACTTGCAGGCAACTTCCTCGTCATTAAGCGTAGCGACCGAGCGCTAGCCACACCGGAGTACGAGCTTGCGAGTACGTAGGTGAGGCGTCAGCGAGGGAGTGAAGCTCTATACCAGCCCTCAACTAGCCTTGGCGCCCGCTCTGATTGGTCAACTTTCAAGTTTTAGGGTCATGTGACCTGCCGCACTGTGCCTGTTGGCGAACTCGCAAACATATACTCGTCGCTAACGCCTATGTCGTCGTATAATAAGCACTGTACATCGGGTAGCGGTAGCGTGGATCGCACGCTACTTTGCAGTCTAGAAGGGTTGGTAGAGAGCTCCACTCCGCTACGCTTACCTTTGGAGGTCCACAACCGCCAACAGCACATTTTTGGATATGCTGTATACTTCTTCGAGTTAGCAGGCCTTGCAACAAGTGATGCCTTCAGCCTGGGAGTCGGCCTGCTTGCTGTGGGATCCGTCGGTACTTGTCTCTCCTGGCCGCTGATCAACAACATTGGACGTCGTCGCATCTATAACTGGGGTCTAGTCGTTCTGGTCGTACTCCTCTTCCTGATTGCCATTCTGGATGTCATTCCGACTCGGTCTAGCGGGTTGACCATCACATGGGTACAGTCTTCGCTCATGGTCGTATACAACTTCTTCTACGACCTAGCGATTGGTCCACTCTGTTTCGTCATCATCAGCGAGACGTCTTCCGCCAAGCTGCGTGGAAAGACGATTGCCATCGCCACAACAATCAACGTCTTGATCAATGTTGCGTGCGCTGTCGGGATCCCCTATGCCATCAACCCCAGACCAGGGCAAGCACAAAGGAAAGCTGGCTTTTGTGTTCTTTGGTCTTTCTGTTCCTTGTTTGATCTGGTGCTTCTTGGCGCTGCCTGAGACAAAGGACCGAGCGTTCGATGAGCTGGACACAATGTTCTTGAGGAGTGTGAAGACTCGGGACTTCAAGACGTATGTTGTGGAAGCATGGATGGATAGAGTGTAGACTAGTCTCAGTCCGGCCGACATTCTGCCTGAGTATCACGTGCCGCTCTTATTAATAGAGATGACGTCGATGCAAGCCAGGGTGCCATTCTGTCGCTGCATTCTTCCCCCACCGAGATTTCGACACCAACGTCAACATTATCGAAGTGCTGTCTAAGTGCACGAACGATGGACCGTACCGGTTGCTGAGATGGCTCCGGGCGGACACTCTGACTTTTGGCATATGGCTCAATCAAGACAGCTGACGAACACACGACTATCCTACACGCCATTGGCGACCTTCCACCGATGCATCAAAAGCCATTAGATCCTGCAGGCCACACACATCGAACAACCCAGCATGTACAGACAGTCATAGCCCTGGGCAAGCGCCACTCTCGCAGACAGACCATCGTAGACTCCAGGTGCGAAGACTGCTTTGCGTGGATCCGAGAGCATGTGGCGAAGACGAGTAGCAGCTGGAACTCGCTCTGTGTACCGAACGCCATCGATACTTGACCGAAGCTCAGGGTCGCCATTGTGGACAGCACCCATATCGTTGGAGTTGTCAGAGTCGCTCGAGGGAGAAGAAGCTACGACCGATGCCCAAAGACGAGAGATGATGAGTTGTGATGCAGCGAAACGAGAGCGGAAATGAGTAGTAGGAAGCATGAGAAAATGTGGTCTCGATCAGCTCTTTATGGTTTTGAATGCCGCAGCTTGGTCACTCTGGTGACTCCGACTCTCCCCGCTCATCATATGCGGTTTCTTCTTCAATGAGTACCAGCACAACATCATGCTATACAGCTACCTGGTTTCCAAGGATATGCCTCTGCTCTCAACTGAGGCGTAGCTGGGACCGCGTGTGCTTGCGGGAGTGGAGCGTAGGCATCGAGCTCGAACATGCATCGTCAGACCTGGAGTCCCCACGGGGTAACGAAGACGAGTCGGAAGAATGGCACAGCAGCTATGTTTACGTGAGTTCGCAATAGGCCACGAGAACGAGAACGATCCTGATCTCAGTCACAAATGTTGCGAGCGGAGTCAGGATAGGCTTTCCGACTCCGTCCGAACGATCAGGCTTCGCACCCTGTCCTTGCTCAGGCCAGTATACGATGAGTCGCTACCATTCGAATCAGGACACGCGACCTCTCCAGGTAATGTGTCTCCTCCTGGGCAGCACGATAGCAGCTGCAGTTGTGTTCTGCTGTGGAGCTGCTGGTCAGTATCATTGATCGCTGAATCACTGTCTCGTCTATTGCTTCAGCGACGTTGGAACACAAGCTCCTGCAGCTATTTGGTCAGCAAAAGCTTAGTGTACTTCACTCGGTGTGCTCTAGCATCGCATAGCTCACCTTAAGCATTGCTCATGCCCGTCATTGGGTGTGGCAGCTCAGAGCGATGCTCTCTAGACACAAAAGCGTTGTCACATGAGCACAGTCGCCGACCGTCTCCGGCGGATGCATTGCGGCTTGTTGGTCTCCCATCGATGGAGGATATGGCAAGCTGATGACAATACTATATGAGACCCCATGTGTCTTTCCCTATCTACATGCGTTCCCATAGCATAATTGCTAAGTCACGCGCACCATCGTCAATCACCAAGATACCGCAGTACCTCGACATCGATCAATTGACTCCTGAACCCAAGAACGAACGAATGATATTCGACAAAAATGTATGATCAACCGTACCATCTCACTCATACTGCTGCACAACGACTCAAGCAGGGGTCAAGCCACAACGCCATGCAACTGCGGATTTTCCTTGGCCATCGTCTACTCAAACAACGGCTCGAAGAGAGCATGACCGTACTTGATGCAAGTCTTGCTAATCAGCAGGTAGACGCCAATCTCAGCCCATTCCAAAGGTAACATCAACCTGCCGACATGATCGACTCGGGAACGGGTCGACAGTACTCTCACTCGTCATCCCATTGCGCAGAAGAGAACGACGAGCTGTCGGAGGAGAGCATGTATATCTACGACCCTCGTGAAGAGCTGACGTTGCAACGGTGGACATCAAGAGCTACCTGCAGCTAGACTGGATCTTACACCTCGCTACAGTAGAGCTGCGGTGAACGATGCAAGTCGGACAGATAGGCTGGCGTTACCGCAGACGAATGTGACAGACTACTGCACATGACGCATCTTTCTGTGCTCAACGAATGCCACTCGAGTGGTCAGACTATCGAAGCAAATGTTGCTGTGCCGCATGCACAATGCCAGATCTTCCGCAGCCAAGACAAGGTCGTCCTCTCAGACGCCCGAATGCGTGACTGGCATCACGCCGATTAGTCCAAAGGTTCTGTGCTGCCCGATAAGAAGCACAGCGACCTCCGCTTTGAGGACTGCGACACCTTCCTTGTCAGCATGAAGAAGCGGACTGGCTCAAGTCGACGTACAGACGTCGTCGTCAGACCTTCTCTGCGACAGTATGAGAACAACGACCGTGACTTGAGCCATTAGAAGCGCCGTCAGGGACGTCCAAGATACCAAGCCGTGACGAAGAAGACATCTAAATGAGCGTGGCGGGTACACACTTAGCAGTTGCTTGATACACTTTAAGAGATGCACACACTTGCTTGCAAGGTTCTACGCCGCAGTCGAGCGCCAAAGCACTCGCAACAGGACCCGAGCCTGCAGCTCATGGGCTATTGTTCGTGTCTAAATTTAATGGCTTGGCTAGCGGCGAGGCAGCTGGAGAGACTATTCAAGGAACGATGACCGTTGTTGTCAGCGCTCAATCGCTGGGACTTGAGAGAGTACCCGACTTCGATTGTGACTCAGAGTTGGTGGGCTATCTATCTGTTGTTAGCGAAACGATGAACTAGGCACATATTACATGAGCTAGGACACAACACCCATGCAGAATGAATAGGGACAGCGTGTAACAGAGCAGAGGGAGAGACTCGAAGAATCTTAATCATGGAGGCACATACATCTCGTCGTTTCGATGTGCATGCTACGTGTCTATGATCGCCTCATTTATACATTCTCATCGACGTACACACTGTGCATGACGTCCCCTCTTGCGACTGGCAGACTTGCTCTATACTTCGCGTACCGTCAGTATCACCTCTCCCCTCCTATCGCGTGCCAATTCGACCCATCAGATGCCGACTGAACCTGCCAGAGGCCGACCCTCGAACCTTGGGTCCCAAAAGGACATACAGGATTCTCCACTCTCGCCAGCGAACCACATCGGCTTGACATCGAGACTCGAGTCCCAGGTGACGACTCCCACCATAGTGTAGTGCCGAGCACGCTGGACCAAGCGTTGCCACTTCTTCTTAGCTTCAAGGGCTGTCTCGTGCTGGTACGCAGTGGTGTGCCAGCAGCCTTTGAGCTGGTGGCGGAGACCGAGGGCGGACATTCGCGCACCAGCGTACTGCTTGGAAAGGCGATGATACAACTCGACCGTCTTTGGGTTGAAGAGTCCAGAGCACTCGGTGCGCATTTGGTGACAGGTGTTGATGAACCTGGGGGTGTTGAGTAGCTGCTTGAAGAGGGTAGTAACGTTCACGTCCCCCGAGATGCGCGAGTCGTTGACTCTGAGCTTGGCCTCGACGAGGTCGTCTTCGATGGCAAGGAGGTAGATCTTGTTGCGAAGCTCGCCGGGGATGCGCATGAGCGGCTTCTTGCTGTTCAGGTTGCGGATCTTGTCAAGTGCAGCTTCGGTAGTCTCCATCGTGGCAGTCGTGACATTGGAGTCCTTCTTGCCGGAGCTGGCCTTCTTGAATGGACTGCTCTTCTTGACCGGGCTTGCCTTCTTGCCTGAGCCGGCCTTCTTGACTGCCACGAGCTTGGTGGTGGACATATTCTGAGCACCGAGGTCGCAAATAGGGATCTTGGAGACGGCACCCTTCGAGTTGACACCACTCTTGACAGTGCTTCTCGGTGGCGCTCGGTTCGAGGTGTTCGGAGACTTATCGAGTGTCGTGTCGTTCTTATTGTCTGCAGCTATAATGGCATCAGCTGCGTCCTTCGTCAGATACTCGCGGTGCGTACAGACCTTCCTGCAAAGCTGCGACTCTCTGGGAGCGGCGTAAGTCAGGCATGTTGATGGTTGCCGCTGTGGACGATCAGATGCAAGTTATTTAAAAGCTCCCTGGGTGGGTGGCGGTAAGGTGTGGAGAAGATGTCGCAAGTTCGATTGCGATCGTGGGTCGATTTGATGTCCTGGAAAAATGAGAAGAGTGGGAAGCCCACGATGAGTAGTTTTGAGTATCGGTGAAGGTCTGTGCGACTCGCCAAGCGCATATGTCTTCACGTGCGTCTACCCATTCACCTTGCAACACTTCTCAACTCGTGGAGCTTGCGTCAAGACAGGGTCACCTCGCTGGCTACGAAGACCTGTTGAATCATGGCAGCCTCAATGTAAAGTCTTTGATCAGATCATAGTCATTTAGGAGCCGTTGAACCATGAGGTCAAACTTACGATCTCTGGGCCTTTGACGTTGGGGATACCACGCCAGCCGCAGAGCAATCTCGTGAATCATGACATGATCTAAAGCCACGTCGTCCATAGAAGCATCCCGGACTATAGGTCCACACGCCTTGTAAGTGAATCCTCCGATGTTACCGCACATTACACCGGATAGAGCGCCCGTGAGGCTTGAAGTCTGAGCATGGTGACGAAAGTCTAGTCCAAAGAGGATAGTAGTCTCGATGCCCCATGACAAGCATTCGTCTGTGATTAGTCCACGTGAGACAAGATGTCGGAGGGTCTTGAGGCTCAAGCCGCGAGACATTTGTGCTACTATGCAGCAATCGGCACAGCAATCACCACATCGTACAGATATTTCCATGGCCATAATACGTCTTTCTGCAGCTTTTGATAGTATATGCCAGGACTAGTAGCAGTATACTCAGAATCCCACAGTGCCCTAGAGGAGCGACTAGTCTATCTCGAGACAGTGCCTTATTATCCATCAGCCGGTGAACGAATTTCCCGCCAAGTCCACGTTGCAAGAAGCTCGGACCCGGTGTTTCCCCTTAGCGCGTGACGCACGAGGTGAGGGAACTTCTCTACGCGACCTCAACCTCAAATACAAACATCACCGCCGCTTTTGATCTCCACTACTGGGTACTTCAGATCATTGTCGGCTTGAATATCTCGACACACAACAAAGACTCTTGACAAAATGGAAGACACCGCGACTACCCACGAGGCTGCACTACCAACTCGTCCACTAATGGAGCTTCGCCTCAGCCTTGACGGCACACACACCGAGTACTCCGAGCACCTCATCCAGGAGGCCATATCAGCGGGCAGGATCTCGAAGACATGGATCGTGGAGACTGGACCAGTCGACTCGGACATTGGCCCTCCAGTAGACATCTACAAGAGCAGGTTCCAGCACGAGCTGTCCGAGTACGTGCGCCTCTACGACACAGAGGACGGCAACGCACGGTATGTCTACTGGGGTGTGATGTGGCATGCCACTCGCTCGCGCTCCGGTCTCCCAGCACACCCTGCTGCAGTCGCGATCTGGCGAGAGTTCAAGAGAAAGCAGGAGCACGCGATGCAGGAGTACGAGCTTCAGGCACAGCGAGAATCTCATGCTAACGAGCAGGATGCCGATAACGACGATGACCAAGAGGGTGATGGTGGGAACGCCGCTCCGCCTCGCGCCGCACCTCCTCGCGCCACACCCCAACCAAGATCAGCTCGGCCTTCAGTCGATGGTCGCCGGGCTGCATCAGAGCGCTGTGCGCGATGCATACTCTGGAAGAAGGGCTGCGATCGCAAGCGCCCATGTGGACGCTGCGTCGATGCTGGTGTCGCAGACCAGTGTGGCGATGGAGGTGCCGCATCCTCAGGCCCTTCGAGTCGAGCACCAAGAGATGATGCTGCTCGAGATGACCAAGATGGAGGCGCTCCACCGAGCGACGGAGACGATGAGGGTGACAATGACAATGACGACGACGACCAGCCACCCTCCACCGGCGTTCGACGCAGCAGTCGAGCAAGCGTACCCAATCGCAAGTACGCCTCAGCAGCCAACACCCAAGACCAAGACTTTGAGGATGATGAGAACGCAGCACAGAGTAGTGAAGAGGAGGAGGAGCAGCAGCGGCCCCGCCGAGGGCAGGCGCAGCGTACGATTTGGAGTCGCCAAATCGCCCAGCAGCCACCTAGCACTGAGGTTAGTGACATCAGTGACAACATCACAGTCGCCATGCCCCCAGCACGACAGTATACCAAGCGTAGCGGGCTGCTGGACAACACGGATGACGCATTGCCGGCACCCAATTTGCCAAAGCCGAAGCGTGGTAGGGTGAAGAAGAGCGTGGAGCCCAGGATTCGCTACTCGAACTTCCCGAGAAGAGGCGAGCCCGGCTACAGATCGCCATCGCCGCCAACAAGGGGCGGTGCAGCGGGAGCGATGGCTGCATAGTGTCTGCAGTGTCGCTAGAGCGTGAGGAGAGATCGAGACCAAAGGTTCACGGGAGGAGAGGAAGGACGTCCATTGCGAAGCGTTTGGTACATGGTCTACTGACAGCGAGGCATAGGACGGGCAGCGTTGAAGCTTGACTTGTGATACCCAGGTGTGCGATGTTTCCTACTAGTAGATCGAGTCTGTATCTATGACAGTATTGAGCGTTCTCTGCACTTTCAAGTCTTGGCTCAGTTTCTTTCCATGTCGTCTCGTCCTTGAATATGCTATCTCGTGGCCACACAGCTCTCAAGATACAGCACTCCAGGGGCCAAAAGAGCGCTGTCCGTTTGGCAAGTAGCTACGCCTCGCCGGACTGTCTTGGATGTGCTGGCGCCCTCCGGTATGCTTGGCAGACACTGGCGCTGGATGTGGCTCATTGGAAGTCTATGTCGGTGGTGTCGTGTTGGCATGAGCCCTTTTGCAAGGATCCGTGGCCAGCCGTGGTTCGGTCAGTACTATTTTATGAGATACGTAGTCGACATCGCCCTGCGATTGTGATGGAGTTGACGAAAGGTACAATTCATGGAGAGCAAGGAGGTAAAGATCAAAGTCGGAGAGAAGTCCGTTGTTGACATGGTGGACGGAAAGGGATAGGCGTGAAAGCTTGATCGAGACTTCACTCCTCCTTTGCAACATTTCGATCTATCGTCCATACATATACACTTGCGGAGCTTTGAATTCCACCCATTACCTCAGTCAAAGTCATCAAAGATGCCTCTCACAAGATCCCAAATGCCAAATCTCCCCAACATCCGATTTACCATCCTACAACATCCCCAGCCATCAAATTACCCCCTTAGGCATCACCCATCTCTTCATCGCCAGTCTAATTCTTCGCCTTCTTAGCTGCACTTTGACCGTCGTCTCCAGCGACCTTTCTTTTCAGCGTCGCCTTGATGCGAGGGGCCGGCCCCGCTCGAGGCATCGTTGTTGACGTAGCAGGAAGCAAGCGAGGAGCTGGCAAACGAGACCAGTTCCCAGCAGCATCAGCAATCTGCTGTGCGGCCGTCTGGTTCGATGTAGGCTTGACGGTCTTTGCAGCTGGCTGAACGGCCTGCACCTGCGCCACAATACGGTTGTTCTCCGCCTTCTTTGCGTTGACCCGGCTGTTCTGTCGCTTGCGCTCGAGGTATCTGATCGGCGAACGCACAACATCCGTAATGTTGGTACCATTAAGGATGTCGAGAGCCACGTACTTGTCGACCCCAGCAATCTCAATGACCTTCTCCGCTCTCGCCGAGCAAATGAAGTTGGTCTCGACCGCGAAACTGCCTCCAGTAGTAGTTCTGCGGCTGAGCGCAGCCTCAGGGAACCCTTTCTCGTGGAGGCTGATGAGCTCTTCGAAGAGAAGCATGACTCTAGCCTCAGCGTGGTCAGGCTTGGTGAGGATCATCTCCTTGATGTTGCCGAGGACTTTGGACTGGTGCTCGTAGTAGTAGGCACGCTGGAAGTCGGTGAAGCCCTCTGGTGGCTCGCCTGGTTCGGCTTGGATAGCATCGTAGAGCTGTGCTGCAAAGCCGTGGAGTTGTTGCTCCTTGACGTATTGCCAGTCGTCTTCGGCCTCCAGGGAAAGCTTGACCAGACTTTCTGCATCGTCTGGCGCTGTGAGTGCCTGACGAGCGGCGTCGAAGTCGTGGAAGCGGTGCTGATAGCTAGTAGCTGAATGAGGTCGCGTCGGCTGGTCGATATGCTGTTCGCTCTCCCACCGTTGAATGGGGACAGTCGCGTTCTCATAAACCGGGACAGGTGCATGTACTGGGCGAGAATCCGACTCTGGTGGTCCTGAAGCTTGATTGATGATCTCTGCGTACGTTGGCGTTGCGAAGAAGTCTTCTCCCGCGAAAGCTGGTGTGCTCGGTGGAGCAATGTAGCCTCCCTGAGGAGAAAGTGGCTCGTCATCTGCCATCTGGATCTCACTCTGACCAGCATAGACCTCCGACCACTCTGAGGTAGGCAGCTCCTGATGGATACCTGAGTCAGTGTGAGGGACAGGAGGCGTCGTCCGTCTGAGACATGCTTGCTGCATCTCCATCTCAGCACTAGTTGCTGAGACACTGGCACGTGGTGTTCGAGTTTGGCTAACACCCGTCTGTTTAGGTGACGACTGAGACTCTCTGTCTTGCATGAAGGCTTGCTCGCTCTCGTTTCCTGTGGGCATTTTCATCTGCTGAAGCGGTGGAATCTCATAGGTGAAATCGATCTGTTGGAGTTCTGGGTCGATGAAAGCAGACTGGCCCTCCCCATAGTCGACGTGACCCGAACCGAAGTCGCCAAAGTCGTTGTTTCTGGGTTCCTGCTGAGCGCCAGCCATGACTTGTGCTATGAACGCTGCATCGCTATCGACTGGCTGCTCCAGGACAGGTGCGATGGTGTTCGTCTGCGCTGGGAGAGGGACCATGTCATTGAACAGGCTCTCGTCATTGATGATATAGCCGTCCTCGCCATCGTGGATGTCTGCCCCAGCAAAGTCTGCGAAGTCTGCTTCGTTGAAGTTGAGAGCCTCATAAACGTCGAAGTCGCCGTCGATCGGCATAGCCATATTCTCTGGGTTGAAGGGGGCGCCGAAGACCTGCATCGCGCTGTCCATGCTGCTGTTCTGTTGTGGTATCTCGTCTATGCTGTTGCTGTTGTGGTGTTGGTGTATGATTTCGGTGTGATCTTTTGAGTGGAGATAGTAGAAGTGGTGTTGTTCGAATAGCACTCTGATGAGTAGGAAGAACTGCCATCTTGACTAATGGGGAGTTTTAGCGTCAGTGTGTTATTGATACAAGGTGTTGTAATCAGCGAACAAAGGAACACAATTCACATTCGTCAAGTGAATGAAATTTACCACAATGCCATTGTATCGCGTCGAGCATAGGTCACATACTGTGACCTCGCAAGCTACCCGAATCTAACAAAGGACGCATCAGCAGTGCAGCACAACAGCAATGTAGTATTCAAGCACAGCAGGAAGCGACTTCCGCGTCCAGTAACGGTATGCTTCAAGACTTGTCTTCCCGCTCAGCATACTTCCGGATCTTGTTGTAGCACCTAGTGCAATTCACACCATCATTGTGCTTAGTGATCGGCATGTCCTTCCGGCAGTGGCGGCACACCATGCGCTTCTTTCCGCCCTTCTTGGGAGTCTTAGCGACCGGCACATCCTCCTGACCCTCAGCTGGTGGCGACATCATGCTGGGAGCCGCAGGCGGGGCGCCCTGCTGGGCAGTACCTGGCATAGCGTATGGCATGTCAATGCCGAAGTCGGCGGCGGGGGCGCCCGCGTTGATCGCATTCCAGCCCTGTGGTGTTGGAGCCGGCCAGGCCACGCGTGGTTGCTGTGGCATGTTGGTCGGGGCCTCGACTGCTGGGAACGGCACTGGTTCACGAAGCGGTGGCTGCTATTATATGTCAGCTTGCGATACTCGGCATTGACATGGTAGGCTTTAGCTACCTGATGTTGCTGGGCGCCAACGGGCATGGGATATGTGGCGGGCATGCCGGTGTTGACGTTCGCGGCGCCTACAGTCATCGTGTTCAATGGGTTTGGGTAGGTCATGCCCGGGTTGAAGTTGGCGGCGCTTGCATTCATTGGGCTCAATGGATTCGGATAGAGCATGCGTGGGGTCTCTGGCATTTCTGTCGAGGTCTCGGGTGCTTGGAAAGGGGCCGGTGCGCGGAGCGGTGTTTGCTACTAGATATTAGCTTGTGACAACGGACAGCTACGATAGGGGGTGTAGCTACCTCATGCTGGGCGGAAGCCTGCTGATGCTGTGCGCGATCGAGTCCTGAGAAGTAGCCGCCCATGCCCACGGCTCCCAAGGCATTGTCGTTGAGGCCCTGGATGTAGTCGTTCATCTTGCGCTCGTCATCAGTCTTTGGCTCTGTCGCATCCATGTACTTTTGGCACTTGGGGCAGATGTCCTGATAGGCACGGTCGACTTGGGCGTCGAAGCTCTCGTCGCATGTGAGGCACTGCTTGCGGTAGAATGAAGCCATGTCTGCTGTGGTCCTTGGCATATGGTGTGTTGGTGCTGGTGTCTCGACTTTGGCGTATGTGCTGAAGGAAGCGCTGCTTCTGGTGCTACGAGGGCGTAGTATGGGCTGTGCTGTTTGTCGATGCTCTAGTGGGTGGTCTGTTGGCTGACAGTGCTGTAGTAGGTGCTGGAGTTATGCTGGCGCTATGATGGTCTATGTGCTTTCGTGTGACGCTGGAGAGGGCGATATGTTGTCTACTGGTGCTGCGATGCGTGCGGTTCTCTGACAGTGCTGTAGGACGTGTTGTGTACTCTGCGATGCTGTAGTAGTTGTATGTATGTTGTCCGCCGATGCTGTGGTACACAATACACTCTCCGCCGGTGTTGTATTTCGAAGGCTTGGAAAGTGGCTTTCTTGGTTGAAAGGCGACTCGGGTCATGAGCTGTTTGCCTTAGGCGACGCATGACAACCACACCTCCTGACTCGGGAATCATGTGTTGTCGCCACACGAGCATGTGCTCCATACACGAATGTTCCTTCACCGGACATAGGCTCGATACACTCATCATCTTAGACTCGATCCGCCTATACCTTCACCGGCGTGAAGACCAACTCGAGCGGCGCCAGACTCATCGTGAAATGATCCTTCGAATCGTGCTCCAACCTCGATCCATCCTCGCCAGGCGCGAAAGCCACATCATACCGCAACAACAGCTGCGCCGTCAACGTCCGCATCTCCTGCATCGCCAGGTTCCTCCCGATACACGAGTGCTGGCCGAGGAGGAAGGGAGTGAAGCATTTCTTGTGCTTGACCATATCTGGCCTGGTAGTCCAGCGCTCGGGGACAAAGGTGGAGGCATCGGCATACACAGACTCTTCTGCATGGATTGTCAGCTTCGGTGGATACAACACATAAGACATGTCTACGCACCTCGATTCATGGTGTGGGTAGGAATGTTGAAGACAGTTCCACCAGGCAAGTATGTCTTACCAACCTGCAGACCTTCCTTTGGTGCCACGCGGAAGATACCAGATGGGCCAGGCGAGTGCAGTCTGAGAGTCTCATTTATGGCGGCATTGAGATGTTCACAGTGCGCAATGTCTTTGTCAGACCATCGCCCTGGCACGAGACCCAGCTGCAGCAGTTCCTTGCGAATCTTCGCCTGCTGATCGGGATGATTGGCCAACTCATAGAACAGCCAGGTCAAAGTCACAGCAGTGGTATCACTTCCAGCCACGATAAGCAGCTTCGCGTCTCTCACGAAGTTGGGGTTCTGCTCCGGATGTGCTTCGTGCTGATACTGCTTGATCAGCCAGGAAGAGATCGTGGTGCCAGCCATCTCATTCTTCTCCGGATCCGAGAAGAAGTTGTTCTGGACAGCGCCCACGAGCTCACCCGTGCAAAGTCGTTGAACTTGATCATTCCCTGCATGGCACCAGGGATCGCTTTCGCCAGTCGAATGAGCCTGTCACACCTTTTCAGCGCTGTTACTGTACCACACCACAAACACTTTTTACCAAGTTGGAAGCGTAAGACCCATCGGCGCCATCCCATCCGTAATGATGCCGAGCACAGAGTGCTTCACGCTAGAGTCCAGCATCCCATAGTTCTTCCCAAACGCCAGAGATCCCATAACATCGAACGAGTACAGGTTGAACCATTTCGCCAGATCGATCGGACCACCACGGTGCTCGGCAACCCTCTGCGAGAACTTGTCGTTGAAAGCTTGCACCCTAGGGTCATACTCCCGCAAAGCCTTGTCAGAAAAGGCGGGCACCCATCCCCGTCTTCGCTTGTGATGCGCCACCTGGTCTCGTTCGGCCAGCAGAGTCGAAGTCGGGTGGTCGAAGTCGTACCACGATGGCTTTTCGCATTTGCTGTTTAGGCTGTACGCCGCATCGACAAAGTCCGGGTCAACAATCGACAGGTTGGTTGCGCCTCTTCGCACGATCTTGCCATACTTCTTGTGGAGATCGTCCAGCACGAGATACTGGTTAAGGTTCTTGCCTACTTTCTTGGCCATCCAGAAGTCGGTCAATCGCGCGCTGAAAGGACCAGGAAACCTATTAAGCGGGTTGAAGAAGAGGCGATACACCAGAGTACTCGTGCATGCTCCGAGGATGTATGTCACCGCAATGAGGACTGTCACCGCAGCAGCCTTGATCATGCACCATCCTGTCAAGATTCTGATCGTAGTGTCCAGCACGATCGTCGCTGCGAAGAAGCCACTAACAATCTTCAGAATATGCCGCTGGATTTCGTGGCGATCGAGGATGAAGACGTGGGTAGCAAGGCCTGCGCCCAGTGTTGCAAGCAGTATGCTTTCCATCATAGCTTCGATCGATACTTCCTAAAGAGTCTTATGGGAGAGTGCTTTGTAGACGACATCCAGCGCTTATATTATCGCAGATCCAGCCATCCGGACGAGACCCACCAGCCCATAAGCTAGCGCGGCCGCATGAGACAGGGGCGCCAAGTGACGCACTGCCCTCTTGCGTACATATGTACAATGCAAGCTCTACCATTCGCCCTGTCGTACACTCCTTCACTCGTCCAAGTCGTTATACATGGCTTGAAAGCTTGTGCAAGTAACCAGTAGCTGCGAAGCCATTGTAGCGGCCGGAAGAGGAGTGAGATTTTGCTCCGGTCGGTTGTGAAATATATATAGTCCGGGGCCCTTGCAGGGAACGACGCCGGGGTCTGAGATTGGTGGACGAGTCGACAGGACGGAGCCGAAGATTCTGCCTTGTTGACGGTTAGCTGGATTTGGGCAGGACAGGATGACTGCGATGATAAGGTGGAAGTATGGGAGACATGGACAGACTTGCTTGCTGTAGTCTCACCAGCCTTGTGAGTTCACGGTACCGGTCTTGTGAGCTACGATATCAGCGCTTCCTGCTTCTGTTTCAGTGTACATGTGCATGCCAAACCTTGAGGCTCTACGAGCGCTACGAATTCCCTGATGCCTTCATGACTCCCGACTGTCCAATGCTCACTGCAGCTTCCTATCCAGCTCCTCCGCTACGCCCGTGAGATCTGTTGGCACGCGCGCATCTGCACCCTTCTTCAGCTTCCTCTGCTCTTCCACTGATGTCGCGGGCGATGGCTCTGGCTCTTCGTCGATGCAAGGAGGCTTGCCACTGGTAGTAGCCTCGTACGGGAGGCCGCGCAGTCTGTCTTGTGGTGTGTAGTTGGCGTGCGGGTCGCCTGCGGCCTCAGCCATAACCTGGTCGCCGCGCTTCTTATTCTTGCTTCCGATCTTCAGCTTCGCTTTGAGGTTTGCGAGGAGGTTCTTGAGGGTGGTGCGGATGTCCTTCATGTTGACTGACGCGTGCTCTGTGGCTGGAGGGGTCTCGGTAGGGCGCTGCAGGAAGTGACGAAGGGCGTGTGATGCTGTTGCTTGACGCGACGTTTGCTTGCTGATCTCGCTTTGTTCACTATGGGTAGGTGGCGATGGTGCGCAGAATGTTGAAGTTGGCTTGAGGCAATCTTCTCCGTTGCCCAGCGATCAGTCAGGGCTGAATAGCCGAACAACGGTGAAGAAAGCCGCAACCCGTGGGCGAGCTCTTCTTTCAGATCACGATCGAGTCGCATCATCTCCTTGACCTGTCCGCAAAAAGCGTGACCTTTGTATGTCCTCACCACTCGCCCCTCGAGCAGCAAGGAGAAGGTCGCTCGTCGTCGTTGCGCTCTGATGCGAACCTTGAGCGGAGAGTCTGGCCATCTCTCCCGCGGTTTCACGCAGCTACTATGATAGTCTTCTGCGCAAATGTCCGCCACACCCATTGATCGTCACACCTTGCCATTGATTGCATGCAAGCACTTGCAACGGCTCGAGATAGGTCCCTTCGGCTGTGCAAGCTCATTCGTGTGTGTCTCATGTTGTTCCGTCATCGTGCCATTTCCCGTGAGTTCGAAACCTGCGGCGGCTTCAAGGCCACTCCGCACGCACTGGCTGCCTCACCAGGCATCTACCCTCTTCAAAAAAGCAGAGAATGCCTCTCGTCCTGGCCAAATTGTTGGAGGACTTTCTCACCGTGTATCTCGTACTGCTCGTAGCTTGAGGGGTCGTTGCAGCTCGCCTGTGCTCATCGTATCTGCTGTGAGGGCAAAAGCCCTCCGGCCACTTCGGCTTGACGTTGCACATACCACACCAGCACCAAACACACACATCGTTACCACAACGCACAACATGCCATTGGCACCCAGCAAAAAGTTGGAGGAGTCTGAGATGATGTATCTCAAGCAGTCTGCGAATGAGTTGATCGTTGGCAAACGTTCAGGAGGCCTCAGTGGCCACCTGGACAAAAAGATCGGCAGACTTGATATGATAGCAAGCCTTTCTACCGGGCAAAAAAAGAGCAAAACTATGGCCACCTCGAGCGGTGGTGACCCTAGAAACCCCGGCGTGGGATTTTTGTGCTGATCGGTCGGTCGACGCGGGGGAGGAAGAGGATATCGCGGAGGGGGATGTACTCGAATCGGTGTACTCGGTGGGTGTGCTCGATCGGTGCACTCGATTGGGGCGAGGAATAGGTGTAACTGTTGAGAGAATTGCTTAGCGGAAGCCTTCAATATTTGGTACAAGGCTATCACGATATGACTGAAATGGGTGAGATGGAGAATATGGCAAACATGTGCTATCTAGGCGACGGGTACAGCAGAGCAGAGCAGAGCAGAGCAGAGCAATTTTACAACTACACCAAACCACCGACTGATCTTGATGTAGTTGGCCCGAAGGCGCAGGACAAATTCGATGTACAATTATATACCTCAATACTTGCTTTCCCTCCCCCGCTTACAACATCTCTCATAGTCCACACCTCGTCGTTGTGAGACATGGAGGTTTGAGAGGATGATGTATGCACCTTCCGTGTCGAGTTTGGTGATGATCCGTTCATTGTGTCGTGAGATATGGCCGGTAGGGTCAACGTCGTCGTGGTATGGTGTTCCGCTGAAAGTCGGCTCCACGGAGGTGGATGCGGCCATTGAGAAGAGCTCCACGGTCGCGACACTCTCCACAAGCAAGTGCACACCTGCCAACACACTGTGGAGGGTCATATTGATCAGGACAACAACCCCAGGTGCATCGAAAGAGGAAATCGGGCGACAGTGGAAGGCTGCAGTAGCTTGAGGCAAACATCCAGCCAGTTCGAAAGGCTTGCAAGCAAGCAACACCACAACGCGACGAGCGGCAACCGACACGGCAGTCCACCACGATCACAGCAAGGTCGGCAGCATCAACTCCTCGAATACAGCTTCTACACGGCAGTATCTGCGCCAGTGTATGCTGCGCTGAATGATCTGCCATTGACAAAGCTGTACAGGACATCCTCACCCAGCCTATCAGACAGCAGAGCCGCACCGAAGCAGTCACAGCACGGCGGCGAACAAGGGTGGTAGCAGCGAGCAGCAAGACTTGGCTGCAGCTGAGTGGAAAGCAGAGACCCAAGAAGCTGGGCGACAGCAACGCCAATCGGCTACCAAGCTCGTTGACATCGAAGACTTGATCCAGCAACACCAACGAGAAGCAAGTGGTACTTCATCCGCGGCGCGCCTGTCAGCGACGGCGACACGACCCAGACGCGGGCAGACTCAGGAGCGGCATGAGGATGTTACACTTCGTCTTTGGGAAGAGGAGATGGATATCGCCGATGCCACAGTCCAGCCACCACTGCTTGCGGCGGCACCACAACACCGACCACGAGAAGCTGGAGGACAAGCCACAGAGGCAGCATTGGACGGGCAGCGAGTCCATCGGACCTCATGCTCAGCATCGCGCGTGTCTGATCACCATCGCCAGCAGCTAGCATTCGTTGCAGTTGACAGCAGCAAATAGCGCGGAAGAGGCAGATACATGATGAGCATAGCCGCTTGCGGTGCTATACTGACCGCGGGCAGGCAAGAAATGTGCCTGACGACAGAAAGATGATGCGTCCATCGAGGTCGTCGCCAGCCCACGACCTCTTGATACCAGCGCAGTGAGAGAGCCACCATCAACCACTTGTCAAGCCGACATGCGATCGTCTCCCACAGTAAGAGCAGAGACACCGGTCGAGACAGGCGTGATGGACAGGCACCGGCAAGCCAGCGCGGCAGCGTCATCGGCGGCAAAGATACCACAGCACAGCAGCGCCTGCCATCACCAACCACAAAGAGCTCTGCCATCTCGGGGGCCTTTCTCGCAGAGACAAGGACGGCAGCGTTGAAAAGAGCATCGTGTTTGATAATCACTTAGCCATTGCTCCAAGCGCAGCGGCAAGCATCTGCAACGAAGCGGATGCCACAGCTTGCTTGACGGCGGCAGCGAGCAACTCAACGAGGACTCCTTCGGCAACAGAGAACTTGGCCCGGCAGATAAGTTGGGTCTGCAGAACCCCAGCGTGCTGCTTCATCTTCTGCAAAAACGCTTGCACATCGCCCACAAGCTGGGAAGACAAAGATCAGTCACTGTATGGTTTGCTGGATCCACCGCATCTTCTGGCGAAGGTGCAGGCGAAGGCCCATACAGCTTGCCAGGCCCCAGTGATGAAGAGGCCAATACCAGGTTTCGGGCGCTCGGTGTTGGCCGAGAGGAAAGTAACAGGCAAAGACAAGAGATGGAAGCCTTGTGGGAAAGCTACACCACACCTCGCACTCTGGCAGAGCTTCGCGGAATGCCGAGAAGACCTGAGATGGGGGCTGAAGAAGTGCAGACAGAGCAGTATCTTCACCAAGTCCTTTCAACCCATACACAATGCACGACAGTTCACCAGGAGGCGACCTGGGGGCGGACTCCGGTGTCCCTCAGACCCGAACGTCTGCTTTCGTTCGTCCGGCTGCTTCTGCAGCTACCGCTACGAGGGTGACCGGGAGTGTTCTGGGTGGCAGGAAGTACTTCGGTCTGGCCTGAGGTGCCTTGGCAGGTGAGGGTGTTGACCTCGCCTCGCCGGCTATCCTCATTGCTTTAGACCAGAATACTTGAGTCTTGAGCCTAAACCAGGACTGGGTTGGAAATTGATGTTCCTGACCAAAGCAACGAGGAGAGCGTAAGCTCCTGTGGCGGATCGCAGTACAAGATCGAGCCCTCCAGAAAGCGTTCTTTCAGCTGCTTTGGAGAAGCCACGCTGTGTAGACGGCCACGCAGGACAGCTAGGAAGCACAGGCGATCGAGACGGCGATTGCACAGTATGGCGCCCGCGCCATATAAGCTCCGGCTGCCTCGTGGAGTTCGTGAGATTCGTGAGAAAAGCCCAGCGTGTCTTCGATGCCTACAAGATCTTCAAACTTGCATCGTCGAGGCGAAGAGAAGAGTTGTCAGGAGACGTGCTCGGCCGCCGGCCAGGGTGATCACGCCGCTCTTTGGGAACCGTCAGCAGGCTCGTCGGAAGTCTCAACGCAAGGACGGTAACGTGCGCAGGATACTGGCCGCCCACGATGCTTTGGCTTTGTCACTTTCGACAACGACAAGGCCGTCGAATGTACCCTCGAGGGACCACTCTCTATCCTCGGTAAGCCCATCGAAGTCAAGCGCGCCTAGCCTCGCGGTAAGATGGGCGAAGACGAACCACGACTCTTGAAAGTCTGATTCGCAGTGGTACTTCCCCGGGCGGCGAGCGATGCTCCGGATCCGCATTCAGTGGTGGTGCGCACAGCCTCCGACAATTCTTCCAAGTCGTCCGACGATATACTTGTGGCTGGTCCATCGCACACGCCGTCGCAACGCAACAAGCAGGCCATTCCACCCCGTGTGATACAGTCGTCTCACTCGAGGCGCTCCTCGGCCAAAATCACTACCGCTCGAGTGGTGTATGATCGATCGATCGAGCTATGTGCAGATTCATGGAATGCTGGCTCCGTTGGCAACATCGAAGGCTCCAAGATCCACCGGCCGGATTCCAGGAAAAAGGTACTTTGAGTATGGCAAGTCCAGACAGTCCATAGATATTCACAACAAGTTCCATCTCTTCAGCTTAGCCGCCTCTCCACCTCAGGGCCCTTCGGTATTCCTTGCAGCTGCCAGATGGCACAGAACAGCAGGTATTTCGCAGCGGCGATCTGCTCTTGCTCATCTTGTGCTTGCTTTCCAGATCGGCCTTGATGGGATCATGCAGCGGGAAAGACGTCTTCTTGCGACAAGAGAGGCAGTCCGTCCATCGTTCACTCCTTGAGCATGTCCATATACCGAGAGCTGCTACTCCAGGATCCTTTCAGACGATCCTCTCCCGATATAGGCCATAGCACTGTATCAGCTTCTTCGCCATTCGCCTTTTTCTGGCGCCGTCCACTGTGACCACGAAGACCATGCTGCGAGCTCCGCGGTCTTCTCTTCATCGCTTACTGCGATACCTGTGGCGTGTCATGCTGATATCACCGAAGATCTTCGTCCGATGGAGCTTGTGATCTTCGCCGTGATGTTGTACTCCTGCTCATGTCGAGATGATTGCCGGCGTCTGGCTGCGAGGCATGCGACGATGCATGTCTCCCTCGTCGCATGCATATCCCTCCGGATCGAGCTCTTACTCTTCGTCCGGGCCCTCGGTGGGTATCAGCTCAGCAGCCAGGGTTGTATGGGCATCTACTCTGTTTCGTTCGTGGTTATCGCAGGGAAGCGGATGGTGTGGTCGGAGGAGAGGTGTCGTCGAAGGATTCACGCTTTCCCTCTTCCGATGCCTGTCGCTCTTGGCTCTTCCGGCTGTCAACATCGCGTCTTCCCGTCTTTGTGCTGTTCCTTCTGTTGTTCTTCACGTCTTTGGCAGGCGCTTTTCTCGATGATCTCGCGATGTCGCTGCTGTTGTGTGCTGCTAAGGTGGTTGGCGTCGAGGTCGGTCGCGGTCTCCTCTCTCGATCCACCGCCACGGACAATGAGCCTGCCCAGATATCCTCCTCCGCGCTGCGATCTCGATGTGTGCTGATGAAGCTCGTCGGGGAGAATGAGGTCGTTGAGGCGATGGGTGTTGTGTGGTGCGCTGATAGTGGCATATCGCTCCACCAGGTTATCGTCTTGCGCCCGATGCGACGATCAGCGGCTTTCTATCCTCCTCCGCCCCCTCCTCGCCTCCGTATCGAACAGGATCTTCATCGCGACGCGTTACTGACGTAGCTTGTGGAAGTGGCGAGTGGTGGTCGTCTGCTGTGAGTTGTTGGACACTATAGGGATGGATGTCAGTCGAAAGCCAGCGCAGCCTCCACGAGCACGTTCTGCCCGCGATACCACATTTCTCCGCCATCGAGGCTCTACATGATACACACGATCAAGAGATGAGGTCGGGATGGTGCAGATCGGTAGGCGGGCTCGCGCATGCGATGTAGCTTGTGCAGACTGCCCTTGTGCATGTGCTGAGGGTGCAGCTGAGCAAGCGCACGCTCGATCTACATCAGCAGTACTGCTGCAGGACTCATGGACAGGAACATTTGGGCTCCTCGTGCTATCACTGACATCGAGCTATACTACTGACATCTAACTAACAAGATCTCATGTATACACAGACAATCCGTACTTGGCCTTGGTCGATTATGACACGGCCCCTGCGACAGAAATAGGGTTGACTCAGCTGCATTGCACCGGAATGTCACAGCAACTCCAATGCTGATCGTTCCTTAGCCGATGCAGGACCGCAGCAGAGTCATTCTACCATCTGTGATGGCCCAGAACGCGACTCTGGCTCGCTGCCAGGATTCAGTACCAAGCGTCCTACTGATCGTTCACCCCAAGGTCGTCGTGGCCTCTGTCAGCCGCTACCTAGTCCCGCAGTGGTGAACGTCAATGGACATGCCGTCTATTGTCTCGACTCAGAGTCTCGAGGGTATTTCTACCACTGCCGCAATTCTCTACCGTGGTGTACAACGACACTTCCTCCTCTCTCGACCAACATCTCAAGCTCGACCACCTCAGCTTCTGGACCTGTACCATCGGCTCGGAGAACTACCTATTCCGCGATTGGCCTTATTACAAGGTAAGATATCTCCTTCGTGATGCTATGTTCCATGACTGACTTGGAGTATCAGCTGAAGACTTCAATACGCCGCCATGCAGTCAACCAACAACCAGTCGGCCCCTGTCGCGCCAATCAACGCGATCACACAGCACCTCTTCAGCATCGGCATCGTCGTACCTTCCAGTCTCCGGGCACACATGAGATCAAAGATACAGCTCCCACGACCCCACGGCGAGGTGAACTTACGCAGGGAAGGCAGACCTGCCGTGCAGACCATCGAATCGCTGCTCCGGCGATTCGCCTCGTACCCACACCTCTGCCCTGCCGTTATCCAGGTTTGCGAGCGCCAAATCCGACAAGGCAGACACGTCTGCAACATTCCGCAGGCCATGGACGATCTCTCTCGCCTTCACGCCTGGGCACAGCCTGCCGAGGGCGAGATCGACGCCTTCGAAAGAGACGCGTACATGACTGTCATCTCGATGGTGTACCTTATGACGATGGATCGCACTGCCTGTCGCTACCTGATGGGCATGGAACTGCAGAGACTAGTAGGGCCAATGCGAGAGCTATATCAGCACCAGCAGTGCCCAGCACTACTGAAGCCTGTGATCATTAAGATCGAGGCCCGTCTCGGAAGGCTGTCTCCAGTGGTATTTACCCCGACCGAGCAAGCCAGCCTCACTGTTCATGACCGTGGCAATGACGTGACGCAAAGTGCCAAGGATCTCGTGGAGAACTTGCTGCTACTACTCATCGACGAGGACTCTGTGGACGACAGGCAGGAGATCTTATGGATGGAAGAGGTCGACAGCATGGTCTCCTCATCAAACTCCCTGTTCTACAAGATCATGGTCTTGTCACTCGCAGCTACCATTCGACCACGCCGCAGCTTCCGACTTGCAGAGTCCTACATCCTACCGCGAGTCCTCCACGAGCAGCAGGTACAGTGGCAGCTAGATGGAGTCCTCGGTGCTGAGCTGCGCTTACCAGGCGATGATGGTGCTGCTTATCTTGTCGAGCTGCCAAGGGTCGATAAAGAAGGCCTGCTCGATGGCCAGATCGCTGGTATCAGCACCGACGACTTCGCCTTCACGAGCGCTCAAGCTGCGAAGCGCTTCCTCTACGAGCCACGAATCAAGATCCAGCTGGGTCGAGGCGTAGATGACGACCTACATGTCATTGGCGAGAACAGACCTTACGCGGTCAAGGAGCTCATGAGGGCCATGATGAGCAAGTGCAAAGTCACCACAGACGCCGACGACTTCAGCACAAGAGACGCGAAGGACGACAGGACAAAGGAAGAGATGATCGTCCGCTTCGAGGGACAGCTAGCGCGCAGTGCACCCGATTTCAACAGGCAATTCCTCGCAGCCAAGGCAGAAGCCGCGGTGGACTGCTTGATCAAGCTCCACACAGAGGGCTTGGGTCTGCACTGGATACATTTACCGAAGGGCGCCAAGGACGACATCAGGCTCACAGCGACTCAGCGCTTCGAGGCCTTGCTACAGCTCTGCACTGACATCAAGGCTATTCCGACCGACTGGATCTCGGAGGGTGGTGCTGATGTTGGGGCTCCGGCTGTCGTAGCGCCACGGAAGTGCTACAGCATGAAGCTGGCCGGTGCTAGGAGTAACAAGAAGAAGAAGGAGACCGTGGATGAAGCGAAGGCTGCTGCGGAGGAGCTGGCCAGGACGAAGGAGAAGGAGAAGGAGAAAGGGCAGGAGGAGCATGGCCGGGATGAGTAAAGGAGGTGGAATAGTACGATGAGCAGTATT
Organism: Fulvia fulva; assembly: GCF_020509005.1. Classification (NCBI taxonomy): domain Eukaryota; kingdom Fungi; phylum Ascomycota; class Dothideomycetes; order Mycosphaerellales; family Mycosphaerellaceae; genus Fulvia; species Fulvia fulva. Next base: position 3,954,792 of record NC_063019.1, read on the forward strand.
GGCAAAGGTTATGACCTTGTAGCGACGTCCAGAATTCATCGACAAGGGCGAGAGGGGAACATCCAGGGACCGCAAGCATCGCAGCGCTTCCTACAGATCTTTCGAGCACACATTCAGTTCACAGCATAATCCGGTCTGGAATCACGAAGATCGCTACTACGTACAATCGCGCGGTTTGCCATCAAAAGCATACATAATCTCGACATGTCAAGACCTCTTTCACTCTGACTACTGCGCATCATCGCTCCTGCTACATCACGGATCGTCGGGCACCTGCATGAAGGATTTGCTTGTCTCTCTGCATGTTCGCGGAGCAATTATCAGCTGCTGGCTACAAATCCGTCAATTGAAGCCACCGTTCATCGTCTACCTTCATGGTCGTACACTTCATGATCTACTAGAAGACGTATATACGCGCGCCTACTGTATACCTGAGACGCTCGGAGGCCTATTGGAATGGCTGAGGAGGACTGAATATCCAGCGGAGGTTGGATCACTAGTCCATTCCTCGTCGAAATTATCATCCTTAGCTAAGATATTGAGCATTAACGACAGCAAGCCATTGAGACGTCTGCGCAGTCCTACGTTACGATTAGGGAAAAGGTCGCGCTTATGTCGAGTTTCGGCTCCAAGGTAGCCTCGACTCGACTGCGCTAGATTCTAGCATGTGATCGATACCTCGAGCACGACTCGGTCCTAGCATGGACCACCCGAGTCTCGAAGCCTACGACAATGGAGGATCGCTATGACTGACGTATCAACAATCGCTAGAAATCCGTTCACCACCATCGGCCGGCGGGAAGGCATTGAGTCAGGCAAGAAGGCTGGTGGTCATTCACGTCAAAATGTGATCCTGGCCAGATGGGGATTAGCACAGTCCCAAGGGCGTGGTCCCATTGGCTCTGCCGCCTATTGTCTTGACAGGGTTGTTTGGCTACTTCTACGTGAGGAAGATGTGCTTCTTCTGCTTCCTACTGGCTTCTCATCTGGACCGACCACCAACACTCTTTAGCAAACTCGACACCAGGTACATTCTTCGCCACGACATCAGTTATCACCACGAGACATTGGCATTGCCAGGTTACACCATGGAGAGTCAATGGCGCGCCTTCGCCGACGAGCTTGGCCGCAACAACAACCCTCCTGCCACCAACCCTGCTGTCTCGTCTCATGACCAGCTCATGCGCAATCCACTAAGTGTATACTCCACCGACAACGACAACCGCGAGGCAACGCGATCTGCTATACTAAGGCCCGTCACTGCTCAGGTCTTGAGCAGCGATCAGACTAACGCACCAAATGTATACACACAGCGGGAGGTAGAGTGCGACCTTGAAGACATGTTGGAGTTGGTGAATTTCTCCCACGACTCAGCAGTCACCGCGATGCGCAACAACGATCGCTCGGCTCACCGTGCCTGGAACATTGCTCGTGAACTTACCTACTTTAGCGGTCCGGGTCGCACGGCGTACCGGTTCACCAAGCCAGGGTTTCGTCGAGGAGTCAAAGCCACTGCGACAGCCGCCTTGGACGATGAGAAATCCCCTGAAGATGCGAAGGCGGTCATCGACCACGCCCTCGGAGTACTCGACGACCTACAGCCGCGCGAGTACAGTGAGCAAGAGTGGAAGAAACTGGAAGAAGGCTACCGGGAGAGTTCGTATGGCTTGGGGAGCCTCAAGCAAGACCTGATGGAAATCCTGCTCAACCCCAATGCCATTGATCAGACTCACGCAGTGACTTTGCTTGAGAAGGCAGAGCACCTACTTGCCGCAGTGGCTTCGCCACAGTTGAAGCTTTACTGCTTGTCTTTGGCAATGAACATCAAGCCAGGACGAGCTTTCGTGCTCCAACCAAGTGGTATACTGGCCGACTTCATCGACCAGCTTCGCGAGCAGCAACGCACCGACGGGGCGCTCGACTCACGGTTCATTGATGCAAGCAACGAAGATGTCATTGATCTCACGAACGCTTCAGACCAAGACGAAGACGATGTCGAAGTCATAAAGGGATTCTTGACCAAACTCGTGCCTTTCGACAGCCCAGCAGCAGCAGAGTCTTGGCTTCACAGAACTCGTCGACAGTCTGATGTCATAGACGACGACATTGCCTGGATCTGCGACAACAAGCCGCAATGCCTCCAGCGACTCTTCGCGGCGTTCTTCAGCAAGAAGAAGGGCAAAGCGCAGAAGAAGTGGGATGAACATCTGGGCCATATTGAGAAGCAAGTAGCCCACAAGATTGCGTCTGCTATCAGTCACATGCTCGTTGAGTACATCATCAAGTATCACCTTGAGGGCGATAACCTCTTGGGACACCTGTTCAAGGGCAACAGTGCTGACGAGTCACTGAAGGCTTGCAAGCGCTTCCGTTTGGTGGAACAAGCCCTCTTGGAGGAGAAGACGGTCTGTCTCGACTTGTTCAAGGCGCCAACTGCACAGACTTGTATCAAGGTGCTAGCTCAGCCGCTGAAGTACGTCAAGGACAAGAAAGATAACGAAAACAATAATGCTCGGCGGGCTGAGATCACCAAGACGCTGAAGAGTCAAAAAAGTCAACGTTCTTCTACTGCGCCGGAAGACTCGTCTACACCACCAACCGCTGAAGTCACTCCCCCGCCTGCTGGTGTGGCTGGTAGCGAGAGGAAGACCAAGAAGGGGCCTGAAGGAAGCGCAACGTCAAGCACCAAGAGGACTAGAGCCAAGAAGGCTGGCGCAAACGCGTTAGTGGCCGTTGCAGCACCGACTACATCCACCGACCAAATCCCGAGTCTCACCTCAGACCACGAGCGCTCGTCGCGTGCGGATTTCGAGCCGCAGAGCCAGTTCCAACCCCATACCAACACCTCTGGAGAGGGGGCTAACCCCTTGGGCGATCTGAGCAACAACAACGCACCTGAATTCCACCGCTCGCCGCTTCCAGCCACGAGCTTTCCACAAGCTCGCACCAATTCTACCATCAAGCGTGCTCATGAGCAAGATGACGATGAACGCGTCTACATGGGTTCCTCAGCACCCAAGCGACCAAGAACGACACTATCTACTGCACCATCTGGACCGCAGAACAACAATGACCTACCATACGCCCAGAACTCACAACACAACTATCTCCATCTATTCAGAACCTCTGCACAACCTCCACAGCCAGAAACCCTTCCGACTCAAGGCCTCAACCAGCACATCACTCAACCCTACAACTTCAATGGTCAGCCCCAACAGAACGAACAGCCGCTTTCCAACCTTAGCCATCTGACCAACGAGGAGATCTGGCGCGACTTTCTCGCGAGCGCCGCACAACCCACTAACTCCATAAATTCCACGGACAATGCTAAAGGCATTAGGGCAGTTGAAAACGCCGATCTCTTCGGAGTGGGCAGTCAATTTCACAACACGGTTGATTTGCCTGGCGAGAACGTCCCGAGCGGTGAGTACTTCGGCGTCGCCGTGCCAGGAGATCAAGATGAGCTGCTCAACTTCGACGAGGACGACTTCTCTAGCCTGGACTCCAGCGCCGCCTTGCCATCTGGTCAAGCACCGCTGTCCGAGTTCAACGAGGCCGACTTTGCCTCAGGCCCGGACTCCAGCGTTGACAACGTTCAAGCCATGTCTGGGGCTCAAGAGGGCCAGGGCGATGTTGGCAACTTCAACCATGGCAACGAGCAATTCGTCTGGCCACCGCTGGACGACTCATTCGGCGGTGCACAGTAAGGAACTCCGGGCGTCAAGGAGTTGGGAGGCCTGGGTACCACATTTCCACACTATGATTGGCGTTTTCACATCCTTTAGCGTACTGCGACGGGACATTCCGATGGTTTCGGGAGGGAGATCATTTCTTACTGTGTTTATACCAGGCTTTCTGCCTTACGTTGTGAGCCGTAGAGCTCCATGAGAAGTATCCAATTCTATCGCTGAGCTTTCTGCTGTGCTTGAAAGTCGTCATGGTGTATACCCCAACGCCTCGCTAATGCCATGTCAAAACTTGGGGAGAACTTCGACTTCTCGCAAAATTCTCATCAGCAAAATTGATCACCGCTTGCAATCTTCCATATGCCACGACTCAGCGCCAGCTCCCACGACCATTTGGTGCACACCGAAGTCGATGTACTCATACATCGTCCTTGCAGCCATTCGCGCTTGTTTGTGCCATGGACCGCCTCCGCCTGCCACTGCATCTTCGTGGTTGCGCCACAAGCCTATCTCGAATGTCAGTACATGCTACTGGCTCTCTTCTCGTGAGCCACTCACAAGTCGCCAAATTCCTCCTCTCCCCATCAGTACTTCCAAACCAATACTTCAACAATCCTCCGCTTGCACAAGCTTCCTGGTGGCTCATCTGATCGAGCAGACCCAACCTCTCACGATCAATTCCTACTTGAAGCTTCGATCGAAAGATGACCACGTAGAACTGTCGCCCCTCCCATTGATAGCCAGCCTGCTTGCAGAGTGTTCGTAGTAAAGCGAATACTTCAGACCAGTTGAAGGACTCCAAATATGGTGCCGTGGCGTAGTCTGGGCGTATTTGTTTCAGTGCTGTGAGCGCGAAGGCGAAGAGCTGGTAAGGGATGTCAACATCTGCTAGGCGGAGCTGATTCTCGAAGTCGGGGTATGGTGAGCTGATGAGGTGAGTGGCATTCAGGTCGATATGCGATCCTGCTTCCAGGTTGCTGGTGTCCGTGGTGATGTGTCCCGGATTAGAGTCGATGCTGGTGCGGACGATTGTACTAGCAGCTGCGTAGTGATCTTTGCCAACTGGGATTTCTGGTGATAGTTGTGTTGCTACTGCAGCCATCTTGCGTACTGCTGTACACTGGCGATGCAAATCGTGTGTTGCTTTCTCTGTCGGTGATCGGGTGCTTTCCACTACTGTTGTGTCTCGCTGCTGTGGCCAGTCCTTGCGGTACGTAGGTGGAGGTTCGTAGGTGTCGTAGTGGTACAATGCAAGAACTTTCCCCATGGTTACTAAGAATATCGGTGTGTTGTGATCGAAACGTGATCGCTCGTGCTTGACTTTCTGGCGGCAAACGCAAGAGGTGAAGTTGATTGCGCCATTTCGGTGCGATGTTCCGAAATTTGACGTGCTCACGCCAGGACGGTCAGCAGTGTGGAAAAGAGGCGGAAGCAGGAAGGGCAATCGAGCGTATAACAGCATGACATGTTGCACCTGACTCTTCTCCGTGGTGATGGCGACGAGCCGATCGTGTCCTCCATTGCGATGTTCTCGGTGAGCGATCATCTCGCCTTGCAAAGGGCCCACCCCTCCCAAGAACCGATCATCGCGATTTTCGAGCTACAAAGACGTCTATACGATCGAAAGGCTGTATCTGAGGCCGAGTTGTGGTTGTTGATCATCATGCAGGTAGTCTACCGATGCGGGATTCCCATGGGGTGCATGTCAGTCAGCCGGGATCGTGAGTGGTCAGCAAGACACAAAGTCTTTGTGATCGAACACGCACTTTGTCGCCTTGTTCTAGGCGTCTTCTTTGACGTTTGACGATTACCCATGACTCAGCAGGTGCTATGTTGTGTCATTGTGGTCCATTTCGTGCTTTACTTCGTGGTCCATTTCGTGGTCCATTTTGGGAAGACGAGTTGCTGAAGAGTTCCAGTGCTGTGCATAGATCTGGGTCCAATCATCACAGCATTCTCAGGCTTCTGCTCGAAAGCTGAAGCGTCGTCCTCGTGCAAACATAGCTCCCAGTGCGCAGCGTTCAGTCTTCATCCTCGTCCATGTCGTCCGGTCCGTCGGCATCCTCAATACCATTCGCAAAGCCTAGCCCATCATCATCAATCTCATCAAGAGATGAAGCACCAAGCCCACCACCCATCTCCAACGCCCCCGTTACACTTCTCGCCCTCTGCGCTCTCACGATAACAGCCCTCGCCCTCCGGATAGCTTCTTCCTCGGCCTTCTTGATCGTCCCGCTAACCCTCACCACCTGCACAACACAGACCGTATCAATAGGCTTCGGCAACTTCGTAACAAAACTCAGCGCCGCCCAGACCATCCTGTAATGCGCTCTCGCTACGCGGACAATAGCTGTTGATGTTGCTGAGCTGACATATTTGACCTGAAGACTACCGGCTGTGGTTCCAGCTCCGTAGTCGCCGAAGAGCTCTGCTACGCCATCGCGGATCATGCGACCGAGGAGTTTGGCATCGAGATAGTCTGAGCTGGGACGGCGGAATTGGACAGTGTATGGGATGGAGTCATTCTGGGTGGCGGGAGTGTTGGCTTTGTCCAGGGATGGATAGAGGATGTTGAGGAGGAGGTAGCGGTGTTTTATCCGGACCATCTTGGAGATGTGTCCATGCAATATCTGTAGAGCTCGAGTGAGGTTATGATGAATCTTGTTATCATGGTCGATGTCATAGTCAAGATGATGCTGCGCGAGAGGCACAGACGAGAAAGATCTGGGTCCAGGCCAAACATCAAATATTGATGTGGACCCATCAACGTTTGATGGTTGCATTTATCGATAGCAGAAAAGTTCACGACCTCGATTCTTCCAACGTCTTATTGCTTTGCGACAACAACATTTTGTACATATACTATTGTACTAACACCCAACATGTCCGACAGTCGCTTCAGTGCGCTCTCTTCAGATCCTCGCTATCGGCTACCCAGTCGCAAAGAAGCCCGCACAGCAGTCGACCCTCGATTCAAAACTCTCTTCACCGACAAGGAATTCAGCAAAAAGGCCAAAGTCGATCGCTATGGCCGCAAGATCAAGCCTGAGACGGGCAAGAAGGACTTGGAGAGGTTGTATAGGCTAGACGAAGAGGAGAAGCCGAAGTCAATACTGAAGAAAAAAGTGGAAAGAGATGTGGTTGGCAGTTCTGATGAGAGTGAAGAAGACGAGGAAGATGGGAGCGACGAGGAGGAAGACTCGCTAAAAGAGCGCGATCCCGCTCGCGATGGCTTTTCCGAGAGTGAAAGCTCTGAAGAGGAGACATCAGACGAAGATGAAGAGGACAATGAGCTGGAGCTGGCAGAAGCGACGGCAGGCCAGGAACAGACTGAAGATATACCAATGGGAGATGTGTCGCGGAGGATTGCATGCGTGAACCTGGACTGGGACAACATACGTGCTGCAGATCTCATGGCTGTAGCTCAGAGTTTTGCGCCCACTGGTGGGAAGGTCCGCAATGTCACGATATACCCCAGCGAGTTTGGTCGAGAGCGGTTGGAACGTGAGGAGATTGAGGGACCACCACGAGAGATTTTTGCGAGCTCGTCGTCGAAGAAGAAGAAGAGGACCGAGGAGGAGGACGAGAGCTCAGACGACGACGAGAAGATCAAGCAAAAGCTGCTCCAACAGCAAGCCAGCGAAGGTGACGAATTTGACACTGCAAAGCTGCGACAGTATCAGTTGGAGAGACTGCGCTACTACTACGCTGTCATTGAATGCGACGGTCACGGGACGGCCAAGATGATCTACGACGCGATGGACGGCAGAGAGTATCTTTCGACCTCAAACTTTTTCGACTTGCGCTTCGTGCCAGATGATAAATCTTTTAAAGATGACGAACCTCACGACGAATGCAACGACCTGCCGCGAGGATACAAGCCAAACGACTTCCGTACCGAGGCTTTGACACATTCCAGGGTCCGTCTGACTTGGGACGACGATGATGCCACGAGAAAGGAAGTGCAGAAGCGAGCTTTCTCGCGAGCAGAAATGGACGAGAACGATCTGCAAGCATACATTGGCTCAGATGATAGCGATGCAGACTCGACGACCTCCCGGAAGTCATCCGCCGAGGATAAGAAAGCCAAGAAGAAGGAAGCTCAGCGCGCGACAATGCGTGAAGCCCTCGGTCTGCCGGCAGAAGGTACCGCTTCATCGAAGAAGGGCAAGGATGAGCCCGTGGGCGATATGCAGATCACCTTCACCTCAGGTCTTGCAGGAAATGGCAAGGAGGGTAAAGGTGTGTTCGAGAATGAGCCCCAGGACGAAGAGTCAACACGTGAGCGATACATCCGCAAGGAGAAGGAGCGAAAGCAGAAACGCAAGGAGCGCATGAAGGCGGGACGCAACGGCGTTGATGAGGAAGAGGAGCAGGTCGTTGAAGCTGAGGCAGGAGCCAACAGTGACGACAACGATCCATTCAACGACCCCTTCTTCAACGACCCCGAAGCCGCAAAGAAGCAAGAGAAAGCCGCCAAGAAAGCCGCCCGCCAAGCCAAGATCGATGCGAAAGCAGCCACAGACGCTGAAGCAGAAGCACGCCGCGGCGAGCTCGAGCTCCTCATGGCCGAGGAAGATGCAGACGTCCGACACTTCGACATGCGCGAGATCGAGAAGGCGCAGAAGGAAGCCAAGCGCGCAAAGCACAACAAGAAGAAGGGCAAGAAGGAAGTGGAGAAGGTGCAGGATGACTTCAAAGTCGAGACTGAAGATCCTCGTTTCAGCAAGCTGTTTGACAGCCATGAGTATGCTATTGATCCGACGAATCCGAGGTTCAAGCAGACGGAGGGGATGAAGACGTTGTTGGAGGAGGGGAGGAAGAAGAGGAAGGTGGAGGATGATGATGTTGGCGAGGCGCAGGTGTCGAAGAAGGTGAGGAAAGGGAAGGGCAGTGGTGATGTTGAGGCTGGTGGTGAGGATGTGAAGGGGCTTGTTGCGAGGTTGAAGAACAAGAATAAGAGCAAGGCGAAGTAAGCCCTTGTCCCATCAGATGCTAGCTACTCGTCTCCAGGTACAATCCGTTGTCCAGAGTTGCACCAAACGCGCGCGCATGTCTTCGTACCTTCTGGCAACTGCTCAGCACAACAGCAAACGCCAATCAAAACGACAATGGCCAGCGAAATGCCCAAATACCATTGACAGCGCACTGTAGACCCTGCGGACAATCCACTGCGTCCGCTCTGCAATAGCTCACCCACAATTGATCACCAATGGACGACTCTATCCTGCAAAGCTGTATGCAGTACTTCAAGCGTCTCGTCTCCGTCTCCAACCTGCACGAGCAACGATAACCTCCTTCAAAGCTGCATTCGACACTACTCCCAGCTACTCGACACGATCGACGACGCCATGCTCGAGCAATGCATGAGATTTTACAGCAAAATGCCTCGCTTCATTAACGAGGTCGCCGCCCCCCAAGGTCGACATCGACATTTCATCTGCTGCGATGACACAGCCGGCTACATGGACGTCCTCCCTCAAGAGCTCTGGGACATGATATACCACAAGGTCTTCACAGCCAAGCCGGGACTGCGATACCTGGATCAGTACGCTCAGACCCACGGTCTCGAACCAGCTCATGCTGCAAGACGACCTTACTGCCCGTCGCCCGATGGGTTTCATCTGCTTCGCGTGGATAGGGAGTCGTCGGAGGAGTATGCGCTATCGTTCTTTGGCGGGGCAGGGACCATATTCATTGCCGATAATCTACAGGGTTCTGCTACAGATATCTGTGTCAGCTGGTACCGGTCTCTACTTCGGGACCCCAATCATCGCGAATTGGTCCTGGACGTGCGAGCTCTCACGGTACGGAACCGTGGTCGGATGCCTTCAGCTTCCGAGCGAAACGAGTCGGCGCTGCGCGGGAGACTTCGAGAGCTGGGGATGGATCGGATCATTCATGTAGGCGATGAGGAAGGCGAGGTAAGTATATCTGGTCTCTTGGGGTAGATGACTCAACTGACTGGCCGTGGGTATAGCTGACCGGGGGCCTTGCCGACTATGCGACTCGAAGCCCTTCATACGTTAGACATGCTCCACCGCCATCACCGCCGCCACCACCTGCGCCGCCTGCGCTGCCGCCACCAGCACCAGGGTCAGACTCGGGGTGGGAGCCGTCACCTCCAGACCATAGCAAGTTCATGGAAGAGGCTCAGATGAACTACGCGAAAGATCAATCCCTCAAAGAAGCGCGAGCGGCTGGTATCGTGGTTGACAATGATGATGATTTTATGCATGGTAATGAGTTCCGCCCGGAAAATTTAGCTGAGGACAACGACGATCAGAGCGATGAGGACGAGGACGATACTGGCGAAGCCGATCCAGATGAGGAATATGCATAGGACGGATTCGTGAGCTGAGGGCAATTGCTACGTTCTGGTTGTGTCAAGTTTCGCCTTGTTCAGCCCTGTGTCGCTCTCTGCATTAAAATAAACTCGTCGCTCTGAACTGAACAACAGCAACGGCAAGGCATACCTGTCTCAGAATGTATGATGGCACCTACATTGGTAGAGTCGCTGCTTCCTAACACCTGTAGATTGACCGTGCGCTGCGTTAGCTCCCACTAGCTTGTTTCGAATGGGACAAACGGGGGTGAGACATGCGGAAGGCACGAACATGTCGCCGCATATCATACTCTATGCGCTTCTAGCAACTTACACCATCTTCACCATCTGAACATTTCAACGATCGCTATCATCAGTCGCGACCCGCTCAAGAACCATCAAAGTTGATCACTAGCTGCAGGACGCAACCACCTACCGAAATGTCCAGACCAACTCTGACAACCGCGATCCGCACCCTACCTCGAGAGCTCCAAGACATGATCCTAGACGAAATCGTCAAACCGCCATCAGCAATCCGCTACCTTGACGAAGTGGCAGAACGCCTGGGCTACCACGACTGGCCAGCGACAAGCCCGAGACTGCTCCTTCCTTCACCTGCACGAATGGACCGGCGTACGATCTGCCTACGCACCAGGAAGATCTTCTTCAACAGCTTCCTCGACGGAGTTTTCATCGTCCCTTACCTCAGCGGCAAATCGGTGGACTTCTGCGTGCAGTGGCTGGAGACGCTGGACAAGGAGCTGCGCTATCAGGTGAAGGATATTCGATGTGTTACGGTGGCGTCTAACGACTCGATTGCCTGGAACGATGCCTTCGAAGCTGATGCGCGTGGGAAGTTCCGCGTGCTGAGGATGGAACATGCCGTGCGGTTCGGGAGCGAAGATGAGGTGAGAGGATGAGCTTGAGACTGGGAGTGGCGAGGTGACTAACACGCAACAGATCACGGCAGACCTGGACGACTACCTGAGTCAAGCAATACTGGCTATAGCGACTTCTGAGCAGCAGAACGATTCAGCCAACGTCTCTGTGGCCAGCACACCTCAGCAGACCATCACAGCGCCATCTCAGCTGCATAGCCACGGCAACTTTCGTGGAGAAGGCCACATACTCGGCAAAGGCACCAAGAGCACCAGCTGGCAAGACGACGACGGGTGGAGCGAGGACGAGGAGGAAATTGGAGATTGGGATGAGGTGGATGAGGATGAAGGTGAGGCATAAACAGATGAAGCATCACTAATGGAGCCGGACGAAGGAGCTTTGGTCATCGCTTAGAGAAAGGAGTCGCTGCCATGTAGCCACGTACAACATCATTATTGCTGATACCGATGTCTGAGACTTGCGTCAACTGTTGATCGTCAGCTTTTTTGCCTGCGTTGGAGATTCGAAAGGAGAACAAACATCTGTATCATGCTCATGTTCACGTACTTCAACCCATGGTCTGTTCAGTGGAGGTTTCGAACATCATCCTATCGTATATCGAGTCCTGGACATTCGGTCAGTAGTCTGCAGCTCATCGGTCGCGATTGAACTTACCAATGTCGCCTGCCAATGTAATCGCGCCAAAGGACACGTTCATCCTGGTGCCAATCGATCGTCCTCCATGCCTGCTTCGTCGCGTCCAGTTCCAAAAGCCCCGTCCAAGCGCCGCGCTGAATGTCAAACACTCTCCCCAACCTCAATCATCGTTCTGTCCCAATGGTCTGCTCATGGTCTGCCACTCAATGGTCTGCTCTGCCCGCTCATGTACCAAAGCCCGCGCCATGTCGCCACCAAATCCCACGACCATCGTCAACAGTCGGTCGAGGACTTACCCGTCCAGATTGATCGTCTCCAGCTCGTGCCCCATGATCTCCATGATCGCCCTCCCGAACATGCCCTCTTCATCAGATATCGTATCGTAGGCCTCGCGGACGACCTCTGCCAGAACTGCCTTATCAGCGCCGTTCTTAGCCTCCTTCTTGAACTTGTCCGCCGCGAGACAGGTCAGGCCATAGACGGAGTATTTCTCAGCGAGTGCGAACATGCGGACGTGGAAGAGGACGGCGGGGAGATCTGCGCTTGGCTGGTCGTAGTCGAGGGCGTAGCAGAAGTAGAGCATCGCGCCAACAAGCTCCCGGTCATCCTCTTGGAGCACGATGATGCGGGAGTTCGCCTCCTGAGCATGGCGTCAGTAAGTTGTCTGTGGGAGAGGATACGCGGCGCGATGATTACGACTCACCCTGAAGCGTCCCGCGCATGCCTGGAAAAACCATTCAGATCTGGTGACCAGCACCATCTTGTGACAAGGGAAAGCGTGCCCGCCGCATGTGACGGTCACGTCGGAGAAAGCCCCAGTTTTGTAGAAGCTACCATTGTAGTCAGCATACTGTGTTTGTGCCAAAAGCTGCCAGAGCTCATACCGCAGCAGACCATTCATGGTATACTGTGTCTCAGCAGCGCGGTCAAAGTTGTCCATATCTGCTTGTGGTTGACGAGCGTGGTTGGTCTCACGGAGAGCGCGATGTAGCTGTTGCAAGTTGCAAGTCGGGGTGGCGTGGTATCAAGCTGACTGCTGTCTTGTCTGGTGAGATGGTGGCAAAGGTGTGAACAAAACAGCGCAACCTTTTTGTAGGCAAAAAAGTGGGGCAAAACGTATTGCGGCATGGAAGGCGCGCGAGTAGTAGAAGAGCAAAAGAAGAACACTCATGCAGCTCACTTGGTATGCTCGCATGCACAAGCTTGACCGACCTCACTTATCTCACCTACCTCACTACCTTGCCTCCTCACTTCCTCAAAGAACCCGACAAAAAGAAAACCTACCACATTCTTCAACGTGATAGGACAAGAAACTCGAATATCCAACCAACAACCCTCCTAAAGTAGTGCACTGTGTCAAGGATTCTCTCGCATCTACTCTGAATTTATACAAGTTACAATCCCGGGGGATTGAACTCGAGTCCTACTTGAGGACCAGTAACTGTTTGTTTGCGCAGATGTTGGCTGCGGGAGGTCTTTACGTTGGTAATTCTGGTTTACTTGATTGATGAATAAGCGGTGGTTGGAGTGGGATATATAGGTAGGTGCGGGAGCGGCCGAGGGGTGAGATTGTTGGAGGGGTTGCAACGGTGGCCGCCGCTTTCGTGGTGAGTAGCTGCCTGGGGTTCGTCTCGACTGGTAGGCAACGCGGCTTCTTCAGAGTCCTTCTTCAGAGTAGGTCCATGGGGATGGCACCGAGTCACGGTCACGGGTCCATGGATGTGGACATGGCATGCGATCTCTTCACGGCCACTGTAGACAGTTGGCGTTTCTGGTGCGGGCAGCAGGCAACCAAGCCTGGATATGAACGGTCACGGCACCTACAGTATCAGCAGCCAAGAATGACAGTCACTCACATGCAACTTAAGGAGCAACTTCAAGAGCCTTCGAGGGGCAAGTCGTATTAGCATTCAACTCAAGTACAGAAAGCAATCTGGGTAGACCAACCATTTCAACACCAACGCTCCCTAGACTCCCCGCAGTGCCCAATCTCAGTCGTGATTCATCGCCCTTCGCTCCATCCGCACGATCTCGAAGCCGCGGCTTCAGCGTCTCATCATGCTTCTGCTATGCTGTCACAAGCAGCATTTGCCCAACCACAGCACAGTGCTTCTGACTCCGCTTGTCCCCACTTCCAACCAGCACCTAGTACCTATACCTCGTGGAATAGTCCTTCGGTGACACCACAAGACCCCGTCCCTTCTTCGCGCCCTTGTAAATCGTCTCAATAATATCAATCAACTCCTGCTTGTCCTCCAGCACCCAGTTCAACTTGTTATTATTTCCCGTGCCGAAATCGCACATCATGTGCTTGTTCCTGAAGAAGAACATGAGGGTGACGGTATCGTAGAGCTCGTACATCTGCTTGAAGTCGGGCACTTGGTCGAGATCGCAGACGTAGATGACGGCGAAGTTCTTGACGCGGTCGGCGATTTTGTAGAGGACTTCGTCTTGGCGCATGCAGTCCGGGTCCCAGTCGCGGCCGAAGCGGATGACGACGAGGCGATCTTCTTCGGACATGATGGCTTGGTCGACGTGCCAGCCGGTGACGAGATGGGGGATCACGACGGAGCCCATGGTGGTGGAGGTGGTGGGGTGTGATCGATGGTGATGTGGTGGTTGTCTTTGCGCGTGAGAGTTGGTTCGGTGTGATAATGAGTCGCTCTTTGACTGTGTGTTGAGGTTGAGGTTGTCGTGAGAAGAAAGTGTGTGTATGTAGGAAAGAAGGAGAAGTCTTGTGGAAGAAGACTCACAGGTGGTGGCAGATGGTGAAGTCGGAGCTTGTCATGCAGATTCGCCGATGAGGCTCTTTGAAGTTCAGAACCGGCTCGATGATTTCTTCTACGCCCTCGCGTGCTTCACTACCCTGCCATATCGCTGTCGCATTACACACTACGCTGGTCCCGGTACATTCTGATCACCTTCCTGACTCTCACGCGACCAATCCCCACCTGATCACAAGATGAGGCTCACGGCAGAGCTGATCACGAATTCTCTCTCATACAACAACGCATTAAACGAGCGCGAACTCGACCTACGAGGTATGGACTGCCCAGACGATGCCCTGAGAGGGACAGATACTACACTTTGTCAAGAGCTAGTTGATTCATAGTGAACACAAGGGCACAAAATTCCTGGCGTCGAGAACTTGGGTGTCGCAAAAGTGAGTCTACCAGTCTACGGAAGGCAGTGACTGTTCTAACACTCTGGTCAGGACCAAGAATGCATCGACTTCACCGATAACAACATCTCCATGCTCGGCAACTTCCCACTATCGAACCGACTGCAGACGCTGCTATGCGCGAAGAATCGCATATCCACCATCTCCGAGAACATGTCGAAAAGCGTGCCGAACCTCCACACGCTCGTCCTCACAGAAAACCACATCAACGAGCTGGCAGACTTGGATTCGTTGCAGGGCTTCACGAAGTTGACATATCTGAGCTTGAAGGAGAACCCAGTGGCAGAGAAAGAGGTAAGGGCAACAGAGGCAGACATGGAAGGAGCGATTGCTGATTATGTGGCAGAACTACAGATACTGGGTACTCTGGCGGTGTCCTTCAGTCCGCTTTCTTGATTTCCAGAAGGTCAAGGATGCCGAGCGGAAGAGGGCCGCCGAGCTGTTCGGCACCAAAGACGCACCTACAGAACTTGCACAACAGATCATTGCGACACGATCGAAGGGCTCCAGTTTCGGAGGTGCGCCTACGGCGAACGGCAACGGCAGCAGCAAGAAGATGAAGATCACGGACGAGGAGAAAAAACGCTTTCAGATCCTCGTTAAGAAAGCGAAGACACTTGCCGAAGTACAGCGTCTCGAAAAGGCGTTGAACGAAGGGCGACTTCCCACTGGAGTCATGGGTGGCGAGGCTATGGATGAGACCTGAACACTGAGCAGTATCGCCAAGAGCAGCTTGATAAGGAGCTAGCGAGCCTTGGTCTCTACTTCGACACGACATGGATGGTGCCTCTGGCGTCCCAGATGACTTCGCCCCAGCCGACAACTGGCAGCCACTCTATACTGGCGAGGCTTGAGTGGAGAGGCATGCTTGTTTTGCATGCTAGACTCGGAAGGAACGCGGCATATTATGCTCCAGTGGAAGGAGCGAAAGAGCATGGGGAAAGACACGACTTTTAACATCTGGCAGGAGATGGCCAAGGTAGAGCACACGCTATAGCACCACCAATGCAAAGACTGATGAACCACACAGATCGGATCCCATCTCCCATTACTCCGCGAGCGCAGCTTCACGCGCGTCTCGTTCTATGTTATGATACCCAACGCTAAGATGCCAATGTGTTGTACAGAGTCGTCTCCATATCCTTTCCCACGGCCATCACCACACCCGGTATCCTACACCCACAACACCTGCTCAGATCAAAACTTTCCAATCCCACCCTTGGCACTATCGTCCCTACTGTCAAGGCTCTCCTCACTCATCTTATACCCCCTCGCCTGTCCCCTCTTGATCCCACCCACATCACTCGGCGGAGCAACTCCACTCACATCAGTCCGACTCCCCTCCATCAACCTCCTCATCTCCACATCCTCCTCCCCCACCAACCCCCCACCCGCCGAATGCTTCCTCGACCCAGTGAGAGTCTCACTCAACTTCCTCGCATGACTAACCACCCTCTGGCCCGCCGAAAGCGACAAACGACTCGGCGCCGCCCGCGGCTGCGTAAACTGCTCGTACGTGAGTCTAGTCGCAGTGGCAGGCCGTTCCGCGAATTGCGAGGAAGGGGAGGATTGCAGGGGTCGGAGGTCGTTGAACATGGCGATGGCGTCTTCTTGTTGTTTTCGGCGGTAACGGTCTTGGAGTTCCGGGTCGAGGCCGATTATGTTTATTTCGTGCCGGCGGAAGTTGGTTGGTGAGGACTGTGGAGAGGGGGATATGGTTAGAGGTGGGGTTGGTGGGGCTTGGGGGAGAGGGTGGTGAGGAAGGAAGAAGGGGGACACTTACAATCTGCAATGGTTTCCTGGGATACTCATCTTCATCGTCTGATGCGTCGCTGGAGCCGCAGCAGAGGAACATGCTTTTCCAGAAGGATGGTTTCGATGACTGTTGTTGTTGTTGATCGGTCGTAGTACTTGTTGACATCTTCAGAAAGAAAGAGCTGCGCTTTGCGTTTGTTTAAACCCCCACCGACGTCCACGCTGTCTCAAAGTCTCAGCAATAGCCTGAGTCGTGTCTCGAAACGGGGTATAATTCCAGATGCAGCCTTTGTTGGATGCGCCAGGGTCCCTGATGCACGGGCGGGAGGCGGCTGTAGAGACAGTTTCGCGGGCCAGGCGAGTGGGGCTTGAGGTGTCGGATATGTTGCAGTGATCTGATCTGATCTTGTGTAGGCGATTGTCGTGCTTGGAAGACGCGTCGTGATTCGCATGGTTTGATGAAGCCTTGGGTCCAGAACGGGGTCAGGTGAAGGTTCAAGAACAAAGACACGGGATATAGAACAAACGATGGCACGTATAATGAAGCGTGCAGTGCGGTGCGGTGCGGTGCGCTGGAGCCGGTAAGATGGGGTAATGAGTAATGGAAGTGTGTGTACAGCACAGGCAGACTGTGCAGCGAAGGTACAGCCGATTGTCGAATATGATGAGGTACAGTTCGTCGGTACGGTACCTATATCAAAGGCTCTCCCCAGCTTTGTGCGTGCCGTGCCTTGTGTCGCCTTCGCCGTGCTGTGCTGTGCTGCAGTCCAGTTGAACTGACTAGTCGTGCCTGTAAACTGTGCTGTAATGTAATACCACTGATGAGAGGGACAAGCTTGTGCCTGTCTTGATGAGATTGGTGTGACAAGAACTTAGTAACTTCAAAGATCGTCCTTGCTTGAATGGGAGAGTACAGTGAATGCGTTAGTTGCCCGTAGCGATTAGGTGTACATTCTTTGCGTGGGTGGGTAGGAGCCAGCCATGTGAGACCCGGTCCCGCTTTCGTTGGAATGTTGCAGGGCCACAAAAGAGACGTTGGCGCTGTGGCGCATCGTGGGTACAATCATGTACTTGACTTTCTTGCTACACCTTGACGTCGATCGTGCGAGGGTGTGTGGTGAGGAACGTGCTGGGGTGTGTGAGTGCTTGTGCTTGGGATTCGGTCGCGGGAGGGCCTGTCTTCCGATCGATTCACCTATAGCACAAACGTCATCATAATCAGTACATGTAAGTCTTCTTGCCCGTTTCACAGTTACCAAGGAGGCGATAAGTCATGGAGAAAATGTCTCCAAAGAGAGTTCTTCTGGAAAACAGCTTCGAATAGTCTACGCCACATTTCGCAACATGAATCGCTGAGGCTGGAGAAATCATCTCACAATCTCCTACCACGCCTACACACTCCAGCTCCACTTGCATGTCGTCTTTGTGCTACATGCCTTGCAGGGCACGCAGGGGTGGCACGAACGCGTCGCGCGTCGCCAAGGCCCACTCGATCGCTTCGTTTCACAGATCGCCAGTCATGGGTCTCATGCTGAAACCTGCATGCTCGGCCGTGGCTCCGTATGCAGGTCTGCGCATATAAGGATGAATTGCATTCCTGCCGCGACATTGCAAGGTACTGCCGAGCATATCAGAGCCTCATTGCGATGATTTATAATTGATGCAGGCGTTCATTTTGGGTGGTCCTTGACGTGGTAGCTCTTCAGCTTCACGAACTGGTCAAAGCCGAATCGTGACAGTGTCTGGCCTTTGCCGCTGTCTTTCCACCCGATCCATGCGAGATCTGGAGCTGGGTAGTCTGCACGGTTGACGAAGACGGTACCGGCTTCGACATCGTCTGCGAGCTCGTTGGCCTTTGCGACATCTTTGGTCCAGATGGAGGCGGTCAGACCGAATTGGTTGTCGTTCATCCATTCGACAGCTTGCTCGTCCGAGTCCACGCGGAGAACTGGAATGACGGGGCCAAACGTCTCGTCTTGCATGACTTGCATGTCTTGCTTGACCTCGGTGAGCAGGGCTGGAGCAACATAGTTGCCGTCGGCAGGTGGATTCTTGAAGGAGGCGTTCTGAGGTGTGGCATCGTGAGCGCCCTGCTTGATGGCGTTCTGGACGTGTTCCTTGACACGCTGAGCAGCGGCTTTGCTGACGACAGGTCCGACGTGAGTGCCCTTGTCGCTTGGATGGCCGAGCTGGTAGCCTGCGAGTACCTTCTGCACCTCGTTCACAAACTCGTCGTGCACATCTTTGTGGACGTAGACGCGCTCGAGACTGCAGCAGGACTGACCAGAGTTGAAGACGGCTCCATCTACGATTTCTCCGGCAGCCCAAGCAAGGTCGACATCAGAGCGGACGTAAGCAGGGTCTTTGCCGCCTAGCTCGAGACCGACACGGCAGTCAACTCGTCCTGCAGCAGCCTTCTGCACGGCCAGACCACCAGGAACAGATCCAGTGAAGCAGACGAGCTGAATCTCGGGTGCCTGGACGAGCTTCTCGATCTTGCCGAAGTCGCCGCAGTGGAAGAGTTGGATGACATCCTTGTCAAGGCCAGCTTCGACGAAGGCTCTCTGGACTTGCTCAGCAGTGGTTGGGGTCTGAGGCGACGGCTTGAGGATGACACTGTCACCGGCCAGGAGCGCTGGCACCAGAGAGTTTACTAGCGTCAGATATGGGTACTGTGCACATGTTAGCAGGATGAGCAAGCATAGTATGACATAGCCAGGATCAACTTACGTTCCACGGGAACAGAATAAGCACTGGTCCAAGAGGACACTTGCGAATGAAACGCTTGAACCCCTTCTCCGGCTCACCTGGCGTGTCTGAAAGGGCTTCCTCGCTGATCTTGAGCAAATACTCGCCTCTTGCCACAGCAGTGGTGACTTCCTTTGCAGTGAAAGCGATAGGCCTTCCCATCTGCTCTGTGATCTCCTTTGCGAGCTCATCCCGCCTACCATTGATGATCTTGAGAGCCTTCTTCACGATCTGCTGACGTTCCTGCAGTGGCGTTTTGCTGTACTTGACGAAAGCCTTCTTTGCCGTCTTGGGCAATTGTGCCAACTCGTCGTCGGTTGGGCCATCGCGCTCAACGACGGGCTTGTTGGTTGTGGGAGAGATGGTTGTGATCTTCTCGACGGCCATGTTTGTGTGATGTAGTAGAGGAGTGTATTGGTGATACAGTCATATACAGTAGTCTATCGTTGGCCGTCGATGGCAGGCTTTGAACCTTTGAAGCAGCGGACCAGAATCGGAGCAATGACGTGGGCGAGCAACAGCTGCAACAACATTGAACTTTCCGTGGCATCCGTCGGGTTGTCTCCTACGAGTAGTGTAGCATTGTTTCTCGTCCTCCTGTTTCCTCTCATCGCCGTAGGCTGTCTGCGGCACGCCAGTCGTTCACTTTCTCGGTCCCACACCTGATCTTGGTCCCGCAGCAACAACATCCCCGACATTGAGCAGTAGATAGAGCTTCGATGCGCTAACTGCGCGCCTAAGAATGCTTCCTACATGTACGCAGCGAGCCTTGGCCGGCTCTGCTCGCTCGTCTCTCCTTCACGCGCAGATCCAGCAGGCCACGCGCCAACACAGACCCAATGCCTTCGCGCAGACGGCACAGGACGCCGCGAAACGAGCGATGACCACCCAGCCACCACCACCACGACAGATGCTACGAACAGTACGCCGCAATGCCCGTCAACAAGCTCCCACCACCAAGTACATCCACGCGCGATGGGCGTCAGGTCGGATCGAGAAGGCGACAGAAACCGTGCAGCCCCGACCACCATCACGCATAGTGCAATTGGCATACAAACCGGCCGCAGCACTGGGTCTCTTCGTGGCAATCAGTGGTGGTCTTGTTGTGGCATTCTTCATCTTCGATGCTACCACCTACCGAGATGGCCCACAGGCCATCGACATGTCAGTGTCGGAGCTGGCATTGAGCCCGCGCAAAGGTGGCCCGAAGAACCTTCCGATCGCAGAGTACTTCATCGACGATGAGGAGGATCCGGACATGCTGGAGCAAAAGCACAAGCCGAAATTGCTCATCCTGGGCACAGGCTGGGGCAGCATAGCAATGCTCAAGCAGCTCATACCTGGCGAGTACCACGTCACCGTAGTCTCGCCATCGAACCACTTCCTCTTCACGCCCATGCTACCTTCCGCGACAGTCGGCACCCTCGAGTTTAGGAGTTTGGTAGAGCCTGTCAGAAAGATCATCCGACGCGTCAAGGGACACTTCATCAAGGCGTCAGCGGTGGATGTGGACTTTAGTAACAAGCTACTTGAGCTGGAGTCGCAGGATGCGAATGGGAACAAACAACGCTTCTACGTGCCCTACGACAAGCTGGTCATCGGTGTTGGATCGACCACGAACCCGCATGGTGTGAAGGGTCTCGAGCATTGCCACTTCCTCAAGGACATTAGCGATGCTCGCAAGATCCGAAATAGGGTCATCCAGAACCTCGAAGTCGCTTCATTGCCTACCACACCGGACGCCGAGCGAAGAAGGCTGCTGTCTTTCGTTGTGTCTGGCGGTGGTCCAACCGGTGTAGAGTTCGCTGCAGAGCTCTACGACATGCTGAACGAGGACCTGACCAAGTTCTACCCAAAGCTTCTGCGGAATGAAATCTCGGTGCACGTTATCCAGTCTAGAGGTCACATCCTGAACACCTACGATGAAGCGCTCAGCAAGTACGCCGAAGATCGACTGGCTCACGACAATGTGGACGTACAGACCAACGCCAGAGTGAAGGAGGTTCGAGAGGACAGCATCTTGTACACGCAAAAGGACAGCGAAGGCAAAACGATTACGAAAGAGCTGCCTATGGGATTCTGCCTGTGGTCCACAGGTGTCTCACAGACCGAATTTGCTCAGAACCTGGCCAAGAAGTTCGATAACCAAAACAATCGCCACGCCCTCGAGACTGACACCCATCTTCGACTAGCAGGTGCACCTCTTGGTGACGTCTATGCCATTGGCGACTGCAGCACAGTCCAGAACAACGTCTCAGATCACATCATCACATTCCTCCGCACACTGGCCTGGGAAAAGGGCACGGAGCCCGAGCACATGACCATCAGCTACAACCAGTGGTGCGAAGTAGCGAAACGCGTCAAGACCCGCTTCCCCCAAGCCAACGACCACCTCCGCCGTCTCGGCAAACTCTTCGAACAATACGACAAGGACAAGAGCGGGACCCTAGACTTTGGCGAACTCAGCGAACTCCTCAAGCAAATCGACAGCAAACTAACCTCCCTCCCGGCAACAGCACAGCGCGCCAACCAGCAGGGTGTCTACCTCGGCCGGAAGTTCAACAAGCTGGCTCAAGCAGAGTATGGCATGAAGTTGAATGAGATCTATGATGGCGATGTGGATGAGGCGGCGTATAAAGCTTTTGACTACAAGCATATGGGGAGCTTGGCGTATATTGGTAATGCGGCTATCTTTGACTTCAATGGAGTGGGGTGGGGAGGTGGGTTGCTGGCGGTGTATTTGTGGAGGAGTATTTACTTTGCGCAGAGCGTGAGTCTGAGGACGAGGATGTTGCTGGCGATGGATTGGAGTAAGAGGGCTCTTTTTGGAAGAGGTGAGTGCAGATTCAATGTTGTTGTGTGGTTGTGGTTGTGTGCTAATGTGGTATGCAGATATGATGAACTACTAGATCGGGAATGGATAAACTGTACATTGATATGGACCCATGGCAGAAACGGGCACTCGACGTACTGAAATGGTGTAGTGCAGCTCGCATGTTGTTGTGATGTTTCTGCTGTGCGGCTCGACGCGAGGCCATCCTCACATGTGAAAGCAGAGTCCTGGACCTATCACGCTTCGCTTCACTTCACTTAACACTACTTTTTGCGCTTCTACTTCACTTCTCACCTGTTCGAAAGACAACTTGATCAGGTCCTGCATCACGGCGGGCATGTCTCCTGGTCGGCTGTTGACTACAGCGTTTGCATGCATGTGACGACAAGCATCTCATCGCACTAACGGATGGCTGCTCGCGGTATTGTGGAGCTCTCGGCCGACCATTCTTGGATTTCATCCTCTGGACTTCCCGCCTCATCACAACATGTCACTGCTGTCCCCCAGCACAGTACATTGCACACTCGACATGGACGGAGATCCGCTCATCAACACGTACAAGCGGTACAAAGCTGGCACAAACAAGTTGATAAGGTGGCTGTCGACCAACGCCAAAGACGGTATGCACAGATGCCTGACAGCACTCTCTAGTGACTGACTTCCAGTATCACATACAGCACCCAAGGCCGTCAGGCAGTCCAACGCAACCACACCCATACATTCGCACACGAAGAAGATCGCGGTCGATGACCTCGCGAAATTCGCTACCCAGATCGTCAGCGCCACTGACCCAACCATCGACATTCCCATCGACATCCTCGACATCACCAACGACGTTATCAACGGCCGTCGCGCTGCGTGTGACTGGTATACGAGTTTCACAAAGAGTCAGGGATCCCTACTGTCACCGGACGTCCTGGACTCCAATGCGAAGCACCGGTACTTTCTGGGTGTGCTAGAGCGGATTTTCGATGTGTTGAGAAAGGAGGTCAAGGCTCGACGCCCTAAGAGAAAGAAGAAGATAGAGTTGTCCGCCGATACCAACAACTTGTCGAACCTGTTTTCGAATCTCGAGGTTGAGGAGCCTCTCGAGCAACTGGATTCCTCGCAGCCGTCCGAGAGCAGCCGCACTTCGAAGGATGTGCCCAAACAGGTCGAGATCGAACTCGAAGGCGGACTTGAGCAGGATAGCATGGCAGAACATTTCTTTGCGCTGTACTGCCACTTTACAGGTAAGTCTGGCCCACTCGGCTGGTCCTCGCATGCCGTGGAAACGTGAAACTGACAGTCACTGATCTTTTCGAGCTTCGCCTACAGACCAGAGAGATGTGGCAACGGTATCTTGCAGGTGATCTCACCTTCCTCACTGGAAGCCAGATCTTCGACCAGGCCGCGAACCTTGCTCGCATGCTCACTCAAAGATTCGAAGCGGAACACCCCAGGTTCAAGAAGTTCGACAACATCGTCGAGGATCTTGGTCGGCAGGACTACATCACCAAAGGCCCGTGTATACACCGCGACTGCTTTCGGCTCCAACACAACTCGCACGCTCCCTGATATACACGATCTGGCTTGCAAGCACAATCCAGAATTCCTGATGATGCCAGCTTGGTGTGCTATCAAGGACGTCACAGGGCTTCGCAAGTACATCAATGCTGATAAGGAGCAATACCTTGGCATGGAACCCGCCTCGGTCTTCAGTGGGCACCCATTCGCCAGAGTGCTGCTTGCCATCGCACCAGATCTCAAGGGCTTCTCCGAGAAGCTGCGATTCCGTGCCAGGTGCACTGATTGCTCATCTGACACCGTGAACAGTCCCGCAGATGCGTATACCCGTGAGCTAAGCCACAGTCTCGACTGTAGGTGCCTCGATACTGGTCTTGTTGCCGCGACCACGCTCTACATGGACATTTACGACGTTCTTGGCGGTGACCTTGAACGTGGGATCCGAGAGATTATGCCTTACATGGAGAGACTCGAGACGACTCTCAAAGACTGGAAGGACTACAATGACCCCGCTCACGAACGCAACCCATTACTGAGCGACCATGCCATCGACGAGGGTCCCCTCAAATATGACAGTCTACGAGAGCAGTTTCTGCCGGTTCGCAATACATCTACAACTACTGGTTGGCGAGCGAACAAGCATGTGACGAGAGACGACATTGCGCGCGATCCAAGCTGCTGGAAGAAGGATGACTGGCCAGGCGCATTCATATCCAGCAATGTTCTCTGCTCGCTGCCCATATTCGCAACACAAGCTGTCAACTTGACCTTGCACGACGTTCAATGCCACGGCCTGAATCTGTGCAACAACATGGATCTCGTTCTGGCCGCTGCACACTGGTACAACGCTGCCAAAATCTCAGGTACAGCCCCCCAAAGCTGGCCCGATATGGACTTTGTCATCGAGCGAGAAAATGAAGTTTCACGCTATCTGGGAACCGGAGATGGAACAGTATGTGGTGCTGCTAAGCAGTTCTGCCTTGCATTGGGAATGACTCTCCCCCAGGTCACGGGGAAGTCTCGCGTGGCGATTCCGCACATTGGCAAGAACAAGTCGGCCAAGATGAGCAACATCTCGCGCTTTACTCCTCACGACTCGGGACTCCGGTCCATGCACACAGCGAGGCATCGACACGAGAAGGTTGCATGGACTACGCTCGCTCACAAGAATGGCCTTGACCTCAGCCGGCTCTATTCAGTCATTAAAGGCTACGCATCCTCCGTCGGCATCAGGGATCCCGTACTCTCGGGGCAATGGCGAGCCACACGGAGACTAAGCCCGAGTCAATTGCTCAAGATCATCGAAGAAATCTTCGTGGAAGATGAAGCCTACATCCACTTCGACCTCCACCAATTCTACATGCGTTGCTTTAGCTTCATGTATGAGGTCTTGAAGCACCACCGCGAGTTCATCAGCGAAAAGCGAGCTATGGCTTACAGCCGACGACAGATGTCCTTTCCATTCATGGTCAACGAGATCCTGTGGGACGCCGTCGCGCTGGAGGGCTCAAAGCACGGCATGAAGAACACAATGCTATACCACGTCGGCCAGATCCTCAACGCTATGCAACCCAGCAATCTCAGCGTCGCCACGACTCAAGCTCAGCGTTTCTCCAGCCGTCGGATCCCAGAGCACCTCAAGCCAGCGACTTTGTACTCCGACACCGCAGTCATGGCGCCGTCTGCATTGCAGCCGTCCTCCTTGGTCGTGCATGAAGTCGAGCTGGACGAGTACAAGCGCTTGCGAGGAACGTACACAGTCAACATGACCGATACAAGAGACTGGGGTGATCCTGGCCAGATCAACGAAGATGACGGGTTCGCTGTGAGGGAGGATGAGGACGGCATCACTGTTGATAATTTGCGGCCCAACGCGGATTGTCCTTGCTGTCACGGCAAGGATGGGATCAGGCTGTTCACCCTGGAGCGGATTCAGTGCATGCAGCAGGTGTTGCGCGAGCATCGGGCTTCTGGCAATATGCTGGATGCACAGACCGCCTAACTACTTTGACGAAGCACTGTGTAGTGCCGACGACTGAGAATTTGGAGGCGTCTATGGGAGCTACGTGAAACCACTGGAGCGTCTTGATAGTACTACTGCTGGACGACTACAGTTGGAGACTGACGCCGAGTGCTGTTTATCCGATGTTATGGACTGCTGGACAATGTGCAGAGAGAGACTTCTGCATTGCGAGCAGTACCAGACAGTTACTGTTTAAGCTACCTTCGCTTTGATGTACACGGTGAGTTAAGATGCTGATATGTCATAGCGCCGCTGAGTCGAGATATGTCACGATGTCGAGCTCATTCACTCCATTCACATGCGCAACAAAGCGCCCGCGAAGCTTTCTGGGTTGAGACCGTGCGCAACACCACAGTTTATGCTGTTAAGAAGCGCATAAAACTTGCAGAGCCCACTTCAACACAACGCCACGACACAGACTTGGCCACAGCAAATTCTGCTCTCCCACGCCACTCTTAGTATCCCACATTATCATTGTACATTAGGCGCACCACAATCACGACTGCCAAACACCCTTATCTGCGATGGACGCCATCCTGCTCATCGACACATATCGGCGATACAAAGCTAGTACCAATAAACTGCTCCGGTGGCTGTTGGACTCGGCACAGGAAGCCAGCTCGAAGAGTGCCAGAACAAAGGCAGGATCCAAGACGACATCGCATGCACCGTCGAGGAAGTTGAAGGTAGATGAGCTTGTGCAGCTTGCGCTTATTATCATCGCCGCAGACCCTACTACGATCGACATCCCTATTGACATACTCGATATCACACACGATGTGATTAAAGGCCGGAGGTTCTCATGTAAGTGGTACTCGAACTTGACAGCTAGCAATAAGGCACATAAGGCGGAAGAAGTCATCGAGTCCAACTCGAGGCATCAACACTTCATCGGCGTTCTGGAAAAAGGCGACGAGATCTTGCGGAAGGAGGCCAAGAGCCGTAGACCGAAGCGGAAGAAGAAGATCGAGCTTGCAACGGATGTCGACGACCTTACCAATCTCTACCTTCACCTCGAGTTGCAAGATCTGCCATCCGATGACGAGAATAGCCAAGGTCCTTCCCAGCGCAAGGCCAAGCCTACGAATAAGACCAAGGCGGAGAAGATCGAACTCGAGGGCGGGTTTGACGAAGACGGAACCGAAGAGCAGCTGTTCGCTCTCTACTGTCATCTCCAGTTCCTGGGCGAGCTGCGCATGCAGACACGTAAAGTCTGGCAGGACTGTCTCGACGGTCGCATCACCTTTCTCCTGGCTTGTCAGATCTTCGACCAAGCAGTCAGCATTGGGTTCATGCTAGCGAGGCGTTTCGAGGCGCAGTATCCGGACATCAAGTCTTTCGACGTCGTCGCGGTGAAGCTGGGCTTCCACCAGTATGTGGCGGAGGCTCGCGAGGCTGACACTCGCGTGGGCTACATGAGCAGTTTGGCAGGGAGTTCTATGACCGCTCATGATGTGGCTATGGATCACAGACGACAATTCCTCATGCAGCCAGCATGGTGTGCTTTGCAAGACGTGAGAGATCTGTCACGCTACATCCATAGACGAGCCGGCGGCAAGGATTATGATGGACGAGTCCCAGCATCGGTCTTTCCTGGACACCCATTCGCTAAGATCCTACTGCAGGTCGCTGGCGATTTGCGACCCACGTTTGCCACTCTCGCTGTTGGCAAAGAGTGTCACACATGCCACTGTCGTACTCAGAATGCGGTCTCTGACATGTACTCGCGCGAGCTGGGCGAGTATATGTTCTACGCAAACATGACTACTGGCTTGGTCATTGCGACTACACTCTACATGGACCTGTACGATGCCCTCGGCGGGGATCTCGATAGAGGCCTTCGCGAGATCCAGCCGGCCAGGGAGGCTGTCACATTCAGTGCTGCCACATTCACCGCGTTCTACATCAAGTCTGACAAGGCCGTCACGGACTATATGCCCCCGGGATATCCATACAGGCACATGGCGGAGCAGAAGATCTTCGAGGACAGTGTCGAAGACGGCCAGAGCGGCAGGCGTGTCAACACATTGGCCAGGGAGGCTGATGAGAAGGATCGCGCAGACAAAGTCGCCTGACTAGCGAGCGCTGGTCTTCGGCCTGAGGGATTCGTTCCGATCGGTGTGCTGCGTAAGCTTCCCGTCTTCCCGGCACAGTTGATCAACATGATGCTTCTGGAGACAAACAGCTCGGGACTGATGCTATGCAATGCCAAAGCAGTTGTCCTGGCAGCCGCACATCTCTACAGCGCAACCAAGCTCATTCAAGCATCGAGCGAGCCATGGGAGGATATGGACTTCGTTGTTGACCGTGAGAACGAGGTTGCTCCTTTCGTTTCGCCTGGTGATGGCTCTGTGAACAATGCCGCAACGCAGTACTGCCTCGCCATGGGGTTCAAAGTCAAGCAGCTCGCTGGCAAGGGACGAGTCAAATTTCCAAAGGAAACGAAAGACCACCTGAAGCTGACCAACACATCACGATTCGTCCCTGAAGGCTCTGGTATTACAGACCCACACTCAACCAGACATCGCCACGAAGCTGCTACAAGAAGCACACTAGTCCACAAAAAGGGCGTGGACTTGAGCCGTCTCTACTCAGCCCTCAAGGTCTACGCCAAGACACACGGAATGCAAGACCCTGCCATCGCCAAACAACGGAAGGAGACCCGAAAGCTCAGTACAAGCCAGCTCCTCACCGTAATTCAGGAGATTCTGCTCGGCGACGACGTCTACCTACACTTCAACCTCTATCACTTCTACACGAACGTGCTCACTATCATGCACAAGGTCCGCGAGGCATACTACAAGCACCCGAGCAGCGTAAGCAAATCACACGACCTATCTATCGCCGCGATCGTCAATGAGATCCTCTGGGATGCCGGCCAAGTCGAGAAAGCTGGACGCAGTATGGGCAACACGATGCTCTACCAAGTCGGTGAGATGATCGACTTCGCTGCGCCCCTCCGCAACATACTCTACGACTTCATCCCTCCCCAACCCCCACTCACACACCACCCTCACCTACCTCTTCCCCCAAGCAAAGCTTCAACACAATCCCCGACCCCACACCCCACCCGACCCCACCCCACCCCACAACCGCGCTTCCCGGCAAACACACACACCACGAAACCCTCAACCTCTACCACCGCCACAGCACCTTCAACTTCCACCTCCACAGCGGGGCAGCACAACAGCCAGAGCGACACCCACTGTCGGAACCGCGCCAAGAGGTCCGAGACGTTGTGTTCAGACCCCGGGACTACCGCATGCATCCGGCGGGGGAAGAGCGCGTTTTGGGTATCAGAGCTGGCGCGATGAGATGGATGCGGTGAGGTCGGGGTGAAGGCGGCGGCCAGCTGGGCGGGGATGATGTGTTTAGGCGAGGCGTGATCGAGGAGGGGGTCGAGGATGAGGTTGGTCGTTTCTAGGCTACGAAGCATGAAGGGGTGCAGTGTGGTCGACTTTCTCTGGGGTCTGTCATGGTCGGTATACTAAGCAACGGCGTATCGATACTCGCTCCAAGGATGGCTTGAAGGTGAAGTGCAGACAAGGAAGATGCGTTCGACTTCAGCAGTAGGTCAAGAATTCCTGGTTTCCATCACGATCAGCCTACCAAGCAGCTGCATATCTAAACCTCAAACCTGCGTAAGATGCATAACACCACCAGTACCCAAGCGATCCAGCTTTCCCATAACATCTATTCGTCAACACCATCACGCATTCCAAAGCGCTATACCAGCGCTCACAGCAGCGGAAACTGTAGTCGCAGCAATTAAACCTCCCGGGGAACGTTTCTACCGCTCTGCCTGCAGCTCTTGCTCGACCTCACGCTTGACGATCTCGCGCACCTGTTTAAAGTCCGCTTTGCTCTCTGTGATACGCTTCTCCATCTTGTCCAATCCAATAAACTGCTCGGGAAGCACGGTGTCGAAGCTGAAACCAGGTTGGTCCTTCAGCGCCAGCTCGACTGCGTTCGAGAACTTAGCGGGATGTGCTGTTGCCAGTGAGATGTGATCGATGTCTTTGCCATTGCCCTCGACTGATCGTAGTGTCGCTGCGATACCAATAGCGGAATGTGGATCGAGGATGTAGTGGCCGTCTCTCGAAGTGCCGGTTGTGGCTGGCTTGCTCGTGCCATTCGCGGAGCCATTTGACAAAGCTTTCGAACTCGACAGCTGTTGGCTGTAGATGTGCTTAATTGTGTCGATCGTCTCCTTATCGCTGACTCTTTCTGACTCGAAGTCACGCTTTGCAGCTTCCAAGATCGCATTGTCCACACCGAAACCACCATCTCGCTTGAGCTGTTGTAGCCAGGTCTTGACCTTCTCACCAGCTTGCATCCGCCTCCTGTTCACTTCTTCCACATCGCTCGTCTGGTACGCCAGGTACCACAGCAATCGCTCGAAGTTAGAGCTGACCAGAATATCCATCGCCGGAGCGTATGTCATCTTCACACCACTTGGATCTGCCTTTGCTCCATCTGCCTCTTTCACGCCATTTGACGCACCCTGATCTTTGGCCTGCTTCTCGTACCTCCCTGTCTTCCAGAAACGGTGCAGGATGTCGTTTTCGTTCGTCGCAATGACCAGCTTGTCGGTTGGGAGACCCATTCGTGTCGCAAAGTATCCTGCTAGAATGTCGCCGAAGTTGCCTGTTGGCACAACAAAGCGTGCCTTTGGCTGTTCTTGGTCGAGCTGTTCCGCGAGCGAAAAGTAGGAGTGGAGGTAGTATGTGATTTGCGCGAGGATACGTGCCCAGTTGATGCTGTTCACTGCACCGAGCTTGTGGGTCGAGTTGAGGTCCTCATCGGCGAAGAGTGTCTTGAGGATGTCCTGGCAGTCGTCGAATGTGCCTTCGACCGCCAAGTTGTGTACGTTCGGATCCGTCACGGTCGTCATCTGGGCTTCCTGGATTGGGCTGACCTTGCCCTTGGGGTACATGATGAATACGCTGACATCCTTCTTGCCCCGCAGGCCATAGATGGCTGCAGATCCCGTATCACCACTCGTCGCGCCAATGACTGTCAAGTGCTCGCGATTTGCGCCTTCCTTGCCCTTATTCTTCCTCACCAGGAAGTACTCGAACAAATTGCCCACAAACTGCAGCGCGACATCCTTGAATGCAAATGTCGGGCCGTGGAAGAGCTCCAGCAGATGTATCTTCTTCTGCTCATCCAACGTTATGATCGGTGCGACGTCCTTCGCTCTGAAAGTGCCATAGCTCTTCTCGATGATCGTCTTCAGGTCCTGCTCCGGGATCTCCTCTCTGCTGATGTACAGCGAGAAGATCTCAAAGGCCAACTCTTGAAACGTGTAGTCGCTCCATTTGGTCAGAAAGTCGCTGGGCAGCTGTGGGATCTCGTCGGGGATGAAGAGGCCACCATCTTGGGCAAGACCTTTCAGGACGACGGTCTCGAAGGAGAGCTAGAGAAGTGCTTGGTGAGTGTGCGCTCCAAGGCTGTACGAAGGACACTGAATGCACGATGGAGGGGCATTGTTCTGCCCATGCAATGCATAGCAGTGGGTGCAGTGCTTACATCGTAGCTGCCGCCTCTGGTCGAAAGGTAGCGTTGGGAGGGAGAGTGTGCGACCATATTGCCTGTGTCTTGATCGTGTGAAAGGAAGGTGGGTGAATGGTGGTATTGTCCACGATGGAGTCAATGGAACATTTCCAAGTTGCCGGCGAGATCGGCGCTTCCAGGGACCGACGACAATGCCGAGCCCTCCCACCAGCCTCTGGAGGACCAAAGTCAGCAGGACAACGACGATTGAGACCACGACGATCATGATGGCAGCAACAATGAGCATCTGTCGTGCACACAAGACCGCTGTCTGCAGCTCGAAGGCCTTCTTCTACACTCGTGTGCGGATGATCACGGCATCGTTCTTGCCCTGTCCTTGGCGAGAACGAAGCATATCGAAGCCATGCACATGACGAGTATCTTGATCACTCGAGTCCCAACGAGATCATTGTACCCGCACTATTGACCTTTCATGTTTGCAGGAACATCACTCCCTTGCAACTCCGTCGTAGGATGCATTGCTCTTCTCCTCCACCGTATCTGGAGAGTGTCGTACGCGTGGTCGCTATAGTCGACATACTGCGACTGCATCTCATGAAAATAATCATTCTAGATCTCACTGGCTACTGTATCGTCAACTCAGTACTCATCAAAAGTCTACACACAACTCCCATTATCCGCCTGTCCCCTCCTATTCATATTCCCCATCAACGGCCCCAGCACAATTCCACACACATCATAACCCAAACTGAATTCATCCGAGTAATTCGCGCCACCGGGGTTAGGCCAGACGGTGTACGAGAGGCGCTTGTTGGTGGTAGTTTCGGCGATTGTGGATGCGATGGCTACGGGGAGAGTTTTGCCGGGGTTGTTGTCGGGTTGGGAGGATTGGAAGCCTTGGTCGACGCGGGGGTTGAGGTAGTGGAGGCCTGTTGCGTTGGCGGTGGTGAAGGAGCCGTTGCAGAGGGCGGTGTTGTTGAAGGTGGATTGGTTGGGTTGGGAGGTTACTAGGGTGGGGGGGGGGGGGGGTTATTAGTGTTGGGAGGAGGAGGGTGAGGTGTGTCGTGGTGCGTAGTGTGGATGGGAAGGGGAATTCTATCGTGGCGACGAATCACCAGGGGTGGTAGAACGAAGGAAGGATGAGTAGACACAATCGCAGGAATGAGTCGCAGACATCCTGTCTCGGTACTGTAGCGATGCTGCGATCGACTTTCTGCATTTGCTTCTCCAGCTAAGGCCTCCTCGTCGATCAATGGGAGGCCTGATTCGATACGGCATCTTGCTGCTCATACCTGGATTGGCCTCGAAGAAAGCCGCGCTAGACGCTAGCGTGCCGGCCTGTGGAGATCATCTCACATGTGATCTTGATCAAATGCTTCTATGTGGTGCTTAGGTCTCCTGCAAGGACGCATTCCCTCCATGTAACGACCAACTCGATAGAACAGTGAGCTGGCAGGTGAGCGCTAACATTCTTCTAGCAGGGAACACAATAATGCGCGAGAAGTCGCAATGGCAGTCTGGACCGCGTCATGGCTTGCATATTTTTTCGTTGTCGAAGGATGCGGTTTACCTGATGAAGTTTAGTGCAACGTGATGGCGATACATAGAATCGTAGCTGCCACGACGACCAAGGATGAGAGTTAGGGGCCACGAGAATTGGGGTGCTTTGCATCAACAGCGGCAAGCCATATGCTTCTCTAGTCTTCTAAATCTCGACTCAGTAGTAGCATCACAACCTCACTCACCTCACCCTCTCAAGTCACACCACTCCAAACCCATTTCGCATCAGATATCATTCACGGGGTATCATCTCATCTGCCTCTATCTCTATCCTACAACGTCCTCATCACGGACTAACATCCTCATGCATCTCATCGCCATCACCACCGACACTCATATGTCGATCCCACCACTCCTTCCTCTGCGTCGGAGGCGGAGACGGTAACGGCGGCGACGCCTGTATTTCTTTTCCCTCGGCTTTCGGTGCACTAACGACACTAGCCCTCCTCTCCTGCAAACTCGTCCGGTGCCGTTCGTAGTCTGCTCTCTCCAGCGCGAGACGCTCCTGTGCTTGCTCTGCTTGCATGACGCGGCGGTCGCTACCACCACTGCGGGTGCGGCGGTGCATTGGCGGTGCTGAGGTTCTCGTTCGAGGAAGTGGAGCAGTACCCGGGGGTTTGATCGATGCCTCTGAAGGTCTTGGTGAAGGATTTTTGCCCAGGATGCTGAGGCTCCATCGCTTAATCGTCCGCAGGAGTCCAGCTTTACTGTCCCTCTTCTCCTCACGATCGTGAAGACCCTGATTGCTAGGCGCACTGCTTTTACGCCTCTGCTCCATCCACCTCGTCCCGAACATGTACCTCCAGAAACAAAAGCTGCCCAGGAACGTCCCGTCACTGCCTGGGATGTGTTTCCACGGCTTCTCTCTCCAGCAGAATATCAAGACATCCGCAAGACCCATGATGTTCTGGCAGAAAATGTTGAGAGCGGAGATGGGGAAGATGGGGTGTTGAGCATAATAGTTGCTATAATTGAGGGCGTGAGCGACAAAGGGGAAGATCCAGAGGACGAGGTAGACAACCGGGTAGATGAAGAGGAGGCGGAGTTGGCGCTGGATGGCTTTGTGGCGTTGTTGGAGGGCGCGAGTTGCGCCATCGTTGGGGTCGGGTTGGGTTAGGGATGTGGCGACGTGTTGTTCTGTTATTTGGGGCAGCGCTGGCGACGTTGTGTCCCAGGAGGAGTGGCCACCGGACGATTTCATGGAGCCCACAGTCGAGACTGAGCCGCGATGGTGGTCAGTGGTGAGCAGAGGGGGCGGCGCAAAGTCCTCCGCGCTCATGCCGGCCCCAATCTGCTTGCTGCCCCGGCGAGATGACGGATTGCTCTTGCTCTTGGGTCGCATGTTCGAAGATCCAGCGAGGTTATCCGAAGGGGACAGTCCGAACGGCAATGCCCAGCTGGGAGTAGATTGTCGGCGGCTTGGATCGAAGAGGCTTAGTCTTGAGGTCACAGGCGGTGTGTTGTGATTCAGTGAGTCGTCATCCGGTGCGACCTCCTCATCATCGCCTCCCGCCTGCTTCTCTACTGTCGCATCGTCCCTAGAGGATTGAGTGCGCTGCATGGGCACGACAACGTCTGCCGGGTTAGTGTTGGCGCTGGAGGCACCTATCATACCGATGCTCGAGCTTTGATCCCTAACCTGGCCGAAGACTTTGAACTCGTAGCCGACATGGCGGTATATCCGGATAGCTACATACATCACGTAGATCCAGATCAGATACCTAGGAATCCAAGAAAGTGCCAATCGGTACCAGAAGGGTCTTATGGGCAAGGAACAGAAGCCGCCTTGGGAGACGAATGCGTTGTTGTCGTTGATGAAGGCCAAGGACGCTATAAAGTTCGGTATAGTGAACCAAGCCGCGAGCACGTAGTAACGAACGCGGTAAAGGCCGTCATGTCCGAGGAAAGAGTCGTTGGGCGGGAAGATGTGTAGTGCCATGTGCAAGCTCATCAACAGAATCGCGATATCACATGCCTCCAGTCCGACTTGAAGGAAGTATGCACTAGCCTGACAAAAGGAAGATTCTGTTTCGATATGGCCGTGTCCAAGAGTAGTAGCGGAGAACACCAGGAACCAGGCGGCTTTCCAGAAGTCGCCACAGATTAGTAGCAACACCAGGTCCCTCCGAAAGTTCCTCCTCATCATGCAGAACCAGTAGATCGCACATAGTGTTGCAGCTATGCTACAACTGGAGAAGGTTGTGGCTATGACCTGGATCTTGTATTGCTGCTGTCTTGCCAGGATTGAGGAAGCATTGAATGCTCCATCGGCACCCAGACCAGACGCCCGTGACTGGTAGAGGAGAGATCTCTTGTATATGTCTTGTTGTATATCAGGATAAGACGGAGCCATTGGCGTTGCGACCGCACTTGCGGCTGTCAGACCGAGGACATCTCTCACGGCATTCCCAGCTTCGTGAGCGATCAAGTCCACGGCGTCCATGCGTGGCAGCGACGACTCAGCAGTTGAAGTCTTGCTATGTCATGGAATAGCAAGTGGGTCCAAGATCTGTGGCCAGAGCCTTTAGGTGTAGCTTCAGCGGAAGGTGCGTTCAATGTGCACCAATCCGCAGATTGTGCTATAACGGCATAGCTGAAAGCGCAACAATTCGTTGTTCACTATGCAGTGCCTGGAGTGCCGGCTGTCGTCCGGGAAGCAAGCCAGGTCGCTGGCAAGAGCTTGTGCTCGTTGAATGCGGAAATGGGAAGATGTCAGTCTGAAGAGATCAAAGCCGGGGGCGCTCGAGGTATGCGGCGCTGGCACGCGGGAAAGAGGATGTCGCAAGCGGAGCAGCAAGCTCCTTTACGCTACCCGATTCTGAGTGCGGTTGGTTTGCGTTGGTTCCGCGGCCAAGCAGGTCGGTCCCAGTGTGACGTGCGCTGTTTGTCTAGATCTCTTCCTGCAAACTTAGCAAAGGTCAACATCAATGGGTGTGAGAATAGGAAAACGGTGATGCGACAACCCCTTACCTCGCGTGGCCGTGGTGCAGCACACCGAGGCGCCATGGCGGTGTTTCTGGCGACGGCCGCATTCCACTGAGACGCGTGCACCGGTTGGCTACAAGCACCTATTCGAGTATCTCAGCGGTGGTGAAGAGTAGATCGTTGCCACTTCGAGATCAAGTCTGGAGTCCGGAGTGAGCTCAACCAATAAATGTATCAAGATCTGCAATGCTTAGCCCCGGATCCTGCACTGCACCCGACTCCCCTCGATGCATGCGTGGGCGTGTTCGTGGCTACTTCCCAACGATGCTTCTTGGACCTTATCAGAACCACATCTTGGATGGGTACCCCCAGATATGACAGCGATGCTGCGACCTCTGCAGTACTGCATGAATGGCAGCAACGAGGCAGCAAGGCGTGGTTGATGGCCGTCTCCCTACCCGAACATGGCCGCAGTACGAATGGCAGCAGATATGATATGCGTGCCACCGCCATGTCTGGATGGCCCGGAAACACGCGCAATGGTTCAGAATTTCACCATCCACGTTCGCATCAGGGTCTTGCTCTGACCCAAGGAACGTCAGCACATGTCTCCCACGATGGCCCATGTTTCACCAAGCCGGACGAATCATTCCGACGGTGTCTGTCATCCACCCTGATTCACCAGTGTGGCATTCTCGAGGTTGCAATCCTCGTGCCAGAGCAGAGTACGGATCTCCATCACGCAGTATGAAGTCCAGAGCCTGAAGCGTAGGGACGACTGTACATTGGACAGTCCAGCAGTGTCCTGTCTTATCGCATCGGATGATACTTTACGTTTTTGGAAATCTGATGAGAGGGTCGACGTGCAATCGGGAAAGGCTGTCAAGTAGGTACATAGCCAGGCTCGAGGGAATTGTTGCCCTGTGTGTGTTTCCGTCCGGACTCACATCGTAAGCTGTGTACACCATTGCTGTAGGAGTGAACCGGCACCTGGGACATGCCGCAGAGAAGGCCATCGTGATTCTTTTGATGGAAAGTTGAGGCCATAGTCCTCACACCTGCAAATGTAAAATCAGCTGTAGAATGTCGCTGACGATGCTAGACATTGCGGTGGTCGTAGATGAATCGGCCGTGCTACACCGAGCGCATTGCCTTCGTCATGCTCAAAGATCGTGAACAACTAGCCAGTGGTTACTTCGATGTCGACGAGCACCACTCTGTCCTGTGTCCTAGAGACCAGTGTAGACTAGTTGACTCGTGCGTGACTTTCGACAACATATCGCGAAGCTCGTACACGTCAGCATCATTTGTGAAGCTCACGATCAACCAAGTAATTCTAGCCTGACCATAAACTCTCGACCTTCCACCAGTCAAGCCAGTCTGCAAACGCGAGCTCTTCGGCCTTCAAAACAGAAGCCTCCACCGCATGTCATCATGTGATTCCTCCCATATGCGGGTTTAGATTGCGACCCTGCTGCGATCACATCAGAGCAACGGTTACAACCGTGCAACGCCCAGACCTAGACCCACGAAAACGCCACCAACATCTCAACTCGTTCACGAGGGGGAGGGGAGATGATCTCGCAGCGGGTCGCGGTGCGCATGCCTCCATCCTCCCGGTAGATCTCGGCACCGACGGCGTCGTCATCGCAGTAGGGCACGGCGAGCCGCGAACAACGCGCTCATTATGTAGTCTACTGATATTGATCACAGGAGTCAGGATACGAAGTCGGGGCGTGGAAAGGAAACAGTGCGGCTCATTACTTTGATGATGACGGGTGGGTATCTTCCGGTGAGCGTCTGCCAGGGCTAGAGCTAAAGTCACCCTAGCATCCATGCTCAAACTGCCAAACGCATGCGGCAGCGCGTGTACTGTACTGGCCTCAAAACCTTGATCCACCTTTGCGTCATGGGCGCGGACGTTGGCGCGATTGTGTGATGAAGCTGCTCTAGCCTGCGTTGGTGTGATCCGTGAAGTGTGACGTTCTTATCCGAGCACACCGCCGGCTTGGCGCTCAGCTTTGTACTTAGAGTTTTCTCAGGTAGCTTTTCTATATCTCAGATTCACACTCGCCAACGTTCTCACATCTAGTAGCTTCCCTTCCTTTTAGCCTTTCTATTAGGTTAAATCAGTCTATAAGTAAATCTCCTAAGCTATAAGTCTCTAACTTACGCCTTAGTCGGACCTTAGTACTAAAGCTAAGCGAGGTAACCTTACTAACCTTATCTTAGCTCCTACGAACGGGGCGGGCTACTTAAACCTTTAGTATAGAGGATACTAACTAATACCCTAATTAAGGCGGTTATTACCTACCGGATTAGTAAGGTTTCGCTACTTATCTAGTCGGAGAGGGTCTAGCCTATAGTCGCGCCCTAGGTAATAACTACGTAGCTTAGCCTACTAGCCTAAATGACACCTTTAGGGCTACTTAGGCTATACCCCTAGCTACTCGGTCGTACCGCCGCCCTAACCGCGTTAGCGACGCGGAGATAGATAGGGCGGACTACCTAGACGAAGATAACTTCGGCCTATATAACGAGCTAGCTAGTAGAGGTAAGGCGCCTAGGATAGGAGATCCCCCTATTCTAAAGTCTAACGCCTAGAACGACGAGTACCTTAACTAGATATCGTCTATTAGAGCCTAGATTAGCCTAAATAAGAAATATATTATCAAATAACGCCTTTCCGACCTAGAGAAACTAGAGCTTATTAGTAGCTTCGTCGGTAGCGACTTTAACTAGTTATAGTTTAAAGCGATCGAAGAAACGCGCCTAAAGCCCCCTTATCTTAGGCACGGCGATTTCGACGATATAATTACGTAGATCTCTAACTTTATAGTCGACCTAGACTATTAGGAGCAGATCTAGCGTAAGTAGGAGACTACCCGTTAAACTAGGAGTATTAGGACCTTTATTAGGTCGCTTAGGCTAACTAGGAGCCGTATAACTCCCCTACTAGATAACTTTACCTACCTACGTAAGTTTTTAGCCGGCCTAAAGCCCGATATACTAGCTAAACTAGACAATCGTAACTTCCGAGCGATTAATATAAATATCCGCGTCTACTTCTAGTAGGCTATTATAGCCGACTAGCGACTCTATCTTAGCCGCGGAAGAGACTAGAAGCTAGCCCTAATAATATTAGCCGTCGAGAAGTTTGTAGATAGGGATACTAAAGCCTTTATAGCTCTCCGGAGCGACTTAGGTAGCTCGGCGCGCGGTAGAGGCCGCGGTAGAGGCCGCGGCGGACGTAGACGCGGGCGAGGCAATCGTAGAGGCCCCTCCGGGCGCTTAGACGAATACTATAACTATAGTAAGATAGGCTACTTTGCGCGCGACTACTCTAAGCTAAAAAAATAGAGCCTAAGACGTCTTAATCGAGGTAGACGTACTTAGGATTATTAGACGCCTCTATACCTCTACCTAGAGAATCCTACTAGGATAGGACGACCCTAGCTACTAAGAGTAATGCTTAGTAGACATAAGTAGAAGAGGATAGAGCATTATCTTTATCTAAAGAATCCGAGTCGGAGACTAAAGAGGAGGTTAACTATACGATAGAGAGGCTAATAGCGATAGGCGGAGGGCTCTTTACTATCGATACCCGCCTAGGACCTAATTAGGTTTAGGCTAAGGTTACCCTAGACTACGTAGCCTCTAAAGTATACCTCTTAGCCTAAAAATCGAAGTAACTCCCTCGATCGCTTTTTAGGGACTTACCGCTAGTAAGGATCGTCCTCCTAAACGGTAAGGAGATCATTTCTACTTAGGGTGTCCTTCTACTATATTAGATTAGTACCTAGTAGGATATAGTCCCCGCTAGAGTTATCGATATAGAAGAATTTAACCTTATCCTAGGCCTTAAGTAGTTCTAGGAAGTTAACCCTAACGTAAACTAGTAGTCTAGCTCTACTAGACTACGGGACCGGCGTAGCCGGTACTATACGATTAGGTCGTACTCTGAGGTGTTCAACCTAAAGGACAACGAAGGCGAGCTAAAAATGTTCAACTCTATATATTTAGTAGACTTCGCTATACGATACGAAGGACCCTAGCTCTTCTACTCGCTTAGGCGACTCCCCGACGATACCCTAGTTAATATCGACTTCGAGGAACACGGCTTAGATAAGGTATACGAACGCCTTATAGCTATAGTAGGGGACCTAGACGACGAGTCTTAGCTACCGTAGATAGGTAACTAGGTCTTCTAGACGTTAGTTAATCTCTTCCTAGAGATCTAGAGAGCTTAGCTCCCGGCTAGACTCCTACGGAAGAGAGCTTTCGACTATACTATCCCTACTAGTAACGCTCGACCTATTAACTAGCCCGTATACCGTCTAAACCCTAGTTAGCTTCGAGAATAGGCTCGCTAGATCTAGATACTCCTTAATCGTAGACTGTTATAGTCTCCCTATAGAGTGTATAGAAGGTAGGGACAGAAGAGCCTTAGAGTGCTTAGAAGTCGTTAAGAAGTAAAAGTCTAGCTTAGTATATAAGCGCTAAGAATTATATACCCCGTAACATTTACTACGGGACCTAGCCCTCTAAATTTACTACTCTACTAAACTTAATAGATTCACTTCGGCTCGTAGCTATATAACTTACGGTACTCCCGCGAGTACCCGCGACTACGCTAGACCCTAGAAGAAGCACGTAGAAGACTCGGAACGTAGGGCAGGTTAGAATAAGGTTTTGAGCAAAGCTACTAAGCGCGGCTCCGTATAGGTTAGCCCTATTAATACGGGGACACGTACTCGCGAGGGTCTAGCCCTATTAATACGGGGACACATACTCGCGAGGGTCGCGTATAAGTATCCGGCCTTCCCTAGGCCTCTCTTACTTTCTTCGTCTTTCGTTTTATATAGCAATTATACTATACCCTTTATATCTATACTTCGTACCTATATTCTCGCTTTTATTCTTATATCTTATAGGCTAGGCTCTCGCCCTAATATTATAAAAGACTAACAAACTGTTAACTACTCGAGTCATCCTTATAGGTAACTACGCTACTAATGAAGGTGTCAACCTCGACAACTAAGATACCCTATTCCGCTTTAGTAAGTAGGCTAATATCCCCTTCTCGAACGCCGCTACCTTCGGTACCTAGGTAAACGCTAACCCCGACACCGCCTATACTCTTATTAACCGCACCGTCTCCTCTTTCCGCGAGACCGCCTAGTAGGTCGAGTAAGTAAACAACTAAGTAATATACCTTTAAGGTATTATAAATACCTTCTAGAACCTCGTACCGTACGCCGACGATAACCGCCGCTAGTACTTCTCTAAGAAGGTTAATAACCTAGATAAGTTCGACGGTAATAAGAGTAAGTTCGAGGCATTTAAGATATAGCTCACTATTAAGCTATTAGCTAATGCCGACTACTTTCCGTAAGAGAAGGACAAGGTTACGTACGTCTTCTCCCTCCTTCGGGGAGACGCCGCGGCTTAGGTATAGTACTATATCGATAACGCTACGTAGACTATCGGCTGCCCGGACGTCCTTACCTTAATATAGGACCTCCGTGCTACCTTTAGTAATCTAGACCGTAGAGCTACCGCCTAGAACGCTATCTATAACCTCCTCTAGAGGAACAAGAGCTTCGCCGAGTACCTCGCGGCCTTTAACCGCGACATCGGGTTTACCGGCTATAACGAAGAGACTAAGAAGAGCACTCTCCGCCGTGGTTTATTAGTAGAGCTTCTTCGAGCCCTCGAGGATAAGGACGTCGGTACTATAAGCTTCCGTAAGCTCGTCGAGACCTACTAGCGCCTCGACTCTAATATAAAATATACCGCCTCTCTCCTCGCTTCCCGTTCTTAAGGTCGTTAGCCTCGTAGTCCCGGAAGCTACTTCGCTACTCTACTAGGCGCCGCCGCTCCTACGGCTCTCCCTCCCGTCTCTATAGGTAATACTATAGATCTTAGCGCTAGTACCGCCGTCCCTCGAGTCTAGGGCCTCGTTAACGGTAAGCTTACTCCCGAAGAGAAGCTTCGCCGTCGCTAGGCCGGACTCTATACCTACTACGGCGGTCTAGGCTATATCGTAGTTAACTATCCGTAGCTCGCTACCCGTAACGCCCGTAACCCGGTTCGTAGCGCTATCGGCGCTATCGAGCCTACTCCTACTACTCCCGCTAAGTAGGAAAAAGCCTAGGTCTTCCTTATCGACGCGATAAAGACTAAGAATAACGTTTACCGAAAGTGAAGAGAGGGAAGAAGTTGAGGATTAATATAGTATAGCTAGACCTATACGACGAGACGGGTAAGGACTACGCTTATAAACCGTTCGTTACGAATATAAATATCGGCTTAAAGAAACTCTCTTCTTCTAATCTTACTCTTATAGATACTAGCGTACTAGGCGAGTCTTTTATAGACTATAAACTCGTGACCTCTCTTAGCCTCGAACCCTAGGAACTAAAGTACCCTCGTACCCTTGAACTCTTTAACAGTACGGAGACTACTACTAGTAAGATTACTTATACTACATATACGTTAATCACTCTCGGAGGTAAGCGTATACCGATTACTAGCTTCCTTACGTCCCTACCGTATTAGAAGTTTATCCTCGGCCTCCCCTAGTTTAGACGATACTAACCTATTATCGACTAGACTTCCCTTACTATTAGCTTCCCTCTAGAAGCTCCTCCGGCACCTCCGCCTTCTCCGCCGCCTTAGCGCGGTCCTAAGTATACTAAGATCTTCTAGGTAAACGCCGCTACCTTCACTACTACTACTAAGTAGCCTAAAGCTTAAGTCTTCGCCGCCTCTCTCCGCGATATCGATATTGCCCTCGAGAAGCTCGATAAGAAGCGTACACCTACCGACTCTACTACGAAGGTCCCTCCTTAGGTATACTATATCCTCTACGTATTCGATACTAAAGCCGTAGACGAGCTACCTCCTTATCGCCCTTACGACTATAAGATTAAGCTAGAAGAAGGTATAGAGGTACCGTTCGGACCGCTATATTCTATGTCCCGAGAAGAGCTTATCGTTCTTAAGAGATACCTCGAAGAAAACCTAAAGAAGGGGTTCATTCGAGCGAGCCGTTCTAGCGCTAGTAGTCCCGTTATGTTTATTAAGAAGCCCGGCGGTAGCCTACGCTTCTACGTAGACTACCGAGGCTTAAACGCTATTATAAAGAAGAACCGCTACCTAATACCGTTAATTTAGGAGACGCTCGAACGCCTCTCTAAGGCCAAGTACTTTACTAAGCTCGATGTTATCGCTACGTTTAACAAGTTACGAATAGTAGAAGGACACGAGTATCTTATAGCCTTCCGTACTCGCTACGGGCTATTCGAGTCGCTCGTTATGCCCTTCGGCGTTTATAACGGGTCTAGTACCTTCTAGAACTTTATTAACGATATCCTTTAGGAGTTCCTCGATCAGTTCTATACTACCTATATCGACGACATCCTAGTCTATAGCGAGACTAAAGAGGAGCACCGCGAGTATATCTATAAGGTCCTTTAGAAGCTCGTAGACGCCGGCTTATAGCTCGATATCGACAAGTACGAGTTTAAGAAGACCGAAGTCAAGTTCCTTAGTTTAATAATTACCGTAGACGGCATTAAGATAGACTAAGAGAAGATCGACGCTATCGTCGAATAGGATACTCCTACGAACGTTAAGGAGGTCTAGGGTTTTCTAGGCTTTACTAACTTCTACCGCCGCTTTATCTACGTATTCTCGGGCGTAGTACGCCCTTTAACGAAGCTTACACGTAAGGGTAAGAAGTTTGCCTAACTAACGAGTACTAGGTAGCTTTTGACTTACTTAAAGCGAAGTTTATTAAGAACCCGCTTCTATAGTACTTCGATTTCGAACTAGAGACCCGTATAGAGACTAACGTATCCGACGGCGTAGTAGGCGGTGTCCTACTATAACGCCGCTCGCCTAAATCTCCCTAGCTACCTATCGCCTTCCTCTCTAAGAAGATGACCGCTACGGAGTATAACTACGAGATCTACGATAAGGAGCTTCTCGCTATCGTTAAAGCTTTTAAAGAGTAGCGCCCCGAGCTCGAAGGCTCTACTATACCCGTCTAAGTAAGCTCCGACTATAAGAACCTCGTCTACTTTATAAAGAGCAAGCTACTTAATCGTCGCTAGGCCCGCTAGAGCGAGTTCCTCTCCCGGTTCAACTTTATAATCTCGTATACGCCCGGTAAGGCCAACTCGATAGCCGACGCCGTTACCCGCCGCCCTAGCGACTCTCTAGTTAATCGAAGAGGGGGCTAGCAAATCGTAGAGCAATAAGTTATTAAAGAGTACAACCTCTCTTCCGAGCTTCGAGAGTACCTATCGAACGGCTAGCCTACGCTCGCCGCTTCCTTTACTACTCTCGTGCTCGCTCCTACCTACCTTAACGAGAGTAATAATAAATCCGAGCCTAAAGAATACGCCTCGGACGCTAAGGACTTAAACGACGATAAAGAGGGCTTAATAACGACCGACGGCTTATCCGAATTAGACTTTAAGGGGTTTAATAATAAGGAGCAACCTAAGGGCATTATA
Source organism: Fulvia fulva (assembly GCF_020509005.1). Taxonomy (NCBI): domain Eukaryota; kingdom Fungi; phylum Ascomycota; class Dothideomycetes; order Mycosphaerellales; family Mycosphaerellaceae; genus Fulvia; species Fulvia fulva. The sequence continues at coordinate 3,998,912 of NC_063019.1, forward strand.
GTACGAGTACGAATAGCGTACGATACCGACCTAGACGCCTAAGAGTTAGTTTAGGCCCTTAAATCTAGCGCGAGGACATTCCCGGGCTTCTCGCTATCTAAGTACGAGCTCTAGGAAGGTGTCGTCTACTTCCGTAAAAAGCTTTACGTACCGTAGCCCGAAGGCTCTAATATTCGAGCTAAGATTCTTTAAATTGTCTACGACTCCGCCTCTAGGGGTCACCTAGGCGTAGCTAAGACCTATAAGCTTCTCGTAAGGTATTACTAGTAGCCGTATTCCTAGAAGGACGTCCGCCGCTACGTACTAAACTACGCTACTTATCGAAGAGCTAAAGCTAACCGCTACCGCCCCTACGGTCTCTTATACCCTCTCCCGGCTCCTAATTGTCCGTAGAAGTATATTACTATAGACTTTATTACCGATCTTCCTTACGGTAAGACCTTTAGCGGCGTAAAGGTAAAGGCCCTTCTAGTAATCGTAGACCGTTACTCTAAGGACCGGTATATAATCCCGTACTAGAGTATAACCGTAAAGGAGACTACTCGCTTATTCTACAAATTCGTCTAGCGCTTTTAAGGCCTCCCGGATAGTATCACCTCTAATAGAGGCTCCTAGTTTATCTCGTACTTCTAGAAGCGTCTATATACTATCCTAGGTATTAAGCATAACCTCTCGACTAGTTTTTAGCTATAGACCGACGGCTAGACCGAAATTACGAACGCTATCCTCGAATAGGTCCTCTGTTACTTCGTCGACTACTACTAGAAGGATTGGCCTTAGTATATCCCTAAGGTAGAGTTCGCTACTCGTAACTAGGACTCGGAGACTACTAGCTACTCTCCCTTCTATACTACGAGAGGTTACTACCCTCGTATAGGTATAGAACTAGAAGAGCCTCTCCCGCCTACCGAAGACGTAAACGAGTAAGTAGTAGACGAGTTCGCTACTATACTCTTTTAGATCTATAAAGAAGTCTACGACGAGATAGTATACGTATAAGTAATCTACGAGGATCAAGCTAATCGTCGTCGCTAGCTAGCTCCCGACTACTAAGTAGGCGATATAGTATACCTTAACTCTAAGAACATTAAGACGGACCGCCCCTCTAAGAAGCTAAGCTAGAAAAACCTAGGTCCTTTTAAGATCACCGAGCGTATTAGTTTATACGCCTACCGTCTAGCTCTTCCCGTAAACATAAAGATCTACGACGTCTTCTATCCCGTACGCCTTCGGCCGTCGGCTAAGGACCTATTCCTAAACTAGAACTAAGACATACTAGGTCCTCCCGATAAAGTAGAAGTCGACGAGCCGGTTAACCTACCTTCTAACGACTATACCGTCCGTAAGATCCGGGGAATCCGCGTAGAGCCTAACGACGTTAAAGGGCTACCGCTAATTAAGTATAAAGTCGAATAGTAAGGTTGCCCTAAGTAGGATATCTTATAGGAACCTATCTAACATATTATCTTTAATCGTTAAGTAATCGAAGAATACTACGCCCGCGTAGACGGCCTAGAGGTTAATATCGGTAGGCTTTTCGAATCTAAGCTCTTCGACGGGGCTTACTAATAGTATATCGACTATAACATTAGGCCTAAGCCTAGTACTAAAGCTAAATATCCTCGATATATAGAACTACTACGGCTTTATAGGAACTTAGCTTTGTTCGGGGGGGCTACTATTATAGTCTCTCTATAGAGTATATAGAAGGTAGGGACAGAAGAGCCTTAGAGTGCTTAGAAGTCGTTAAGAAGTAAAATTCTAGCTTAGTATATAAGCGCTAAGAATTATATACCCCGTAACATTTACTACGGGACCTAGCCCTCCAAATTTACTACTCTACTAAACCTTAATAGATTTACTTCGGCTCGTAGCTATATAACTTACGGTACTCCCGCGAGTACCCGCGACTACGCTAGACCCTAGAAGAAGCACGTAGAAGACTCGGAACGTAGGGCAGGTTAGAATAAGGTTTTAAGTAAAGCTACTAAGCGCGGCTTCGTATAGGTTAGCCCTATTAATACGGGGACACGTACTCGCGAGGGTCTAGCCCTATTAATACGGGGATATATACTCGCGAGGGTCGCGTATAAGTATCCGGCCTTCCCTAGGCCTCTCTTACTTTCTTCGTCTTTCGTTTTATATAGCAATTATACTATACCCTTTATATCTATACTTCGTACCTATATTCTCGCTTTTATTCTTATATCTTATAGGCTAGGCTCTCGCCCTAATACGGACTAATTAAGGTCTCGTCCTTACCCTAGGGATCCCTAGTCCTCTTTATCCCTAAGCTAAACGGCTAGTAGCGTATATATATCGACTATCGCGCCCTAAATGCCGTAACTACTAAAAGCAGCTTCCCCCTCCTACGTATCTAGGAGTACCTAGATACGGTCGCGAAGGCTAAATACTTTAGTAAACTAGACCTAGTCTTAGGGTACTAGTAGCTACTAATTGACTTAGCCGATACGTATAAGACTACGTTTAATACTAGGGATAGGAAGTACGAGTTCCTTGTTATACCCTTTAGGCTAACAAACGCCCTAGCCTCGTTTTAGTCTATAATAAACGAGATCCTAAGAGATCTACTTTAGAAGAAGGTCGTCGTATACCTCGACGACATCCTAGTCTTCTTAGACTCTAAGGAACAGTACAAAAAAGACCTAAAGGAGGTCTTCGACCGCCTAAAGAAAGCTAAACTATTCTACTCCCCTAAGAAGTACGATATTAGAGTCAAGTTAGTCACCTTCTACGGGCATTAGATCGAGAAGAATTCGATTAGGCTACTATAAGACAAGATCGACGCGATTAATAGTTAGCCTATGCCTACTAATATATAGTAGATTAGGTAGTTCCTTAGCCTCGTAGGCTACTACCGCCGCTTTATTAAGGGCTTCGCAAAACTCGTAGCACCCCTCTTAGGTCTTCTTAAGGAAAGCGACGAGTCCCTTAGGCGGAAAAAGCGTCGCCTAGTACGATAGAACGCCTAGTACGTATACGCTTTTAAGAGCCTAAAGCTTACGCTAATCTTAGGGCCTATACTAATCCCGCCTAACCCTAAGAAGCCCTTTATAATTAAGACTAATATATCTAAATAGGCTATAGGCGCTACTCTCTATTAAATAGGAGCTAATAACTAGCTATACCCTATAGCCTTCTCTAGAAGGAAGCTTTAGGGAGCCGAGCTAAATTACCTAGTTCACGAAAAGGAGGGCCTAGTAATTAAGGAAGCCCTCCGAACCTAGGATAACTACGTAGAAAATAGCTATACGGTTACGATCCTAACCGATTACTAGTCGCTTAGGTACTTCAATAGTACTAAGGGCTAGAGTAAGAGGATCGTACGATAGGCTAAAGAGTTTTAGTAATATAACTTAGATATTAGGTATCGTAAGGGAGAAGAGGCAATCGTTCCCGATACGCTCTCCCGTCGGCCTAACTTTATCGTAGAAGGACCTACTAACCTAGCTTAGCTAGTTAAGCAACTCGTAGCTATAAGATTCAAAGCTAACGAGACCGACTTATTCCCTAAACTAATAAGGTAGTTCAAGTTAACGGGACAGATACTAACTTACGGTCCCTACCTCGAGAGCTTAATTAAGGTACGAGAAGAGGAATTCGAGCTACTCCTACTAATCGACGAGTCTAAGGAACCTAGATTAGGCTTTATTCTTCTAGACGATAAGGAAATAGCGCCTTTCCTCGTACTAACCTAGCGTCTTGATCTAGTAAACTACGTATACTAGCGATACGGACACTTTACGGTACCCGGGCTAATAGGTTAGCTCGAGATAAGAGCCTAGTAGCCTAGTATAAGAAAGGACGTACGAAAGTTTATCGAATCCTACCCTAGATACTAGCTAACGTAGAAAAAGAAGCCTAATAAGCCTAAAACACGCGAGCCGCGGTTTTACTAGGTTAATAATAAGCTTAGACCCTTTAAGAGATAGGCGATGAATATTGTAGGGCCTTTACCGAAGAGTCTACTAGGAAACGAGTATATTATTACGGCGATAGATTACGCTACGGGTTAACTAGTCGCTTAGGCCGTTCCGCGTACGGATACTAAAGCGACTATAGTATTCCTATACGAGAGAATCTACTAGGACTACGGGCTATCCCGCGAGCTCCTCTTAGACAATAGTAAGAACTTCCTAAGTAGAGTTATAAGCTACCTAATAAAGCAGTTTAAGGCTAATTATCGTCTAGTATCCCTATATTATCCTATAACGAATAGGAAGGTAGAAAACCTAAACGGTATACTAGGATCGATACTAACGAAGCTATATATTAGTAACGATATTAGGCTATAGGATACCTTCCTACCTAAAGTAATCTACTATACTAGATACCGCTAGTATATAGATAGATAGATATTTTATTAAGCTGTTGTAGTGCCCTTTGACCTATATAGCTATACTATCTTGTTTTCGTATATATAGAGGGGAAACCGTGTTAGTAAAAACCCCTCCTCCTTCCCGCCTGTCTTTTCCTCCTAGTTATTGTCTTAATTTTCCCTTATTAGGGGTACGCTAGTGTTATAGGCCTGCCCTAATAACTACCCTATCTGCTACCCCCTAGCTTCCGCCTCTTGTCTATCCACTCCTCCGTCTCGCTAGCGAGGCTAAACTGCTAGAAGTATCCCTACTATAGTATCTACCGAGAGATTCGGCGAATGTTACCTTTGTCCCTAATAATTGACTTATAGTCTCTCCTTCCCGCTTAGTGCCTCCAATTTCCCCTACCTCTCGCCTACTACGGGCATCGTAGTAGCATATGTTCTAGGTTTTGCGATAGGTAGCTATACTAGTAGGCTGGGCTATAGATGTCTAGTACGCGTCTTCTAAATAGGTAGGTCCTTAACCTAATATATTCGGACCTAATTTGGATCGCTATGCTTGCCTCGGCCCTTATTAGGTCCCTATATAGCTAGTAATTGTGTCTCTAGAAGGCTCGGAGCGCTATCGGGCCTATTGTCTTAGGGGGTTTCCTTTTCTAGTCCTACTCCTATAGGTAGCTCGCTATCTATTCCGCTAGGCTTTAGGTCTTAGCCTTGCTCCCGCCGGCCTAGCGAGCCCTACGCTCCTCCTCTTTTTGTGCTAGCTATTTGGTGCTTGTCTGTATAGCCGTAAAGGTAGTAAGGTCATCCTCTTTTTGGCTTGTCCTATGTCCGGCCCCTCTCCGGTAGTAGCTTTCTATCTTATTCTTTGCCTCCTAGATCGTAGTTTATACTAGGTAACCTATCGTCCTTACCGCGTATTGAATTCTTATTCCCCGGATGTACTAGCCGATTAGTAGTATTTCTGTCTCCATTTCTACCGTGCTTATTAACGTTGTCTTATATACGCCTAGTACCCTACGTAGGTTGCCTACCTATGTCCTATTTAGGGGTTGCTCTATCCGTTTCGGGCTCGGCTTGCCTACGCCTCCTGTTCCCTAAATCTATACGCCGTATAGCATAGCTAGTCTAACGATCGCCTTATATATTACTCTTGCCTTATCGAATGTTACTCCCTATATAGATGCCGTAAGTCTCTTTATTAAGGCTTCGTTAACTTGTACTTAACTCTAGGCTTTCTTAACCTGTATATTCTAGCTTAGCTTCGGGTCGAGCTAGATCCCTAGTACTCGTAGCTCCGCTAATAGCTTTGTCTCGTAGCCTTAGATTCTTACCGCCGCCTTTATATTATAGTATGTTCTCGCTTTACTAACCGCTAGTATATAATAACCTACCTTAGCCCCTTCTACCTTATATATAGCTAACACCTACGAATCCTAGAAGATGAGAACGAGCTACAAGCTAAGAATATATTAGTTAACGACTATAGAAAGCGTCTCGTCCGCGTCCGCTATACGCGTTAGCTCGTAAATAAAAGACTAATTTCTCGAGCTTAGACTAGGAACCTAATAAGTCTAAAGTTGCTTCCGCCGGAGGTATAGCTAAGACGTAAAGTCGGAGAATAGGTCTTACTAATAAACCTAGATCCGCGTAAGCTAGAACCTAAGTACTTTAGACCCTATAAGATCCGTAAAGCGAGCTTCTTAGGGACGTATACACTTTAGACCCCTACGGGTAGGATTCTAAGGCATCTCGTCTATAGGAATAGGCTTATATTAGCCGTATATAAGGATCTAGCTAAATTCTAGTATTGGTATCTAGCTAGGAGACTTCTAGATAGGTCCGGTATTTTAGAAGATAAGCTAGAACTTAAGGAAGTTCTAGGTCCTAGTTAAGACACGAGTCTTAATCTAAAGGACCTTTTAACTATACCGGAGGCTAAGTAGTTAAAGGAATAAGTTAAACTCTAGACTACGAAAGAACGTAGCTAACCTTACGTAGGAGCGTAAGGGTTCTTAGTAGGGGAGGAAGGTTAAAGAAGAGAAGCTAACTTACTAGAGTAAGTTTAGCGAGACCTAAGAGTTACGAAGAATACTTAGAGGAAAAGGAGCGAGTAAAAGACTTTAGCTAAAGCACTTAGGTCTTAAAGGCGATCTTATTAGATTAAGTTAAGAAGAGTAGGTAAGGAGTAAGATTAGGTACATTCCCTACTACTCGAGAAGGACACTTAGGAAGATCGTTAGCCTCTATAATAAGAAAGTCCTTAGGAAGCCATCCCTACCCTAGCTAAACCCGCTAAGGTCCCGTAGGAGATACCGGTTAGGGAGATTAAAGTATTTAGCTCAACGCTCTATCCCTAGGCCGACGAAAAAGAGTAAGCCCTACCTTAGGGAACATTACTTAGATCAAGCGTAGCGGACGAAGTTATAGCCGAACCTAAAGCGGCTAATAGCCTTTTAGATATAGATATACCGGACTTAGTAGACCCGGAGGTTAGATAAGCTAACCTATCGTAGTAGCTACTTTAAGAAGCCGAGGTAGTAGCTAAGACCGCTCGCCTAAAGGGACTAAGGTAGCGGATAACGAAGAAGAAACTATAGGAGTAAGCCTAGTTACCGAAGCGGCGCTAAGGGAGTTAGGTCGTAAGAATTATTAATTAGGGTTATTAGTCTATAGTACTCTTAAGTTAGGCTACTCGGCTACCTATTACTCGTATAAAATAAGAACGTAGTACTAAATTATAAAGTAGCCTCGGGCTTATTATTATCTAGGCTCTTAGAGCCTTACTTCTAACCTAGGAACCGGAAATTACTAGGTACTACCTCTAGATCCTCTATATTATTATCCTCTATTATTGGTATAGGCGAACGAGCTAAGGAGCTAGATAGAACTATAGCCCCTCTCGGCCTCTCGGTAATCGAGCCGAATCGTAAAGTACGTCTAGTCGCGATTAACCGTATAAACCGCTTAGCTACTAGAAGAACGGGAGGACTAGCTATACGACCGTAGACCGTAGGCGAGGTTACGTCCGCCTCGCCCTTACCCTTAGAGTCTTCTAGGAGAGGCGTCTATACCGGAATCTCGCGGAGCTACCTAACGTAGTCGGAGGTATCGCTTAGACCCTCCTACGGCTCGTTACGGTCTAGGATATAGCGCGGCGATATCTACCGAGGGCTACGCCGAGTCCTAGGAGCCGACTTCTTCTTAGCTAAGGCCGCGGGCTTCTTACTAGCTAAAGACACGGGCTTCTTACTAGGAGGCTTCCTAGGTACCTTAGGTATACTAGCGGACTTACTAGGCTTAGTTAGTAACACGAATAAGCCGTCGTCCTCCTTATCTAAGGTGTTCTCCTCCTAGCTGGGTCTATTTATATTAGTCTCGGCGTTCTCGCAAATAAAGGCGCGGACGTGAGCTAAGTTAGCCTTTAACGCGGCCTTTAGGCGGCTAGCGGCGTCGCGGGTAGTATAAGGCTTACGACTAACCTAGAAGACTAGACTATATATAGCTAGGGTCAGGGCGTTAATCTAAGCTAGATTACGATACTTAAACTTAGTATTCTAGAACTAACTAGACTCCGTAACCTAAGTAATATCGTAGGCCTAGGAAAGATTAGAGAAGTTAGCTACCTTACTAGGGGTGACTAGGCGCTTAGAGTCCTTTAACCGGAAAGACCGCTTAGTATAGCTAGACTTAGTACGAGACCGGCTACGGTCGTAGGTAGAGTACTTACTAGTCTAGAAACAATTAGTATAGCCGCCGCGCTCGATAAAGGTAAAGTCGCCTATAGTATTAGGCTTAGAATCCTCCTAGTCGTATTTCTCTAGCTTACTACTATAGACGACTAACCACCCTAGTAAGCAAGGGCGCGCCTAGTGACCTTGGAATGGCTTCGCGTAGGTGTATATATTTGCTGGTCCGCGGGCCGTAAAATATATACTAAGATCCTAAAAGATAATGAATCTGAAATTCTTAGATTCCCGTATTTTTACCTTATAGAGATATTTTCGTAAATCCTAGCTTCCTACTAAGGTCGCCTCCTAGCTATATATATCTTAGTAGTACCCCTATACACCCCTACTACGTAATTAACCGTTAAAGGTTAACGAGATTCGACGCGCAAATTTCAGGGTCTAAAGGGGCCCTTAGCTCGTTAATATATCCTCCCCTATTACGAAACTATCCCTAGTTTCACCTCCGCTACGCTAATATAGACTAAGAAACTATACCTATAAGTTATACGTAAAGAAGGCGGGTCCGGCGTCTAGTTAAATAGTCAGTCTAGAGTTATTAAGGAGATCGTAAGTTGACTCTATAAGGGCTAAGGAGGCTAAGTTAAAGTCTAGTCTTTATAGTAAGCCTACTCTCAAATCAAGGATATAGCCTAGAAATCGGTCAAGTACGCTAGAAACTAGGTACTAGAATTAGAAGCTAGTTAAACTAAGGTTAGAAACTAAAACTACTAAGTGAACTCCTTACGCCTAAGAAAAAGAAATAATAGAGTCCTATCCCTCCTTTGGCCTAAATCCTAGTGAATTTAGCTATCTCCTCTATAGTAAGGTTATAAGGCCGTACCTATAGTCTCGTCGGCTTAGATTCTAGTTCCGGAAGTATAGCAGCCCTATTAATACCTATTAGAAGTATATTGTCATCCTCTTCGCCGTTAGATCCGGACGTAGTAGGTCTGTTCTTGTTTAGAAGATCGCCCTTTTCGACATTCTCGATATCAACCCTATCCTCTAGCGCTATAATGTCTTTAGCGTTAGGAAGATTAAGCTCCGGGTCCGGTCTTAACTATAGGATTAGCTTTAGGTTCTCTCGGGCTTATACACCCTTTAACCTCGTACTATTAAGCTCTTCGAGGACGTATATACTAGTCCCTAAGTACACCTTAGCTACACGATACGGCCTAAGCTAGCGGTACCTAATCTTTCTAGATAGGTCATCCTTATACGGCTTGTCGAACTTGACTATAAGATCTCCGACCTAGAACCCCTAGAAGTTAACACTACGTTTAGTATCGAAGTATTCCTTACTTAGGGTACGAAGCCTTACTCTTCGTAACTATAACTCCTAAAGACTTATATCCCGTACCTATAACTAACGCGCCCGAATAGCTAATAGCTCCTCTGTTAATCTAATAGATCCCTATTTATAGTTCGCCTATATTAGGTATTCTACCTCGATCGGGAGAATAGTACGATAGCTATATAGAACCTCCGCCGGCGTTATACCCGTAATTCTAGATACCGTAGTTCTATTAGCCTAAAGCACCGTAGCAATCTATCGTTCCTAGGACTTATAGGTGTTCTTAGTAAGCTTAGCTAATATAGCTAGAACAGGTCGATATCCTACTTCTATAGTTATATTTAACTACGGATAGTAGGGTAAGATCCGGATATACTTAATGCCTATACTAATAAGCATCCTCTCTACCTCCCCTTCGTTAATACTAGCGTTATTAAGCACAATCTTATAGTAGTATCTATATCGGCTAAACACTATCTCGTATAGGAACTTAGTAATCGCCCGCAAATTTAGAGGCTTCCGTACGACCTTCGCCCTAATCTACCTACTAAGAGCTTCTCGGGCGATAAGTAAGTACCCGTTTCTATATACGTAGACGGGATCGTAGTACTACCTCTCTCCTATAACCTGCTAAGTCGATAAGTACATTTCTCCTACTCTCTAGTTACCTTCGCGAAAGTTGTAAGGAGTATAAGTCCTTACCTAATTCGATACGTCGGAGAAGTAGCCCTCCTAGTAATACCGGCTAGTAATAAGATTATATACTAGTTCTATACTCCGGTGACTATACTTTTCGTAATAGTACATTACGATCTCTTTCTAAGCATTATTATCGTCTACTACTAGCTATATCGGTATACCCCTTCGCCGCTAATAAAACAAGAGCTTGTCTCTTAAGTAGTACCAAGGACTCTTCTTAACGAGGTTTCGATACTTAGCCCGGGTGACCCCTTCCGGTCGTGTTCGATATACTAGAATATAAGCTATAAGCTCAGAATTGTTACTATACTAGGGTTCGAGGAGTCGTTTACGCTCTAGAATGACGGGGGAAGTATTAAGTAGCTCGGCGTAACGGAAGAATTTGTCGTCAATTATCTTATTCATATTATCGTTAGGTTCCGTAAGCTCTTTAGCTATAGGTAGTTTACGAGACAGTACGTCCGGTCCGGAGTGCTTCTTCCTATCGACATGCCTTACTTTAAAGGTAAATAGCCGGATCTAAGTAACCTACCTTACTATTATAGAGTTTAGAATATCGGATACTAGCCGATTTAACTACTATACTAGCGTTTTAGTATCAACTTTAAGGATAAAGTCTACTCCTACGAGGTAGCGCTACACCTTCTTAAGGCCCTTTAGTACTCCGAGGTACTCCCGCTTTCCTATATTATACTTAGCCTCGTTTACGTTCTAGGTGCCGCTCTTATACCTTACCGGGTGTCTTAGTCGAGTGTTATCTAGTGATTCCTACGATATTATATAATCCTACCTAATACTACTCGTATCAATAGAAACGAAGATCCTACTAGCTCCTAGGGCGTAGGAGATAGTTACTAACGCTAGTACTGTTACTAAGAATCTTGCTAGGTTCTCCTTCGAGAACTACTTATTCTTAGTCTAGACAAACTCGACGTCCTTCCTTAAAAGCTTATATATTGGCCGAGCGACGATCACGAACTAGGGGACCTAAATCCGGAAGTAAATATAGATCCTAATATAAACTCGAACGTCCTTTACGTACTTTAGGGTTAGCTAGTTTAAGATCTTAGCCACTACCTTAGGATCTAGATAGCGGCCGCTCGGGCTAGTAATATCGCCTACAATCTTTAGGGTCTTATAAAGCCACTACGACTTCTCCCCTACGACTACCGCTCCGGCCCTCTCTAGGTCCGTAAGAACAAGATTAAGGGACATAATATGTTCTACGACCTATTGTTGAAGGCTAGGCTCTACCTTAGCGTCACTTTAGTCCTTAGTAGGACCTTTTACGCCGATATCGTTAAGAAATAGTTTTGCTCGGTAAGAAATGTAGTCTATTAACACCTTAGTTACTGCCCGTACGAACTAAGTAACTGAGTTCGTCGTACCCTATAGTAACGTTATATACTATATAAGCCTAAGAGGCGTTATAAAGGCCGTTAAGTCTCGGCTGCTTTCGTTAAGCGTGATCTAGTCGTACCCTAAAAACAAGTCTACTAAAGAGGCTACTCTATACCTAGTAAAGTCTTCCGAGAACCCGTCCGTATCTAGGGGAATATTCGTATCCCTTATCGTTACCTCGTTTAAGAGTATAGCGGAGTTAATCAACCTATATAGTATAGCTTTACTATTTAGCTCGACCTTCTTTACTACTAAGAACTAAGTATTTGTATAAGTACCTTAACTATACTTAAGAATTCTGTTCTTAATTCGAGCGCGGATCATCTATTCTATAATCGCTCGTAAGCTTAGGTATAACCGAATGTTCCGCGCCTACTACGGTTTGTACGTAATCGTTATAATCTTCTAAGGAGGCACAACATTATGTCTAATCTACCGTATATAGCTAAAATTCTACGCTAGGACACCTTCTCGGTTAAAGAGCATTTCTTTAAACATTTATCTTTCCTTAGCCGAGAGAGCGATACTAACCTTAATACTAGCGAGCCTTTTAGGTATAATCCTCGAGCCGCGCTCGATACTAGAGAACTTTTTGATAAGATACCTCCTATTAAACGGGCCTTGCCCTACTAGTATTAGAGATTCCTAGTAAAGGGCCTTCCGCTTCTAATCTATATTACTATCTACTTTCGACTAAGGCCTCTCGTAAACGCTCGCGTTAATAGGTATTTTTTTGTTAGCTTTACGCTTATATATAGTAAATATATACGGTATCCTAATACCGGGTCTATATAACCCTACGTCTCGTTTCTAAGCCTACCTATTAATCTAGCCCTGTTTCAGGATCTCCGTACACTAGTCGCCCTATACGGAGTATATATTTGTAATGACCTACTCTTCTAGAGCGTTAGTAGTCATCTTAGCGCTTAAGTATTAGCGGTTCCCTAGTAGTCCTAGTAATTTCTTCGAATACGGGCTAAGGTCGAGGACATTTTCTCTTTATTATAATACGGGGCTGCGGTAATTCTTAAAGTAGTCGAAGACAGTCGTGTCTATAGGCTTAGGTCTTAGCTTCGTTATGCCTTCTTATCGATGTCGACGCGCCGTATTATTAGAACACTCCGCCCCTAATATATTTGCTAAGGTCTCCCCGACTAGACTCAAAAAGCGGACTTGTTTTAAAACCGGACTTCTAATGCTTATAGCGGGTCAACTACCGTAAATCAACCCGCGTTCGTATTTTTCGAGCACTATAGAAGTTCTTAAAGAGTTTTGTACTTGTTAGTACCTATAATAGCCGTGAACATTATACTTTCACCTTTCCTACTAGCGATTGTTCCCTCCTATAATCTATCGTCGTAGTTACGGCCTATTAGTCGTACCTTCCTATACTAAGGGCGGCTAAGGATCGTAGGCGAATCTAGATTAGCGGAGACAAACATATCGATCTAGTAGTACATACTAAATACCTAAGTATTAAGCTTTGAAATTACCCCCTTAAACTTCGCTCTTCTGCCTGCTCCTCGAAAGGACAAGTAGGCGCTAGGTATAATAGGTAAGCTAAACTTATATGCTATCCTCGGGCTAATAATGTTGACTTTAGATCCCTTGTTAAGTAGGGCTCGAGTCTAACCTTTACTAGTCCTAAGCTCGGTAACTACCTAAGGGCTAGGTACTATTACAAAATCGTCTAGTATACTAGAGAGACCGATTTTTCAATGCTTTCGTACAACTCGGCGGTAGGGACAGCATCCTTACTACATAACATCGTTAAGAACACACCTATAAAGCGAGCTTAATAATTATCTCGAAAGACTTCTTTATTAGCGCCTTCTTTATCGTCTTTATAGGTAGCGATATGACTCGTACGGACTTTAGTCCCTTCTTAGCTAGCTAACTTACGGACGGTAGTAAGCTTAGACTACAGATCAGGGGTATTTACTACTCTCCTAAATAAGGTAGTTTTAAACTAGCGACTATACCGAAACTAGTCCCGGGTATTAACGTTTAGAAACGTAGTCTAAAGGATTTGATCAATCTAATAGGTCACTCCCTCCTCCTTAGTGACGGGCCTATCCTATATACCGTACTATCGGACGTAGTTATCAATCCTTATCGTCTTTATATTCTATAACCGTTTGCGCTATACGAATAGGGTATTAATAGGCCCTACCGGCTATTCCGAGGGCGTAGGCCTTAACTTAGCTCGAGGCTTAGGTGTCCTTCTAAGAGTCTCTCCTAACGCTACCGTTAACTAGCTTCTACTAGCCCTAGAACCGGCGTCTCTAATCATCTCTACCTCCTACTAACCGAGTTCTTCCTACCGGATCTCTTCTTCGAGTTCTTGTCGTATAGCTTTAGCGGCCTCGGCTCGTACCCTTAATACCTATATACTAGACCTAGTTCGAGGGTTCGGGTTCTTTATAATTTCTACTAGAGCTTTGCCTCGAGATTTGTTACTCTAGATTAGGTAGGCCTTAACCTTAAACTCGTCGTAGTTTATGATCCTATACCCTTATAGAGCCGGTTGTTCTTCTTCCTTAAACTGGATCTAGTAACTACTAGCGGCCGTTAGTTACTACCTAGATCTAATATCTTAAGGGCCGTATTCTATAAGGTGTCGGTTGTTAGGTAGAGGTTTAGAGTAGTTAGGAAGCTTTACGCTTAAGACACTAGTATAATCTCGACCTATCTATTGTTTCTGAAGCGTAGGGATTTTTATGTCCTTATTAAATAGAATCGGGCTATAGTGTTCCTTAAGCTACGGAAGTATATAAAGAAGCTTAGGTTTGCTATAGTCCCGTCGGAAGTTAAACTTAGGGGGATTTAGATCGGTCTTCTTTCCTAGGTACTACTAGTTGTTCGTCGCTAAAAAGACATACCCTTATAAGATAAGGAATAGTATCGCGGGGCACCTATTAGCCTAATGTTCCGTACTACTATAGTTATAATAGCACCTATTAAGCGCTTTAGACTACTCGCGGTTCTATAACTACGGGCGCTATATTAAGTAAACCTATAGTTTAGGCACGCGGTCGGGGTTTTCTAGTTATATAGACCTTTGATTTTCACTAGGGTTAAAGGATCTAACCTCCGCCGCGCGACCTCGTTAGTAAGCCCGAATACTTATTTCTACTATTTTCTAAATAAGGTCATCGTCAATAGTAGCGGAAATAGCTAGTTTGTTAAGTATATTAATCTTAGGGATTAAGCGCGGTATCTGCTTTATAACTGACCGATAAAGCTGCGGTAAAGCAAGTAGAAAGTCCGTATATACGGCCTTCTTTCCTTCTTTACTATTAGTGATAATTGTCGCCTCGTCTAGTATCTTTTAAAAGCGCCGAAACTTCTTAGGCTACTTCGGATAGAGCCTACATTTCTTATAAACTGCCTTAGTAACTAACTCTAGGAGCCCCTAAAGTAGAAGACGGCTACGGGAGCTGTTATCGAGGTCTTCGGGATTAATTAGGTCACTAGAGGCTACGAAGAGACGGATAAACTCCTTTATATCCTATTCCTTAGGGCTTTTCCCTTACTCGGCCCGGACTATCTCTTCTAGATATTCTCGACTTCCTAATATTGAATAGGCATCGAATCTCGAAAATTTAGCTAAGAAGGACCTCCTAAAGGTGCTCCGCCTCACTTACTACCCCTCTAACCTTATTACTAAACGTCGGATAGTAGTCTCGTAGTTGCGCTCAAAACGACCCTAGAAGTTGTCTTTCTTAATTAATAGCCTTAGTAGATACTAGTCTATAAGATCATTGAACCTCTCCTAGAATTTAGTAGCGTTCCTACTATTAAAGAGGGGGTTTTCCGGACTCCCTAGAGTAGGGAAGCGAGGTCCTACATTTTCTATAGTAACAGTAAGACGGCTAAATAATGCTGCTATCGCATCCGGACTATAGGGCATTCCTAACGTTATAGTGCCCTTATTTAAGTCATCCTCTTCTTAGTCATTTCGTCGTACTCTTTCCTTACCCTTATTAGAGCCTAAAGCCTCCGGGGTGTTATCTTCGTTACTATCTAAGTCTTCTATCCCTTCTAGGATTATAGCCTCCCTATAAGGCCTATAGGCCTTCGTTAGACTTTCTAGTAACTCTTAGCTAGCTCTAATACTAGCAAACGACTCGAACCTCGATAAAGACATAACTAAAACTTATGACCTTATTCGTAACCGTAACCTTGCTTATAACGTTATACTTGCTTTACTTATTACTAAGAGCCTTGACCTTAGGTGCCTTAATACCTTGAGATTTCGACTTCGAGTCGACCTTGACCTTGATTTTGCTAAGATATACTAATAATGCCACCAGGTATATACTTAAAATCCCCCCTTATTAACTACTAAAATATAGACGACTAACCACCCTAGTAAGTAAGGGCGCGCCTAGTGACCTTGGAATAGCTTGCGCGTAGGTGTATATATTTGCCGGTCCGCGGGCCGTGAAATATATACTAAGATCCTAAAAGATAATAAATCTGAAATTCTTAGATTCCCGTGTTTTCACCTTATAGAGATATTTTCGTAAATCCTAGCTTCCTACTAAGGTCGTCTCCTAACTATATATATCTTAGTAGTACCCCTATACACCCCTACTACGTAATTAACCGTTAAAGGTTAACGAGATTCGACGCGCAAATTTCAGGGTCTAAAGGGGCCCTTAGCTCGTTAATACTACTTAGTAGGCTAAGTTACTAGTACTTAGTAAAGGTTCCTAGCGGACGCTCGGTATCGCCCTTAGAACGGTAGCTTTATACGTCTCGCGTAGATCTAGAGCGGCCGCTATAGTAGCTAAAGACAATCGCCGCTAGCCTAGTTTATACGGTATACGGTCTAAAAGCGATAGGCTGCCTTAGAATACCGCCCTTAGGGACCTCTTCGAAGACATCAAAGTCGGAGTCTAACGCGGCTACTAGCTTTAGAACGCCGCTAAACTAGAAGCGGCTATAGCGCGAAGGGAGTATATAAATTATCTTAAAGAATCTAGATCCTCCGTCGATCCTTAGATACTAGCGCGTAATACGGGCTAACTATAGCGCGATCTAATTGTCTAGCTTAATAACGTCGTAAGAGAACTAGACTTTAAACTAGAAGGCGTAGAGCCGAGTCTACTAACCGGCTAACTATCCGGTAGGTATATCCGGAAGGCGCGTCTTAGTACGAACGGGGAGCCGCGGGAAGTTATTAGATACGGCCGAGGTATAGGTAACGGTAAGGGCGTCTATCTAAGCTATTAACTCCTCGCCTTAAGGAGAGCGCGGGATAGGAGCTATAGTAAGCTATAAGGAAGAAAGGAGTCTAAAATACGTTAGTATTACTACGTTAACGCTAATACCGCGGCGCGGCTTATATACCTTAATCTAATTAAGAATAAGTTAGCTAAGGCTAAAGAAGGTTAAGGAAGAAGCTACCGAAGGGCAAAGAGGTTATTAAAGACTTAGTAAGCTTAAAGGTTGATGTTCGTAGTCAGATTGATTTAGAATAAGAGCGTACTTTTATACTTACGTTCTATACGAGCTACCTAATACTACGAGCTTCTAACAATATAGGAAGGCGCGAATACGCGTAAGAAGCTCGCGGCGAGGTTATCTAACGGGGTTAGTAAGCTCGTAGTAAGCTTAGGTAGTAGAGTTAAGCCGTGTAAGGCAGTTATATATACGGAGTGAAGTAAGCTAAAGGGTCGTAGGCTAGGAAGCTACGACGAAGGAAGCTAAAGCTTTAGGATCTCTTTTGTTATCGATTTAAGTATATAGGCGATTAGGCTAGCCGCCTCAGGCTGACACAGGTGTGTCAGGGTCTAGTAGGGGAGGATATGACGTTCTCATCCGAACACACCGCCGGCTTGGCGCTCAGCTTTCTATTTAGAGTTTTCTCAGGTAGCTTTTCTGTATCTCAGATTCACACTCGCCAAGGTTCTCACAGAAGAACGGATGCCGCAACACATGTTTGGAGTGGGAGCTAGAGAGCCTAGCGCCCGTCGTGACATGTCGAGTATGTCTCGGAAGGGACGCGGCAGCGGCAGTGGCAGTAGTGACACCCTCACCGGTCTGCTGTGGTATATGATATCAGACAACATGCGATATGGCGATGATGTGGAGTTGCCATCACAGGATGTTGGCCGCAACCGATGACCTTCCTCGTCGAGGTCTGGCCTTTGCTTGCGTTGGTTCTTTGCAGTGCGACTCTAGCAAGCATCACACCAGTCCGCGTGTACACCAGATCGACGCCAACCACAGCCAACAATCTACTGAACCTCTCTGTCGGTATCTACTCATTCGCACCCGCCGCGTACAGCTCTACAGCACAGTCACTGGTTGACGTAGAGTAGCTGCATACACGATGCCAATCCTGCGAATCCTGCCCGTCGAGCCTTACAGTACCATACGCACGCGGGTGCGGTGCAGTGCATCATGTGCAATTGTTCCCATGGATCACGCGTTGGCGCCGGAACAGAGGAAGTCTTAAACATGTTGTGCATACGGGCTACTTTGGCCGTGTACCTACATCCAGTAGTATACAGGGTCCATCCAGCTCTTGACCGGTCTGGAAGAGTGGATCCGCATCGAAGCTTTTGGGCAGAGCTCCGGTGGTGGACTAGGACTAGGCGCGGGAGAGGAAGGGATTCGCTTCCGCCCGCGCCCAGCGAGCAGCAATGCATCCCAGAACGAGCATGGCTTGCGAAGACAAGACCGCAGGAAAACAAGAAATGCAGCCAATAGCAAAATCACCTGTGGCAGTTTGAAGGATCCAGCTACTAAATAGTTCCATCTCCACGTTGACTGGCCAGCTCCGCGCCCATACACAGCACAACACGACACGGGACACTTCAGACGCTCGAGCACGCCAGACGTTCAGACTTTCTTCGGCGGCGGCTCTCGCAACCTTGTTCTGAGTTCTTCATCGACACACTACCACAACTTCTGCCTACAAGGCCTCGCAGCATCCGAACAGTATCCCGACACAGTGGTAAATGAGACCTCAGTAGCAGAATTGCCATCGTATAACCCCTCGGTAAGCCGCGACGCGGTGGCTTCTCATACTTCGAAGCTGCATCACACCTTCGGTCAAGTCGGAACAAATGGCAACCGCCTCCGATTTCGTGAACCTTTCGCTGCGTAAATGCAAGCCATGCAAGTTCCTCCCCCCAAAGGAAACGCCCGTGTATGCCTGACAGCAAACAGGAGGCTCTTAGTTGCCTCCTCGCAGTATGATGGTATCGTATGCCCGTAGGCGCCATATTCATGATCATCGCATGCCGCCAACTCCTCGCGAATGCTGGACCCAATCTAGTTCTTTCGACGGTCTCGTTAGTCGAAATTCGTGCCTTCCCTCCCGGTGCCGAAGCTCCCTGTTCAGTTTACTGTCGCCAAGCCGGTCCCCCACTGTCGAGACAGGGCATCGTTGACGCTGATGCTCTGATAAGGAAGGTGATTCGGGCTGCTGCTGTAACCATGCGATCGAATGACTGTCATGCCGCGTTGCGCATTTCCTCCAGACGCCTTCGCATCTCTGGTCGCCTGGGACATCCATCATCGATATGTCTGTCTGCACGTCAGTCGCGATCATGAACAGTCGGCGTAGGAACACGTACCGTCTCAGTGTATCTTTACGTGCAAAGCACCCATAGCACAACGGGCACCGATGCTTGCGCTCCTTGAGATGTACCTACCCACGGGTCAGCGCGCGACAACGAAAGGGGGAGAACAAGGCTTGACACATACACTCTGCTCATGTCTAACCAGATCAGTGCGTCGCACGAACCTCCTGGTGCACTCAGGATATTGGCAAACGTGAGGCTGGTCACGATGTGGATCATGCGTGTCCATGTGCGCCTTCAGATTGTAGCTTCGCTGGAAGAGCTTGCCGCACTGGTCGCAGCAACAGGTGGAGTTATCGGGGGTGGTATAGCCTCGCTTTTCTCGCTGCTCGATGGCGGATGCAGAGGCTTCTTCGCATACTGCTCGCCGCGGCCGACTGCGTCGGGCTCGTGGTGACGAGGGCTGTGGGTGAAGGACGGGCTTGAAGTCTTGCTCTTCGTCGACCTTGACGGGCGCGTCCAAGGCTGGCCACTCTGGCTGGGTACGCGCTGTCAAGGGCGGGCTGCCGTAGATGTCCCCAGGGTCGACGTGTGCTGTCTGCCCATGTGGTGAAGCGCCGGGAAGCGAGTGGAGACGAGGCCGCGAAGCCTCGCCAGTGTCCTCAAGCTTGATGTAAGGTGAGCCCTTTGAAGGGTAAAAGCCATCGGAGTGGGTATATGGAGAGGAGTCGACCAGACTTTGCCTGGAGCTGGTCGTATAATCTGACCTGCACGGTGAATCATATTGTAGGTTTGCAAAAGAGGTTGCAGCGGGTTGTACTGTCTCCCAAGGCGCGATTGTGGCTCCAGCGGTGGCCATCGAGTAGCTGGGCAAGCCTGATCCGGGATGTGTGTACTCAGGATATGAGGAATAGGCAAGAGAGGGATCCATATCCACTGGCCATGAACCATGAACACCAAGTGTCATGGGTCTGGTATCATCAAGATGAAAGGTCGACTGGGTGGGAGTAGGTAGTGGGTCAAAGGCCAGGCTCTGCGAAAGTTGCGATGGCCATGCCATGCGCTGCGAGACTGCATATATGTCTTGCGATGAGGCTCCAGCTAACGTCCAAGGGCTGTCGTCATCGATGTTGGGCTTGTTGTCCTCTGTGCTTGGTGCAGGTAAGTGCATGGCTTGTTCCTGGTTCTGGTAGTAGTGATAGTTCTGCTCCATCGCGATGCGCAACTTCTCAGGATCTGGTATCGGGAAGAGGCTCATGTCGGAAGGATGGACCGGCAGCAGCCACAGATGTATAATACCAGTTGACTCAGATGTTGGTAGTTGAATAGCGTACGACCAGCGTCATGAGGCACTGCATTCTCCTCCACAAATGTTGTTGCCAAAATTGACTAGGAGGCAGTGTTGCTACATGGTAGCGGTTATGCAGGACTGATATGAAGATGAAGAGACAGCGCGATCCAAGCACATCAGGACATATGGAGAGGTGGCGCTGCGGGACCGAGTCTAACATACCCGGTGGAGATGGGACCCTGCACGCAACTGGAGAGACTGAAAGGATTAGTAAAGTTCGCATGCATCATTTAAGCTCCGCCATAGCACAACGAGCGACGAAGGTGGACGCAACTGCATCGATAGCGTCCTCAGCCCAGGCAGGAAAAGGCTATGCAAAGTCGCTACTAGGGTCCGCGCAAGGGAGGGCTCGCGGCATGCTCTGCGATCGTGTCGCTTGGCATCGTCCCGACGCGACGGCTCGAAAACGCTGCGGACCGAATCACACACAGCCATCGCAAGAGCCGTCCTCTGGCCCCGTTGTAGCAAGCGTGCAGGAATCGTGCAGATGACCCTGGTAAACTCCGAAAGACCGCGCTTAATAGCGTTCTACTTGCGCGGCCTGCGGGGCTGGCGTCGGCCGGAGATCTTTCTCGCTTTGCTGCCAATCGCCGCACTCCACAGAGCGTGGAGGTCGCATGTCTGTGGCCGCGTGCGTGAGTTGGCTTTGACTTCATCATCTAGTGGCGCTTCCGTGCGTCTTGCGATCGTCTTCACGCAACGTCTTAGGCAGCTTTCTCCTGCGAAAGCATCTTGGTGAGCACTTCGACTTGTGCGCTGAGATTAGCAACGGCAGCTCCAAGGCCTTCAATGGTTTCAGGTGCCGCTGTAGGAGCCGTGGCAGGCACTTCTGCGGATGATCTGCCTGAACGCGGTTGATCGTCCAATAGAGACGGCCTGCCAGACAAGGTCCTGCGTGTCAGTGGTCTTCGCAGGGTGGCTGCAGAGTTATGCCTGAGCCTGTTGGAACTGCTTGACGAGCCGGCTCTGCGGCGATCTGCCTGCCATAAGCGCCCGCGCTCGTAGGCCAGAATCAGCAACACGAAAGGCCAGTGGGTCGCTTTGAGCAAGATGATGCGAGCACTTCGCAGCTGTTCAGGCGGGAGGACCAACCGCAAGGGGCGAAGTGCCAGAGGCAGCAGATTCTGCAGGAGAAAATCAGTACTCTCTCGCTCGATGCCTCAGTGTCCATGCCACTAGCACTTCTGCTCTGGCGGCACTGGCGTGGAGAACCAACAACTCAACGAGAAGTGGCAGCTATGATTCGTTGCGGGAGCTCTTCTCTGGGTGGCACAATCTGCAAGAATTGGCTTCCCGGCCGCAATCATTCAAAGGCCTTACTGGATGATTGCATGCATCACAAGACCGGCAGTGCATGTGCAGGTCTAGTGCGATAATGAGGTCGCAAACGATGGCGAGATATTGCGTCGTCTGTAATTAGAGAGGGAGAACGTACCAGTGGAGGGAGGAAGAATGTGAGCCTATTGCTCGTGCTGGCTTCGAGGACGAAAACGCTGTAGCTAACACTGCCATCAGTTTGAACTCCACAATGTACTGCCACAACGAGGCTCAGCACTTACACGAACAAGTACTCGTCGCGAGCATGGAGCATGACCTGTGTTGAGGCGTTGTGAGTCGTGGGCCAATCGTTGTGTAACCAGGCGCTTAGCCGCCCAGTTGGTGCAACCCACGTACCTTGTCAAGCTTGTTGCTCAACAACGAGATGAGAGACGTTATCAGTAGGATGTTCGTCATGCATACGAACACAAACATGATCAAGGTTCCAAGTACTGGAGAAATCTGAAGATTGTCAGTTGGTGGCGTTCTTGAAGTGCCGTTTTGGGTCATACTTCTTCTGCAACATCCTGTACCAACATTAGTATGCGGCGCAGAGGCAATAGTTCAGCAGCATAGTACTCACGAATCCCAAATAGCTTGATCCAAAGAAGACTTTGATCAGGATCCAGTTCATTTTCGCGAATGTGTAGTTGCCCCGTGCCAAGAAAGAGAAGCATGTGCTGAAGCCTGGCCAAAGTCAGTCAGCTTCGCGGCGTAGTTGCACACAGAGACATCCTACCAAGGTACAAGATGCCGACAAGGCCGAGGAACTTAACGAAGTCCTTT
Organism: Fulvia fulva; assembly: GCF_020509005.1. Lineage (NCBI taxonomy): Eukaryota > Fungi > Ascomycota > Dothideomycetes > Mycosphaerellales > Mycosphaerellaceae > Fulvia > Fulvia fulva. The sequence continues at coordinate 4,021,374 of NC_063019.1, forward strand.
GTCTGCGCTGTGGTCAGCTTCGTCAGGTCAGGCAGTCGATCCCAACCTACCATCTCTTTCAAAACGGGTATCAGCATGCCAAAGTACGGGTGCAGGCTAAGTAATGAGCAGATCCTGTCGACAGTATCAGTAAAGTTCCTTCAGTTAGGTGAAGAAGTTGACCCACCTTGGCACCAGAAACAGAGCTTCGACAGATAGTATGTCGAATGCAACGTCGGTAACAACATGGTCTTGGCGCACCAGTCCAGCAATGCGGGTGCCGAAGAAAGCAACTCCCACGAAGATGATTCCAAGGTCCCACAGTGACCAGAAGTCTGTCGCATAGAACGTCGTACCAGCGTCCCAGAACTCCACAAGCTCTGTAAGCCGTTAGCGATTGCATCAACGGGCAGCCAACGGTACGCACCGTTGTAAGAGAAAGCAGCCAGCCACACATAAAGAAGGATCTCGGGCACTGTTATTGCGCTCGTGTGTTTCTCCACCAGCACGATGTAATAGAAGGCCAGGAATGCCGCGAAGAAGAACACCTCAAAGGCCTTCAAGTACAAGGGCACTCTCAATCTACAGAAAGGGTCGGACTGACTCTTTCTGTAGACTTTCGCTCGCTTGACAGAACGTTTACTGAGTGTCTCCCAAAAGACGATGTCACCGGTCCAGATCCGCATAATGATTTGCTGCATCGACTTCTGACTCAGGAAAGCCTTTGCGTTAGCGACTGCTGCGATCTCCAGAGCATTCAGGTTGGCGAAGATGGAAGCGAAGTCGGACTCCTCCGCACAGATGCTGTCTCGTTGGACATGCTCATCATAAAAGGACTCATCGAGTCCGAACGCGGGAGTGTCCATAAGAGGCGCGCGCTCGTGGGACGCATCTTCCAGAACTCCGTCGTAGTCGGCATTTTCCAGATCTTCGTTGCCCTGGGCCGGATCTTGTGCTTTTCGAGGAGGCGCCAGATCATAGCAAAGGAAGTCGATAGTTTCTCGCTCTGACAAGTGAGTCACGAAGCGCCTGCAGCCGGTCAGTATGGTAGCCACTGGCACAAAATGCCAACCCGAACGTTGCTAATACGATGCGCTGTGAGATACTGTCAGATCACGGACTCACCAGGCCACCAGCTCGCACGCCAGACCACGCGTCTCATTTATGCCGCGATCATCTCCAGCCTCAAGAGCAGAGAAATGCCACTTCAGCGCCCTACACAAAGTCAGCAACCCACTGCGTATGAGGACTTGTCGAGACGGCGGCGCTTACAGCAAAGCACTAACAACCGCCTCATGCTGCACATCATCCACCAAATACCGCACCAGCGGCCTCAACACCTGCCCATAGACATCTCTCCTGAGCTCATCCCACTCATGCGGTGCCTCAATCGCCTGCACAAAGTACCTGCCGTCCCACACACGTCAGCAATGCAACCCCAGCCACCTCGCATGCTCGCCTCCGCCGCGGCAGGACCTACACGCTCAGCTTCCTCGCAAGCGCGTCGAAGTCCTCGCAGCCATCGACCTTGGGCAGATCCGGTGGTGTGCGGCCACCACGCATAACGAAGCTGATGTGGAATGAGATGATGACGAGATGACAGTCCGTTTTGGCTCGCTCGGCAAGTTTCTCCTCGAGCGGTTGCCACTACTAGGTAGCTTTGCAAAACTGCCGCCGGTGGCGCTTGCCCGCGCGATAGGCTCCCGGTCGCGGCTGTCGCGGCTATTGGTGCGTCCCAGCACCAGGAAACAGGTATGTTTAAGCGTAGCGACCGAGCGCTAGCCACACCGGAGTACGAGCTTGCGAGTACGTAGGTGAGGCGTCAGCGAGGGAGTGAAGCTCTATACCAGCCCTCAACTAGCCTTGGCGCCCGCTCTGATTGGTCAACTTTCAAGTTTTAGGGTCACGTGACCTACCGCACTGTGCCTGTTGGCGAACTCGCAAACATATACTCGTCGCTAACGCCTATGTCGTCGTGTAATAAGCACTGTACGTCGGGTAGCGGTAGCGTGGATCGCACGCTACTTTGCAGTCTAGAAGGGTTGGTAGAGAGCTCCACTCCGCTACGCTTACCTTTGGAGGTTCACAACCGCCAACAGCACATTTTACGGTATTGCACCCGGTCCGAGGTGCTTCTCTCAGTCAGTAAACACACCCATCAATGACACGACAACCCGCTAAGATGGGGCGACAAGATGAAGCCCAAGGTATACAGGCCCAACGTGAGTAAATCGACATGATTCCATGGCTACACAACCCTCCATCTAGAACTCATACTCACTCAAACTCGGCGGCAAATCCTCCGTCCGTCTCCCCCACATACTCTCCTTCCTGCCCAAATACAACACCAACTCCATCCCATGCAGGAAGAAACTGTGATCAATCCAATTCCTCGTCCACGGCACCCCATTCAACGTAGCCCGCTGGATGTAAATCGCCTCATAACTCGGATCGAAGCCTTCATTCCTAATCGTTGCAACCTTACCGCTCACGGGACTTGTGATGTTGACGCTCTCGAAGAAAGGCGGCGTGATTAGGTATACGTCTTGGCCCGGGACTGGGTTCAAACCCATCATGGTGAATGCGAGGAAGGCGCCCATTGTGCCGGAGTCGTCGTTTCCGGGGAGGCCGCCGTTTGTTGGGGAGAAGTAGGCGGGGACGTAGAAGTGAGCGCGCTTTGCGGAGAGGGCGGGGCGGGCGGCATAGTGGTATTGGAAGACGGTGAGGAAGGCGGGCTCGTTGCCGATGTAGGTGATGTTGCGGTCGTGCAGGTAGTCGAGACGACGGACGAAAGTTTCGGGACCGCCGAGGGTGCTGATCAGGAGAGCTTGATCGTGCGGGACGTAGTAGGAGTACTCCCAGATCGAGCTCTCGAAAGTCTCGCCGGCGGTGTTCTGGAGAGAGCATGATCCTCCACTGTCAAGGTTGGAGCAGTAGAGTGGATCCTGGAAGCCCCAGGTCTGGTTGAGGTATTTGGGTTGGAAGAAGCCGACGAAGCCAGTATCTTGCGTGGTGTTGATTAAGTTGGAAGTCTGATCGGCTTTGAAGAGGTTCTGCCAGTTTTCGCTGGACTTTTCATACTTCTCCGCATCACCCAGGTTGCCGCGACCTCGGGCGATCTCTGATATACAGAAGTCGTTGTAGCTGTACTCCAGAGTTCTCGAGACGGATCGTGTCATGGTTCCGAAGCCCTTGTAGTCGAAGTCCTGCACCGGGATGTAGCCAAGACGCTTCCAGCTGTCAAGGCCTCCTCGACCTTGGCAACACCAGTCTGGAAAGACGTTAGCCAAGTACGACGATCGAGCGACTGCCACATACCATAAGGCTCTTCCTCAGCATCCTTGACCACTGCCTCATACACCAAGTCCCAGTCGATCTCGGCGGTCTTGTTCAGCTTGACGTATGCATCTGCCATCACAACGTCGGCGTTGCTGCCACCTTGGGTGTAGCCTTTGTTCAACGACATGTGGCAATCTGGAAGCCAGCCTTGCACCTGGTACAGTGTCAAAAGACCTTGAATCATCTCGACCAGGGCTGGTGTGTCGAAGATCGTGAGGAAGGGCATCTGCGAGCGGAACAGATCCCATATGCTGTCACGGTTTTAGCTTGCTGTCAATCTCTTCGAATGCAACCCGCCACTCACCAATAGTAGCTATCGAAGTAGATCGTATCCGCCGAGACGACCGGATTGACTCCAGTATAGTTCTGTGGGTTTACCATCGTTCTGTAGATGCCGGAGTAAAAGTTCGTAAGAACGCTGTTATCGATGCCATTGGTGGACACATCGATCGGGCTCATCTTACGTCTCCAGATATCTGTCGCGGTAGTCCTTGTTTTCTTAAAGTCGAAGTCTGGGATCTCATCCTCTGCAAGCTGGCATGCTTGCTCGCTGCTGATATAGCTCAAGCCAACTCTTACCAGCACCGGGCTAGAGTCCGTGAAGCGCACGAAACCGCCACCTGGTAGTGGGTACCCATTGATACTCCTTGAGATCTTCAAGTCCTTCACGTCCGCGCTTCCTCGACTGTTCACGTAGATGCCACTTTCCTTGATCGAGCCTTGAAAGTCCGCGCAAAAATATGCCACGTAGTTCCCTTGAGCGAAGGATGGCTGGAATTTTGCGCCGCCAGTCATGCGTCCATTGTCGTCGACAGAGATGCTAGCATTGTCTTGTCTCGAATCCGACAGGTCTGATAGATCCAAGATGATCGCGGGACTGCCGCCCTCAGGGAATGTGAAGCGAAAGAGGGAAGTATGCTGAGCTGCTGTCATCTCGCCTTGAATACCACCTTCAAGCTGCAGGCTGAAGTATCCGGGAGCGGCCTGGACTGAGTCGTTGACAAAGGGTGTAGCGCGAGCGATCTTTGGCAACTTGCAGCCATTGATATTGTCGTTCGCGCAAGATGCGTAGGGGAAGAGAGGGAACAGACCAAGCGAAGGGTTGCCTCTGCGTGCGATTAGCATTCTGCCTGGTCGGCTCTCTCTCTTGGAGCGCCGTATATCCAACGTACCCAGTGCCAGAATCATGCATGCTCGAGAAACCCGTTATGCTCGCTCCATCCGTCGTGAACCCACCCTGATTCGACCCGCTGTTCGTATCAGCAACCGCCTTGGCCAGTCCATATGGCAAAGTCGCGCCTGCGAAGACATTGCCTGACCACTGAATCAGCCCCTACATCGTCCTGCCGCTTCGTCTGCAACATACCTCCATTGGTGGTCCCAATTAGCTGATTAACATATTTCAGCGGATCACCTACCTGCGCGACAGCAGTCCGCGCCAACAGCACAAGAGTAAGAAAGCGACCCATCTTCAAAGATAAGCGACGACAACGAGAGACAAGGCAAGGAAGGGAGGAAGCTGGATTAATACCCACGTAGAGTTACATTAAAGTGCGCGTCTCCATGGATGAGGGTCCGGGATCCATGTCACGCGGGGATGCGTGAACTCTCTGCCTGCGATCTGCCACCAATGAAGACAGATGTAGAAGGTGTGTCCGCATTTTGTGTTTGGAGATCCATGAGGTGGTGTCTTGCTGCGCGCGGCCGCCATGTAGATATGGTCACGACGTTTGGTGCCTCGTTGTACAGTTGTCAAATGCCCTCAGTGCGGCTTTGGAGCTTCAGGTACCCGTACGAGCCGAGCGTACCAGCGCTGCGTCTGAAGCAGATCCGGCGAGTCGAACTATCAAAGCCATGGCCAGTAGGGAGCCTCGAGACCCAGATATAACGGGCGTGCCTCAGCTGACATGACACTTGACACGCGCATCATGTTTCAGACGCGGTGGGTGACCGCAGCTCGAAAAGAGCGGTCATGCTGGCTGCTGTACCATCATGAGAGGCTGTTGAGTTTGATCAATGCTGCAATGAGCCGGTATCACTGTCGTGCGGAGATCAGTGCTGAAGTCATGAGGTTGATGAAGATACACAATCGTGTTGTGGCAGTTGTTTTTGACAGCGTGTCGGATTAAGGTTCATGCGACGGCCGGGATCGGGCCACATGCCGAGGCGGTCGCCTTGGCAGAGTATGAGTACTAGGTCAATCAAGTAAAATACATTGTATAGAGGTTTGAGAATGGTTTATGCTCCTAAAAGAAGCCAGTGCGACTTTCCACCATCTCAGGAGCTGTGTATATATGCCAGCTTCCGGGCCAAGCACCCACCATTGTACTCTGCCGCTTCTCTCATATCAGGACGTCGTCTCTGTGGACGTCCATCGCTCACGATTTGCTTTGGCATCAATGTTCTCGGTCGTACTCTGCCCCGGGAGATGTGTTGGACGATTCTTCGTTGGACCTGTCCCGCGTCAGTGCCGTAAATCACTATTGCTGATGTCGCGATACATGCCTCTAGTCCCTCTTCGCACGCCTGGCCAAGAAGTCCTTCCCAATCTTCTCTGGCTCACTGGTCCAGAATGTCTCGGAGCCCCCGTGATCGTCAGGAAGGGAGAGTCCAGCCTTGATCACGCCTTCCTTGAGCACAACCTGCTTGGCCCTACAGTCCTTGTACGCCTGGTCGAGGTGAATGCTCTGCGTGATGTAGATACCGGTGAGCACGAAACCTTCCACGTTCCAAAGCGCAAGAGACCACATAGGGCTCGAAGTAGCATAACCCACTCGGATGCTCTGGATGAGAGCCCTCTTCTCCTGACCTATGTACTCCAAGAACTTGGGCAAGCGGTTCGTGTAGCCTTTTCCGTGAAGATTGAGTATTTCGAAGGTCACTGTGGAGTAGTAGATGCTGACGGCTTCCGCGTATGCTTGCTTGCATGAGACGAGGAGACCTGGCGCTTCCAGACGGCCCTTAGTGTTTGGCTTGCGACGAGCCGGAATGTCGACCAAGCTGTCCTCGAAGGTGTAGTGGTAGATGCGATTGCGTAGCTCAGCTGGCAAGCCCATCAACGGTGACTTGCGCTGGTCTGCTGGATTTGCGAGTGGTGAGGGCTTGCGGCGAGGCATGATGTTGAGTGTCAATGTGGTGGTTGTGGGTGTGGGTGTGGTTGTGGATGATGCTGATAATGTTGATGGTGTGGTCGGTGTTGGTACTGTTAGTGGAGTCTCGTGTTAATGTGTTGTGTAAAGGGGAAGTTGTCAGTGACTCAGTAGAAGTATCTGCATTATCAAAAGTGGGCTCCTGTGAGCTTCAGCCACCGCACAGCATGTGACTGTGCGGTTGCCCAAAGTGAAGTGAGAATATGAACTCAAACCTTGCCCGCTGCCACCACATGCCTCCCGGAGTGACCTTCAATGTCTTAGACCACGTCAGGCCAACAGATTATGGCCCTTTTGGCTTTCACAAGCCCTGAATCAGCTGGCCGATCCAGCCACCTTCTCCAAACCTATCATAAGTCAGAGATGCCACATCGAATCACAACTGAGAGCATACCTCGCTTAGCCTTCGCCTTCGTTCTCACCTTCCCGTTCCCCTTCCTCTCCCTCGCTCTCAGCTCCCTCATCCTCTCCAACATCTTCTGCCTTCTGCCTTCTCTCTCCCTCTGCCTCTCCTCCTTCTCCTTCTTAGGTCTCGCCAAGTACTCACGATAAGTCTTGACCGGCTCACCAGTATACACTGGCTCCCTAGGTAAGCTGAGCCGAACTTTCATCACACCCTGCCTCAGCGACAAACCCTTCTCCGATACCTCCATCTTCGCCTCCCTCAATATGGTGAGACAACGATCCACGCCCCACGCAGACCGGCCACAGGGACCATGCTCCAAGTGCTGTGATGAGATCCCTCTTCGCCTTACCAATACCGTGCAGGAACTCAGGCAAGCGAGTGGTAGTATTGCCGGACCTACGTGCGAGGCGAGTGGAGGAGTACCAGACTTCGAATGTGCTCATGGAGTAGTAGATGCCAGTCGCCTCGCTGTAGATCTGCTTGCAAGTGAGGAGGAGACCGGGGGCATCAACGCACCGTATGAAGGTGTTCTTGCGGCGGTCGCGGAGCTTCATGATGTTGTCTTCGAAGACATAGTGGTAGATGCGGTTTCAAAGCTCGGCTGGCAGACCGAGGAGCCGAGAGGGTGGTTGATCAGGCGAAACCTCTGGCGTTGGGCGCTTGCGACGAGGTTTGGTCTTCTGGCGGCGTGGCTTGATGCCACTGCGGCCTAGCAGTCTCTTGGATGATGACAGAAGCATTGTGGTGCCGTTGATGTTGATTTGCTTTTCGTCGGCTTTGGTGGTGTTTTGGGGTCTGTTGAAGCAGGTTGTCATTCAGCAACACAATGTGATATATGTGCGATCAGGCGCACCCCTGTCGCCGGTAAAGAAGGTGCTCTACCATCGACTGTGCTGCCGAAGGGAAGTAAGAATGAAGTTGCTCCATATTCGTTGCGCATACATATCATGCAATGCCCCCAAACGCCACACGCCATCGCTAAATACAAACCAAACCAGATCCCCTCCACCTCACTCAAACCCATCATCGCGTCTATCCTTCCGTTCCAGAACAGAACTAAAGCCCGGCGCATCAGCAGCATGCGGACTCGCCGGAACTGCATCACCACTTTCATACGCTGTAGGGAGCGCACCGAGCGGATCGAAAGACTGTACAGGCGGCGGCGCTGATGTACTCAAGCTCTTCCGATGCGCATGGCCGAATCCCGGTGGCAGTTTGGCCAGCTGTTCACTTTCCTCTTGCATTGGCTCGACAATCTCGTCGCCTAGCAGATCGTCACCATCGATATGATGTACACCCCCACGATTTGCCGACACAGCCTCTTGAAGCGTCAACAGAAAGTTGGCCATGCCATAGAATTGCACTTTGTTGTCATGCTCGTTGAAGCCATAAAGCCGAGTGGCTTCCGATAGGCACTTCTCAGCTTGAGAGGCCTTCTCAAGCCGGAGCCACGCATCAGCCGCCAGCATATTCCAGAACGCCGCTTTGCGATGTCGGTCTTCGCCTTCTAGGCCACCGATCTTCCTGCGCTCGTCGAAGCAGCTGCCTATGCGCTCCATCAGTAGCACATGTCCCACAGGGCCGACTAGCTTGTCATCGATGATTCTGCTTGACCATTGCGCTGCTGCTTCTAATGCATTGCCGCCACGCATCCTAAGCAGTTCCACTCCAAGCAGGAGGGTCCGCAGAGCATTGTATGGTGCACCGACTCTTGTCACATAAGAATAGTAGGCAGTTTCCAGATATTGATCGATGCCTTCAATGCGAATCTTGTTGTTCGCTCCCGTAGCCAGAAGGAGAGTGACAGCTGCCATCTCATTCGCGTCCGCGTAGTGGCGCCAAGCTTTATCGTTCTTGAAGTCTTGACAAAGAATCTCGAAGGTACCATGTGCAAGCTTGAAGTCGCGCAGCATGATGGCGTAATCTGCCAGCTTTCGCATTACTGCTTCAGGAGCGTCTGGTCGATAGAAACCCTGCAAGCTATCGTAATTGCTTCCCGGAGCGCCCAGTGACGGTACTGACGAGGTACGGGCGCCAAATCCGGTGGTGAAGCGTTTTGACAGCGACATGAACCTGCCACTCAAGCCACGCCGCCGTGAGGCCACTTGATCGTTCCAGGTAGCAGAAGCGCGCTCCATGGAAGGAATGATCGACTGCGTGACCATTTCTCGCACGAAAGCTCGCACTGCTGTCGCATCCGACTCGAAAATGTAGGGTGTGGGGTCTTCTTCATCGTCGTTCGTCTCGCGGCGCACTATCTCCGACAGCTCCTCGGCAGCAGCAGTCCACTCGCAGTGCTGCAGCTTGACACTATCGTCGTCCGAGGGTACACATTGGGTACTGCGTAATCGCAAAAGATGACAATGTAAGCCAAAATGCCGCTTCATCTGATCGTATAACGCCATTGACTTCGTGATGTCGTCGTAATCCTCATCATGTATCAGAACGTAGTAGCGTAGGTATTCGTTATGCACCCACAGCGGCAGCCGGTGCTCGCCAGTGTTTGAAGAATCGTACAAATTGCGCAGCTCTTCTATCGGCGATGCTGAGCGGGAAGAGATGGCGATGACGGCGGCCACGGGATGTGCAAAAGTCTCAGAAGGCACCATGGGCAGGCCAGACAGCAGTCGTCGCATGTAGAGGTTGTAGAACGGTGAGATGGCATTGGGATCCGCAAGGTCGCCATCTTTGGCTGAGATGTAGTCTGCCACAGGTCCTGAGTGTTCTTCGGCGAATGTAAGATGTCTCTCCACCAGCTCTTCCACTTGTGGCACGTCTCCTCCAGTCCGTAGTCTCGCTGGTTTAAACTCCAGCAGAGATGGCCGCTGCCTGTTCCCCGTCGAGTCTATGCTCCTTCGATCTGCCACTCTAGGACTTTCCAGCCCATCTTTCACACCCGTAAATCGTACCGCAAAGTCCTCATATGACCGACTGACTCCAGTGCTATCGCGGATTGTAACCTTGCCCGATACTCGCTCACCAAAAGGCCGCAGCAAGTCTAGCAAGCCTCCGTTGATTCCTTTGTGCCTGACCAACTCATCCGTATCTTGCGATGCGAGTACCGACACATGTGGGGAGAATGCGCGCAGGATGACATCTCGTGTGTGGTTGTTGGCAAGCGAGCCGGATGGTGCTGGCGATGGCGATCTTACAGCCGCCGTGCCGCCAGGCGAGAAGACGGAGCCATTCCTCGTCACCGCCGTGGGTGTTGTAGTGCCCGATGCGCCTGGTGACCCCGGGCCTGTAGGCAAGGCCGTCGTCGAGGAGAACAAGTTCGAGAGGGAGGCATTGGAGCGACGGTACGGCAGCTGCGATATCGAGGACAGCGGCAACTTGCCAAATCGCCTCTTTTGCACAGATATGGCTGGCTCGGAATCAGACTCGTGCGGCGACTGGGGAGGCTCATCCAGCGGTGGCATTAGCGGAGGAGCCTGCTATTCGGCGGAAGGGCGTCGTCGGTGCTGCTATCGGGGTCATGAGCGGAGTGTGGGCGTGACGCGGTTGTGCGGGCGGAGGACTACTGGTAATGGTTCATGCAATGCACGGCAAAGGAGACGCTGGTGCTGCTGCAGTGCTGCTGTCCTTCGGCGTCGAGTCCGCTGACATGGATGGATAGAAGTAACATCGTGGCAGGCTGGCAGCTCCACCAAAAAGTGCCGAGACTTGTGTCCGGGACATACAAACACTTCCAGCAACGTAACCACAAACACAGCAATAAACAGCGTTCATCGGCACAAGACACATCCTCCTCGCCAGTAATTGATTCATGTGATCGGGACGTCAGTGCTGGACTGAGCAGCCAATTCATGACCAACCACCACATTGCTCAGTGAATGCTACCAACTCATCAAAAGTTGACTCACTTGGCCGGAAGATCCATCAAAAGCGCTTCACTTCTGTGCTTACGACCTCGAGTGGCTGCCACAACACTTCGATGCAGCAACAAATCTTGCATGTCTCCGGCTCGACCAGTCACGACATCACCTGAAGGCACCAAGCGACGCAGACCCAATAGCCCAACGCCGCCAAGAAAGCGAGCATTCTCCAACATGGCGCCTATGCTGATCCAAGAAGTTGAGGACGACACACCTCGCAAGAAGATCGAAATGACTCCCGCAGAGGCCACATTCAGAAGACTGCTTCTCGACACTGCACAGCACATCCAGGAAAATCCTTCGTCGAGCAACGCCGAAAGCCAAGTACCACTTCCGCCTGAGTTGGAGAAGGAGCCACTGGTACTGCGCTTTACTGGAGGATGGGTCCGCGATAAGCTACTGGGTGTGCAGAGTCATGACATCGATGTCGCGATCAATAAGATGACTGGCTTCCAATTCGCCCTGAGGATGAAGGAGTATCTGGAGCTGCCTGGCAATCTTGAAAAGTATGGTCTCGAGTCGATTGCTGCCAACGAAAAGCAGAGCGCAAAGGCTGGTATCACCGACAAGTCCAAGACTGTCGGTGGCCTGCACAAGATCGAGGCCAACCCGGAGAAGTCGAAGCATTTGGAGACTACGACTGTGAAGATTCTTGGCATGGACATCGACTTCGTCAACTTGCGCAAGGAGACCTACTCAGATGATAGTCGGAATCCGCAGATGGAGTTTGGTACGCCCCAAGAAGATGCTTTGCGCCGGGATGCTACTGTGAACGCCATGTTCTACAACATCAACACCGAAGAGATCGAAGATTTCACGGGTCAAGGACACGATGACATGCGGGACAAGATCATCAGAACGCCACTTGAGCCATATCAGACCTTCAAGGACGATCCACTTCGTGTGTTGAGACTCATTCGATTCGCGAGCAGACTTGGGTACACTATCGATGCGAATGCGCTAGGAGCCATGAGAAATGCCGATATCAAGGACGCACTGCGAAGGAAGATCAGCAGAGAGCGTGTCGGTGTCGAGATGGAGAAGTCGTTACAGGGTCCAGATCCGCATGAAGCACTTAGACTGGTATTCGAGCTGGATCTCTACGACACAATCTTCTCCGATCCCGCCGTCGCAAACAACGAGCACTACTCACCAGACACGGATGGATGGAAAGTACTGATCGACACGGTTGAGGACTTCACTTCTGGCGGCGTCATACAGGACAACCTGATGCGCGACAAGGACGAGCAGTATCTTGCTTGGGTACTTGCTGCTCTGGTACCTTACCGAGATGCACCTGAACCACAATCACCAGAGCCTAATCGCAAAGCGCCGCCACCAATCCCGGCCAACGTCGCTCGTGAAGGCATCAAGGCACCCAACAAGATCTGTGACGTGGTTGGCGCTGCTGTCCGGAATCAGAACGAGATCTCAACTCTAGTCGACAGACTGCATGAGAAGAAGCGAAGACCAGACAAGAAGATCGAGGGCGAGGACCCAGCTGCTCGAGATGTGCTTGGTATGGCCATCCGACGATGGGGCGCGAGTTGGCGCAGTCAGCTGGTATATGCACTACTGGCGGACGTCGCGAACAGCCGCGAGCAGGTCGAAGGTATGTCGCATACCTATCAGAGTGCGAACGTTACTGACATTTCCCAGTTATCGAGCGCATATACGCTGCTTTCATTGAGCACATCCGCAGCCTCGAAATCCTTGAAGTCTGCACCTTGAAGCCTCTACTCGATGGCAAGCAGCTCGCAAAAGCCATTGGCACACCACCAGGTCCCTGGATGAAGGATGCTCTCGATGTAGTGATGGCATGGCAACTCCGAAACCCTGGCGTCAGCGACCCGGCGCAAGCCATAGAGGAGGTCAAGACCCACCAAGCGAATGGTGAGCTTACCACCGACCTTATACGGCACTTCCTGAAGCTGACGATCCGTCCTCTGTTCATCAAGGCCAGCCCATCTAGTGTCACCCAACAAGGCCGGAAGGTAGCTGCACCCGCCTTACCGAAGAAGATGACCATGGAGTCGATGGACGATGCCGCAACGAAGCCATGGAAGAGCTCGAGGGATGCTTACGCATTAGATATCCTCGACTGGGCCGTGCGCAGTCTCGACAAGCGAAGTATTGAGGAAATGTGGCCCCTCGTCGTGCCACCAATCCTGACCCTCCTCGACGACTGGGAGACCAAGTATAAGACCATCGGCACGGACCTCCTTCACCGCCTCCTCCATACCACGCCGCCCTCACTTCTCAGCCGCACCGGTCTCGGCGAGGTCTTTGAAGAAGCCCTCATGCCGTGTTTGACATACCTCCCCGACCTCACTCCAGAACCCGAAGCGATCCCCATCCTTGCAGCGACATATCCATGCCTCCTCACCTTAGCCGAAGATCGCTTCCCTCTCGATCCTACGCAGCCTCTAGGAACTAATCACCACAACCGTGTCAAGTTCCTTGATACCGTCATCCGCAGGGGTATCATATACGGATACACCCACTGTTCCAACCATCCCAAGATTGTAACGCTGCTGTTTGAGCATCTCGCAGATTACCTAGATGCGCTCGGAATCGATTGCGTCAAACATATCAAGTACATCCTACCAATGATGACAGAAACACTGGGCCATCGGCTTGGTAGTGTGGATATGAAGATGTTGGGAAGTGCGGTGGGAGCGGTGCAGGCGTTGATTCGAAATGCGTGGCCGAGGATGTTGGTGCATCGCGGTGAAGTGTTGAAGGGGTTGTGTTTCTGCTGGATCTACCTCTCCGATCAGAGTGGAGAGGGAGTGGAAGCCCTGAGAGAGGAGATGAAGAAGACTGTCGAACTCCTAGTCGCTGCGGTCGAGAAAGAGCACGATCTGAAACCTGATCTCGAAACTCTAGTCAACGCCGACGTCAAGCTAAAAGGTCTCTTCGCAGTCTTGTCAACGCAGTAGCTACCTTCATCCCAACAGCAACATGACTTCATCCCCACATGTCCAACAATACATGTACACAACAGAACTACATGTCAGCTTCCCCCCGGCAGCCCCATAGCAAAAACTCTCCCCCCATCACTCCACCGATCCAAAACATCAAACGCCTGCAAATTACTCACATCACAATCCCCCCCATCACCCCTACACCCCAGCTCAGCTTCGAGTACATCCCCCACGTCCGGCCGCATCATGCGGATTGTGTCGGCGACTTCGTGGCAGGATTTGGAATTGCTGGGTGCCGGGATGCAGGAGGAGTGGTTGCGGACGCCGCCGCATGAGCCCGTGCCAATCTGTATGTAGGTGGGGTCTTCGGGGAGTGCGTAGATTGGCCTGGTCTGGGGCTGGATGTTCATAGTGAAGTTCGTGTTCATGTGCGTGTTCAGAGGCTGCTGCTGTTCTCCGAGGAGTTGGGCCATGCCCATGGCGTGGATTCTGCTGCCGTCGGACCAGCGGTTGAGTTCTTCGAAGGCGGGGGGGTCTAGTTGTTCTTCTTGCTGCTGCTGCGGTGGTGTAGGTTTTAGTGATGGCCTTGGTTGGAGAAGCGGTTGTTGGTGGTGTTGTTGTTGCTGGCGTACGATCTGGTTGAGACCAGTGGCGTGGGCGTGGACTCTGCTGCTGCCGTCTGCCCATCGGCTTGAGGCCTCGAAATCCGGTGAGTCTAAGCTGCGCTGTGGCGTGACATCGCTGGATGCCGTCGACCTAGCTTGGATAGCGACATTCGGTGATAACCTCGCCCCCTCAGTACTCGTGCTCGACACAGTCGATGCCGCCCCACCACCACAAGCCCTCCTCGAACTCAACATGCCCTCCAACGTCCTCGCCGCACCAGGATTCTGACTATTCCGATCAACATCCGCATCACTCACCCCCAGCGCCTTCAACATAGCCCGCAATCTCTTATTATCAGCCAGAACCAACTTTGCCGCGGCTTGAATTTCCGCATTGGCCTCGACGCCGACACGCTCGCAGTTTTGGTACTTCGTCTCCAGCTCGCTGAGGTATTCCTTCCGCCGGGCGCGAGAGCGGCGTTGGTTGTCGCGTACGCGGGCGAGGTTGGCATTTTTCTGGGAGGGTGGGGGGGTTAGATTGGGTGTAGTTTGTTGTTTGTGAGATGGGAGGGGGGACGTACTGATGATGTGTCGGACATTGTGGCGAATGAATGCTTCAGTGCGATCTCCTTGCAATCTTCAAAGACGGTGTACAGTATTATCTGCCCAGCCGCGCCCAGAACTGAAGCAACTTCCTTTCAACAAGGATAATGATACAAGACTTCTACGCCAAGCAGACTGTTGGCAAAGCCGCCCGCGAGCGAGGTGAAGTGAAGTCGCGAAGACCCTCGGCGGGATTCTCGGTTCAAAGGCTCCTGCTCCTGCCTCTCGCCACCACGCCAGGTCAGGACCGAGGCGCAGCAAAAGTCTCTCGATTTCGACTTCACTTGCTGTCTTGCACGTATTCATGATTCTCTGCACCGAATCATCCTTGGTCAGTGGCGCTGCGAGAGCCCCCGGATCTACACTGCACGCTGACATCTCCGACGCCCTCGTGGTCGCCCTCTTCGTGGCGTCATGCAGCCGGTAGCTAGCTTTGCGAGCAGTAGAAGCCAATCATGATCATCTCATCAATGATGAGGTCTGTCCACGCAGGTTCATGGTATGAGACTCTGGACATAATTCACATTCGTATGTTCTCGCGCGAGAGATCAGGGTATCTACATCTGCACATTTCCATTTCGTGTCCGCATAATATCCCACCCAGCGCCCAAGATAATTCGTTTCTCGCATCCCTCAGTAAATGATCATCTGTACCATTCATCCTCATTATATGCAGTCGCCGACATGTTATATGCATTCATACTATTCAGCCAATTCGCCATGCCCGTCCCATCGGGAGCAGGGGCGTTGGTGTTCGAAGTGTAGACGCCATTGCTAGTTGGTGGCATGGTCATTGCTCTATTGTGCATCGGCTGTGATATGTTGATACCTGCCACCGGACCTGCAGTGACGGGCATGTGCATCGCAGAACTGCTGGCCACTGGGCTCGTCCATGTGTTGGGGTCCATGTTGATAGAGTCCCAATTCTCGAAGCCAGTGGCGAGTTGTGCTTGATCTCGATAAGCCCAGTCTGAGCTGTCGCGGATGAGCTGCTCCACTCCGCCGAACATGTCGCTTGGACTGCCACCCGCTCGTGTGTGCGAGCTGTCTGCGCTTTGCCAGCGTAGAGAGGCTGCAGGCTTGTTTGTAGCAGACGGGCACTGCTGTGGTTGCATCCCGCTGGCATTTTGCGGCGGAGGTTTGTAGTTCGCGCCGTGGCTGGCTGCTGCAGCACTCGCGTGGTTGGCCGGCAGTGTTGGCTTTGGTATTGTCGCTGTCCCAAAGTAGTGTCCTGCATGCTGGCCACTAGGATATGTTTGCCATGGCTGCGGCTGCATTGATGACGGGCTCATTGGATACGACGGACGCCTCTGAGCTGCTGGAGAGGATACTTCACCAATATATGACCCAAACTTGACATCCGTCCTAGCCAGCACTGAAGAAGCCTCTTCTGGTAGCTCGACTTTCCATTTGTTGGCCAGTACGCTCAGTATCGCGAGAGTCCTACGGGCACACAGCCACCCCTCGGCAATCTCCTCAAGGTGCTTGATACCGTGGACAATGTCACGCTTCGCATTCTTCTCCGGCAGATTCAGCAGGTGTATCGTACATGCTGAGTGAGTGATATAGACAGCAATGTTAGGTATTTGTCGTAGACCGTGAGATCGTTTGTACAGTCGCATTAGCTTCGAGATCATCGCAGCAGCCTGAGTGCAAAGCTTCCTTGGACTGACGTTCGGCGGTAGTGGTGAGGTCGTTTGCGTGTATTTCAAGAACGGCCTGAACAGGTGTATGAAAAGCAACTGAAAGAACATGCTGCTTGCACGTTAGCTCTGAAGCTGTATTTGGGATGTGGACCACATACTGCATGACAAGGACTGCTGCGAGGCCGCCTTCTTTAGGCTCGAACTCCTTCGGCAGGTCACGTCGCCAAGCTTCCAGTCGGGTGTGGATGGCAGAGAGCTTTTTGAGTTCCGCGGCTTTGCCCTTTGTCTTCTCCATATCGGATGGGTTGTAGAAGTACTTCATCAGATCGTTGCTGATCTCGCAAAGTTTCGCAATCTGTAACGCCACAGCGCGAGTCCTTGCTGGCTGCGCGTGCGCAGTCGTGAATCCCGAATCTGTATAGGGCGCCCATTGCGCAGAGTCCTCGTCGGGATAGACGTCGTACTTTGTCGCAGTGACCAGCGAAGAAGGTAGCTGTGGCAGTCGTCCCATGTAATTGGACCAGCACTTGTCAAATAGATAGCAACCCCAGAATGTGATTTTCCTCACGTCATCTTCGTTCTCGTCCCCGCTGACATACTTGTTGGATGTGAGCTGGCTGGAGTCCAAGTTCAGGCCCATGTCGCAAGCCATGCGGAAGGACATGCCGCTATAGACCCAGCCTTTCGCTTCTCTGCCGCAACCTGCTTCGCGCACTGACATCAGTGCCATCGCTTGAACAGTTGTCAGATGGGGTCTCTCGTGCTCATCATTCTCCATGATCAGACGCTTGGCTTCGCGGAAAAAGTGGTCGCCGGCCGTGCTAGAATCGTCAGGGTTGTCCCGTGCGCCAGTGTGGGATGTGAAGTGGCAGCCAAGCGCCAGCATAGCGTTGACTAAAAGAGGAGTGCAGTAGTGAGTCTTCCTTCGAGTATGAGGCGGCGGCCTGCCAAGACTGAAGTCCCGATAGAAGAGGTCTTTCGAAAGTGTGGTAAAGAAGCTGTAGTGCCAGGTGAAGTACATATTGAGAAGATGGAGAACCAGCTCCGGGTCGTTGGTAACGTGGGTCCATGAGGTGATAGGACTTTCTTGTTGAAGATAATCATCTGCGTTCGAGTAGTCGACCTCTTCCTGCTGAGCCAAGTGGATTAGGTTAGAGGTGCCTCCGATGTAACGCACGGAGCCATCGTCCAGGCGCAAGTCTCCCATCTTGCCGTACAGGTTCTTCTCGAACATTGGCATAGGTGCCTCTGGCTCTTCGTATATGGGTGATGGCTCTTCGTCATCGTTGTCTTGGTCTTCCCCATTCTCTTTCGCCATGATCCTATCTGCCACGGCATCAAGGCTTTCACACGTTCTGATCTCCCTGATGAGAGCTGGAACTTCATTCTCTGCGTAGTTCAGGATGGCGTGGATCAAAGTCTGGAGGGTCGAACTGCGCGTCTTGAGACTGTCGAGGGCGTTCTTGTAGACGCCTTTCCGCCGGTGGTCGGAGTTCGGGTCGTAGATGCAGTCGGTACCATAGACTTGGCTGCACGCCGCACAGGCTGGCGTGTTGCCATCGCACTTGCTCTTGCGCTTCCTACGTGCCAAGACATGTTAGCCATTGCGTCGGTAGGAAGTACGTAACACGAAGGCACCCCGGTAGCAGCACGATGCAGTACATGTACAGTGTGCGGGCAATGCGCACGTCGATCGAGATGTGCGTGTGGTGCCAACGGCAGAGGCAGGCGCATTGTGGTGTTGCTTACCGACATGCTACGCACGCAGTGCTCACACACCGCCGCTTGGCATTGTCCTCCTCTTCAGTCAGGTTCTTGCGCCTGCTGCGCTGTTTCGGCTTTCGGGCGGCAGTGGTGGCAGTGGCAGTGGCAGCGTCTGCGGTGGTGCGCGTGGGCGTATGGGAGGAGATGCCGTTAGAGGAGGCCTTCGCAAAATCAAGCTGTTTGACGTCTGCAGGCACTGCGTCCCCGGCCGTGGCAGATTTCATGGCCAAGCGAACGACGCATCAACAAATCCGATTTAGCCCTGCTGCAGTGATCAGGCAATTCTCATAGCATTCTCCCGCCTCTCCTCGGAGATGCTCAATCCTGAGGCTGCCCGCGGCTCAGACCGAATGTGTCCTACGCTCTACAGCTCCAATTCGACGGATCCGCTGTCCCGACAGCTACACCATGCCGCCGATCGCATGCAGGAGACAGAATGAAGTGAATGTGCTGTTGAGAGGGCATATCGTCCATGCCGACCACAAGCAAGTCATGTTCCCAGCTGGAACGGCTGCCCTCTTCAGCCAAGATGCGACAGCGCCCGCAGTGAAAAGGCGAGAGGAGATTGGGTGGAGTTGGCTCCGCCGTACCCATCGATACGCCTGTGATAAGCAAGACGCATCTGATGGGCTCTGTACACATCCACTATCGACAATACTATCGACCATCACTCGGCGACGGGAGATAAGAAGCATCGAAATCAGGGTGGCGACGCCAGCCTGCAAACTTCATCCTCCGACTCATCACCATGCTCAATCTTTGGCCGCAAGGACTTGATGATCGACGGCTTGACTATCCATCCATTGATGCTGACCGAAGAGCTTCATCATCCATGCACTTGCGCTACAAACAACAGGGAGTACCATGGTTGTCTCACAGTCGGCAACACACGTTCCCGAAGCAGATGCAGCGGCCAGCTTATGATTGACCTGCAACGTCCGAGTAAGAGCGTTGACCAGATATGGTACAATGAGCGGGTCTTTGCTCGTATGGGGTCGTCCATCATGCACCACATGTCATGACCAAACATCCTGGGGCCAAAGGTCAGCAAGTGGGAGGTAGGGCAGATCTGGTCCTGATCCGACGGGAGGTCATCCTGGAAGTATGACCAGGAACGACCCGTCCGGCCAAAGGTAAATGATACCGGTACAATGCCACTGCTCCATCGGCTCTTCCTCTGCCAGCGAAGCGTCGCACGTCGTTCGTCGCACAGCGCCCAGAAGGAAGTGCTACAAAAGCTGGCGGATCGTTTCTGACATGTTTACGTTTCTCTCCACACAACTCACAACGAAGCTAAGATCGAACAGACACCATGCCACACTCCACAGATCCTCCCCCCGGCGTCATCAAGGCTGAGGTCAACTATTTCTTGGAACCTCCAGCTGGCGAGCCATATCCGATCATCTATCCAGGACTTGTCGGCAGCAGACGTCGGAAGTGGGATGTTCGTTCTGTAGAGGTCAATGACTTACGTGGGCGTGAAAATGAGTTCGAAGTCGACACGAACGGATTTCAGGTCGTGGCGTTTGCCACTAAGGAGAAGGAGTACGATGATGATGATAGAATCAAGCAGGAAGTCTACCCAGAGGCTGAGGAGCTGATCAAAAAGACGTGAGCTCACCCCGTGAGCCGGCCATGCAACCACAACTGACCTGTTGCACAGAACTGGAGCCACCAGGGTTCACATCGTCAACCACATCTGTCGCCGTTATTCGACCCAAACAGCAATGGACACTATCAAAGACCTCCCAGATGACGCCGAAATCACCCTGCAACATCCCGCAATGGCTGCTCACGTCGGTAAGAACAGCGTCCAAACTCCCAGCTATCGCATCGCTGACCATTGTACCTTCCAGACCAGTCCTACACAGGCGCCCAATGGCTCCTCGACTTTCAGACCGAACAGGGCAACATTACGCACAAGCCCAATACCCGCTGGGGAATAATCAACATCTGGCACCCACTCAAGCCTGTGAAGCGCGAACCACTCGCCGTATGCGATGCACGCAGTGTGGCTGATTCCGACTTGAAACCTGTCAAGATCCGGATGAAGAGACCTAAAGACGGAGTCATGTCAGAGTATGACACGGAGCTGTGGTACCCAGTCTACAAACCCGAGCACAAGTGGTACTGGCCGAAAGGCTTGACGCAGGACGAAGCTTTACTGATCAAATGCTTCGACTCGAAGCAGGATGGACGTGCGAGACGAGCTCCTCATACTGCGATTCAGACGCCAGAGGATGAAGGACCAGCCAGGGAGAGTATCGAGATTCGATGCATGGTCTTTTGGGAGGATGAGGAGGAGAAGTGAGTAAGTAGGCAGCGTGGCTAACTTAGGTTGATGATCGTGCATTGCTCACAGCTTCGCAAACTTCGACTTCGTCTTCTTCGCCCCACTCATCATCGCCCTCGTAAGATCCTCACTCTGCAACATCGCCGCATTCCACACAGCCGTAAACATCAACCCATCCTGCACCGTCCGATCCCTCGAGAAATCAAACAGTGCCTTGCTACTCACCGCAACGGGGCACTTATCAGCAATGAAGCTCGCCAGCTCCAGCCCCTCTGCTACCAACTTCTCCTTACTCTCCGCGACTTTACTCACAAATCCTACCCTCTCCGCCTCCTCCGCCCCAAAGACTCGAGCGGTATACACCCCCTCCTTCGCCCACGAGTAACTCACCCCGATCTTTAGGAGGCGGGTCAATGTTGCGACATCTGCGGCAAGGCCTGCGTCGACTTCTTTGATGCTGAAGCGGGCCGTTGTTGGCGCAGTGCCGGATGTCGGCGGCGAGGGCGAGGGCGAGGTCGATGGCGGCGCCGTAGACTACGCCGTGGCAGAGGATAATTACAGCTGGAGCGAATCAGTGGAGATGTGCTGGAGAAAGATGCAGGATGGCGACTCACGCTTCTCGCACCGCTCGACTGCGTTTATGCCGTTCTGGTAGCTGTGGACGTGGCGGCGGACTTTCCAGGTTTCGTCTGGCTGTGTCGTCGGTTGGGGAGGGATTGGAGAGCGGTCTGGAGGAGGACTCCGCTGTTACCTGAGTCAGTCGTCAGCATGATGATAATACAGTCCTTGTGTCTCGCCATACGTCAAGCCCTGCTGAGAAATGCTCCCCCACACCAGACAGTAGGATACATCTGACATTCTCGTCTGTAGATAGTTGGTCGAAGACTTTTACGAGACTCTGGAAGACGCCGCATTCTTGTCAAAGGAGGGGTGCGTACTCGTCATTGAAGGAGTTGTATTTCCTCGGGCGATTTAGCTCTACATGTGCTACGAAGGGTGCTGGGAATGTGGTTCGAAGACCGAGAAAGTCATATTGTGTCGCATCTGCCATGTTTTGCAAGACTTCTGAAATGTTGCAAGTGTGACAGGTGAGAGACTGAGCTGATCCTGGAGACGGAACATTGTTGAGTGGTAATGGATGTAACTACTAGACACGATGTCGTTGTCGGCTTGAAGTTGTCTTTCATGGACCTCGCATGCCGCTGGTCTGATGGATATGGTATGCCGTAGGTTGGCATCAACACTCTCTTGGTATGCCGTACGGTTCTCATCCCCAGTGTCTACGGGCAGTGCCCTCGGACAGTGCCATCGGCTATCTCTCTCTGCGCCGGATCTTTCTAAGTCTAGAATCTGGACCGTGACCGGAAGTTGAATTTCAACTTTGATTAACAGCTTCAACAATCTAGAAGCACTCTAGATTGCGTACAACACCTCGCGAGGTTAGGGGATAAGGGTTAGGGTTAGGAGGGTAAGGGTTAGGAAGGGTTAGGGTCAAGCAGTCTCTCCTAAAAACGTCGAACCTCCTCGCGTTGATTAAAATTGATAGGCAATTGGTTCGAGTAGCCGAGGGCACTGTCCGATGGCACTACCCCTAGACACTGGGGTTCTCATCTCCAGAGTCCAGAAACGCGTCGCTCATCGACTTCCTTGCCTACCCATCATGTCATCTTCAACGACGAAGCGTCGCCGAGAGGGATGTCCCGGTCTGCGCCACGGAATGTAGTCGCATATAACCCTAATACCCCTAAGCCCTAACCCTAACCCCAGCCGTAAGCACGTGGCACGCCGTCGCGGCCGATGGCCGAGCATTACACAGCATCCCACGCCCTCCCACGCTTCGCAAGGCCTGGTATGAGCTCGCTTGCAGTGGAGAGCACAGTCGGTAAGTAAGATCTGCAAGGGTCACTTCGGATTCTAGTCACTTCGGAAGCGCCGCCAAGCGCGAGCGTACTGTTCCTCACGACACTAGGATGAAATTGCTGGAATAGCGGCGTACAGGTCGACATGCTACCGAGGTGACCAGGATCCGGAGTGACCCTTGCAGATGGCACGAGATATGCGCCATGAGCGCGAAAGAGACAGGGAAAAATGTGCTGTTGGCGGTTGTGAACCTCCAAGGGTAAGCGTAGCGGAGTGGAGCTCTATAGCACCCCTTTCCGGCTTCGTTGAAGGAAGCGCCACGCTACCCGTAATCGTGATCGATTTGTTGCGACAATAGATGTATAAACAACACGAGCATATGTTTCTTGTAAGTTCGCTAATAGGCACAGCACGAACACGTAATACCAAGCTTGATTCACGTGACCTAGCATCTTGATTGTTGACCAATCAGAAGAGCGCCAAGGAATTCTTAGGGCTAGTAATAGAGCTCCACTCTCTCGCTAACGTGTTCGCAAGCTCACACGTCGCTACAGTGTGGCTGCTCGGTCGCTTCCCTTTCAGTCGCTCCTACGCAAACACGTGCCTTCGGCTTTCGGAGAAACCCTTAAGCGAAGCTTGCTGCCGACTTCAACACCAACACACCGAGCGATAGCAGCGGTCTGAAATGGAGACAGCCTTGGTGGACTACTTTTTGGCTTCATCCCGCCACTTTATGCCCTCTTCCTTCAGCTTCTGGTCGTCTGGCCTGTCAAGCTCAACCTGAGGCATGAGGAACCACGCAAGCACGAACGCCAGCGCTGCCAATGCCGCGCCGATGAGGAAGATTATTCGAAAGCCTTTCCTGTAGGCTGGCAAGATTACAGCACGAATCTCGTCAGCCTCTGACGAAGTACGATCTGACAGGTATGCCTGTGGCGACTTCAAGATGTCATCGGCATCATCGCCACTGATGTCGAGTGACTGAACCGCCGACCTGACCAGATTGTTCAGCACTGTTCCGGCCACTGCGAGTCCGATGGTCCCGCCGAAGTTCCTGGCGAAGTTTCGGAAAGATGTGACTACAGCCATATCACGCCGATGCACTCCAGCTTGCACAGCGATCAAGGCTGGTTGCAGCGTGCAGCCGCATCCAACACCAGTCAGGATGGCATAACCCACTTGCTTGCCGAGATCAGAATGCTCATCAAGCGTTGAATATAGCCCCAGCCCGATGGCCCAGCAAGCCCAGCCCAGCAGAATGGCTTCCCGGTAGCGACCAGTCCAATGTACTACCAGGCCAGATAATGTGCTGAAGGCGGCTGGTAAAGTCAGATCCGAGCACTCACGACAAAGACACGAGTGACTTACTCTGTACCAATGTGATCGGCAAAAGCAACGAAGCAGACTTGACCGCCGAGTAATTGTATGCCATCTGGTAAAAAGACAGAATATAGTAGGTCTGGACCAGGAAATTCCACCCATTGATGGCCATGGTAAGACACGCGCCATTGACGATCTTTCTCTTGAAGATGTGCACTAAGTTCATATCAGCATGAGTTCTAGTCGCAATGTGAGAACTTACGAGGCACAAGCGGGTGCTTCGGCCCTTTCCATTGCCACAGCACGAACGCGACTGATACACAGAACCCTACGGCCAAAGAAGCAATCACGGCCGCTGACTTCCATGGATATTGCGCGCCTCCCCATGTCAAACCCATGACGAGCACTATTGTACCGCCGAGAGCGAGCAGGGCACCAAAGAAGTCGACTGCTTCAAGTTTCCTAGCAATGCTTAGCATCATCTTCGGTTCACGATGGGATTACTTACATTTTCCAGTCACCCTCAACTTTCTTCAGCGGCATCATCCAGATTGCGCAACACGTTGTAAGAACGGTCAGCGGGAGATTGAGCCTGAAGATCCACCTCCAGCCATTTGGTGATGAGGATGCTAATGCGCCGCCAATGATTGGGCCTATACCATTGGCGAGAGCAACCACAGAACCCTGCAAAGCTTAGTACACAGTCTGCTCCTTATGGATATCGGACTTACTAGTATGCCCTGATACTTCCCCCGCTCTCTCAGCGGTACAACATCACTGACAATCATCTGAGCTATCGTCATCAGGCCACCACCAGCAACACCGGTCAACGCACGGAAGATGATGAGCTGCATCGAGGTCTGGGCCAGCGACGAGGCAAGAGATCCGAAGAAGAACCATGCCAGACCGATGAGCAGGATTACCTTCCTGGACCAGATGTCCGACAGACGACCGTAGAGCAACTGGCAGCACGTTGAAGTTCTGGAGCACAGCGTCAGCGAAACCTTCCCGTGCTCTCACTCCGAGGAACTCTGCATACACAAAGTATCCGCTCGCTATCCAGGCTTGCTCGTCGCCAGCGTGAAGCGAGTTACTGACAATGGTCAAACTGGCAGCCAAAGTCGTCTGGTCCATCAGGGCAAGCAAATCGACACTCGCACAAGCCAAGAATATCTGACGAGTTCGATTAGCTCGCAAGTTGCGGTCCGTTCTTAGCAAACTTACTGTGATGATTGTGGACTTGGGCACATAATGCGTCTGTTCATTGAACTCATGCTTCGTGGGGCTCGCATCTTCGCTGCTGACTTCCGATGTCTGCGCACTTTTGATCTCCCCTTCTTCGAGTCTGTCGATGTTCGCCATGGCGAAAGCACGACTGATATTGATTATGGGCACTTGCTCGTGGAGGTGAGGCGTCAAGCAGGAAGCATAGCAGGCGGGCTTATGTTACACGAGAAAACATGGTCAAGGCGGCCAAATCCACTCAATGTACGACCCAAAGCTCCGATGGTATGCCAATACGGTGAAGTGCACAGTCTGCGGCTCGTCTCGACAGCTCCCAATGTGGCCACATGCTAGGACAAAGCATATTTGCTCAAGATCGTCGCATCCTTACCACATGTTGTCCTCCAGCCCTACCACAAAATTCTCCGACCGGACGAGGGCCACAACCATAATGCTCCGAACTTCATCAGTCGACAGCTGAGACCCACGCTACAACTGGCTACATGACGCCGTTCCTGCATCTCGTTGAGAAGTTGCATGCGCTATGTAGATCTTTGACGCGATTAGAGAAAAGTTCTTAAACTTGCTCATCAAGGTCAACCAGCCAAGAAAATATGCGAAGCCTTGATGGCCAGCAGTTGGATACACAGTGCATGGCCGCCATGGCGTGCATACAGATGCCGACGCCATGTACGTAAATATTCAATAATACGCAACACTTCACAGACGCATAAGCGGTACCATATCCTCATGTGGCAAGCCAAACACTGATCCCTGTTTGCAGGTACCACTTCACAGCGCATTCAAGGTGCTGAACGAAACCTTGATGACTGTTCGGACTTTGCACAAGGTCCCCTCTGTCGCATGACTGCATGGGCTACTGTCTTACAACAGGAAAGGTCGCCAACCGCCTTGTCCACCACGGTCCGTGGGTAGTGCGTGGGTGCTGTGAGTGGCAGGATGCCGACCAAGGAGCGCCAACCAGATTCTCCCACTCTTCATCCCCCGGGAGGCAACGTCGAAGGTCTTAGCATAGTATAAGACTGTGGTATCGAGGGTTACTGCCGGCCTTGTCACTTTTACTACGTCGAGCTGATCTTACAACTTCGTTATGCCCCACTTCACCACAGCGCCTGAACCCTTGACGCCACCGGCAGTTGATCAGAAGCAGCAACCAGATATGGTCAACAACAACGAAAAGAATGTCTATACCGGACTGGACTCGCTCAAGAAATACTTCGACCCCGATTGTGCTCCGCCTCTGCCACTGATTGAGCTTCCGCTACATTTGAACCCCTACTATGAAGATGGCGTTCGGATATACGCTAAAATGATGTCCTGTCATCCGACGAACAATGTCAAGTGCATGCCCGGTACTTCACCTCTGCCACGCCATATGAACAAGATACTGACCCGTGAATAGCGATGAATTTGCTAGCCAAAGAGGTCAAGCCCGACACAACCGAGACCATCGTTGAGTACAGCTCAGGGTCAACGGTGATATCAATGTCCCTGGCGGCCAGAGTATACCATAATATCGACGACACAAGAGCATACCTCAGCAACAAAACCAGTCAAGCCAAGCTACGGCTGATGCAATTCTTTGGACTCAGATTGACACTCTTCGGCGGTCCTTCACAACCAGAGCCGCTCGACGCTCGAGGCGGCATCCAGAGTGCCAGATCTCAAGCTGAGCAGTCAGAAGCCATCATCAACCCTAACCAATATGAGAATGATGCAAATTGGCAGTCGCACATCAAATGGACAGGACCTCAGATACTGAAGCAGCTACCTGAGATCAATGTCATATGTGCCGGAATGGGAACGTCAGGAACGATGACTGGGCTGGGATTATACTTCAAAGAGGCCAAGCCTTCTGTGTTTCGTCTTGGGTGAGCTTCGCCCAACCACCGTGCAGGCAACTCGTACTGATCTTGATCATATAGTGTCTGCACAGCACCCGGCGACCGTGTACCAGGTCCCCGATCATACGCCCTACTTGCACCAGTCGAGTTCCCATGGCGGGAGGCTGTCGACCACATCGAGCATGTAGGCTCACACGATTCTTTCTCGCTATCGCTGCAACTATGCCGGAACGGACTGCTGTGTGGGCCATCATCTGGCTTCAACCTCAAAGGTTTGCTCAACCTCCTCGACCAGAGGAAGAAGAACAACACGCTATCAGAACTGACGGGAACCGACGGTCTCGCTCACTGTGTTTTTCTCTGCTGCGATCTGCCATACCAATACATGCAAGAATACTTCGACAAGCTCGGCCCAGAAGCCTTCCCGGCCATCACCAACGAGCACCTGACTCAAGTCGATCCATACCGCTACGACGAGGCATGGGAACTGACACCAACACAAGCCCTCGACCGCATCGAGCCAGAGACTCTCGTCATCGACTTCCGTCGCCAGGCTGATTACAGAGAATGGCACTTCCCCGGCGCCTTGAACATTCCTCTAGCCAGCCTGACGGCCGACTCACCGAGTCCATTCTTCACACCAGAACTATTGAGTCAGCAATGGCGTGAGCTGGAGAACCTGTTCGAGCAGTCATTCCTGCAGTCACAGTTCGCTGGCCGGAAGCTGTTGGGCTTGTGCTACGATGGCGACACATCTCGCATCGCCAACAGTGTGTTGAGGGCGAAGGGGTTCGAGAGTGATAGCGCCAAGGGCGGTAGTCGTGCTCTCGTTGCTCTTCAGCCGGATCTGCCAAAGCTTTATGCAGTGCGCTCGAGTTCGCCGGGCTCGAAGGCGGACTCGGTGGTGGACGAGAAGGCTGAGTAAGCTGCGGAGAGTGATACGAAGAGTGCCGAGTCATCTAATGCTAAGGTATAGCGGGCCTGAGTGGAGAACCAAGCGGTCCTGAAGAGAATGATAGAGAAATAACTAAAGAGGGAAAGGGTTGTTTTCATGATCTTTGGGCATTACATGGCGCTTCATAGCATAGCTGAATAGATACCCAGCTTCTATTCAATTTCATCGTCGTTCACTAGGATGGTATTTCTTAGATTGACTTCCGCCTGCTGCGGTGCATGTAATCACTGTCATGTCTCTTCCATGGCGACCAAGGAAGCACGCGCCTGTCCCGGTAGGCTGTAATCTCGAAGCATACCGCGTCGTCATCTCTGCACTGCACATGTGGCGTTCCAACAAGCCAAGGATACAATTGCCTAGCCTCGCGAACACATGGCACACTGGCCTGGTTTTCAATGACGCGCATTACTGTTGAACCCAGGACGTCCGAATCCAAATGAGCCCACAGTGTGCGGACAGGCTCGGGTCCAAGCTGCCCTGCGAAGAAGAGTTGGCTGAAGGTATCAGTGATTTCTGATAAATCAGGCAGTGCTTCGATGACGGACTCGCCGAAGCCAGTATCGCGGAACCTTTTGTTCCACTGTTCCCAACGGCCCCACCCTCTTTGGTGTCCTTGTGGGCTTTCGATGAGATTGACGATGGGTTTGCCGAGGTTCGCGGTGTCCCTGAGGTCCGTGATGCATGATGGGTCGTCACCGCTTGACTGGCCATAGCGGCTTGGGGCACAGTCGGGACAGTCGCAGTAGCCTCGAAGCATTGCCATCTTTTCTTCACGTGTCAATTTCGACGAAAGCGAATCTGACTCCTGCGCTGGTGATTTGGAATCGGAAGTCCCCAGTGACCTTAGTTGGTTGAATGCGGCTCTGGATGATACTTTGCACCAGTGGAATTCTTGATGTGTATCGAGATCAGAGGTGTCCTTCCTGCCTGGCTCTGCGTCCTTATTCGCTAGCTTCGCTTTTATTGGGCTATGGTGTTGGTCCGCTATTCTCTTCTCCTTGCCTGTGGATGGTTGGACACATTTCGTACCACATGAGTTGAGTGCTCCATCCTTTGGGCCTACGAGAGCGGCATCGATGGCTGCGAATATCGCCTCGCGTCTGGCAGTGGCCTTGATGTCGACATTTGAATTTGTGGCCTGTCCAGCGGAAAAGATGCTGCTAGCGATGACGCCCATGTTGGAGATCGCGGTCTTGATATCGTAGATGTGTGGGTCTAGAACTGGACGTGCGGTAGAGGCGTTGTTGGCAGTGAACCCGATGCTCCACGATGTGAAACCAGTCTGTCTCGAGGTATGTGACATCTGAGAGAATGTGCGAAGGAAGAGATAGATATGTCAAGGTTGTTGGGGGATGTCCTCAGATGTTCCCAGAGCATATTTGCGAATCACGCATGGTCTATGGGTGTTTTGTTTCTTCCGTCCTCATGTGTCAGCTTCAACACGCGTATTGAGATTCTATGTTGGTTTCGCACCATGCCACTTTTTGTCCTTCGGTATGAGCACGTCCGTAATGGTCTGCATTCTAAATCTTGGGCACCGGCATTCTTCGATCTTGATATGTCAGCTTTGAACAGTTTCTGCCTCATGTGCACATATTCGCCATCGGTGTACTCCCTCCCGGAGCAGATGTAACCTGATCGTTCGCGGATCTTGTTCATCGCAGCGGGAACATGCCCAATGTCGGCACAACTTGCTGGCGGTGGACTGGTTTGTGGCTGGACGGCATATGTGACTGTCCGCTGTATAAGATTGATCGCCGTTGATTCCTGTTCCTCATCTCGATCTCGTTCTTGTGTACAGTCGCCAATGAAGTCTTGCCGATGTAGATGTGCCGAAGGAGCGCCAGGTGATGGTATATGCGATGTTGCTCGATGGGAGGAATTCGTTATCGAGTTGCCGAGGTCGTCATGCCTCGACTTCGCAGGGTGGTATGGTAGTGGCTCAAAACATCAAGGCATCGGATGATACACTGTAGCCTGGGTATCGGTATGGGTGTCGGCGGTGGCTGTTGCTTTCGTGTACCTGTGGACGATGTTTACACCGGCAGAAGTCGTGAAGATTCAAGCAGCCGAGGTCAAATGCGTGTCCACATGCCTCGCACTGTCAGCGAAGAGGGTGTCATAGCGACACTGCCACAACGCTGGCGCGACTTTTATGCAGACCTCCAGGACATTGCCAGATATGACAGCTGGTGTTGTGGTCCAGAACGCAGTGCCGACTTGCTGCTGATCGGTCGAAGCCGTTCCAGCCGGAGGCCGTGATGAGAAGGGTTGTACCTTGGAAGGCAAGGAGAGTCTGCAACTGACAAAAAGGATAGCAACCTGCCACCAGTGCTCGATCACGGGCAGATGTGATCACCTCATATCATATCATTCCAAGACCAACGACTATGATGGCGCATATATTGACGCGAGTATCAACGTGATCTTACTTGACGGTCTCTGCACGCGGGAACGTGACATGGTGTTGCTCGCCTTCGGGAAGTGCACACGAGCAATGCAATATCCTGAGGATCGTGGCCGTTCGATTCGATTCTTCGTGGTCTCGTCACAGAAGAGCGCTGTCGAATTTACCGGCATGTGTGGTGCCGTTCTGTTGTGGGTATCATTGCATCAATCACGACTCAAGTCCTCCTCTTTGACCTTCGTCTTCACCTCAGCATCGCCCCCAACTTCCTCCTTCCTCACACCTGTCTTCTTGCCATTACTCGACTTTGCATAGTCCTTCTTCTCCTTCTGCCACTGTTCTTTTAGCTGGAGGTACTTTGCATCGCTCGTACAGTTTTTCCACACTTCTTTGAAGACTTCGCTAGCTGCCAGCTTCTCTTTCATGCCTTCATGCCCTGTACTCTTTGGCAGTTCCTTTCTGCTGCCGCCGTCTCGCTCTATCTCTCGTTCGGTACGATCGTACTTGCGGCCGCCTTTGTGGTTTGCATATCTTTTGGCTCTGGTCATGCCCATTTGGATGAACTTGCGAGCCATGTCCGCGCCGACAAAGTCCTCGGCTTTGACATAACAGTCGAAGGCAGATTTGAGTGTTACGGAGGAGTGCTGGGCTATGGGGACGGTCTTGAAGCGCCAGTGTGGGAGGAGGATACCCTTTTGGTATCAACACGAGTACATCCTAGCTTGTGGATGGTCTACCTTATAGGGCTCGAACGTTAGAACGCCCTGCTCTCCACGGGCGATCGCGTAGGACAGGCGTAGTCTAGTATCGGTAAGGGCCGGAGTAGGCCATTGAGTCGGTCCAGGCATATCATGATTCTCTTCAGCCTTGATTCCGGGCTTACGAGGAGGCATGACATCTGTGATCATTCAGAGCATGATACAGTGTTGCGAGAGACGTAAGAAGACAATCATCAAGGTTCCTACAAGCGGTGAGGCCGTGATCGTCTGCGTCATGCCAAGACTTGGGCTGAATATATTTAGAAATTTTCAGATGCCACATCTTAAGCACCAATGGCTCAACCAAAGCCTTCCGGTTTTATGATGTAGTGGTTAGCATTGTAAGTGCGACACGACAGTCATAGCACGATAGACATCGTACTGATCCAGGTGTAGCCGGATTTTGAGTCTTGCCTGCCATAGCAGCGTACAAACATTCCGGCAACGTAAGCACAACCTCCAGCATCTATAGTACACAACGCGTACTAACGCCTGTACAAGCCCGGTTCGAATCCGGGTAAGACCTGAGTTCAAATAGTTGTCGTGCAAGCATAGCTTGTGACATATCTTTTTTTGCTCTCACTCCGGACCTGCACTTGCAGGTGTTGTCGAGATTCTCACGATACTTTTTGCCCAGCAGCATCCTGATATCGGGCTCTCTTCCCAAGTGTAACGTTGCGAGGAGATACCGTATTATCAAACAAATGTACTCATGACTAGCTTCAAGCTCCAAAGCTACCACTGAAATTCAAGTTGACCGTCCTGTACCTACGCTCCGTATCTCTTGAACATTTGCAGGCCGACTTTCGGTCTTCATCATGCCTTCAGACATGTCTTCTTTGCTGTCATCGCTCAGGGCATGCTAAGTACTCAAGGGACGTGAGGACATGCAAAGTCTTGGCACGCTAAGGTTTGAACGTGACGTGAGTGAAACTTTCTTGGAGTACCTGCGCAACACTAATGCAACATCGAATACACAGCATGGTACTTCTGCACCGGTGGAACAATGGCAGATGCCACGAAACCTCGACATTACGTCGTCTCCGATGCTATGGCTTGACATTGTATCTGCCTGGTTGACACACACAGAAGGTCTTTCCCGATAAGCTCAGGTACTCAGCCTGCGTGGTCTCAGCTTCTACGCTATACCGCAAGCGGGCGCGAAGCTGCACGCAGGCTAAGAGCGTAAGTCGCTTTTTAGTAGATAGCCTCGTAGAAAGGGCATAACTTCATAACTAGAGCACTTATAAAAATATTTTTATATATAAGCTAACTTACAACTAGATTAAAAATAATAACGTACTTCACTACCGAGCGGGCTATACTACCGAGCGGGCTACTTTTACTAAGAACTATACCACTTCTATAGATATAGCTATATAACTACTATTATAGCGTATATTGTCTTCAAACGAGGCCAAACTGACCTTAGCTATCTAGGCTACGAAACGCGACGCGACAATTACGAATCGACTTGCTATAAAGGTATACGACGCGTCTCGAACTACACTAGGGTATCGATTGAATAGACGACCTCCTTAGGGTGACTACGAGCCTAATTCGGAGAAGCTTATAGAGCTAGAAGAGAGGGTAATACTTAAGTATATACTCGAGCTAGATCTTAGAGGTTTCCCGCTATTAAAGGCTAGTATACGAGCAATAGCCGATTCATTACTATAAGAGAAGGGTCTCAAGCCCGCTAGTCTCAATTGGACAGACAGGTTTATTAGGCGGTATCGTGAGCTAAAGGTTCGTATAACACGTAGATACGATCGTTAGCGAGCCCTAATAGAAGATCTAGACGTTATCGAGAGGTGGTTTTTACTTATACGTAATATAAAGGAGAAGTATAATATCCTTAACTAGGATACCTATAACTTCGACGAGACAGAGTTTATAATAGGTATTATTACGTCTTAGAGCGTCGTTACGGGTTTAGAAAGGCGTAGTAGAAAGAGGAAGGTTGTTTAATAAGGTAATAGAGAATAGGCAATAGTGATAAAGACTATCTATATAGACGGAATAGCGCTCCTACTCTACGTTATCCTTATAGGCAAACAGTATATTAGTACCTAGTACTAAGACGGTAACTTAGGTCTAGACTAGACAATCGGGCTAATAGAGAACGGCTAGACTAATAATAAGTTCGGTATACGGTAGCTAGAGCATTTCTAGAAGTATACTATAGCTCGTACGACTAGGGTATAGAGACTACTTATTATCGATAGCCACGAGAGCTATAACTCGAAGGCATTCTAGAATCTATATAAGGAATACAAGATCTTAGCCCTATATATACTATTGTACGCCTCGTACTTACTCTAGCTATTAGATATAGGTTACTATTCGCCTTTAAAGAAGGTATATAGTACTTAGCTCTCGGGCTTAGTACGCTAGCGTATTACTTATATCGACAAAGTAGAGTTCCTACGCGCCTTCCGGGCAGCCTATAACGCTATATTTAGACAGGAGAACATCCTATCGAGCTTTAGAGGCGCTAGTTTAGTTCTATTTAATCTATAGGTAGTGATAGACAAGCTTAATATTAAGCTACGTACGCCAACCCCTCTAGCTCCGGACTCTACCCCTTAGGAGTCGAAGACACTACAAACTACAAAAGAATTCGACTCTTAATCGACACTAGTAACGAACAAAATATGTGCCCGGGCAGGTTTATCGCTAAACTCGTTATAGGAAGGGGTGTATTAGCTTATAAAAGGGAGTAGAGAGATAGCGTATTAGATAGCTCTTATACGAAGCGAGATTAGTAAGCTACGCAAGTCTAACGAGGCCCTTATATAGCGAAAAGCACGAAAGCGCAAGTATATTCAGTCTAGGGGGTCTCTAACCTTCAATAAGGCGTCGTAATTAATACCTCTAGAGGATACTAGGAGGTAGGAAGTGAGTAGAGAGTCGCTAGATAGTGTTCGGCTAGTACTAAGGCTACGACGCTATAAGCGATATAGCGAGTCGGGGTATAACGTACGCACCTGTTAAGTAGACTTACTAGATAGCGAAGAATCTAAAGAGGAATTGTCCTCCTAGTAACGATTCTATAGGATGTCGTCGTATTAAGATATCGTCGTAATTAAAGTTTAACGTACTTTACGGTATATAGTAGAATAGTATTTAGTACTAAAGGTGTCTCTACTATTGGTATAGAGACTACGTCTCTTATACCTATATAGAGGGATACTACTCTAGTCCTAGTTCTATTTTACTACGCCTTATCGGTTTTACCTATATCTTATCCTACGATAGTAGTTCCTCTAATAGTCTCGTACTAACTAGCTAAGTAACTTTAGGTCCTCTAAGTCGCTCCTACTATTCGTACGGTGTCTCGGTAGTATTACCGTACTATTGTCTCGACTAGCTTAGTATATACTAAGTTAGTCTTAGTACTGTACGACATACCTACTAACCTATATTCGTAACACCGTAGCTACTTTATAATTTAGTACTACGTTCTTATTTTATATAAGCGATAGGTAGTTAAGTAGTAAGTCGCTCCGGAGAGCTATAAAGGCTTTAGTGTCTCCGTCTACAAACTTCTCGACGGCTAATATCATTACGGCTAGCTTCTAGTCCCTTCCGCGGCTAAGATAGAGTCGCTAGTCGGCTATAATAGCCTACTAGAAGTAGACGCGGATATTCGTATTAGTCGCTCGGAAGTTACGATTGTCTAGTTTAGCTAGTATATCGGGCTTTAGGCCGGCTAGAAACTTGCGTAGGTAAGTAAAGTCATCTAGTAGGGGAGTTATATAGCTCCTAGTTAGCCTAAGCGACCTAATAAAGGTCCTAATACTCCTAGTTTAACGGGTAGTCTCCTACTTACGCTAGATCTGCTCCTAATAGTCTAGGTCGACTATAAAGTTAGAGATCTACGTGATTATGTCGTCGAATTCGCCGTGCCTAAGATAAGGGGGCTTTAGGCGCGTTTCTTCGATAGCTTTAAACTATAACTAGTTAAAGTCGCTACCGACGAAGCTACTAACGAGCTCTAGTTTCTCTAGGTCGGAAAGGCGTCGTTTGACAATCCATTTCTTATTTAGGCTAATCTAGGCTCTAATAGACGATATCTAGTTAAGGCACTTGTCGTTCTAAGCGTTAGATTTTAGAATAGGGGGATCCCCTATCCTAGGCGCCTTATCTCTACTAGCTAGCTCGTTATATAGGCCGAAGTTATCTTCGTCTAGGTAGTCCGCCCTATCTATCTCCGCGTCGCTAACGCGGTTAGGGCGGCGGTACGACCGAGTAGCTAGGGGTATAGCCTAAGTAGCCCTAAAGGTATCGTTTAGGCTAGTAGGCTAAGCCGCGTAGTTATTACCTAGGGCGCGACTATAGGCTAGGCCCTCTCCGACTAGATAAGTAGCGAAACCTTACTAATCCGGTAGGTAATAACCGCCTTGATTAGGGTGTTAGTTAGTGTCGTCTATACTAAAGGTTTAAGTAGCCCGCCCTGTTCGTAGGAGCTAAGATAAGGTTAGTAAGGCTACCTCGCTTAGCTTTAGTACTAAGGTCCGACTAAGGCGTAAGTTAGAGACTTATAGCTTAGGAGATTCACTTATAGGCTAATTTAACCTAATAGAAAGGATGAAAGGAAGGGAAGCTACTAGATATAAGAACCTTAGCGAGTATAAATCTAAGATATAGAAAAGCTACCTAAGAAAACTCTAAATATAAAGCTAAGCGCTAAGCCGGCGGTGTGTTCGGATAGGAACGTTATATCGCTAGAGACAATGTCTAATAATAATGAGTATAATAAAGTAGCTTACTTAACTATAGAAGTCTAAGGCAAGTTCCCCTCGTTAGAGTAGTTACTTAACTCCTATACTTTATCCTATATAACTGACTAAAGCTGCCTCTTTAGATCTATAACTCCCTTAATAAGGAAGAAATAGATTAAAGTAGGAGGTGGGTTTTTATTAGCCACTTATATTAGGAATGTAGAGATGAGTAGGAGAGCTAGTAGAAAAGTTGTTTTAGAAGATGTCCTACTTATACCTAAGCTAGGAGTAAACCTAGTTTTATAGAACTAGTTTAGTAAGTAGTTTAGTGTTCAACCTCTATTATTTTCTCTTGTTTTCCCCTCTAGTAAGACTATTGTCTCGACAAAGCTCCTTAGGGGGGTTCTATTTATTAATAAGATTTCTCCTCTCCTATAAGAACGGGCACATTACTCCTTATATACACCACTAATAGAGAATGCCTTTGTGACTACTTAATTAGAGACCGACCTAAAGTAGTAGGAGCTTTAGTATAGAAGATTTGTACACTTTAGGAAGAATTTGCTCTAGAATCTTTATAAGGTAATAGACTTAAAAGAATATATTCCTATCCCTAAGGATAGCTTTCACTAGTATAGAGTACGTTCAATAGTAAAGATAAAGAAGTATAAAGGCAAAGTTATAGAGAGAAGACCTAAAAGACTTGCCCTTATATCTATTGACATATATAGATAGATAGATTTGTCATTCCCCTGTTCTAGGACCCTATCCGGCCTATGTAGGTATATATCTATTGTTATGTACAAAGGGAAACCCGAATAGGTGAAAACCCTTCCCGCCCCCGACTACTCCTTATCTAGTTTAGCTTTCCCTCTGAACGTACGTAGTCTATGTCACTACCCCGTTAGCCCCCGCTCCTAGCCGGTCTCGTCGCGCTACGTCGTGTCCTCTCTTCCTATACTATTCCTACTAGGCGGTACTGTTCTAGCTAGCCCTTCTCTAGTATCTAGTTCGTAATGCGCCGTAGGTCCTTAGCGTTGTTAAGAAGTGCCCTAATCGTCCGGTTCCTCGCCTTTACTATCTACTCCCCCCTTCCTAGCGACCACCTCGGACAGACGAGGAGTACGTACCGTACGTTCTAGGAGCGATAGCCGTAGGGGCAGCTAGTATTCGTGTATCCTAGAACCTTCCTCTATAATAGGTACCCCTAGAGGCCGATATGTTCGCTTCGTAGTTAGGTTGCTATACTACTCTATGCCCTCGTAAGGCGGTAGTAGATAAGCTTCGGGGGGTGCTTGACCGCGGATTTTGTAGCTAACTATTCCTTAGGTTGTCCCGCTAGCTAAGGGCGTCCACTATGCCCTACAACCTAGTTGTTCCACCTCTCTTTCTATAGTTACTCTACAAACGATTTCTTACCTTCCTATTATGTTACTAGCTATTCGTCCCTTGCCCGGTAGTTCGGCTCGTTTCCGGGTCGAATGCCCCTATACGCTAGTACTAATTCGCGGGCCCTTACGACTATACTAGCGATGACCTTCTATACTAGGTACTATGCCGACTTGCCTAAGTAGGAGGTCCGTAGTCCCTAGATATATAGGTCGATCGGCGGTATAGCGGTCTCGTACTTAAGCATCCTCGTTAGTGTCGACTTATATACCCCGGTGACCTTCCTTAGGTATTGGTTTTAGATCTTCGCTAGCGGCGCGA
The DNA here is from genome assembly GCF_020509005.1 of Fulvia fulva. NCBI lineage: Eukaryota > Fungi > Ascomycota > Dothideomycetes > Mycosphaerellales > Mycosphaerellaceae > Fulvia > Fulvia fulva. The sequence continues at coordinate 4,058,786 of NC_063019.1, forward strand.
CGAGTCCCTTCGATAGGTAGGCCCTCTCGCCTAAGGACTATACTTAGCTACTATAGGTAAGGACTGGCCGTATAATAGCCGTATATAGAAGTCGTAACTACCGGAAGTCCGCCCCCTATATAGACGTAGTGAGCCTCTGGTATAATGCTATATTCTGTTTAGCTTTCCGTAATATTGCCTATACGTGCTTCCTCTACCGTAGCGCCGGGTCTACCTATAGTCCGAGGATCCTAAGCTAATTTGCCGGGTTAGTCGTATGCCCCTATATCTAGATAGAAGCTTGCATATTGTAGAACCGTGGCCGGCGCGTAAAGTGTATCAGATTGTACTTTTCTAGGGCAAACCGAGCCCCGTGCCTCCTAGCCTAGTCCTCGTAGATCTTGTGCTTCTCTTCTAGTAGCCTACAGTTCTCCTTAGTCGAGGAAGACTACGCTAGGATGTTTATGTCGTCTACGAAGCCGCTCGTAGCGGTGTTCTAGGATTCTAGGGCTAGGAGTAGCGTCGCTATAAAGAAGAGGAATAGAATAGGTACTAGCGTTAAGCCTTACGGGATTCTAGTATAGACTACTTGAAATAGGCTTCTATACTAGCCGACTAGGATCGACGTACTACGGTTTTGGAGGTAGGACCGTACGAAGTTAACAAGCCACTTAGGGAGTCCTTTCGACCTTAGGATGTAGAGTAGCCGCGGGTATAATACGTAGTCGAAGGCTCCCGATATGTCTAGGCTAAGTAAGGAAGCCACCTTGTCCCTATTCTTATACTAGATAGCCTTTACCTAAGAGGTGATAAGTTCTATCGCGGATAGCGTCGATCGCTATAGGCGCGTACCTATCTAGGTGTCCGGGAGTAGGGAGTGTTCCTCTACCGCCTCGGAGAGTCTCGTTATAACTAGCTTCTTAAGCGCCTTCCTAAGAGTGTTAAGGAGCGTAATTAGGCGGTACGACTTCACCTACGTATAGTCTTCCTTCTACGGCTTACGTAGGACCACTATCGTCGATTGTTTAAAAGCTATCGGGTAGTATCCGGTCTATAGGTAGGCGTTAAAGATCGCTATAACTGCTAGGGCTAGTTGATCTCTACACTTCCTTAGTAGCTCGTTTAGGATCCTATCCGGCCCCGGGGCTTTCTTCGCCGGCAACTTCCTTAGTATAGCGGTAACTTCTCCCTCGGACACCTCCTATTAGACCGCGATACTAGGGGCTAGGGGAGTAGAGCTATTTATATCGCTTAGATTAGCCTCGACTAGGGGTAGGAAGAACTTACTAGCTAGTAGACGCGCCTTAGCCTCGGGGTCGCTAACCGGGCCACTAGGCGATTGTAGCGCTAGGATAGAGAAGGAGGGGCCCTATATAGGGTCCTGTCGGGCCCATTTCGCTAGCTTCCACATCCTCTCTAGCTTGCCGGCGATTTCTTCTACTATAGCCCTCTAGCCGACTACTTTCTCCCTCCGTATTATAGCTTTCTTCTATTAGTATGCCTCCCTATATACGTTCTAGGCCTCCTCGCTATAGCTGCTCGTCTATACCCGGCGGGCTCTCCTTGCTTCTCTTACTACCGTAGTACAATCCGGCGTCTAGTATAGTTTAGACTATATCGTTAGTTAGGTAAGCGGAACGTGAAGTAAGGTCGCTTTTCTTATTTCGTCTGTCAACCCCTAGACTGCTTCGTCTATCTCGTCTTTACTATTGTATTGCTACTACGCGATCTAGACTAGCCTCTTAGAGTCATCGAGGTACGCCTAGATATTGGCCTAGTAGGCCTTTCCCTAGTTTAGCTTAGGGGTTCCCGCTAGTATACGTTATATCTATATCGTAATAGAGGTCCTAACTAGTATATAGTCTAACGACGCCTCGAGTTCATATTCGATCCTATAGTAGGTTACCGTATAGTAGTAGCTATCTAAGATCTAGGAGAGGTCGATCGTGCCTTAGAGTCCCCCTCTCTTCTAGGTGCCTAGGTCCTTCGGGGTATTAAGAGCAATTACGTTACTCGCTATTAAGTCGAGTACTTCGTCGGCTATAGGGTGCGGCTATATAAGGCTTTCCTAGGAAGGGTGGTATATGTTAAAGTCTCCTACTACGATATGGCACCCTTGTCTCTTAAGCGTACTGTCTAGGTGTCTATAGACCCCTAGGTCGCGGCTAGACCTCGAGGCTAGCGGTTGTATATATAGGTTGTATATCTAGGTACTACCTACGTAGAGGGAGGTAATATCGCCCCCGCCTTCTTCGTCTACGTAGTATACTACCTCCTAGTCGGATTCTAGTATGTCCTTACTAACATAGAAGCACGTACGGGGTCTGCCGTCGCCTCGTAGGTATGTCGTATAGCCTAGTAACTTATAGGTCGTTAGTCTCTTATAGTACGGGTTAATCTATAGCTCCTAGATTGTAAGGACGTAGTAGACGCGCGGGTCCGCCTCGTATAGGAAATGGTTCTAGACTATATCCTTACTATAGTTAACGTTATACTAGATGATACTAAGCGTATCGAGGCTAGTTATCGGTATCGACAATCATTTCCTCTATATCGTCCTATGTCCTACTACCCTATACGTCCTAGTCTACGCCTATCGGCTATATACTAAAGAGGAGCCGGGCCTAGTTAGATTCCCTCGCCGTAGCTAGTAGAGCACGTGGCCTCCCGTACGCCCTAGGTTACGTATCCTTTATATCGTTCTCGGCCCTAGGGCGCTTATGCCCGACCGCCGCTAGTTAGTTCCGGTATAGGCTAGCCTTACGGTCGCCGTAGAATCTTAGGGCGACGGTTCTACTTATAATTGCCTTGTTTTTCGCTAGTTTCCGCTATAGGCATTCCGCACTATACGATAGGTAGTACCCCGGACAGTTCGCGTACCGTCTCGTAGCCGATATATAGTCCCTAGATATATAGTCTCCTATATAGTTCGAGTAGGCCTGCTTGTTTATATACGTGTAGGTTTGGTGTCTATACTGTTAGCATTTGAAGCATTAGAGGACACGAAAGGATAAGGAGTGCTTTTCTACTATCTTAAGGCTATATTACTAGACTAGGCCTTGTTCTATCGCTAGATCCGCCGCTTTCGCGTCTTATAGCTATACTATTAGCGCCGAGGCCTTCTTGCCTTCTAGCCATTTCCTATAGAGCCAAGTCGCCTTCTAGATTAGAGAGTTAAGAGTGACCGGGTTGTCCTCTTAGAGAGCGCGTAGGTGACCCTAGTTAGTTAGGTCAAACTCCTTAGGTATGTCGTAGACTAGGATCGTGAATTGTTTCGTTAAGACCTTCGCTAATGCCGCAACCTTAGATGCCTACTATAGCTATGCCTCTAGGTGCCTCCTAGTAGTAGTAGAGCTAGTATAGATCTATAGAGTGCCGTTAGACTGTTAGTTCACTACGACCACCCCTAGTTAGTTAATTCGTTAGGCGAGCTCCTTGTTCGATAGCTTCGCAACTTCGGCCTAGTCTTCCTTTACTACAATACGGATCGTAACTATATCGTGCGTTAGGAGGGGGCCTAGTATCGATACCGCGACCGATGCCTAGCTATAGGGGTGTTGATTCCGGGTGGCCTTGCTAATCGCCTAGGACGTCGTCCTTATTTCTTATTACCCTCGGTAATACGACAGTATAAGCGCCGTACGTAGCTAAGTGATCATTACCTATAGAGACCGGTAAGGGAGCTAATCGTTAGTTTCTATACTTTTTGCGTCCTCTATAAGTTGCTACTAGTTGTCTTAGGGGGGCTTCGCCTATAGGGCCGTAGGCGCCGTTAGTACCGTAGCCTAGGCTACTATTGCCTAGGAGTTGCCTAATGTAGCTAGGCACCTCCGCGGCGTTTAGAGCTGAAGAAATAGGGTGAAGAGAGCTTCAAGCTATCCAGATTGAATAAGGTAGAACTCCCTTAGTCCTAGGGGCAGTGGCCTGCTTTATATATCGTTAGAATGGCCTTAATAAGAGCTTTCGAATGTGTCTTGTTTTGGCGTAGAGATCGATGAGCCGACGCGTCGAGTCTAGCGAGGATCTATTGACATATATAGCCTACTACTAATCTTAAGACTAGGTTTAAATACTAGCTTAAGATTGTTAACAACTTCTCTAGGAAGAAGCGGACCTTTCCTCTTAGGAAAAGAGAAGATGCTCTAGTTGCTCTCTAGAACTAGAAGATTAAAGTAGAGAGGAAATCATTAGCGTAGCTAAAAGTAGTAAGGCTTAATAATACAAAAGAACTTATTATATTAGTAAAGCAGTAGGAGAAGGATTTAGGGATTAGGCTCGAGCCGACTAAGGCATATAACTCTCTATAGAATAGACTAGTTAAGAGGTCAATATAAACCTTAGAGGACTCTATAAGGGCAATGCTTAAAGAGGCTAAGATACTAGTTGAATTTTGGCCTAAAGTACTAGAGGCCTAAACTTATATAAGGAACAAACTACTAAATAGCCTAGATTACAATAGGTTCAAGGTTTTACTAGATAAGGCTTTTGATAGTATCAAACCGACTATTAACTATTTGAAAGTTTAGGGATATGCAGCTCTTATCTATATAGATATAAGATCCTAACCTTAATAGGCAAGAAGTGACAAGCTAATAAATAGGGGTAAAGAAGCAGTGTTTATTAGGTATATTAAAAACATAGCTAAAGCCTAGCTCTTTTAGGAACTAGACATAAGAGCTATTAAACAAGACATATATATAGACTTCTTTAAGGACTAGCCTAGAGGTGATATAGGTCTTAATATTCTAACATTGAATCTACTAAGTAGTATACTAGCTAGGAAGCCCTTAGGAAGGCCGAGGAAGAACGTATCCTTAGGACAATCTACCTACTGTTTAGGCGTATATTAAAGCACCCCCGAAATAGATCAGCTAATTAAGAGCTCTAAAGTCGCTTAGCCGAGAAAGCTGTTTATATAACACCCTAACCTCTAGAGATCGTAGGGGAATTTCAGAAAATCGATTAGCTAATTAAGAGAAGCTCCCTAGATCCCTAGGAAATAGATGTTACTATTTTATAAGTAACGGTCCCTAAATCATCCCTTAGAAAGAGAAAGGCTGACTATAATGTTAAGGGCTATGACATGAAATAGAAAGCCCTAAAATCTATAGTCCCTAAGCCCGAACTAACTACTAAAGTAGGAGAAGTAATAGACCTCTTAGAGAACCTTACTACTTTTTACTAAGCTTTCTTTACAGCTATATAATCAGTGGACAGTTCAATACTATAGGATAGCAAATTCCTAGAAGAAGTTAAGGAAGTGGCCTTTATAGTAACTATAGAAGCTATTATATATAAGCAAGAGGTCCTAATTCCAAAATCCTATAAGGATGCTATAAATGACAAGAAATAGGGACATCTTTAGAAGGAAGCAATCCAAAAGGAACTAGATGCTCTATAGAGTAATAATACCTAGGAAAATTCTGTTCTACTAAAAGGAGCAAATCTAGTTATATTAAGATAGGTCTTTGATATTAAGAGAAGTATTAGTAGAGCTATTGAAAAGTTCAAGGCTAGACTAGTTATAAGGGGCTTCTTATAGAAGTTTAGTGTTGACTTTATAGAGACATTTATACCTATAGTAAGACAGGACACCCTTAGGTTGTTTATAGCTATTGTATATAAGAAGGATCTTTATCTTTACTAAGTAGATATAAACAATGCATTTATAGAAAGCACGCTCTATAAAGACATCTTTATATTACTACTACTAGGAGTTGAGCTTCTACTAAACATAGTGTTCAAAATCCTTAAAAGCTTATATAGACTTAAGTAAGTAGCTAGAGATTAGAATCAACTCTATATATTAAAGCTTGGAGAGATTGGATTTATATAGTTAGAAGTGGATCTATACCTACTTATCTATAAGAAGAGGGAGATTATAATCCTTATATATAGATAGATAGATTTGTCATTCCCCTGTTCTAGGACCCTATCCGGCCTATGCAGGTATATATCTATTGTTATGTACAAAGGGAAACCCGAATAGGTGAAAACCCTTCCCGCCCCCGACTACTCCTTGTCTAGATTAGCTTTCCCTCTGAACGTACGTAGTCCATGTCACTACCCCGTTAGCCCCCGCTCCTAGCCGGTCTCGTCGCGCTGCGTCGTGTCCTCTCTTCCTGCACTGCTCCTACTAGGCGGTACTGTTCTAGCCAGCCCTTCTCTAGTATCCAGTTCGTAATGCGCCGTAGGTCTTCAGCGTTGTTAAGAAGTGCCCCAATCGTCCGGTTCCTCGCCTTTGCCATCCACTCCCCCCTTCCTAGCGACCACCTCGGACAGACGAGGAGTGCGTGCCGTACGTTCTGGGAGCGATAGCCGCAGGGGCAGCTAGTATTCGTGTATCCTGGGACCTTCCTCCATGATAGGTACCCCTGGAGGCCGATGTGTTCGCTTCGCAGTTGGGTTGCTATGCTACTCTGTGCCCTCGTAAGGCGGTAGTGGATGAGCTTCGGGGGGTGCTTGACCGCGGATTTTGTAGCTGACCATTCCTTAGGTTGTCCCGCTGGCTGAGGGCGTCCACTATGCCCTACAACCTGGTTGTTCCACCTCTCTTTCCATAGTTGCTCTACAAACGATTTCTCACCTTCCCATTGTGTTGCTAGCTGTTCGTCCCTTGCCCGGTAGTTCGGCTCGTTTCCGGGTCGAATGCCCTTGTGCGCTGGTACTGATTCGCGGGCCCTTGCGACTGCACTGGCGATGACCTTCTGTACTGGGTACTGTGCCGACTTGCCTAAGTAGGAGGTCCGTAGTCCCTGGATGTATAGGTCGATCGGCGGTATAGCGGTCTCGTGCTCAAGCATCCTCGTTGGTGTCGACTTATATGCCCCGGTGACCTTCCTTAGGCATTGGTTTTGGATCTTCGCTAGCGGCGCGACGAGTCCCTTCGATGGGCAGGCCCTCTCGCCTAAGGACCACACTTGGCTGCCATAGGTAAGGACTGGCCGTACAATAGCCGTATATAGAAGTCGTGACTGCCGGAAGTCCGCCCCCCATGTGGACGCAGTGAGCCTCTGGCATGATGCCATATTCTGTTCAGCTTTCCGTAATATTGCCTGTACGTGCTTCCTCCACCGTAGCGCCGGGTCCACCCATAGTCCGAGGATCCTGAGCTGATTTGCCGGGTTAGTCGTGTGCCCCTGTATCTGGATAGAAGCTTGCATATTGTGGAACCGTGGCCGGCGCGTAAAGTGTATCAGATTGTACTTTTCTGGGGCAAACCGAGCCCCGTGCCTCCTAGCCCAGTCCTCGCAGATCTTGTGCTTCTCTTCTAGTAGCCTACAGTTCTCCTCAGTCGAGGAAGACCACGCTAGGATGTTTGTGTCGTCTACGAAGCCGCTCGCAGCGGTGTTCTGGGATTCTAGGGCTGGGAGCAGCGTCGCCATAAAGAAGAGGAACAGAATAGGTGCTAGCGTTGAGCCTTGCGGGATTCCAGTGTGGACTGCTTGAAATGGGCTTCTGTACTGGCCGACCAGGATCGACGTACTGCGGTTTTGGAGGTAGGACCGTACGAAGTTGACAAGCCACTCAGGGAGTCCTTTCGACCTTAGGATGTAGAGAAGCCGCGGGTGTGACACGTAGTCGAAGGCTCCCGATATGTCTAGGCTAAGTAAGGAAGCCACCTTGTCCCTATTCTTATACCAGATGGCCTTTACCTGAGAGGTGATAAGTTCCATCGCGGATAGCGTCGATCGCTGTGGGCGCGCACCCATCTGGGTGTCCGGGAGTAGGGAGTGTTCCTCTGCCGCCTCGGAGAGTCTCGTTGCAACCAGCTTCTCAAGCGCCTTCCCAAGAGTGTTAAGGAGCGCAATTGGGCGGTACGACTTCACCTGCGTATAGTCTTCCTTCTGCGGCTTGCGTAGGACCACTGTCGTCGATTGTTTAAAAGCTATCGGGTGGTATCCGGTCTGTAGGCAGGCGTTGAAGATCGCTGCAACTGCTGGGGCTAGTTGATCTCTACACTTCTTTAGTAGCTCGTTTGGGATCCCATCCGGCCCCGGGGCTTTCTTCGCCGGCAACTTCCTCAGCACAGCGGTAACTTCTCCCTCGGACACCTCCTGTTGGACCGCGATGCTAGGGGCTAGGGGAGTAGAGCTGTTTATGTCGCTTAGATCAGCCTCGACTGGGGGTGGGAAGAACTTGCTAGCCAGTAGACGCGCCTTGGCCTCGGGGTCGCTAACCGGGCCACTAGGCGATTGTAGCGCTGGGATAGAGAAGGAGGGGCCCTGTGTAGGGTCCTGTCGGGCCCATTTCGCTAGCTTCCACATCCTCTCTGGCTTGCCGGCGATTTCTTCCACTGTGGCCCTCCAGCCGACTGCTTTCTCCCTCCGTATTATGGCTTTCTTCTGTTGGCATGCCTCCCTGTATACGTTCCAGGCCTCCTCGCTATGGCTGCTCGTCCACACCCGGCGGGCTCTCCTTGCTTCTCTTACTACCGCAGTGCACTCCGGCGTCCAGTATGGTTTGGACCATGTCGTTGGTTGGGCAAGCGGAACGTGAAGTGAGGTCGCTTTTCTTATTTCGTCTGTCAACCCCTGGACTGCTTCGTCTATCTCGTCTTTACTGTTGTATTGCTGCTGCGCGATCTGGACTAGCCTCTTGGAGTCATCGAGGTACGCCTGGATGTTGGCCCAGTGGGCCTTTCCCCAGTTTGGCTTAGGGGTTCTCGCTGGTGTGCGTTGTATCTGTGTCGCAATAGAGGTCCTGACTGGCATGTGGTCTGACGACGCCTCGAGTTCATGTTCGATCCCACAGTAGGTTACCGTGTGGTAGTGGCTATCTGAGATCCAGGAGAGGTCGATCGTGCCTTGGAGTCCCCCTCTCTTCCAGGTGCCCAGGTCCTTCGGGGTATTGAGGGCAATTGCGTTGCTCGCCATCAAGTCGAGTACTTCGTCGGCTATAGGGTGCGGCTGCATAAGGCTTTCCCAGGAAGGGTGGTGTATGTTGAAGTCTCCTACTACGATGTGGCACCCTTGTCTCTTGAGCGCACTGTCTAGGTGTCTGCAGACCCCTAGGTCGCGGCTAGACCTCGAGGCTGGCGGTTGCATGTATAGGTTGTGTATCCAGGTGCTACCCACGTGGAGGGAGGTAATATCGCCCCCGCCTTCTTCGTCTGCGTAGTACACTACCTCCCAGTCGGCAAGGAAGGAATCGTATTTAGCAAGCTAGCTACGAGATAAGGTGACAAGTCTTAACCGCGCTTTCCCACTCATCTAGCACCACCGTGTAGCCTCGTTTCGAGAGGTTAGCCCGGAGCAAAAGCTTCCCTCTACGCCCTCCCTCCCTGTTTGCTCCTTAAGCCAATATCCACCTCCATAGGCCTAAGCCCTTCAGTGCTCTCTATTGACCGACATGCGCATCCGTCCTCTCGGGCTGTACAGACAGTGTCAGCCGTCGCTGCCAGTGTACACCACGCCCCAGGTTTTGACGCCCTTCGCGTTACCGCAGCCTATCTCTAGAAAGCGGCCGTCCATGCCTCGCAGGTTTGCTCGGGGCACACACCACGCCGGGCAGCGTACTCCTTGCGTTTCCACCTACTAACCAATATGAAGTTCCTTATCACCCTGCCCTCGATCCTCCCCGATCACAGAACTAATCCACTTGCATTGTACGTCTTTTCCCCGTCCTAACAGCCGTCTTTTCCTTGCTTAGGCTATCGTCTTTTCCTCGTCGCAATCTACCATGTCAGACTAGGTGCGTTGTGTAGCGGGACAGGCAGTGCCTCAGGCAAAACCCTCGTTCCCATACCGGGTGTTCAACAGGCCCTTACAGGCTTCGTCGCGTGTCCACCTACCCACCGCATTGCCCGCTGGCAAACACCAGATTGTTTCGTAGTCCGCTCGACGCCGTTGCATAGTCCGCTCAGTTGTTGTTCTGTAGTCCGCTCGTCCAATGTTCGTCGCTTAGCCCGCTCGGTTTGCGGTCTCCGGAGGTGAAAATTCTGCACTCATACCAGAGGTGTCCTGTCGAGCGTATAGGCCACGGTTCCGCGCCCTTCTTACACGTAGAAAGAAGAGGGACTCGCTCCCGACACGAGTACACGCTCGTCGGATGGTTTTCATACCCGTTTTGCTGGTAGTCCTCTGTTCGCCGCGGCTTCGCCTACGCTACGCGCCCGTCGCGCCCACGACGCTCCAGCGTGAGAATACTTGGCTCTCTCGTAGCTAGACGAGAGGTTCGTAGCCGACACCACGTACAGGTGATTCTCGTCGTCGACCAATCCTTATATATATAGATAACATTCTAATTACTATAACGTACTTTACTACCGAGCGGGCTATACTACCGAGCGGGCTACTTTTACTAAGAACTATACTACTTCTACTTTAATTACGACGGTATCTTAATACGACGACATCCTATAGAATCGTTACTAGGAAGACAATTCCTCTTTAGATTCTTCGCTATCTAGTAAGTCTACTTAACAGGTGCGTACGTTATACCCCGACTCGCTATATCGCTTATAGCGTCGTAGCCTTAGTACTAGCCGAACACTATCTAGCGACTCTCTACTCACTTCCTACCTCCTAGTATCCTCTAGAGGTATTAATTACGACGCCTTATTGAAGGTTAGAGACCCCCTAGACTGAATATACTTGCGCTTTCGTGCTTTTCGCTATATAAGGGCCTCGTTAGACTTGCGTAGCTTACTAATCTCGCTTCGTATAAGAGCTATCTAATACGCTATCTCTCTACTCCCTTTTATAAGCTAATACACCCCTTCCTATAACGAGTTTAGCGATAAACCTGCCCGGGCACATATTTTGTTCGTTACTAGTGTCGATTAAGAGTCGAATTCTTTTGTAGTTTGTAGTGTCTTCGACTCCTAAGGGGTAGAGTCCGGAGCTAGAGGGGTTGGCGTACGTAGCTTAATATTAAGCTTGTCTATCACTACCTATAGATTAAATAGAACTAAACTAGCGCCTCTAAAGCTCGATAGGATGTTCTCCTGTCTAAATATAGCGTTATAGGCTGCCCGGAAGGCGCGTAGGAACTCTACTTTGTCGATATAAGTAATACGCTAGCGTACTAAGCCCGAGAGCTAAGTACTATATACCTTCTTTAAAGGCGAATAGTAACCTATATCTAATAGCTAGAGTAAGTACGAGGCGTACAATAGTATATATAGGGCTAAGATCTTGTATTCCTTATATAGATTCTAGAATGCCTTCGAGTTATAGCTCTCGTGGCTATCGATAATAAGTAGTCTCTATACCCTAGTCGTACGAGCTATAGTATACTTCTAGAAATGCTCTAGCTACCGTATACCGAACTTATTGTTAGTCTAGCCGTTCTCTATTAGCCCGATTGTCTAGTCTAGACCTAAGTTACCGTCTTAGTACTAGGTACTAATATACTGTTTGCCTATAAGGATAACGTAGAGTAGGAGCGCTATTCCGTCTATATAGATAGTCTTTATCACTATTGCCTATTCTCTATTACCTTATTAAACAACCTTCCTCTTTCTACTACGCCTTTCTAAACCCGTAACGACGCTCTAAGACGTAATAATACCTATTATAAACTCTGTCTCGTCGAAGTTATAGGTATCCTAGTTAAGGATATTATACTTCTCATTTATATTACGTATAAGTAAAAACCACCTCTCGATAACGTCTAGATCTTCTATTAGGGCTCGCTAACGATCGTATCTACGTGTTATACGAACCTTTAGCTCACGATACCGCCTAATAAACCTGTCTGTCTAATTAAGACTAGCGGGCTTGAGACCCTTCTCTTATAGTAATGAATCGGCTATTGCTCGTATACTAGCCTTTAATAGCGGGAAATCTCTAAGATCTAGCTCGAGTATATACTTAAGTATCACCCTCTCTTCTAGCTCTATAAGCTTCTTCGAATTAGGCTCGTAGTCACCCCGAGGAGGTCGTCTATTCAATCGATACCCTAGTATAGTTCGAGACGCGTTATATACCTTTATAGCAAGTCGATTCGTGATTATCGCGTCGCGTTTCGTGGCCTAGACAGCTAAGGTCAGTTTAGCCCCGTTTAAAGACAATATACGCTATAATAGTAGTTATATAGCTATATCTATAGAAGTGGTATAGTTCTTAGTAAAAGTAGCCCGCTCGGTAGTATAGCCCGCTCGGTAGTAAAGCACGTTACTAAAGTTAATAGATGTTCTCTAGTTCAAAAGAGAACTTGGTAAGATCTTCAAGATTAAAGATCTAGGTGAACCTAAAAAGATCCTTAGTATAAGAGTTATAAGGGATAGGAAGAGAGGAATCCTAGAACTTAACTAAGGACACTTTATTAGGGACAGCCTAGCTAAGATAGGAATGAACTATAAGAAGGTAGCACCTGCACACTTACCTATAGATAGCTATAAGGCCCTTAAACCTTTAAGCTATATAGATAAGAGGTATAACAAGGTAGATTACTAGAGTATTAGTAGTACTTAGATATAGCTAGTAACAATTATAAGGCTAGACATTACTTTTGCTCTAGGAAGGATGAGCTCATTTGTAAGTGACCTATTTACCTACTATATAAAGGCTTTAAAGAAGATCACTAGGTACCTAAGTTTATACCCTAATCTAGGACTTTAGTTCTTAAAGTCTAGAAAAGGACACCTTATTAGATACTATAATTCTGATTATATAATAGACAAAGTAGACAGAGTCTTAATCCTTAGGTATGTCTTCTTCCTCTATAGGGCACCAGTTTCTTAGATAAGTAAGAAGCAAAAGTCTATAGTAACATCTATAATAGAGGCTAAATATATAGCTATAAATATATATACGAAGCAAACGTTAAATAGGAATCATCGATCTCTGCGCCAAAACACGACACATTCGAAAGCTCTTATCAAGGCCATTCTAACGATATAAAAAGTAGGCCACTGCCCCTAGGACTAAGGGAGTTCTACCTTATTCAATCTGGACAGCTTGAAGCTCTCTTTACCCTGTTTCTTTAGCTCCAAACGCCGCGGAGGTACCTAGCTATATTAGGCAACTCCTAGGCAATAGTAGCCTAGGCTACGGTACTAACGGCGCCTACGGCCCTATAGGCGAAGCCCCCCTAAGATAACTGGCAGCAACTTATAGAGGACGCAAAAAGTATAGAAACTAACGATTAGCTCCCTTACCGGTCTCTATAGGTAATGATCACTTAGCTACGTACGGCGCTTATACTGTCGTATTACCGAGGGTAATAAGAAATAAGGACGACGTCCTAGGCGATTAGCAAGGCCACCCGGAATCAACACCCCTATAGCTAGGCATCGGTCGCGGTATCGATACTAGGCCCCCTCCTAACGCACGATATAGTTACGATCCGTATTGTAGTAAAGGAAGACTAGGCCGAAGTTGCGAAGCTATCGAACAAGGAGCTCGCCTAACGAATTAACTAACTAGGGGTGGTCGTAGTGAACTAACAGTCTAACGGCACTCTATAGATCTATACTAGCTCTACTACTACTAGGAGGCACCTAGAGGCATAGCTATAGTAGGCATCTAAGGTTGCGGCATTAGCGAAGGTCTTAACGAAACAATTCACGATCCTAGTCTACGACATACCTAAGGAGTTTGACCTAACTAACTAGGGTCACCTACGCGCTCTCTAAGAGGACAACCCGGTCACTCTTAACTCTCTAATCTAGAAGGCGACTTGGCTCTATAGGAAATGGCTAGAAGGCAAGAAGGCCTCGGCGCTAATAGTATAGCTATAAGACGCGAAAGCGGCGGATCTAGCGATAGAACAAGGCCTAGTCTAGCAATATAGCCTCAAGACAGTAGAAAAGCACTCCTTATCCTTTCGTGTCCTCTAATGCTTTAAATGCTAACAGTATAGACACCAAACCTACACGTACACAAACAAGCAGGCCTACTCGAACTATATAGGAGACTATATATCTAGGGACTATACATCGACTACGAGACGGTACGCGAACTGTCTAGGGTACTACCTATCGTATAGTACGGAATGCCTATAGCGGAAACTAGCGAAAAACAAGGCAATTACAAACAGAACCGTCGCCCTAAGATTCTACGGCGACCGTAAGGCTAGCCTATACCGGAACTAACTAGCGGCGGTCGGGCATAAGCGCCCTAGGGCCGAGAACGATATAAAGGATACGTAGCCTAGGGCGTACGGGAGGCCACGTACTCTACTAGCTACGGCGAGGGAATCTAACTAGGACCGGCTCCCCTTTAGTATATAGCCGATAGGCGTAGACTAGGACGTATAGGGTAGTAGGACATAGGACGATATAGAGGAAATGATTGTCGATGCCGATAACTAGCCTCGACACGCTTAGTATTATCTAGTATAACGTCAACTATAGCAAGGATATAGTCTAGAACCATTTCCTACACGAGGCGGACCCGCACGTCTACTATATCCTTATAATCTAGGAGCTATAGATTAACCCGTACTATAAGAGACTAACGACCTATAAGTCACTAGGCTACACGATATGCCTATAAGGCGACGGTAGACCCCGTACGTACTTCTATATTAGCAAGGACATACTAGAATCCGACTAGGAGGTAGTATACTACGTAGACGAAGAAGGCGGGGGCGATATTACCTCCCTCTACGTAGGTAGTACCTAGATATACAACCTATATATACAACCGCTAGCCTCGAGGTCTAGCCGCGACCTAGGGGTCTATAGACACCTAGACAGTACGCTTAAGAGACAAGGGTGCCATATCGTAGTAGGAGACTTTAACATATACCACCCTTCCTAGGAAAGCCTTATATAGCCGCACCCTATAGCCGACGAAGTACTCGACTTAATAGCGAGTAACGTAATTGCTCTTAATACCCCGAAGGACCTAGGCACCTAGAAGAGAGGGGGACTCTAAGGCACGATCGACCTCTCCTAGATCTTAGATAGCTACTACTATACGGTAACCTACTATAGGATCGAATATGAACTCGAGGCGTCGTTAGACTATATACTAGTTAGGACCTCTATTACGATATAGATATAACGTATACTAGCGAGAACCCCTAAGCTAAACTAGGGAAAGGCCTACTAGGCTAACATCTAGGCGTACCTCGATAACTCTAAGAGGCTAGTCTAGATCGCGTAGTAGTAATACAACAGTAAAGACGAGATAGACGAAGTAGTCTAGGGGTTAATAGACGAAATAAGAAAAGCGACCTTACTTCACGTTCCGCTTGCCTAACTAACGACATAGTCTAAACTATACTAGACGCCGGAGTGTACTACGGTAGTAAGAGAAGCAAGGAGAGCCCGCCGGGTGTGGACGAGCAGCTATAGCGAGGAGGCCTAGAACGTATACAGGGAGGCATACTAATAGAAGAAAGCTATAATACGGAGGGAGAAAGTAGTCGGCTAGAGGGCTATAGTAGAAGAAATCGCCGGCAAGCTAGAGAGGATGTAGAAGCTAGCGAAATGGGCCCGACAGGACCCTACATAGGGCCCCTCCTTCTCTATCCTAGCGCTACAATCGCCTAGTGGCCCGGTTAGCGACCCCGAGGCTAAGGCGCGTCTACTAGCTAGTAAGTTCTTCCTACCCCTAGTCGAGGCTAATCTAAGCGATATAAATAGCTCTACTCCCCTAGCCCCTAGTATCGCGGTCTAATAGGAGGTGTCCGAGGGAGAAGTTACCGCTATACTAAGGAAGTTGCCGGCGAAGAAAGCCCCGGGGCCGGATAGGATCCCAAACGAGCTACTAAGGAAGTGTAGAGATCAACTAGCCCTAGCAGTTATAGCGATCTTTAACGCCTACCTATAGACCGGATACCACCCGATAGCTTTTAAACAATCGACGATAGTGGTCCTACGTAAGCCGTAGAAGGAAGACTATACGTAGGTGAAGTCGTACCGCCTAATTACGCTCCTTAACACTCTTAGGAAGGCGCTTAAGAAGCTAGTTATAACGAGACTCTCCGAGGCGGTAGAGGAACACTCCCTACTCCCGGACACCTAGATAGGTACGCGCCTATAGCGATCGACGCTATCCGCGATAGAACTTATCACCTCTTAGGTAAAGGCTATCTAGTATAAGAATAGGGACAAGGTGGCTTCCTTACTTAGCCTAGACATATCGGGAGCCTTCGACTACGTGTTATACCCGCGGCTTCTCTATATCCTAAGGTCGAAAGGACTCCCTAAGTAGCTTGTCAACTTCGTACGGTCCTACCTCCAAAACCGTAGTACGTCGATCCTAGTCGGCTAGTATAGAAGCCTATTTCAAGTAGTCTATACTAGAATCCCGTAAGGCTTAACGCTAGTACCTATTCTGTTCCTCTTCTTTATAGCGACGCTACTCCCAGCCCTAGAATCCTAGAACACCGCTACGAGCGGCTTCGTAGACGACATAAACATCCTAGCGTAGTCTTCCTCGACTAAGGAGAACTATAGGCTACTAGAAGAGAAGCACAAGATCTACGAGGACTAGGCTAGGAGGTACGGCGCTCGGTTTGCCCTAGGAAAGTACAATCTAATACACTTTACGCGCCGGCCACGGTTCCACAATATACAAGCTTCTATCTAGATATAGGGGCACACGACTAACCCGGTAAATTAGCTTAGGATCCTCGGACTATAGGTAGACCCGGCGCTACGGTAGAGGAAGTACGTATAGGCAATATTACGGAAAGCTAAACAGAATATAGCATCATGCTAGAGGCTCACTACGTCTATATAGGGGGCGGACTTCCGGTAGTTACGACTTCTATATACGGCTATTATACGGCTAGTCCTTACCTATAGTAGCTAAGTGTGGTCCTTAGGTAAGAGGGCCTACCTATCGAAGGGACTCGTCGCGCCGCTAGCGAAGATCTAAAACCAATGCCTAAGGAAGGTTACCGGGGTATATAAGTCGATACTAACGAGGATGCTTAAGTACGAGACCGCTATACCGCCGATCGACCTATACATCTAGGGACTACGGACCTCCTACTTAGGCAAGTCGGCATAGTACCTAGTATAGAAGGTTATCGCTAGTATAGTCGTAAGGGCCCGCGAATCAGTACTAGCGTATAAGGGTATTCGACCCGGAAACGAGCCGAACTACCGGGTAAGGGACGAATAGCTAGTAATATAATAGGAAGGTAAGAAATCGTTTATAGAGCAACTATAGAAAGAGAGGTAGAACAACTAGGTTATAGGGCATAGTAGACGCCCTTAGCTAGCGGGACAACCTAAGGAATAGTTAGCTACAAAATCCGCGGTCAAGCACCCCCCGAAGCTTATCTACTACCGCCTTACGAGGGCATAGAGTAGTATAGCAACCTAACTACGAAGCGAACATATCGGCCTCTAGGGGTACCTATTATAGAGGAAGGTTCTAGGATACACAAATACTAGCTGCCCCTACGGCTATCGCTCCTAGAACGTACGGTACGTACTCCTTGTCTGTCCGAGGTGGTCGCTAGGAAGGGGGGAGTAGATAGTAAAGGCGAGGAACCGGACGATTAGGGCACTTCTTAACAACGCTAAGGACCTACGGCGCATTACGAACTAGATACTAGAGAAGGGCTAGCTAGAATAGTACCGCCTAGTAGGAATAGTGTAGGAAGAGAGGACACGACGTAGCGCGACGAGACCGGCTAGGAGCGGGGGCTAACGGGGTAGTGACATAGACTACGTACGTTTAGAGGGAAAGCTAATCTAGATAAGGAGTAGTCGGGGGCGGGAAGGGTTTTCACCTATTCGGGTTTCCCTTTGTATATAACAATAGATATATACCTATATAGGCCGGATAGGGTCCTAGAACAGGGGAATGACAAATCTATCTATCTATATACGAAGCAGTCATAATTTCTAGCTTTACTACTAAGAGAAATAGATTGTCTAGAGTTGGTAGGAGACTGTTCCTATCAACTAAGAATTACTAGAAACTAGGAGACTGTATCAAATTTAAGACTAGTCTAATTAAGAGGTAATAATTAAGCTACCCTTACCCTAGTAAAAGATGTACATGTTTATAATAAGTCGAAGCACATTGACATTGCCTATAACGCTATTAGGAAACTTTAGTAGAGGAGGCTTATTACTATTAAGTACACCCTAACCTCTAAGATAGTTATAGACGGGTTTATAAAAGTAAAGACTAGTCTATACTTCTAGAGATTTATAATCTAGCTTAACCTATTATAAAAAGGTCTAAGTACTATTAATAGGAAGTGAGCAGACTATAATCTCCTATACGAGATAAGTAGGAGTGTTAAGATGTAGTATCTTAAAGGGAGTTAACAATTAGGAAGTGATCTAGTAGCCTAAGGCATCTACGATAACTTAGCTTATAGGGAGATACCTTCTCTCCCCTTTAGCTTAGATAGACATCTAATATAATCAACATATTAGTTCCTAATATATTGCTATATACTCGTACTATTAGTTAGTTAAAGATTGATCTCTTACTCTACTCCGCTACTATCTACCCGTACCTATTTAATATTAGCTATAGTTCTCTATTCTAACTCCGTAGGTCTACTACTATATTATCGTCCTCGTCGCCCCCGCCCTCGCCCTCGCTATCCTATTACGGGGCCGGCGTCGCTAGCGTAGCTACCGGTAAGGGCGCGCTATCTCCGTAAGGGCGGAATATCGTCGTATTAAGGCGCGTCTATCCGACGCCCTAAGCCCGAGGGTCGGTAAGCGCTAGTCGGCCCGCTCCGTATATTAAGCGTCTATCGCTATTTGGCCGCCTCTTCTTACTTCTATATATAACCGGTTAGAAGCCGTCGGCGTCGACTCTTAGACGGTATAGTACTATCGCTATTCCTCCTCTTTCCTAGCGTATACCTAGGCGCGCTCCTACCGCCTATTCCGCTACCTACC
The DNA here is from genome assembly GCF_020509005.1 of Fulvia fulva. Lineage (NCBI taxonomy): Eukaryota > Fungi > Ascomycota > Dothideomycetes > Mycosphaerellales > Mycosphaerellaceae > Fulvia > Fulvia fulva. The sequence continues at coordinate 4,077,546 of NC_063019.1, forward strand.
TCTTTACTCTATATCCGCCTATCTACGCCTTATAGTCCCCGCCGTAGTTAGCGTACTTACTTATCTTAGGTTAGGGGTATTTACGGGTATTATATACCTTCGCGTAGTAGCCGTAGTAGGTCTCCTACCGACAATACTTTATAGTGTACCCGAATCCCTAGTACCGGAAGTACTAGGTTACTATATAGGTATAGTTATACTTTTTAACGTAGTAGTACGAGTAGGCTAGGACTAGTCCCTTCTCTATAGCCTAGATCCTCTAACTATTATACTTAAACGCGAGTACGAGCGACGAGTATTTCCGCTCTATTCGTTCCGGCTTCTTTAGCTAGTACGCCCGGGTAATAACGAGGCCTAGGATAGTAGCCTAGTTATCCTTTACGATAGCCTCTCCTATCGCTACCGGGCTAGTATTAGCTAGGAAGGTATTAACTCGGATACCGTATATAAGAGCCTAGTATACTAGTACGACCGGCGCTACGCTCTTCGCGTTTAGTACCTCGACCGCCTAGGCTACGCTCTATAGTAGCGTCGGTCTCCCCGCTATAGTTACGAGCGTATAGCGTACGTCTCTACTCTTTAGCTTCTAGGCTATAATAATGTCTTATTTACTAGCCTAGCGTACCTACTCTACGAGGCGTTAGTACGATAGTACCGCTACCCGTTCTCTTTCTTTAGGGTTGTCTATATATATCGTGACCTCGCGCTAAACTAGCCTAACGCGGTACGTTAGTTACTCTACGGCTACTATAGCCGCTTAGGTATATATCGCCGGCCTAGCTCTTCCTAGCGCCTAGATCTCCCGTAGGAGGTCCGCGTTCGTCACTTCCTTTACTAGCGCTAGCGCCTTCGTCGCCCGTAGTAGCTCCTAGATCGCTTTAGCTAAGCTCTCGAGGAGGCTACGGATCGCGCGTTCGTAGGGTAGATTAGCGCTCGCGAGAGTAGCTATAATTTCGTATATAATCGCGGTATATTCTACCGTGTCTATACCGTGTTTTATATACTAGTTCTTCTAATTAGTAGCTTGTAGTTATTATAGTCGTTATATTAGATAGTCCCCGTATTCCGTTTCTCCCGGGCGCGTCGTCGCTCCGCGCGTCCCCCTTCGTTCGCCGCCCTTCGAGGGCGCTCTTTACTTTAGCGACGCTATCGCCCCTTCGTTTATTATCGTGTTTTCCTCCTAAAGCCTTAAGTATAGATATAGAGCACGGCAATAGTGCTGAATCCTGCCTTATATATAGCGCTAGTAAATATATTACTAGCCTTTATAGCTAACTAGAATACCTCGGTAGTAACTATAATTTCTTTAGAGTATCGGACGCGTCCTACGGTATAAATAACAATAGGACTAGCTTAAATAGCTAGGTCTTTATACTGTTCGGTAGACTAGTAGATTATAAGGCATCTAAACAAATTACTATTACTAAGTCCTTAATAGAGGCTAAGCTACTCGGGCTTTCGTAAGCCGCCTTAGAGCTTATATAGTAGGAACGAGTCTTTACTAAGATATACCTTTAGTTTAATTAGCGTACCTACTTATACTACGACAATACGTAGACTATCCGCCTTGTTAACTAATAAGGGTAAAAGCTTAATACGAAGCTACGCGACGTTAATATCTACTACTACTAGCTCCGATAGCGAGACTAGCGCGGAGACATTAAGATCAAGTATCTTAGTACTAACGACATGCCTATAGACGGGCTAACTAAGCTACTTCTACTATAGAAGCACAAGCACTTCGTTAAGCTACTTAATATAGCTAAGGAAGGCGTAGACCTACGTATCTTAGTACCCTCTATAGCCGTATTAGGAGGTAACGGGCTAATAGACGCCTAAGAAGCCCGTAGTAGCGGCCTTACCTTATCTCGAAACGAACACCGAACGGCTTTATCTTTATAGACACCTCTCTAGAAGCGCTACTAGGCGTAAAACACGGCTACTAGTAGCTACTAATACTATAGACGGTAACGAAGCTAGGGCAAAGTATCTACTATTCACCGGTACGGCCCTAGTACTATTATTAATAGGTGTTTCTTGAACTCCTATTAGCTAATAGCGTAAGGGCAAGAAACACCCCTATTACTAGTAGTAGCGTACGCGCGCGCGATAAAAGTAGCGCGTTTAATTAGAACGCGAGAAACGCCTCTAACCTACTACTAGTAATAATACTACTACCTTATTACTATATTATCCGCTACTTTCGTACCTTATATATAGTATACACTTGCCTAAAACAAAAAGGTATTACTACCCTATAGTACTGACCTTTAAAATTATAGAAAGTAAGGCACCCTAAAGGTATCTTTTTAACTTTCTAATACCGTTGCTCCGGTATTACCTATTAGAGCCCTATTACACCTTATATAGTATAAGCTCTATTGTAGATAGCCTAGTACATTACGCTACTAACTAGTATCTTATACTCCCTAGGGTAGAGCGAGCTCTCTTACTATTCGCCGGAGCGAAATAACTTAGTATAGAGCAATTATTAGACAAATAAATAAGTTAAGCGGACGACAATATATATTCAAGTATACGATAGGACTAATGCTACCCCTAGATTAAACTTAGGACCTCTAATATTTGCCGGTAGGTAAGATAATTATATACTTAAGTGAAAGTCCGTATAACGGGACTATTACCTAAGCTATCTTACCGGTAATAATTATATAATCTATACTTTATTATATAAGTAATAATAGTAGTAGTAAAGTAAGGAATAAGGGAAGGGGTATAAAGCTTACCTTACTTACCTTAGCTTACTTTACTTAAAATAGCTAACTTACCCTTACTATAGTAGTAGTAATACCGAGGGCCTAACGTTACTACTATAGATAGGGGGGTAGTTATAATAGGGTATACGCGATTATATAGAAATTAGCTTATTTACTCTAGCGCACGAGCTAAGGGGGTGTGTCGTAATCTGAGTGTATATATAGACGACATCCTATTATTAAAACTTAAGGCTAGGTACGCTAAGAATTAGGTAACTAATTAGTTACCTATAGCCTCTTTAAGACCAACACTTGTCTATTCTAGATAGACATATATAATATATAACCTACTTTTAAAACACCCTATATAAGCCCGTATAATAACTTCCTACACTTCTAACGTAATATGAAGCACTAGTCGTAGAGACGTTAGTCTTATAGATGCCCTTCTCTTTTCTACTAGCGCTATAGTATAGCTTATAGAGCTAGTATTCGAGCCTATCTTTGTCCTTAATAGGCCAGCCGTAGTTCTAAGTGAATAATAAGTAGTTGCGGTCTTATGAGGTACGGTAATAGGCCTTTAGTCGCGTCTAATCTAGCTAGTTAAGCAAGTCGTGCTTTCTCTTGCCTAGTACCTTAGATATATCGGCTTTATTACTTACGGCGTCGATCTCGATAGTCGGCGCGAACAGATCTTTAGTATCTAGTGGGGTTGAAAGCAAACTGCTAGTTTCAACTTGCTCCGAGTCTATGTTGTGGTGTAGTGAGGTCGTGAAGTTGATGCTTAGAGGTTGAGATAGACGCGTCGGAATTGAGAAGTCGGGAAAACTGAAGCGAGAAAGCACGTGACCGTCGGTACGTGATCCGAGTGGCTTAGAGATAGGTCCGTACTTCCTAGAATTCCACCTTCTTAGATCGACATGACCTTGAATATCATTAACAACACCTTGTAAAACGACACAGACATGCTCACAAGACTTGCAAACGAAGGAGAAAACACCGCTTGATTGTTTGAAAATACTGACTAAGCTATAGGCTTCCAACTTGCTTGCTTGTGACAAGGCTTGATTGCAAACCTTGGAGAATGACTTGCTTGTTGATCAGATTGCCCATCTCCCCATGACTGACTCGCCAGACACACCCAGCAGAACTCATGCCGGCACTTAGAGTACAGCGAATCCCATCGCAGCCCCTGGACTATTGTCGGCAACCTTCCCTCTCCATCGACACATTGCACAGGCAGTCAAGCAGAGGAATCGCTAGGGATGTACACACCCATCACCCTCCTTCTCAACCCTCCTCTCGCAGCCCGTACACAGCTTCGCTGCTGGAACCCCCTCATGGCCTTCTCTGTAGCCTGCTCCGCGCGAATATGGGCACCGTCTTCACACGTCTTGCCCCCACCCCCGTGCTCGGGCCCCTTGCACGCCTCGCAGTGACGTCGGTGTGCGATCGTCCAGGATAAATTGCAGATGGTGCAATGGCGAAGCTTGCAACCATTGCACTCGAAACCGTCGCTGCCGTGGTGCAGCTGCCCGGAGCTGCATTGGGGGGTTGAGGCACTAGTGGAAATCCGGCTCGGTGCCTAGCGCATTCTTCGCTGCGAGGTCCAGATACTTTGCGTAGAGCTGTGCGCTCGCGAACGTTTTGACGTCTTGCTCGGTGAGTGTACCGTCGCAGGATATGCAGCGGATGCGGTCTGGGGAGCTGGACTTCCAGCCAGCCTATACAGAGAATAAAGTTAGCCAGACTCGAGGAGCATGTGCTGCAATGCCAGTGAATTGTGCACGGTGCTGCAGGAAGGGTTTCACTGCAGCGCAATAACATTGTCTAAGCGAGGGCTGACATGCCCATCCAGCAGTCCTTGCACGTCACATTTGGGTGTTCGCAGGTGCTGCGTGCTGAAGTTTTTGGCCATCGGTGAGGGGGTGTCTCTCGATCGCAGCTTTCGCAATAGCGCGGGTGTTCTGGATCGGCCATGTTGCGATGATCCGTCGTAGTGGCGTTGTGTGGAGTGATTGTGCTTGTGCAATGTAGGCAGACAGAAGAGGTGAAGTCTTGATGGTCGACACAAACTTTGTAGTGAGTGCGGACAGGCGAATCGATGGAGCTGTCGTTTCAAAAATGCTGTCATGTGCAAACGCCGTCCTGTTTCAGCAGCCCAGATACCTCTGCTCTACCCACCTCACCTCGATATCACCTTCCACAATCCGGCACACCACCGCCCGAATCCCCGGGAAGACACTCATCAACCTCTGCAACCCATTCCTGCCCGCCGAGTACGTCACAAAGACAATGCTGCTCTCCTCCACTCCATGATCCAACAGCACCCTGACCGCCATCAACGCCGCACCACCACTACTCATCTGCGGGTCCAGCACCAGCACCCGCTTGTGACTCGCCACATCTGGCGCCATCTTGTAGTAATGTAGCTCTGGCTCCGTCGTGCGAGGGTTCGATTGGATGAGCATGCGTCCAATGCGGCAGTCTGGGATGACCCTCTTCAGTCCCGTCTCAAGACATGACCCACCACGAAGCACAACCACTGCACTGACTTCACCATCAAAGGCCAGGCCTTCGTATTTCCTCCCTGGCACAGGTGTCTCTACCTCCCTCTCTTTGTAGCAAAGTCCTGATGTAAAGGCCTGCTCCACGAGCATTACGACTAAGCGATCGAAGTAGAAGATGAACTCCTCGCGGATCAAGGACGGATCCATCAGCATGGTGTTGATACCTCGAACTTGATTGGTTTGCTCCATCTCAACGACGTTGTGGGACAGTGGTGCATCTTCGGCGACTTTGCCTAGGCGTTTCAGCTCGATGCGGTGCATTTGGGACTTGTGGTCGAGGGTCTTGTGGACGCGATCGCAGACCATTGAGATAGCGACTTTGTTCTCGATGCCGCGAGGGACGATGATGTCTAGTCATGACACTGTCAGTACATGAACTCGATCGAAGTTGATGAGTGTTTGGGGTATGATTATGCTATTGTGTCAGACAAGATTGAAAGATGGTACTTGTTTGTCGTCAATGGAGTTCAGGTGAACTATGCTTAAAGGTTTGATCATCACGATAGAGGAGGGTTGAAGATGAAGAGAACTGTGCACGTACCTGCAACGTTCCGCTGTGGCTCGACGAATTTGTGGAAGTTTGGCTTCACGAATGAGAACCACTGCTTTATGCAGCCTTCGATGTCTCGGCCACGTTCGCGCACATCACGAAGCACTGGATGAGAATATTAGTGAAGCGCCTTCATTCTGGATGGAGATGTACTTACGTCTTCTCGACAAGCAAAGGTCGGCATCGGCTTCAGTGAAGATCTTGAGATCTAGCAAGTCCATCACCCTCTCATCATGCAGCGCGAAGATGCCTTCCAGCACCAACACATGTGGCGAGTAGATGGTGTTGGTCTTGTCGAGGCGAGCATGCTTCTCGAATGAGTAAATCGGGATATCTGCCTTCTTCCTGAGGTTCGAGTCAGTATTCGATCGAGTCAATGCTGTGCTTCGCCACATACCCAGTCTTGATGTCCCTCAACTTTTCCACCAGAAAGTCAAAGTCAATCGCTTCTGGTGCATCAAAGTCGTACTCATTCCTGAACGCTTGGCCGCTTTGCTCGGGAGTGAGCGGCTTGTAGAAGCTGTCCATGCTCAGAATGACAACCCATGGCAGACTCAATTCTCGAATAATAGCCAAAGAAAGCGAAGTCTTGCCAGATCCCGAACTTCCAGCAATACCAATGATACTGGTGTTCGCCCAAGGCGGCGAGTAGTGGGCTTTGGGCGCTACACTGCTGCCACGGCTGGAGTCGCTGTCAGGTGCATCTCTGCTGTCACTGACGCGCTCGCTGAAGCCGGCACTTCGCCCTCCGACGTGTAGTTGGTCGTAAGAGCTTGTGGGGAGCTCGAGTTTGGGAAGGCTCATCGTAGTCGCACGGAGAGGACGGAGGCCGTGACTTCGATCGTCCACATGATGGGTGGGCGAGGGAAGACGCGTCGTGATGGAGGTGAGGAAGCGAAGTGAGGTCTGGTGAATGCGACAGAAAATGAGAAGCGGCTCGAGCTCCGGTGGTGAGAGGAGGAGGCGAAAGGTGTGGTACTGCACGGGTGAATCATGGTTTGTTGGGGCAACATTGGAGGTGATCGTTCTGCAGGCAGTTCAAGGGACACATTCGCAAAGAGATGTGCCATGAGGCTCTCTAGATGCTTTGTATCATGTAGTGCATACTGTGGCGTCCATGGATCTCTGGTCGCGTGATCTTGACCTCCATCGTCGGGGCTTTTTTCGATGTACGCATGCTTGGCACGAGTAGCTCCACCGCAGAGCTTCTCTTGCATTTGCAGCTTCTTCTGCAGGAACATCTCACCACATCTCACTTCTTCCCCCCACACACACCCCCCCTTCCCGCAGGCTCCCAGCACCTGCCTAATAACACCAGACTCGAGCTTGTGCTCGCTATGTCTGGCCACTCGCCTGTTGGCTGGAATCAGAAATGGTACGTCCTCCTCGCTATCAGCATGCTATGCCGCCCATGTCCCAGGACGATGCGCAGCGCCCGCCGTCACTCAGACGCCGCAATGCGATTGTCCCGCCGGCCAAGTCCCGCTCACCAGAACTGACGTCGATGATCCAGAGCGCCGCCTTCCCACCATCCACGATGCGGCCAGCACACAACTTCGACCGAAAGGTGGAAGACATGAAGCCCAGCAAGAGGTAAGACAACCCATCGTCTCTCCACGACACGGCCCACGCCTCACATGATGCTTTTTTACACGAGTTGGGAATCTCTCCTAGATCTAATGCGGAGAACAACATAACTTGATTTCTGATATCAGCGTGGGCTGTTTCGTCGTGTTCAAATGTGCTGTCGGTGCCCCTTTACTGACACCGCATTCACAGTGATATCAACTGGGTCATCATGGACTACCTCGTCTCCGAAGGCTACCCTGGCGCCGCTGAAAAGTTCGCCCAGGAGACCAACATCTGCTCGCCCGAGGACGTCGACAGCATCAGAGAGCGCGTCACCATCCGCAACTCGATCCATGCTGGCAGGCTGGACGATGCCATACAGATGATCAACGACGTTGATACAGAGGCAAGTCATCCCTACACCTTACACCGTCCGCCTTTTATGATGATTTGAGTTTCATGCACCACTCTTAGCCACCCTTCGGGGTGTTGCTGATAAACAACCATACTTCAGTCCTCAGTCTGATCCTGATCGAAGCAACTCACTCTATCTCCTCATACACATCTTTGGCGTAAAGCGACTGACAACGTTGCTGCAGATCCTCGACCACAATCGAGCTCTCCACTGGAACTTGCTGCAGCTTCAGCTCATCGAGATCATTCGACCCATCCTGAAGACATACGGCGGCACGAACCCTCCCTCCAGCGAGTGGGTACCCGTACTCCAGTTCGCAACCGAACAACTCGCACCCCAAGCACCAACCCACCAAGACTACCAAACAGCGCTCAACAACACCATGGCCCTGACCATCTTCTCGGAAGACAAGATGCCCGCCGAGACGAAACAGCTGCTGGACCTCAAGCTGAGGGAAACTGTCGCCAACAGGGTCAACAAAGCTATACTAGAAAGCAGAGGACAGCGATCAGAGGCAAAGATCAGACAGCTTGTCCGTGCAAGAGCATGGGCAGAAGCACAAGCACGAGAGGCAAAGGTCGACCTGCCGGCCTTCCCTATACCCATTGGCCTGGAGCCTGCCGGCGAGGCCATGGTCTCGTGAGACACGATGTGATGATAATTGTATGCTGGAATTTTAGCGACGGCGCTGGGGTTGTCCTTTTACATGCAATGCAGTCACGACCGGAACGTTCTAAATGAAATATGTCGTTATGACCTTGATCTTGATCTCCCCATCCTCTCCCAATCTCTCTTCGAACCATGCTGTCTTCTACTTCCTAGGTCGCCGCCGAGCCGAACTGCGCTTCCCATGCCGCTAGCATCTCTGCGCTTGGGTTCTCCACCTGCCGCTTCTTCTGCTCGAGGCCCTTACGTTTCTCGCGGCGAATGGCTTGCTTCTCCCTCTTTGCCTTGGTCTCCGGGGACATTGGCTGGGGACCTGTCGCTTCGCCTGCTGCTTTCTTGCCGCGCTTGCGAGGCAGTTTGCTTGGCTTGGGAATTGAAGTTGCACCACTCTGTGCAGGAGCGCTTTGCTTGGGATCAGCTACATCTCCGACCTTTTGCTGCGGATCAACTTGGTCCTCGTCCTCGGCTTCGCTGTCGACGACTTTCGCCTTGGAGATGGTGGCCTTACGCTTCTTGGCAGAAGACGGAGACGCGTCGCCCTCGCGGACGCTGCTGGCTTTGCGTTTTGTGCTGGAACGTGGACTGCCATCCTCCTCCTCTCCTCGGCGATTCCCCTTCTTCTCCTGCCCAACCCTCTCATCCTCCGTCCCCCTCTGTGAGTGCGCACAGACGTGTTTGGTCCAGCAGAATTTGCAGGTTGTGTTGCAGGGTTTGGTCGGGCAGGTGGTGAATTTGGTGAATTGGTTGGGGAGTTTGTGGTCGAGACAGATGGGGCATTGTTGCTTGCCGGTGTTGTCGTTGTCGGTGTCGTCGCTGGTGGGGTGTGGGTTGTCGTCGGGGGGTGTTGAAGGTGAGGTTGAGGTTGGTGGAGACATGGTGTGGAGTTGGTCTATGGTTGGTGGTGTTGGAGCTGAAGAGGTGAGGTTGTCGGTTTGTGGTGGCGGTCGCAACGTTGCGTGTTGCTGATACATCGTAGAAGAGAGATGACTGAAGAAGTCTATAAAGCTGCGAGGGCCTGGAAGGCATGTGCAGATGTGTCGTTGAGGCCACAAAGTGAACGCCGCGAGTGCCCTTCCGGCTCGTGAATGCTTCGCAGCTCACTCACTGTACCGTCTGTTTGAACCTCACTCGTGGTCGGCACATGCAAATCCCCCTCCGCGACTTCTTGTCGCGCAGCCCCTATCTCCACCTCAACTCAGATCATCACCTACTTCAAAAGCCGAACATCAAGCTTCCAGACCACGCTCAAGCACCACCATTTGTAAGAAAGGCAGCCAAAGAAACAACAGCAGAGGCTGAAGCTCAATACCCAGCTCAAAGGAGCATTGAACTGCCCTATTACTGACGGGGGCATATCTTTCGACGTACTTGTGATTCGACATCAACCCCTGGGCCGTGTCTCGTCTCCATCAACCACTTCTCCAGCACTGAAACGCACCATCTGATCTCTGACAACGCCAAACCTCATCACTTCCGAGAAAGTGCGACGGTCACTAACAACGACGGTCCTTCACTAAAGGTTTCCATTCAGGTAGACAATCACCAGGCGCCAGGTCTCACAGTAGTATACCGGAGGTGAGTCGTATCGTGTCACAGACGGCCAAGGACGCGAGAATCAAGGTGACCAGACCACAAGCCCGCAAGCATACTTGCGTCTCTAGCACGAAACGGAACTCGCCTGAAGATCCCAGCTCAGGCACATTTCGTACCTGTATTACGTGGACCAGACATTGACGAAACATCAACCCTCCAAGCACATTCCCAAATGGAGCATCCGCGACCCAATCTCGGCAGCTCGATCTTCAGCCATGGCTCTATGAACCAGACTTCGGCCACCGTGAACAACGACAGGGACACTGGCGCGCTCTTCGTTACTCCGGCGCCAGAGATCAAGGCCGAAAGTGATGAGAGTGAGGGCAACATGAGCTCGAGGCGTCGTGGAAAGAGACCTGTATTGGTGGACGCCCAAGGTCCAGCGTCGAAAAGGCAACGCCCTGGCGATCCTCCCGGCAGAGGAGCTCGCCACCCAGGACACACTAACCAAGGTCCGAGAGAGATTGTCAACCTCCTGGACGACGACGATGGTGATGATATCCAGCTCGCTACTCCAGCACCAAAAGAGCAGCCGGCAGCTGCAGCTGCAGTCCAGCCCATCGATCTAGAGAACGAGAAAGGTATGGGTGTTGACCTTTACCTGTAGGTTTGTGCCGCTAACAAGTGACAGAACGATATGAGCTCAAAAGCTTCAGCAAATGGGTCGACAAAGACCGAGTCTACGCCATACTCCAAAGACCGTACGCCAAGATCTTCAGAGTCGAGGCGAAAATAGCCTTGCCAGGAAGCGGCTTGATGCAACGCATGGAGGAGATTGCGGAAGCCACGATGAACAACAAGATCGAGTACCTGATCGACAGAGACGAGTCCACCTGGTCGAAGATCCTCAAGAAGCATGAGACCGCGTTGTCTGGCGAGCTCGAGCAGGTGCGGGAGATGCGGGACCAGATCAAGAGAAAGGAGACCCAGACCACCATGAACAAGACGGTCATTAAGGAGGTGAAGCAGCGCTATGCGACCAACCAGGAGCATCTGGAGAAGAGGGAGAAGATTGTTAAGGAGCTGAAGATCTTTGTGAAGATTGATTGAGCCAGGCGGAGGAGGACGAGAGTACTGAACCAGACTGATACCATAAGGGGATTCCATTTCCAGTATTTCGGGCAGAAGGATTTCATATGCTCTGCGGGCATGTTAGCAGATCAAGAGGAGTGTTTTCGGGCAGTATAGCAATAGTGCTGATCAAAAGTTCTGAGTTACCATGATCCTCAAAGTCCGCGTCTTCATAGTGATCGGTATGCTGCCATCTTTCTGTCAAGCACTACGAGGCCAATATGCGAGGACTGCTGTCGAGGTTCGTTGCCGCGGACAGTGCTTCGTCTCTCCGAACACGAGAGCCACAGTTCGGAGCTGACTGGGCGTCGCTGCAATGTCAGGTGCACGAGGGCATGCTTGAAGGCAGCGGGCGGCGATGCTGAGAGTCGACAAGATGAACTTTGCCCACAGTGCTTGATGTTTGTAAGGTGTTACACCTGTTCGCGAAGTGGCACCGGACTTCACGCTAGCCCAATGAAGCAGCACAAGCGAGCCTCATGACACGCATGTGGCAACCACGCCACAGCAACTCTCCTTCTCTCTCACAAACTTCCTACCATCCCTAGCCCTCCATCACCTTCCCACGCAAACCTCCAACCATGGCAGACATGGAGAAACAACCCCTCCTCGAGCAGGACACTGCTACTGCTCACCCCGAACCCTCCCTCGCCGAACTCCAGCAAAACATCCGCACAGCCCAAGTCAGTAGTGGCAAACTCTATTCCCTTCACCAACACCATACTAACACTCCATACAGCAAGCATACTGGCGCAAGTGGTCCTCAACAACATCCGGAAAGTGGCACCGACGCATCATGCTCAGCGTAACAGGTCTCCTCACGGCATTTATTCTCTTCGCCATGACGATTATTGCCCAGGACGACTTCAGCGATAACGATGGCGCGTGGTCAAGAGATGGGAGAGTCCCGCTGGAGGCACACATTATGAGCAAGTGTCCGGACGCGAAGGACTGTCTCCACGATCTGGTCCTTCCGGCGATGCAGCAGGTCGGGCATCAGGTAGATTTCAAGCTATCATACATCGGATCGTAAGCCCATCCACCCCATACCAATACCATGCTCGCTTCACCAACACACGCTGACACATCCCCAACACAGCTCCACCGACCACGACGACGGCGTAAAATGCCTACACGGCCCCTCAGAATGTCTCGGCAACGTCATCGAGCTCTGCGCCGCAAAACTCTACCCAGACCCCAAGATCTACCTAGGCTTCACCATGTGCCTGACGCGCGAATACCAGAAGATCCCCGAGCAAGATCTCATCGATGACTGCGCTCTGGAACACGGGATTGAGACCAACAGACTCAAGAAGTGCACGACCGACGACGACGGGTACCTTGCAGTTGACAATTTGCGTGCCTCCTTCAACCGCACCGCCGCCGCGGGCGTTACGAAGAGCTGTACGATCCGCCTCAATAATGAGGTTCGCTGCATTCGTGATGGGGGGAAGTGGACGGACTGTGAGGGTGGGCATCAGGTGAAGGATTTGGTGCAGGATATCCGGGATCTTTACGATGCAACTTACTATTGATTGAGCACAGAGTAGTACGCTACGCCTGATGAATTCTAGGAGTCCCAGACTGTAAAAATTCATGCTCATGACCCATGTCTCTCGTTCCATTCCATTCATTCATATTCATTCCATGCTATCGCGGATCATGGACTTGCTCTACTCCTTCGGTAGGGCAAAGGTCCCATCGCGCGTTGTGCTCCAAATTTCCCTGCTTTCTCTCTCTCAAACAATGCAAAAGATAAGTCCTTCTCGGACATGCCGCCGAACGCTCAGAGCAATGAAAGAAACCGTTTCCGAAAATGAGTACCCGCCGCGCCATACCTCGCCAAGATGCGCCATCCGTTTCTGTCGCAGTCGCAAGGTACCGTGTCATTTTTGGCAAATGTGACCACATCGCTCACCACGGTCCCCACGTACCTCTGGCCCCTCCACTAGAAGCCAGCACCTCCCAGCGTCCCATACTCGCTGCCGTGCAGAATGGATGCCGTAGAGCGACTCCCAGCACGTACTCGATCCAATCGTGGTTCATGGGAATTTTGCCTTGGGCCAGCTCGGGGTACACGTGGAGCATATTCCTCTCCGTGCTGATGATTCGTGCCAGGAGAGGAACGTCGTATTTCGCTTGAGCCGCGCGAGCGTCGACGGCGTCCCAGATTCTGACGAGGTGGCGTTGATGTGCTTCGTCGTTCCAATTTGAGGGTGCAGGGGGTGCGTCTCGGTAATCTGACAGGACTTGAGTGACGCGAGACAAGACAGTAGTCCGCCCGGGGGCCATGGTGGTGCGGTCGTTGCGCACTGGGACCGCGGTCGTGACGATGGCAGTGGCAGCGCGGAGTAGGTGTGGTTTTGCCAATGGTGTACAGGTAGGTCTATCCTCGCCGGAGACTGGTTGCGCTGGTGGAGTAGCAGTGTCGAGAAAGGTTGATCCTGTGGACACTTCTGTACAGAGCACGCCGGCTACCGTCACACCGCGCCGGATGCTGGGTCGGGCTGCCGGTGATGACAGCGGCCTGTTCTCAAGTCTGTCAGATGCTGGTTGTAATAGGTCTGTGAAGGTATCAGAAGAAGAGGTGTTTGGAAGCAGAAGTCGGGCTCGCTCGCCTTCCGCCGGCGGCGAAGGGCTCTGAGAAGGAGCGTTTGAAGATGCTCCATCTTGGCGAGGAAGGAAGACGTTCGAGATCTGCCTGAGCAGTGGCATTGGGCGTAGCTGCAAGGGCATCCGTGTTCGTGCAGATAGTGTCTGATCTAGGCAAGGATGTCCGTGGAGAAGGTGTGGAGGGGGCAGTCGATAATGGAGTGTTAGGAGGTAGGTCCGATCGAGTCCTGACAAACGTTTGTTGTTGCTGAAAGATGGCGTTGAATGATGGCAGTTGTTGCACAAAGGTCGCGTGATATATGAACAGGCGTGACTTACGAGAAGGACTTATTCACCCATGTCTTCGCGGTCGTGGAATGGAAGCGTGCTCGTGGTTTGGTGTTGTGAGCGGGTGTGTTTCGGAGAGATGCGTGAACGAAGGAAAAGGTGAAGTGGTCGGCTCTGTTTAGCGACAGCTCGGAGCCCTGGAGTGGAGCATGAGGTGTGCGTGCATACAGTCGGCAGCACCCCACTTCCCTTCACACCTATCGCAATTCCACGGGTTTGTGGCTGGTGCGCAATACCCCGATGAGGCTGAAAACGAGACAATGGGAAGATGCGGATGCGTGAAGAGGCGTGAGGTCCTGCTGCAACTTTTATTGGGGACCACTGTTGCAAACAACGCAGAGCTGCATGGATATGAGGGGCAGCGTTGAGTTGGTCTCGACTCGCCAAGCTGCGGCATTTGCAACACCCGTGTCAAGGCGAGATAGCAGGCTTATTCCCTGCGGTTGGCGGGAGGATAGGCAATTGCAACGTACGCATTCAGTGCGAACGGCTGAAAGATATATAATCAGGTCGACATAGCAGCCCAAGCTGATGAAGCCACTGCAAGCTTTGGGTTAGATGCGCCATCATTCGGATAACCGTATGTTACATTGACGATCAACCCGTAGATCAGCGACAAGGATCATGCAGTGCCCGCCCAACGAGCCATGTCTGAGCCAGTAACCAGCGCCGAAATGCTCCTTCCGGACATGGCAGACGCGCAGTCTACTGGGCAGCGGGATACCTAACTCTATAATGAGGAGGGATGTCCAACTACTTCTTCAGCACAGAAGCAGGACAGTAAATGTCCAAGGTCAGTATCGAATGCGACCAGGAACCAGCCAAGACAATAGCCTATATCTTCGAGCACGACGAACGTGACGGCCCACAAGGACGAAATGTTCAATCGTCGCTCTTCCACACCGCCAAGTCACGCTGCTCTTTTATGGTAGCAGCGGCCGATGTCTCACTGTCGCAGAAGCATCGGCGCTCGTCAAGGCTGGCGAAAGAAAGCCCCACGCTTCCAGTGCGATTCTTGCGATTGGGCATGCTCGATCAATCGTGCTCGAGAGGTGGCTACGCAGCTGCCGTGTCCGCACTGTCTCTTGGCTCTCATCGTTCAGCCTCGTGGTGCGGTCGCGTCGGTCTATGAGACTGGTTCGGGATGTGAATGTCGTGTTACCGCGTGGCTGCTGTATGCTAGCGAGAAGCTGTTCGGAGACGACGCATTCGTGCATTGCATGGCACGGGCATCGTTGATGGCGTTACACCACAGTCGAAGCGCCGGTCGTTGCGCTCATGGTGGGCATAATGATGACGAGTGGCGGGATCCCAATGCAACTTTTTGCGATGATGTGAAGAAGATGGTTGGAAGTTGCAGCAGAAATCTGGAGGATCGATGGATCGTCCACAATTACCGATGACTTCCACGTGCGGAGACCGGCCCGCCGCGACGTTCGGGAAGTCGCCTTGACGGCCATCGACACCGAGTACATGTACATGTATCTTTCAGCTACTCCAGTTGTCCCTGAATCAAGCCTGGTGTACACTGCTGACTATTGACAAGCGATGCACGAGTACGGCGTACCATAGCGAATGTCCACGTGCATGATCCGTGCTCTGCTCTCTCCGCTCTTGTCGGGCAAGGATGAACCGAAAACGCCTCCAACCGCGACATACTGAGTCGCATCGCTCGCATCGTAGAATCACACGGCGGCATTCCAAACACTATATCTCCTTCGACGTCTCTTCCAAGCAGGATTCCATCGTCCAATCCTCAGTCCAGACGACTGCCACTGCTTTGACTATTCACACTGCGTCCTCTAGGCCTAAAGCAACACAACATGGCTTCACAACTCGCGACTCAGCCTCCACGGACGCCAACCTTCCTTCTTTCCTACCCCAAGCCACTTGTCCTGCTCATCACCATCAACCGCCCGAAGGCCATGAACAGCTTGGGGTTTGCCTCACACTGGGAGGCGGACAATCTCATCCAATGGTTTGACAGCGAGCCGTCGCTCAATGTGGCTGTCATTACAGGCAGCGGGAATGCTTTCTGCACTGGGCAGGATCTGATTGAGCAGCGTGATCTAGCCAATGCAAGAGAAGCTGCAGCAAGAGGCGAGAAGGTAGATGTACCAGACCAAAGATTACTCCGACATCCAGTCAGCGGATTTTGCGGCATAAGCAGGAGAGATGGCAAGAAGCCTGTCATAGCGGCCGTAAACGGCTGGGCTATGGGTGGTGGCTTTGAGATATGTTTAGGCTCGTGAGTACTCGAGGATCATGAGGAATGTGACCAGCGTACTGACTCGATCGCAGTGACATGATCGTGGCTTCTCCAAACGCGATCTTTGGCCTTCCAGAAGCCATGCGCGGGCTGTATGCCGGCGCTGGTGGACTCTCCCGCCTTGTCCGACTAGCAGGCATCACTGTTGCCAGCGAGATCGCCATGTCTGGTCGCTTCCTATCAGCTGCAGAAGCCGTACAGTACAACATTGCGAACCGCGTTTCCAAGACACACGAGAGTGTGGTGGAGGAAGCAGTCGACTTGGCGGCCAAGGTCGCAAGCCTCAGCCCGGACGCCATCATCGTCACAAGACATGGTCTACGTGCTAGCTGGGAGCATGCCAGCGTTGAAAGAGCGAGCCAAGATACTGAGTTGCGGTATGGCAAGGGCTTGCGCGAAGGAGAGAACCTGGGCATTGGTCTTCGGGCTTTTGCCGAGAAGAAACAACCGAAATGGGTACCGAGCAAATTGTAGGCTTGGATTGAAGGGTGTGGTGGACACGAGACATAATCAACGTCTGTCGGCGTCTGTCGGACTCCTCGTACCAGCGGAGTTCCTGCTTCTCCACCCTGGGCCTTGCAAAGAGTTGCAAGGTACAGATGCTGACAAAGTAAGCTCAACTACACTTCCTCCATATACCGATCGTAGGGAACTCTACTCCGAGGACAATTGTCGTGAGGCATTCTCCGCGAAAGTTTCCTGAAACCAGGCGAGACACTGCCCTACACTGCCCTATTGCGTCCATCACTCTGCACTGAATTGTCAGGATTCACCATCGACAGTAGTCAGACGACGCTGAAAACTTCTCCAATGATATGTGTAGGTTTGTCCAGGCAAGCTTGCTATATTGCGGCGTAATCAATCGAGCTCGATGAACCAGGTAATGGGGGCGGCCGCGTACCATGGGATCACCCCTGGTGAGATGGCTCTAACAGATTGCTTGTATATTGATTCTCTGTTGGATCATGTCATCGCGAACGCCGACCGCGGGCGTGAGTTGCCGATCGACCAGTACATTCGTCTTGTACATACAGTCCATGCCAACATTTGATCCTCCGCGCCAGGTTTGCGGTTGGTAGGAAAAGTCGGGGGCTCGGACGCGGGACGACATGATTCGATCATTTGTGCTATCACTCACTTCTGGGACATCAATGATACGAGGTACGAGGCCCGTGCAAATCTCGTCGGCAATCCAGCGCCGAGGTCTCATGTGGTGGTTTATTAGCAGCGACAACTAACGGCTTTATCCATCGTTTACAGCAGGCTACATCATAGGGTAGTGGTCATAGATTCGCAACAAGATACTTACCACTATCGACGCGGGAGGGTGCACTTCCTTCTCGGCAACAGAGTTCACGCGGCGTTCGGTGCAAGACCTCCTTGGGGAAGTGCTATAGCCACATCTTCCTTGCGACAACATCTCTCTGCTCTCGTCAAAACTGTGCCGCAGCTCTACCGACTCATCATGCAGCGCACCAGAAGGGGCCAGTGCTATGTCCTAATGCGCGCCTTGAATAGATTCAGTAAGTCGAGCGCTGACCACCCGCGCTTCCCCTTGCAAGACCCCAGCGGCCGTGATGTCAAACGTGACAGGGTCGTGTACGACAGGGCTTGCCTATTCGAGGCGCTGCAACGATTTGTACTTCCTACATATGAGCTAGCTCCGAGCCATCCACTATATTCCTTGCCCGTCCTTTATCCCAATCGAGGCATAGCGGGCCAGAAGTCCACAGGGCATGCGACCCGGACGGTACATGCACGCTGTCGCCATCCGCCTTGTTTACATCTCGGCACTTTGGACGCACGTATGTAATGATATGTAATGGGCCTCCCGCGTTCAGCCCGGTCACCCTCCCCTTCCCAATCTCTCCAATACTGTCTCTGCTGTGCCTGCTGACACTTACACTCGTGTAACGACGGATGGGATGCAGCTATGGATAGCATCTTATTCTACGGTGATCGGGACGAGGCTACTCGAAGACAAGTCCGCAGTGCAGCAGCGAGCCATTCACATCGCATAGGTCCACGCAAAGCGAAAGCCAGCAAGAAGCCCAAGGCCGAAGAGCACACTCAGTCGGGAAGGAGGAGGAAGTTGGAGTCATGTTCAGTGACGACGAGCACGTTTGCGATCGACAAGACTGTTCGTAATGCCACTGCTTCTCCGCCGAAAGTGCACAAGGCAACCGATCACAAGATTTCGCGCCATGAGATCCTACCAGGTCGACAGGAACCATCGCCAGCCTCGACAGCTTCAAGTCTGGATAGCGAGGCCCATGGGGGGAGACTTGCTCCAGTCATGTTAGACTTCACGCAGCAATCAACCATTCGTGGACAACCGCTCTCTATCAAGTCTGATCACTCATCGCCAAGCCTGATCACACCGTCGCCGTCCATGGACCAACTCCCACCGAGGAGCAACCCTGACCAACGACACTTCCGCCACGACTCAGCAGCCGATCCTCTAGTGATCACTCGAATTCCTACTCGACTCGATGCGCCTCGCTACGAGCGCTCTTTCGATGGGCGCCTACACCTAGTGGCCTCTTCGACCAACTCCCTGCCCCAGAAGCATATCAGCCCGCCCGCGCTGCGAGTATTGCCTGATCCGAGTTCCTTCGCACGACCAACGAGTAGGTCTTCGGATGTCCTTTCTGGCCAGGGTATGGGAGCACCCCGAAGCAGCTCGGAAGATGTGGTCGAAGACGATAGACTTCGCATGTCATTCGCCGGCTGAACGAGGGTCGCCCGGAGTCCTGGACTCACAATTGTTTATCGACCATGGGACATGCTCAATCTCCATATGCGTACGCTCGGCGCGTTATGCCGTAGTCTCGTAAATTCACGCCGGACTAGGAAGCATCCATGCTCAGTCGATCTGGCCAGCGAAACCCTCGCATTTGATCGATGGCTTGGCGATCCTCCTCTGTCTCAATTGGAAGCCAGCCGTGTCTTATACACCGCTGCAAACATTCGGCTTCGGTCAGCGTATTGGAAGGCTCTCGTCGACGCTCTCGCAGCGGCGCAAGCATCGCTCTGCAGCATCGTCGCATGCGCTTGATGACTTTTTCTACAATCGACAAATCAGGCCAAGTCGGCGACTTCGGGCGTAGACAGGGTTGCCCTAGCTCCAAGGAATCCCTGGCATAAATCCCAGAAGAGGAATACCCGCGCGTCGAGCTAATGCCTTCGCTTCCGAAACGAGCACTACTCCGCCAAGATTGGCCGTCGGTCGGTATAAAACCACTTTCCTTATAAAGTGCATGGGGTGCGCGGACGCGGGTATTGCGCGGATCGCGAGCACGAGGAATATTGCTCTGTGCGAGAGTTTCCGTGGATGAAGTGCTCATTTCTGTGATGGAAGGTCGCATCGCAGGGAGCGGGTCCGATAATCTTCCAGGTCGTGCCATGGCGCTGGCGAAGTCTGGCTGGCGATCAGAGCGGCTGCGCGAAGGATCACGTGGCAGCGATAGGCTATAGCCTTATGTGAGAGTTGCAGGCAGTGCGCTGGTGTGTGACTCCACGGGACCGACTCGACCGACTTTACGAAAGCGACTCGACCTGTCAAATGGTAACTGGCAGGGATGCGCGAATTTGCCGAGATAGATCGACACGGATGTGGTAGCAATGTACCAAAGGTGTAAAAAATGTAACGAACATTTATCCCCGCCGCGAACGAGTCCCATGCTGTCCTCAAGTGCCGGAGTCTAGCGTCGATTTCTGAGTTTTGGGGACGAGGCCCCAGGGCATTCACATTGTGAGGACGAAGCTTGAGAGCTACCAGGGGAAGGGAACATCCACAAGCTACCACGATGCGGTAACCATGTGCTTTATCGGTGAAGGTCTGATACAGCTGACCATCGTTCTGGTAGACTCGGCACAGCTCGCCACTATCCGATCGACGAGACAGTTATTACTGCGTGCTGCCATAGCCAGTAATCAGAATGAATCGAGACCACAGCGTTTCTGGCGTGCAATCCGCCACAGTGCAAGCCACATGACAACTGCCAATTGCACTGCGTCTGGGTGGTTGTTGTTTGTAGTTTGCGATGCATGGCATTACATGAAGACGCCTTACTGGCTGGACATAAGCACCAATGTGGAGGTAAATCAACGACTGCCAAGGCTCCCGAAGTCTTCTTGAGGTGTATTCAGGTAACGTTCGGGATTCATCCACAATGGGAGAGTGCTATGGTGTGTTGACTGCGGCAGGTCCGAACCGCATTGAAGCCGTGGACTCTGCAGCTTGGTCGGGTCAATGGCAGTCAAAGCGATCCTTGGTGTGGACATCTTTTGACCATGGATAGTGGCTTGTTATGGTGACCGTATAGCAATGATGGTCCGGTAGCAGAAGATCAAATCATGCGAATGTCCAACTTTGAAGAAGACTTCCAGGTACGCCGATTCATGTGTGGGTACTGGCCGTGGGACTATTCATATGGCTGCTTGTCTCTGCTTGCGAGTCACATACATGCATTGATCTCCTCTCCATCGCAAACGAACTGTATCCCCTGTTCGCTGGGATAGTATGTCTGAGTACATTACCAACCCAGCACATCTCCCATTAACTGGCAACCATTGGTATAGCGACAATGCTGGGCCTACGCACAATCGCAATCAGCCTCGCTGCCGTCTCATCAGCACTCGCTGTGCCACTGGAAAATGTTCAGCAGCAACACAAATCCGACGCAGTCATACAGCCCACAGACGAGTCAGGCGACTTGTACCGTCGTCAATTTCCCGGACTCAGCGGCGCCGACGTAGAGATCATGAAGGACGCGAGCAAGGCTGGCATTTGGTTCGCAGAGCATTGCGCCCCGGCGATCATTAAGGCAAATTTCACGGGCGGCAAGCCCCAGTATGATGGATGGAAAGAGAAGTTCATGTGCCCCGTGATTGCGAAGACGTTCCGGCATCTATTGCCGTTCGATCTGCCTGGTGACCTGATGGTTCCGGCACCTTTTTAGGCGGGACTCGAGGTTGCAGCTTAGTTGGGGGCTGGATGAGAGAGAGGCTTTTCGTTGAAATGTCAATAGAGTGCGCGCGGGACCAATCATCGGTAGCAGACCGGGACGGTATGCGGATACACTTTGAGTGGAAGCAAGAGAGATTTGCGGGTAGCTGTTTCATTGTAAGACCAATATGTATTTGGTGATAAGCTGTCGACGTATCGATTATCTTATACTCCGACGGCTGGATACTTCGCCACGATCGCATCGTACTGAGCTTGATTGACTGCGTACACTTGGCCATGTTTGATACTGTCTGGGAATCCTTCCAAACTCTGAGCCTGCCAAGCCTGCATGTCGTTCAATGTCCTTGCCGTGGACGGGATGTAAGTCTGCAGAGTGTTCTCATCAATCCAGAGATGATATAGACCCAGGTCAACGTTGTCTCTGAAGATGAGTGGGCCTTCGTTGTTGTTGTATTGCTGAGCGAAAGTGATGCGCTCCGACTCTGGCGCGCCACCGACTCTGCTCCAGTCACCAAGGATGCCATTTTCTGAGCGCTCCTGGTATATTAGGTAGTCGACTTCGCTCTTGACCCAGCGATACCATACATTCTCGCCCTCCTCTGGCATAGGCAAGAATGTTGCGTCGATGACAGGGTAGCCAGGGTAGAAGTACTCTTTTGCTTCCGAGAAGTTCACGAAGTCTGTCGTGGTGACATACATGAGCTTGTTAGGTGGCTGTGGACCTCTTCGATCAACATCGGCAGGATCCCAAAACCTCGAGGCGAATATCATAACGTACGCATTCAAAAGAGGTTCCCACTCGGCCTCTGGTGCCCACACGTTGCCTGCAGTCTCATCGACGATGGATTCCGTCAGACGAGCTGGGCTCCAATTTGCCAGGGTGCTGTCAGATTCCCATACCACAATCGAGCGACTGCCGAAACGAGTTGCCTCATTGAAGTCCTCCTTGAAACTGTTGACGTTGAGGTCGGTGGCGATCAGCCAGAACTTGCTGCCATCTTGAGACGGGATAAGGTGCGAATCTCGTACTCCAGTGGTCCCTACGTCGCTTCGGAGGATCGCACCCCCGGTGGTAGTGCCATTGGTAGAGCGTTGTGTCCAGGAATGCGCATCGTTGCCATTGGACAGGTACATGTATATCGCCTCATCCTCGAGAGGGAACGTTGTCAAGAAATAGCCGACCTTGGTGTCGTCTGATTGCCGTGCAGCCAGCGGCTTTGACCATGCTGTTGCAAGGAGTGCTGCTGAGCAGAGTAAGGTGCGGGTCAGCATGCTTGTCAAGTCGTGGGTAGTGTCTCTACCTTCGTGTGTTGAGGCCCGATTCGGCGTTCATCTTATACATAGCAGGGCTCAGTGTGACTTTCCAGCACGGCCTTGGTATGTCTCATGTCGAGCGATTCGTGCTTGCATTCACTCGGAGCGGAAGATTTGAGACTGCGTTGGCCGGCTTGACCTTGACACCTGCCATATGAGGCGAGGACATGACGTCGCTGCAGTCAAATGAGCAGTCGTGAATCTCATGCCAGCCAAGAGCCAAGAGGTGTTTAGCCTTTGGTGTGGTCATGATCTTCCGTGACCTGCCATACGAAGTAAGAAGTCATGCTTAGGTCGCGATGCACGAACACGCATTGGTGCGAAAATCCGTACACTCATCGATCTCGTACGCCGTAGCAAGTGCATCCGTGCATTTCCCTCACCGAATTCTCCGTGTCTTTTGACATTTGCTCCATGACACAAACCATTGAGACGGGTCTCATGCTTGACATTCTTCAAGTCCTCATTCACTCACACGACGACATGCTCATGATCAGCATGCAGCTCGGTATGCCTGGAGAGGCTCAATATGATCCTCGGCATCCGGTCCGCCGCGTACTGCGTCAACGATGAGCGGAGCAGTCCAATGCTTCCTCCACTAGCCTTGATAGGACATCATGATACTTTATGAGGCTCTGGTTTCTTGGTCCACATGATGGGACACTTCATGACTTCACAACCAAGACAGTAGGTTATGAATAACCTTTTAGTCGGCTTTGCTTGATCTTGTACTACTGATATCCAGAAAACCGCCGTTATGGCCCACATGGCTGGCATACCGATCGTCGAGATGCCAGTCCTGGTCGTCGGGTCTTCCATGGTTGGGATGACCTTGAGCGCACTACTTGCGAAGCATGGTGTACGGGACTGCATCACGATCGAACGACATTCGAGCACCGCGATCCATCCACGAGCGGCTCTCTTCCATCCTCGGACCATGCAGATATACCGAGAGCTAGGAATGTACGATCAGATGTACAACGAGTCCTTGAAGCACTACGACGAACATGCTGGTCTCCACGCTGTCGAGTCGTTGGCTGGGAAGGAGCTTGGAACGTGGATGGCAGATATCAATCAATGGATTGAGAATATCAGTCCTACGAGTAGGCTGTTCTTGACCCAGCAGATGTTTGAGCCGCTGCTGAGGCAGCACGCCATTGACAACGGAGCACTCTTGCGGCTCAGTACAGAACTGCTTGGTTTCCAGCAGGATGAGGAAGGTGTCACCGCTCTGATTCGAGATCTCGATACTGGAAGGAAGGAGTTGGTGAGGGCGAAGTTCATGGTGGCCTGTGATGGCAGCAAAAGTCCGATCAGGGAGAAACTTGGCATCAAGATGAAAGGGCACGGGCTGCTGAGCCACTCCCTGACCATTTACTTCAAGGCGGATCTGGGCGAATACGTGCAGGGAAAATACAATGGCGTGATATACGTCAACAACGACGATACACGAGGTTTCTTCAGACTGGACAAGACTGGCCGTGAAGGCTTTCTTGTGGTGAACACGGCAGGTAAGAAAGGCACCGAGGAGAGCAAGCATCCGTCGATTGGCATCACAAACGAGAAGGCTGGCGAGATGCTGAGGTCCGCCATTGGCGCCGATGTGGACTTCGAGATCACCCTTCTCTCGCCATGGAATGGACTGTGTGATGTGGCAGAACATTTCAACAACGGTCGCGTCATCCTAGCTGGCGATTCAGCGCACGTGGTGACTCCGAATGGTGGGTTTGGCGGCAACACTGGCATTCACGACGCACATAATCTGGCCTGGAAGTTGGCACTTGTTCTTCAGGATAAGGCTGGCGAAGAGCTTGTTACGAGAACGTACCACGATGAGCGCTACCCTATTGCCAAGAAGACCGTGGACCAGGTCTTTGAGCGATATGTAGTACGTACAGCGCCGGATCTGCGAATGGATGACATGGAGCTGGAGGAAGAAGTCCCTGAGCCACATCTTGAACTGGGCTACCGCTACCACTCCCGAGCCTTGACGACGACGAAGCTGAGTTCAGTAACCAGTGATCCGGCGACTGCTAAAGCGACTCCGGGCAGTCTTGCACATCATGTGCTACTCAAAACGAGCGACCAAAAAGCAGCATTCCCGATTGCCGACTTGCTTGGCTCTTGCTATGTTCTGATCGTCGGCCATGAGGGATCAGGTTGGGCTGATGCTACCGATGCGCTGCTGAAGTCAGACCGAAGCATGCCGCGGATTGTAACATATCTGCTCTCGTCAGACAATAAGGCGTTCTACCACAAGTACGAAATCAAGCCCGGAGGCTGCGTCCTCATCAGACCAGATGGAGTTGTGGCATGGTCTGATGCTAATGCACCATCGAAAGGCTTGGCTGCGATGGGACTCCCTGATGCTGAACCAACGATCAGGTGTGTTATGAAGCAGATCTTATGCCTCACGCCGGAACGAAACGAGGTACGGACGGCGAGTATACCTAGTGTGGACAGCGCAGTAGCACTCTCGCAGGACAGTGAGCAGGGCGATCTTTCCGTGGCACTACACGCTCGTGAAACAGCGCTGAAGCAGGAAAAGGAGGAACTTGAGAAGAGGCTGGCTGAGGTTGAGCAAAGCCTACAGGACGTACGGAAGCTTGGTCAACTGCAGAACGACATGGCACTGTTGGCTGTACGACTTGGACTCCCTCCAGTAACTCAGCGCGATCAAAACCTGCCCAGCGACAACAAGTATCCAGCTCTTTGATGAAAATCCATTCTTTGCCCTGGACGTAAAGTTTGTGGTCCCGGCTCAAGCCTGTCGTCCGTTTGCAGTCATTCTGGTTTTGAATCGCCGCTGGTGGTAGAGCGCTGGTCGTGCGCACCGCTATATCTGGGAATCGGTTCAGACATCTGCAACGCATCCTCCATCGAGGTTCCAGGCGAGCAAATTGACAGCCAGACCGATGCAGAGCCAAATAAGGAGCCCGATTCCGAGAACGCTCGGGACACTTTCAATCATCCTGACAAATGTCTTCGCGCCACCGTTGCCATTTCTGCGCCTCTTGGCGGCCCGCCTCCTCTCTTTGCGGACCTGGCATGCCCAATCCCAGCGTGCTTTGCCGGCCGCGACCCGATATGTCAGCGATGCAGATTCTGTGGTGAGCAGCGACATGATCGCAGCATCCCAAGTCGAGGGCTGTAGGACAATCCTATCGCTTCCCACAATCATCTCTAGGCTGTCGAACTGCACACGATCCTCGTCCTCGACGTATATTCGTCGACCTTCCATTGCTACCACTAGCTTGTCAATCGCTTGGTAGTGTGACATTGTTGGCTTGAGCAAGAGAAGACTGTGTTCCTCTGCCAAGACTTTGCCATATTCGATGCAACCAATTCTTTGCGGATCTGCCTTGCCGACCGCATGGTGGATAAGTGTGACTTTCACCGGTCGAGCCTTGAGACCTGTCGTGGCAGGGGCGTGTGCGACTTGCTGGTCAGCCTGATGTCCAGCTCTTCACCACACTCAACATACCTTCATCCTCGTCAGAATCTGATGCAATGCTCGAAGACGACCGACTGGCCGTTGAATTTGACCGGACTCTTCGGTAGCCGCAGAAGGTGTTGCGGGATGGCGGTGGAGTCCTGGAAGGTATTCTCCGATATGCACAGGACCCGCCGTCGGACTCGCAGTCCGCAACCCAGTGAGCTTATTGGTATGGTTGCTAATGGTTAGTGGTGCTAACCGGTGGTTATTGGTTGGTTGTGGTGACCTCGCTGTCGCTGTTGGTGATCTAGTGGTGAGGTACCTCACTGCCCTTGGTAACCAGATCTATATATAGCCTGGAGCCCGTATCTAAGCCGCTCCAGTAGGATGCTGATCCGCAGTTGGTACACGCTAAATTAGCATGATCTTGGAGTCGCGTACCTACGCTTTTTGCGTGTATATTCACCTCTCTTTCTTTCACCTTACTGTCGCTACAATGCCTTTCGCATAGCTATTATTTACCAACAATCGAGCCCTAGCATCTGATATTATAACCCTCTCTTTGAAGAACCTAGACTTCTATCCGGATAAGCACAAGGACTGCTTCAAGCTCTATAGTAAAGAGTATACGCGTAAGAAGGCGATATAGTCGAAAGGGACGCGTAAACGGACCTCTCCGGTATAGTAACATAGCGAGTCGTTAATACGGCACGATAATAGTAGGGAGGTATATTCTTACTAGACCTATAAGCTAGAGGGTAAGCCTTAAGAACTGCCTATAGTTAACGGTAATTAAGGGCCACTTTCTTACCTTACTATCTATAGATTAAATGAGTAGGGTTAGTCTATTACCGTTGTTAAAGAGCCTATTATTAATCCGGCGTAGACGACTTTAATCTAGGCGTTAGTCTCAAGTTTAACAAATTGAAGCAACTACTTATCCGATAGATTATATACTACTATATCGCCTTCCGTATAGTCGAGAACGCCTACTTTCGAGAGCTTATTTATTACCTATCGTAGAATATTAGATAGTATCTACTACGCGCCGGCGCGACTATTCTAAAGTATATACTCTATAAGTACAAGAACTAGAAGGCGAAGTTAATCTAGGAGATATTAAAGGTACTAAGCGATATTTATATCTTATTCGACGTCTAGACCTCTCCTAATTATCGCGCTATTGTCTCGGTTTATACCTATTATATCTCTACTCGAGGCAAGCGTTATACTAAGCTCTTAGCGTTTGAGCGACTACGTAGTAACTATACTAGCGCGAATATTATAGACACTATGAAACAGGTATAGTATATATACGTATAGAAGTTAGGATAGGTAATAGGGAACGAGGAAGGACTAATATAGTATTCGACGGTATATAGTAGAATAGCTTTTAGTTATAAAGGTATCTCTTCCCTAGGATTAGAGATATAGTCTCTTATACCTATATAGGGGGAATCTAGATCTCTAGCCCCTACTCCTTTCCCGCCGCCTAAGCGGTTTTACCTACGCTTTACTATACGACGACGATCTCTATAGTAGTCTCGTACTAACGCTATACTAGTGTCTCGACTAATACGATATACCTACCGACCTATATTCGTAATACTCCTACTTAGGTCGTAAGGTAGAGAACAATTGTTCCTACTATACTAGCTATAGCTATTATATAAAGGTCTAGAACTAGAGACCGGCTAGTAGTTTAGTTAAACTATCTATAACTATCTCCTTAGTATAGTAGTACTCTACTTTAATCTTTCTCTACTACTAGAGGTGCCTAATATAGTTATAGATAACATTAATATACTTAGATCTTTCGTAGATATAGGCGTCCTTAACTAAGGTTAGAGCCGCCTAATTGTTCCCTATAAGACGTACTAGCTATAGTTCGTCGACGGTACTCTTATTAGCTAAGACTATTAGTTAGAAAGAGTAGTCTCCTACTAAGCCTAGGCATTTTATTTCTCGGAGAACGGCCGCTAGGAATTAGGACTACTTTATAGTAGCGTTTATTACTATAAACTCTACCTCTATAGTCGAGGTTACTATAGACTTCTACTTCTTACTTATCTAAGATATAAGGGTACTATATACTAGCTAGAATCGACGGAGCTTTTTTTATCGATCTCTACGCCAAAACAAGACACATTCGAAAGCTCTTATAAAGGCTATTCTAACGATATATAAAGCAGGCCACTGCCCCTAGGACTAAGGGAGTTCTACCTTATTCAATCTAGACAGCTTGAAGCTCTCCTCACCCTGTTTCTTTAGCTCTAAACGCCGCGGAGGTGCCTAGCTATATTAGGCAACTCCTAGGTAATAGTAGCCTAGGCTACGGTACTAACGGCGCCTACGGCCCTATAGGCGAAGCCCCCCTAAGACAACTAGTAGCAACTTATAGAGGACGCAAAAAGTATAGAAACTAACGATCAGCTCCCTTACCGGTCTCTATAGGTAATAATCACTTAGCTACGTACGGCGCTTGTACTATCGTATTACCGAGGGCAATAAGAAATGAGGACGACGTCCTAGGCGATTAGTAAGGCCACCCGGAATCAACACCCCTATAGCTAGGCATCGGTCGCGGTATCGATACTAGGCCCCCGCCTAACGTACGATGTAGTTACGATCCGCATTATAGCAAAGGAAGACTAGGCCGAAGTTACGAAGCTATCGAACAAGGAGCTCGCCTAACGAATTAACTAACTAGGGGTGGTCGTAGTGAACTAACAGTCTAACGGCACTCTACAGATCTATACTAGCTCTACTACTACTAGGAGGCACCTAGAGGTATAGCTATAGTAGGCATCTAAGGTTACGGTATTAGCGAAGGTCTTAACGAAACAATTTACGATCCTAGTCTACGACATGCCTAAGGAGTTTGACCTAACTAACTAGGGTCACCTACGCGCTCTCTAAGAGGACAACCCGGTCACTCTTAACTCTCTAATCTAGAAGGCGACTTGGCTCTATAGGAAATAGCTAGAAGGCAAGAAGGCCTCGGCGCTAATAGTATAGCTATAAGACGCGAAAGCGGCGGATCTAGCGATAGAACAAGGCCTAGTCTAGTAATATAGCCTCAAGATAGTAGAAAAGCACTCCTTATCCTTTCGTGTCCTCTAATGCTTCAAATGCTAACAGTATAGACACCAAACCTACACGTATATAAACAAGTAGGCCTACTCGAACTATATAGGAGACTATATGTCTAGGGACTATATATCGACTACGAGACGGTACGCGAACTGTCCGGGGTACTACCTATCGTATAGTACGGAATGCCTATAGCGGAAACTAGCGAAAAACAAGGCAATTACAAACAGAACCGTCGCCCTAAGATTCTACGGCGACCGTAAGGCTAGCCTATACCGGAACTAACTAGCGGCGGTCGGGCATAAGCGCCCTAGGGCCGAGAACGATATAAAGGATACGTAACCTAGGGCGTACGGGAGGCTACGTGCTCTACTAGCTACGGCGAGGGAATCTAACTAGGCCCGGCTCCCCTTTAGTATATAGCCGATAGGCGTAGACTAGGACGTATAGGGTAGTAGGACATAGGACGATATAGAGGAAATGATTGTCGATGCCGATAACTAGCCTCGACACGCTTAGTATTATCTAGTATAACGTTAACTATAGCAAGGATATAGTCTAGAACTATTTCCTACACGAGGCGGACCCGCGCGTCCACTACGTCCTTATAATCTAGGAGCTATAGATGAACCCGTACTATAAGAGACTAACGACCTATAAGTTACTAGGCTATACGACATGCCTACGAGGCGACGGTAGACCCCGTACGTGCTTCTATATTAGTAAGGACTGTCATGGTCTCCCCACAGAGTGTACAGAAGGTGGGGACAGAAGAGCCTCAGAGTGCTCAGAAGTCGTCAAGAAGTGACAGTCCAGCTTGGTGTGTGAGCGCCAAGAATCACATGCCCCGCAACATTCGCTACGGGACCCAGCCCTCCAAATTCACCCCTCTACCAAACCTTGACAGATTCACTTCGGCTCGTGACTGTGTGACTCACGGCACTCCCGCGAGCACCCGCGACTGCGCTGGACCCTGGAAGAAGCACGTGGAAGACTCGGAACGTAGGGCAGGTTGGAATAAGGTTTTGAGCAAAGCTGCTGAGCGCGGCTTCGCACGGGTTAGCCCTGTTGATGCGGGGACACGCACTCGCGAGGGTCGCGTATAAATATCTGGCCTTCCCCAGGCCTCTCTTGCTTTCTTCGTCTTTTGTTTTGTGTAGCAATCATACCATACCCTTTTGCATCTGCACTTCGCACCTGCATTCTCGCTTTCACCCTTGCATCTTACAGGCCAGGCTCTCGCCCTGACATCACAAAAGACCAACAAACCGTCAACCACTCGAGTCATCCTCATGGGTGACCACGCCACCGATAGAGGTGTCAACCTCGACAACCAAGACACTCCATTCCACTTCAGTGAGTGGACTGACATCCCCTTCTCGAACGCCGCTGCCTTCGGTGCCTGGGCAAACGCCAACCCCGACACCGCCTACGCTCTCATCAACCGCACCGTCTCCTCTTTCCGCGAGACCGCCCAGCAGGTCGAGCAAGCAAACAACCAAGCAACATACCTTCAAGGTATTGTGAACACCTTCCAGAACCTCGCCCCGCACGCCGACGACAACCGCCGCCAGCACTTCTCCAAGAAGGTCAACGACCCAGACGAGTTCGACGGCAACAAGAGCAAGTTTGAGGCATTTGAGACACAGCTCACCATCAAGCTGTTGGCTAATGCCGACCACTTTCCGCAAGAGAAGGACAAAGTCACGTACGTCTTCTCCCTCCTTCGGGGAGACGCCGCGGCTCAGGTACAACACTACATCGACAACGCCACGCAGACTATCGGCTGCCCGGACGTCCTCACCTTGATGCAGGACCTCCGTGCTGCCTTTGGTGATCCAGACCGTAGAGCCACCGCCCAGAACGCCATCCACAACCTCCTCCAGAAGAACAAGAGCTTCGCCGAGTACCTCGCGGCCTTCAACCGCGACATCGGGTTCACCGGCTACAACGAAGAGACCAAGAAGAGCACTCTCCGCCGTGGTTTGTCAGCAGAGCTTCTTCGAGCCCTCGAGGACAAGGACGTCGGTGCTATGAGCTTCCGTGAGCTCGTCGAGACCTGCCAGCGCCTCGACTCCAACATGAAACACACCGCCTCTCTCCTCGCTTCCCGTTCTCAAGGTCGTCAGCCTCGTGGTCCCGGAAGCCACTTCGCTGCTCCACTAGGCGCCGCCGCTCCTACGGCTCTCCCTCCCGTCTCTGTAGGTGACGCTATGGATCTCAGCGCTGGTGCCGCCGTCCCTCGAGTCCAGGGCCTCGTCAACGGTAAGCTCACTCCCGAAGAGAAGCTTCGCCGTCGCCAGGCCGGACTCTGCACCTACTGCGGCGGTCCAGGCCACATCGCAGCCAACTGTCCGCAGCTCGCTGCCCGTAACGCCCGCAACCCGGTTCGCGGCGCTGTCGGCGCTATCGAGCCTGCTCCTGCTGCTCCCGCTGAGCAGGAAAAAGCCTAGGTCTTCCTCATCGACGCGATGAAGACCAAGAACAACGTTTACCGAAAGTGAAGAGAGGAAAGAAGTTGAGGATCAATACAGCACAGCTAGACCTGTACGACGAGACGGGCAAGGACCACGCTTGCAAACCGTTCGTCACGAATGTAAATATCGGCTCAAAGAAACTCTCTTCTTCCAATCTCACTCTCATGGACACTGGCGCACTAGGCGAGTCTTTTATGGACTATAAACTCGCGACCTCTCTCAACCTCGAACCCCAGGAACTGAAGTACCCTCGCACCCTTGAACTCTTTGACGGCACGGAGACTACCACTGGTAAGATTACTCATGTTGTACACACGTCAATCACCCTCGGAGGCAAGCGTATGTCGATCACCAGCTTCCTTACGTCCCTACCGCATCAGAAGTTTATCCTCGGCCTCCCCTGGTTCAGACGACACCGACCTATCATCGACTGGACTTCCCTTACTGTCAGCTTCCCTCCAGAAGTTCCTCCGGCACCTCCGCCTTCTCCGCCGCCTCAGCGCGGTCCTGAGTATACCAAGATCTTCCAGGTGAACGCCGCTGCCTTCACCACTGCTGCTAAGCAGCCCAAAGCTCAAGTCTTCGCCGCCTCTCTCCGCGATATCGACATCGCCCTCGAGAAGCTCGACAAGAAGCGTACACCTACCGACCCTGCTACGAAGGTCCCTCCTTGGGCACACCACATCCTCCACGTATTCGATGCTAAAGCCGCAGACGAGCTGCCTCCTCATCGCCCTCACGACCACAAGATTGAGCTAGAAGAAGGTGCAGAGACACCGTTCGGACCGTTATATTCCATGTCCCGAGAAGAGCTTATCGTCCTCAAGAGATACCTCGAAGAGAACCTAAAGAAGGGGTTCATTCGAGCGAGCCGTTCCAGCGCTGGCAGTCCCGTCATGTTCGTCAAGAAGCCCGGCGGTGGTCTACGCTTCTGCGTAGACTACCGAGGCTTGAACGCTGTTACAAAGAAGAACCGCTACCCAATACCGTTGATTCAGGAGACGCTCGAGCGCCTCTCTAAGGCCAAGTACTTCACCAAGCTCGATGTCATCGCTGCGTTCAACAAGTTACGAATGGCAGAAGGACACGAGTATCTCACAGCCTTCCGTACTCGCTACGGGCTGTTCGAGTCGCTCGTTATGCCCTTCGGCGTTTGTAACGGGCCTAGTACCTTCCAGAACTTCATTAACGACATCCTTCAGGAGTTCCTCGATCAGTTCTGCACTGCCTACATCGACGACATCCTAGTCTATAGCGAGACCAAGGAGGAGCACCGCGAGCACGTCTGTAAGGTCCTTCAGAAGCTCGCAGACGCCGGCTTGCAGCTCGACATCGACAAGTGCGAGTTTGAGAAGACCGAAGTCAAGTTCCTTGGTTTGATCATTACCGCAGACGGCATCAAGATGGACCAAGAGAAGATCGACGCTATCGTCGAATGGGATGCTCCTACGAACGTCAAAGAGGTCCAGGGTTTCCTAGGCTTTGCCAACTTCTACCGCCGCTTCATCCACGCATTTTCGGGCGTGGTACGCCCTTTGACGAAGCTCACGCGCAAGGGTGAGAAGTTCGCCTGGACCGACGAATGCCAGGAGGCTTTTGACTTGCTCAAAGCGAAGTTTGTTAAGAACCCGCTTCTACGGCACTTCGATTTCGAACTGGAGACCCGTGTAGAGACCGACGCATCCGACGGCGTGGTGGGCGGTGTCCTGCTACAACGCCGCTCGCCTGAATCCCCCTGGTTACCTGTCGCCTTCCTCTCCAAGAAGATGACCGCCACGGAGTGTAACTACGAGATCTACGACAAGGAGCTTCTCGCCATCGTCAAAGCTTTCGAAGAGTGGCGCCCCGAGCTCGAAGGCTCTGCTATGCCCGTCCAAGTAAGCTCCGACCATAAGAACCTCGTCTACTTTATGAAGAGCAAGCTGCTCAATCGTCGCCAGGCCCGCTGGAGCGAGTTCCTCTCCCGGTTCAACTTCGTGATCTCGTACACGCCCGGCAAGGCCAACTCGATGGCCGACGCCCTTACCCGCCGCCCTGGTGACTCTCCAGTTGATCGAAGAGGGGGCCGGCAAATCGCAGGGCAACAAGTCATCAAAGAGCACAACCTCTCTTCCGAGCTTCGAGAGTACCTATCGAATGGCCAGCCTACGCTCGCCGCTTCCTTTGCTACTCTCGTGCTCGCTCCTGCCTACCTTGACGAGAGTGACGATGAATCCGAGCCTGAAGAATACGCCTCGGACGCTGAGGACTTGAACGACGATGAAGAGGGCTCAGTAACGACCGACGGCTCATCCGAATCAGACTTTGAGGGGTTTGATAATGAGGAGCAGCCCGAAGGCATCATGGCACGAGTACGAACAGCGTACGATGCCGACATAGACGCCCAAGAGTTAGTTCAGGCCCTTGAATCTGGCGCGAGGACATTCCCGGGCTTCTCGCTGTCCGAGTGCGAGCTCCAGGAAGGTGTCGTCTACTTCCGTAAGAAGCTTTACGTACCGCAGCCCGAAGGCTCTAATATCCGAGCTGAGATTCTTCAAATCATCCACGACTCCGCCTCTGGGGGTCACCCAGGCGTAGCCAAGACCCACAAGCTCCTCGCTAGGTATTACTGGTGGCCGCATTCCTGGAAGGACGTCCGCCGCTACGTGCTGAACTGCGCTGCTTGCCGAAGAGCCAAAGCTAACCGCCACCGTCCCCACGGTCTCTTGCACCCTCTCCCGGCTCCTGATCGTCCGTGGAAGCACATCACTATGGACTTTATCACCGATCTTCCTCACGGCAAGACCTTCAGCGGCGTGAAAGCAAAGGCCCTTCTAGTGATCGTGGACCGTCACTCCAAGGACCGGTACATGATCCCGTGCTGGAGCATGACCGCAAAGGAGACTGCTCGCTTGTTCTACGAATTCGTCTGGCGCTTTCAAGGCCTCCCGGATAGCATCACCTCTGACAGAGGCACCCAGTTCATCTCGCACTTCTGGAAGCGTCTGTGTGCTATCCTGGGCATCAAGCATAACCTCTCGACCAGTTTTCAGCCACAGACCGACGGCCAGACCGAAATTACGAACGCTATCCTCGAGCAGGTCCTTCGTTGCTTCGTCGACTACCACCAGAAGGATTGGCCTCAGCATATCCCTGCGGTGGAGTTCGCTACTCGTAACTGGGACTCGGAGACTACTGGCTACTCTCCCTTCTATACTGCGAGAGGTTACCACCCTCGTACAGGCATGGAACCAGAAGAACCTCTCCCGCCTACCGAAGACGCAAACGAGCAAGCAGCAGACGAGTTCGCTACTATGCTCTCACAGATCCATGAAGAAGTTCACGACGAGATGGTGTACGCACAAGCAATCTACGAGGATCAAGCCAATCGTCGTCGCCAGCCAGCTCCCGACTACCAAGTAGGCGATATGGTCTACCTCAACTCCAAGAACATCAAGACAGACCGCCCCTCCAAGAAGCTGAACTGGAAGAACCTAGGTCCTTTTGAGATCACCGAGCGTATCAGTTCACACGCCTACCGTCTAGCTCTTCCTGCGAACATAAAGATCCACGACGTCTTCCATCCCGTACGCCTTCGGCCGTCGGCTGAGGACCCATTCCCGAACCAAAACCAAGACATGCCAGGTCCTCCCGATGAAGTAGAAGTCGACGAGCCTGTTAACCTACCTTCTGACGACTATGCCGTCCGCAAGATCCGGGGAATCCGCGTAGAGCCCAACGACGTTGAAGGACTACCGCCGATCAAGTATGAAGTCGAATGGCAAGGTTGCCCTGAGTGGGATACCTCATGGGAACCTATCCAACATATCATCTTCAATCGTCAAGCAATCGAAGAATACCACGCCCGCGCAGACGGCCCAGAAGTCAACATCGGCAGGCTCTTCGAATCTGAGCTTTTCGACGGGGCTTACCAATGGTGTATCGACCATGACATCAGGCCTAGGCCTAGTACTGAAGCTGAACATCCTCGATATGTGGAACTACTACGGCTTCGTAGGAACTCAGCTTTGTTCGGGGGGGGCTACTGTCATGGTCTCCCCACAGAGTGTACAGAAGGTGGGGACAGAAGAGCCTCAGAGTGCTCAGAAGTCGTCAAGAAGTGACAGTCCAGCTTGGTGTGTGAGCGCCAAGAATCACATGCCCCGCAACATTCGCTACGGGACCCAGCCCTCCAAATTCACCCCTCTACCAAACCTTGACAGATTCACTTCGGCTCGTGACTGTGTGACTCACGGCACTCCCGCGAGCACCCGCGACTGCGCTGGACCCTGGAAGAAGCACGTGGAAGACTCGGAACGTAGGGCAGGTTGGAATAAGGTTTTGAGCAAAGCTGCTGAGCGCGGCTTCGCACGGGTTAGCCCTGTTGATGCGGGGACACGCACTCGCGAGGGTCGCGTATAAATATCTGGCCTTCCCCAGGCCTCTCTTGCTTTCTTCGTCTTTTGTTTTGTGTAGCAATCATACCATACCCTTTTGCATCTGCACTTCGCACCTGCATTCTCGCTTTCACCCTTGCATCTCACAGGCCAGGCTCTCGCCCTGACAAGGACATACTAGAATCCGACTGGGAGGTAGTGTACTACGTAGACGAAGAAGGCGGGGGCGATATTACCTCCCTCTACGTAGGTAGCACCTAGATACACAACCTATATATACAACCGCTAGCCTCGAGGTCTAGCCGCGACCTAGGGGTCTATAGACACCTAGACAGTGCGCTTAAGAGACAAGGGTGCCACATCGTAGTAGGAGACTTCAATATATACTACCCTTCCTAGGAAAGCCTTATATAGCCGCACCCTATAGCCGACGAAGTACTCGACTTGATAGCGAGCAACGTAATTGCCCTTAATACCCCGAAGGACCTAGGCACCTAGAAGAGAGGGGGACTCTAAGGCACGATCGACCTCTCCTAGATCTTAGATAGCTACTACTATACGGTAACCTACTATAGGATCGAACATAAACTCGAGGCGTCGTTAGACTATATACTAGTTAGGACCTCTATTACGATATAGATATAACGTACACTAGCGAGAACCCCTAAGCTAAACTAGGGAAAGGCCTACTAGGCCAATATCTAGGCGTACCTCGATAACTCTAAGAGGCTAGTCTAGATCGCGTAGTAGTAATATAACAGTAAAGACGAGATAGACGAAGTAGTCTAGGGGTTAATAGACGAAATAAGAAAAGCGACCTTACTTCACGTTCCGCTTACCTAACTAACGACATAGTCTAAACTATACTAGACGCCGGAGTGCACTACGGTAGTAAGAGAAGCAAGGAGAGCCCGCCGGGTGTAGACGAGCAGCTATAGCGAGGAGGCCTAGAACGTATATAGGGAGGCATACTAACAGAAGAAAGCTATAATACGAAGGGAGAAAGTAGTCGGCTAGAGGGCTATAATAGAAGAAATCGCCGGCAAGCTAGAGAGGATGTAGAAGCTAGCGAAATAGGCCCGACAGGACCCTATATAGGGCCCCTCCTTCTCTATCCTAGCGCTACAATCGCCTAGTGGCCCGGTTAGCGACCCCGAGGCTAAGGCGCGTCTACTAGCTAGCAAGTTCTTCCCGCCCCTAGTCGAGGCTAATCTAAGCGATATAAACAGCTCTACTCCCCTAGCCCCTAGTATCGCGGTCTAATAGGAGGTGTCCGAGGGAGAAGTTGCCGCTATACTAAGGAAGTTGCCGGCGAAGAAAGCCCCGGGGCCGGATAGGATCCTAAACGAGCTACTAAAGAAGTGTAGAGATCAACTAGCCCTAGTAGTTGTAGCGATCTTTAACGCCTACCTATAGACCGGATACTACCCGATAGCTTTTAAACAATCGACGATAGTGGTCCTACGTAAGCCGTAGAAGGAAGACTATACGTAGGTGAAGTCGTACCGCCTAATTGCGCTCCTCAACTCTCTTAGGAAGGCGCTTAAGAAGCTGGTTATAACGAGACTCTCCGAGGCGGTAGAGGAACACTCCCTACTCCCGGACACCTAGATAGGTGCGCGCCTATAGCGATCGACGCTATCCGTAATAGAACTTATCACCTCTTAGGTAAAGGCTATCTAGTATAAGAATAGGGACAAGGTAGCTTCCTTACTTAGCCTAGACATATCGGGAGCCTTCGACTACGTGTTATACCCGCGGCTACTCTATATCCTAAGGTCGAAAGGACTCCCTAAGTAGCTTGTCAACTTCGTACGGTCCTACCTCTAAAACCGTAGTACGTCGATCCTAGTCGGCTAGTATAGAAGCCTATTTCAAGTAGTCTATACTAGAATCCCGTAAGGCTTAACGCTAGTACCTATTCTATTCCTCTTCTTTATAGCGACGCTACTCCCAGCCCTAGAATCCTAGAACACCGCTACGAGCGGCTTCGTAGACGACATAAACATCCTAGCGTAGTCTTCCTCGACTAAGGAGAACTGTAGGCTACTAGAAGAGAAGCATAAGATCTACGAGGACTAGGCTAGAGGTACGGGGCTCGGTTTGCCCTAGAAAAGTACAATCTAATATACTTTACGCGCCGGCCACGGTTCTATAATATATAAGCTTCTATCTAGATATAGGGGCATACGACTAACCCGGCAAATCAGCTTAGGATCCTCGGACTATAGGTAGACCCGGCGCTACGGTAGAGGAAGTACGTATAGGCAATATTACGGAAAGCTAAACAGAATATAGTATTATACTAGAGGCTTACTACGTCTATATAGGGGACGGACTTCCGGTAGTCACGACTTCTATATACGGCTATTATACGGCCGGTCCTTACCTATAGTAGCTAAGTATAGTCCTTAGGCGAGAGGGCCTACCTATCGAAGGGACTCGTCGCGCCGCTAGCGAAGATCTAAAACTAATACCTAAGGAAGGTCACCGGGGTATATAAGTCGACACTAACGAGGATGCTTAAGTATAAGACCGCTATACCGCCGATCGACCTATATATCTAGGGACTACGGACCTCCTACTTAGGCAAGTCGGTATAGTACCTAGTATAGAAGGTCATCGCTAGTATAGTCGTAAGGGCCCGCGAATCAGTACTAGCGTATAGGGGCATTTAACCCGGAAACGAGCCGAACTACCGGGCAAGGGACGAATAGCTAGTAATATAATAGGAAGGTAAGAAATCGTTTATAGAGCAACTATAGAAAGAGAGGTAGAACAACTAGGTTATAGGGTATAGTAGACGCCCTTAGCTAGCGGGACAACCTAAGGAATAGTTAGCTACAAAATCCGGGGTCAAGCACCCCCCGAAGCTTATCTACTACCGCCTTACGAGGGTATAGAGTAGTATAGTAACCTAACTACGAAGCGAATATATCGGCCTCTAGGGGTACCTATTATAGAGGAAGGTTCTAGGATATACGAATACTAGCTACCCCTACGGCTATCGCTCCTAGAACGTACGGCACGTACTCCTCGTCTATCCGAGGTAGTTGCTAGGAAGGGGGGAGTAGATAGTAAAGGCGAGGAACCGGACGATTAGGGCACTTCTTAATAACGCTAAGGACCCACGGCGTATTACGAACTAGATACTAGAGAAGGGCTAGCTAGAACAGTACCGCCTAGTAGGAGTAGTATAGGAAGAGAGGACACGACGTAGCGCGACGAGACCGGCTAGGAGCGGGGGCTAACGGGGTAGTGATATAGACTACGTACGTTTAGAGGGAAAGCTAATCTAGATAAGGAGAAGTTAGGGGCGGGAAGGGTTTTCACCTATTCGGGTTTCCCTTTGTATATAATAATAGATATATAGATAGATAGATAGATTATTCATTCGCCTGTTTTAGTGCCCTATGGCCTATGCAGGTCTCTCGCTATTTAGGTCTATTTGTGTAGGTAGGAAACCCGATTAACGGATGAAAACCTCCTCGTCTTTGCCCTCCTCGTTCTTTCCTGTCTTGTCCTTTCGTTCTCCTTCCTTCAGGGTACGCTAGTGTCATGGTTGTTACCCTATGACTACCTTGCCCGTAACCCTGGTGATGTCCTCCTCTCGATTCCCTTTCTCCCTTCTGTTTCCCCGGCTCTTCTCTCTCTCTCCCTCCTCTCTATCCACCTTTCCGTTTCTACTGCTAGGGAGAATTGCTCTAGGTAGTCCTCGTTAAGGATCCATCTTGTCACTCTCCTTATATCTTGTCTGTCCTGGATGATGGCCTGGTATTGCCTGTCTCTTGCCTTCGCCCTCCACTGGCTTCTCCCTTTTACCCACTTAGTACAGTTCAGCACCATGTGCTCCGGGTTTTGGGATAGGTAGCCACAGGGGCAACGTTTGGAATCGTATCCTGGGACTCTTCTTTGGTGCAAGTATGCTCTTAGCCCAATGTGCTCAGAGCGAATCTGGATAGCTATGCTTGCTTCCGCCCTCTTCAGGTCTTTATAGATAAGGTAGTTATACCTCCCGAAGGTCCTGGCCGCTGGTGGGGCTCCTGGCCTTACCGGTTTTTGGTTCCAACGCGTTTCCCATAGGTGACCTGCGATCCTTTCTGCTTGGCTTTGCTTCTTTTTCCCTTTGTCCCCTGTGTTAGCTTGCTCCCTCAGAGCTTCTCTCTGTTCAAGGGCTGCTAGGATTTCCTGTGATGTTTTTAGGTCTGCTTCCTTCTGTGGGATCATGTGTGGCCGGTTGGGTCTTCTCCTCCTCTCCCACTGGGTTCTTATCCTTTGAGTAGCTGCTTGGATGGTTCCCTGGGCTGGGTATGCTGATGTCTTCTCTGCGTATTGACACCTCATGCCCTGGAGGTACTCCCTGATGGGGGCTGTACCTGATTCCATTTCCATTGTCCTGTGAGGGGTTGACTTGTATGCCCCTAGTACTCTCTTTAGGCAGGCTGCCTGCGCTCTGTTGAGGGGGTCCTCAATTCTCTTCGGGATGTGTTTTTCCGCTGCCCAAATTGCTGCTCCATATAGCATTGCGGGCTTGACAATGGCCTTGTACATGGTCTGGGCCTTTGTGAAGGTCGCCCCCCAGGTTGACGCAGTGAGTCTCTCGATTGATTGTCTGTTGGTGTCCGCTCTCGCTTGCGCCTTCTTCACTTGTGGTCCCCAGCTGAGTTTCGGGTCTAGCCATATCCCAAGGACTCTGAGTTCCCTTGTAGGATGGGTCTCGAACCCCTGGATTTTTACTGGTGCTGCCAAGTTGTGTTTTGTCTTTGCCTTGCTAAAATGGATAAGTTGGTACTTGTCCGGTGCGAATTTTGCCCCATGCTCTCTTGCCCACTTTTCGCATTGTCTATGTCTCTCCTCTAGGAGTGCGCAGTTTTCCTCTGTGGACCCCGACCACGCTAGGATATTTGTGTCATCCACGAACCCCGATGCTGAGGTGTTTGCTGTTTCTAGGAGTGGGGTCAGGTCGGCCATAAAGAGGAGGAACAGAATTGGGGAGAGTGTAGAGCCCTGTGGGATGCCCGTGTTCGCAATTGGGGTCTGCGGGGCTTTGAAGGACCCTAGGAGGATCTGGGTTGTTCTGTCCTTAAGGAATGACTGCACAAAGTGTACTATCCAGGCTGGGATGCTTTTCATTCTGAGGATGTGTAGGAGCCTTGCGTGGGACACATTGTCGAAAGCCCCTGATATGTCTAGTGAAAGCAGTGAGGCTACCTTGTTGTTGCCATAGTGCCAGATGTGTCTGATTTGCTCTGTGATCAGTTCGACTGCTGTGAGGGTAGATCTCTTTTGTCTCCCCCCCATTTGCGTTGCCGGGAGGAGGTTGTGTTCTTCTACTATTCCGGTGAGCCTTATAGCCACGACCTTCTCTAGGAGCTTCCCTAGTGTGTTCAGCAACGCAATTGGTCTGTATGACTTCAACTTGGTATAGTCTTCCTTTTGGGGTTTCCTTAGGACGCAAGTCAGTGATTGCCTAAAGGCCTTTGGGCAATACCCCTGCTTCATGCACTGGGTAAAGATTGGCGCAAGCACTGGAGTGATAAGGCTGCTGCTAGCTTTTAGGTAACAGTTAGGGATCTTGTCTGGGCCTGGGGCTTTGTTGCCCTTCAGTTTCTTGATAATGTTTCCGATCTCTATAGCAGACACTTGCCAGTTAGCCTCCCTTGGCGGAGGAATGTGTGTTCCTGGGATGTTGCTTAGGTCTGCCTCTACCTGAGTCCCGAAGAAGTGGTCTGCGAATGCTTTCGCTTTCCCTATCGGAGTGGTTTGCGTTTCCCCGTCTTGGTCCTGTATTGAGGGAAACTGGGGCGGGGAGTTTCGTTCCTCGTCTGGTTTCCTGGCCCATTCTGCTAGTCTCCAGATTTGTTCCGGGTGTTCTGTGATCATCCCTACAGTTGACCTCCACTCCTGCGTCTTGTCTCTTCTGATCTGCGCCTTCTTTGCTTTGCACGCGTTGTTATAGGCTTCCCAGTTTGCTTGGGTGCGTCGTTGCTCCCATCTCCTTCTTGCTCTCCTTGCCTCCTTGACTTTGGCTGTGCACTCTGGTGTCCAGTATGGCTTCTGGTATAGCGACCATCTCTTCTCAGGTATATGGGCCTGGGCTGCCCTTTGCATAGCTTCTATCAGCTGCTCCACTGCTTGGTCAATCCCCTCCGTTGTGTGTATGTTGTCAATGTTCACCTGTTCTAGTTCGCCTTCTAGCCGCTGCTGTACTAGTGTCCACTCGGCCTGCTTCCAGCAGAGCCTCCTCTCAGGTTCCCTCTCCTCCTCAACTGTGAGTTGGATGTCGGTTTGGATTGGATAGTGGTCTGATGAGGACTCTAGTTGGTCATTGACTGTGCAGCTTTCTACCCGTCGTGTTAAGGCGTGGGACATGAAGCATAGGTCTAGCGTGCTAGAACTGTTGTTTCTAGCCCAAGTTTCTGTTCCCTTTGGCGTGATCAAGTCCATTTGGGCTGTTTCCATCTGACCAATGAGCCTCCCTGCTAAGAAGTGGTGTGCTGGGGTGAAGTCCGATCCCCACTTTGGGTGGTGGAGGTTGAAATCTCCTATCACGATGTTGTGGTTTTGTTGGTCCATTGCTTCCGGGAGCCTTCCTAGCGTGTGTAGTTGTGTGCTGCTTCTGGACTCTGGAGGTGGGTTGTATACGCTATGGATCAGGACTTGGCCTTGAGTTGTTTTGAGCTGCACTGTGGTGATATCCCTGTCGGTTCTCGGCCAGGCCTGCCAGTCCTCTGCTAGTACCTTCTTACTGACATAGATACAAGTTCGTGGGACTCCCTCGGTTCTGTTTATTACTACGTGGTATCTCGGGTCTCGCACAGTTGATGGAATCCTAGAGTGTGGGTTGATCCATGGTTCCTGTATTGCTATAATGTGGTGTTCCTCCGGGTCTAAGGCTTGTAGAAAGCTCCTTTGGACCTTGTCTTTGCTTCTGTTCACATTATACTGAATGATTGATAGTCTGTTAGTGTGAGGCATCAGGACATGTTTGTGTCTGGGTCCGTTTGGTCTTGCTGTTGGTCTTGCTGTTGGTTTTCCCGTCCCTCCTCCTGTTCTTCCCTTTGGGGTTGGCTCCCTATCATTTGGTTGATTCTCATTTGTCCATTGCTCTGCGCTGCCTTGTACAAGAAC
Source organism: Fulvia fulva (assembly GCF_020509005.1). NCBI lineage: Eukaryota > Fungi > Ascomycota > Dothideomycetes > Mycosphaerellales > Mycosphaerellaceae > Fulvia > Fulvia fulva. The sequence goes on from NC_063019.1 coordinate 4,120,705, forward strand.
GTTGGTCTCCCTATTGCTGGCACTATTTGTGGCTCCTCTTGTGGCCGGGGTCTCTTATTCGGGTGGGTGGTTCTCTCTGGTTGTTTCTGTTCACCTACTAGGAACCTGGTTGGTGTTGTTACCCTTGCTTCCCGCGCTCTCCACTGGGCTGATAGTCTAACTGGCAAGGAAGGAATCGTATTTAGCAAGCTAGCTACGAGATAAGGTGACAAGTCTTAACCGCGCTTTCCCACTCATCTAGCACCACCGTGTAGCCTCGTTTCGAGAGGTTAGCCCGGAGCAAAAGCTTCCCTCTACGCCCTCCCTCCCTGTTTGCTCCTTAAGCCAATATCCACCTCCATAGGCCTAAGCCCTTTAGTGCTCTCTATTGACCGACATGCGCATCCGTCCTCTCGGGCTGTACAGACAGTGTCAGCCGTCGCTGCCAGTGTACACCACGCCCCAGGTTTTGACGCCCTTCGCGTTACCGCAGCCTATCTCTAGAAAGCGGCCGTCCATGCCTCGCAGGTTTGCTCGGGGCACACACCACGCCGGGCAGCGTACTCCTTGCGTTTCCACCTACTAACCAATATGAAGTTCCTTATCACCCTGCCCTCGATCCTCCCCGATCACAGAACTAATCCACTTACATTGTACGTCTTTTCCCCGTCCTAACAGCCGTCTTTTCCTTGCTTAGGCTATCGTCTTTTCCTCGTCGCAATCTACCATGTCAGACTAGGTGCGTTGTGTAGCGGGACAGGCAGTGCCTCAGGCAAAACCCTCGTTCCCATACCGGGTGTTCAACAGGCCCTTACAGGCTTCGTCGCGTGTCCACCTACCCACCGCATTGCCCGCTGGCAAACACCAGATTGTTTCGTAGTCCGCTCGACGCCGTTGCATAGTCCGCTCAGTTGTTGTTCTGTAGTCCGCTCGTCCAATGTTCGTCGCTTAGCCCGCTCGGTTTGCGGTCTCCGGAGGTGAAAATTCTGCACTCATACCAGAGGTGTCCTGTCGAGCGTATAGGCCACGGTTCCGCGCCCTTCTTACACGTAGAAAGAAGAGGGACTCGCTCCCGACACGAGTACACGCTCGTCGGATGGTTTTCATACCCGTTTTGCTGGTAGTCCTCTGTTCGCCGCGGCTTCGCCTACGCTACGCGCCCGTCGCGCCCACGACGCTCCAGCGTGAGAATACTTGGCTCTCTCGTAGCTAGACGAGAGGTTCGTAGCCGACACCACGTACAGGTGATTCTCGTCGTCGACCAATAATAGATATATACCTATATAGGCCGGATAGGGTCCTAGAACAGGGGAATAACAAATCTATCTATCTATCTATCTATCTATATACTAGCTAGAGTGACGCTATATCTAAGTAGATTGACGAGGACTATTCAATCGACAGCCCTTATTAAGACGAGCAATCTACTTAAGTAGTAGCGACCCGCCTACGCTAGCGGCGGCGCAATCGTAGTACAAAAAACCCTAAAACCGAGGTCCCTTTCCCCTAAAGGCAGACCCTAGAATTGCGGAGTTACGGAGGACAACTACCTAATTAGGAAGCGCGACCCCGAACAGTAGCGAAGGATAGTAACTAACGAGAGCTATAGCCTTACGAACATTCTATACTAAGAGTTAAACCGGGGAACAAACTAAGAAAAAACCTAGGACATAAGCCAAGGCCTACTATATAGAAAGTAGAGGCTAACGACAAACAATATAGCGTAGACGACCCTATATACGGAGGCGGAAAACTTACTAGGGGATAACGAACACCTAGCCCGGGTATATAAGAACACTATAGCACAGCTACTAGGAGCGCTAAAAGCGCTATTATACCAAATCCCGAAGACAATCTAATAAGCAATATAGAAGGCAGCCTAGAAACTAACTATATAGGTAATAGTAGTAGTAGGTAAGAATTAACCCCCTCCGAAGGTAAGTAAGGCGGTACGCCTATACATTACTAATCCGGCGGAGAAACAAGAAATCGTAGCCCTAATAAGCAAGGAGATTGTCGATAGAATCGGCTAAAAGGAGGTAGTTAGGGCGAGGGTAGAGGCAATAGGCATAGTAAGACTCTTTACCGTATAAGAGTCTAATAGACGAAAGCTAGAGACCTATAAGGAGTGGACTACTAAAGTCGCGAAGTCGGTACGAGTCTCCTACTAATAGTATACCGTCATCGCCTACGGGGTCCCTAGGACATTTAAGGTCGAAGACCTTCCCTACCTCTAAGTATAGAACTAGAACACCTCCCTAGGAGTACGACTAACGAAGGCGGTATAGCTATATAAGACAGTAGACCGAGAAAAGACGCATTTATCGCTTATTATTTAGGTAGAGACAGCGGAACAAGCTAACTAGATACTAGATAATAGGCTATTCTAGAACTACGAGAGAATAGACACGGAGATCTATTAGAGTAGCTATAGGGTACTATAATGCTTCCAATGCTAACAGTACGGTTATATAGCCCTAAAATGCGGGGAGAAGACCCTAAGGTGTCCTTACTACATAGGCCTATACTAGGGAAGGGAATGCCTAAAAAAGGAGAGTAGGTACGTATACTACGGTAGAAGGCACCTAGCGTATTTAAGCTAATACCTAGCTAGAATAGTAGTATAAGAACGAGCGAGACAAGTAAGGATCTCTATACTAGCTAGGTACCCCTAACGATAGTAGGAGGGACCTACCGTATATAAGGGCTTCGAGCCGAGCAAAAGGAAGAGGGTAGAAGAGACGAATAAGGGAACCTAACCGTAAACGTATCTACCTCCCGGTAGGCCTCGACACAACCGGGCTACTAACGAACTAGGCCAAATACGAATCTTTAGGGCGCCCTAGCGGCCCTAGGGCTAGCCGGACAGCGAGATATAGGCTTAGGAGACATAGTAGGTCAGCACGGAAATAGACCTTACGGATAACGAATAATACTATACGACGACATCACTACGTATAGTATAACGTAAACAAAAGTAGGGACAAGGTCTAGCGCCACTTTCTATAAGAGCTAGACCCGCTACGGTACTACGTTATTACGGTATAGGAACTATAGATCAACCCCTACGTAGGACTCCTAGCTACTTATAATGACCGGAGATACTACACTATAATCGTAGGCTAACGAGGCGTTATCCCGAGGATATATATATACGCAAGTAAGACTATAGACCTTGAGTCGTAGAAGGTTATACTACCGTAGTAGGGCAACCTAGGAGACATAACATTAATCTAGATCGATACGACATAAGGCCCTATCTAGATCTATAACGTTTATAACCCGCTACCGCGGGGTCGGACGAGTAGGGAACTAGGAACCCTCGCCTACCTAGAGCGGACCCTAAGCTAAGACATAAAGTAAGTACTCCTCGGCGACTTTAACCTCTACTACCTATAGTAGGGACTCGAATTCACTCCCCCGTACGCGTTTCTAGGGGGAAAGCTACTAGATATAACCGTACGCTACGGAATGGCCTTAGTAACACTAAAGGGAATAGAGACGTAGAAGGCCCGTACTAGTATAAGCACGATCGACCTATACTTTCTATTACGAGAACTTAAAGAGAGACTAGTCTAATGCCGACCGAACTACGCGCTAGAAGCCTCCTTAGACTATATCCCTATCTAAACAACGCTAGGGGTAAAGGCGATAGAGGAGCTAGTAAACGAACTACGCCGTAACTAGAAGAAGGCACGCTAGGACAATATAAGAGGCTTCCTAATAGCGAACCTACTATAGTATAGAGAACTCGAGACGATAGCTTAGCTAGATTAAGTAGCGAAACAGATTACCTCGGTTATATAGTAAGTAGCGGAATAATACACGCCGTTACTCCGGCCCTTAACGTAGTAGAAGGCCTTCTAGACCCCTAAATGCTCTACGAAGGTAAAGGAGGCTAGAAGGGCAAGGCGATAGTAGACGAAGGAGTATACCTAAGAGACGTAGGAGCAATACTGTCACGCGACATAAGAGAAGAAGGTATAGATAAGACGCGATAAGCTATAGGACTAGAGAGCGACGATCGGGCTCGTTATAGAAAACCCGGAACAGATGTGGAGACTTGCTAAATAGGCACGACTACCTAAAGAGTAACAAGCCCCTCACTTCCCCCTAATCGTAGACCGCGAAGGGATTGCCTAGGCTACGCCCCGGGGCAAGGCAAAAGTATTAGCCGACTATTTCTTTTCGACGTAAGTAGAGGTAGACCTTACGGACATCGACCCGAGTATATACCCGGAACCCCTAGATATAGATTAGGCGGTTAGCTCTAATATAGTAATAGGATTTATAAGTAAGCTAAAAGGACGAAAAGCCCTAGGCCTAGATAGGATACTAAACGTACTACTAAAAGAGTATAGAGAAGAGATCGCGCCGAGCCTTATAAACCTATTTACCGCGTACCTACGGCTAGGGTATTACCCGAAGCCGTATAGAGAGTCTATAACAGTAGTGCTACGTAAGCTATAGAAGGAAGACTATACTTAGCCTAAGTCGTATAGACTAATAGCACTTCTAAATACGATAGGGAAGGTCCTAGAAAAGATAGTAGCCTAGAGACTTACGTAGCTTACCGAGGACAACTACGTACTCCTAGTAACATAGATAGGGGGAAGAAGCTAGCGATCGACACTAATAGTAATAGAGCTAATTACGGAGCAAATTCAGACTCTCTAGCACTACGGTAGGAACCGAGCGGCGTCCTTACTATCCCTCGATATCGTAGGGGCCTTCGATAACGTCTTATACTAAAGGCTAATACATATTCTATAGCAGAAAGGTATCCCCTAGTAGGTAACGACGTTCGTCTACTCCTTTCTCTAGGAACGGACGACATACCTAGTCCTAGGAAGGTATACGTCCGACCCGGTGAAGGTAGAGACTAGAATACCTTAGGGATCTACTCTCTCCCCTATCCTGTTTCTAATATTTATGTCGGATCTAATCCCCCTACTTACCTCTCCGTAAACCTTAGTATCGGGGTTCGTAGACGATATAAACATCCTAGCCTAGTTAGACTCGATAGAAGAGAACTGTCGCCTCCTTAAAGATAAGTGTAAGAAATACGAGGAGTAGGCAAAGAAGTATAGTGCCCGGTTCGCCCCTAAAAAGTACTAATTTATACACTTTAGTAAAGCGAGAATATACTATAATATAAAGGCGGCGGTAAGAATCTAAGGCTACGAGACTAAGCTATTAGCGGAGCTACGAGTACTAGGGATCTAGCTCGACCCGAAGCTAAGCTAGAATATATAGATTAAGAAAGCCTAGAGTCGAGCGCAAGTTAATAAAGCCTCGATAAAGAGGCTTACGGCATTTATATAGGGAGTAACATTCGATAAGGTAAGAGTAATGTATAAGGCGATCGTTAGACTAGCTATGTTATACGGGGCACAGATTTAGGGAATAGGAGGCGTAGGCAAGCCGATCCCGAAACGGATAGAGCAACCCCTAAATAGGACATAGGTAGGTAACCTACGTAGGGTACTAGGCGTATATAAGACAACGTTAATAAGTACGGTAGAAATAGAGACAGGAATACTACTAATCGGCTAGTACATCCGGGGAATAAGAATTCAATACGCGGTAAAGACGATAGGTTACCTAGTATAAACTACGATCTAGGAGGTAAAGAATAAGATAGAAAGCCGCTACCGGAGAGGGGCAGGACATAGGACAAGCTAAAAAGAGGATGACCTTACTACCTTTACGGCCGTATAGATAAGCACCGAATGGCTAGCACGAAAAGAGGAGGAGCGTAGGACTCGCTAGGCCGGCGGGAGCAAGGCTAAGACCTAAAGCCTAGCGGAATAGATAGCGAGCTACCTATAGGAGTAGGACTAGAAAAGGAAGCCCCCTAAGACAATAGGCCCGATAGCGCTCCGAGCCTTCTAGAGACATAATTACTAGCTATTTAGGGACCTAATAAGGGCCGAAACAAGTATAGCGATCTAAATTAGGTCCGAATATATTAGATTAAGGGCCTATATGTTCAGGAGACGCGTACTAGACATCTATAGCCTAGCCTACTAGTGTAGCTACCTATCGTAAAACCTAGAATATATACTACTACGATGCCCGTAGTAGGCGAGAGGTAGGGGAAATTAGAGGTACTAAGCGGGAAGGAGAGACTATAAGTCAATTATTAGGGATAAAGGTAACATTCGCCAAATCTCTCGGTAGATACTATAGTAGGGATACCTCTAGTAGTTTAGCCTCGCTAGCGAGACGGAGGAGTAGATAGATAAGAGGTGGAAGCGAGGGGGGTTATAGATAGGGTAGTTATTAGGGCAGGCCTATAACACTAGCGTACCCCTAATAAGGGAAATTTAAGACGACAACTAGGAGTAAAAGACAGGCGGGAAGGAGGAGGGGTTTTCACTAATACGGTTTCCCCTCTATATATACAAAAACAAGATAGTATAGCTATATAGGCCAAAGGGCACTATAACAACTTAATAAAATATCTATCTATCTATATAATATAATAAAGTAGATAAGGGCTTTAATATAGAGGTTAGACGAGTTTAGAGAGGTAGTAGGAGGTAAAGGGTTAGAGGAATTTAATAACCTTAAGGTAAGTAAGGGATACCTAGGATAGCGTACGTAATAGCGCTAGTACTTATCTAAGCCTATCTACTAGCTCGGGAGCTTCCCGTTAATATACTAAATAAAAGCCGTTATTGTTATCCTCCTACTATTACGGCCGCTCCGTAAGTAAAGGATTAGCAAAGCGGCACGTGACCTTAGATTACGTAACGCTCGGCCCGAAGCCGACCCGTAACACCTCGGCCCTTAAGTATAAGCCTCGACCTTAGAACCTACTTCTCTCTTTAGCTATCGATTTTGTTAATACTACACCCCTATACTCTCGTACTATAGCCTCGTAACACTTCGATAGCTTATTAATAAGGACGCTACTATATTTAGCGCCGCTTAGCTTAAAAATTACGATAACGCGACTCCTCGAGATCCCCGACTCGTACTAGCGTAGAAGGTAGCGTAGTGCTCTCTCTCTCCCTCCTATTAAAGACGCTAGAAGGGCGTACTATACTTATAGTATAGCGAGACCGTAGGGTACCGGCCCTAGCGGCGGCGCGAATACTTAACGTATCGTACGCTATACGCGACTAACTCGAAACTTAGAACTCTTTACGCGAGCTGATTAGTACACCTAGTCCGATAACTCCGCCCTACTAGATCCCTATACTAAGTACGCTAATACGGAGCGCGCGATTCTCGACTAGCTTCTAGAAGAGGAGGAAGGTAACGAGATATAGCTCGAAATCCCTAATACTCTAACCTTACTACGTTATTATACGAGGGCGATATTATTAAGTATAAGAACAACGATAGGTCCTACGATAATACTCGAAAAGACTTCGCCGTTAACTTTATAGACGCCTAGGATCGCGGTAGTACCTAGCGTATTCTACTCGAGTAGCTACCTGTACTCGACTCGACCTAGCTTTACGATTACGTTAAGAATTAACTAGAAGCTATCTTATACGTACTTCGTAAGCTCGAAGCCGATTATCGCTAAGCTATCCTAGATAGGGCGGCGTTATATAAGGCTAACGAGCTAAATAAGAAGAAGTTTAAGGATAAATATACCGAGTTATAAAACACTACGAAGTATAAGTAGGAATATAAGTAAGACCTTAAATAAGTAAATAAGGACTTAAGTAAGGCGAAGTAGGACGTGACTAAGTATAGGAAGTAGGCTAACGAATAGTATAATCATACTAAGTCTACCAAGAAGGAAGTTAGTATACTTAAGGCTAAGGTAGCCGAACTCGATAGCCTCGTACCTAATAAGACCGTACCTACTACTATAGACGTAGTAGGGCTATAATAGAAGATTTAGACGCTCTAGTAGGAACTCGAGGAGGCTAAGCGTAGCCGTACTACCGAGAGACTAAAGGAACGTAGTACTCGTTCCCTCTCCGAGTCACGACGCCGCCGCGGTAATAAGCTAGCCGATAAGCCTACTAATACGCCCGCCGACAAGCCTACCGATAAGCCTGTTAATAAGGGGACTAAGAAGTAGCCTACCGCCCGTAAGTACTATAAGTAGCGCGTCTACGACTTATCTAATCTAGATTTATCCGACTTATCCTCCGACTCCGATTCCGACGTCGATCTACCTCCGCGTAAGAGTAAGGACAAGAAGAAGGATAAGAAGAAGAGTAAGGAACTAGTTATTATTAAGGAGGACTACGAGATAGTAGATACTAGCGTCGACGTGGTCCGCTATAATCCTACTATATCTAAGGACTTTAAGACTAGTAGCCGCGTCGACATCCCGAAGCCTAAGTTCTCTAGTAAGAACTATAGTAAGGACTCCCTAAGCCTCGACGAGTAGACTATATAACTTAGTAATAAGTTCGCCGTCTCGACTTTTAAGGACGTATTATCCGCCCTCCGCTTCGTTTAAGAATATACTACCGGATTAGTATAGTAGATACTTCGAAACTATATTCTATAGAAGATCCTTATCGGAAAGTATATAGTTAGTAAGCCCTTTAAGTCCGTATAGAAAGCCCTTAAGTTCCTTAACCGTAACTTCGGCGACTATAACCCCGAAGGTACGGTACGTAATAATATAGACGCTCTAAAGATAGAAGAATTAGACAAGTTCTCTCTATTCTACGCTAAGTACTAGAAGGAACGCGCTCGCCTACCGCTAGCTTTAAGCCGTAGGTAGGAAGCTCTTAAGCTAAAGAAGAAGCTTAGCTTTAAGTACCGTACCCGTCTTATAGAACTTACGGAATTCAAGACAGTCGAGGGCCTAGCTTCGTAATACTATCGCCTAGAGAGCGAGATAGCTTAGCTCGATATCGACCTACCTTAAAAGGTCAACGATAACAAGGACAATAAGAAGCTATCTAGCGGCAAGCCTCCGGGCGCGACGCTAGGTATAACTACGCCTACTAGCGGCTAGGTGATACCGCTAGCGATTCCTACTAATACTAGTATACCGCTTAGTCGCTTACCGTATACTAACTAGGCCTTACTTCTATAGAAGGACTGGCCTAAGTAATATAAGAACCTCGTACTACTTACCTAAGATTAGCGTACCTAGATTATTATAAGCGGTAGCTACCTACGGTACCGCGGTACCGGACATACCTTAGGAGTAGCTAGCTATCTACTCGACCCCTACGAGCGCCCTAAGCGAAAGACCGCTAATAATAGTCTAACCGCTATAGTAGTAGTACTACCGGCGGAAAACGCCTAGACTATTATCTAAGCGTAATAGATAATGGTCTAATATAAGAAGTATTATATTAGTATAAGCACTATTACTTACCTTACGAACACGAACATACACATAAACATTACGGTATAAGAATAGTATAGGCATTTTCCTTATAAGCCCGTCCGAACACGCCCTCTATAGAAGTAGATAAAGGACCCGAAGTCTCGTGTTACTTTATAGTAGAGGGTAGGGCAAATAGACATTATATATATACCTTTCTTAATAACGGTACTAACTCTAAACTCGTAAACACTTCCTACGCGCAAAAACATAACTTCTATTTATATGATATTAAACCTTTTACTCTCGGACTAGGGGACGGCCCGTAAGCCCCTACTATTATCTCAAAAGTAATAAATATCGAGCTTAACCTATAGGGCTATACCGAAATCGTGAAGTGTCTAGTTACCGACACTTACTACGACATCGTGTTAGGCTTAGGTTAGTACGTAAAACATAGCCCTTATAAGGACTAGAAGCGATATAGAATTACATTTAATAATACTAGCTACCGTAGCTACTCCCTTTACTAGGATATTTTACTACCTATAGTCTTACCTCCTACTAAAACACTAGCAACCCCTCTACTAGACTATAATAGCCTTGAACGACTAGACATCTCCGCTATACCGGTCTCTTAACCTATCGAAGGAGTTAGCGTAGAGCGTGTTAGGTACGGTACGAGTAAAGGCGATATTAAGCAAATTAGCCTCTACGAACTCCGTAAGCTATCTCGTATAAAGGGGGCTAAAGTCTATACGATATAGATCAACCCGCGCGAGACTTACGCTAGTAAGAGCGTAGCTAACCCCGTAACTACATAAGTATTAGGCCTATATACTATAATAGTACGAAAAGTTATAGGTAGTAAAGCTACCTTCGCCTACGCTATATACGTCGAAGATTCCTATTACCGTATACTACGACACCGCTAAGAGCACTAGGCGGAAGTACGCTATAAGCGTAGCAGATTACGATGTCTTTATAGAGAAGTTATATAGGAAGGAGAAGGAAGCCGATATAGCGAAGTTACTAGCCTACTACTAGTATAGAAAGGACCTCTTCTTAAAAGCAGAATTAAGTAAGCTACCTCCGTATCGGCTAGGCTTAGATTACGAGATCAAGCTAAAGTAGGATGCTAGACCACCTTTCAAACGCCTATATCTAATATCTAACAAAGAGTCTGAGGTAGTAAAAGCTTAGGTCGACGACTAGCTCGAGAAAGGTAATATCTAGCGTAGTAATTTACTAGCCGCTTCGCTAGTTATTATTATACGCAAACCGGGCGGCGGTCTACGAGTATATATTAACTACCGAGCTTTAAATGCTATTATAGTCAAGTCTAGGTACCCTATTCCGCTTATCTAAGACACCCTAAACCGGATTAGTAGGAAGAAGTACTTTACTAAGCTCGACGTTATCGCCGTATTTAATCGCCTACGTATTATAGAAGGCGATGAATAGAAGACTGCCTTTATAACACGGTATAGGCAGTTCGAATGCTTAGTTATGCCCTTTAGATTATACAATACCCCTAGTACGTTCTAGTTATATATTAACGATGCCCTACGAGAGTACCTCGATAACTTTACCTCCGCGTACCTTAATAACGCTCTAATCTTTAGCGACACTCTCGAGGAGCATATCGAGTATATAGACAAGGTAATAGCTAAGCTTTAGGAGGCCGGCCTCTAGCTTAATATCGACAAGTACGAGTTCTACGTCTAGGAGACTAAGTACCTAGGCCTTATTATTAGTACTAATAGGATCAAGATAGATAAGGAAAAGATCGCTACGATTTAGGAATAGGAGACCCTACGTAACCTAATAGACATCTTGTCATTCCTAGGATTCTATAACTTCTATCGTAGGTTTATTCGTAACTACTTAGGTATCGCGTATCCTATAATATAACTCACTAAGAAGGACGTACCTTAGCTATAGGATAACACCTATTAGTAAGCCTTTAACCGTATAAAGTAAGCCTTTATAGAAGATAACATCGTACTCGCGCATTTCGTAGCTAGTAGAGAAACTAAACTTGAAACGGACGTATCGGATTTCGTTACGGCTATTATTATGTCGTAAAAGGGTAATAATAGCATTTAGCGCCCGGTTACATTTATGTCAAAGAAGATGTTACTATAGGAATGTAACTATAATATCTATAATAAGGAGTTACTCGCTATTGTTAAGGCGTTCGAGGAGTAGAAACCGGAGCTTATGTCTAGGGATATCGACGGCGATAAGACCGACTTCGAGCACCGTACCGACGAGAGCGGCAAGCCTATCCTCGTATACTCTAATTATAAGAACCTAGAATAGTTTATAAGCACGAAGGTACTTAACCGCCGGTAGGTACGCTAGTCTAAATTCTTATTATAGTTCTACTTTAAGATTGTATACATCCCTAGTAAAAGTAATATTAAGCCCGATACGCTTACTCGTCGTCCGTAAGACATTCTAGCTAGTAATAACAACCTACGGCAATAGTACTAAGAACAAACGCTACTACCTAAACATCGCTTCCTTAATATCTTACCTATAGAAATTCGCCCCGGGCGATAAGACAATAACCTAATAATAGAAGTACGTATAGCCTACGGTAAACTAGAGATATAGTAAGCGTTACGATAGCTAGATACGGGAGAACTATATTAGCTCCTAAGGCGACACCGTAGAGACAATACTAATGCCGTAGCTATAGGCGGATTGATATATATTAAGAATAGATACGGTGGCTATAACGTTTTTGTTCCGGATATACCTAATCTACGCTTTAAGGTATTCTAGGCTTACTATAGTATACCTTCCGCTAGCTACCCTAGACGAGCGAAGACCTACGAGCTTATTACTAGAGACTTCGTCTAGCCTAGTCTATCGTAATACGTCTGTAATAAGATCTTTAAGTACTATAAATACCGCTTATCGAAACCCTCGTAGACGTAATACCCTAGGCTACTAAAACTACTACTAATTCCCTTTAAGCTCTAGGATAAGATCGTAATAGACTTCGTAGTTAGCTTACTAGAAAGTACGGGTAGCTACGACGGTATAATATATACGGATGTTTTGACTATTACTAACCGTACGGGTAAGGGCTCTTATATAATCCTAGTAAAGGAGATGACCGTAGAATATATTACGTATATCTTCGTACGGGACTACTACCGTCTCTACGGCCTACCTCTATCAATTATAACTAATAGGGGCAGCTAATAGCTTTCTACTTTCTAGCGTAGGCTCTACGAGCTCGTCGGCGTAGATTATAAACTATCTACCGCCTTCTATCCTAAAACGGACGGCCAATCTAAGAATACGAATAAGGAGATAGAGAAGTACCTCCGTGCCTTTACTAACTACGCTTAGAACGATTGGGTAGATTGGCTACTACTTACTAAATTCGTAAAGAATAACTATATTACTAAAGCTATAGGTATTTTGCTATTCTTCGCCGAGCGTAGCCGCAATCCGCGTACTAGTAACTTTAATAGTAACTTGCCGAGGTGCCTTATGTCTACTAAGTAACGTATTAGTACTAAGAAAGCGGAGCGCTTCGTATAGTAGATAAAGGACTTCTACGAGCACCTATACGAGTGCCTCCGTTATAATCAAGCCCTATAAGCTAATAATATAAACATATACCGTACCGTACCGCCTAGATACTAGGAAGGCGACCGCGTCTATATTAATACTAAGGACTAGAAGTTATTACGACTATCTAAGAAGCTCGACGTAAAGTAGTACGGACCGGTCACTATTACCGCTATACTAGGACAGAACGTATATAGAGTCAACCTCGGCGAGACCTATATACGAGTATATAACTCGTTCTACGCGAACCTTCTACGACCGGCGGATCCCGAGGATGATATACGTCCCCCGCTAATTAAGGTTATAGATAATATAGGTAATACGTTTAAAACGTAGGAGATTAAGCGTATTCTAGATTTAAAGCCGAAGGGCAGAGGCATTACTATACTAGTGAAGTAGCAGGGATATTTAGATAGTAAGTCTACTTAGGAGCCCGCGAGCGTAGTATATAAAGATGTACCGAAGGTAGTTATAGACTTCTAGTATAATAACCTAGCGAAGTCTATACCGGTCAACTTTTATCCGCTACCTAGTTAGATCCCGAATAAAACGTTACGCGATATAAGACCTAAAGTAGATATATATAGTATAGATCTAGTACCTTAGGTAACTATAGTCGTACGACCTCCCTTTAACGGTACCGGTGCTATAGCTCTTCCTATTAGTAACTATACGCCTTCTAATATTACTATAGGTAATGTTAAAGGGGTTTTAGTACTTACTTCTAGAGGCTATAAGCAATATAAAGGCTTACGGTAAGCTAATAGATATAACGAGGGATATAACGATAGAGGATATAATTAAAACGGCCTAGATAGAGCTACTCGATAAGACGGACGGTATAGAGGATAACGAAGCCTTTATATATATACTAAGGAAGATTTAAGGATATACGCTTCGAGACGAAGGTGTTTTAAGGGGGGTAGTGTCACGGCCGCTCCGTAAGTAAAGGATTAGCAAAGGGGCACGTGACCCCAGATCACGTGACCCTCGGCCCGAAGCCGACCCGTAACACCTCGGCCCTTAAGTATAGGCCTCGACCTTAGAACCTACTTCTCTCTTTAGCTATCGACTTTGTTAATACTATACCCCTACACTCTTGCACTATAGCCTCGTAATACCTACCTATTTACCTCTTTTACTAACTTATTATTCTATAGCTTGTTTAAGATAACTCTACGCGCTAAACTAGCTTCTATTATATAATCGGACGTACTATTACTATTAAGGAATGTATTAATACCTTCTACTTCTAAAATAGGGATGATCCTACTATTAAAAACAATGCGCCCTCGACTAGTAACTAGTATTAACTCGATAGGCTATATAATACGCTATAGGTCTTCGAGATTACGACTATAGATACCTAGGGCGAGTAGAAACACCTCTTCGACTAGTATCCGACTCTCTACTTTATACTTAACACCCTTAACGCCTATAATACCGAGTATAAGTAGGAAACCAAGAAAGACGATTCCTTCAATTATCTCTCGAAATACTATAAAGCCTCGTAGTAGAAGGTTAAGAAGTACTTCTAAGCCGTAGACAATATATCTATCTACTACGCTATAGTAATACTAAACCCTATGTTGAAACACGCGTAGTTTAAAGACCTCTAGAGCGCCGGTACGAAAGATTAGTAGTCTTAGATCAAGAGTACGAAAGTATAGGCGATAGATATCTAGGAGACGTTCTATAAACCCGCTAGCTAGATTAATATCTCTACGGATACCTTAACACCTCTAAAGAAGCGGAAAGGGAAGAAGAAGTAGTTATAATCGTAATCGTAAGCTATAGAGACTCAAATATAGCCTGTTATTAAGGCCGATAGCGAGGACGATCTTCGAGCTAATCTATCGAAGTTTAAGCGCCGTAAGATCACGGACTTATTTATACTAATACTAAGGGTTAACTTATTCGAGCGCTACCTATTATAAGCTTATAAGCCTAATCTACACGCCGGCAAGTCACTAAAGGAGATTAAGGACTAGAAGATAGCCCTATACGACGTGCTTAGATACTAGTACGTACGCTAAGATATAGAGCCTAAGCTAGCACGATTTGCCTTCGATATACTAGTACTACCGCTTATAAGCAATGCTCTAGAGCGTAGCTTTAGTGCTAGCCGTGATATAATATACTATCGAAGATCACAGCTTAGAGACCTCGTTATAGAGGCCTATAGTTGCCTCCGTAACTCGTACGGACCTCTAGGTAAAGGCGAAGATATAGATAGTAAGGAGACAACAGTTACGGACTATAATACTAATCTTAATAAGCGGACGATTCAGTAACAGTAGGAGGTGTTAGAGAATGAGGTGAATAAAGAGGTATAGGCAGGACCGAGCAATAGCAACAACACCTTGTAAACTACATCCACCTTCCTATTTAGGAAGGAGGTAACCACTGGTATGCTAATGGTGAGCCCAATATTCAGTTGGTTATTGGTTGGTGAGGCTCAAAATTTACCGGTAACCATACCAGTACGCTCACTGGGCTGCAGCAGAAGCTGGTACGATTTCATGCAGGCCTGAGGCCTCCTTCCCATATTGCCCTGGTGTTAGTCAGCTTTCATACATCAGGAACACGGGCAGTACTGCTGGGACGCTAATAGCTTTAGTGGTCAGCTAGTACGGTGACATCCTGACTAGGCTGCGGGCTGTGGTACGAACAAAGCACTACATACTCTACATGGCTGAAGCAATGCCTTATAGTGGGGAGTCTCTTGTTCGAATCAACAGGAGCTGAGCTGGACTCTTCACACAGCAATATGACTACCCATCCTTTCCTTTCCCTATCCCAATAAAGATTTGGCACATCGATACCTACCCAGCACTGTCGCCCACAGGACGAGCCTCAGGCAGGACTGTTGTAATCGCGGGAGCATCAGGTGGCATCGGTCGAACCACAGCAACCTCCTTCGTCAAAGGAGGCGCTGCCCACATCGCTTTCCTAGGTCGGAAGAAAGAAGCACTGCGAGAGACACAACGCCAGGTCACGGCCACCAATGCCTCGACTATCTCCTCAATCTGGGTCTGCGACAGCACCGACGCCAAGATCCTCAACGAGATAGCAGACAGTGTCGGGTCCTGGGACGTCCAGATCCTCTGTGCAGGCCTCATGCCTGGCCCATCACCTATCGAGGCTGCGCCGCTGAACGACTGGTGGAGCGCCTTCGAGACAAACGTCAAGGACGCCTTCATCACGACGCAAGCACGCCAATAGACGGGACATCAATCCTCATCATCACGGCCTTGCTCCCCTTCACACCTTCCGTCCCCGTCTGGAACGGCGCCAGTGCTTACACCAGCTCCAAAGTCGCAGGAAACTGGATGATACAGCATTCAGCACAGGAACAGCCTGAGATCAACGTGATTAGCGTACACCCTGGAATCGTGACAGGTGCGATGACGTCTCCGAGTCCTGAGTTTGACGCTATGGTGGTGCAGGAGATGCGGAGGAACTGGATGGTAGATACGGCGGAGATGGCGGCTGATTTTCTGGTCTGGGCGAGTACCGGGGAGGCGGCGTTCTTGAGGGAGAGATCTGTGGCTGCGCATTGGGATGTGGAAGAGTTGATGGGGCAGAAGTGAGAGGTCAAGGGGACGGAGGCGCTGACGTTGAGGCTGCACGGGTGGCCGTTCGGGGCGAGGGAGTGAAGTCTGCCACCCGATGACGGCACTTGAAAGGCATGTTTCCCAAGCTGTCGCCTCGCAAGTAGATCGCAGCGACTTCTGGAGCACTTGATGTAGTGTACGAGACGTTCCGTCGGTCTCGTTAGCCGCTTGAGCGCCTGCTATGCGGATGAAGCCATGCGGCTTGAGAGATCACCCCAACGGACACCATTGTAAGTTGCCACAGTACGTAGTGGTCGTATTTACAGTGCGAGCCCTCTCGCCTTCACAGGCGGAGCTGGATCGGGACACAGTTCGCATATCTGTTACTCCAGTGAAGATCACACCCAGGTCAAGTGACCCTACTGTGGTTGAGCATCCACCGTCTATTCCGTCAGAATTGCCAGCCACATCCGGGTACCTGTAATCTGTACGGACATCAAGGCCCCCTTCTCCTTCTGCATTTTCCAAATCTGTTTAACCTTCTAGAAAACAAGCGCAGATGTCATCCTTGTGATCCCACTCGGTTTGGAACCGAGAATTACCTGCACAAGCTTTATCCAAACATGCATATCCTTGTACGTGAACAGAGGCAAATCAGGAAGCAAGACTCGTCTCTTTCGTTGACTTCATGGCTTGTTTCAGCTCCATCCGTATCGTCCACTCTTGTAGCGATGCTTTACGCTTCCTCCGACCATTGTCGGGGTAGTGCACATCGAGCCCCAAATTCTTACGCATAGATGACTTCGCCAGGAGTGCTCGCATCACGAGCAAGCTTAGCCTGGACTTTTGGGGTAACTGTCGGTGCCCCGACGGGTGGCATTGGTATCGCTTTGAGGTTGACGCCCATAGATAGTGTCTTTCGACAAATTTCATGAGGCTGTCGGCACAAGCCTGGGCGCTGGCACCTGATCCAGCTTTGAGGTTCTCCCAGGTAGCTGTAGCGCTACGAATGGCATTATTGTGTATGTTGACGGCTTTGAGCGTTCTGGCTTCTCTCTCGTCAAGACTTGGGCTTTCGAGACGCAGGATGTAGTTGAATCGCTCCCCCTTCTCGATGTCGCGGCTCAGGCCGATCAGGTCGTTTTGAAGCCCAATGGCGAGTTCAGCGTCGGACATCAGGCTCTCTAGCTCTACGTTCTGCGTGAGGAAGCTGGAATCGTGATCGAAGTTGTATCGGACCAGAAGGAAGAAAGGAGTCACGCCAATGGTCTTGGTTCGGATCGATAGATATGCAGACTCGTTGATCGAGCTTCTGTGGCGCCACTTGTGCTCCAAGGCCAGGGCATCTAATGTGTCGATTGAGGCCGCCCGAAGCTTAGATTGAACAGTGCAAGGAAGTAGGTCTTGTAGGCGTGAGCAGTACGCTACCGTGGCGCTCAGCACGCGGGCCATGAACATGTCCTGAGTGTCTCCTTCATGATTCGTCTCCCCTGGCATTGGTGGATTGCACCACGATGCATTCCGCAGAATGTAAATTGCATGTGCCAATGCCAGCTGCGCAGCCTCAGACTCCAAAT
Organism: Fulvia fulva; assembly: GCF_020509005.1. Classification (NCBI taxonomy): domain Eukaryota; kingdom Fungi; phylum Ascomycota; class Dothideomycetes; order Mycosphaerellales; family Mycosphaerellaceae; genus Fulvia; species Fulvia fulva. The sequence goes on from NC_063019.1 coordinate 4,138,674, forward strand.
TCTCGACAGCGTCGTCAATGTGACAAAGCGTGGTGTACCAAGCAGCCATGGCCAGTATGATTGCTTCGCTTGTCACGGCTGGGAAGCACTTCATGACGGACGCCACATCGAGCGTTGCTTTCTTCAACGCATCTTCCGCCGGGCTTAGATCTGCGGCAACATACAGCTTTGCATGCCGCCCTGCCAGAGATGCCCGACATAGCGTGTCCTCGTTGCTGATCTCCAGAGGCTTGATACTTGGTATGAGAAGACCACAGTGGTGGCTAACATCAATAGGTCGAGATTCTAGCTCCATTGTTGATTGACGGGAGGCTGTCTGAAAGACCGCCTTCGGCCGGCTCTGCGCCACGGTCCTTATAGACTACTCTACAGTGCCAGTTCTTGTTTTGGCCGCTCGATACCCTCTGCATCCTGCCGCGAGGTATCATCATTATTTGACTTCCGGCTCCTTGGCCTACCTGCCGCGAGTCCGAGCTGCGATAGTCGGAGTAGGCATACGTAACACCAACAGCCGTCCTCTTGTGATCCCGCGGAAGTGCTCGGTGGGCAGTATGAAGCAATAACATCGACCACGGTCATGTCGGATCCTCAGCATCTCGCAAGCGCGCGGGTGAATCCTCTCCCGACCAGGATATGTTCGCTGTCGGAGCGGCGTATATTCCGACACGCGTGCGAGATGCTGAGGATCCGACATGACCGTGGCCGATGTTGCAGGCTTGAAGAATGTAGCACGATACGAGCACCCTATATGGACTCTGGGCAAGGCTGCTGACAGGTGCCAAGTTGCTTGTATCTTGCCAGTGTAATCGCTGCTAATCTTGATCGTAGCGTCGATCGACGATCGGCTTCCGAATGATGAGAACCTTGCGCTCGGCTTCGGCAGTCACCCGTAAACTGTGATCCCTTTGCACCTTTTGTCGGTCCAAGTCTGTGCGGAGGCCCCATCTAACTTTTAAACGTTGCTTAACAACGACAGAGTCTAACTAGTCCAGTCTGTCGCTGCATAGCTTGCACAGGCAAATGTGTAAAGGCTATGCAGCTTAAGCCCTTGTTTTGAGGCTGAAAATTGAAAGTAACTTTTGGGGAGCAAATTGCAAAGGGATGACTGTTTCGTTATGTCCGCCAGGTACTAACAGCGGAGTACCTGACGATCACACTCGAAGTGAAGCGTCTACTCCCCAAGCTTAAGGTCTGAATCGACCCAGATCGTTGGAAGGAAGAAGCATTAGCACGACTTGCCGGCGTTGGATGAACATGGCATTGCCGGTTGTAAGCAGTTCGTTGACTGACACAGTACACTGCGGTTTCCGGATGAGGTCGAGAAAGCAAAATCCGACTAAGTGATGCTGACATCTGATGTCACAAGCATCACATTGACAAATGTCTCAAGTGTGCCTGGGTTATCCCTGACATGCCACGGGGATGGTAATGATCACTAGGGCCTGAAGCCGAGATCCAATGTGCTACACATCGGTGCTTGGTGATGGCCAGACTCCAGAGATCTTTCGGCAGGTGCTGGAGCGCATGATGTGCGCTCGTACAGATTGCTCCGTTCCATATTCATCGACTAGCATGAACACGTATAAGTTCGGGCTTTGACAGGAACAGTGTGACCCTACGATGTCCGAACTGAGGTTTGCGGATATTTCGTGAGTAGACTGGAGCACTTCGTTAATAAAGAAGTCTATGGTCGTCAAAGAGAACGGTAGTCGTCGCTTCGGCTACTGCATGGGGTCATCGCACATTCTGCCAGCTAATGGAAAGAGCGGTGGGCGAATGACCGATCGAAAGGGGGCAATGCTCGGCTGTTAGGTCGTCTGTAGGCCTTCGCTTCTACCCGTATATCGCGGAACTCTGCAGAGCCTTTTGATGCTGGACAGTGCTGTCTCTGGAATCCCAACTGATGGACTGATCTGTCGCAGACCGCTTTAAAGCCAGACAAGTCACGTCGTTGACCCTACACGGCATACCCCGTGGGATGACCAAAGGGTGTACCCGCATCATGCATGAAAGAGGCGCTACTCGGATCCAGGCTCCAGCACGTGGGCGTGCTTGGCAGCAGAAGCAAGCCTTGTTGCATGATTTGGCGTAGCTCAGCACCTGCAGTCATATGCTATATTTGTCTCCATACAGACACTTAGCAAGGTCCTGATACATTGACAAGCTTGGCTTACCCGGATGATCACTGAAATGCTTATCTGGCAGGTGCCAATGCCAAGCATACCTGGTGCACCAAGATAGCAGCAGTCTGTTGACGGAGGCGTGTCACTGATCTGTAGATGCTGGTCTTGTGTTGCGCTTTTGTGATGATCTGATCAGTCTCGTCTGTTCGTCTCTCCAGCCCTCATCACTGCCGGAAAAGAAAGTCAGTTCAGCGATTGCATCTCATCAGTAACGAACGGCATTGCTTTTGGCCGGACAAATAACAGCGTACACCGCTATGGCGAACCACACGCGTGCTGCACAGCAAGCATTGCAGAAGGCGTATGGATCAGCCAGCATGCTACCGCCTACCGACAACACAGCATTGCTGAGCTCCACGCTGTCTCTGTACAACCCTACGCTGTTCCTCGCCTCCTCAGCGCTATTTCAGCACACCGGAGCACTGGCTTTCGTATTCTTGCTCAGAGGCTTCTGCACGAAACGGGTACTCGACATCCACTTCCTCACGATCGTGTTCGCCGTATCCATGATCTTGGCGCCCTTCGTCTTCTTGATTAACACTGAGCTCAATCGGATCAAGGTTTTATTCTTTCTGGAACACGAAGCCATCGAAGTGCTCATAGCAGCGCGGGTTATGCTTCCGGCTGATCTGGTAGCACGAAAGCCCGGGCTCATCATTCTTCTGCTGTACTCGGGGCTGTTTTGCATGTCACTGCCCGTGATCATGCACGACTTCTTCTCTCAATCAGCAATGGTCGTGGCGTGGGGTGCCTTTCTTAGCGACTTCTTGCTGGGGACTTCGGGGCTATTCCTCATCAAGAGATGGATCACGAAAAAGAGAGATGTGTCCAGCAGGGCGGTTACGCAGAAGCGTCAGGCAGAAGCACTCGCTGGACTTGGCTTCATGCTGCATGGTGAGTACTCCCAAGGAAGAGGAGGAACACCACTGACTGAGTACTTGTCCAGGCTTTCCAACCATGAGCGTCGGCCCAATCTTCACACTGGTTGTCTACAACGGTTTGAACCCTGACTGGTTCGCGTACGCATGGGTCGGAGTATTCTTGTCTGCTTTCTTCGCCATTGCTTTTGCTGTGCCCACAGCGGCCCTCTTCTTCTCGAACACGTGGTGGTGCTGTGGAAGCCGCAGACCGATCTACCCGGGAGAGATTGACTGGGAAGAGGATCACCTGCAAGAGAAGCCGCGACATCGGATATCTGCTCCCATGTTTCGACCACCGGGGGCATCAGGATCGTCTGTTGATGGACATCAGGTGGAAGCCGTGCCGGTCAGCGTGCAGCGCGTTCGGTCGGGCTTGGAGTGGGAACTGTTGGCGAAGGCGATTTGGTAGAGGCGTGAGACGAGACGATGTCAGTCAGCAAGATGCGGCAATACACGTAACAAGTCGACGACAGCGCCAGCATGTGAATGTTACGACGACAGTCTCAAAGTCCACGAGTCGTCACCCCTGCCGGCTGTGCCGAGTGTTCGGCTGGGGCCCCCTCCGGACTTCCGAGCCTACCACAGCCCCTTCTCCTCCCTTATCTCTTCCTCCTGCCCATCATACAACACCCGATCCCCGAGCGCCCTCATCATCACTATGCTCATTCTAGAGGTTCTTGGCTCATCAAACGACCGAGCTCGTGCGTTGATACATATCCTCTATATTCGTCTCATTATCTCGCCGATTATCTGTCCTTTCTCACTTGGAATACCAGTGTCCTGTCTATTCAAAGTGTATCCTCCACAATTCCCTCTCACTACCACTCTTGAAGTCACTCCTTGTGTGGTGTGCAAGGATATTGTCGCTCACCAACAAATCTCCTTTCTCCCAAGAATGATAACAGCAGACCCTGCGATCATGCAACAGGTCCGTCAAAATCTCACAGATTTCTTTACTAGTCCACACTGTCCCGTCTTCGCTGATACCGCGGGCATTCTCGATGTTGATATCCGTAGCGTCGAATCTGGTCTTCTCCTGCGGCCAAGGCTCATGGAATCGTAAGCATGGCTTTCCCGTGTCAGGGTGATCCACAACCAGTGGGAGATTACGCAGAGCTATTGCGTTGAAGGAAGATGTACTGACGCTCCACGTCAAAGTCTTCAGTTTCTCCAATGGTAGGTCTTTCGGCAAATACTTGGACAGCAGCGTGGAGGTTGAGAATAGCGTGAAGCCAGTGTCTTTGGGACTAGTCGTCACAGATGTGAAGAGCTGAAACTTGGGTGGCGTAGGTACAAGCTGTTCTGAGCCATCGGGCAGAGCACGCTTCTCTGTCTTGAAGAGACCATCGTAATGGAAAGGCATCCATTCGGACGACAAGACGTTGTTCAAGCCGCGAGTGTCGTTGCCTTGGTCTTTGACTTCGAGAACGAGACCAAACTTCCAGCCCGTGGGTGTGCCCATACGATGTGAAGCCTGGACGAAGAGTTCGCGATCCCGAGTCTTGGCGAAGTCTCGTAGGATGACAGGAGAGTTTTGCTGTGCTAGAGCTCGTACTTTCGCACCATCTACGTCCTCGATAGACGGGCGTAACATGAGACCCGCTGGATAGAGAGGATCACAGCTAATGCCGCCGCGGTCCTGACCCCACGAGAGAAGGAAAGATTTTTCGAGGTAGAAGCTTGGGCGGCCGTTCTTGTGTATGAGCTCATAGCGATCGTCAGCGTCGAATGTTGCGTGATGGCCTGTGGTGGTCATGCCGTCCAGATTGAATGCAATGCAGCAGTGCCATGGAGTTGTAAAAGATGTGCCGGTGGGCAGAAGACTGATGGAAATCTTGCATTCCGTGTCTTGTGTCTGGTGAATTGATAACCTGACGTGGTCTGGAAAGGTCTCGCGAACAGCTCTAGCAAATGCCTAAGTCGCATAGGATTAGCACGTTTCCGACAACAACTTATATTCTTGACTTACATCTCCCCTAAACAACATTTGCTTGGCGATGTATTCAAACCCCTTCTTGTACTGCGACTTGGAACGCTCAGCTCCCACTGGATACACGTCCTGCAGGTCCGTTGCAAGGAATTTGAGGTAGCCGCGGTAAGTAAGGCAGGTGTTCTCGTCCTCGTGTATCCGTACCGTGGCATCAAACTCAGGGTCACTGTACTGTGAAAGCAGCGCGTGTCGGAAGTTCGTGGCGTTCGAGGTATATGTGATTTGGTCTAGCTTGTCTGGCACATTGATCTTGGCCAGGTCCCGGAGACGCGAGAAGTGGATGTGCTTGAGATTTTGCTCGGTGGCTATGTCACGGAGAGCTTGGCCATAGGCCCAGACATTCTTGTCAGGAACGCCCAGGAGATCTACGCGAGGCATGTGTCAGCACTACACGCCATATTACCTTGATGCCTCGTGTACGCACCGTTGTAGACCAGGCCGTCTGAAATGATCATGAGGCTGGCACCGGGCTCGTAGATGTGAACGATCGCAGCGCACAGGCCATTGAGATGAGCCAAGCCGAACTCTTCAGCTTTGTCCGGCAGATGACCAAGGACTTTGGTACTGGTGTTGGGCGACTTGAACGGGAATGCTGGCAAGCACATTTGTATAGGCTCGGATCTGGAGACGAGGCCACATATCTGTTCGAGGTGTCTGCTTTCCGCATCGTGCAGCGGTTCTTTCCGAGTTGGCAGCTTGTAGCGGCAAATGATGGCTAGAATGCGTCGGGCCAGATCCAGATCATTGTTGCTGAGCTTCTCCGCCTGACTGGGAGTAGCTACAACAGTGGAAGAGCTGTCGTCACTGGTCTGAGATGCCGTCGATCGTTTTGTCTCTGTGAGTCTGGAGGTCGTAGGTGGTGCTCTGTCGATACTGGATGCTCGTCGTTGCTTCAAGCTAGATAGCCTTGCCCGAAAGCGTGTTTTGAGCATCTTGAATGGCATACAGCTGCAGCTGTCGTTGTAGTCTTCCCCCATGGTTGCTGTGGCCCGAGCCATGTCGTTCGGAGTAGAAAAAGGTAGTTATCGTTTAAGTCGCCCACACTGAGACCAGCATTCGAGGTCACTTGTATCCACGGTCTTGAATGAAGAACAGTAGCTCAGAGCCGGCGTCAAACACTTTACACACTTCATCCGTGGCCCAATCCTCAGTTGTGCCGCTGTTAGGTGCAGTGACGTCTCACACCGTCGCAGCAGCACTGCACAAAACTCGGACTCACGTCGACTTTCGTGTCTCGGGTCCGTAGCCCATTTGAGCACTCCGTATGGCACTGCCTTTTTCTTAGTGATGTAAGTCCACCATGGATCAGCGTATAGCCTGCATAGCCACCGTATGGCCACTATGGCCGTGGTATGGCCAAAGTCGCCCAACGTCATTTTGCTCCACTTGCTGGCCTAATCGGAAGGCTTCCTGCCTGATATGCCTTAGAATTATGACTTTGACACCAAAATTGCTCCACTTAAGGTGTTATGTTTGGGGGTGGTCTTATGGCCAAGATGGACGACGGTACAGCCAACGTGGCCAGCACCATGGCCATGGCAAGAGGCTATGCTATGCACGTGGCTGTGGACTCCATCACTACTTTTTCTTGTCTTCTCGATTGAGCAAGGGTCGAGGGTGGGGACTATACATGGTTGTAGCAGTCAGTACCGAGGCGGTTGCAGACTCCTCGAGATGCTACTCTCGGTTCTTCCACTGCAAACCCAGAACCACTATCAGGAGCATGTGTCCTCACCCGAGTGATGGCTCATCCTCAAGGTTTGTAGCCGACCATGGGGTCTGCAGCGATGCTTGCAGTAGCTCTTCGGTATCGTGTAGTCTGGTTGGCAGAAGCGATTGCTTGAGATAGTGGAGACCCTTGCCTCGCGAGAACAAGCCCTAAGACCGTGAGGACGATGGTCACGGTTACAGACGGCTAAGGAATAGACCAGAGGTCTGGCTGCTGTCATAGCGAATGCTTCCTCATGCAAGATTCCCCTCACGATCGATGCAGTAGGGATAGGGGACACTGCCTAGGAATTACGCCTTACCCGTGTAAGGATGTTGTAGCGTTCAGTAGAAGTGGGTTGGCGGTCATGTCCTGGGACCGCTGCCTGCCACACGGAAATGATCTCCCGGCGCCTCCTGGGCTCAGAGGTCAGTATCCAGTAGTGGAGGGTACAGTCGGAGGTCTCCGCTGGAAGAAGAAGAGGCATGAAGGTTTGAGTAAGCGAGATGTCCGGATAGTCTCGATGCCTCCAATTCTGAAGATTATCCATATTAGATTGAAGTCTGCTGCCGGGGGTTATCGGTCTTGATGTCCTTTGAGCCTTGTGGAGGCACTTAAGCCTGCATTGGGAAGTAAACTTCTCGCCAAAGCAGTGGCTGTCGGCCAAGGTGACGTCTTAGCCTGCTTACACAATATGAATCCTGGCTGCTGTGTGGTTATGGGTCAACCTTGCCGTGGCGTAATGATGGTCCGCTAGGCTGTTGGCGCCATGTGGCAACGCTACGAGCAAGGGCTCGCAGATTGTCGACCGACTGTCTCTTCGTGGATTAGTGGATGACTTCGTTCTCTTATCAGATCCTTCCTCAATCGGACTGCAGAGTGACGGCCACGCCCATGTTAGCCTTCCACATCCGGCAAAGGTGGTTTCAGAGCCGGCGGAGTCAGTGAACGTCATTCCCGATGCATCATCGAAGGACAGTACAGAGGGCAAATGCCACAGGACTATGTGACCGAGACAAATGAAGTCTGAAGGTTGTGTTGAGGTGGCATATGTGGGAGGGACATGTTGATGAGTGATAATGGGTCGTGAGAAGGAAGAAGAGTTGGCTTCGAGACCGAACAAGACGCTCGGCAAAACTTTGATCCCCCTTCCACAGCAGAGTCCGACGATGGAAACGAGCAACCAAAAAGCATCGTAGACTTATGCTTTAGCACGTTGACTTTGGAGGCCTACGTACAGCCTACTAGCTTTGAGAGGTACAAGATCGCTCCCTCCTCCGTACCCACATAGCCCAGATACATATCCGGTCTCGAGACGACCACATACCGATCATCCGAAACCACTTCCTCCGAAGGAAAGCTCAAGCCAGAGGCCGTCTTCTCTTCCTCGCCAGGAGACAGAATTGTATATCGAGCTAACGGAATAGAGAATTCCGGCTAGCTTCGCTTTAGTGATCCGCTAATAGACAGTATCGAGAACTGCCTATACGCGATAGTTGAGTATAGACGTATCGCGTCCGAAGATTCGGGTATTAGTAGTTCAATATTAGGGCATCGTAGACTAGCTTTCCAAATACCCTACCTAGACGGCTCTATTAAGCTTGAGCCGGTCATGTCATATACTACGCCTATACCTACGTAGAAGTGAGCTTTTGAGCCTAGCTTAATAGACAAAGGGCTAACACGTACTAGTGATATACCCGGCGTTCTTCTCGATCGTACCGACGTACTCTTTAGTAGTGTGTACAGTCTTACGTATAAGTCGTGTAGCGACGTTAATAACGTATTAAGCCACGGTTCTACGTTCTATATCGTAGCTTTAGATTAGGGAGGCAGGAGTAGTAGTGCCCTTTTGCCTTAGGTTAAGAGTTATAGACAACCGCTAGGCTAGAGCAAATGTATTAGCGATGCCGGTATTAAGGCCTTGACCGCCGTTTATAGCGTAGACGTAGGCGGCGTTACTAGCGAGTAAGATACGTCTAGTTCCCGTTTTCGAAATAAAGCTCGAGGCGATCCGCTCCTTAACTAGAAGTGTCGTTAGATTAGTACTAGAGTAGGGAATCTAATATAGGTATAGTATATACTCTCAAAGGTACTGAACCACTCCGTGCTCTTGTATTCCACCCAATGCGGCCTCATGTGCTCTCGAATCGAAGCCTCTGCCTTCTCCTGCGTCACTTCTCCCTCCAGCAGAACGTAGAATCGCGCCATGCCACGTTCGCGCGGGATCCATGACACCCTCGACTGCTCGTTGAGTTGGAATGTAATGATCTCAGAGCAGACGGGAAAGTCAGTGTCAATGAAAGTGTCGAGGACAGCCCAGACCATCTCCGGCTTGGTACCCGTGAAACTGATCCCCAGCGCATTGCGAACCATGGACTTGGCTCCGTCTGCTCCGATGGCATACTTCGCAGAAATCGTTCGCTGTTGGTCGGTCGTGATCGTGACGCTTTCCTGGCCCTCGGAGATCGAGACTACTCGCTCGTCGTAGTGTACTGTGTCTGCGGGCAGACGCTTTAGCAACGCGTGCTCGATGTCGGGCTGGCCGATCATCAAGAAGCACTTGTGAAGGCAGTGCTGCAGCCCTACCCACCACTCACTCTAGCGGGACTTGAAGGCTCCATCACCAAAGGTCGAGCTGGTGTTGCATTCGATTCCCTTTTCGCGGAGCTCATCTAAGAGCCCAGTAATTTGGAGATACTGCTGTGTTCTGGCGTTGAGGGCATCCGCACGTCCAAGAGTTAGAGGACCGGACTTTGCATCTGGTCGGTTCACGATCAGATCGGGTGACTACATTCTGGTACGGGACTTGAACAACTCACCGATGACTGAGACTGTGGTTCCCAGCTGACGCAGTAGAAGAGCAGAAAGTAGGCTCGTAGGCCCGCTTGTGATGCTGTCAGTATGTGAGGCACAGCACCAAGCTGGCGACTTGCCTCCAATGATCGCAACATCAACCTGTTCATCCTGGACAATTGGCAGACTATCCATTCTCTCGGTGTAATGTCAAGCCGTGACAGAGCTGTTGACTATCGTACAGACGAGCTGATCGCAAAGGCTCTGCTGCCAAAGGCGAGATGTAGTCGTAGTGGCTCCACTACTCTTTGAAAATCGGAGATGGTCGCATTCTGATGGGCTGCTACGACCTACCTGATGCCAGCAGCATTGAGAGGGTTTGCCGTGATCATCCAACGGGTCTCGTCCAAGACCAACGGTCCTCCGAAGCTACAGTCTCTGTTCAACTCCGATCGTTACCCACCGGTCTGACAGGCCTTTTGCAAAGTCGAGAAAGAAGCATAACCAGCATCGATAGTGCTTCCGGATTCTATGAAACTGCCCTTGGCCACGGTTTAAAGTGCTTTCACGGTGTTTTCGTCGTCCTCTGCCTGCTTCCGGACTTTACAGGGTTGAGAGTGGGTAACGATCGGACGTGGAAGCAGACTGTATGTGTGCACTCCAGCGTAGTGTCCAGCGTAGTGTCCTCCGGCGTAGTATCGCACCGCTTAGGGTTGGGGTTAGGGTTAGGGTATCCCACCGCCCCGATAACTGGACACCCCGACCGAATCGCGAGAAGCTCGGTGCATTGCCTTGCCTTGCCAGAGCAGGACGACACCCTCCATCCGATGATCAAAGGACCAGGCCAGGCCAGACCAAAAGCCACGGCCCGAAGCCACGGATGATCGCGCCATAGCACGCACATCGAGCGAACTCTAGAAAGTCCCGTAGGCCGTCCTGTCGCCGACAACCGTGGGACAACCGTGGGACGAGCATGGGTATATCGCTAGCGTGGTTGTCCGACACAGGGCCCACCACACACACACACACACACACACACACCCACACACCCACCTGCACGAGCACCCCATCCCTGCCATCGATCCACGTCTCCTCCGATACTTATCCGTCGCGGTCCGGCGATGAAGTGCCATGCAAGCTAGCATTCCCATCACATCCATCGTCGTTCCACCTCTGCTCGGATGATGGATCCAACACGACGTCGAGACCGCTAGCAAAGCACAAAGGATGGGAAAAGAATTTCTTTCCTGATACAGTAGCGTTCGGGCGAGATTCGTGCAAGACGGTGCTTGCAGACGTGGATCTCGAGGAGGCGATTGCTATGCGTGCTCGCTCGCTCGGACGCTTGATAGCTCAGCAAAGTCGTTGTGACTGAGATTCTAACAATGTCGGTATTAGAGAGATCGGAACCCAGCAGTGAAGTGAGGGACGCTCCGATCCGACGAACCCCAAAGACGCCGGATTCCGTGCATGGTCACAAGTCGCTGGAGCCTTCTGTTTCTACTTCAACACTTGGGGTGGACTCGACGAGCACTGCACATAACATCAGAATCGAGACGACTGTGTATGAGGCTGGTCCATCAGGTCCTGTCGTGAGACTTCTAAAATCAGGGCGTACGTTCAGCTCTATCTGTACATCGACAGGTAGCTTGGTAAGGAAAGGGAAATAAAAGACTGGCCAACACCAATCGTGGCATTCGAGGTGCGTTGCAAAACCTCAGTGAATGGCACGAACTTGCTGCTAGCCACCACGTCCATCAACACGAGCCTGCTTCTTGCGCTGCTTGGGCGTAGTCTCATCGTCCTCCTCATCGCATTCCTCGATCGCGCCAGCGATAGAGTCCGCATAGCTGCGCTTCCTGCTGCTGTCAAAGCGATTGAGCTTCGGCCGTGGTGTCGCCTGATCATCTGGTTCTGCATCGTAATCTGCTTCATGGTAACCATGAATTTTCAATGGAGGCTGGACAGGCGGCTGCAGCATTCCGTTTGCGCTGTGGACAGATCCTGCACGGCTGTGCGGCCTCTTCGCGGTCGTTGGCGCTGGTCCATACGCTGGCCCAGGAGTCTGGTAGACTAGCTTGGGAGAGCCCGTGACTCCCAGTGCTGCGAGGATGTCTTCTTGTGTTGGATCATGAATCGGAGGTAAGGGTATTGGCCGTGTTATCTTTCCGGTATGATGCGATGTTGTTGAACAGACGGAGTTGGTTCGGGAATGTCGTTCGCGGTGCTGGGATGGCTCTCGGCTTCGGGAACGCAGCGCTTGCTCGAAGTTGTTGAGGATGGTATTGTTGCTTGATGCCAGTGGCTGACGACTATATGTATCCATGTCGACATCATTTGCTGGGGTGGACTCTCTGGTTAGAGAAGGCGTTGGACTGCGGCGATCTCCAGTGGCCCACTTCTCGTCAAAGCGAATCTTGTACTGATCAAGCATTTCCGACAGACTGGTGATCCGCGAGCAGACGGCGGCAAATTCGCGAAAGATCAGACTATCTTTGACCTCTTCCCAGACATCCGTCTGCCTGACACTGAGCAGGGACTCTTCTCGTCTGGACTTTGTGAAGAACTCCGAGACCGATTCGTCATCACTGGCTTGGAGCGGACGTGATGCGAGCGCTTCGAGCTCAGCTTCTTGGTACGTGGACGCCAACGCACGCTTGGTAGGTAAAGGTGGCTTCCACTCAATGATACCAAGGCTCAGGTGCTCCTCGATATCTTCCGGATGCCGCGCGAAGTAGCACTCGCCATCAAAGTCCTCCTCGAGTCCATTGCTTGTGTCCGATACCATGTCCGGAGGTGGCAGTGGGTCACCGTTGCCATCCAGTACGGGCTGGGCAGCATAAGAAGGAGCAGAGTTGTGGCGATGCAGACCCCTGGTCGACGGCGGCTGATGCCAAGATCCTGGAGGCGCGCTTTGGGGTGTGGCTACAGGAGTCGGACAGGCGTGCTGTGGTTGTGGATAGTAGTTGCCTTGAGGCAGCTGATGTGGCGGAATGGCTTGATAGCGAGGCTGATATTGTTGGTGATATCCTAGGTGAGCGGGTTGTTGGTAGCCATATCCTGGTTGCTGCCCGAAGTGCCCGAGTGGTGGTGCCTGGGGTTGGGCCGGACCTCTGTAACCTGGAGGAGGTGGATATCTGGTGATGATTGGGCCATTCCCGGGGGGCTTCTTTGCTGGCGGAGGTCCGCTGTGATGAGGTTAGTGCACTGAAGGGCTCAATGTTGGCATCCACTGCATGCTTTGTAGCGCCAGACGGCGGACAGTGCACGAGGATGGACGCACCTGTGGTAGGATCCGGCTGGTGGCGGTAGGTGAGGCTGCGGCTGAGCGTACATTCTGGTAAGAGAGATGCAGGTGTCTTTCTGGTCGCAATGCAAAAGCGCTGCCTATCAGAAGTGGTGAAAGGAATGATTTTGGCGACGAGTCAACAACAGGCCAGTAAGAGAGACGGGCTTGACGCGAGAAGGCGAAAAGGGAGATGCTGGAGCTCTGACGACTTGCAAAGAGATATGCTGCTGAGAATGTGTTGCCCTTCAGAGTGTGCGTGGTGAGTATGATGGTGATGTTGTTGTTATGCCGGAGCAGTTTGCTGGTAAGCGTTGCCTTGCCGTTCCAGCCAAGCTCGCAGAGGGATGCGTATCAGGCTTGATGACAGCACATCACCGTATTGTGCTTGATGGCGAAAAGACCCGGACGACAGTCGTGCAGCAGCGGTGGGTTTCTGCAATGCAATGCAATTCAATGCGGTGTGAGAGGATACGATGCAAGGACAAAGACGAGCTGTGGTGTTTGGGAAGGAAGAAATTAGTCGTAGTCCTAACAGTAAACAGCGAGCTCGGGCCAGGCGCAGCGATTCTCCGCACAGACGCCGGCGCCGCATCTCCAAGACTCCAGCAAGCTCAGTCTCGGCGGCAACATCGAGTCGGAGCGCAAGTCATTCTCCGCCTCCATGCTTCACATGCAGCAGCACTCCTGACCAGACCACTTTCACATGTCTTGAGAATGCCGAGAGCACAGCTGAACGCGCCCGTCTTGCCTTACGAAGACAGTCCATCGTAAAGCTTGACGCTCCCGACGAGGACATCACGTAGCAATGCCTGGTCTGCCTGGTACGATCCACACACCAGGCACAGCGCACAGCCTTGCGGCGCGGATCACCATCGCCCATACTGACGGTATCATACAGCCAGCGTCGACCTCGACGAGTGCATCGCCCGCCTCTACCGCAAGGAACTCCTCGCCGACTCGGTCATTGAAGCAATATGCGCCAAAACGAAAGAGCTGCTGATGAAGGAGAGCAATGTCGTGCACATCCTCTCGCCGGTGACGGTAGTGGGAGACATACACGGACAGTTCTTCGACATGATTGAGATCTTCAAGATTGGCGGCTACTGTCCCGACACCAACTATCTCTTCCTCGGTACGCTCACGCGACCAAACATGGCAATACGCTACACCATGCTGATTGTGTACCCCAGGGGACTACGTCGACCGCGGCCTCTTCAGCATCGAAACAATCTCCCTCCTCGTCTGCCTCAAACTCCGCTACCCGCAACGCGTCCACCTCATCCGAGGCAACCACGAATCGCGCGGCGTCACCCAATCCTACGGCTTCTACACCGAATGCTCGCGCAAATACGGCAACCCGGCAGTATGGCATTACTTCACCGACATGTTCGATTACCTGTCCCTCTCCTGCGTCATCGACGATAAGATCTTCTGCGTCCATGGCGGCCTATCACCCAGCATCCACAGCATCGACCAGATCAAGATCATCGACCGCTTCAGAGAAATCCCACACGAAGGGCCCATGGCAGATCTGGTATGGAGCGATCCGGATGGGGAGAGGGATGAGTTCAGTCTCAGTCCGAGAGGAGCGGGATATACCTTCGGTGCGCAGGTGGTGAAGAAGTTCCTGGAGGTGAACAGCATGACACACATCCTGCGAGCGCATCAGCTCTGCAATGAGGGGTATATGGTCATGTTTGACGATCGCTTGTCGACGGTTTGGAGCGCGCCGAATTACTGCTACAGGTGTGGGAATTTGGCGAGTGTGCTGGAGGTTGGACCTGGCGGGGAGAGGAAGTGGAATGTCTTTGATGCGGCGCCGGAGAATGAGGCGCATAGACTGGAGCAGCAGAATCAGCATAATGCTGCTGCTGGGAGTGATCCTGTCAAGGATTACTTCTTGTGATGAAGAGGAGGTGCGGAGTTCAGACGGCGTTCAGACGGGAATGAGCATTGCATTGCACGGTGCTTGTGCTTTGAAGGAGAGATACCACGATACATTACTGCGCGGGCATGGTTCAATTCATTGTATGATACCTTCCCATAACCACCACACCCATTAACCCACTTTCACAGCCCCTCCGCCACCTCCATCTCCGCCACAACCAACGGCTTCCCCAACCTCTTCCCCTCCTCATCCCCCACCTTCACAAGACTCGGAAACACCACAAACCTGCCACCCCCCTCTTCCTCTTCCTCTCCCCCATTCCCACCACCTCCCCACCCAAACGTCCACGTACTCCCCTGCACAAACAACTTCCACCCAACCTGCGCGCCCCTCATCACCACCCCCTCCAACTCCTTCACCCGCACCGCCCCCTTCCCCTTGACCACAAAGGGCTGCAACACACAATCCAAACTCGCCGTCAGTTCGCTAATATTCCCCGTCCTCGCGTCCCGGAAATCGAGCTGCTGCTCCACGCCGTCGGAGTATATCGCCGCCATGGCCGCGCCGATGACTTGTCGCCATTTGTGTAGGGACATTAACCAGTCTGAGGAGGAGGTGGTGGCACTTTCCTGCACGATGCGCATGGAGGAGGGGCAAGGGCAGCGGAATGGGGAAGCCGGACGAGCGCTGACGGGGCCGAGCGGGATGGGTTCGAGGGCTTCGATGCAGCGGGATATTTCCGGGGGGAGGAGGGTACTGGATAAGGGCGCGGAGGGGTGGATGTTGGTGAGGATGTTCCAGGCGATGAGGAAGCGGATTGCGGCGAGGCGGGTGGTGGGTTTTTTGAGGAGGCGGTCTATGTGGCGCTCGGAGAGGGGGCAGGTGGGGGAGAGGAGTTCGGGGAGGCCGTCGAGGTTGTGGGTGGTTGATCGGTGGGTTTGGGCGAGGTGGGCTAGTTCGGAAGAGGCGGTGCAGTAGGTTTCGACGTAGGCGCGGATGGAGGCGTTGAGGTTGGTGAAGTCTTCTTGGAGTTCGAAGTCGGAGGCGGGTGGGAGGAGGTCGACGATGGAGTTGGAGGTGGTGGTGGTGGGGTCGTGTTTTTCGAGGGCTGCGGTGGCGCTTGTGCCGGAGAAGGTGTCGCTGTGGTCTTGGTAGGAGTCCAAGGGCTCGTGTGCTGAGACGCGGTTTCTGCGACGCCGCCGGAGCAAGAAGAGGGCGATGAATGCTGCTATGATCGCACCAGCAGCGGCCGTGGCTACGCTGATACCGGCCACAACCTTGGGCCTCAGTGCATGGCCGCTGGAGGCAACAGTTGCGTTGCCACTGCTAGAAAATGCGTCCGTGGAGACCACACCAGATTCTGTACTAGATGTGATCCCAGTATGGCTCGTCGAGGGCAACAGAACGATCCTGGTACTGGTGGACGACAGAGTGAGGCTCGTCGTAGCATTGCTCGAAGAGACTGCCGCAGTCGGGGTGCTCGAGACAGTTGGAGGTGGGCTGCTGGATTCGCTGCTTGCGCCTGATGCCTGGCCTGTCCCGGGCGGGTCAGGATTCAGAGCAGGATCCGGGAATGTTGGTGATGGAGAGATCGAAGCACTCGCCGCTCCAGTCTGACTAGCCATGGCTTCGGGACCACTATCGACATCAATGAAGGGAGATGCAGGGTTAGACGATGGCACAGTCGTTGTCCCCGAAGTCGTCGAAGCGGCGATGGTGGTAGTGGACTCCAAGCCACTCATTCTGCTCACTGAATATGCTGGAGCCTGAGCAGCATACGTGCTCGGGAAAGGGCCGCCGTACGCGATGCGTATCGTGAAGTTGGATGTTTTCGAAGCAATTGCAACCAACACGCTCGACTTGTTGCTGTGCATACCAGAGTTGGAGTAAACCAAAGCTTACAACAGCGCCACTCGGTCCAGCAGGCCACTACCAAATCGCAAACTGCCTTTGTGCGGCAGTGCGGAGCACGAGTAGGTATAGCAGGTGGCGTGACATCGTACAGACATCCGTCAGCAGTACCTGCGGCGAGAACGCTGGTGCGCTGTACCTGCATACACCCATTGGCTGTACCAATAAAAGAATCTCAAAAATCTGCCGTGCGGCACGTTGTCTTATTGTTTGCTGTCTGCAGATGGACGGGTGGACGGAAGCGGAGCAGAGGCGCTCGTGCACCACCTTGTGTGATGTTACACGGCAGGGTTGGTGACCGGCTCGTGCGATGATGTCTGGGGTCAGCGAGCGTCTGGACAATGGAGAGAGTGTTGCGGGGGAACGCTTGAGTGCTGTTTTCATGGTTTGACGAAGGTTGATATACTGTCACCTCGAAGTCTTGTGGTATTTCTGCCCACAGAAGACTGAGCGGCCAATGTTCTCAGTGTCTGCTTGATCTCGGTCTTGTGAACGATAGCCGCCCGACTGGAAGCACCGTTCGAGCAGCAAGAAGTATCACTGCAGGCTGAAGGGCTCTCTCGAGCCATACCGATCTCGCTCAAGACGTGCAGCCGCGTCCCTTCGAAATGGACGCTCGAATAGACGCCAGCTCCAGGTACAGCTGCATATCACTGCGGCGATTGTCACCAGTGCTTGGCTGATGGATGGTCCATGCAGGACCTCGCGTTGTACAGAGGTCAGCAGCAGAAGTACGAGTCACGACGATTCTCTACGGAATCGTCGGAGCTTTGCAAAGGGACCATGAGATGGCGCAGCGCGACATGAAGAAGAGGCCAGTGTTGCAGATTGCCCTCTACGATATGCTCGTATCCTTCAATGTTCCGATCTGCGGTATTGTCAGTGCTGATGGGAGCTTGCTAGTGTCGACAAGCATTTCCTCCGAAGGTGCTGGAGATGCGGCTGCATTGTCTCCAGCATCGCACGGCCATCGGTCTATCGTTCGAGGGTGTCCTGGTATGATGACTTGGTAGTTTGCGAATCTTACATCGTTGCAGTCTGCATCGCGCTTCAGGAGATGAAGTCAAGGTCAAGGTCGTCGCGTGGCAAGTGGGCTGCGTGCCTTCCTCCTTTCACATGAGCAACTTTGTCTCGACTTCGAACCTCAACTTTCGCAACATTTCCCCGTAACACACCGCACATCCGTCGCTCCAATTGCTCAGAACACGTTCTTCGGGAGCGTCATGGACGCCACCTTGCGTTGCAATGACCTGACTTGCCGGGCACAAGTCGACGATCGTGCTGTGGTTACGACATGCAGGTGAAGCATCGCCAACTTCACCCGCGAAATACCATTGAGGCTGACATCGACCACCAGCCACGTCTTCTGCCTAAACTGCGCCGATCGCCTCGATCTCAGCGCACCAAAGGATGGCCAGCGCAAATGTCCTGCTTGTGCGACGTGGTTGCTCAACCCAGACGATGCAGTCGTCACTTCCCTCGCTCCGACTGAAGACTACAAGACCAGCATCCTGAGCGGCCTTAGTCCAACGATCATCATGGAGTGTGCAGGCCGAGGCTTGAACTTCTGGGCGTACCAGATGGCGCAAGAGATGTCAGTGACGGCAGTTGTACCTCTGCCGGCCGATCTACTAACGTTTGGTCAGCACCTACCAAGAGTATCTCACCAAGACACTGTCAGATCGCTATGCTGGTCTGGACACGCACGTGCAAAGCATCATTCGTGAGGCGAACGACGAAGCTGCTCGCATGAGCGCTAAGCTGGATGGTGAGTCGATGGCGTGGCCGTCGATGGGCCAAGGTAAGGCTAATATGCCACAGCAATGCACACCGAGCAGGAGAGGGTCCTGTCGCATAATCAGAAAATCGAACGAGACTTCAAGGAGATGTCAAAGCGCTCAGCAAACTTCGAGAAGATGTACAGAGCTCTGAAGGCGCAGCAGATCAACGGAAATGTCGAGATCGCCGCTGAGCATGATGCGGACAATGTCATTCAAGGAGCTTCGCAGAACCCTGGAGGACAGTACCGCAGCTCGCACCAGCAGCAAGCGCCATCGGGTTTCCCACGCCGCAGCAACAGCAATGGAAGTGGTGGCAGTGATGAGCGCAGACGCATGACTTTGCAGCCTGGTACTGGCTACAGCAGCCAGGGATATGTGCCACTGGGTAGCAGAAGGGGCATGACCAGCTCTCGTGAGTACTGGCTACCATGTCATTCCTGTTGCACAACTGACATGCACCAGACAGCGGACCTGTGCCAACGAACAATCGCCAACGCCTGCCAGCGAATCTACCTCAGCCCACGTTTGGTTCGTACAATGCAAGTCTACTCGGCCGTGAAGCTGGAGGTGGCTCGCATCGGCAGGGGACTGCACTAAATGGAAGCTACAGCCGTGGTGGACAAGGTGACAGTCCGAGCGGAGGATTTGGATTGAGCGCAGGCGTCCGAGCAGGTCGACCAAGCTACCTGCCGCCGAGTCGTACTGGTCATGGTGGAGGATCCAGGCCCAGTGGTTATGGCGGAATGCCGTTGCGCTGAGAGAAGTGGACGAGCTCGTGGGAGCAGACCGTTGGCCGCCTGTGCTTGGAGCACATGAAGTTGTTGTCTGAGCCATTGCTGGAATCGAGAACTTTCTACCCATCTGTCCACCGGTGTACAGATGTTACAAATAATGCCTTGAAGTCTGGTACTGAGCGCGACCACATCCTCCTCAGCGTTGGAGCTCGGCTCAGCTTGTCAAGGCACACCGCCTTTTGCTGAGCCTATCACATTTGCCCGCTCTTTGCTCATATGGTGCCCATCAGATCAGAACCTTCAATGTATATACCTCTCTCGTGGTCTTCTCACATTCACGGCCATTGTTCGGGACGAGAAGAGTACGCCCGCATCGTGCCCATTCACCAAGGCGAACCAGATCGGAGGTGCCATGATCCATTGCTTTCCAGCAAATGGCTGCTGGTGTTCGAGATCGGACAAGACAAAGAGTACGGCATGGAAGCGGAGAAGTTGCCGGTCGAATGTGATAGAGAGGAAGACGCGATCATGGTGTTGTCGAAGACATGTTCTCCTGCTGCGAACATGAAGCTGAGTAATCTCGCGGCTAGCCGGGCCGAGCTTCGCTTAACCTTGTCGCGCTGGCGCGTGCTTCATGAGCCAGGCAGGCACGATGATGATGCAGCTGGAAACATCAACCTCACAACGCATCAACACCATCCCCATCAAACAACTTCCACACAATACATCTTCGATACCGACTGAAGCTACAGCCTTGTAGTCGCCGACCCCACAACCTCATCAAGCGCACGAAACCACTCTCAAACAGAGCTCACAGCTCCATCACGCACTCATCATGGTAAACACCCACCTCATCACCCACCCCATCCACAAACCCTCACTAACACACCACCCCCTCCCAGTCTCTCCGCATAGTCCCAGCACCCAGCAACCCCACCAGCACCACTCCCAACCTCGGCGCCCCCTCCGCCCCAGGCATCCACGACACCCTCCGCTCGAACCTCCACCACCTCGCCCCAGCACCCAAAGCCTCAACCACTGCCGCCACCACAACCTCCCCCCTCCAATCCCTCCACCCCCTCGAGTCCCGCCTCTCCAACTGGCGCCACCAGCAAGAAACTCTCAAGATGTCCCTCCTGCGCCGCCAGTTCGGAATCGCCGAGCCCGTCAAGCGCCAGATGGAGCTGAGCATTGTGCGCGCGGGAGAGTGGAGGCCTAGTGTGCTGGGAGGTCATGGGACTGCGGGGTTGCATGCGGATATTTTGAGTGGGAGGGATTGCGAGTTGGGGTGGGAGGATGTGTTTGAGGGGGATGTTATGAGGGAGGGGATGGATTTCCATGCGGAGATGGAGGGTCGGTTTAGGATGAATTGGTAAAGGACTGGCAGATGGTGTAGTGATAGGAGAGATGCGCTGTGATGGGATGGAGAAGAGGTGAGATGAGATAAAGTGAAGGAGTGAAGAGCATAGATGGAGTTCTTACTTGCTACGGGGTATACTTCACATTGTACTCTACAAACGAAGACAGCGTGACCACAGCAGAGCATCTTCCGCTCAGCCTGTTCGATCTCGCCCTACCAATACAAATGACACAAAATACCAAATCACGTTCCATGCTTATACGCTGCATCTCGTTCGTGTCCATATCTACAAGTACAAAGCCCCTTGGGAAAGCCCAAATAAACCCCAACATCGCTCGCTCAAATCGACAAATTAAACGCCGTCCCCTCCGCGCTGTACTTCCAAGAACGCCATGCTGTTGCCCCGTCCTGAACGCCAAGCCGACTCCTTCGTATGCATGTCTGTATGTAGCCCAGAAAGAGTCTGCTTCGCTCTTCTGTGGCGTCTTCTCGTTCTTTTGGTTATTGATGTCCATCTCAAATCGATACGCCTCGCGGTGCGAGCTTGTATTACTCCTGCGTTGATGTAGACTCGCGTATCGTGCGGTGTTCACTGCACACTACACCGACACCCGGCACTCCGATCTGCACCCTCCCGCATCCGTGTCGAGCCAGTCTTGCCAGTGCTCTTGCCGGCCGTCTCCTCGTCGTCGACCAGATCCGCGGGCTTGACGGTCATGTGGACCACGTTCGTGCTGTCGTCCTTGAATGGTAGATCTGTTGAGCAATCGTTAGCCTGGCTTGCTCTTACTCCCTCAGCACTAATGTCTCGGCAGCGCAAAGAACCTTACCACGCAGAATCGCCTTCGCCTCAATCATGCGCCCCATTATGATCAGCCGTATACTACTAGGATTCGTGGGTCGCGGCTCCCACTCGCTTCGCCAGTCTATCCAGATCAACTCCCGGAGCTGGTATCCGGTAATGCCCTTTGGGTCGAATGCGCCTGAAGCGTCTTTGGATTCCATCTTACGGCTGCGTAGGTACTTCTCGTCGATCTTGTAGGAATGCCGTGCGCCGGTTGTCAGCATGAGGGAAATGTTGAGTTGTTGGCCGTTAGTGACTGTCGGATGTGTGAGTGCATCTTCGGTCACTGGCCCGAGTGCTTCCGTCTTTTTTCGTGTGAGAGGAGGGGATTGTTCTATTGCTGTGGATGGTGTTTGTGTGTTGGCCTCGATTGGTGAAAGTTGAGGTGCTGGGACGGAGGTTGGTGCCGCCGCGGGTGTTTCGGGCTGTTGCTGCTGGAGGGCATCTTCGAATTGCTGGTCGCCGGGTGTGGGTGGTACGTAGTTCATGTAGGATGGTCGCTCTGACACAGGAGCTTCCTGAGCACGCTGTGGTGGAGCGCCAGCCACTGCTTCCGGTTCAGATGAGGCCATGTCTGGTGCTATGCCTGGTCGAAGTTTCGGAAGAACAGCTTTCAGCCTGATGCTGTCGCGACGGCGAGTTTGCTGCGCTCAGTCCGAAGTCGCTCGATGTCTCGTGCTGCCGGATGTCGATGGTAGTGGTGCTCCGCGGGAAACAATGCAATGCGGTGGAGCGCTCTCGGAAGCAGTGGAAGCAATGCTGGAGGAATAGCGAGCGGCGTCGACCGGAACAGTCGCGGACGTCGTTATAGCGGTATCAGGTGTCGGGCAGAGTGTGTAGAGCCGTGAGAGTGCATGCAGCCTGGGTGGTGCAGTGGCAGCACGAGATGAGGTGGCTCCTGCTGTACAGTCAGCCAGCCAGGATGTTCGGCAGGTCCAAACTGGGGGCGGCAGGATCAGCCAAGGAAGCGCATCTCAAATCTGGTTGCTCTTCCTTCATGACATCGCTGCGTGGCAAACGGCAGGGACATGTACATGTACTGGTGTGCCTCTCATCACAGCGTACGCGCCTGCCATGGCATTGAGAGCATAAGACATGCCCCGCTACGGTCCTCGGCTTGCCGCTCTTGCCTGCCAAGCTCTTCCCGATCATGCGACATTGGCTGCACGAGGGCCCGATGTGGCCGAGCAAGGCGCCATGAACCACCACTTCACTTCCGACACTTCCACCGTTTGACTGTCCGGGCAGCCGCTGCGGACAGAAGACCCTGTGGCGCACCAGGCAAAGAAAGGCAAAGAACGGCCTCTCAATACTGTAGAGATACTGAGGTGTGCTCGTGCGCCATAGGTATGCTCCACAAAGTCACAGGTCAGGCTTGGCTCGAGGATGCTGATCTAGGCGATTGGCCCGTGTACGATATGGGCTGCATACTTGTAGCCCTCCCACAACGACTTCGCCATGTGTACGGAATCAATGACTGCGAACAGGGCCAACCTCGCAGCTCGGAAGAACCCCATCCATCCCTACCGTCCAGAAATGACCAGTGCTGCGAGAATCCATTGGGATTAAGGACGATTTCCCTTCATCTCAATCGGGCCTCTTCTGGATCTGATCCAGGCTCACCGTTCCTTCATCACCTTGCTCACCATCCTCCGCAGCCCCATACCGGCCGACCAGCACGTGCGGTTTAAACATGGCCCTGTCCCTCTTCTCGATCTCCCTGTCCTCGCTCTTCTTACCGAAAAATGCTTCGTATTGCCTCTTTTCGAATAGCCATCGTTTGGCCAAATCGGCCTGCTCGAGGATGCTCTCTGGCGTCTGGTCCTTTTGCAGATCATTTTGCTCGCCACGCTCGACCTGTTGCTTGTACCAGTTGTCATTCTATGTTTCACCCGAGATGTTGCCCTCACTTGGTTTGGCTTCGACGAGATCGGCTGTCGTCCAGCGGGTGGGAGATGTTTGAGTTGAAGATTGGTGGTCTGGAGATTTGGCTTCCGTATTGGACTCTTGGTTGGGGCCCTGAGTTGGCTTTTCTGAGTCTGGTTGTGGGGAGTCTTGACGCTTGTGTTGAGCATTCTTATCGTTGCTTGTCGACATGATGCTGACTTTGGTGATAGTATGGAGCTCGAGTATGGGTCGAGGCAACAATCGTTCGATATCGCTGGAAATGCTTGCTACCGTGTTGCTACCGTGTTGCGATGCTTGGGGTGCATCATGGAAACCTTGACAGCTGAGCACTCCTTGCTCTCACAACAGAGGGCTCTTTCCGTTGAAGCAAGCCACATCGAGCCGTGCAGAAGGCGTCATGCTGTCGAACGCGCCTACCGGTAGCAGCCTGCATTCTTCCTTTGCTGGTGGACCGTCAGGCATTGTCGCAAGGGACAAACATTTTTTACCTCTGTCTCCCCTTCACGACGCTCATTAATGCTGGAAGATGTTAGCGTTCTAACCCGAAAGCCATCTCAAGCAAACCGAGACGGTCTTTATGGGAGCTGAAGCACGCGCAAACATGGTCGCTATATCAAGAGATGCCCCGTTGCCATGCTTCTGGTGTGAGCAGACGGAAAATCCACCATCAACATGAGCGACACGACACCTACTGCAGCAGCGGGTGAGCCGAGAGTGAGAAGAGACATGATCTCGAATGATGTACCAATGGAGCTACTCTTGCACATCTTCAGCTATGGCCTTACAATAACCGATCTGGTCAACCTTGCATCTGCGCAGAAACGATTTACCAACCTCAGACCCGCCACGGAAAGCATACTGTTCTCCAGTATTACTTTACGTCAGCCACCAAATCAGCAACAACTCTACGGCACACGACTACAGAAAATGCTTCGCTCCTTTGCCCGCAACAGCAGCGTGCGGAAATGCGTGAAGCATCTTTATATTCCGCACTTCGAGAAGATTTCACCTGCAAGACGTGACAGGGATGGTAATATGGCCATTCTTGCTGCGAAAGCATTCTGGTATGTGCTTGAACTACTAGCGCGCTGCAATCTTGTGCAGCAAACTGGATACTTGACATGTGCACCACTGGCTAACTCTGCATCTTTTTCTAGCGGCGTGAGAGACTGGCCGCGCGCACTGCAGGACCACTTCAGAGCAGCTCAAAACTTCCTAGGCCAAGATCGAGAGGTAGAGCTCGTGCTTCTCTTGGGCCTTATGCCGGAGTTACGCTCTCTGCGACTGGGCATGGTCTCCTTCACCCCTCGAACCGACAACTTCGACTGGACTGTCTCCATCTTAGGCAGAATACTCGATCAGACAACGATGCCCACGGTAGCCGATGAAAAGCTGTTCCTCGGTAACCTCACCCACGTCCATCTCGACTTGGCGCAAGAGATGCTGGACAATGACGATCATCTCTTTCTTTTCGACCTCCACATCGCGCCATTGTTCTTGCGACTGCCTACAATGAGGTCTTTTAAGGCTACTGGCGGCCGCCTCAAGCATCTGATCCGAGACTGGAAATGTGCAGATAGGGCCAGCAAAGTAACGAGTCTCACTTTGGTCGACTGCGATCTTGGCACCGATGCTCTGATCAACTTCATTCGGGCATGCTCGGCTCTGAAGTCCTTCTTGTGTCTACGCAGTCGTATACATCAAGAAGAGCCTCCAGTGGGTGTAGTATGGCCACTGATCGTCGGCGAATTGGAGAGTCACAAGAGCACATTGCATCACCTTGCCATCACGTCATACTCAAAGATCGATGTCGACTCCGTCCCCAACGCTACAGGACCCACTGATCTCGCCATCACTTCTCTCAGACGGCTCGACAACTTGCACTATCTTGACCTGGATGATGAAGCCATCTTTGGTATCTCAGCAGCCGATGCTTGGCGCGTGAGGCCATCGGTTCGTCATGATGCAATCTACCTACTCTCGCTTCTTCCCCCAAAGCTCCAACACTTGGTCATTCGTGAGGGCAGACAGTACGACCCTTTGCCAAATCGCACATCGCTTTGGAGCAATGACTGCTACGAGTTCGGACGCGTGCTTTTAGAACACAACACTCTTCGCAGGCTGGATGCCATCGGCTTCGAGAGTGTGGACCGACTCAAAGAACCAATGGTCCGACACTTTCCGGATCTCTCTATTAAGCGGAATACTTGGCTGAAGGCGTATCGGCCATCGGGACAGTCGATTCGCATGACCAAGAGGGGCGTGGATGGAAGCCCGGTGATGGAGCCGCCGTGGCTCAAGAGGGGTGTTGGCATCTGGGTGCGCAAAGAGGATGACAGTGAGTCAGATGACGACGATGAGGAGGAGGAGGAGGAGGAGGAGGAGATGATGGAAGAGTGAAAGCACGAGGAGACTTGGAGAGGAGACTGAGAGCTGCATATGATCAATGTTAGTGTGCGTTCTGCGATGTCTACTGTCTGCGTTTCGATAGTTCTTCAACGTAACAAGATGCTTGTTGCACCACGTACCACTAATCCTACCGAGTTGCTGGCTTGTAGCTTAAAAATATCTGGTTTTGTGGACTGTTGACGGAGGAATCTTAAAAGGTGTTGTGCATTCACACTGCTATGTGTCGCCTGTCATTCTGCTCTCCTACGATGCCACGACTTAGTTGTGCGCGGCAGTACGGTCAGAGTGCTACCTGCGGACAAGCTTTGAGGCTAACGAAGAACTAGACTGACGATCATGGAATGAGCTCAGCCCAACAAGGGTCTCAGGCTGCAGGCCAGGCTGTGGATAGGCAGTCCAAACAATAGCAAGGGTGGTAGCAGAACACGGCTGAAACGGCCATACTGGGGCATATATGGTGTTGTCCCCGCTGGCAGATGAGCTCATTTTGGGTCCTACCGTCCACGGCCTGGCATTCGGTCAAGCTGGTGAAGGTTGTAACTAGGAGGTAAGCAATCATTATGCGCGAAAGCAACAGTTCACGTTGCAAAGGACATAGGGTGATGTAAGATAAGGACTGATGTAAAGTGGCCTGCTTCTGCATGGAGATCCTTGTGTCCAGTCTGCCCGGCACAGGTCTCTACCACTTGCAGACACCGTATACCTAGAATGCATCACCATTGACCCCAGAAGCGGTCATAGGAATGTGTTCAACAATGCGTCCGTTGGGTCTTTTCTCTGTTACTGAAGACCTGGGCAGGCTAGCATCTGCGTTCGCACCAACTTTTCGGTGGGCCATACAGCGAGCTGCGGCTGTGAAGGTGATTCTTCCGAACTTGTGAGCGAAAGCTGACATTGAGATGATGGTTTCAAGCTTGCGGCGTAGCGGTGGAAAAGAAGAAAGCCACCCGCCGCTACTCGATGTTGATGCTGCGAAACACTTTTCGTAAAAAACAATCCACATCAACGCCACGAATTCTTCTTGATCTCCTTGAAGGTCTGTCTTCTTTGCTGCTCTCACCGAGGAAGGACTAGAACACCGACATCAAGAAGCTCAAGGGTTTTGATTCGAGTCTCTTGCTTAGCGGCATCGACTTGGCGTGATTCCGACGTCTTTCGTCGCTTCCTTGTGCAACGCGCCTGTTGGTGACTTTTCCTAGCATGGTGCTGCATACGCCCACAAAGCACTGAAGCGTGTCGACGTCCTTCGGTGGGTCGATGCGCTCTGCGGCCTTCGGAAACATCAGCAGACCTTGCATATGCAAGCTGGCAGCACAGCTTCAGCCATGGCGTACTCAGCCACCGGCTGAGCCTTGATCCACCCTGACCGCCTGCGCAAAGGTTTGCAATTGTATGTACTACAACTCTCGGAGAGTCGTATCTGAGTGGAGCCAACAACTCTGATCATGGCGAACATCGAGTACCACTCATCTGTTGTGTACCGGTCATGGCAGCTGCCGACCATTGCAGATCAGCCGTACCGAAAAGTCGAAGGTGGATTCTGGATTCGGGAGACCATTGATCGGCCCATAGCTGCCCCCAGAAATGGAGTCAACCAGTTTCCGTTCGGAAGGGATGAACAAGTCTATCAGTCTTTGCAGGAACGCGAGATTCGGCTGCTGATCCTGCATCCTGGCGCCGGCTGTGATCCTGTGGAGAGCTCCATTCCAGTAGTGACTCCAGACGACCCACCCGACTACGATGCAGTGTCGTATGTATGGGGGAACAGCAGCGATCGCATATGCGTCCTTGTCAATGGACACCAAACGACGATCGGGCGAAACTTGTCGGATGTACTCCATCAGCTTCGCAGCAGGACAGAGCTGATTGTGCTTTGGATTGATGCAATATGTATCAACCAGGAAAGGGGACGCAGGTTGGGATGATGCGCGAGATCTATGCCAGGGGAACCCGCCGGTATAGCGTTCATCAGCCCATCTGGACGCTATACCGGCCTCGGCATGGAGGTACTGCGACACTTCGCGCGCAAAACGCAACTTTCGACGAACGTGCACCATGGCGAACTCTGCCAGTAGACCAAGTCATAGCGGGCTTAGGAGACATTGTATCCCGCGAGTGGTTCTAACGCTCGTGGACGACCCAAGAAGGGGCGGTCGCCAACGTCATAGTCTTGTCCTGCGGTCCGGACCAGCTGGAGTGGAGACACAACTGCAGAGAAGTGCTCGTTTTCATGAGAGCTATCAAAATTGCCATGGTATCGCCGCAATGGCAAAGTTCCAAGCTGGAGCAACTCGAGCGCGACCCGATACTTGACCTACTGCAAATGCAATTGGAAAGTAGGCCCGAGGCGCAGGTATGGACAAAAGTTCCCAAAGAACCCAGATCTGCTGGAACTTGTCTATAGCACCCGAAGGAGGAAGGTGTCCGACCCGAGGGACAAGATCTGGTCGGTGATCGGTCTTGCAGTCCTTGAAGATCGGGCAGCCGTGGAGGTGGACTACACGCTACCAGTAGAGAGCTCGTTCCGGACATTGGCCAAGTTGGCAGCACGTAGGACCCGGGTGTTATGTAGGCTTTTAGGCGCAACGGACGAAGATGACTAAGTGATGTCTAGGTCACGACTCTTGAATGAGTCCTTACCGAGCGCAGCTGAGGAGGATGACCACTAGACGCAAGGACTTGGTCGGTCCGGGAGCATCAATCAGGGTGAAATGAATCACACCACCTGGAAAGAACAGGAGAGCCAGCCAGAATGCACAAGTAGACTACTGTCGACCGGGCCCCTGACGCCGGTCAATTCACAGCCGGGCCCTGTCAACGAGGCTGATCCAGGCGATGAAATCATCGCCTCTGGTTTCCATCGTCCTGAGCAAACTAGTGAGGTCAGACCGGACCTAGACTTGCTTCCAGGCGATAGCAAAGCTGCGCAGCCACGATGCAAAGCGAGCTGCACGCCTGTTCGAGGATGCTGCTATGCTGCTACGAGGTGAAAGCTTTGCGAGTTTGTGATGACTGATCCGACTCTTGTTTGGTGGCGAAGCAGACAAGCTGGAAGCTGATCGGAAAGTCCATATTCTGAAGGGAATCTAGCCGGTCGCCAGTCGAAATCACAGAGCATGGTTCCGCGGTCGTCGATCAATGATTCTATGTGAGCGCGAGCGCAAGATCCCGACGTCTTGTAAGTCGTGTTGCCTGCTCGAGAGCTCTCTCAAATGCTCGGCGCTGTTGCGCCGAGATCGGCCAGCATCTCATCTCATCTCGTGGGCACTGGAGAACATCAATGCTTTCCATCAAGATATCTTTTCCTCTTGAAACTCAGATCAGTGGACATTTTCGCACAATGGCGACAGAAAAAGCAACCTACTCTCATGGTCATCACACCTCAGTCGTCAAGCATCACGCAAAGCGCACTGCCGAGAACTCCGCCGCATTTCTCCTGCCGCACATTGAGAGGCATCATCGAATCCTCGACATTGGTTCCGGACCGGGCTCAATAACCATTGGTTTCGCCCGACTCGCATCCGAAGGCCATGTCATCGGCGGTGATATTGTGCCTGAGGTGTTGAAGGAGGGCGAAGCTCTCGCCAAAGAGCAAAACATTAAGAACATATCGTTCCAGCAGATCGATGCCAACGCTCTGCCATTCGAAGATGCTTCTTTCGACATAACTTTCTGCCACCAAGTGCTCCAGCATGTTGGCGACCCTGTTGGAATCCTGAAAGAAATGCGTCGTGTGACGAAGCCTGGGGGAATCGTAGCAGCTCGCGAGGCGGATTATCGAGCTTTCGTGTGGTATCCAGAGCCCAAGGAGCTTGATCGATGGGGAGATGTGTATCAAGGGATTGCGAAAGCGAATGGTGCAGAGCCCAATGCTGGCCGTTATTTGCGCAAGTGGGCTGCGGAGGCGGGATTCGGTGCTGCTAACGTCACCTTCTCATGGGCGCCGTGGAACTTCCAGCATGAAGAGGCGAAGCAGTGGGGCATTACCTGGGCTGATAGAGTGCGGTATTCGAGCTTTGCCACGTCCGCGAAGAAGCATGGTATGGCTGAAGATGCTGATTTGGAGTCGATGGCCCAGGCATGGCTGAAGTGGAGCGAGCATGAGCAAGCCTTTATGGTTGTTCCGAATGGAGAGATCATTTGCAAGGTGTAGGTAGAAAGGAGTAGGAGCCCTTGATCCATATCGTTTCTCGAAGCCGGCCCATGCCGGATCCACGTGCCAGTCGCCTGATCACCGTGTTTCGTCCCTGGAAGTTCGTGTTCTGTACATTGAATAGACTCTTCTCCAGGCATGAGCAGCTTGGGATGCACGGGAGAGTGTTCTTGTCTCGGTCAACCCAGGATTTTGACAAGTGCCAGCGATACCTCAATACTGGAGGTATCCACGTTCAGATAGCCTAGGCGATCATATCGAAGCTCATGCCTGCAGTGGATTGAGGAGTGAACTGCTCCAGCGCTGCTTCAACACGTTGCCAGGGCGATGAGCAGGCCAGCAAGAGCTTGGGGGCAACAATTGATCAGCCTGCAGAATGTTGCTGTGCCACTAGACGATCAGCTTCCGACTTATTGAGCGAAGGCACCCGAAACGAAGTCGCCGTCGTCCCGGAGCTTGCGGAGGGCCACGACGGGCGGCTAAGTGTAGGGGCTGCCGAGCGATAATTACATACATTCGGACACCAATAGCGTAGTATCTTAAACGAAGGGGAGACTGCGCCCGTGCTTGTGGCTGTGGCTGTTGGTCTCTCCGCCTTAGCGATGCAGACAGCGACACTTTTGATTAGTTAAAACCGATTGTGCATAGCACCTGTAAGTAGCTAGATTTTGGCGCTACTGGAATTCTGTTTCTCCGACCCGTGCGGCGAACCGACTACGAGGCCTCGCTCGCTCTCTTGCTCGCACACTACTAGCAGCAGGTACTGTCTATATACGAATAGCGCTCGGCGGTTGCCTTCGCTCACCTTTGAGGCAGGCCTCTGCCTCTCCTCAACATTTTAGAGAAACGACATCCCACAAGCCTTTGGAGCGCTGTCATCACTGTTCATGGCTTCCATCTAACATTGAATGTTGTTGAAGCTCATGCGCGTCACGCTTGTCTATCTCCTTTTCAGACCGCTGCTGTCGCTCGATGATGTGGTGTTGAAGTGAAGCCACCAGATCCGAGCTTGCGAGGGTCTAATGACAGCCCGCGCAGATTTGCAGATTGCTACAAACACGCGACTTTACGCGTTCTAACACTTAGAGGCCCGTAAGATACTATATACGACGGAATTTTGTTAGCGATATATAGCCCAAAGGTGTAGTGTTAGGGCGTAGCTAGCGACGAGCGCCAATACAACCCGAAGTAACAGATTTATAATCTAGTTTTTCGATTGTTTAGGTCGTAGCTTTAATGCTATAATAATCAATATGTAAATTAAATTAACTAACTCGCCGAAATCCCGAACACGTATTGTTTTGTTTCCCGTATTCCGCGTTGTGTCGAGGGCTATCGCAAAGCGCGTGCTTTATTTGTCGTCGTTCGGATGCAGTATTCTACAACAGGGCGCGGGTTGTCACTAGACGCTCCGCAGAGAGCCGCCTTGGCGGTGGTGCCTGAGGCGCGTCCAGGTCACGAGATAGACGCTTGTCTGGATGGAGCTCGGCATCTGCTCCCGAGTCGCCACGCCAACACGACACGCCAAGCCCAGTCTTCTCATCGTTGCAACGACACATGTCGCGCCATCATCGCCATTTCTGGCACGACTTTGACTTCACCCTCGTTCCTGAAGTGGACCACGGAATTACATCACGGAGACTGTGATGGCGCTGCGACGAGCGACTCTGGGTGGCGCACGGCAGCTACGGCGAGCACAGTCTACGAAAGATGCGTGTCAAATATTCAACGCCGTCATACTTTGCCCCATCCCATTACGGCGCCATCTCAGCTTGACGCCTTTGCGGCAATCCGATCGGCCGGAACGATCCTGGAAACCTTCCGATGACCGTCTGAAATCTATGGCGGAGGAAAGACTACCCTTGTCTGAAGAAGGCCGCACCTTACGCAAAGCGCTTGAGGATGGTCACCAGGACCCCTTCCATACGCTCCAAGGCTTCGCAAAGACGCAGCAGCCCGACCCTGAAATGGTGCGAGTGACATTAGTAGCTGCCATGATGCGCCTTATGAGGATGCCAGGACGAGCTCGGCGGAAAGACTTCATATCAAGCAGAGATCCACCTATCGCCCGCTCTCTGCTTGAGCACATGTGGTCCGATGTCGAACGGTGGTTGCCCTTGCTACTAGGCGACCTTAGAGCTTTAGAGGCGCTTTGCTACTTTGCAGTAGCCGAAGGTCTGGACAAGCACATGCTTGATTGGGTGACAGTAGAGGACTCGTTCAACATCAAGTCTGTTGGCCCAACCGGTTGGGTTTGGCAGAGCAGATCATGGCGCGCGACTGTGTTACGTTGTTTGTGCCGAGCTTATGGCTTGCACGCTGAATCTCACGACCTCAACCAGGCCTTGCAGGCCTTCTTCACGGTGCGCGACAGAGAAATTCCGGGGCAGAACCGCAAGGATTACTTCCGGGTAGATCTGTCGCCCGCTTTGTTTGGCCTTACATCCCTCTTATGTACGGGAAGTTATTATCGCACTGATAGGTGCTTGTTCGAGGAGTTCACGTCAACTGCCAGCGATGTGCTGCGGAACAAGCATATACCTCGACGTTTCGGGGATGCACTCAATAGCGCGAGACTACCTTTGTATCACCCTACGTCTCCAGATATCTCTAGCGCCACCGAACTTCTCTCCACGAAGGGAGACGAGTTAGCTCAGATGGCCACTGGACCGCTTGCACAATACGCTCTAACGGATTTTCTGGTGCGTATAGCTGTTGTGGCTACAGCAAATGGTCAGGCGAAGCCGGTCGCGGATGTCAAGCAAACGTACTTGGGACTATTTGGCGTAGATATGCCAGCTCCGGAGAGGGATCAGCGCATTGTGGGCCTATCCTGGAAGAAAAGCCACAAGGGTGATCAGCCATCCCAGAGTCGAGACTTGACGTTCAAGCGTCTTGAGCTGTAACGATGCTCATGGGCATCTGGAACTGGAACGACCGACTATGTTCACCCCGCTGGTCTCGCCGATCTCCTTACCGAAGGGTTAGCTTCAGTCTAAAAGAAGCGCTAGATCTTTTGCTTCTACAGGGTGTCAAGTGCATACGTGGATAGTGTCAGTCGTGGCGTTGATCGCTGGAGTCGTCTCATTCGCTAAAATCCAACGGAAACCCCCTTCTTTCGCCCATTCTGTACTGCCGACTGGCTATACAGTGAGTGAGCACTAAAGACACTATCCACACATGCACGAAACACCCTGTACATGCGTGAAAAATATGCCGCACCCGGAGGTCATTCATTGGACGACAGAGACATCCAAATTCGCCAGTCGCTGATCGACCTAAATCGAGTCGCGACGACAGCTGGCTCGACCTGCTGACCTTTGTTCGTTGAAGCCGCGAGGTATCCTGGACAGATCAAGGAGTCAGTCATACAGTGCACCGCAGTGGTCATTTTGATACAGGGCTCCTTGCGGTATCGCAAATACTGGCATCTATCCGATTGCGATACCACCGCACAGGCGCTTCAAGACATACGACAACGACTCGATCGCTTTACATACTGTGCAGAGGAGATTACTGCACAGTGAAGTTCTCATGATCTTAGGTGAAGAATGGCAGTAGGCCGAATGCATTGTACAGACCTCACGCCCAACCTCTTTATCGCTGCACCATGGACCGTACAATAAGGCACAGCTACCTCTATGAGAAATCAACATGGCAGACCGACCTCAAGGGTAGTGAACACACCCAACCCCTTCGCGAGTGCTTCCCTCTCTACAGCAGACAGCTCCAACGGTACCGACATCAAGGCCCAGGAACTCGTACAAGGCGGAGAAATCCTGGACAGATTCAGTGCCGAGAGTCCGATCTTTACACTATGCATCTTCGGTCAGCTGTTGACCTCTATCATTGACGGTCGATGGCTTACGACGGCGTGATATGGGCTCGGGACAGTATGCGTCTCAGCGTCGAATACGTATTGCTGACACACTTGGGAAGTGATGGCATCATCTGGTATGATATTGTGGCCAGTGCTGCCAGCGGCGAGGCAGAAGCATTGTGGATCCGTGGCTGCCAGCACGCAACTGCCATTGTGATGGGTAATGCAGTACAGTGGTGGTGACTTGGTTCCACTTACGGTGCAAGCAAGATGGTCGCCGCGAGCATGTGAGTAGTGGGCATGGTCGTAATGCAATCGTTGTGGTGGAGGAAAGGTGCTTGAGAAGTGGAGTGCAGATGGTGGTCATGCGTGGGACCGTATGTATGTATACGTCCGCAAGTCTGTCCGATAATAGGCCTCGACGTTCCCAAGGACGCGTGAGTTGTCGAATTCGAGTATCAGGGCTCAGCCTGCTTGCAGTCTGCTCGGACTCAAGCAGAGGCAATCTTGGGCAATATCCAACGAAGGGGCATCACGCTTCGGAAGGGGATGGGTGAGAGCAACACAAAGCTGGTGTCGCGCGGTCAAACATCCAGCACCCTGATATGTAGTCTTCTATTTCCGTGGCCAATACCAGTTCGACCTCGCAGTCCCAAGCACCTGGCACTCAACAGAGCGTATCAGGTAGATCTTCGAGCGGCTGACTCGTCTGTCTTGACAGACACCTCACGGCCGTCCGCAAAGCATATATGCAAGGTAGTAAGATATAGGGATCGTACTTGTCACAATGCTGAGCTCACAACCTTTTCGAAGCCCTGCGATGCTTCAGGAAGTCGAAAGACTGTCGACGCTCCATGGAAATCCTTGCAACAATCGAGGGTCTAGAAGCTATCATTACAACAAGCCACCGTGCTGTACTCGTATATACGGAGACTGTCTGCGGACGTTTCTGCCCAGTCTTGCAGCCTGCGGAAGTGCAGGCGGAACCTTCGATGGACAGATGTCGAGCAGTTTGGGGTCCCTGAACGAGGCTTTCGACGTGCTTCTCGGCTGTACTGTACCTCAACTATGTGACACTGACGATGACGACGGCTGGAGTTCAAAGCGTGCTCTGGGAAGTCTGAGCTTGAGGAGTCGTGGGGGTAGTTGGCGGCGGCAGTAGCTGGCGTAGGAGTGCTTGTCGGTCAAGGCCGTAATATGATGTCCAACGAATCCTCGTGCATGAGCGAAGTCGCCATGCCTCTGTCATTGTTAGTCAGCAGCGAAGGCAGATATTCAAGACAGGCACGAAATGCAGCATCAATCCTTCATCACTAGTCAAAGGTATTGTTTCATTGCTCAGCTAAAAGGATCAGCATCGTAACCATGCCGATGACTACTTAGACATCGCACGCAGCGATGCCGATCCTTGGGTTGCTTGCGAAGGAACCAATCAGGAGCTGTGCGAGCGAATATGTGCGAGGGGTACAAGACCTGCAAGATCACTCACACCGCCTCATGTCCACACTGGACGTATCTTCGCATCCTTCTTCGGTCCATCCCAGTCAACTTCTGCTTGTTCTGCGAAATGTTAGCCAATAGTTAAAACCTTGTCGAGATTGTGGACTCACCTGGATTCTCAGCCTCTGCAGCGATCGCCTTGCGGTGGATGTCGATCTTCTTGCTGTCCTCCGCCCCCTTCTTGTAGGCGTTCCAATCTTTCACGCCTGTGCTCTTTCTTCCCTTGCTTAGTTCGACGCCGTTATTCTTGAGAAAGTCGTCTGCGATCTTGGTGGCGTTCTCGCGGAAGGTCATGAGCTGCATGTGAGAGGCCCAATTGGCTTGATCTTCGTCCTCCACAGGTGTTTGCTGCGAGTCGTGTCTCTGTGGCTGGGCGCTGGCATCTGCTGCTGGATCGACGTTGCCATCGGCGTCCTTGTCTGTCACAGGCAATGGCAGATCTGTCGGAAGCAATGGCGACGGTGGTTGTGAGAGCATTGGTGATGGCGAGAGGGGTGGCGAATCTCGTGCGGGCATCGCTGTAGCGAGCTTGTCGATCTGTGCATCGACGTCCACCTCCAATTCATCCTCCCAAATCTGATCATCTTCCTCGCGAACGATGTCGGCATCCATGAAGTCTCCGTCTGAGGCCACAGACTCATTGTCACTGAAGCCGTTCCAGTCTCCATAATCGAAAGCATCACCCCCGGCTTCGCTCCCGTCCTCGTCATCACTGCTGTCAGCATAGCCCAGCAGCTCTGAGAACTCGGACCGATGTGTTGTGTGGCCTCATCCTCAATCTCTTCAACATGTGGTTGTCTTGACTTAGATCCGCTGTCGGAAATGACTGGATCTACAGCATCGACGTGCGAAAGGGTATCCTCGATCATTCCGTCGTTGGCATGATCCGGCGAGTCGCTGGCAGCTGACTGGGACTGTGAGGCGCCAGCATCGTCATTGACGACTTTGAGCTCGTGGAGGCGATCAAGCTTCGCCTGTGCCTCCTCGTTCTCCTTTCTGATGCGGTCAGCCAAGACATGCTCATCAGCCTTCTTGGCCCGAGCCTCCTCCTCTTCTTTCTCCTTCTCGGCCCTCCTCGAAAGCTCGGCGGCTAGTCCAATGCAGTAGCTGTTCTTGCTGGACTGGCCTTTCTGCGAGCGCGCCCACTCAACAGCTTGGTTGTAGACCATTTCGAACGCGTTGGCCGCCATCAACGTACTCTGCGCGATACCATAGAAGGTGACGACCAGCGCGCCGGCTGCAGAGCTTCGGTACAACTTGCTGGGCTGCAGTACGCGAGGTGCTGTGGTGTAGGATTCGCAGTCAAAGAAGCTCTGCATTGCTAAGCACAAATCGCCCACGTACGTGTTCTTGAGGACTCGCTTGGAACAGTCGCCGTCAACACGCTGAATGGAGACAGCGCTGCTGCCAGCGTACTTGCGTTGCTCCTCGGGAGTCTCATGGGCAAGCACATCCGCCTTCTCGAGGTTATGCAGCTTCATCAACTTTGAAGCGAGGTAGACCGCGGCTTTGGTCTCTGGTTCGTCCTGTGGGCCATTCTTCGCACGATCGAGGCACTTCTTGATACGCTGCAAGATGGCATCGGCGACGTCTGATGTGCTGGAAGTGACTCTGATGGAGGCGGAGTCGGCCTTCTCTATCAAAGTCGCTTTGTACAGTGCTGGCGTGAGCTTTGGTTTGGCTCTCTGACGCTTCTTGGGGGATGCATCTTCGTGGTCGCTTTCGACAGATGGCCGCTTGTCGGCCATTGTGTGAGGTGGTAGAAGTGGTGTGGAAGGTTGAGGAAGCCAGAAAGTTTGCTCTTTGCTGGTGACGAGGTAGAATGGAGCATTGCAGTTCCAGGTTGTGTGAGCGTTTGTCTTTCGTTTCGGCACTGCCCGCATGTGAGCACTGTTTGTAAGGTTCACTAGTGAGGCCAGACAGAGGTTCCGCCACTGACAGGTAATGAGAGACAGCCATCTCAACTGGAAGAATCGTCATCAAAGCCTTTCAACATCACTGGATGTTGAATAGGCACGACCGCCCCATCTTGACCTCCAGGAGTCGGACAAATCGAGAGTTGCCGTTGCTTCTGAGCACTGTTGGCCAGAGCTTTTAACGATATACAGTAGGAGCAACGTGAGACAGCTAAGAACATAGTGGAGCTTACCTGTCAGTCCGTTGATGACCTACCAACCCACAGCAACCTGTACATCCGAGACAAGCTTCAACGCACCCTGCCCTAGCATGCGAGCCCGACTGAAATCCTTATACTGAGGACATCGGCAACGCCGCTGATGATGCTGACTTCGACGGGGGAGTTGGAGGAAGAAGTGCTGAGGTCGTGTCCTGAGTCGTTATATCTGCAATGGTTGTGGAGATACGTAGACCCAGACTGATCAACAAACAAACGAGTCAAAAATGAGGTGAATGACTTGATTGTTTGTACCCTGCTAGCTCGTGACTTGCCTTGCAAGTGAATACACAGCATCTGACTTGCCTTGGTTGCTCAACTTGTGACGTGCTAAGACCTATATCGTCGTCGTTACTAGTGTTACTGTCGGAGGTGTTGTTGCCGGAGTTCTCACCCTATTGAACAGCTCTTTCTCAATCGTTATCACCCCTTGCTTGCACCAGCTTTTCAAGGTCATTAGGTTGTTAATAGTGCTTACTGCTATGTGCCTTCACTTCGGTATAAGAATATTACCTACTTAACTAAACTATCGCTCCGGCTTATTACTTATTATAGGCTAGTAGTAGATATCGAGCGCTATTCGTACTAGATTAGGCCATTATAGTAGCTTATTAACCTAATACTTAATAGGTGAATTAGTAATAGTAAGCTTAGCTTTAGGGTACCGCGGTAGGCGTATATACTACTCTATCTTATCGAGGCCTTATTAAGCGTAATATTCGTCGCTCTCGTAATCTTCGATAAAGCCCTTATCGACGGTAAGGTATAAGGACTATTACGGCTACTTCTTCTTAATCGTAACTAGCTTATAGGTTAGCTAGAGCTTCGTTACCTCTTTCTTATAGCCTATAATTGTTACGGGCAGCCCGCGACCCCTTACTATAGCTACGTCGGCCCGGCTAAACCGCGGACCTTCCGTATCGGGTTAGCGCGGCTTAGCTTTACTTTATAACTTCGCCGCGCCTCGCGCTCCTCTTTCGTAGCTTCGTAGAACAATAACTATCTCGTTCGGACCCTATAGTACGCGCGCCCTTATAGTTTGTTCTACTACCCTACCTAGATCGCGGATCTAGGTAAGGGACGCGTAATAATAGGAATAGACAGAACCGTAGAACTCGAGAACGCGTAGAGTCGTATTAGAATATAGAATACGGTAAGGCGTATAGCGCGTAGATACCTAGAGAACGTAACGCGGCGATATTATTAGTAGGTAGTCGCGCGCTCGTAGATAGTTAGGATATAGGCACCGTTACGCCTCCCCCGAACCTAGACAATATGACTTTATAAATAGCGAACGGCGGTATACTACCGCTACCTAAGCCTAAGGGTAAAAGTAAGTAGCGTATATCTCTTTTTCCCGACCTCTCCTCTTTTCCTTAGAGTTAGATATAGGACGATAACCGGCGGGTTATAGTAGACACCGGTGTCGCGCTATAATAAGAGATTAATAAAGCTTACTAGAAGGCCTTCGAGCGAGAAGAAGGTAGTAAGATTGACTTTATAGAACTGTTCGAGTTCAAGCTCGAAGAGAACCTAGGCGGCGACCTAGACGAGGTATATCTATTACTTGACGAGGCAGAACACATTCTCGTATTCGAATACTAGAATGTTACCCTAGATAACCTTACGACCCTTATATCCTAACACCCGAAGACTACCTACGACTTCGTACTATAAGTAGTTAACACGGCGATTACTAAGGGTAGACAACTCGATATAATAGAGCGAGCTAACGACCTCTAGAATACCTAGTATACTACGCTATATACCGAATACGACCGTATCTATAAGATACTACGAAGTGAAGAGCTTATTATATAGAAAATAGTAGTAGATCTTAGGAGTAAGAAGGATTACGACCTAGCTAAGTTATAAGAGCTAGAGAAGAAATATAAGGAAGCTAATAACCTATATAAGCAGTTTAGCGAGATCTACGAGAAGGAGAAGAAGAAGGTACAAGATACTAAGGCGAAAAACTAGGCCCTATAATAAGAAGTCGATAACCTAAAGGCTCGACTTAAGATAGGAGATACTATATAGAACGGAGGTAGGGGCCGCTTAGGCCGCCGACCCTCTCGTTCCCGCCTACGCGAGACCTTACTCGAGTAGCTATTACGTAAGTATCGCGAAGCTACTAGTAGAGGTAGCGGTAGCGGTAGTAGTAATAATAATAATAATAATAATAATAATAGAGACGACGATAACCGTAGTAATAATAGCCGAGGGCGTAATAACGACCGTCCGCGACTAGGACCTAATAATAGTCGTAACTCGAGAATACGTAATACCCGTACCTAGATACTACTAGTTGACCTTCTAGAACGTCTCTTTACTATTAACCGTACCCTTACTCGCGGTATAGAGATCGGTAAGGGTATACCTAACCCTAAGTACTTTAAGAACGATAACGACCCTAATTTTAATAGCTAGTATAGTAGTGTTCTCCTAAAGCTAACTATAGTAACCTTCCGTACTAAGGTAGATTGTCTACGCTTTATATATAGGTAGACGTAAGGTGATCCTTAGCGAAGTATTAAGCCGAGGATTCCTATACCTAGATAGTAGTTCTTTAACGAGTTCAAGACTAGAGAAGAGTTATTAGATTAGATAATACGCTAATATAGTATACGTAATAAAGGAACTAAGGCTATAGTTAATATTACTACCTATAAGTAAGAATAAGGCGAAACCTTTATAGCCTTCTATACCCGCTACTCGAAGTTACGCGCCTAGATATTATAGACTAATAAGACTAAGCTTATACTATTCCGTAACTAACTAAACCGTAAGTACTTTATTAAGACCTTCGGCAACCGCGAAGTCGACCGCCGCCTAGATAGTATATAAGACGTTATCGAGGAGTATACCGTACTAGACGAGAGCTTCTACGAGACAGATCGACTATACCCGTAGAAGGAGCGCCCCCGGGGCAATGGCAACTCGAACAGCAATAGCGGCTAGAACAACTAGAACAACGGTAACGTAGTTACTAGTACCGCTACCGGTATAGTAGGTACCTTAGTATAGCGCCTACTATAGTACGCTAGTACTAAGAAGAAGGAAGATCTACCGACATATCTATAGAACCTACCTACGCTTAACCGTAAGTAGCGCGAAGACCTTAAGAAGTAGGGTAAGTACTACCGCTACCGTATAGGTTCTTACGTATCGACTAACCCTAAATACCTAATATATAGGTACGATAGCGACTATCGCCTACCGCGTCTACGTAATACTACGCCGAATCCGAACGTAAACCTTAGTTCCCTAGCCGCCGATCCGTAGTAGGGAAATAGTACGACCGCTACCTAAGCGTAGTAGATAGCGGTTACCCGAACTTCCTAGGATAGAAAGAGTATAAGATTGAGAGACACGGAATGTAAGAGACGGTAATAGACTATAGTAAGGAGCTTCAGAGATTAGTATACGTACTAGATAAGTAATAGCTAGCTATATACCCTTATATAGTATTACCCGTAATAATATAATATAGAAAGGCTCGAGGCCTTATAGATTCTACTTCTACCTCTCTCTTTCTTAACTAGAAATTTATACGTAAATATATAATACCCCTAATCCCTTTAACGTAAAGTCGACGACTAATACTAGGAGATAGAACGGCTACTACGCGGTAGATTATATACGCGGCCCTTATAGACGTAGTTATCGGCGATTATTACGAGTAAATATTATACTACGTTACCGACCTCGAATACGATATCGTCTTTAGCCTACCGTAGCTTATAGCGTATAACCTAAACATCTTCTAGGAGATAGGCGAGGTAGCATTTAGATCGGATTACTGCTTTAGTTACTATCTATAGAATAAGATATCGATAATAGTATAATCCCTAAACTACCGCGAGAAGAAGAAGTAGGCACTAGTATAGTATGGACTAGAGCCCTTTACTAGAGAAGTAGCGAGCTTTATAGTAGGAGGGGTAGAGCTAAACGTCTTATTATATAACCTAGAAGACATAGATAATAAAGAAGTAGACTACTAGGGCGTTTCTTAACGCGCGTAGGGGATGTACGCGTACCGGCCTAGGGCTAAGTACTTCTATATTATGCCTACTAGGCGTAAGAGCGACGGCGGAGAGCTTAAGCTTAGTGTAATAGCTACTAATAATCTAGACCAATTCTTAAACAAGCAGTTTAATTACAACCCGAAGGAGAAGTTACCGCCGATATACTACGATATTACGGACGCTTTCTTAGCTAAGGATTATAAAGGACTCCTACCTTACTAACTAGGCGTAGATTATAAGATTTATATTAAGCCTAATAGTCTATAAGAGCTACTATACCGCAAGCCCTACGGCCTAGCTAAGAAGGAGAACGAGGTAGTTAAGAAATAGCTAGACGAGTAAATATCTAAAGGGAAGGTACGGAAAGTAGGGCAAAAGACGAGCTAGTCTCCTATACTAGTACTAGTAGTACGTAAGCCTAGAGGTAGGCTACGTGTTTATATCGACTATAGAGGATTAAATACGATCACTATTAAGAACCGGTATCCAATTCCCTTAATATAAGAGACGCTTAACCGTATATACGGTAAGAAGTACTTTACGAAGCTAGACATTATAGTAGCCTTTAATAAGTTACGGATAGCTAAAGGGCACGAGTAGTTAACGGCGTTTACGACACGATACGGCATCTACGAGTGTCTAGTGTTACTATTCGGCTTGTATAACGGACTAATATCGTTCTAATTATATATTAATAAGGTCTTATAAGAACACCTAGACGACTTTATATCGGCCTACCTAGATAACGTACTTATCTTTAGTAACACCTTAGAGGAGCGTATTAAACACGTACGGAAGGTTCTTACTAAGCTACGCGATATAGGACTTATAGTAGATATTGACAAAAGCGAATTCTACTAATAGAAGGTGAAGTATCTTAGGCTAATTATAACCCCTAACGGTATCGAGATAGACCCCGAGAAACTCGAATATATTTAGATATAGGAAGCTCCTAAGAACCTAAAGGATATGTAGGCCTTCCTTAGATTTACTAACTTCTATAGGCGGTTTATCGAAGCATTTTCGCGTATAGCTACTCCTCTTATAAACCTGACCAAGTCGGACGGACTAAGCAATTATAAGAATAGAAGGATTTAATAGTCACTAGATTACTAACGAGCCTTTAACAATTTGAAAGCTACGTTTAGTAAAGCCGGTATGCTCGTACATTACGTACTAGGTAGGGAAATAGTAGTAGAGATAGATTCTTTAGATTTTATAAACGCCGGCGTACTTTCGTAGTATAACGAGTATAGTATACTATATCCTATAGCCTTCTACTCGAAGAAGTTAAGTCTATAGGAGTGTAATTATAAAATCTATAATAAGGAACTGTTAGCTATTATTAAGGCTTTTAAGGAATAGAGACCCGAGCTCGCCTACGAGGTAGATAATAAGGACTTATAGCTAGT
Source organism: Fulvia fulva (assembly GCF_020509005.1). Classification (NCBI taxonomy): domain Eukaryota; kingdom Fungi; phylum Ascomycota; class Dothideomycetes; order Mycosphaerellales; family Mycosphaerellaceae; genus Fulvia; species Fulvia fulva. The sequence continues at coordinate 4,181,481 of NC_063019.1, forward strand.
TAAGATTTATACCGACTATAAGAACCTAGAATACTTTATAAAGACAAAGTAGCTAAATCGGCGATAAGCGCGTTAGGCTAAGTTCTTATTATAGTTTAACTTTAAGATAATATACCGTCTAGGACTTTAAGGTACAAAGCTAGACAGCCTACCGAGACGTAGCTAGAACCTTCCGTAGGGGGTAGACGACCCTCGGAACTAGTATTAGTATTAGACATTACTACCTCCTAAGCGATTCCTTAAGATCGCCTTACTATAGGTAATAGTAGAAGATACGCCGGAAGAAGAGGAACTAGTATAGCTAAACCCTAAAGCTAAAGAGTTTATGCCTATAGAACGAGATACACCTACTATATAACTAGCGACGCGTAAAAGTCAGCGGGAAGCCGAACTCGAGTATCGAATATCGACGGCGTACGTAACCGATAACGAGCTTAAGACCGCGATTAAGGACCTATAGAAAGACCGTACTCCTATACTACTATAGAGAGCGAAGATTTACCTAGTATACTATAAAGTAGATAGCGACCTACTATATATTCAAAATTAATACGACGGCTAGAGCTTATAGGTACTAAATGACTAAGCCTTATAGACTAGGATAATTAAGATAAACTATAACGCTCTAGTAGTAGGCTACCTAGGACGAGCTCGTACTTATAAACTCGTAGTACGTAAATTCTACTAGCCTAGATTAGCGAGATCCGTACGTAGATATACCGCGAATTGCCGTACCTACCGTACAACAAAATCTCTATACTCCTAGCCACTAGGATTATTATAGCCACTTCCTATTCTAGATCGGCCTTAGAAATATATTATAGTCGACTTCGTTATCGGACTCCTAGATAGTACTCTTAACGGTATAGTCTATAATAATACTATAACCGTTACCGATAGGCTTACTAAGGAAGTCGAGCTAATCCCTATTATATTACGGCCCTAGGCCTAGTACATAGTTAGCTAGTATATAGGTCACGTGACCGCGCGTCACTAGCGCGCCTCGGCTATATATAACCTCGGCGTACCTCGCGCTCCTCTTTCCTACGTACCTAGCTACTTTATATTAATACGATTATAAACCGTTATACTTAGCTAGGTCTCTATATCCGTAGAAGAGCTACGACGGGATCTATAAGAGCGTAGATTATTAATAACTGCGATAAGAAATCGCGGCGTACGATAGAAGAGTACGACGTAGTATAAGAGACTACCTTAGGCTAAGTAGTACCTAATATAGTACGACCCTAAGGATAGCGAAGCTCGCTACTAGCTATACGCCTAGTAGTACGGCGCGAGTCTATATTTAATATATAGACTTAAGGACAAACTTAAGAATAGTAGTAGGCTACCGACGACGCTATCTAGTAGAGACTCGAGAACTTATAGCGCCTAGTTACCTACCTACCTACTAAGTTCAACTTGTACGACCTCCTTACCGACGACGAGATTTAAGAAGTTAACGGTATAGCTATAGCGGTAGTCGACTACGATAACGACGGCGCGACTAAGGAAGGCGAAGGAGAAGAAACATAATAAGGCGCGAAAACCCTCCGTATCCTAGTTAATAACTTCCTCTAACTCGACGCTAACTAGCTCGTTAGGCTAATATAAGATCCCGAGATAGTAGCGGCTATTTACTTTATCCTACGCCGCGCCGAGCAAGAGTATAGAAATGTAATATAGATAGCTACTATCCTTTACGAATAACTAGGTAAGGTAGGGTAGGAACTCGGGAAATAGAAGAGCTACGAACAGTAGATACGTAACGAGTATAACGTATTAGTTAAGGACCGCGATATATAGAAGACTAAGAAGGAGGAAGCTACTAAGTACCGTAATATATATTAGAAGGACTTAGGTATAGTATAAGTAGAGATAAATCAGGCTAAGTAGTAGCTTATTACGGTCTAGTAGGAACTCGATAACCTAAAGGCTTAACCTAAACCCTCCTCTAGCGCCGTACTTATAGTATAAAATAAGTCTCTAAAGAAGTAAGCTAAGGAAGCCCTATAATAGCTTAACGATAACGACTCTAAGATTAGGGCACTTGAATTAGACCTCGATATATACAAGACAGAGGCTTAAACCTACTAGATCGACATCTAGGAGCTAAATCAATCCTAGTAAAACCAGGTCGACGAGCTTAAGAAGTAACTTAAGGATCGTAGTAGGTCTAGGGTACGCTCGTCGCTATCTCGCGTAATATTATAAAGCCGCGTACTATAGAACGGTCGTGACTCTTTAAGAGGCAAGGATAATAAGGCGGAAGGTAGACGAGTAACTAAGAAGGGTAAGAAATACTCTCGTAAGACAGATAATAACGACTCGGACCCGTTATCTAAAGGTTTAGAGTCAGAGGAAGACTCGGAGTTAGATAGCGATGCCCGTACTTATCGCCGCTCTTCTAAGAAGAAGAAGTAGGTATACGACTTCGAGTCTCTAGTTAAGTACGATACTAAACTTAGCCAGCCCTTTAAGACTTAGCGCGGTGTTAATAAGCCCGAGAAGTTTATTAGTACTATCGATAGTAAGCTATTAGGACCCTCCCTTAAGAAGTTCCTCTTAGAGTTAGAGACTATCGTCGACTATACGGTCTTCCGTAATAAGAAGGTAGTATTAAAGTTCGTCTACAACCTCCTTACTTCTCCTAGTAACGCGTAGGAGTTAGTTAGACCTAAGATTCCTACTATCTCTAGCGTCCTTACGAGTAATAAGAAGTTATATAAGGGTATTAACGACCTAATTCAAGAGCTCGCTAATCGCTATAGTGACCGTAACCCTATCGGCCGAGCCCGCGAGCGTATATACTCTCTAAAGATAGACGGTAAGGACACCTTCTAGTCCTTCTACCCGAAGTAGCGCTAGAATATAAACATCCTAGGCCTAAAGGGTAAAGACGCGATAGACTACCTATAACGTAAGCTAATAGTCCGCTACCTTAATAAGTATCTAACGTATCGGCTAACCTCTCTTAGCGATATAATCGATAACCTTTATTAAGTCGATAAAGACTTTAAGATCTTAGATAGCCTCTACCCCCGTAATAAGAAGCCTTAGAATAATAAGAAGGACGGTAAGGATAAGGACGATAAGTTAGTAGGCGTAGCTCCCGGTAAGCTACCTCGTAAGGCCTAGTCGACCCGTCCTAAGCCCTTTAAGAGTAGTCTCGGTAAGACCTTAGACGAAGCCGAGAATACTCGCTATATACGCGAGAGCCTCTATAAGAAGTGCCGTAAGCCCGGTCACCGCTTATAGTAGCGTACCTACGAGCTCTTCGAGTACGAAATACCGGTACGTCTATTACGGGCAGCCCGCGACCCCTCACTATAGCTACGTCGGCCCGGCTGAACCGCGGACCTTCTTCATCGGGTTAGCGCGGCTTGGCTTTGCTTTATAACTTCGCCGCGCCTCGCGCTCCTCTTTCGTAGCTTCGTAGAACAACAACTATCTCATTCGGACCCTATAGTACGCGCGCCCTTACAGTTTGTTCTACCTTACTACCTAGATCGCGGATCTAGGTAAGGGACGCGTAATAACAGGAACAGACAGAACCGTAGAACTCGAGAACGCGTAGAGCCGCATTAGAACACAGAACACGGTAAGGCGCATAGCGCGTAGATGCCTAGAGAACGCAACGCGGCGACACTATTAGTAGGTAGTCGCGCGCTCGTAGACAGTTAGGATATAGGCACCGTCACGCCTCCCCCGAACCTAGACAACATGACTTCATAAGCAGCAAACGGCGGCATGCCACCGCTACCTAAGCCTAAGGGCAAAAGCAAGCAGCGTACATCTCTTTTCCCCGACCTCTCCTCTTTTCCTTAGAGTTAGACACAGGACGACAACCGGCGGGTCATAGTAGACACCGGTGTCGCGCTATAACAAGAGATTGATAAAGCTTACTAGAAGGCCTTCGAGCGAGAAGAAGGTAGTGAGATTGACTTTATAGAACTGTTCGAGTTCAAGCTCGAAGAGAACCTAGGCGGCGACCTAGACGAGGTGTATCTATCACTCGACGAGGCAGATCACATTCTCGCATCCGAATACCAGAATGTCACCCTAGACAACCTCACGACCCTTGCATCCCAACACCCGAAGACTACCTACGACTTCGTACTACAAGCAGTCAACACGGCAATTACTAAGGGCAGACAACTCGATATAATAGAGCGAGCTAACGACCTCTAGAACACCTAGTACACTACGCTATACACCGAATACGACCGCATCTACAAGATGCTACGAAGTGAAGAGCTTGTCACACAGAAAATGGCAGCAGATCTTAAGAGTAAGAAGGATTGCGACCTAGCTAAGTTGTAAGAGCTAGGGAAGAAATATAAGGAAGCTAACAACCTATATAAGCAGTTTAGCGAGATCTACGAGAAGGAGAAGAAGAAGGCACAAGATGCTAAGGCGAAGAACCAGGCCCTACAACAAGAAGTCGATGACCTAAAGGCTCGGCTTGAGGCAGGAGACACTATATAGAACGGAGGCAGGGGCCGCTTAGGCCGCCGACCCTCTCGTTCCCGCCTACGCGAGACCTCACTCGAGCAGCTGTTACGTAGGTATCGCGAAGCTGCTAGTAGAGGGGGCGGTGGCGGTGGTGGTGATAACGATAACGATAGAGACGACGATGACCGTGGCGACAATAGCCGAGGACGTGATAACGACCGTCCGCGACTAGGACCTAATAATAGTCGTGACTCGAGAATGCGTAACACCCGCACCTAGACACCACTAGTTGACCTTCCAGAACGTCTCTTCACTATTGACCGCACCCTCACTCGCGGCATAGAGATCGGCAAGGGTGTGCCCGACCCTAAGCACTTTAAGAACGATGACGACCCCAATTTCGACAGCTAGTACAGCAGTGTTCTCCTAAAGCTAACTGTAGCAACCTTCCGCACTGAGGCAGATAGTCTACGCTTCGTGTATAGGTGGACACAAGGTGATCCTTAGCGAAGCATCAAGCCGAGGATCCCTATGCCTAGACAGTAGTCCTTTAACGAGTTCAAGACTAGAGAAGAGTTGTTAGACTAGATGACACGCTAATATAGTATACGTAATAAGGGAACTAAGGCTATAGTTGACATTACTACCTACAAGCAAGAACAAGGCGAAACCTTTGTAGCCTTCTATGCCCGCTACTCGAAGTTGCGCGCCTAGATGTTATAGACCGATAAGACCGAGCTCATGCTGTTCCGTAACCGACTGAACCGTAAGTACTTCATTAAGACCTTCGGCGACCGCGAAGTCGACCGCCGCCTAGACAGTATATAAGACGTTATCGAGGAGTATACCGCACTAGACGAGAGTTTCTACGAGACAGATCGACTATACCCGTAGAAGGAGCGCCCCCGGGGCAATGGCAACTCGAATAGCAATGGCGGCCAGAACAACTAGAACAACGGCAACGTAGTTACTAGTGCCGCTACCGGTATAGCAGGTGCCTTAGTACAGCGCCCACTACAGTACGCTAGTACTAAGAAGAAGGAGGATCTACCGACACATCTATAGAACCTGCCTACGCTCAACCGTGAGCAGCGCGAAGACCTTAAGAAGCAGGGTAAGTGCTACCGCTGCCGTATAGGTTCTTACGTGTCGACTAACCCTAAATGCCTAATATATAGGTACGATAGCGACTATCGCCCACCGCGTCCACGTAATACCACGCCGAATCCGAACGCGAACCTTAGTTCCCTAGCCGCCGATCCGCGGTAGGGAAATGGCACGACCGCTACCTAAGCGTAGCAGATAGCGGTTACCCGAACTTCCTAGGACAGAAAGAGTATAAGATTGAGAGACACGGAACGTAAGAGACGGTAATAGACTATAGTGAGGAGCTTAAGATATCGGCATGCGCACTAGATAAGTAATAGCTAGCTGTGTACTCTCACATAGTATTACCCGTAATAATATAATAGAGAAAGGCTCGAGGCCTTGTAGATTCTACTTCTACCTCTCTCTTTCTTAACTAGAAATTCACACGCAAATACACAATACCCCTGATCCCTTTGACGCAAAGCCGACGACTAATACTAGGAGATGGAACGGCCACTACGCGGCAGATTATACACGCGGCCCCTATAGACGTAGTTATAGGCGATTATTACGAGCAAATGTTATACTACGTCACCGACCTCGAATACGACATCGTCTTTGGCCTGCCGTAGCTTATAGCGCACAACCTAAACATCTTCTAGGAGACAGGCGAGGTGGCATTCAGGTCGGATTACTACTTTGGTCACTGTCTACAGAATAAGACACCGACAATAGTACAATCCCTAAACTACCGCGAGAAGAAGAAGTAGGCACTAGTACGGTACGGACTAGAGCCCTTCACTAGAGATGTAGCGAGCTTCATAGCAGGAGGGGCAGAGCTGAATGTCTCATCATATGACCTGGAAGACATAGACGATGAAGAAGTGGACTACTAGGGCGTTTCTTAACGCGCGTAGGGGATGTACGCGCACCGGCCTAGGGCTAAGTGCTTCTACATCATGCCCACTAGGCGTGAGAGCGACGGCGGAGAGCTTAAGCTAAGTGCAATGGCTGCTGATGATCTGGACCAATTCTTGAACAAGCAGTTCAATCACAACCCGAAGGAGAAGTTGCCGCCAATGTACCACGATATTGCGGACGCTTTCTTAGCTAAGGATCATAAAGGACTCCCACCTCACCGACTAGGCGTAGATCATGAGATTCACATTAAGCCTAATAGTCTATAAGAGCCACTATACCGCAAGCCCTACGGCCTAGCTAAGAAGGAGAACGAGGCAGTTAAGAAATAGCTAGACGAGTAAACATCTGAAGGGAAGGTACGGAAAGCAGGGCAAAAGACGAACCAGTCTCCTACACCAGTGCTAGTGGTACGTAAGCCTAGAGGTAGGCTGCGTGTTTGTATCGACTATAGAGGATTGAATACGATCACTATTAAGAACCGGTATCCGATTCCCTTGATATAAGAGACGCTTAACCGTATGTACGGCAAGAAGTACTTTATAAAGCTGGACATTGTAGCAGCCTTTAACAAGTTACGGATAGCTGAAGGGCACGAGTGGTTGATAGCGTTTGCGACACGATACGGCATCTACGAGTGTCTAGTGTTGCCATTCGGCTTGTGTAACGGACTAGCATCGTTCTAATTATACATCAATAAGGTCTTGTAAGAACACCTAGACGACTTTGTGTCGGCCTACCTAGATGACGTACTTATCTTTAGTGACACCTTGGAGGAGCATATTGAACACGTACGGAAGGTTCTCACCAAGCTACGCGATGTAGGACTTATAGTGGACATCGACAAAAGCGAATTCTACTAACAGAAGGTGAAGTATCTTAGGCTAATCATAACCCCTGACGGCATCGAGATGGACCCCGAGAAACTCGAATGTATTCAGACATAGGAAGCTCCTAAGAACCTGAAGGATGTCTAGGCCTTCCTTAGATTTACTAACTTCTATAGGCGATTTATCGAAGCATTTTCGCGCATAGCTGCTCCTCTTACAAACCTGACCAAGTCGGACGGACCAAGCAATCACAAGAACAGAAGGATTCAATAGTCACTAGATTGCTAACGAGCCTTTGACAATTTGAAAGCTGCGTTTAGCAAAGCCGGTATACTCGTACATTACGTGCTAGGTAGGGAAACAGTAATAGAGACAGATTCTTCAGATTTTGTGAACGCCGGCGTGCTTTCGCGGTATGACGAGAATGGTGTACTACATCCTGTAGCCTTCTACTCGAAGAAGTTGAGTCTATAGGAGTGCAATTATGAAATCTATAATAAGGAACTGTTAGCCATCATCAAGGCTTTTGAGGAATAGAGACCCGAGCTCGCCTACGAGGCAGATGATAAGGACTTATAGCTAGTCAAGATTTACACCGACTATAAGAACCTAGAATACTTCATAACGACAAAGCAGCTAAATCGGCGACAAGCGCGTTAGGCTGAGTTCTTGTCACAGTTCAACTTCAAGATAATATACCGTCTAGGACTTTAAGGTACAAAGCTAGACAGCCTGACGAGACGTAGCTAGGACCTTCCGTAGGGGGTGGACGACCCTCGGAACTAGCATCAGCATTAGACATTGCTGCCTCCTAAGCGATTCCTTAAGATCGCCTTACTATAGGCAACAGTAGAAGATACGCCGGAAGAAGAGGAACTAGTACCGCTAAACCCTAAAGCTAAAGAGTTTATGCCTACAGAACGAGATGCGCCTACTAAACAACCGGCGACGCGTAAAAGTTAGCGGGAAGCCGAACTCGAGTATCGAATGTCGACGGCGTACGTAACCGATAACGAGCTTAAGACCGCGATTAAGGACCTATAGAAAGACCGTACTCCTACACTACTATAGAGAGCGAAGATTCACCTAGCACACTGTAAAGTAGATAGCGACCTGCTATATGTTCGAAACTAATACGACGGCTAGAGCTTATAGGTACCAAATGACTAAGCTTTACAGACTAGGATAATCAAGATAAACTATAACGCTCTAGTAGCAGGCCATCCAGGACGAGCTCGCACTTATAAACTCGTAGCACGTGAATTCTACTGGCCTAGATTAGCGAGATCCGTGCGTAGATACACCGCGAATTACCGCACCTACCGCACAACAAAATCTCTACACTCCTAGCCACTAGGATTACTACAGCCACTTCCTGTTCCAGATCGGCCTTAGAAACACATTGTAGTCGACTTCGTTATCGGACTCCTAGATAGCACTCTTGACGGTATAGTCTATAACAACATTATAACCGTTACTAACAGGCTTACTAAGGAAGTCGAGCTGATCCCTATTAGCGCAATGACAGCATAGAATGCGGCAAGGCTTTTCCTTAAACATATGTTCTGTCGGCGCGGGTTTCCTAACACTATTATATCAGACCGTAGCAAGTAGTAGGTTGCTACCTTCTAGAAGAAACTCTATAAGATGCTCCGTATAAATCGCAAGCTAAGTTCTTCGTATCACCTAGAAACTGATAGACAGTCAGAACGCACTAACTAGGCGATAGAACAGTATCTCCGTATGTTTACTAACGAGGCATAGGATGACTAGGCAGAATAGCTATACCTTGCTTAGTTCGCGATCAACAATCACCTGTCTAAGACTACTAGTATGTCGCCGTTCTACGCTACCTTAGGATACAACCCTAAGTTCATAGAGCGAGTTGACCTGATCGCGCGTCTAGTCGCTAGAGAGTTAGCGGGAAGCCGAACTCGAGTATCGAATGTCGACGGCGTACGTAACCGATAACGAGCTTAAGACCGCGATTAAGGACCTATAGAAAGACCGCACTCCTACACTGCTATAGAGAGCGAAGATTCACCTAGCACACTACAAAGTAGATAGCGACCTGCTATATATTCGAAACCAATACGACGGCTAGAGCTTATAGGTACTAAATGACCAAGCTTTATAGACTAGGATAATCAAGATAAACTATAACGCTCTAGTAGTAGGCTATCTAGGACGAGCTCGCACTTATGAACTCGTAGTACGTGAATTCTACTAGCCTAGATTAGCGAGATCCGTGCGTAGATATACCGCGAATTGCCGCACCTACCGTATAACAAAATCTCTACACTCCTAGCCACTAGGATTACTACAGCCACTTCCTGTTCTAGATCGGCCTTAGAAACACATTGTAGTCGACTTCGTTATCGGACTCCTAGACAGTACTCTTGACGGCATAGTCTATAACAACATTATGACCGTTACTAATAGGCTTACTAAGGAAGTCGAGCTGATCCCTATTAGCGCAATAATAGCACAGAATGCGGCAAGGCTTTTCCTTAAACATGTGTTCTGTCGGCGCGGGTTTCCTAACACTATTATATTAGACCGTAGTAAGTAGTAGGTTGCTACCTTCTAGAAGAAACTCTATAAGATGCTCCGTACAAATCGCAAGCTAAGTTCTTCGTATCACCTAGAAACTGATAGACAGTCAGAACGTACTAACTAGGCGATAGAACAGTATCTCCGTATATTCACTAACGAGGCATAGGATGACTAGGCAGAATGGCTGTGCCTTGCTCAGTTCGCGATCAACAATCACCTGTCTAAGACTACTAGTGTGTCGCCGTTCTACGCTACCTTAGGATACAACCCTGAGTTTATAGAGCGAGTTGACCTAAACGCTAGAAAGGAGGGAGGACTAACTACTCTCTAGCGACTAGATACGCGATTAGTAGAAACCTTTATACGTCGAATTTGCGAGCTTCACAAACACCTTCAAGAGAATATACGAATGTTACAAGCTCTCTAAGCAGAGGCAGCAAACCGCTACCGAAGCATTCCTCTAGACTACAAGGTGGGTGATTAGGTGTATCTTAGCACCAAGAACATCCGCACGACTCGACTATCTAAGAAGCTAGACAGGAGATATGCCGGCCCTTACTAGATCACGGAAGTTATGCCGGCTAGACTCTCTTATCGACTGAAACTATTAGACGCTCTAGTAGGACTTAATAACTGCTTCTACACCTCACTACTATAACGAGCCGACTACCCCGATTTCCTACTACTTGAAGGGCAGCATCTGGCGCCGCCACCACCGATAACTATCGAACCTAACACTACCGAGGCTAATGTAGCAGCCGATATAGTAGCAGCACCTACGTATATATACGAGGTAGAAAAGATCCTTAACATGTACACCCGTAAGCGGGTAGGCAAGGTGAAGAAGGGGCACAAACGCAAAGTAGATACATAGTACAAGGTGAAATGGGCTGGATATTAGAACGAGGAGGATAGTAAGACCTAGTAACCTATAGAGGATATGCTTAAACACGTAGCCGCCGCTATTATAGACTTTCACTATAACCGGCCGGAGTTGTCTACGCCTATAGGCTTCGTAGCTCCATCTAACTAGTCCCTACTAGCTACTAAGATACTCGGGCTCAACTCGATTAGGGTCATTCCGAAAGACACCGTCACGAATAAGTCGCCTCGAGCCTTGCCTCTAATAGAATCTGCTCCGTATATATTCGATACTCGAGTGGAGCCTATAGAGCCTATAATGATACCTAACCTTGGTTATAAGGATTATACGCGAGTGCGAGCCGAAGACAGACTTAGATCTAGGGCAAGCTAGCTAACTAGGCAACATGTTTCTCGAAGGAAGCCGGTCGAGGATGGTCTTAATAGAGCGAATGCGATGTTATCGGATGACGACAGGGCACTAGAGGATGATTCGGCGTTCGCGCGATTATAGAGCTCGATAGGCAAGTAGCCTTATAAGGTAAATAACGCTTAGAGGACTGAGGCGTGTTTTGGGAGGGGGGGTACTGTCACGGGTAGCCCGCGACCCCTCACTATAGCTACGTCGGCCCGGCTGAACCGCGGACCTTCTGCATTAGGTTAGCGCGGCTTGGCTTTGCTTTATAACTTCGCCGCGCCTCGCGCTCCTCTTTCGTAGCTTCGTAGAACAACAACTATCTTATTCTGTCATAGTCTCCCCACAGAGTGTACAGAAGGTGGGGACAGAAGAGCCTTAGAGCGCTCAGAAGTCGTTAAGAAGTGACAGTCTAGCTTAGTATGTGAGCGCCAAGAATCACATGCCCCGTAACATTCACTACGGGACCCAGCCCTCCAAATTCACCCCTCTACCAAACCTTGAAGCACGTAGAAGACTCGGAACGTAGGGCAGGTTGGAATAAGGTTTTGAGCAAAGCTACTGAGCGCGGCTTCGCACGGGTTAGCCCTGTTAATACGGGGACACGTACTCGCGAGGGTCGCGTATAAATATCTGGCCTTCCCTAGGCCTCTCTTGCTTTCTTCGTCTTTTGTTTTGTGTAGCAATCATACCATACCCTTTTGTATCTGCACTTCGTACCTGCATTCTCGCTTTCACCCTTACATCTTATAGGCTAGGCTCTCGCCCTAACATCATAAAAGACTAACAAACCGTCAACCACTCGAGTCATCCTTATAGGTGACCACGCTACCGATAGAGGTGTCAACCTCGACAACCAAGACACTCTATTCCACTTCAGTGAGTGGACTGACATCCCCTTCTCGAACGCCGCTACCTTCGGTGCCTAGGTAAACGCTAACCCCGACACCGCCTACGCTCTTATCAACCGCACCGTCTCCTCTTTCCGCGAGACCGCCCAGCAGGTCGAGCAAGTAAACAACCAAGCAACATACCTTCAAGGTATTATGAACACCTTCTAGAACCTCGCCCCGTACGCCGACGACAACCGCCGCTAGCACTTCTCTAAGAAGGTTAACGACCCAGACGAGTTCGACGGCAACAAGAGCAAGTTTGAGGCATTTGAGACACAGCTCACCATCAAGCTGTTGGCTAATGCCGACCACTTTCCGCAAGAGAAAGACAAAGTCACGTACGTCTTCTCCCTCCTTCGGGGAGACGCCGCGGCTTAGGTACAACACTATATCGACAACGCCACGCAGACTATCGGCTGCCCGGACGTCCTCACCTTGATACAGGACCTCCGTGCTGCCTTTGGTGATCTAGACCGTAGAGCCACCGCCTAGAACGCCATCCACAACCTCCTCTAGAAGAACAAGAGCTTCGCCGAGTACCTCGCGGCCTTCAACCGCGACATCGGGTTTACCGGCTACAACGAAGAGACCAAGAAGAGCACTCTCCGCCGTGGTTTGTTAGCAGAGCTTCTTCGAGCCCTCGAAGACAAGGACGTTGGTGCTATAAGCTTCCGTGAGCTCGTCGAGACCTACTAGCGCCTCGACTCTAACATGAAACACACCGCCTCTCTCCTCGCTTCCCGTTCTTAAGGTCGTCAGCCTCGTGGTCCCGGAAGCTACTTCGCTGCTCTACTAGGCGCCGCCGCTCCTACGGCTCTCCCTCCCGTCTCTATAGGTGACGCTATAGATCTCAGCGCTAGTGCCGCCGTCCCTCGAGTCTAGGGCCTCGTCAACGGTAAGCTTACTCCCGAAGAGAAGCTTCGCCGTCGCCAGGCCGGACTCTGCACCTACTACGGCGGTCCAGGCCACATCGTAGCTAACTGTCCGCAGCTCGCTGCCCGTAACGCCCGCAACCCGGTTCGCGGCGCTGTCGGCGCTATCGAGCCTACTCCTACTGCTCCCGCTGAGCAGGAAAAAGCCTAGGTCTTCCTCATCGACGCGATGAAGACTAAGAACAACGTTTACCGAAAGTGAAGAGAGGAAAGAAGTTGAGGATCAATACAGCACAGCTAGACCTGTACGACGAGACGGGCAAGGACCACGCTTATAAACCGTTCGTCACGAATGTAAATATCGGCTCAAAGAACCTCTCTTCTTCCAATCTCACTCTTATGGACACTGGCGCACTAGGCGAGTCTTTTATAGACTATAAACTCGCGACCTCTCTTAACCTCGAACCCTAGGAACTTAAGTACCCTCGCACCCTTGAACTCTTTGACGGCACGGAGACTACCACTAGTAAGATTACTTATGTTGTACACACGTCAATCACCCTCGGAGGCAAGCGTATGTCGATCACCAGCTTCCTTACGTCCCTACCGCATCAGAAGTTTATCCTCGGCCTCCCCTAGTTCAGACGACACCGACCTATCATCGACTGGACTTCCCTTACTGTCAGCTTCCCTCCAGAAGTTCCTCCGGCACCTCCGCCTTCTCCGCCGCCTTAGCGCGGTCCTGAGTATACCAAGATCTTCTAGGTGAACGCCGCTGCCTTCACTACTGCTGCTAAGCAGCCCAAAGCTCAAGTCTTCCCCGCCTCTCTCCGCGATATCGACATCGCCCTCGAGAAGCTCGACAAGAAGCGTACACCTACCGACCCTGCTACGAAGGTCCCTCCTTAGGCACACCACATCCTCTACGTATTCGATGCTAAAGCCGTAGACGAGCTGCCTCCTTATCGCCCTCACGACCACAAGATTGAGCTAGAAGAAGGTGCAGAGATACCGTTCGGACCGTTATATTCTATGTCCCGAGAAGAGCTTATCGTCCTCAAGAGATACCTCGAAGAGAACCTAAAGAAGGGGTTCATTCGAGCGAGCCGTTCTAGCGCTAGTAGTCCCGTCATGTTCGTCAAGAAGCCCGGCGGTGGTCTACGCTTCTACGTAGACTACCGAGGCTTGAACGCTGTTACAAAGAAGAACCGCTACCTAATACCGTTAATTTAGGAGACGCTCGAGCGCCTCTCTAAGGCCAAGTACTTCACTAAGCTCGATGTCATCGCTACGTTCAATAAGTTACGAATGGCAGAAGGACACGAGTATCTCATAGCCTTCCGTACTCGCTACGGGCTGTTCGAGTCGCTCGTTATGCCCTTCGGCGTTTGTAACGGGCCTAGTACCTTCTAGAACTTTATTAACGACATCCTTCAGGAGTTCCTCGATTAGTTCTACACTGCCTACATCGACGACATCCTAGTCTATAGCGAGACTAAGGAGGAGCACCGCGAGCACGTCTATAAGGTCCTTTAGAAGCTCGTAGACGCCGGCTTGTAGCTCGATATCGACAAGTGCGAGTTTGAGAAGACCGAAGTCAAGTTCCTTAGTTTGATCATTACCGTAGACGGCATCAAGATAGACCAAGAGAAGATCGACGCTATCGTCGAATAGGATGCTCCTACGAACGTTAAAGAGGTCCAGGGTTTCCTAGGCTTTGCTAACTTCTACCGCCGCTTCATCTACGCATTTTCGGGCGTAGTACGCCCTTTGACGAAGCTTACGCGCAAGGGTAAGAAGTTCGCCTAGACCGACGAATGCTAGGAGGCTTTTGACTTGCTTAAAGCGAAGTTTGTTAAGAACCCGCTTCTACAGCACTTCGATTTCGAACTGGAGACCCGTATAGAGACCGACGCATCCGACGGCGTAGTAGGCGGTGTCCTGCTACAACGCCGCTCGCCTGAATCCCCCTGGTTACCTGTCGCCTTCCTCTCTAAGAAGTTGACCGCCACGGAGTGTAACTACGAGATCTACGACAAGGAGCTTCTCGCCATCGTCAAAGCTTTCGAAGAGTGGCGCCCCGAGCTCGAAGGCTCTGCTATGCCCGTCTAAGTAAGCTCCGACTATAAGAACCTCGTCTACTTTATAAAGAGCAAGCTGCTCAATCGTCGCCAGGCCCGCTAGAGCGAGTTCCTCTCCCGGTTCAACTTCGTGATCTCGTACACGCCCGGCAAGGCCAACTCGATAGCCGACGCCCTTACCCGCCGCCCTGGTGACTCTCCAGTTGATCGAAGAGGGGGCCGGCAAATCGCAGGGTAACAAGTTATTAAAGAGCACAACCTCTCTTCCGAGCTT
The DNA here is from genome assembly GCF_020509005.1 of Fulvia fulva. Lineage (NCBI taxonomy): Eukaryota > Fungi > Ascomycota > Dothideomycetes > Mycosphaerellales > Mycosphaerellaceae > Fulvia > Fulvia fulva. The sequence goes on from NC_063019.1 coordinate 4,196,725, forward strand.
CGAGAGTACCTATCGAACGGCCAGCCTACGCTCGCCGCTTCCTTTGCTACTCTCGTGCTCGCTCCTGCCTACCTTGACGAGAGTGACGATGAATCCGAGCCTAAAGAATACGCCTCGGACGCTAAGGACTTGAACGACGATAAAGAGGGCTTAGTAACGACCGACGGCTTATCCGAATCAGACTTTAAGGGGTTTGATAATGAGGAGCAGCCCGAAGGCATCATGGCACGAGTACGAACAGCGTACGATGCCGACATAGACGCCTAAGAGTTAGTTTAGGCCCTTAGATCTGGCGCGAGGACATTCCCGGGCTTCTCGCTGTCCGAGTGCGAGCTCTAGGAAGGTGTCGTCTACTTCCGTAAGAAGCTTTACGTACCGCAGCCCGAAGGCTCTAATATCCGAGCTGAGATTCTTCAAATCATCCACGACTCCGCCTCTAGGGGTCACCTAGGCGTAGCTAAGACCCACAAGCTCCTCGCTAGGTGTTACTAGTGGCCGTATTCCTAGAAGGACGTCCGCCGCTACGTGCTGAACTACGCTACTTGCCGAAGAGCCAAAGCTAACCGCCACCGTCCCCACGGTCTCTTGTACCCTCTCCCGGCTCCTGATCGTCCGTAGAAGCACATCACTATAGACTTTATTACCGATCTTCCTTACGGCAAGACCTTCAGCGGCGTAAAAGTAAAGGCCCTTCTAGTGATCGTGGACCGTCACTCTAAGGACCGGTACATAATCCCGTACTAGAGCATGACCGTAAAGGAGACTGCTCGCTTGTTCTACGAATTCGTCTAGCGCCTTTAAGGCCTCCCGGATAGCATCACCTCTGACAGAGGCACCTAGTTCATCTCGCACTTCTGGAAGCGTCTGTGTGCTATCCTAGGCATCAAGCATAACCTCTCGACCAGTTTTCAGCTACAGACCGACGGCTAGACCGAAATTACGAACGCTATCCTCGAGCAGGTCCTTCGTTACTTCGTCGACTACTACTAGAAGGATTGGCCTCAGCATATCCCTACGGTGGAGTTCGCTACTCGTAACTAGGACTCGGAGACTACTGGCTACTCTCCCTTCTATACTACGAGAGGTTACCACCCTCGTACAGGCATAGAACTAGAAGAACCTCTCCCGCCTACCGAAGACGCAAACGAGCAAGCAGCAGACAAGTTCGCTACTATGCTCTTACAGATCTATAAAGAAGTTCACGACGAGATGGTGTACGCACAAGTAATCTACGAGGATCAAGCCAATCGTCGTCGCCAGCCAGCTCCCGACTACTAAGTAGGCGATATGGTCTACCTTAACTCCAAGAACATTAAGACGGACCGCCCCTCCAAGAAGCTGAACTAGAAGAACCTAGGTCCTTTTGAGATCACCGAGCGTATCAGTTCACACGCCTACCGTCTAGCTCTTCCTACGAACATAAAGATCCACGACGTCTTCTATCCCGTACGCCTTCGGCCGTCGGCTAAGGACCTATTCCCGAACCAAAACTAAGACATGCTAGGTCCTCCCGATGAAGTAGATGTCGACGAGCCTATTAACCTACCTTCTGACGACTATGCCGTCCGCAAGATCCGGGGAATCCGCGCAGAGCCCAACGACGTTGAAGGACTACCGCCGATCAAGTATGAAGTCGAATAGCAAGGTTGCCCTAAGTAGGATACCTTATAGGAACCTATCCAACATATTATCTTCAATCGTTAAGCAATCGAAGAATACCACGCCCGCGCAGACGGCCCAGAAGTCAACATCGGCAGGCTCTTCGAATCTGAGCTCTTCGACGGGGCTTACTAATAGTGTATCGACTATGACATCAGGCCTAGGCCTAGTACTAAAGCTGAACATCCTCGATATGTGGAACTACTACGGCTTCGTAGGAACTTAGCTTTGTTCGGGGGGGCTACTGTTATAGTCTCCCTACAGAGTGTATAGAAGGTGGGGACAGAAGAGCCTTAGAGCGCTCAGAAGTCGTCAAGAAGTGACAGTCTAGCTTAGTGTGTGAGCGCCAAGAATCACATGCCCCGCAACATTCACTACGGGACCCAGCCCTCCAAATTCACCCCTCTACTAAACCTTGAAGCACGTGGAAGACTCGGAACGTAGGGCAGGTTGGAATAAGGTTTTGAGCAAAGCTGCTAAGCGCGGCTTCGCACGGGTTAGCCCTATTAATGCGGGGACACGTACTCGCGAGGGTCGCGTATAAATATCTGGCCTTCCCTAGGCCTCTCTTGCTTTCTTCGTCTTTTGTTTTGTGTAGCAATCATACCATACCCTTTTGCATCTGCACTTCGCACCTATATTCTCGCTTTCACCCTTATATCTTATAGGCTAGGCTCTCGCCCTAACACATTCGGACCCTATAGTACGCGCGCCCTTATAACGTCTAGGTACTAACGCTAGCGGTACTAACGTCGTCGAATTACCGGCGGGAAATACGTAGTCTACTACTTTAGCGTAGAAGTAAGTAGATATAAATAAGAACAGTTATACGAAGAATTAAGGGAAGTACTACTAGTAGAGCCTCTACTAGAAGGACTTAAGCTGTCATTATATATTCTTAGGATAGTAGAAATAGAATATGACCTAGTTATTAGCTTATACCTAGTAATACCGGGCGTAGCTAATAGGTAATATACATTGACTTTCCTTAATAACGGTACTAACTTAGATTATATTAACTCTTCTTATACGCGTAAATGTAACCTGCCCTTAACTAAGCTTAATAACCTATTAGTACTCGGATTAGCTAATAGGCCTATAGCTACGGAAATGATCGAACACCGTATAACTATAGAATTTACGCTTAGTAATAGCTATAGAGAAACGAGAACGTTCTAGGTTACTTATCTAGAATACGATATAGTACTAGGTAGACCTTAGTACGATAAACATTAGCTAGGTATCCACTTTACCTCTAGTATAATAACCCTCGACTCGGAGTACTATAAGGAATATTGCCTATAGAGCGGCAAGCTAGTCTAGGTATAGAGTGTTAATAATAAGTAGGAGCCTATAATTACTAAGCAAAGCTTCGAAGTAGCTCTAAAGACCCGATTACTATATTAAGCTACCGTTAAAGAAGACGATAAAGGAGATCTAGTCTAGACTATAACTTCTAACGTAATTATAAAGTAACGACCTAAGCCCGAGATATCGACCGAGACGCCGCCCGTACCGATACTACCGGATATCAATATCTAGGAAGTTAGCGAAGCGGCTATCGACAGGATCGCTAGGCAAAAGGGAGCTAAAGTATATATAATGTTTATTTTCGATAAGAACAAACAATAGTAACTAGGGAATCTCCGCGTAACGGACCCTTTAATAGCTTATACTATAAGTGCTCGGAATATACGTAAGATAGTAGTATATAGGCCCGATACTAGCTATAGGATGCTATCTAATAACAAGACTATTAAACGACTAGATACTTAAGTAGCGGCGTTCGTACTAGTAGCGTAGCGTACTAGCCCAATACTGTCCGCTTATAAGATATACGTATAGTCTAATATCAACAAGTTTATAAAGAAAAAGGAGGAGATAATCGATCCGAAGGATCACCTCCTACCTATCTATTACGAGTTTATATACGTCTTTTCTAAGTAAGATACGAAGGAGCTCCTACCGTATAGGCTAGGTATCGACTATAAGATCAAACTAAAGCCTAGCGCGACTCCGCCCTTTAGCCGACCTTACCGTATATTAAACTAAGAGGACGAGGTAATAGCTTATTAGGTCTAAGAACAATTAGCCTAGAAGGGCATCCGTAGATACGAAGGAAGGGTAGACGTATCTTTACCTATACTTATCGTTAAGAAACCTAGCGGAGGACTTAGAGTTTATATTGACTATAGATAGGTAAACGAACGTACGATAAAATCTAGGTATCCTATACTCCTAATATAGGACACACTTAACCGCATTATAGAGAAGAAGTACTTTACTAAGCTAGATATTATCGCCGCCTTTAACCGTATACGTATAGCGGAAGGGTCGGAATAGCTTACGGCGTTTACGACACGGTATAGCTAGTTCGAGTACTTAGTAATACCGTTTAGACTATGTAATATACCCGGGACATTTCAATCGTATATTAACGATACCCTAAGAGAGTTCCTCGACGACTTTACGTCCGCGTACCTCGACGACATCCTAATCTTTAGCGACGCGCTCGAAGAACATATCGAGTATATAAAGAAGGTGCTCCGTAAGTACGGTAAGGTAGGCCTTTAGCTCGATATCTCTAAATACGAGTTCTATACTTAGTCTACTAAGTACCTCGGATTAATTATCGGTAAGGATAGCGTATTAATAGACCTAGCTAAGGTATAAGCGATACGTAAATAGGGGACTCCTACTAACGTAAAGGACATCCTTACGTTTAATAGATTCTTAGGCTTCTATCGACGCTTTATTAAGGACTATAGCAAGATAGTTCTACCTATAGTAAAGCTAACTAAGAAGGACAACCCCTAGTACTAGATAAATAAATCTCAGAATACGTTCGAAGGACTAAAGCAAGTATTTACCGACGCTAAGGGAACAGTACTAGCGATATTTATCCCCGGGAGACGTACCGTCTTAGAGACTAACGTAAGCGACTTTGTGACCGTAGTAGTCCTATCGTAATATAACGAGGACAACATCCTCCGCCCTATCGTATACCTATCGAAAAAGATAAGCCCGTAGGAGTATAAATACGACATCTACGACAAGGAGTTACTCGTAATCGTTAAGGCGTTTAAGGAATAGAAGCTAGAGCTAATAGCCGGCGACATCGATAAACTAGACTTCGAGAACTTTACTAACCTAAGCGGCTACCCTATACTCGTCTATAGCAACTATAAGAACTTAGAATACTTTATAATATCTAAGTAGCTAAATAGACGCTAAGCTAGGTAGGCCGAGTTCTTATTACAGTTCTCCTTTAAGATCGTATACCGACTAGGAGTATAAGGAGCGAAGCTAGATAGCCTTACTCGACGTTCCTAAGACGCTATCTTATATAACAAGTCAGATCCGCGTTATACTTAATAGGATAGGGTACTACTAAAACTAGAACACTTCCTATCGGTTAGCGTAAGCTAGATCCTAAGACTATCCGTATCTAAAGTAGAAGGAGTAGTTATAGACGAAGCCCTAGTAGTAGACATTAGTAAGCTATACGAATAAGATAACGTAGTCGAAGCTACTACCTAACTCGCGGTAGGGGAACTAGTGAAACTACTCCGAAAGAACAAGATAGACGATAAGTACGTAATACTAGTCGACGGTATAATATATATTAAGAACCGATATAGCGGGTATAGCCTCTTCGTTCTACCTATAGAGGATAAGGAGAACACTGTCTATATACGTATAGTTAAAGCCTTTTACGATATACCGGCAGCCGGACACCTAGGTAAGACTACTACGAGTAGGCTCGTATTACGCTATTATATATAGCTAAGGATGACCCGTTTTATTAGATCTTTCGTACGCGTCTACCGGATATATCGTAATAGCCGTAGTATTAACGAACTATAGCACGGACTTTTGGCCCTACTGCCTATCCCCTTCGATACTTAGGATAATATTGCTATAGACTTTGTTATCGACTTGCCTAGAGCGAAGTGTACGGCCGACGGTTAATAGTACGAGAATACGCTCACGGTGACTAATAGACTAGGTAAGGAGCGCCACTATATTCTAGTTCTCGAAATAATAGCTAAATATATCGCCTACGTCTATATTAAGTATATCTTCTTACGCTACGGATTGCTAAAGACGATTATATCGGACCGTAGACCTTAATAGATTTCAGCCTCTTAGGGACGCCTTTATAAGCTACTATAGATTAGGCGTAAGATCTCTACCGGGTATTATCCTAAGACCGATAGATAGAGCGAGAATACGAATAAGATAATAGAGCAATATCTACGCGCATTCATTAGCTATATACAAGATGACTAGCCGGACTAGTTACCGCTCGTAGAATTTATAGCTAATAACTATGTCTCTAAAACGACTAGTATAAGCCCCTTTATAGCTAATATTAGTAAGAATCCGAGATACGCGGATATAGAGCTTAACCTACCTATATAGATACTCCTATATAAATGACACCTAGACGCGGAATTAGTAAATACCTTCGTATAGCGTATAATAGAGCTTCGCTATAAACTAAGAGACTCGATAGAGATAGTATAAGCGTCGTAAGCCGAGTACGCGAATAAACACCGTACAATTGTACTACGATACGAAGTAGGTAATATAGTATACCTTAGTACTCGTAACTAGCGTACTAAGCGCCCGTTAAAGAAACTTAAATACCGCTATACCGGACCTTATACAATTACTAAAGTACTACTATACGATACGTATCGCCTAGATTTACCGCGATTGCTAAGTAATATATATAACGGCTTCTACGCTAACCTACTAATACCGGTATACGAACCGATACTTAGCTAAGTATAACTACTACTAGTACCTATAGAGGTAGAAGACGATAATAGCGATATAAGTACGTATTAGTTACTAGATACGATACTAGATATAAAGAGTATACTACCGCCGGGACTAGCGCTACGTAGTAGAAGGAAGGAGAGACGATACGAGTATCTAGTATAATAGGTTAGTTATAGTAAGCCTACTTAGGAGTCCGCTAAGGAGTTAATAGATACTACCGCCGCCTCTATCGCGGACTTCTACTATAACTATTATACGAAGGATAGGCTAGCCGGCTTTATACTACTACTAGGGTAGATTCTGAACAAGGATATACCCGAAGACGGTATAATTAGCGATACTATAAACGCTTCGTTAATAGCTACGTCTAACCTAGTAACTATAGGAGGGCTACGTATACTAATTACGTAGGTACCTATAGCTCTACTACCGGTTAAGAGCTACGAGCCTAAGACTAGTATAAGTAAAGACCTGTAGGCAGCTACTTTAAGAAAGATAACCGATAGTAGATAAGTATAAGATAAGCGTTAACGCGAGTAGTAATCTTCTCTTAACTTAGTAACTATAGCTATACCGCTAACATTAGTTAGTAATAGGTACTATAGCTTATACGAGCTTAAGGGACTAAGCGCGATTTTGAAGGGGGGGTTAGTATTACGGCCCTAGGCCTAGTAAATAGTCAGCTAGTATATAGGTTACGTAACCGCGCGTCACTAGCGCGCCTCGGCTATATATAACCTCGGCGTACCTCGCGCTCCTCTTTCCTACGTACCTAGCTACTTTATATTAATACGATTATAAACTGTTATACTAGTCCGTCTAATCTATCTAGTCCGCTATAATATACGCGCTGTTCTAAGAGATAAGATGTACTATAAGACGAGACGAGACGGGTCGCGAGTTATAGTACGAAGGTGATATAGGTAGAAGGAATAGGTTGCCTAAAGAAATAAGGTTTAACTACAAAATTTATAGTAGACGGGTACCTACGGTAGGAGACGCGTTCTTTGTTCCCGGTAAATACGAAAGAACGCGCTACACGTCATTATTTATGACTTACTACCCGTATTCAAGGCCTACTATAAGGTGAATGCTTTTATAACTTGCCGCTAATATTATCTACGTAATACTACCTCTTTTGAGTAATATCACCTCTTTTATACTAGCTCGAACCCCTTATACCGCTTTGAGTCGTACACGTCGCGCTTATCGATAGTGTCGTAGCCTATGAGATGGTTATTGCCCGTCTATTAATAGAATACTAACTTGCTAGTCGGGCTTCTAGCTTGCTAGCCGGGCTGCCTATAGCAGGCTGTATATACTTCGCCAACCTCACTCGAGTACTCGTAAGCTCGCACGTCGTTACGGCGCGAAGTTGCGCGGTGCTATCGCATCTATAATACTGCAAGCTTGAGATGAAGCGTGAGGTCGTTGAAGCCTTAGGCTCTATTCGGATTGATTAACGACCAATGAGAAGACGGCTTGGCACTTCCCTCACCTGAATATAGCACGCTTATCATTGCCTTCAGCACTACTGCTCGAACTACGTCGTAGACCTACGGTCGCAAGCTCCGTTCGGTACGACTAATGTTCGAACGTAGCTTCAGGAAATGGTTCACTTTGCTAATAAGTAGCTAGATTCTAGCGCTAGCGAATTTGTTTCTCCGACCCGTACAATTTACTCTAAGGTACCTCCTACCTCCTAAGCTCGCTCCTTTACTCGTAGAATACTATATATATACGGATAGCGGTCGGTAGTGCCTTGGCTCGTCTTTAAGGCAGGCTTCTGCCTCTCTTCAGCATTTTTACCGCGTTTCGCAACTTCCGAGGCGCTCGAAATGCTTTGGCACCTTTCTTACGCCTTGTTTCTGTCGAACTGACGTATATCTAGCGATGTGGCAAGAGTGGCAATACCGTACCGCGCTACAAGACTATCTTCAGTTTCGCTCAGACCAAAGGACGGGTGAGGTCTACAACATCCGTCACGAGTGCCGAAGTAAGGCGCCGGTGCACGGGAGGTCGAACCCAGGCTGGAAGGGTCTTGAACTCGGCCCTGGGGGAAGCTCGAAGTAGGGGACAAGTAGATCGGTGGCAAAAGAGGCCTGGTACATCAGCGTATCCGTACCGTAAGTACCACAAAACCTACCCGTGACCGGACTGACGTGTTAGGGCACAATGTCACTATCGCAGACCCATCGCTACCGGTTACCAAAGTCGGGACGCCAGCAGGCCCTTCCTACCTGCCGGTGCAAGTGTGCAACGTACGACCAGGGCAAGTTGTCGGGTGGAGTCTATTGCGACTGGAAAGAAGCAACATAGTAAGCCGGCAATCTTGCTTGAAGCTGCAATGCAGATCATGTGACAGACTGCGAGGACAAGTGTGGCTGTAGCGATCGAAACGCAGAACCTTGCTCATCCTCCATCGCGATGATGTGCCTAGAGGGCGATACCGAGTAGTACTGGACAACGACAGGCTCCGCATAGCTAGGGACAAGGGTTGCAACACGGTCGTAGGCTATCACAGCCTAGTAACAGCTGTCCAGCAGTCATTGATGGAGCTTACGAGCCGTCGTTCCTTGTTGGTCGTTCCAACAGCATGTCATGTTGGTCTCTTGCCGTGTCGCTGGGCCATCGGAGCTTACCTTATCGTGCTGGCGCGAAGGCATTATCCGGCTGGAGGATAGCAGCAAAGCCTGCGACCCCAGGCTATGTATCATGCGGCATTGAGCACGGGATCAAAATAAGCACATGTCGCAACACACAATGGAACTTAACATCGACCACGGTCATGGCAAGCGCGCGGGTAAATCCTCTCCCGACTAGGATATGTTTGCTGTCTATTCCGATACGCTTGCGAGATGGTGAGGATCCGACATGAACGTGGTCGATGTTATCACTGAACCAAGGATAATGATAGATGATGATGCTGCTGATGTGACGGTGCGATGCTACATTGGCGATTGGCCACCTGTCCGTTGGCGCGGTTGTTGTTCGGCCGACAGGCCCCATGGCGACGTAACAGAGCATGCGATGTGATACGAGGTGAAGTTGTTGTTGTCCGTGGTTGCGCCCGCGATGGAGGAACGCCTGCCGCCGCGGGGATCCCTAGGGGACGGGAAAGCTTGAAGAAAGTCAAGAAACATGTTCGCGAAGCATCGACATGGACATCCCAGTACCATGTCGCATGTCGCGGCATCGCAAGGCGGGGTCACTGTTGGTCTTCCGGCGCCATCATTGCAACGCGGAATGATCTTTCACCTTCCATCCAACGGGTAACGGACTGCCAGTTCGATATCACTCCTTGACACTGTTCCGTGGGGGGTGTCTGGCAGGAACAATTGTCAACCTGGGGAGAGAAGACTCGACAACTTGGTAGGACATGGCTGCATCGCTGCTTCGATACTGCGCCAAGGCGAATTGGTGCAAAGATCAGGACTTCATGGCACTACAGGCGTCGAGCAAATCGTCCGTCGACGACTGTTCGGACGGGCCGTGGAGGGAGCATGAAGAACAGAAACGCCTGTTGTCTCCAGAGATCCTGGAAACTCCGCCGACATGTCGACGGCATCACCATCTCTTGTTCGGCCTTGTCATGGGCAACATATTTCTTACGATCGTGACCATCCTCCTGGCAGTGGCACTCTCTATAGCAGCAAGCCAAGATCCATCTCTGACCGTCTACTGTACGTGCACGGCCTATCTTCTCCGAGGTCACGAAGCTGATCAAGCATAATATGTAGCACCGGCAAAAGAAGCGGTCAGGTATTACGTGCATCGCTTTCGCCCTGCTCTGGGCAATGAGACAGAGTACATGGGCTTTCCAACCGATGAGACTGACCAAAGATGGGAGGCTCTTTATCAATGTGAGTTGACAGCCTTCGCTTTGTCCTCCACGTATTAAACCACGGTGCCAGATAACGCATCAGTCATTTCGGAGACCCAGGCTCGCCGCCTACTCACGCCGACGATGGCCATTCCTGGGACCAAGCGATATCTCGTTGAACTTGAGGTGTTCCACAATCTGCACTGCTTGAACGAATTACGCAAGCTCCTGTGGCCGGAAAGGTACAGGTTGCTTGAGCAATTGACGTCTGAGAACGGAACAATAGACAGGAGCAGCTTTGGTTTCAAACACTGGGGTGAGATCATCTCTGCCGGCAGGCCATCAATGCGACTAACAAGGAAAGATCACTGCGTAGATTCTCTCCGTCAAGCGCTCATGTGTAACGCGGATATCTCACCCATATCTTGGCACGTTAATGTCCCTTTCAACCGAGGCATCTAGTAAGTCTTCTACCTCAGAATGCGCAGTAGAGAGCTTTACTGACAGTTTAATCACAGCCCGCGGTTAGCTACAACGCACACCTGCAAGGACTTCTCCCAGATCCAAAAGTGGGCGGCCGAGCACCATGCCCCTAGCTTCGAGCAGCGAATCTACGATTTTGAAGAATTGCAGCGGGTCATCGACGACACCGATATCGATCACTCCACTGAAGAAGACTTGCAAAACCAGTATTGGTTATTCCCTGGCGACAAATGGTTCAAGCACTGGCGAGAGCATACTTATCATGGGGAAGTTTCGCGACCTCAGATCTACCCTACCTCACGACACGAGTGGGAAGACTGAACACAAGCTGTTGAGAGAGGGCCTAGCCACGTCGTGAATAAACTGAATAGAACTACTGGACGTAAGGTACATCGAATCAAATGGGCACCTCAGAGACTAAGTCCCAAGTCACTTCAACACAATTTATGCTGAAAATAGATCCAACTGAGTCGCAATGGTAGTGATCGATGTCATCCATAGCAGCGGAAGCAGCAGATTAAGCAACAACGCATGCTTTTTCTCATCGACACGACTGAGTTCAACCAAAACGTTCTATCAGCTATCCAATCTGTTGACCGTGATGCTCGTCTGCTTCCTCATTATACCACGGTGTCGTGCGCCAGACATCCTTGAACTCATCTGACATGTAAGCTGGAGGGCCATAGCTTGCGGGTCTCCTTAATGCGTAAAAGTCTGTTTCATCGATTCCATGAGCCTCTTGCCACGCAAGTATCGCATCGAAGTTCCGGCACGTCTTCACAGTGTTGAAGTCAGGATAGGGCTGGCGAAGTGTATCTGTCCATATATGGGGGTAGATGTCCACACTGGCATGACATGTAATGCTCTGCAGCAGGTAGTAAAGGCAGTGTGACAGATGAGTCTGGTGTAGTTTTGACGACGTGTTCAGGCTCGTCCATCCGTCGAGCTTGTAGTCCTCCCAGTACGCCTGCTTTCTCAGCCTTGTGTGATGAGTCAGTTGTCGGCCGAGAACCATTTGGCTGTCTGTAATGGTACTCACGCGTCAAGGCAGTGTATTTGATGGAAAACATCGATTCGAGCGGCGTAAGCCTCACCCAGTCCAAATGACTCGGGATATTTGACGATCGTCGACGGATCGAGGCCAGCCGTGGCCATTTCCTCCTTAGTCAGGGCAATCGGTTGAGTATTTGCGATTCGATCCCAGGCCAGGTCGACCTCGGCGCTTGGTAAACCACGGTAGACTTCATCATGTGGTGTCGGAAGCAAAGTTGCGTTCATTCGTTTTTCCCCAAGGCCAATCCGCACTTTGTGGAATATCGGCGCTATGCGTCACAGTGAGCAGAGAAGTCTTTGGGCAGAGCTCAGTTGCTTACATGGAGTAGACGTGAGCGCCAATAAGTCGTTCACTGCATTGTTATGACCGGTGAGCTTGTCTCGCGAGAACCACAATACGCCCATCGATATTGCGAAGAGTCCTAGATTAAGGTACGTGATGACCGGCCAAAGATAGGGTTTACGAATCGTCCTAGACAGCCTTTCCTCTTCCACGATATCGGACGCCTCATGGAGTGCAACGCGCTCATACAAGTGCTTCTTTCGCGGCATCTTTTTGGACTGCCTCTGTAGACGATCACTGCTGTCCTGGCGTAGGTCAGAGTCGCTCTCGAAGCCGGTAGTTGGTCGTGGCACCGGCCACGGTCATGTCGGATCCCAGCATCTCGCAAGCGCGCGGGTAAATCCTCTCCCGACCAGGATACAGCGTCTTCGAGCAGCCGAGTCACATTTTCGATTCCGGCGGACCGATCATCCTAGCAAAATCCAGGGATAGAGCCAATAAGCCAACATCGATCTGGCGGCAGCTAAAAGCGCGTTTTACTCGGCTGCATGAAGACGCTGTATGTTCGCTGTCGGAGCGGCGTATATTCCGACACGCTTGCGAGATGGTGAGGATCCGACATGACCGTGGTCGATGTGAAATGCAGATCGGCACGCCATGCAAGGCGCACAGTGGGAGAGCGTGGGGGCACTGACTTCACCTCCTCCAGCACTGACCGCATAGCAACAGTACTTATCTGTATGTATGTAGAGTACTGACCTGGAATGTTCTACAGAGTCTATAGCGAGACCCCAATCTTAACTATAGGCAGACCCTATACATGACTCATATAGACATGACTGTATCGCATTATTAGTCTATACAATCAACGCTTACTACTCGTTACTAACAAGTAGCTAAACTAATAATACTACACCTCGTATTATAAGTATCCTACTAGTCTCGTTTACTACGTAAAATTAATTAAATCAAATTAAATTAAATCTCCTAATTAAACCTATAGTACTAGAGTATATAGGCTAGTCTTCTTATTTAGAACAAAGACCTAGGTCTAAGCTAGCTATCTAGTAATAGCCGTACTATTCTAAGTTAAGGTAGCGTAGATAAGTACCTAATTCCGAGGAATATTTAGGGCTACCTTAACGCTATAGTGTAGTATTATACGTACCTTATAACCTATCTTCTAAGTAATAGTCAGCCCTTTGTGCTTAACAAAAAGACTTAAAAACTTACTATAATCTTACTATTTATCTAGTATAGAACCTAAGTATTATTTAGGTTACCGATAGCCTATAGCTCGACTATAGCGTACTCCTAAAGAAAGCTATAAGGTAGCGTCTCTAATGCGTCTTAACTAATAGGAATAGTATTACTATTAGGTATAGAGTTATTTCTAGTCTAGTAGCTCTTATACTTAGGAACGCTACGGTTCTAACACTATAGCTTAGCCCTAGGAGTATATTAGCTTTTCGTTCTAAATAAAGGGTAAGTTCTTATTAGAAACGTACTTTAAGAAGTTTTTAGTACTAGGCTATATATTCTAGGGCTTTATATTTAGGCCCTAGCGGTTAGCGTAGTTAGTCGTACGCTAATAATAAGCGCTAGAAAGAGATAGCTACTATATATCGAGCTAGGTAATCTAGCGTAGCTATATCTATTAGCCTCTCGTTCTTAATAAAGAGTAGTTTATTATTCTAAAAAAACCTCTTATATACCGCGGTTTAAATACGTATTCCTAAAGCCCGGCTAGTTCTATATAACGTACTTTACTACCGAGCGGGCTATACTACCGAGCGGACTACTTTTACTAAGAACTATACTACTTCTACTTTAATTACGACGGTATCTTAACACGACGACATCCTATAGAATCGTTACTAGGAGGACAATTCCTCTTTAGATTCTTCGCTATCTAGTAAGTCTACTTAATAGGTACGTACGTTATACCCCGACTTACTATATCGCTTATAGCGTCGTAGCCTTAGTACTAGCCGAATACTATCTAGCGACTCTCTACTTACTTCCTACCTCTTAGTATCCTCTAGCGGTATTAATTACGACGCCTTATCAAAGGTTAGAGGCCCTCTATATTACGGCGGTACTTAGGGTAGTCTATTATCCGAAGTGAGCCTAGATAAGGCTCTACTAGTATAAAGCTTACGAGCTTTACGACCTCATCTTTTACCTATTTAGGTAAGCCGGCAGCGCGGGTCTAAGCGGGCCGCTTACGTAGCCGTAATACTCTAGACTAAATATACTTACGCTTTCGTACTTTCCGCTATATAAGGGCCTCGTTAGACTTACGTAGCTTACTAATCTCGCTTTATATAAGAGCTATCTAATACGCTATCTCTCTACTTCCTCTCTATTACCCTATTAAACGACCTTCCTCTTTCTACTACGCCTTTCTAAGCCCGTAACGACGCTCTAAGACGTAATAATACCTATTATAAACCCTATCTCGTCGAAGTTATAGGTGTCCTAGTTAAGGATACTATACTTCTCCCTTATATTACGTATAAGTAAGAACTACTTCTCGATAACGTCGAGATCTTCTATTAGGACTCGCTAACGATCGTATCTACGTGTTATATGAACCTTTAGCTCACGATACCGCCTAATAAACCTATCTGTCCGATTAAGACTAGCGGGCTTAAGACCCTTCTCTTATAGTAATAAATCGGCTATTACTCGTATACTAGCCTTTAATAGCGGGAAACCTCTAAGATCTAGCTCGAGTATATACTTAAGTATCACCCTCTCTTCTAGCTCTATAAGCTTCTTCGAATTGGGCTCGTAGTCACCCCGAGGAGGTCGTCTATTCAATCGATACCCTAGTATAGTTCGAGACGCGTCGTATACCTTTATAGTAAGTCGATTCGTAATTATCGCGTCGCGTTTCGTGGCCTAGATAGCTAAGGTCAGTTTGGCCTCGTTTGAAGACAATATACGCTATAATAGTGGTTATATAGCTATATCTATAGAAGTAGTACTGTTCTTAGTAAAAGTAGCCCGCTCGGTAGTATAGCCCGCTCGGTAGTAAAGCACGTTACTAGATATTTCGTTTTAAATAAAGAACTTAAAGAAGAATAGCTTGTTTAAGGCGTAAGGTAGTAGTAGAAGCTAGTCTTAGAGGCTCGAGACTATGAAATTAGATTAGATATAGAGAAAGAGGAGAGAGTTATAACGGAAAGAAGATAAGCTTTTATATTTACTATAAACGATAGGCCTATAACTAGGATAAGTACTAATATATTAATATCAAAGCCTAAGATAATAATAAGCCGAAATAACCCTAGGAGTAAATAGAATAACCCCTAAATAACTAGAGTAACTAGTAATATATCAATAGCTAGGTAATAATAAACCTAAATAAGTCTATAAATAACTAGAATAACTAGTAATATATTAATAACAAGGTGATAATAACTCTAAATAACCCTCTGAATAACTAGGATAATAGTAATACGTTAGTAACGAGGTAATAGTAAGACTTAATAACCCCCTACATGACTAGAGTAATAGTAATACATTAATAATAAGCTAATAGTAAGTCTGAATAATCCTATAGATAATCCTAGAAATAGGTAGAATAACTATAATAACTAGAATGACTAGATTATATTATAAATAAAGAATTAAAGATTACTACCTCAGTATCCGTACCGATATATTAAATAATATATAACGTACTTTACTACCGAGCGGGCTATACTACTAAGTGGGCTACTTTTACTAAGAACAGTACTACTTCTATAGATATAGCTATATAACCACTATTATAGCGTATATTGTCTTCAAACGAGGCCAAACTGACCTTAGCTATCTAGGCCACGAAACGCGACGCGATAATTACGAATCGACTTACTATAAAGGTATACGACGCGTCTCGAACTATACTAGGGTATCGATTGAATAGACGACCTCCTCGGGGTGACTACGAGCCCAATTCGAAGAAGCTTATAGAGCTAGAAGAGAGGGTGATACTTAAGTATATACTCGAGCTAGATCTTAGAGGTTTCCCGCTATTAAAGGCTAGTATACGAGTAATAGCCGATTTATTACTATAAGAGAAGGGTCTTAAGCCCGCTAGTCTTAATCGGACAGATAGGTTTATTAGGCGGTATCGTGAGCTAAAGGTTCATATAACACGTAGATACGATCGTTAGCGAGTCCTAATAGAAGATCTAGACGTTATCGAGAAGTAGTTCTTACTTATACGTAATATAAGGGAGAAGTATAGTATCCTTAACTAGGACACCTATAACTTCGACGAGATAGGGTTTATAATAGGTATTATTACGTCTTAGAGCGTCGTTACGGGCTTAGAAAGGCGTAGTAGAAAGAGGAAGGTCGTTTAATAGGGTAATAGAGAGGAAGTAGAGAGATAGCGTATTAGATAGCTCTTATATAAAGCGAGATTAGTAAGCTACGTAAGTCTAACGAGGCCCTTATATAGCGGAAAGTACGAAAGCGTAAGTATATTTAGTCTAGAGTATTACGGCTACGTAAGCGGCCCGCTTAGACCCGCGCTACCGGCTTACCTAAATAGGTAAAAGATAAGGTCGTAAAGCTCGTAAGCTTTATACTAGCAGAGCCTTATCTAGGCTCACTTCGGATAATAGACTACCCTAAGTACCGCCGTAATATAGAGGGCCTCTAACCTTTGATAAGGCGTCGTAATTAATACCGCTAGAGGATACTAAGAGGTAGGAAGTAAGTAGAGAGTCGCTAGATAGTATTCGGCTAGTACTAAGGCTACGACGCTATAAGCGATATAGTAAGTCGGGGTATAACGTACGTACCTATTAAGTAGACTTACTAGATAGCGAAGAATCTAAAGAGGAATTGTCCTCCTAGTAACGATTCTATAGGATGTCGCCGTGTTAAGATACCGTCGTAATTAAAGTAGAAGTAGTATAGTTCTTAGTAAAAGTAGCCCGCTCGGTAGTATAGCCCGCTCGGTAGTAAAGTACGTTATAAGTTACTATATAGGCTAAAGACTATAATAGATATATTAGTCTCCGCTATTTAGTATTTCTTTAAATATATAGGAGGAGGTAGTATTTATAGATTAGCTTAGATATTTGTTTAAGATGAATAATACTACTACTAGTATCTCGAGGAATAGCTATTTAGTTAGAACAAAGGCTATAGCTATAGAGATACTAGTTAATATAGCTATATTACGGCTCCGCTAGTATAAAGCTTACGAGCTTTACGACCTCGTCTTTTGCCTATTTAGATAAGCCGGTAGCGCGGGTCTAAGCGGGCCGCTTACGTAGCCGTAACATTTCGTAAAGCTCCCCTAGGGTCTAGGGTTCGAATACTAAGTACTAAAACACCTCGCTAGGATTTTCGGCCGTTAGGCTTACGGGCGTAGCTATTACTTACTTTCTACTTACTACGTACGGGCGTATCTACGTTACTATCGTCGAAGCGTATATCTTAAAGCCGCCTCCGGGCGTATTCACTTTAGTACGTAATAGGGGCTAGTTATAACTAGTACGTAGGGTCTAAAGGTAAAGCGAGTAAAAAACAGATTACGCCCGGGGGCGCGTTATCTTAGGTACCGAGACGTTACCCTTAGCGGGAGGGCTAGTGTTACGGCAAAACTTAGGGTAGTCTATTATTATCCGAAGTAAGCCTAGATAAGGCTCCGCTAGTATAAAGCTTACGAGCTTTACGACCTTGTCTTTTGCCTATTTAGGTAAGCCGGTAGCGCGGGTCTAAGCGGGCCGCTTACGTAGCCGTAATAAGCTACTATAGTTATTAGACTAAACAATTCGTTTAATATAAATATAGCTACTACGTACTTAAAATAGGTCGTATAGTAAGGGGACGGTAATTCGTCTAGAATAAATACTACTAGGGTAGCTACTAAATATACTAACTATAGAAGGAGGACTATACTCGACTTTAGTTATACTAACCGATTACGCTCCTTAATATAATAGGTAAGGTCCTCGAGAAGATAGTAGCCTAGAGGATTACGCGAATAGTTAAGGATAACTACCTACTCCTAGTAATATAGATAGGCGGATAGAGCTAACGGTTAACGCTAATAGCGATAGAACTAATTACGGAATAGATCTAAACCCTCTAGTACTACGGTAGGAACTAGGTAGTATTACTACTCTCTCTCGACATCTTAGGAGCGTTTAATAATGTCTTATACTAAAGGCTTATCTATATCCTACGATAGAAAGGTGTCCCCCTCTAGGCTATAGAATTTGTCTACTCCTTCCTCTAAGACCGGACGACGAACATCCTTCTCGGAAGGTATAGATCCGATCCGATAAAAGTAACGACTAGGATTCCTTAAGGGTCTACTCTCTCCCCTATCCTATTCCTTACCTTTATAGCGGACCTTATCCTACTACTAACCTCCCCGTAGACCTTAGTATTAGGATTCGTTAACGATACTAAAATCCTCGCCTAGTCTAACTCTATAGAGGAGAACTACCGCCTACTCGAGGAGAGACACTAATAGTACGAGGAGTAGGTAAGTAAATATAGCGCCCGTTTTGCTCTAGAGAAATACTAGCTTATATACTTTAGTAAGGTAAAGACGTACTATAATATAGAGGTAGTAGTAAATATCTAGGGATACGAGACGAAATCTTCTAGCGAGCTTAAGGTTCTAGGGATCTAGCTCGACTCGAAGCTAAGCTAGAACCTATAGATTCAGAAGGCCCTAGACCGAGCCCGGACTAATAAGGCTTCGGTAAAGAGACTAATAGTATCTACCTAGGGGGCGACGTTTAAGAAGGCGAAGGTAATATATAAGGTAATAGTAAAACCAGTAATACTTTACGAAGCGTAGATATAGGCTACGGGCGGAGCGGGTAAACTACTCCCGAGGCGGATAGAGTAACCCCTTAACCGCGCGTAGGCGGGTAACCTACGACGGCTACTAGAGGCCTATAGGACAATACCGACGGATATAGTAGAGATAGAGACCGGAACACCCCTAATAGCCTAGTATATAAGGGGAATAAGAACCTAGTACGCCGCGAAGACAAGTAACTATCTAGTATAGACTACTATCTAAGAGGTAAAGAGGAAGATTACGAACCGCTACTAGAGAGGACCTAGATATAAGATAAGCTAAAGGAGGGCGACCTTAAGACCTTCGTAGCCGTATAGGTAAGTACTAAAGAGTAGGAGCGGAAAGTAGAGGAGTAGAGAGTCCGCTAGGCCTATAGAAGTAAGGTAAAGACCTAGAGCCTCGTAGAATAAGTAGCGAGCTACCTATAGGAGTAGGAATAGAAAAAGAGACTCCCTAAAACAATAGGCCTAATAGTACTTCGAACCTTCTAGAGAGACAACTACTAACTATATAAGGACCTTACTAGGGCCGAAGTAAGTATAGCTATCTAAATCAGGTCCGAATATATCGGGTTAAGGGCCTATCTATTTAGAAGACACGTACTAGATATCGAGAGCTTAGCTTACTAATATAGCTACCTATCGTAAAACCTAGAGTATATACTACTACAATACCCGTAGTAGGTAAGCGGTAGGGATACGTAGAGATATTAAGTAGAGAGAAGGGACTATAAGTCCCTTATTAAAGACAAAGGTAACATCCGCCGGATTATACGGTAGATACTACGATAAGGTTTCTTCTAATAATTTAGGCTAGTAAAGGAGACGGAAGAGTAGCTAGATAAGAGGCGGAAGCTAGAGGGGTTATAGATAGGGTAGTTATTAGGGTAGGCCTATAATACTAGCGTACCCTTAATAAGGAAAGCGTAAGGTATAGGGACGAGAGACAGGACCTATAGGAGAGAGGAGGGGTTTTTACCGACATAGTTTCCCCTTTATATATAGCAAACAAGATGGTATAGCTATATAGGCTATAGGGCACTATAACAGCTTAATGAAATATCTATCTATTTGAATATACTAACTTAACGTTTAGAACAAATACTACTAGACTAGCTACTAGGCTAGCTACTAGGCTAGCTACTAGGCTAGCTACTAAATAGGCTAACTTATTATTTAGAACGAAAGCTAATATACTATCTATATAAACCTAGCTACTTAAGGAGCTAGTTAAGATACTTATACTAAGGATAAAGCCTTAATCTATATTAAGACTTTAACCCGTATAGGCTTTTTCTTAGTTCGTTTATTTTAACTATTTATATCTACGTTCTTAGCAAAAAGTTGGTCTTATTAGTTACTCTCTACGCCTTTTTAAGCGCTGGTTTAATAGACCTACTATCTACTACTATTAGGTCTTTATTTACGACAAGAACGGGCTCTTTCTAGCTCTATAAGGTCTTCTAGTACATCTAATTTAGGCTCTTCGTCTATAACGATAGCCACCTTCTTTTATTTTATCTTAGAAGTCTACTAGTATTTGTTAAAGTTAGTAAGTTAAAGACGTATTGAGAACAGGACACGAATTGCGTAGCCGTAAAAGATAGGAATTACAGATTATGTGAATGAAGAAGGACCTAATAGGATAGCGTGTATCTATGTACAGTATCGCTAGTTGATCGTATAGGTGTTTTAGGAGGGACAGCTGTACTCAGGACTTGACTAGCAAGTCCTGATTACTAATCCCCCCAAGCACCTAATGTTGACCCTATGACCTGCATATTCTCAACACTCCCACTCAGGTCAGAAGGTCTCAAACAATCCCTTATACAAGCTGGAGCTGCCTTACAAAGTTTTGAAACTGCTGGCCATTAAGGGGCTTAGTCAGCCCATTAGCAACCATGTCCTTTATGTAGCAGTAATCCACTACAATCTTCCTTTGCCACCAGAGATTCCTGACATAGTGGTATGCCACATCAATATCCTTTGACCTGTCATGGACATGGGCATCTTTGACAAAGGTCAAAGCTGCTTGGTTGTCACCCATAAGCTTCACGGGTCTCAGCTCATCAACAGTACTTTTGCTTGCCTTGATCCTAGGTTGGAATGAACACTCTCCAACCAGGTCAGGACACATCATCTCTCTAAGGACTGCAGCAAGAAACTGTGACTGCTTGGCTGCTGCATTCATGGCCATGAACTCAGCCTCTATTGTTGATGTAGCAACAGACTTCTGCTTCCTACTCATCTAGGACATAGGTGATCCACAAAGGAACTACACATGTCTAAGGATTGAGACTCTGTCTGCCTTGTCTATGGCATAATCAGAATCTGAGTATCCCTAGAGAATACCTCCTCCTCTTCTGTACATCAAGCCCAGGTCTGGGTATGATCTCAGATATCTGGATAGTTTCTTCAAAGCTCTAAGATGTTGCTTTGAAGGGTCAGCAACATATGAGCTGATTCTTCTAAGGGGGAAAGCAAGGTCTGGCCTTGTCATTGTCATTAGCCACATCCAGGTACCATTGCAACTCTGGTACTCCTGTTTGTTGCACCTCTCATCCATAGTAGCTGAAGGTCTTAGATCCTCATAGCTGTCTATAGGTAAGAGTGTGGGTGTGGCCTTCTCTGGAGAGATGCCTATCTTAGCAAGGTTAGTTTGGATATAGTGTCCTTGATCAAGCTTTACAGTACCTTGGGACCTGTTTCTTGTAATCCTCATTCTAAGGATCTTCTCAGGTTCCCTAAGATCTTTGATCTTGAACACTCTTCTAGATTCAGCCTTAAACCACTGAACATCTGACAGCTTTGGAGCTGCAATGGGGATGTCATCCACATGGGTGAGGACCATGATGTCTCTTCCTCTGTGGACGAGTAGGCATGGATCCACCTAGGACTGGGTGAATCTAATCTGTTCTAGCTTAGCAACACAGAGCTTGTTCCAATCTCTAGCTGCTTGCTTCAGTCTATACAGGCTTCTAAGGACCTTGAAGACCATATTTAGTGGAATTTCAACACCTAGGGGTGGGATCATGTAGATGTCTTCAAGAAGGCTGCTTTCGGTGAAAGCATTGTTCACATCCACCTGGTGCATCTCAAGATCTCTCTCACATACTACAGCCATGAAGACCCTAAGCGTATCATGCCTAACAGTAGGTGCAAAGGTCTCTTCAAAGTCAACACTATATTTCTGTGAAAACCCTCTTGCAACTAGTCTTGCCTTGAACTTTTGAATAGCTCTACTGATCATTCTTTTCACATCAAAAACCCACTTAGATGTAACCAGGTTTGCACCCCTTGGTGGTACAACTGGATCCAAGGCGTTGTTGCTTCCTAAGGCAATAAGTTCCTTCTGGATTGCCTCTTTCCACATATGTCCCTAATTGGGGTCTCCCACTGCCTCCTTATAGGAATTTGGGATTGGCACTTCCTGCTGGTAGGCTATGGCCTGCCTAACAGCAGCAAATGCATATCCCTCTACATCATTCAGGATTTCCTCAACCTAGCTCATAGTTAGATCAAGATGAAACATCTGAGCAATCAATGCCCTATAATGCTTGGCTTCATGCTCAGCAGAGCCATCATCTTCATCCCCCCTTGACCTCTAGTTGCCTGCAAGCTGAGGTGGCTGTTGAGGTTGATCCTCCTGAACAAGTTCCTCGTCCTTTCCTTTTCTTGGAGTCCCCTCTACTCTAATCTTCTGGTACTCTCTAACGTCTTTTGGAGGTTGGGGAAGTTGCACAAACAGAGGCTTTGCCTGGAGCTGCTGTGGCTGCATTGATGAACTGGAGACCTGAGCAGGAGGTCTTCTAACGGGGTTTCTCTTTAGGGCTCTGCTTGACTGGTTTGTGAAGGTGATGCCAAGATCCATATCACCCCCCTTCTCATTCTCAAACCAGTCAACTTGCCCGTGTGTTTTGATGGCTTTCATGTCAGGCTCCTAGAAGAGCCATTGCTTTGTGGTGTTCTCTATATAGCCAACAAAGACAACTTCTTTACCCCTATTTATAAGCTTGTCACTTCGCAAGCCTTGAGGTTGGGATCTCGGGTCTACATAGACCACTGCTTTACATCCCTAGACTCTCAAATGGTCAACTGATGGTACCTGGCCAGTGAAGGCTTCTTCTGGTGAAAAAGTAGTACTATCTATCATTGGTCCATTTGGAAGTCTGTTTCTGACCACAGTTTGAGCAATAAGGGCCTCTAGCCAGAATTCAACTGGCATATTTGAGTCCTCAAGCATAGCTCTCACTGTATTCTCAGAGGCTTGGATTGACCTTTCCACAGGTCCATTCTGAAGTGAGTTGTAGGCATCAGTTGTGTCCATCTGAATGCCAAACTCCTTCTCCCACTGTTTTAGCAAGGAAAGAATTTCCCTTGCACCATCACTACGGATTGCAGATAGAAAACACCTTGAGCTGTTCTCTACCTGAACCTTCCATTCCTTTAGAGCTGTAGGAGCATCACTCCTAGCCTTCAAAGGGATTACCCACTTCTTCCTTAAGAAGTTGTCTGCAATCTCAAGCCAGTACTTGAAGCCAAGTCTTGAGACTGCACCTTGAAAAGGCCCACAGATGTCAATAGAGATGAGGGCCAGGCTCTCTCCTTTCCTCTCTGTGGCAGGTCCTTTGAACTTCCTCATGTTTGCAAGGGAGCAGACCTTGCAGTTCTGGTGTTCAGAAGGAACAGGAATGGGATCTTTCTTGTCAGTGACTCTATGCAGGTTTCTTAGCAGTCCCTTGCTAAGGTGTGCACATCTTCTATGCTATAGCTCCCACTGGTCCTGGGACTCAGTGGCAGTCATAGCCTGTTCCAATTCACACTCAAAGTGTGTACCTAACTTGGACAGACTCAAGTCATGCTCCTATAGAGAGGCATATGCTTGAGGCATAGCTTCAAGCTGCTCTGAAACACTTTAAATGAATGGAACACCCCCTCCCAGCTTTGTCTAGACAACAGGGTTTCTAGAAAGGGATTTGGGGGTGAAACTGGGTGGTTGGACAGCAAACTGTTGGCTGAACTGATTCTAAGAAACAAGGCTAACTCTAAGGCCAGGAACAAACAAAACATTCTTCAAGACAATCTGCTTCCCAGAAGGACCACCCATCACTGCACTCCCCTCATGTGTGGCATGTAGGTAGCCACCCCCAACCTTGATCCACTTCCTCTTCTGAAGAGGTTTCAGGGTCCTGAAAAGTGAATCCTGGTCAGTCATATAGGATGAAGCACAAGAGTCAAGCAACCACTCTGAGGAGGGGTACTTGCTTTTGGCTTCCACAGTTGAATGGGCAACCTCATCAACTTCATCATCCCCTGATGGTGTCTCAGGGTCTGATGAGTCTTCCTGGGTTGCATAGGCTCTTCCTTGTAAGGTCCTTCATCACCACTAGGATGTCCCTCAGGCTTGGGGATGGGGACCTCCTTCTTGGTGGTGATGATTGTCTCTTTGCAACAGAGGTGTTTCCTCTGTTGAGTTTGTCCTTCGTGACAGCATGCTTGGCTCCAGAGAGGTGTGGGCAATCCTTGATCACATGATCACCATCACAGAGATGGCAGGTGATCTTGCCCTAGAAACCTCTTCCTGCAAACATTGCTGTTTCCTTAGATGCAACTTCCAGCCTGGATTCATGTGACTCAAGCAGTTGTAGACAATCTTCATATGACAGTCCTGGCTAGGCCAGGATAGTGTTCTTGGTCTCAAGATACACCTCAGGCAGGGCTTGAAGCAGATGCTTCAGCTTCCTTGTAGGCTCTCTGTAGTGAGCCTCTGCTGGGTCAACTTCAGCAATCCTTCTTACAAGATTGCCAAGGTGGACCCAGGCCTGTCTGATGCTTATGCCATCTATCATTCTGAAGTTGATCAATTCTTGAACAACTGTCATTGTATATGCAGCATGAACCTTGCTGTACTTTGCCCTCATCTTGAGCTAGATCTCTCCAGCTTGTCTCATCTCTAACACCTCATCTTAGTCATCTCGTGAAAGGCAGATGAAGATCTTATATCTTGCCTTTACATTTGCTTTCCTCCTAACTGGACTGTATCTTGACTCTTCGAGTCCAGGTAAGGGATCTGATGACTTAGATGGTGTTGAGGAGCTGGGTGTGCTTGATAATAGATGGCTTCTATCTACAACCCAAAGCACATCTTGAGCTTCAAGATGGTCTTGTATCAATGAGAACCATGTCCTCTAGTTGTCCTTGATTAGGATAGGTGCTGCTCTCCTCCTACTAAGGGTGCTATGTCCAGTTTCCTCTATGCTTTTATATATAGGACAGGATGGCTGCCTACAGAAGAAAGGTATTCGTTCGTACGCGATCGGATCGATAGGAGGTGAACCGAACGCGAGGTTGATAGTGGAGAGAATGGCTGTCCACTAGAAAGCGAGGAAAGTCGGTCGTAAGGATCGTGTTTCTAAGACACTGTCTGTAGCTCTCTTAGGGGAGGGTGTTCTGAGACACTACGGCTCTCTTAGACGGAACAGTTAGTTAGTGAGGACAACGCGATGTCCTGAGAGCAACTCTTCCTAGTAGGCTCGCCCACCTTTCTAAGGTATTGGCACAGGCTTCTCTTCCAACCCTCTAAGTTGGTCAAAGTCTGACAGTGCCTCACTAGGCTCTTTCACGACTAACATACACCTACAGCGAGCTGTAGTTTCCTATATAATGCGGAGGCGGCCTCCAGTCTGCCCTTCCTTTTGGTATTGTAGAGGAATAACTATCACGACTTCAATCTATAAGACCTAAAAGCTAACCCGGGCTCATAACCTGTTGAACAGGTACGGATTGATGGCAGCGGAGTGGAGTAAGAGATCAATCTTCAACTGACTAATAACACAATCAAAACATTGGTTCCTGATATGTTGCTACATGCTCGTGCTATTAGTCAGTTGAAGATTGATCTCTTACTCCACTCCGCTACTATCAATCCGTACCTGTTTAACAAGACGCTTATTTATATAAAGACAGTCGTAGATAGTATACTAGTAAGATATACTCGTTATTAACGTAAAGATACTAGAGTAAGGCTTATCTTATTAATCTAGGTTTTCTACTTATTCCTAACGGTCCTTTATTAATAAGAAAAACTAGTCTACTAAGCTCGAGATAGGAAAACAAAAGATCTCTATTATAAGGGAGTAATATATTATATAGAGTAGTTAAAGGAGGCCTTCCTTCTCTTTATTATAAACGTAAATATTAAATTATTTAGCCTAAAGCTAAGACTAAGAGAGTAGCTTTTCTATAAGACCGAGAAGATTAAGTCGAGAGGTATAGATCTAGTTCTTAATACCGGAATAGTTAGACTCGATATAGGACGTAGTCTAGATACTATATTATAGCTTCTTGCTTAAAGCGACGGTAGTAAAGTTATATCTATAGGGAATTTATATACGCTAAAGATAGCTTTACCTCTTTAGCTAGTATACTTTAATCTCTTCTAGCTTTTCATTAAAACCGGACTCTATTAGGCCTTAGTAGAGGCTAGTAAAAAACGCTTAGAACTCTTAAGTCTTTTTAGCGTTAACAAAAACCCTATCTTTGTTCTACTCCTACTTAAACTCGTCTCGATAGTATATAAGGATATCCTTTTAGAGATACTATAGATATAGCCGTATTATTATATCGGGAAAGATAGCCTCTATTATAGCGAGATAGCTACGATCGTGATCGGTTATAAGGAGCTTAGAGTCGGGGATTCGTTCTTGATAAAGGATCTCTTAGAGGCTTCTAAACGCCTAGATAAATATTAGTATTTCCTTCTTTAATAGTAACGTAAGGCTAAATTAAAGCGTCTTATTCGATCTAGAAACGCCGTAGATATTAAATAACGGCTTATTATACTTATTTATCTTATATATAGAGTTGTAGATAAGAATATCCGGATCATAACGCTAGATCTTAAGCGCTTTAAAGTAAATAAAAATAAGCTAATTAGGTCTATTATTGTTACTAACGCTATAGCGATAGTAATAGCTATTACGGTCGAGAAGTTCGAGCGTAGTATTAACTACTATATACGTTACGAGAATCTTAAGCCGTAGCCTTTATAAAATATTAGAAATGTCTTTTTGTTTTTAATAAGCCGTAGGGAACTTCGTTTTAATTAATAAAAGCGACTCTATAACGCTAATACCGTAGGCTATATACTCTTTAATAAGAGTAATAATAGTGTTATTCTGTTTAAAACGTTGCTAGGTTATCTTAATCGTATTAATATCGTTAAGAAGATAGGAGTATAGCTTACTTATTTCGTTCCTAATATACTTAACTATATAGGTACTATTAGGGTAGTAGAATTTATATAGTAGGATTAGATAGCCTCTCTTATACAATACTATTCTATATTACCGCTACCTATTTACGAGCTTTTAGTAGTTATAAGTCTTGCCTCCTCGTCTATAACAAAAAGTCGTTTATCTTAAACTATCTTTCTTAACCTTCTTTGAATATATAATAATAACCTTAACTTATATCTATAGCGTCGTATCTACGTTTATATTATGTCTCTTAATATATCTTTTATAGCGTAGAAGTCGTTATAGTATTCGGCGTCTTAATTGCTATTAGTATCTTTACTCAAAACGAGGTCCTAATTATTATCTATCTCTTCGTCTAAGACGGTATTATTATTCTAGGTTCTAGGCTATTACTTAGGCTAGCGCTATATTAAGGTAAGTTTAAAGAGGTTATTGTAATAAAGAATATAGTTATTGTTAATACCGAAAGACTAAGGTAGATACGTTAGTAACAAGATAGTAGGGTAGAAGGATCATAGGATTAAAGAAATACACGACGACGCGACAGTAGTAGTAACGTTAGAGATAAGCGATAACATTGCGTTAATAACAAATATAACGATATATATAAGTCATATATAGGGTCTACCTTTAGTTAAGACTAGGGTCTGCCTATAGACTCTATAGAATGTTCTCGCCCTCCTAGCTTTGATTGATAGAAAGCTTATATATATTTCGCTAGGGTATAGCAGTCTGCTCACGTCGTAGAGGGTCGACTGGCCGTCGTCATTCCACATCTAAGTTGAGCTTGGTCTCAACATCTACCGAGGAAGTTAGATAACATGAACACGCCGATAGCCCCATCGCCCAGGTGTAGAAATTTATGATCGAGCATAGCTTGCCTGAGTCCAAGCTTTATCGTGCGCATGGGACGCAGCGTGTACTAGCATACCTTGCCTGTGTATAGACTCATCCTGCGCATGCGATGCAACGTGTGCTAGGATCGGTATCCTAGTGCGCGGTCCACGTGGGTCCGTAGCTCTTAACAACATGCGGCAGGCCGTTGACTCTTGTTCGTCCACCTAGCTGACTATCGTGGCAAGTTACATATTTAAGAACAGACGATTCTCCGTCGCAGCAGAGAAATTAACCCCTTCGCTCCAGCACAAAACCGTTCCACATAAAATCCAGCTTCGCTTGTGATCCATCACAATGAAGTCAAGCGCCCTATTCATTATGATCGCCACTACCGCTCTTGCAGTTGCAGGACCAGTCGGACTCGAGTCTGGCGCTCGGATGCCGTATCACAGGTAGGTTGAGTTTTGTCTGCAGCGATTCAATCACTGACGCCAAACGTTACAGCCGATGGGCAAAAAGAGACCCCGTCGCCGAAGCGCACGCGGACGCAGATCTATATAGCGGGTGGCAAGCGAAGAGGGATGCTGTCGCGGATAAGGATGCGGCCCACACGGACGCAGGTCTATATGGCGGGTGGCCAGCGAAGAGGGATGCTGTCGCGGATAAGGATGCGGCCCACACGGACGCAGGTCTATATGGCGGGTGGCCAGCGAAGAGGGATGCTGTCGCGGATAAGGATGCGGCCCACACGGACGCAGGTCTATATGGCGGGTGGCCAGCGAAGAGGGATGCTGTCGCGGATAAGGATGCGGCCCACACGGACGCAGGTCTATATGGCGGGTGGCCAGCGAAGAGGGATGCTGTCGCGGATAAGGATGCGGCCCACACGGACGCAGGTCTATATGGCGGGTGGCCAGCGAAGAGGGATGCTGTCGCGGATAAGGATGCGGCCCACACGGACGCAGGTCTATATGGCGGGTGGCCAGCGAAGAGGGATGCTGTCGCGGATAAGGATGCGGCCCACACGGACGCAGGTCTATATGGCGGGTGGCCAGCGAAGAGGGATGCTGTCGCGGATAAGGATGCGGCCCACACGGACGCAGGTCTATATGGCGGGTGGCCAGCGAAGAGGGATGCTGTCGCGGATAAGGATGCGGCCCACACGGACGCAGGTCTCTATGGCGGGTGGCCAGCGAAGAGGGATGCTGTCGCGGATAAGGATGCGGCCCACACGGACGCAGGTCTATATGGCGGGTGGCCAGCGAAGAGGGATGCTGTCGCGGATAAGGATGCGGCCCACACGGACGCAGGTCTATATGGCGGGTGGCCAGCGAAGAGGGATGCTGTCGCGGATAAGGATGCGGCCCACACGGACGCAGGTCTGTATGGCGGGTGGTCATAATGAGTGAGCTTAACGTTCAAACATACGTTAATAGATAGATAGATTTGTCATTCCCCTGTTCTAGGACCATATTCGGCCTATATAGGTATATGTCTATTGTTATGTACAAAGGGAAACCCGAATAGGTGAAAACCCTTCCCGCCCCCGACTACTCCTTATCTAGATTAGCTTTCCCTCTGAACGTACGTAGTCTATGTCACTACCCCGTTAGCCCCCGCTCCTAGCCGGTCTCGTCGCGCTACGCCGTGTCCTCTCTTCCTATACTACTCCTACTAGGCGGTACCGTTCTAGCTAGGCCTTCTCTAGTATCTAGTTCGTAATGCGCCGTAGGTCCTTAACGTTATTAAGAAGTGCCCTAATCGTCCGGTTCCTCGCCTTTACTATCTACTCCCCCCTTCCTAGCGACTACCTCGGATAGACGAGGAGTACGTACCGTATATTCTAGGAGTAATAGCCGTAGGGGTAGCTAGTATTCGTGTATTCTAGAACCTTCCTCTATAATAGGTACCCCTAGAGGCCGATATGTTCGCTTCGTAGTTAGGTTACTATACTACTCTATACCCTCGTAAGGCGGTAGTAGATAAGCTTCGGGGGGGGTGCTTAACCGCGGATTTTGTAGCTAACTATTCCTTAGGTTATACCGCTAGCTAAGGGCGTCTACTATGCCCTATAACCTAGTTATTCTACCTCTCTTTCTATAGTTACTCTATAAACGATTTCTTACCCTTCTATTATATTACTAGCTATTCGTCCCTTACCCGGTAGTTCGGCTCGTTTCCGGGTCGAATGCCCTAATACGCTAGTACTAATTTGCGGGCCCTTACGACTATACTAGCGATGACCTTCTATACTAGGTACTATACCGACTTACCTAAGTAGAAGGTCTATAGTCCCTAGATATATAGGTCGATCGGTAGTATAGCGGTCTCGTACTTAAGTATCCTTATTAGTGTCGACTTATATACCCCGGTAACCTTCCTTAGGCATTAGTTTTAGATCTTCGCTAGCGCCGCGACGAGTCCCTTTAATAGGTAGGCCCTCTCGCCTAAGGACTATACTTAGCTACTATAGGTAAGGACTGGCCGTATAATAGCCGTATATAGAAGTCGTAACTACCGAAAGTCCGCCCCCTATATAGACGTAGTAAGCCTCTAGTATAATGCTATATTCTGTTTAGCTTTCCGTAATATTGTCTATACGTACTTCCTCTACCGTAGCGCCGGGTCTACCTATAGTCCGAGGATCCTAAGCTAGTTTACCGGGTTAGTCGTATACCCCTATATCTAGATAGAAGCTTATATATTATAGAACCGTAGCCGGCGCGTAAAGTATATTAGATTATACTTTTCTAGGGTAAACCGAGCTCCGTACCTCCTAGCCTAGTCCTCGTAGATCTTGTGCTTCTCTTCTAGTAGCCTATAGTTCTCCTTAGTCGAGGAAGACTACGCTAGGATATTCGTGTCGTCTACGGAGCCGCTCGTAGCGGTGTTCTAGGATTCTAGGGCTAGGAGTAGCGTCGCCGTAAAGAAGAGGAATAGAATAGGTACTAGCGTTAAGCCTTACGGGATTCTAGTATAGACTACTTAAAATAGGCTTTTATACTAGCCGACTAGGATCGACGTACTACGGTTTTAGAGGTAGGACCGTACGAAGTTAATAAGCTACGTAGGGAGTCCTTTCGACCTTAGGATATAGAGTAGCCGCGGGTATAACACGTAGTCGAAGGCTCCCGATATGTCTAGACTAAGTAAGGATGCTATATTGTCCCTATTCTTATACTAGATAGCCTTTACCTAAGAGGTAATAAGTTCTATCGTAGATAGCGTCGATCGCTATAGGCGCGTACCTATCTAGGTGTCCGGGAGTAGGGAGTATTCCTCTACCGCCTCGGAGAGTCTCGTTATAACTAGCTTCTTAAGCGCATTCCTAAGAGTATTAAGGAGCGTAATTAGGCGGTACGACTTTACCTACGTATAGTCTTCCTTTTACGGCTTACGTAGGACTACTATCGTCGATTGTTTAAATACTATCGGGTAGTATCCGGTCTATAGGTAGGCGTTAAAGATCGCTACGACTACTAGGGCTAGTTAATCTCTATACTTCTTTAGTAGCTCGTTCAGGATCCTATCCGGCCCCGGGGCTTTCTTCGCCGGTAACTTCCTAAGTATAGCGGTAACTTCTCCCTCGGACACCTCCTATTAGGCCGCGATACTAGGGGCTAGAGGAGTAGAGCTATTTATATCGCTTAGATTAGCCTTGACTAGGGGCGGAAAGAACTTACTAGCTAGTAGACGCGCCTTAGCCTTAGGGTCGCTAACCGGGCTACTAGGCAATTATAGCGCTAGGATAGAGAAGGAGGGGCCCTATATAGTGTCCTATCGGGCCTATCTCGCTAGCTTCTATATCCTCGCTAGCTTACCGGCGATTTCTTCTACTATAGCCCTCTAGCCGACTACTTTCTCCCTCCGTATTAGAGCTTTCTTCTATTAGTATACCTCCCTATATACGTTCTAGGCCTCCTCGCTATAGCTACTCGTCTATACCCGGCGGGCTCTCCTTACTTCTCTTACTACCGTAGTATACTTCGGCGTCTAGTATAGTTAAGACTATATTATTAGTTAGGTAAGCGGAACGTAATATAAGGTCGCTTTTCTTATTTCGTCTATTAACCCTTAGACTGCCTCGTCTATCTCGTCTTTACTATTATATTACTACTACGCGATCTAGACTAGCCTCTCGGAGTCGTCGAGGTATACCTAGATATTAGCCTAGTAGGCCTTTCCCTAGTTTAGCTTAGGGGTTCTCGCTAGTATATATTATATCTATATCGTAACAGAGGTCCTGACTAGTATATAGTCTAACGACGCCTCGAGTTTATGTTCGATCCTATAGTAGGTTACTATATAGTAGTAGCTATCTAAGATCTAGGAGAGGTCGATCGTGCCTTAGAGTCCCCCTCTCTTCTAGGTACCTAGGTCCTTCGGGGTATTAAGGGCAATTACATTGCTCGCTATTAAGTCGAGTACTTCGTAGGCTATAGGGTACGGCTATATAAGGCTTTCCTAGGAAGGGTAGTATATATTAAAGTCTCCTACTACAATATAGTACCCTTATCTCTTAAGCGTACTATCTAGGTATCTATAGACCCTAAGGTCGTAACTAGACCTCGAGGCTAGCGGTTATATATATAGGTTGTGTCTCTAGGTACTACCTACGTAGAGGGAGGTAATATCGCCCCCGCCTTCTTCGTCTACGTAGTATACTACCTCCTAGTCGGATTCTAGTATGTCCTTACTAATATAGAAGTACGTACGGGGTCTACCGTCGCTTCGTAGGTATATCGTATAGCCTAGTAACTTATAGGTCGTTAGTCTCTTATAGTACGGGTTAATCTATAGCTCCTCGATTACTAGAATATAGTAGACGTACGGGTCCGCCTTGTATAGGAAATAGTTTTATACTATATCCTTACTATAGTTAACGTTATACTAGATAAAACGAAGCGTATCGAGGCTAGTTATCGTTATCGACAATCATTTCCTCTATAATGTCCTATATCCTACTATCTAGCGCGTCCTAGTCTACGTCTATCGGTTATATACTAAAGGGGCGTCCTTACTATCTCTCGATATCGTAGGAGCCTTCGATAACGTCTTATACTAAAGGCTAATATATATCCTATAATAGAAAGGTATCCCCTAGTAGGTAACGAAGTTCGTCTACTCCTTTCTCTAGGAACGGACGACATACCTAGTCCTAGAGAGATATACGTCCGACCCGGTAAAGGTAGAGGCTAGAATACCTTAGGGATCTACTCTCTCCCCTATCCTATTTCTAATATTTATGTCTAATCTAATCCCTCTACTTACCTCTCCGTAGACCTTAGTATCGGGATTCGTAGATAATATAAACATTCTAGCCTAGTTAGACTCGATAGAGGAGAACTGTCGCCTCCTAGAAGATAGGCATAAGAAATGCGACGAGTAGGTAAAGAAGTATAGTACCCGGTTCGCCCCTAAAAAGTACTAACTTATATACTTTAGTAAAGCGAGAATATACTATAATATAAAGGCGGCGGTAAGAATCTAAGGCTACGAGACTAAGCTATTAGCGGAGCTACGAGTACTAGGGATCTAGGTCGACCCGAAGCTAAGCTAGAATATATAGATTAAGAAAGCCTAGAGTCGAGCGTAAGTTAACGAAGCCTCGATAAAGAGGCTTACGGCGTCTATATAGAGAGCAACATTCGATAAGGTAAGAGTAATATATAAGGCGATCGTTAGACTAGCTATATTATACCGGGCATAGATTTAGGGAATAGGAGGCGTAGGTAAGCCGATTCCGAAACGGATTAAGCAACCCCTAAATAGGATATAGGTAGGTAACCTACGAAGGATACTAGGCGTATATAAGATAACATTAATAAGTAAGGTAGAAATAGAGACGGGAACACTACTAATTGGCTAATATATCCGGGGAATAAGAATTTAATACGCGGTAAAGACGATAGATTACCTAGTATAAACTACGATCTAGGAGGCGAAGAATAAGATAAAAAGCCGCTACCGGAGAGGGGCCGGACGTAGGACAAGCTAAAAAGAGGATAACCTTACTATCTTTACGGCCGTATAGATAGGTACCGAATAGCTAGTATAAAAAGAGGAGGAGCGTAGGACTCGCTAGGCCGGCGGGAGTAAGGCTAAGACCTAAAGTCTAGCGGAATAGATAGCGAGCTACCTATAGGAGTAGGACTAGAAAAGGAAGCCCCCTAAGACAATAGGCCCGATAGTACTCCGAGCCTTCTAGAGACACAATTACTAGCTATATAGGGACCTAATAAGGGCCGAAGCAAGTATAGCGATCTAAATCAGGTCCGAATATATTAGATTAAGGGCCTACCTATTTAGGAGACGCGTACTAGATATCTAAAGCCTAGCCTACTAGTATAGCTACCTATCGTAAAACCTAGAATGTATACTACTACGATGCCCGTAGTAGGCGAGAGGTAGGGGAAATTAGAGGTACTAAGCGGGAAGGAGAGACTATAAGTTAATTATTAGGGATAAAGATAACATTTACCAAATCTCTCGGTAGATACTATAGTAGGGATACCTCTAGTAGTTTAGCCTCGCTAGCGAGACGGAGGAGTAGATAGATAAGAGGCGGAAGCTAGAGGGTTATAGATAGGGTAGTCATTAGGGCAGGCCTATAATACTAGCGTACCCTTAATAAGGGAAATCTAAGACGATAACTAGGGGGAAAAGATAGGCGGGAAGGAGGAGGGGTTTTTACTAATACGGTTTCCCCTCTATATATACGAAAATAAGATAGTATAGCTATATAGGCCAAAGGGCACTATAACAGCTTAATGAAATATCTATCTATATACTAAAGGGGAGCCGGGCCTAGTTAGATTCCCTCGCCGTAACTAGTAGAGTACGTAGCCTCCCGTACGCCCTAGGTTACGTATCCTTTATATTATTCTCGGCCCTAGGGCGCCTATACCCGACCGCCGCTAGCTAGTTCCGGTATAGACTAGCCTTACGGTCGCCGTAGAATCTTAGGGCGATGGTTCTGTTTATAATTGCCTTATTTTTCGCTAGTTTCCGCTATAGGGCTATATAATAGGTAGTACCCCGGACAGTTCGCGTACCGCCTCGTAGCCGATATATAGTCCCTAGATATATAGTCTCCTATATAGTTCGAGTAGGCCTACTTGTTTATATACGTATAGGTTTAGTATCTATACTATTAGCACTTAAAGTATTAGAGGACACGAAAGGATAAGGAGTGCTTTTCGACTATCTTAAGGCTATATTACTAGATTAGGCCTTGTTCTATCGCTAGATCCGCCGCTTTCGCGTCTTATAGCTATATAATTAGCGCCGAGGCCTTCTTACCTTCTAGCCATTTTCTATAGAGCTAAGTCGCCTCCTAGATTAGAGAGTTAAGAGTGACCGGGTTGTCCTCTTAGAGAGTACGTAGATGACCTTAGTTAGTTAGGTCGAACTCTTTAGGTATATCGTAGACTAGGATTGTAAATTGCTTCGTTAAGACCTTCGCTAATACCGTAACCTTAGATACCTACTATAGCTATACCTCTAGGTGCCTCCTAGTAGTAGTAGAGCTAGTATAGATCTATAGAATACCGTTAGACTATTAGTTTACTACGACCACCCCTAGTTAATTAATTCGCTAGGCGAGCTCCTTATTCGATAGCTTCGTAACTTTAGCCTAGTCTTCCTTTACTATAATACGGATCGTAACTATATTGTACGTTAGGCGGGGGCCTAGTATCGATACCGTAACCGATACCTAGCTATAGGGGTATTAAATCCGGGTGGCCTTATTAATCGCCTAAGACGTCGTCCTTATTTCTTATTACCCTCGGTAATACGATAGTACTAGCGCCGTACGTAGCTAAGTAATTATTACCTAGAGAGACCGGTATAGGAGCTAATCGTTAGTTTCTATACTTTTTACGTCCTCTATAAGTTACTACTAGTTATCTTAGGGGAGCTTCGCCTATAGAGCCGTAGGCGCTAGTAGTACCGTAGCCTAGACTACTATTACCTAGGAGTTACCTAATGTAGCTAGGCACCTCCGCGGCGTTTAGAGCTAAAGAAATAGGGTGAAGAGAACTTTAAGCTATCTCAATTTAATAAGGTAGAACTCCCTTAATTCTAGGGGTAGTAGCCCACTTTATAGATCGTTAGAATAGCCTTAATAAGGACTTTCGAATATATTGTGTTTAGCGATAGCGCTAGTTCGGTAGAGATCTTCGACGGTAATATACGTTAATACGTAAATATTAGGCGGGGCTATAACGTTATAGAGAGTACGATATAGAACGGTATACCTATATAGGTTTATATATATATCGGTACGCTACCTACGGTCTTTTTTACGATACATATTTCGATTATCTCTTCGTAATTATATATAGGGCCCTATTGTCCTAGAGAAGTCTCTAGAGAGAAGACTAGTACTATCTTATTAGAGTCTTAAAGTATCGTATTAAATTATTATTATCTTTAATATCTATCTAAGAGACTACTACTAGTAAAAGGTACTATTAGCGGTTATAGACCTCTAAAGGTAAGCGTAGTAGAGTAGAGCTCTCTACTAACCCTTCTAGACTATAAAGTAGCGTACGATCTACGCTACCGCTACCTAACGTATAGTACTTACTATACGACGATATAGGCGTTAGCGACTAGTATATATTTACGAGTTCGCTAATAGGTATAGTACGGTAGGTTACGTAACCCCGAAACTTAAAAGTTAACTAATTAGAGCGGGCGCTAAGGCTACTTAAGGGCTAGTAATAGAGCTCTACTCCCTCCTCGCTAACGCTACTACCTACACTCGAGTGTTCGTAAGCTTATACGTCGCTACGGTAGATAGCTAGCGCTCGTCGGTCATTACGCTTAATTACGACTCTACCGTACTTACTACTATAATAGAATCCTAGAGCCTCTAAAAATACTAGGAGCTTATAGCTAAGTACCTTCTCCTACTTATTAAACTTATTATATCTTAAAGTATATAAGGTATAAGTACTAGTTATTATAGATATAGAGTTACTAATCTAGTAGAATATTATAAGCCGAATTTAGTAGCTAAGTAGTAGTATAGATATAGTTAGAGCTAGCTCTATTTCTCGCTACTATACTATATTTATAGTACTTATAACTTACCTTCTATAGATATAGAGAGTAGTAGCTAGGATATAAATATAGCTTTTAGCTTATCTTTCTTAATAGTCTAGTTATAGAATTACTACTAGTTAGAGTTCTAGTAGTTAGACTTCTCCTTATAAGTCTTATTATTAGATAAGTACTATAGGCCTAGTATAGACGACTAACCACCCTAGTAAGTAAGGGCGCGCCTAGTAACCTTAGAATAGCTTACGTATAGGTATTAGTGTTTACCGGTCCGCGGACTATAAGATATTTACTAAGATCTTAAAAAATAATAAATCTAAAATTCTTAGATTCTCGAGTTTTTTTAATATATCCTCCTCTATTACGAAACTATCCCTAGTTTTACCTCTATTACGCCTAATACAAATTAAGACACTTGTTATAATATAGTATCTTAAAGGGAATTAATAATTAGGAAGTGATCTAGTAGCCTAAGGTATCTATCATAACTTAGCTTATAGGAAGATACCTTCTCTCCCCTTTAGCTTAGATAGACATCTAACACAATCAACACATTAGTTCCTAATATATCGCTATATACTCGTACTATTCGTTAGTTAAAGAATAATCTCTTACTCTACTCCGCTACTATCAATCCGTACCTGTTTAATCGGTTATAAGCCCGGGTTTATATAGAAATAAGAGCAATCTATATTAATATAAATTACTTATATCCCTTACTATTGTAGTAGAAAACATCTAGGAATCAGAATTCTCCCCCGTCTATCCTATTAAGGAGCTTAGTTTGATACTAAGTAATAGGTAACCTAGACAAGGACTCTATACAGCTTACTTAAAGCTAATACCTTAAAGATACTCTATAGGTAGAGCTATATCGAGATCCTATTAAGAAGGACTTCAAGTAAGTTATTTGAAGCTCTACTAGGAGAGACAGACCTATGTCCTAGCCCGAGACCTTATACCGCTCCTTCTTTACTTTACTAAGTAGGCCTTAGTATCTATACCTACGAATTTTCCTATTCTATACTAGAAGCCTTAGTAGGATCTAAGCCACTACTTTAGAACATATACACCTTATTTCATTATATCTAATCTATAATAGATTTATACTAAGAGAAGATAGAGGGGAAGGGAGGCAAGATCCTAATTCTTAGGAGGGACAATTATAGGAGATATTTCAATCTTTAGAGATATAAGATAGAGAGTTAATTAGTATTCTTTGTTAAGATGTAGCATCTCAAAGGGAGTCAACAATCAGGAAGTGATCTGGCAGCCTAAGGCATCCACAATGACTCAGCTTGTAGGGAGATACCTTCTCTCCCCTTTAGCTTAGATAGACATCTAACACAATCAACATATTGGTTCCTGATATATTGCTGCATGCTCGTGCTATTAGTCAGTTGAAGATTGATCTCTTACTCCACTCCGCTGCCATCCACCCGTACCTGTTTCAACAGGTTATGAGCCCGGGTTTGTGCAGGAATAAGAGCAACCTATATCAGTACAGGTTACTTGTATCCCTTGCTATCGTAGCAGAAAACATCTGGGAATCAGAAGTCTACCCCGTCTATCCTATCAAGGAGCTTAGTTCGATACTAAGTGATAGGTAACCCAGACAAGGACTCTGTGCGGCTTACTCAAAGCCAATACCTTGAAGATACTCTGTAGGCAGAACTGCATCGAGATACTATCAAGAAGGACTTCAAGTAAGT
This sequence comes from Fulvia fulva, assembly GCF_020509005.1. Lineage (NCBI taxonomy): Eukaryota > Fungi > Ascomycota > Dothideomycetes > Mycosphaerellales > Mycosphaerellaceae > Fulvia > Fulvia fulva. Next base: position 4,235,524 of record NC_063019.1, read on the forward strand.
CATTTGAAGCTCTGCTAGGAGAGACAGACCTGTGTCCTAGCCCCGAGACCTCACACCGCTCCTTCTTTACTTTACCAAGCAGGCCTTGGTATCCACACCTACGAACTTTCCCATTCTACACCAGAAGCCTCAGCAGGATCTGAGCCACCACCTTGGAACATACACACCTTGTTTCATTACATCCAATTTATTATGGATTCATACCAAGAGAAGACAGAGGAGAAGGGAGGCAAAATCCCAATTCTTGGGAGGGACAATTGGAAGAGATGGTTCAACCTTCAGAGATACAAGATGGAGAGCCAATCAGCATTCTTTGCAATTGATGACCTAATGGAAGTGTCTTTTGACAACATCAAGGGCAAGACTCTGAAACTCCAAGAAGAGGCTACAACCAAAGAGATCCTCAATACGCCAACATGGACAAGACACAATGCAGTATGCAACTTCAGTATCCTTAGTAGGATCACAGAAGAAGATGAATTTGAGCTTGAGGGCTCATGTGAATCTGGAAGAGCTGCTGAGAAGTGGGTGTATCTCTGGAACAAGTATAGCCAGGTGCTACCAACCCATGCACATGAGCTCACAAAGCAATTTGTGACCTTTGAGATGAGTGAAGAGTTCACCATCAGATCTGCATGGACACACCTGGTTTCTCTTGGAAAAAGGATTGCTGATGTTGACCCAGAGGGTCAGCATTACAGGAAAGCTGATGTGAGGATGACCCAGCTCTTAAGCTCACTGCCACCTGACTACCATGTAGCCAGGGATACTATCATGGCTCAGCCAAAGATGGATCATGAAAGGACCTTAAAGATCCTTGAAGCTCAAGAAGCCAGGTTGGATCCCTCTAAGGCTGAGTATGGCATGGCAGCCACCTGGGTCAAGCCCTCAGGTCTAGCAAGACCACTCTCCTGCCTTCTCTGTGAGAAGGATCATCTGATCAAGGACTGCCCTAGTTTGCCTGAGGCAAGAAAGGTCCTTAGATCTCATTCCCAACCACCATCTTCCCAGAATACAACACATGTCAAGAAGAAGAGAACTCCACCACCCACTTCAAGGAGGACACCAAGAGAGAAGTCCTCTATGGAAGAACTTAAGAAAATGGTGAAGAAACTCAGCTCTGACATGCTGTCACTCCAGAAGAACCAGGCCCAGTCTTATACCTCTAAAGCAAAGAAGACTGGAAAAGGTTTCTCCGCCCAAGAGTCACCATGCAGCTCATCCCCAGAGACAATGTCTGATGATGATGAGTATGATGAAGTGGCTCACTCAACTGCAGAAGTCCAAGGCAAGTTCCCCTCGTCAGAGTGGTTACTTGACTCCTGTGCTTCATCCCATATGACTGACCAAAGCTGCCTCTTTAGATCTATGACTCCCTTGACAAGGAAGAAATGGATCAAAGTGGGAGGTGGGTTTTTATTGGCCACTCATATTGGGAATGCAGAGATGAGTGGGAGAGCTGGCAGAAAAGTTGTTTTGGAAGATGTCCTGCTTGTACCCAAGCTAGGAGTGAACCTGGTTTCATGGAACCAGTTTAGCAAGCAGTTTGGTGTGCAACCTCCATCATTTTCTCTTGTTTCCCCCTCTGGTGAGACTGTTGTCCAGACAAAGCTCCTTAGGGGGGTTCCATTCATTGATGAGATTTCTCCTCTCCTACAAGAACGGGCACATTACTCATCATGTGCACCACCAATGGAGAATGCCTTTGTGACTGCTCAATCAGAGACCGACCTGAAGCAGTGGGAGCTTTGGCATAGAAGATTTGCACACTTTGGGAAGAATTTGCTCCAGAATCTTCACAAGGTAACAGACTTGAAAGAACCCATTCCTATCCCTAAGGATGGCTTTCACCAGTGCAGAGTATGCTCAATAGCAAAGCTGAAGAAGTACAAAGGCAAAGTTACAGAGAGAAGACCTGAAAGACTTGCCCTTGTATCTATTGACATATGTGGCCCACTACCAATCTCAAGACTAGGATTCAAATACTGGCTTGAGATTGTTGACAACTTCTCCAGGAAGAAGTGGACCTTTCCTCTTAGGAAAAGAGAAGATGCTCCAGTTGCTCTCCAGAACTGGAAGATCAAAGCAGAGAGGAAATCATCAGCGCAGCTGAAAGCAGTAAGACTTGACAATGCAAAAGAACTTATTGCATTAGTGAAGCAGTGGGAGAAGGATTTGGGGATTGGGCTCGAGCCGACTGAGGCATACAACTCTCTACAGAATGGACCAGTTGAGAGGTCAATACAAACCTCAGAGGACTCTATAAGGGCAATGCTTGAAGAGGCTAAAATGCCGGTTGAATTTTGGCCTGAAGCACTAGAGGCCCAAACTTATATGAGGAACAAACTGCCAAATGGCCCAGATTACGATGGGTTCAAGGTTTCACCAGATGAGGCTTTTGATGGTATCAAACCGACCATCAACCATTTGAAAGTTTGGGGATGCAAAGCTGTTGTCTATATGGACACAAGATCCCAACCTCAATGGGCAAGAAGTGACAAGCTAATGAATAGGGGTAAAGAAGCAGTGTTTATTGGGTATGTTGAAAACACAGCTAAAGCCTGGCTCTTTTGGGAACCAGACATGAGAGCTGTTAAACAACACACACATGCAGACTTCTTTGAGGACCAGCCTGGAGGTGATATGGGTCTCAATGTTCCAACATTGAATCTACCAAGCAGTGCACCAGCTAGGAAGCCCTTAGGAAGGCCGAGGAAGAACGTATCCTTAGGACAATCTACCTACCATTCAGGCGTCCATCAGAGCCCCCCCGAAATAGATCAGCCAATTGAGAGCCCTAAAGTCGCTCAGCCGAGAAAGCTGTTTGTGCAACTTCCCCAGCCTCCGGAGAACGTAGGGGAATTTCAGAAAATCGATCAGCCAATTGAGAGAAGCTCCCTAGATCCCCAGGAAATAGACGTTACTAGGTCACAAGTGACGGTCCCTAAATCATCCCTTGGAAAGAGAAAGGCTGACTATGATGTTGAGGGCTATGACATGAAACAGAAAGCCCCAAGATCCATGGTCCCTAAGCCCGAACTAACCACTGAAGTGGGAGAAGCAATGGACCTCTCAGAGAACCTTGCTGCTTTTCACCAAGCTTTCTTTGCAGCCATGCAATCAGTGGACAGTTCAATACCATGGGATAGCGAATTCCTGGAAGAAGTTGAGGAAATGGCCTTTGCAGCAACTGTAGAAGCCATTGCATGCAAGCAAGAGGTCCCAATTCCAAAATCCTACAAGGATGCTGTGAATGACAAGAAATGGGGACATCTTTGGAAGGAAGCAATCCAAAAGGAACTAGATGCTCTACAGAGTAACAACACCTGGGAAAATTCTGTTCCACCAAAAGGAGCAAATCTGGTTACATCAAGATGGGTCTTTGATATTAAGAGAAGCATTAGTGGAGCTATTGAAAAGTTCAAGGCTAGACTAGTTGCAAGGGGCTTCTCACAGAAGTTTGGTGTTGACTTTATGGAGACATTTGCACCTACAGTAAGACAGGACACCCTTAGGGTGTTTATGGCTATTGTGTGTAAGAAGGATCTTCATCTTCACCAAGTGGATGTGAACAATGCATTCACAGAAAGCACCCTCCATGAAGACATCTTCATGTTACCACCACCAGGAGTTGAGCTTCCACCAAACATGGTGTTCAAAATCCTCAAAAGCTTGTATGGACTTAAGCAAGCAGCTAGAGATTGGAATCAACTCTGTGTGTCAAAGCTCAGAGAGATTGGATTCACACAGTCAGAAGTGGATCCATGCCTACTTATCCATAAGAAGAGGGAGATCATAATCCTTATACATGTGGATGACATTCCAATTGCTGCACCAAAGTTGACAGATGTTCTCTGGTTCAAAAGAGAACTTGGCAAGATCTTCAAGATCAAAGATCTAGGTGAACCTGAAAAGATCCTTGGCATGAGAGTCACAAGGGACAGGAAGAGAGGAATCCTGAAACTTGACCAAGGACACTTTGTTAGGGACAGCCTAGCCAAGATGGGAATGAACCATGAGAAGGCAGCACCTACACACTCACCCATGGACAGCTATGAGGCCCTCAAACCTTCAAGCCACATGGATGAGAGGTGTGACAAGGCAGAGTACCAGAGTATTAATGGTACTTGGATGTGGCCAGCAACAATCACAAGGCCAGACATTGCTTTTGCCCTAGGAAGGATGAGCTCATTTGTGAGTGACCCATCCACCTACCACATGAAGGCTTTGAAGAAGATCACTAGGTACCTAAGATCATACCCTGATCTAGGACTTCAGTTCTCAAAGTCTGGAAAAGGACACCTTATTGGATACTGTGATTCTGATTATGCAATGGACAAAGCAGACAGAGTCTCAATCCTTGGGTATGTCTTCTTCCTCTGTGGGGCACCAGTTTCTTGGATGAGCAAGAAGCAAAAGTCTGTAGCAACATCCACAATGGAGGCTGAATACATGGCTATGAATGCATGTGCGAAGCAGTCCCAATTCCTAGCTTCACTGCTGAGGGAAATGGATTGTCCAGAGTTAGTGGGAGACTGTTCCCATCAACCAAGAATCACTGGAAACCAGGAGACTGTATCAAATTTGAGACCAGTCCAAGTAAGAGGTGACAATCAAGCTGCCCTCACCCTAGTGAAAGATGCACATGTTCATGACAAGTCGAAGCACATTGACATTGCCTATAACGCTGTTAGAAAACTTTGGTAGAGGAGGCTTATTGCTGTTGAGTACACCCCAACCTCTGAGATGGTTGCAGACGGGTTTACAAAACCAAAGACTGGTCCACACTTCCAGAGGTTTGTAAGCCAGCTGAACCTGTCATAAAAAGGTCCAAGTACTATTGACAGGAAGTGAGCAGACTGTAACCTCCCATACGAGATGAGTGGGAGTGTTAAGATGTAGCATCTCAAAGGGAGTCAACAATCAGGAAGTGATCTGGCAGCCTGAGGCATCCACGATGACTCAGCTTGTAGGGAGATACCTTCTCTCCCCTTTAGCTTAGATAGACATCTAACACAATCAACATATTGGTTCCTGATATATTGCTGCATGCTCGTGCTATTAGTCAGTTGAAGATTGATCTCTTACTCCACTCCGCTACTATCTACCCGTACCTGTTTCAACATTCTTTATAATTAATGACCTAATAGAAGTGTCTTTTAATAATATTAAGGGCAAGACTCTAAAACTCTAAGAAGAGGCTATAACTAAAGAGATTCTTAATACGCTAATATAGACAAGACAAAATGTAGTATACAACTTTAGTATCCTTAGTAGGATTATAGAAGAAGATAAATTTGAGCTTAAGGGCTTATATAAATCTAGAAGAGCTACTAAGAAGTAGGTATATCTCTAGAACAAGTATAGCTAGGTACTACTAACCTATATATATAAGCTTATAAAGTAATTTATGACCTTTAAGATAAGTAAAGAGTTCACTATTAGATCTATATAGACACACCTAGTTTCTCTTAGAAAAAGGATTGCTATTGTTGACCTAGAGGGTCAGTATTATAGAAAAGCTAATATAAGGATGACCTAGCTCCTAAGCTTACTACTACCTAACTACTATATAGCTAGGGATACTATTATAGCTTAGCTAAAGATAGATTATAAAAGGACCTTAAAGATCCTTAAAGCTTAAGAAGCTAGATTCGATCCCTCTAAGGCTAAGTATAGTATAGTAGCTACCTAGGTCAAGCCCTTAGGTCTAGTAAGACTACTCTCCTACCTTTACTATAAGAAGGATTATCTAATTAAGGACTGCCCTAGTCTACCTAAGGCAAGAAAGGTCCTTAGATCTTATTCCTAACTACTATCTACCTAGAATATAATATATATTAAGAAGATAAGAACTCTACTACCTACTTTAAGAAGGACACTAAGAGAGGAGTCCTCTATAGAAGAACTTAAGAAAATAGTAAAGAAACTCAGCTCTAATATACTGTTACTCTAGAAGAACTAGGCCTAGTCTTATACCTCTAAAGTAAAGAAGACTAGAAAAGGGGTTTCCGCCTAAGAGTTACGTAACTTATATAGCTTATCCCTAGAGACAATTTCCGAAATAGATTAGCTAATTAAGACCCCTAAAGTCGCTTAGCCGAGAAAGCTGTTTATATAACTTCTCTAACCTCCGGAGAACGTAGGAGAATTTCAGAAAATCGATTAGCTAATTAAGACAAGCTCCCTAGATCCCTAGGAAATAGACGTTACTAGGTTATAAGTAACGGTCTCTAAATCATCCCTTAGAAAGAGAAAGGCTAACTATAATGGTAAGGGCTATAATATAAAATAGAAAGCCCTAAAATCTATAGTCCCTAAGCCCGAACTAACTACTAAAGTAGGAGAAGTGATAGACCTCTTAGAGAACCTTACTACTTCTTACTAAGCTTTCTTTATAGCTATATAATTAGTAGGAAGAACGGCTCCCTCTTATATATATATATTGTTTATTATGCTATTATAGAGCCTATTAGCCTATATAGCTATACTACCTACTTCTAGTTATAAAGAGGAAACTCGTATTATAGAGTAAGAACCCCCTCTCCTCTCCTATACGTTCTTAACCTTACCTTCTTTTGTATTTTCCTTATTAAGGGTATACTAGTGTTATAGGCCTGCCCTAATAACTACCCTATCTACACCCCCTTGACCTCCCGCCTCTTCTCTATCTACTCCTCCGTCTCGCTAGCTAGCGCGAACTGTTTAAGAAAGCCCTACTATAGTATCTACTATACTATCCGTCTTACGTCTCGCTTGTCCGTTACGATTAACTAGTAGTAGCGTCTTACTACCTTAGCTCTCTACTAGCCTCGTCCTTCTACCTATTACGGGCACCGTAGTATTATGTACTCCGGGTTCTATAACGGGTAGTTATACTAGTATACTAGGCTATCTACGTCCGGGACTTTCCTTCTATATAGGTAGGCCCTTAACCCGATATATTCGGACCTAATCTATATCGCGATACTTACTTCGGCCCTTATTAGGTCACGGTAGAGTAGGTAGTTATGTCTCTAGAAGGGGCGTAAGGCTAGGGGTCCTCGATTTAGTAGGGTATTCTCTTTCTATTTCTATTCCTAAAGGCAGCCCGCTACCTACTCTACGAGGCTTTACGTCTTTACCTTATTACCCTTTTTCCTCCGTGCCTTTTCCTCCTCCTCCCTCCTCTCTAGCTACTCCTAGGTTCGCTTAACGACTTTAAACGTACGTAGGTCGTCTTACTTTTAGCTTTAACGTGCCCTAAGGCTAGGTAGTCGGTCGTACCTCCTAGCGATCTTCTCCGTAGAGTCCCGAATAGCTTATTATACTAGATAATCCGCCGTCTTCCTAGCGTATTAGATCCTCATTCCCTTAATATAATATTTAATCGGGGGGGACCCTATCTCTATCTCCGGTACTCTCGTTAGCGGTATCTTATAGGCTCCTAGTATCCGTCTAAGGTTCGCGGCCTACGTCCGGTTTAGGGGTCCCTCTATCCGCTTCGGGATTGGTTTACCTACTCCTCCTATCCCCTATATCTAGGCTCCGTAGAGTATTACTAGTTTTACGATCGTCTTATATATAATCCTTACCTTATTAAACGTAGCTCCCTATATTAACGTTATAAGTCTAGTTATTATAGCCTCGTTAACCTAGGCTCTATTCTAGGCTTTCCTAATCTAGGGGCTCTAGCTAAGCTTAGGGTCTAGCTAGATTCCTAGGACTCGTAATTCGGGAGAGGGCTTCGTTACGTAACTCTAGATAGTTACCCTTACTTATATATTATAGTAGGTTCTTGCCTTACTAAAGTAGATAAGCTAGTACTTTTCCGGGGCGAAACGGGCGCCGTATCGACGTACCTATTCCTCGTATACCTCGTGTCTTTCTATAAGTAGCCGGTAGTTTTCTACGGTCGTCGTTAACTAGGCTAGGATGTTCGTATCGTCGACGAACCCTAAGGCCGACGTTTATAGTAAGGCAAGTAGTAGGATTATATCCGCTATAAAGATTAAGAAGAGGATTAGGGATAGTATTAAACCCTAGGGGATTCCGTATTCTATATATATAAGGTTACTCTCCTTACGCTTCCTAAGGATAATCTACGTTATTCTCTCCTTAAGGAAGGAGTTTACGAAACTTATTACCTACCGCGGGATTCCTTTTTACCGTAGGATATAGAGGAGTCGCTCGTAGGAGACGTTATCGAATGCCCCTAAGATATCGAGAGACAATAGTAATATAACCCTATTCCGTCTATAGTACTAGAGAGTATAAATCTATTCGGTAATAAGCTCTATAGCCGTTTAGGTAGATCGTTTGCTCCTACTACCTATCTATATCTCTAGGAGTAGGTTATTATCCTCGACGAGCTATATAATTATTCTTACTACGACCTTCTCTAGTATCTTTCAAATTATATTTAGTAGTACGATCGGCCTATAGGACTTTAGCTTTATATAGATAGATATTTCATTAAGCTGTTGTAGTGCCCTTTGGCCTATATAGCTATACTATCTTGTTTTCGTATATATAGAGGGGAAACCGTATTAGTGAAAACCCCTCCTCCTTCCCGCCTGTCTTTTCCTCCTAGTTATTGTCTTAATTTTCCCTTATTAGGGGTACGCTAGTGTTATAGGCCTGCCCTAATAACTACCCTATCTGCTACCCCCTAGCTTCCGCCTCTTGTCTATCTACTCCTCCGTCTCGCTAGCGAGGCTAAACTACTAGAGGTATCCCTACTATAGTATCTACCGAGAGATTCGGCGAATGTTGCCTTTGTCCCTAATAATTGACTTGTAGTCTCTCCTTCCCGCTTAGTGCCTCCAATTTCCCCTACCTCTCGCCTACTACGGGCATCGTAGTAGTATATGTTCTAGGTTTTGCGATAGGTAGCTACACTAGTAGGCTAGGCTATAGATATCTAGTACGCGTCTTCTAAATAGGTAGGCCCTTAACCTAATGTGTTCGAACCTGATTTGGATCGCTATGCTTGCCTCGGCCCTTATTAGGTCCCTATATAGCTAGTAATTATGTCTCTAGAAGGCTCGGAGCGCTATCGGGCCTGTTGTCTTAGGGGGCTTCCTTTTCTAGTCCTACTCCTATAGGTAGCTCGCTATCTGTTCCGCTAGGCTTTAGGTCTTAGCCTTGCTCCCGCCGGCCTAGCGAGTCCTACGCTCCTCCTCTTTTCGTGCTAGCCATTCGGTGCTTGTCTATATAGCCGTAAAGGTAGTAAGGTCATCCTCTTTTTGGCTTGTCCTATGTCCGGCCCCTCTCCGGTAGTGGCTTTCTATCTTATTCTTTACCTCCTAGATCGTAGTTTGTACTAGGTAACCTGTCGTCCTTACCGCGTATTAAATTCTTATTCCCCGGATGTACTAGCCGATTAGTAGTGTTCCTGTCTCCATTTCTACCGTGCTTATTAACGTTGTCTTATATACGCCTAGTACCCTACGTAGGTTGCCTACCTATGTCCTATTTAGGGGTTGCTCTATCCGTTTCGGGATCGGCTTACCTACGCCTCCTGTTCCCTAAATCTGTGCCCCGTATAGTATAGCTAGTCTAACGATCGCCTTATATATTACTCTTGCCTTGTCGAATGTTGCTCCCTATATAGATACCGTAAGTCTCTTTATCGAGGCTTCGTTAACTTATACTCGACTCTAGGCATTCTTAACCTATATATTCTAGCTTAGCTTTAGGTCGAGCTAGATCCCTAGTACTCGTAGCTCCGCTAATAGCTTTGTCTCGTAGCCTTAGATTCTTACCGCCGCCTTTATATTATAGTGTGTTCTCGCTTTACTAAAGTATATAAGTTAGTACTTTTTAGGGGCGAACTAGGCACTATGCTTCTTTGCCTACTCCTCGCATTTCTTATGCCTATCTTCGAGGAGGCGACAGTTCTCTTCTGTCGAGTCTGACTAGGCTAGGATGTTTATGTCGTCTACGAACCCCGATACTAAGGTTTACGGAGAGGTAAGTAGGGGGATTAGATTAGACATAAATATTAGAAACAGGATAGGGGAGAGAGTAGACCCCTAAGGTATTCTAGTCTCTACCTTTACCGGGTCGGACGTATACCTTCCTAGGACTAGGTATGTCGTCCGTTCCTAGAGAAAGGAGTAGACGAACGTCGTTACCTACTAGGGGATACCTTTCTACTATAGGATATATATTAGCCTTTAGTATAAGACGTTGTCGAAGGCTCCTACGATATCGAGGGCAAGGAAGGAATTGTATTTAGTAAGCTAGCTACGAGATAAGGTAATAAGTCTTAACCGCGCTTTCCTACTTATCTAGTACTACCGTGTAGCCTCGTTTCGAGAGGTTAGCCTAGAGTAAAAGCTTCCCTCTACGCCCTCCCTCCCTATTTGCTCCTTAAGCTAATATCCACCTCTATAGGCCTAAGCCCTTTAGTACTCTCTATTGACCGATATACGTATCCGTCCTCTCGGGCTATATAGACAGTGTTAGCCGTCGCTACTAGTGTATACTACGCCCTAGGTTTTAACGCCCTTCGCGTTACCGTAGCCTATCTCTAGAAAGCGGCCGTCTATGCCTCGTAGGTTTGCTCGGGGTACACACTACGCCGGGTAGCGTACTCCTTAAGTTTCTACCTACTAACTAATATGAAGTTCCTTATTACCCTGCCCTCGATCCTCCCCGATTATAGAACTAATCCACTTGCATTATACCTCTTTTCCCCGTCCTAATAGCCGTCTTTTCCTTGCTTAGGCTATCGTCTTTTCCTCGTCGCAATCTACTATATTAGACTAGGTACGTTATGTAGTAGGATAGGTAGTGCCTTAGGCAAAACCGTCGTTCCTATACCGGGTGTTTAATAGGCCCTTATAGGCTTCGTTACGTGTCTACCTACCTACCGCATTACCCGCTAGCAAACACTAGATTGTTTTGTAGTCCGCTCGACGCCGTTATATAGTCCGCTTAGTTGTTGTTCTATAGTCCGCTCGTCTAATGTTCGTCGCTTAGCCCGCTCGGTTTACGGTCTCCGGAGGTGAAAATTCTGCACTTATACTAGAGGTGTCCTATCGAGCGTATAGGCCACGGTTCCGCGCCCTTCTTATACGTAGAAAGAAGAGGGACTCGCTCCCGACACGAGTATACGCTCGTCGGATAGTTTTTATACCCGTTTTGCTAGTAGTCCTCTATTCGCCGCGGCTTCGCCTACGTTACGCGCCCGTCGCGCCTACGACGCTCTAGCGTAAGAATACTTAGCTCTCTCGTAGCTAGACGAGAGGTTCGTAGCCGACAGTACGTATAGGTAATTCTCGTCGTCGACCTTTAGCTTTATATAGTCTTCCTTCTATAGCTTCTTTAGGACGACTATAAGGGACCGCCTAAATGGCCGTAGGTAGTACCCCTTACGTAGGTAAGCCGTAAATAGTTCGGCGAGGTATAGGGCGACTTCTTCTTTATATTCTTTAAGGAGGAGGTTTAGGACACCGTCGGGTCCCGGGGCCTTACGGCCCTTTCGCTTTCCTATAATCTCCTTTATCTCCTCCTCGCCTACTATCTAGTATATATCGAGTAGCTCCGGATAGATCGTTCCCTCTATATCTATTAGGTCGGCCGTTAACTATATTGTAAAGAAGTGGTTAGGGAACGCCTTCGCCTTCCCTTCCGGCGTTATCTATATTATACCTATCGTATTCTAGATTAGGGGAAAGTATAGTGTCCTATCCCCGTCTCCGGCCCTTACCTACTTTATAAGCCGCTATATCTACTCCGGGTTCTCTATTACGAGACCTATAGTTACCCTCTAGTCTTATCGCTTATCTCGTTATATTTAGGCCTTCTTTACCTAACTTGCTTCCTAGTACTCGTCCTACGCTTCTTAGCTTTAGTCCTTCGTCTATTTTTGCCTTACCCTCCTTACGTCCTTAGCTTTAGCTAAGTACTCTAGGGTCTAGAAGGGCTTCTAGTGCTTCGAGGGCCTTAGTTCTAGTATATATTCCTCGGCCGCCTACTATATCGTCGTTATTATCTATTCTACCGTACTATTAAGCTCGGCTTCCGTCTCCCCGATACTAGTGTTATTTAGGTACTGTTTAAGTAGATTCCGGATCCCCTTCTAGGGAGCTTTTTTCTAGTTAAGGCGCTTTTTACCCCGAAGCTCCTCTTCTATCCCCGTCGCTATCGTTATCTAGATAGGGATATAGTCTAACCCTACCTCTAGGGTAAGGTTAGATCTATACTCTACTAGCCTTATTACTACATCCCTCGATAGGAAGTATAGGTCGATAGTACTCGCGCTTATTCTTACCTTCTACGTCTCTATACCCTTTAGGGTTACGAGCTCTATGTCCCTACTTTCTATAATCTCTAGGAGCTTACTACCTAGATATACGTAAGGAGGGGTGAATTCTAGACCCTACGTTAGGTAGTAGAGGTTAAAGTCGCCTAGGAGGATATAGTTTATGTCCCCTTAGTCGAGTACCTAGTTAAGTCGTACTAGCGTACCGAGGTCTCTACTCGTTCTTCCCTAAGGAGGAGGGTTATAGACGTTATATATCTAGATAGGTCCTTGACTCGTAGTGATTTAGATAGTCGTAATGTCTCCTTAACTCCCTTCCGGGTACGAGATTACCTTCTAGGCGTCCGTACGTAATACTTTACTAACGTATATATATATCCTTAGGGTATAGCCTATACCTCCCTCGATAGCTATAAAGTACCGTAGGTCGGTATAGGTAGCAGGTCTTCGAGTATATAGGTTTAGCTATAGCTCTTATATCGCTACGATATAATGCCTTTAGTCGTCGAGTTCCTAGAGGAAGTAGAGCTAAACCTTATCCTTACTTTTATTAACGTTATACTATATAATAGTAAGGTTAGCTTATATTAGTATCACCGACTAGCTAAGATAAGGTCTATTAGGATGCTCGTTAGCTATATAGCTCCTTCGTTTATTACGCTATCCTATTAGGTTAGTTAGCGTTTAGTCGTTAGGGGGTACCTAAAGATTTATATCTATCTAGCTTTATTTGCCGCCCTCTATAGCCCCCTTAGGCGTCCCGGCGGCGGGTAAGTACTCTACTATATGTTTTGTATCGCTTCGTCTATCCTTTTCCTTTTTATAGCCTCGAATCCTCTATACTAGGAATTACCGAGCGTTAGTATAGAGTACCTCGCCGGAGTTATTACCCTAGCCTAACGGGCCTTTTCTTACGCTACTATCCTTCTAGGGCATTAGTTCGAGTATACCGGGTGTTTACGGCCGTAGTACGTATACCTCGATTCCTCCCGTAGGTATTATTTCCCCTAATACGGTCCTACGTAGTATAGGTACTTAGGGGTCTTCTCGGTATACTTTAGCGCGATATAGCCGTATTATTAGTAGTCGAAGTATTAGAGTCCTCTATAGCTACTCTTATATATCTCCGTATCGAGGCGTTCGTATTACTAGAATAGTCCTCCTTCTAGGACCTAGTTTACTTATTCCGCGGTAGCTATCTAGACGATTAGAGAGGAGTACGTCTTAGTAGCTTCGACGTTCTTGTTTAGGTACGCTACTTTAGTAAAGCGTACTCCCGGTAAGGTGTTCTAGTTCTATATCTAGAGTAGGGCGAGGTCGTTCTCTACCCTAAAGGTCCTTAGTACCCTATAGGCTATTACCGTAAACTACTAGTAAGAGACCTTTACCGACCTCGCTACCTTAACTATCTAGTCCTTAAGGGTCTCGAGCTTTTATCGGTCTGTCTCCTATACTATAAAGAGGCGTATTACTCCTCTAGGCTCGATTTTAACTCCTACTATCTCCTTCTAGCCAATCCTATCTACTAGCTCCTTACTTATTAGGCCCTCTAGCTCTCGCTTCTCCTCCGGGTCCGTAACGTACACCCTAATAGCGTTATTAGTCCTTTAGGTCCGTAGGTTAGGGGTGCTAGCTACTACGTTTACCTATATAGGAATATACTAGGTAGTAGCTTTCTATATTATCTACTAGATTGCTCTCGGGATCTAATATTTAAGTGCCTTAAGGGCTCCGAGGAGTTAGGCGATTATGTTCTTATACGCCCTAGCTAGGCGCTTATCTACTTCAAGTATCTCTTAAGCCTCTTTATAGAGGTCCTTCTATATAGAGGTTTAGTTAACCTAGAGGGGTGGCTTACTCTATAATTATAGATAGATAGATAGATTTGTTATTCCCCTATTCTAGGACCCTATTCGGCCTATATAGGTATATATCTATTGTTATATATAAAGGGAAACCCGAATAGGTGAAAACCCTTCCCGCCCCCGACTACTCCTTATCTAGATTAGCTTTCCCTCTAAACGTACGTAGTCTATATTACTACCCCGGTAGCCCCCGCTCCTAGCCGGTCTTGTCGCGCTACGCCGTATCCTCTCTTCCTATACTAGTCTAACTAGGCGGTACTGTTCTAGCTAGCCCTTCTCTAGTATCTAGTTCGTAATACGCCGTAGGTCCTTAACGTTATTAAGAAGTGCCCTAATCGTCCGGTTCCTCGCCTTTACTATCTACTCCCCCCTTCCTAGCGACTACCTCGGATAGACAAGGAGTACGTACCGTACGTTCTAGGAGTAATAGCCGTAGGGGTAGCTAGTATTCGTATATTCTAGAACCTTCCTCTATAATAGGTACCCCTAGAGGCCGATGTGTTCGCTTCGTAGTTAGGTTACTATACTACTCTATACCCTCGTAAGGCGGTAGTAGATAAGCTTCGGGGGGGGTGCTTAACCGCGGATTTTGTAGCTAACTATTCCTTAGGTTATACCGCTAGCTAAGGGCGTCTACTATACCCTATACCCTAGTTATTCCACCTCTCTTTCTATAGTTACTCTATAACCGATTTCTTACCTTCCTATTATATTACTAGCTATTCCTCCCTTACCCGGTAGTTCGGCTCGTTTCCGGGTCGAATGCCCTTATACGCTAGTACTAATTTGCGGGCCCTTACGACTATACTAGCGATAACCTTCTATACTAGGTACTATACCGACTTACCTAAGTAGGAGGTCTATAGTCCCTAGATATATAGGTCGATCGGTAGTATAGCGGTCTCGTACTTAACTATCCTTATTAGTGTCGACTTATATACCCCGGTGACCTTCCTTAGGCATTAGTTTTAGATCTTCGCTAGCGGCGCGACGAGTCCCTTTAATAGGTAGGCCCTCTCGCCTAAGGACTATACTTAGCTACTATAGGTAAGGACTAGCCGTATAATAGCCGTATATAGGAGTCGTAACTACCGAAAGTCCGCCCCCTATATAGACGTAGTAAGCCTCTAGTATAATACTATATTCTGTTTAGCTTTCCGTAATATTACCTCTACGTACTTCCTCTACCGTAGCGCCGGGTCTACCTATAGTCCGAGGATCCTAAGCTAGTTTACCGGGTTAGTCGTATACCCCTATATCTAGATAGAAGCTTATATATTATAGAACCGTAGCCGGCGCGTAAAGTATATTAGATTATACTTTTCTAGGGTAAACCGAGCCCCGTACCTCCTAGCCTAGTCCTCGTAGATCTTGTGCTTCTCTTCTAGTAGCCTATAGTTCTCCTTAGTCGAGGAAGACTACGCTAGGATATTCGTGTCGTCTACGGAGCCGCTCGTAGCGGTGTTCTAGGATTCTAGGGCTAGGAGTAGCGTCGCCGTAAAGAAGAGGAATAGAATAGGTACTAGCGTTAAGCCTTACGGGATTCTAGTATAGACTACTTAAAATAGGCTTTTATACTAGCCGACTAGGATCGACGTACTACGGTTTTAGAGGTAGGACCGTACGAAGTTAATAAGCTACGTAGGGAGTCCTTTCGACCTTAGGATATAGAGTAGCCGCGGGTATAACACGTAGTCGAAGGCTCCCGATATGTCTAGACTAAGTAAGGATGCTATATTGTCCCTATTCTTATACTAGATAGCCTTTACCTAAGAGGTAATAAGTTCTATCGTAGATAGCGTCGATCGCTATAGGCGCGTACCTATCTAGGTGTCCGGGAGTAGGGAGTATTCCTCTACCGCCTCGGAGAGTCTCGTTATAACTAGCTTCTTAAGCGCATTCCTAAGAGTATTAAGGAGCGTAATTAGGCGGTACGACTTTACCTACGTATAGTCTTCCTTTTACGGCTTACGTAGGACTACTATCGTCGATTGTTTAAATACTATCGGGTAGTATCCGGTCTATAGGTAGGCGTTAAAGATCGCTACGACTACTAGGGCTAGTTAATCTCTATACTTCTTTAGTAGCTCGTTCAGGATCCTATCCGGCCCCGGGGCTTTCTTCGCCGGTAACTTCCTAAGTATAGCGGTAACTTCTCCCTCGGACACCTCCTATTAGGCCGCGATACTAGGGGCTAGAGGAGTAGAGCTATTTATATCGCTTAGATTAGCCTTGACTAGGGGCGGAAAGAACTTACTAGCTAGTAGACGCGCCTTAGCCTTAGGGTCGCTAACCGGGCTACTAGGCAATTATAGCGCTAGGATAGAGAAGGAGGGGCCCTATATAGTGTCCTATCGGGCCTATCTCGCTAGCTTCTATATCCTCGCTAGCTTACCGGCGATTTCTTCTACTATAGCCCTCTAGCCGACTACTTTCTCCCTCCGTATTAGAGCTTTCTTCTATTAGTATACCTCCCTATATACGTTCTAGGCCTCCTCGCTATAGCTACTCGTCTATACCCGGCGGGCTCTCCTTACTTCTCTTACTACCGTAGTATACTTCGGCGTCTAGTATAGTTTAGACTATATCGTTAGTTAGGTAAGCGGAACGTAAAGTAAGGTCGCTTTTCTTATTTCGTCTATTAACCCTTAGACTACGTCGTCTATCTCGTCTTTACTATTATATTGCTACTACGCGATCTAGATTAGCCTCTCGGAGTTATCGAGGTACGCCTAGATATTAGCCTAGTAGGCCTTTCCCTAGTTTAGCTTAGGGGTTCTCGCTAGTATACGTTATATCTATATCGTAATAGAGGTCCTAATTAGTATATAGTCTAACGACGCCTCGAGTTTATGTTCGATCCTATAGTAGGTTACCGTATAGTAGTAGCTATCTAAGATCTAGGAGAGGTCGATCGTGCCTTAGAGTCCCCCTCTCTTCTAGGTACCTAGGTCCTTCGGGGTATTAAGGGCAATTACGTTGCTCGCTATTAAGTCGAGTACTTCGTAGGCTATAGGGTACGGCTATATAAGGCTTTCCTAGGAAGGGTAGTATATATTAAAGTCTCCTACTACGATATAGTACCCTTGTCTCTTAAGCGTACCGTCTAGGTATCTATAGTCCCTAAGGTCGCGGCTAGACCTTAAGGCTAGCGGTTATATATATAGGTTGTATATCTAGGTACTACCTACGTAGAGGGAGGTAATATTACCCCCGCCTTCTTCGTCTACGTAGTATACTACCTCCTAGTCGGATTCTAGTATGTCCTTACTAATATAGAAGTACGTACGGGGTCTACCGTCGCTTCGTAGGTATATCGTATAGCCTAGTAACTTATAGGTCGTTAGTCTCTTATAGTACGGGTTAATCTATAGCTCCTAGATTACTAGGACGTAGTAGATATACGGATCCGCCTTATATAGGGAATAGTTCTATACTATATCCTTACTATAGTTAACGTTATACTAGAGAATACTAAGCGTATCGAGACTAGTTATCGTTATTAACAATCATTTCCTCTATAATGTCCTATGTCCTATTACCTAGCGCGTCCTAGTCTACGCGTATCGGTTATATACTAAAGGGGAGCCGGGCCTAGTTAGATCCCCTCGCCGTAGCTAGTAGAGTACGTAGCCTCCCGTACGCCCTAGGTTACGTATCCTTTATATTATTCTCGGCCCTAGGGCGCTTATACCCGACCGCCGCTAGCTAGTTCCGGTATAGGCTAGCCTTACGGTCGCCGTAGAATCTTAGGGCGACGGTTCTATTTATGATTGCCTTATTCTTCGCTAGTTTCCGCTATAGGTATTCCGTACTATACGATAGGTAGTACCCCGGATAGTTCGCGTACCGTCTCGTAGTTAATGTATAGTCCCTAGATATATAGTCTCCTATATAGTTTAAGTAGGCCTACTTATTTATACACGTATAGGTTTGGTGTCTATACTGTTAGCATTTGAAGTATTAGAGGACACAAAAGGATAAGGAGTGCTTTTCTACTATCTTAAGGCTATATTACTAGATTAGGCCTTGTTCTATCGCTAGATCCGCCGCTTTCGCGTCTTATAGCTATACTATTAGCGCCGAGGCCTTCTTACCTTCTAGCTATTTCCTATAGAGCTAAGTCGCCTTCTAGATTAGAGAGTTAAGAGTGACCGGGTTATCCTCTTAGAGAGTACGTAGGTGACCTTAGTTAGTTAGGTCGAACTCCTTAGGTATATCGTAGACTAGGATCGTAAATCACTTCGTTAAGACCTTCGCTAATGCCGTAACCTTAGATACCTACTATAGCTATACCTCTAGGTACCTCCTAGTAGTAGTAGAGCTAATTTAGATCTATAGAGTACCGTTAGACTATTAGTTCACTACGACTACCCCTAGTTAGTTAATTCGTTAGGCGAGCTCCTTATTCGATAGCTTCGTAACTTCGGCCTAGTCTTCCTTTACTACAATACGGATCGTAACTATATCGTACGTTAGGCGGGGGCCTAGTATCGATACCGCGACCAATACCTAGCTATAGGGGTGTTAATTCCGGGTAGCCTTACTAATCGCCTAAGACGTCGTCCTTATTTCTTATTACCCTCGGTAATACGATAGTATAAGCGCCGTACGTAGCTAAGTGATTATTATCTATAGAGACCGGTATAGGAGCTTATCGTTAGTTTCTTTACTTTTTACGTCCTCTATAAGTTACTACTAGTTGTCTTAGGGGAGCTTCGCCTATAGAGCCGTAGGCGCTAGTAGTACCGTAGCCTAGGCTACTATTACCTAGGAGTTACCTAATGTAGCTAGGTACCTCCGTAGCGTTTAGAGCTAAAGAAATAGGGTGAAGAGAACTTTAAGCTATCCAAATTAAATAAGGTAGAACTCCCTTAGTCCTAGGGGTAGTAGCCTACTTTGTAGATCGTTAGAATAGCCTTAATAGGAGCTTTCGAATATGTCGTATTCAGCGATATAAAGCGAAAGTCCGAGTATTCTCTATAGTATAATATCTAGTATACTCTATATTTATAGTCGCGGTTACTATAGCTATTACTAGTTTAGCTATTATTACTAGCTATACTGTTACTAGCTTAGTAGTAGTATACTTTATGTCTGTTTTTAGTAGGCGTAGGTTCTCCTTATAAGTTGCTTAATACTCGCTAGCTAGGCTTCTCGTCTAGAGTCTATGTCTCTAGTTCACCTTCTCCTTTTCGAGAGGACTAGCGGGCGGCCGTTTAGGTTATAGCGTAAGGTCTTATAAGTATTCTATATATTACGCGAGCTATATACGTTAAGGGTATATAGTAGGCTTATATAGGTGATTACGGAGGGCTAGATTATCGATCGATCTCTGCGCCAAAACACGACACATTCGAAAGCTCTTATCAAGGCCATTCCAACGATATAAAAAGCAGGCCACTGCCCCTAGGACTGAGGGAGTTCTACCCCATTCAATCTGGACAGCTTGAAGCTCTCTTCACCCTGTTTCTTCAGCTCCAAACGCCGCGGAGGTGCCTAGCTACATTAGGCAACTCCTAGGCAATGGCAGCCCAGGCTACGGTACTAACGGCGCCTACGGCCCTACAGGCGAAGCCCCCCCAAGACAACTGGCAGCAACTTATAGAGGACGCAAAAAGCATGGAAACTAACGATCAGCTCCCTTACCGGTCTCTACAGGTAATGATCACTCAGCTACGCACGGCGCTTGTACTGTCGTATCACCGAGGGCAACAAGAAATGAGGACGACGTCCCAGGCGATTAGCAAGGCCACCCGGAATCAACACCCCCATAGCTGGGCATCGGTCGCGGCATCGATACCAGGCCCCCGCCTAACGCACGATGCAGTTACGATCCGCATTGTAGCAAAGGAAGACCAGGCCGAAGTTGCGAAGCTATCGAACAAGGAGCTCGCCCAACGAATTAACCAACCAGGGGTGGTCGCAGTGAACCAACAGTCTAACGGCACTCTACAGATCTATACTAGCTCTGCTACTGCTAGGAGGCACCTAGAGGCACAGCCACAGTGGGCATCTAAGGTTGCGGCATCAGCGAAGGTCTCAACGAAACAATTCACGATCCTAGTCCACGACATGCCTAAGGAGTTTGACCCAACCAACCAGGGTCACCTACGCGCTCTCCAAGAGGACAACCCGGTCACTCTTAACTCTCCAATCCAGAAGGCGACTTGGCTCCATAGGAAATGGCCAGAAGGCAAGAAGGCCTCGGCGCTAATAGTATGGCTACAAGACGCGAAAGCGGCGGATCTAGCGATAGAACAAGGCCTGGTCTGGCAATACAGCCTCAAGACAGTAGAAAAGCACTCCTCATCCTTTCGTGTCCTCCAATGCTTCAAATGCCAACAGTATGGACACCAAACCTACACGTGCACAAACAAGCAGGCCTGCTCGAACTGTGCAGGAGACCATATGTCTAGGGACTGTACATCGACTACGAGACGGTGCGCGAACTGTCCGGGGCACCACCCATCGTATAGTGCGGAATGCCCACAGCGGAAACTAGCGAAAAACAAGGCAATCACAAACAGAACCGTCGCCCCAAGATTCTACGGCGACCGTGAGGCTAGCCCACACCGGAACCAACTAGCGGCGGTCGGGCACAAGCGCCCTAGGGCCGAGAACGATGTAAAGGATGCGCAGCCTAGGGCGTACGGGAGGCCACGTGCTCTGCTAGCTGCGGCGAGGGAATCTAACCAGGCCCGGCTCCCCTTTAGTACACAGCCGATAGGCGTAGACCAGGACGCACAGGGCAGTAGGACACAGGACGATACAGAGGAAATGCTTGTCGATGCCGATGACTAGCCTCGACACGCTTAACATCATCCAGTATAACGTCAACCATAGCAAGGATATAGTCCAGAACCATTTCCTACACGAGGCGGACCCGCGCGTCCACCACGTCCTTGCAATCCAGGAGCCATGGATTAACCCGCACCATAAGAGACCAACGACCTGCAAGTCACCAGGCTACACGACATGCCTACGAGGCGACGGCAGACCCCGCACGTGCTTCTATGTCAGCAAGGACATACTAGAATCCGACTGGGAGGTAGTGTACTACGCAGACGAAGAAGGCGGGGGCGATATTACCTCCCTCCACGTGGGTAGCACCTGGATACACAACCTATACATGCAACCGCCAGCCTCGAGGTCTAGCCGCGACCTAGGGGTCTGCAGACACCTAGACAGTGCGCTCAAGAGACAAGGGTGCCACATCGTAGTAGGAGACTTCAACATACACCACCCTTCCTGGGAAAGCCTTATGCAGCCGCACCCTATAGCCGACGAAGTACTCGACTTGATGGCGAGCAACGCAATTGCCCTCAATACCCCGAAGGACCTGGGCACCTGGAAGAGAGGGGGACTCCAAGGCACGATCGACCTCTCCTGGATCTCAGATAGCCACTACCACACGGTAACCTACTGTGGGATCGAACATGAACTCGAGGCGTCGTCAGACCACATGCCAGTCAGGACCTCTATTGCGACACAGATACAACGCACACCAGCGAGAACCCCGAAGCCAAACTGGGGAAAGGCCCACTGGGCCAACATCCAGGCGTACCTCGATGACTCCAAGAGGCTAGTCCAGATCGCGCAGCAGCAATACAACAGTAAAGACGAGATAGACGAAGCAGTCCAGGGGTTGACAGACGAAATAAGAAAAGCGACCTCACTTCACGTTCCGCTTGCCCAACCAACGACATGGTCCAAACCATACTGGACGCCGGAGTGCACTGCGGTAGTAAGAGAAGCAAGGAGAGCCCGCCGGGTGTGGACGAGCAGCCATAGCGAGGAGGCCTGGAACGTATACAGGGAGGCATGCCAACAGAAGAAAGCCATAATACGGAGGGAGAAAGCAGTCGGCTGGAGGGCCACAGTGGAAGAAATCGCCGGCAAGCCAGAGAGGATGTGGAAGCTAGCGAAATGGGCCCGACAGGACCCTACACAGGGCCCCTCCTTCTCTATCCCAGCGCTACAATCGCCTAGTGGCCCGGTTAGCGACCCCGAGGCCAAGGCGCGTCTACTGGCTAGCAAGTTCTTCCCACCCCCAGTCGAGGCTGATCTAAGCGACATAAACAGCTCTACTCCCCTAGCCCCTAGCATCGCGGTCCAACAGGAGGTGTCCGAGGGAGAAGTTACCGCTGTGCTGAGGAAGTTGCCGGCGAAGAAAGCCCCGGGGCCGGATGGGATCCCAAACGAGCTACTAAAGAAGTGTAGAGATCAACTAGCCCCAGCAGTTGCAGCGATCTTCAACGCCTGCCTACAGACCGGATACCACCCGATAGCTTTTAAACAATCGACGACAGTGGTCCTACGCAAGCCGCAGAAGGAAGACTATACGCAGGTGAAGTCGTACCGCCCAATTGCGCTCCTTAACACTCTTGGGAAGGCGCTTGAGAAGCTGGTTGCAACGAGACTCTCCGAGGCGGCAGAGGAACACTCCCTACTCCCGGACACCCAGATGGGTGCGCGCCCACAGCGATCGACGCTATCCGCGATGGAACTTATCACCTCTCAGGTAAAGGCCATCTGGTATAAGAATAGGGACAAGGTGGCTTCCTTACTTAGCCTAGACATATCGGGAGCCTTCGACTACGTGTCACACCCGCGGCTTCTCTACATCCTAAGGTCGAAAGGACTCCCTGAGTGGCTTGTCAACTTCGTACGGTCCTACCTCCAAAACCGCAGTACGTCGATCCTGGTCGGCCAGTACAGAAGCCCATTTCAAGCAGTCCACACTGGAATCCCGCAAGGCTCAACGCTAGCACCTATTCTGTTCCTCTTCTTTATGGCGACGCTGCTCCCAGCCCTAGAATCCCAGAACACCGCTGCGAGCGGCTTCGTAGACGACACAAACATCCTAGCGTGGTCTTCCTCGACTGAGGAGAACTGTAGGCTACTAGAAGAGAAGCACAAGATCTGCGAGGACTGGGCTAGGAGGCACGGGGCTCGGTTTGCCCCAGAAAAGTACAATCTGATACACTTTACGCGCCGGCCACGGTTCCACAATATGCAAGCTTCTATCCAGATACAGGGGCACACGACTAACCCGGCAAATCAGCTCAGGATCCTCGGACTATGGGTGGACCCGGCGCTACGGTGGAGGAAGCACGTACAGGCAATATTACGGAAAGCTGAACAGAATATGGCATCATGCCAGAGGCTCACTGCGTCCACATGGGGGGCGGACTTCCGGCAGTCACGACTTCTATATACGGCTATTGTACGGCCAGTCCTTACCTATGGCAGCCAAGTGTGGTCCTTAGGCGAGAGGGCCTGCCCATCGAAGGGACTCGTCGCGCCGCTAGCGAAGATCCAAAACCAATGCCTAAGGAAGGTCACCGGGGCATATAAGTCGACACCAACGAGGATGCTTGAGCACGAGACCGCTATACCGCCGATCGACCTATACATCCAGGGACTACGGACCTCCTACTTAGGCAAGTCGGCACAGTACCCAGTACAGAAGGTCATCGCCAGTGCAGTCGCAAGGGCCCGCGAATCAGTACCAGCGCATAAGGGCATTCGACCCGGAAACGAGCCGAACTACCGGGCAAGGGACGAACAGCTAGCAACACAATGGGAAGGTGAGAAATCGTTTGTAGAGCAACTATGGAAAGAGAGGTGGAACAACCAGGTTGTAGGGCATAGTGGACGCCCTCAGCCAGCGGGACAACCTAAGGAATGGTCAGCTACAAAATCCGCGGTCAAGCACCCCCCGAAGCTCATCCACTACCGCCTTACGAGGGCACAGAGTAGCATAGCAACCCAACTGCGAAGCGAACACATCGGCCTCCAGGGGTACCTATCATGGAGGAAGGTCCCAGGATACACGAATACTAGCTGCCCCTGCGGCTATCGCTCCCAGAACGTACGGCACGCACTCCTCGTCTGTCCGAGGTGGTCGCAAGGAAGGGGGGAGTGGATGGCAAAGGCGAGGAACCGGACGATTGGGGCACTTCTTAACAACGCTGAAGACCTACGGCGCATTACGAACTGGATACTAGAGAAGGGCTGGCTAGAACAGTACCGCCTAGTAGGAGCAGTGCAGGAAGAGAGGACACGACGCAGCGCGACGAGACCGGCTAGGAGCGGGGGCTAACGGGGTAGTGACATGGACTACGTACGTTCAGAGGGAAAGCTAATCTAGACAAGGAGTAGTCGGGGGCGGGAAGGGTTTTCACCTATTCGGGTTTCCCTTTGTACATAACAATAGATATATACCTGCATAGGCCGGATAGGGTCCTAGAACAGGGGAATGACAAATCTATCTATCTATATAGTAGGCTTGTAGTAAATTGCTAGTATAGCTTATAATCTAAGTTAGGTAATACTCTAGCTAAGTTTCGGCTAGTCTAGAAGGGGGCTTAGGGCCGTAGCTAAGCTATAGAAATAGGGTAACTAGAACCTCGAAATAGGCTAGCTTTAGAGCTATATATCTCGATAGGTATCCGGTACGGACAGTTGCTTTATACGTTCCTAAGTTACAATTATTACGTGCTATTAAATACGCCGTATTTAGTGATAAAAGTGGCTCTATTAAGGCTAATATATAATCCCTATCTTAATATACGTAGTATAAAAAAGTTAGGGTTTAGTAAACCTTAACTAACGAAACGAATACTAAACGGCTTTATCTTTACGGATATCTCTCTAGAAGCGCTAATAGGCGTAAAATACGGCCGCTAGTAGCTACTAATACTAAAGACGACGATAACACTAGACTAAGTATCTACTATTTACCGGTACGGCCTTAGTACTAACGTACTTTACTACCGAGCGGGCTATACTACTAAGCGGGCTACTTTTACTAAGAACTATACTACTTCTACTTTAATTACGACGGTATCTTAACACGACGACATCCTATAGAATCGTGACTAGGAGGACAATTCCTCTTAAGATTCTTCGCTATCTAGCGAGTCTACTTAATAGGTACGTACGTTATACCCCGACTCGCTATATCGCTTATAGCGTCGTAGCCTTAGTACTAGCCGAACACTATCTAGCGACTCTCTACTCACTTCCTACCTCCTAGTATCCTCTAGAGGTATTAATTAAGACGCCTTATCGAAGGTTAGAGACCCTCTAGACTGAATATACTTTCGCTTTCGTGCTTCCCGCTATATAAGGGCCTCGTTAGACTTACGTAGCTTACTAATCTCGCTTCGTATAAGAGCTATCTAATACGCTATCTCTCTACTCCCTCTCTATTACCCTGTTAAACAACCTTCCTCTTTCTACTACACTCTTCTGAACTCGTAACGACGCTCTAAGACGTAATAACACCTATTATAAATCCTATCTCGTCGAAGTTATAGGTGTCCTAGTTAAGGATACTATACTTCTCCTTTATATTACGTATAAGTAAGAACTACTTCTCGATAACGTCTAGATCTTCTATTAGGGCTCGCTAACGATCGTATCTACGTATTATACGAACCTTTAGCTCACGATACCGCCTAATAAACCTGTCTATCTAATTGAGACTAGCGGGCTTAAGACCCTTCTCTTATAGTAATTAATCGGCTATTACTCGTATACTAGCCTTTAATAGCGGGAAACCTCTAAGATCTAGCTCCTATATATACTTAAGTATTCCCCCCTCTTCTAGCTCTATAAGCTTCTTCGAATTAGGCTCGTAGTCATCCCGAGGAGGTCGTCTATTCAATTGATACTCTAGTATAGTTCGAGACGCGTCGTATACCTTTATAGCAAGTCGATTCGTAATTATCGCGTCGCGTTTCGTGGCCTAGACAGCTAAGGTCAGTTTGGCCTCGTTGAAAGATAATATACGCTATAATAGTAGTTATATAGCTATATCTATAGAAGTAGTATAGTTCTTAGCAAAAGTGGCCCGCTCGGTAGTATAGCCCGCTCGGTAGTAAAGTACGTTACTCTACTTTTAAAATACCCTATATAAGCCCGTATAATAACTTCCTATACTTCTAATATAATAACGCCTATTTCTACGACTTATAAAGACGCGACGACGACCCCGAAGATATAAAATACGAACGAGATACGTATAAAATCTACCTAAAAAGAAGAGCTATAGAACTACGAGAAAGGGAGAGTAAGAAAGAGGCGTTCTTTCTTATTTAAATAACGATAGTATTCTCTAGGGTATAAACTACGTTAACGGTAAGGCTAGAACTAAGAGAAGCTTCTATAGAAGTAAACCGTATAGACTACGAGGCTAGAACTAAGAGAGGTACCCTAGGGCCTAGGAAGAGAAAGATTTAAGAGAGGTCGGTTCTCTCTTATTTATCTCTCTTACTAGAGCTATATAATACGGGAAGCTATAACCGGTACTAGCGGCGCTAAAGAAGAAGTAGAGGGGACGGGTATTTTAGGATTTTGCTTATTTATAATTTATATACAACGGGACTATCCGGTATAGCGGAGAAGGCCGAGAAATACGGGCGTAATTTTAGCTCCTTCCTAGAGTAAAACGATAACGTAAACTATAATATATCATCTCGGTAACTAGGATATATAGCGTAAAAGGAGTAGGAGTTGTACGCCGGGACTTATAGGGTAGGAAGGTCCTAGTAATATTATAAAGAACAAGTAGTCCGTAATATAGCTTTTCTATTAATCGGAGATACGTACGACGTACTATTCGAAAGCGCCTATTAAGGCTATTACCTAACGAGAACAAGAGTAGCGCGCCTACGCTAGCGGCCGCGTAATTGCCGCGGAAAGCGACTAGAAAATAGGAATCTACCTCCTATCCGACTAGACCCTAAAATTATAGAGCCGCGGAGATAAATTGCCTATTTAGGTAACTTCTAACCTTAGCCGTAGCTAAAGTATAGCGATATAGAGACTAGATCCTAAGCCTAACTCGCGAGCATTAAGTAGCTCGCAAGGGATACCTAAATCTCTATTAACGGGGATACGATATAGAAACCTAGCTAGTAGTAACTAACCCTTTAATAGCTAAGCTAATAACTAACCTAGTAATAGTAAGATAATAGCTAACGATAATATACTAATGGCCTAGGAAAGGCATAACGAACCCTAGCCGCCCCCGGCCCCTCCGCGTAGATAGAATTATATAAAGAAGCCTAGGTAATACTAGACGAAGACAACACCTAGCCCGAGTATATAAGAATATAATCGCGTAGCTCCTTAGTACACTTAAGGCACTCGAACACTAGACCCTAAGAACGATCTACTAGACTATATAGTACGTAATATAATAGAAGAACCCTACGTAGGCTATAATCGCCGCGGGACACTACCCGGCCTAGCCCTAGAGGACTAATAACGCGATCCGAGTCTACGTTACCGACCCGGAGGAGAAAAGGGAACTCGAGGGCCTTACGAGTAAGGAGCTCGTAGATAGAATCGGCCGGAAGGAGATCGTAGGAGCGAAGGTAGAGCTAAGGGGGGTAGTAAGGCTTTTTACTATATAGGAGACAGACCGATAAAGACTCGAGACGTATAAGAAATAGATAACTAAAGTAGTAAAGTCAGCGAAGGTCTCCTACTAACAATTTATAGTAATAGCCTACGGGGTCCCTAGAAACTTTAAGGTCGAAAATTACCTCCCCTAGCTATAAAGATAGAACTAGAGCACATCCCTAGGAGTACGCTTCTCTAAGGCCGTCTAGCTATATAGAAGCGTCGAACTAATAAAGATATACTCCTCGTTAATCGTCTAGATAGTAAATGCGGAATAAGTAAACCTTGTCCTAGATAAAGGACTATACTAGAACTACGAACGTCTTGATATAGAAATCTACTAGAGTAGCTATAGAGTACTCTAATACTTTAACTACTAATAGTACGGACATATCGCCCCGAAATATACGGAGAAGACCCCGAAGTACCTATACTACGTAGGCCTATACTAGGGAAAGTAATGCCTACGAGAAGAAGTAAGGTACGTATACTATAGCCGGAAATACCCGGCGTACTCGAGCTAATACCTAACCCGGATCGCCGTAAAATGGAAGGCTAACTAAGCACGAATAACGACCCTAGCGAGGTACCCTACCCCGTAGTAAGGTAGCGCTTAATATAAAGGCTTTAAGGCGGCAAAAAGAAAGAGAACGGAGGAGGTAATAAGGGGTACCCTACCGAGTACGTACCCGCCGCTAGGACGGCTAAGGGGGCTAAATAGGGTAGTAAACGAGATAGGATAGATATAGATTTTTAGAACATTCCTACTAGCCGAAGGCCTACTAACCTAAGAGGAAGATACGATAACCGTAGGTACTACCTAAGCCCGGAGTACCCCTATTGACATTATTCTAGCTAGCCCGTAATAGTAGTATAGGACAACCTTACTATTATATAGTATAACGTTAATAAAAGCAAAGATAAGGTCTAGCTCTACTTCCTATAAGAACTCGACTACTAAAAGCACTATGTCGTAGCGCTATAGGAACCTTAGACTAACCTATATATAAGCAAACCGGTAACCTATAACGACTAACGATACTATACGGTAATCGGTAGGGGTATAGGATATACCCTAAGAATATATACCTACGTAAGTAAGGCTATTAGTATAGAAGTATAGAAGGTCGTACTATAGCCGGAGGGCTACTAGGGGGATATAACGACAATCGAAATAGTAATAGGCTAGGGAACCGTCCGAATCTATAACGTCTATAACCCTCCTCTATAAGGACGAACAAGTAGAGACCTAGGAACCCTAGCTACGCTAGACCGGATACTTGAATAAGGGGATATATACTAAGTCCTAGTAGGCGACTTCAACCTTTACTACCCGTAATAGGGTCTAGACTTCACCCCCCTATACGTATACCTAGGAGGTAAGTTACTAGAAATCACCGCGAGCCGCGATATAGAACTAGCGACCCTAAAGGGTATAGAGACGTAGAAGGCGAGATTAAGCGTAAGTACGATTAACCTATACTTCCTCTTAAGAGAGCTAGTAACGAAACTAGATAAGTACCGCCCGAACCTCTTACTTAAAGTAGGATTAGACTATATCCCGATCTAGATAACAATCGAGGTAGGAGTCGAGAAGGAACCTATAGCGAAGCTACGCCTAAACTAGAAGAAGGCCCCGTAGGAGGAAATCCGAGACGAACTAGCGGTACGACTATATAATAATAGAGTAAATACGGGACTAGAAGCGGGAATAGAAGTAGAATAAGAAGCCGAGCTCGATAAAGAAGCCGAACGGATAACGATAGTTATATAGGAGGTAGCTCGTTAGTATATACCCTACTATTACGGGTAGCCCGCGACCCCTCACTATAGCTACGTCGGCCCGGCTGAACCGCGGACCTTCTATATCGGGTTAGCGCGGCTTGGCTTTGCTTTATAACTTCGCCGCGCCTCGCGCTCCTCTTTCGTAGCTTTGTAGAATAACAACTATCTCATTCGGACCCTATAGTACGCGCGCTCTTATAGTTTGTTCTACCTTACTACCTAGATCGCGGATCTAGGTAAGGGACGCGTAATAATAGGAATAGACAGAACCGTAGAACTCGAGAACGCGTAGAGCCGTATTAGAACACAGAATACGGTAAGGCGTATAGCGCGTAGATACCTAGAGAACGTAACGCGGCGATACTATTAGTAGGTAGTCGCGCGCTCGTAGACAGTCAGGATATAGGCACCGTTACGCCTCCCCCGAACCTAGACAATATGACTTTATAAATAGCGAACGGCGGTATGCTACCGCTACCTAAGCCTAAGGGCAAAAGTAAGTAGCGTATATCTCTTTTCCCCGACCTCTCCTCTTTTCCTTAGAGTTAGACATAGGACGATAACCGGCGGGTTATAGTAGACACCGGTATCGCGCTATAATAAGAGATTGATAAAGCTTACTAGAAGGCCTTCGAGCGAGAAGAAGGTAGTGAGATTGACTTTATAGAACTGTTCAAGTTCAAGCTCGAAGAGAACCTAGGCGGCGACCTAGACGAGGTGTATCTATTACTCGACGAGGCAGAACACATTCTCGTATCCGAATACTAGAATGTCACCCTAGACAACCTTACGACCCTTATATCCTAACACCCGAAGACCACCTACGACTTCGTACTATAAGTAGTTAACACGGCGATTACTAAGGGTAGACAACTCGATATAATAGAGCGAGCTAACGACCTCTAGAACACCTAGTACACTACGCTATATACCGAATACGACCGTATCTATAAGATGCTACGAAGTGAAGAGCTTGTTATATAGAAAATGGCAGTAGATCTTAAGAGCAAGAAGAATTACGACCTAGCTAAGTTATAAGAGCTAGGGAAGAAATATAAGGAAGCTAATAACCTATATAAGCAGTTTAGCGAGATCTACGAGAAGGAGAAGAAGAAGGCATAAGATGCTAAGGCGAAGAACTAGGCCCTATAACAAGAAGTCGATGACCTAAAGGCTCGGCTTAAGGCAGGAGACACTATATAGAACGGAGGCAGGGGCCGCTTAGGCCGCCGTCCCTCTCGTTCCCGCCTACGCGAGACCTTACTCGAGTAGCTATTACGTAGGTATCGCGAAGCTACTAGTGGAGGGGGCGGTAGCGGTAGTAGTAATAACGATAGAGACGACGATGACCGTAGCGACAATAGCCTAGGACGTAATAACGACCGTCCGCGACTAGGACCTAACAATGGTCGTGACTCGAGAATGCGTAATACCCGTACCTAGACACTACTAGTTAACCTTCTAGAACGTCTCTTTACTATTAACCGCACCCTTACTCGCGGCATAGAGATCGGTAAGGGTATGCCTAACCCTAAGTACTTTAAGAACGATAACGACCCTAATTTCGATAGCTAGTATAGTAGTGTTCTCCTAAAGCTAACTATAGTAACCTTCCGTACTAAGGTAGATAGTCTACGCTTCGTATATAGGTAGACATAAGGTGATCCTTAGCGAAGTATTAAGCCGAGGATCCCTATGCCTAGACAGCAGTCCTTTAACGAGTTCAAGACTAGAGAAGAGTTATTAGACTAGATAACACGCTAATATAGTATACGTAATAAGGGAACTAAGGCTATAGTTAATATTGCTACCTATAAGTAAGAACAAGGCGAAACCTTTATAGCCTTCTATACCCGCTACTCGAAGTTACGCGCCTAGATATTATAGACCGATAAGACCGAGCTTATACTATTCCGTAACCGACTAAACCGCAAGTTCTTTATTAAGACTTTCGGCGACCGCGAAGTCGACCGCCGCCTAGACAGTATATAAGATGTTATCGAGGAGTATACCGTACTAGACGAGAGTTTCTACGAGACAGATCGACTATACCCGTAGAAGGAGCGCCCCCGGGGCAATAGTAACTCGAATAGTAATAGCGGCTAGAATAACTAGAACAACGGTAACGTAGTTACTAGTACCGCTACCGGTATAGTAGGTACCTTAGTATAGCGCCTACTATAGTACGCTAGTACTAAGAAGAAGGAAGATCTACCGACATATCTATAGAACCTACCTACGCTTAACCGTAAGTAGCGCGAAGACCTTAAGAAGTAGGGTAAGTACTACCGCTACCGTATAGGTTCTTACGTATCGACTAACCCTAAATACCTAATATATAGGTACGATAGCGACTATCGCCTACCGCGTCTACGCAATACTACGCCGAATCTGAACGCGAACCTTAGTTCCCTAGCCGCCGATCCGCGGTAGGGAAATAGCACGACCGCTACCTAAGCGTAGTAGATAGCGGTTACCCGAACTTCCTAGGACAGAAAGAGTATAAGATTAAGAGACACGGAACGTAAGAGACGGTAATAGACTATAGTAAGGAGCTTAAGATATCGGTATACGTACTAGATAAGTAATAGCTAGCTATGTACCCTTATATAGTGTTACCCGTAATAATATAATAGAGAAAGGCTCGAGGCCTTATAGATTCTACTTCTACCTCTCTCTTT
This sequence comes from Fulvia fulva, assembly GCF_020509005.1. Lineage (NCBI taxonomy): Eukaryota > Fungi > Ascomycota > Dothideomycetes > Mycosphaerellales > Mycosphaerellaceae > Fulvia > Fulvia fulva. The sequence goes on from NC_063019.1 coordinate 4,267,527, forward strand.
CTTAACTAGAAATTTATACGTAAATACACAATACCCCTGATCCCTTTGACGTAAAGCCGACGACTAATACTAGGAGATAGAACGGCTACTAGGCGGCAGATTATACACGCGGCCCCTATAGACGTAGTTATAGGCGATTATTACGAGTAAATGTTATACTACGTCACCGACCTCGAATACGACATCGTCTTTAGCCTACCGTAGCTTATAGCGCACAACCCAAACATCTTCTAGGAGATAGGCGAGGTGGCATTTAGGTCGGATTACTACTTTGGTCACTGTCTATAGAATAAGATACCGATAACAGTATAATCCCTAAACTACCGCGAGAAGAAGAAGTAGGCACTAGTACGGTACGGACTAGAGCCCTTTACTAGAGAAGTAGCGAGCTTTATAGCAGGAGGGGCAGAGCTAAACGTCTTATTATATGACCTAGAAGACATAGACGATAAAGAAGTAGACTACTAGGGCGTTTCTTAACGCGCGTAGGGGATATACGCGTACCGGCCTAGGGCTAAGTACTTCTATATTATGCCTACTAGGCGTAAGAGCGACGGCGGAGAGCCTAAGCTAAGTGTAATAGCTACTAATGATCTAGACCAATTCTTGAACAAGCAGTTCAATCACAACCCGAAGGAGAAGTTGCCGCTAATATACTACGATATTACGGACGCTTTCTTAGCTAAGGATTATAAAGGACTCCTACCTTACCGACTAGGCGTAGATCATAAGATTTATATTAAGCCTAATAGTCTATAAGAGCCACTATACCGCAAGCCCTACGGCCTAGCTAAGAAGGAGAACGAGGTAGTTAAGAAATGGCTAGACGAGTAAACATCTAAAGGGAAGGTACGGAAAGTAGGGCAAAAGACGAACTAGTCTCCTACACTAGTGCTAGTAGTACGTAAGCCTAGAGGTGGGCTACGTGTTTATATCGACTATAGAGGATTGAATACGATCACTATTAAGAACCGGTATCCGATTCCCTTGATATAAGAGACGCTTAACCGTATACACGGTAAGAAGTACTTTATAAAGCTAGACATTATAGCAGCCTTTAACAAGTTACGGATAGCTAAAGGGCACGAGTAGTTAATAGCGTTTGCGACACGATACGGCATCTACGAGTGTCTAGTGTTACTATTCGGCTTGTATAACGGACTAGCATCGTTCTATTATATATTAACAAGGTCTTATAAGAACACCTAGATGACTTTATGTCGGCCTACCTAGATAACGTACTTATCTTTAGTAATACCTTAGAGGAGTATATTAAATACGTGCGGAAGGTTCTTACTAAGCTACGCGATATAGGACTTATAGTAGATATCGACAAAAGCGAATTCTACTAACAGAAGGTAAAGTATCTTAGGCTAATTATAACCCCTAACGGCATCGAGATAGACCCCGAGAAACTCGAATGTATTCAGACATAGGAAGCTCCTAAGAACCTAAAGGATATCTAGGCCTTCCTTAGATTTGCCAACTTCTATAGGCGGTTCATCGAAGTATTTTCGCGTATAGCTACTCCTCTTACAAACCTGACCAAGTCGGACGGACCAAGTAATCATAAGAACAGAAGGATTTAATGGTCACTAGATTGCTAACGAGCCTTTGACAATTTGAAAGCTACGTTTAGTAAAGCCGGCATGCTCGTACATTACGTACTAGGTAGGGAAACAGTAATAGAGACAGATTCTTTAGATTTTGTGAACGCCGGCGTACTTTCGTAGTATGACGAGAATAGTGTGCTACATCCTATAGCCTTCTACTCGAAGAAGTTAAGTCTATAGGAGTGTAATTATGAAATCTATAATAAGGAACTATTAGCCATTATTAAGGCTTTTAAGGAATAGAGACCCGAGCTCGCCTACGAGGTAGATAATAAGGACTTATAGCTAGTCAAGATTTATACCGACCACAAGAACCTAGAATACTTTATAACGACAAAGTATCTAAATCGGCGACAAGCGCGTTGGTCTAAGTTCTTATTACAGTTCAACTTTAAGATAATATACCGTCTAGGACTTTAAGGTACAAAGCTAGATAGCCTAACGAGACGTAGCTAGGACCTTCCGTAGGGGGTAGACGACCCTCGGAACTAGTATTAGCATTAGACATTGCTGCCTCCTAAGCGATTCCTTAAGATCGTCTCACTATAGGTAATAGTAGAAGATACGCCGGAAGAAGAGGAACTAGTACCGCTAAACCCTAAAGCTAAAGAGTTTATACCTATAGAACGAGATACGCCTACTAGATAACCGGCGACGCGTAAAAGTTAGCGGGAAGCCGAACTCGAGTATCGAATGTCGACGGCGTACGTAACTAATAACGAGCTTAAGACCGCGATTAAGGACCTATAGAAAGACCGTACTCCTACACTACTATAGAGAGCGAAGATTCACCTAGCACACTATAAAGTAGATAGCGACCTACTATATATTCGAAATCATTACGACGGCTAGAGCTTATAGGTACTAAATGACTAAGCTTTATAGACTAGGATAATTAAGATAAACTATAACGCTCTAGCAGTAGGCTATCTAGAACGAGCTCGTACTTATAAACTCGTGGCACGTAAATTCTACTAGCCTAGATTAGCGAGATCCGTACGTAGATATACCGCGAATTACCGTACCTACCGTATAACAAAATCTCTACACTCCTAGCCACTAGGATTACTATAGCCACTTCCTATTCTAGATCGGCCTTAGAAACACATTGTAGTCGACTTCGTTATCGGACTCCTAGACAGTACTCTTAACGGTATAGTCTATAACAACATTATAACCGTTACTAATAGGCTTACTAAGGAAGTCGAGCTGATCCCTATTAGCGTAATAATAGCATAGAATACGGCAAGGCTTTTCCTTAAATATATGTTCTGTCGGCGCGGGTTTCCTAATACTATTACATTAGACCGTAGTAAGTAGTAGGTTACTACCTTCTAGAAGAAACTCTATAAGATACTCCGTACAAATCGTAAGCTAAGTTCTTCGTATTACCTAGAAACTAATAGACAGTCAGAACCTACTAACTAGGCGATAGAACAGTATCTCCGTATGTTTACTAATAAGGCATAGGATGACTAGGTAGAATAGCTATGCCTTGCTTAGTTCGCGATCAATAATCACCTATCTAAGACTACTAGTGTATCGCCGTTCTACGCTACCTTAGGCTATAACCCTAAGTTTATAGAGCGAGTTGACCTAAACGCTAGAAAGAAGAGAGGACTAACTACTCTCTAGCGACTAGATACGCAATTAGTAGAAACCTTTATACGTCGAATTTACGAACTTTATAAGCACCTTTAAGAGAATATACGAATATTATAAGCTCTCTAAGTAGAAGTAGTAAACCGCTACCAAAGCATTCCTCTAGACTATAAGGTAGGTAATTAGGTATATCTTAGTACTAAGAACATCCGTACGACTCGACTATCTAAGAAGCTAGATAGGATATATACCGGCCCTTACTAGATTATAGAAGTTATACCGGCTAGACTCTCTTATCGACTGAAACTATTAGACGCTCTAGTAGGACTTAATAACTACTTCTATACCTTACTACTATAACGAGCCGACTACCCTGATTTCCTACTACTTAAAGGGTAGTATCTAGCGCCGCTACTACCGATAACTATCGAACCTAATACTACCGAGGCTAATATAGTAGCCGATATAGTAGTAGTACCTACGTATATATACGAGGTAGAAAAGATCCTTCATATATATACCCGTAAGCGGGTAGGCAAGGTGAAGAAGGCGTATAAGCGTAAGGTAGATATATAGTATAAGGTGAAATAGGCTAGATATTAGAACGAGGAGGATAGTAAGACCTAGTAACCTTTAAAGGATATACTTAAACACGTAGCCGCCGCTATTATAGACTTTTACTATAACCGGCCGGAGTTGTCTACGCCTATAGGCTTCGTAGCTCTATCTAACTAGTCCCTACTAGCTACTAAGGTACTCGGGCTTAATACGATCAAGGTTATTCCGAAAGACACCGTTACGAATAAGTCGCCTCGAGCCTTACCTCTAATAGAATTTACTCCGTATATATTCGATACTCGAGTAGAGCCTATAGAGCCTATAATAATAGATAGATAGATTTGTTATTCCCCTGTTCTAGGACCCTATCCGGCCTATATAGGTATATATCTATTGTTATATATAAAGGGAAACCCGAATAGGTAAAAACCCTTCCCGCCCCTAACTTCTCCTTATCTAGATTAGCTTTCCCTCTGAACGTACGTAGTCTATGTCACTACCCCGTTAGCCCCCGCTCCTAGCCGGTCTCGTCGCGCTACGTCGTGTCCTCTCTTCCTATACTACTCCTACTAGGCGGTACTGTTCTAGCTAGCCCTTCTCTAGTATCTAGTTCGTAATACGCCGTAGGTCCTTAGCGTTGTTAAGAAGTGCCCTAATCGTCCGGTTCCTCGCCTTTACTATCTACTCCCCCCTTCCTAGCGACTACCTCGGATAGACGAGGAGTACGTACCGTACGTTCTAGGAGCGATAGCCGTAGGGGTAGCTAGTATTCGTATATCCTAGAACCTTCCTCTATAATAGGTACCCCTAGAGGCCGATGTGTTCGCTTCGTAGTTGGGTTACTATACTACTCTATACCCTCGTAAGGCGGTAGTAGATGAGCTTCGGGGGGTGCTTGACCGCGGATTTTGTAGCTAACTATTCCTTAGGTTATCCCGCTAGCTAAGGGCGTCTACTATGCCCTACACCCTAGTTGTTCTACCTCTCTTTCTATAGTTACTCTATAACCGATTTCTATAATAGGTACCCCTAGAGGCCGATATATTCGCTTTATAGTTAGGTTACTATACTACTCTATACCCTCGTAAGGCGGTAGTAGATAAGCTTTAGGGGGTACTTAACCGCGGATTTTGTAGCTAACTATTCCTTAGGTTGTCCCGCTAGCTAAGGGCGTCCACTATGCCCTACAACCTAGTTGTTCTACCTCTCTTTCTATAGTTACTCTATAACCGATTTCTTACCTTCCTATTATATTACTAGCTATTCGTCCCTTACCCGGTAGTTCGGCTCGTTTACGGGTCGAATGCCCTTATACGCTAGTACTAATTTGCGGGCCCTTACGACTATACTAGCGATAACCTTCTATACTAGGTACTATACCGACTTACCTAAGTAGGAGGTCTATAGTCCCTAGATATATAGGTCGATCGGTAGTATAGCGGTCTCGTACTTAACTATCCTTATTAGTGTCGACTTATATACCCCGGTGACCTTCCTTAGGCATTAGTTTTAGATCTTCGCTAGCGGCGCGACGAGTCCCTTTAATAGGTAGGCCCTCTCGCCTAAGGACTATACTTAGCTACTATAGGTAAGGACTAGCCGTATAATAGCCGTATATAGGAGTCGTAACTACCGAAAGTCCGCCCCCTATATAGACGTAGTAAGCCTCTAGTATAATACTATATTCTGTTTAGCTTTCCGTAATATTACCTCTACGTACTTCCTCTACCGTAGCGCCGGGTCTACCTATAGTCCGAGGATCCTAAGCTAGTTTACCGGATTAGTCGTATACCCCTATATCTAGATAGAAGCTTATATATTATAGAACCGTAGCCGGCGCGTAAAGTATATTAGATTATACTTTTCTAGGGTAAACCGAGCCCCGTACCTCCTAGCCTAGTCCTCGTAGATCTTGTGCTTCTCTTCTAGTAGCCTATAGTTCTCCTTAGTCGAGGAAGACTACGCTAGGATATTCGTGTCGTCTACGGAGCCGCTCGTAGCGGTGTTCTAGGATTCTAGGGCTAGGAGTAGCGTCGCCGTAAAGAAGAGGAATAGAATAGGTACTAGCGTTAAGCCTTACGGGATTCTAGTATAGACTACTTCAAATAGGCTTTTATACTAGCCGACTAGGATCGACGTACTACGGTTTTAGAGGTAGGACCGTACAAAGTTAATAAGCTACGTAGGGAGTCCTTTCGACCTTAGGATATAGAGTAGCCGCGGGTATAACACGTAGTCGAAGGCTCCCGATATGTCTAGACTAAGTAAGGATACTATATTGTCCCTATTCTTATACTAGATAGCCTTTACCTAAGAGGTAATAAGTTCTATCGCGGATAGCGTCGATCGCTATAGGCGCGTACCTATCTAGGTATCCGGGAGTAGGGAGTATTCCTCTACCGCCTCGGAGAGTCTCGTTATAACTAGCTTCTTAAGCGCATTCCTAAGAGTATTAAGGAGCGTAATTAGGCGGTACGACTTTACCTACGTATAGTCTTCCTTTTACGGCTTACGTAGGACTACTATCGTCGATTATTTAAATACTATCGGGTAGTATCCGGTCTATAGGTAGGCGTTAAAGATCGCTACGACTACTAGGGCTAGTTAATCTCTATACTTCTTTAGTAGCTCGTTGAGGATCCTATCCGGCCCCGGGGCTTTCTTCGCCGGTAACTTCCTAAGTATAGCGGTAACTTCTCCCTCGGACACCTCCTATTAGGCCGCGATACTAGGGGCTAGAGGAGTAGAGCTATTTATATCGCTTAGATTAGCCTTGACTAGGGGCGGAAAGAACTTACTAGCTAGTAGACGCGCCTTAGCCTTAGGGTCGCTAACCGGGCTACTAGGCGATTATAGCGCTAGGATAGAGAAGGAGGGGCCCTATATAGTGTCCTATCGGGCCTATCTCGCTAGCTTCTATATCCTCGCTAGCTTACCGGCGATTTCTTCTACTATAGCCCTCTAGCCGACTACTTTCTCCCTCCGTATTAGAGCTTTCTTCTATTAGTATACCTCCCTATATACGTTCTAGGCCTCCTCGCTATAGCTACTCGTCTATACCCGGCGGGCTCTCCTTACTTCTCTTACTACCGTAGTATACTTCGGCGTCTAGTATAGTTTAGACTATATCGTTAGTTAGGTAAGCGGAACGTAAAGTAAGGTCGCTTTTCTTATTTCGTCTATTAACCCTTAGACTGCCTCGTCTATCTCGTCTTTACTATTCTATTACTACTACGCGATCTAGACTAGCCTCTCGGAGTTATCGAGGTACGCCTAGATATTAGCCTAGTAGGCCTTTCCCTAGTTTAGCTTAGGGGTTCTCGCTAGTATACGTTATATCTATATCGTAATAGAGGTCCTGACTAGTATATAGTCTAACGACGTCTCGAGTTTATATTCGATCCTATAGTAGGTTACTATATAGTAGTAGCTATCTAAGATCTAGGAGAGGTCGATCGTGCCTTAGAGTCCCCCTCTCTTCTAGGTACCTAGGTCCTTCGGGGTATTAAGGGCAATTACGTTCCTCGCTATTAAGTCGAGTACTTCGTCGGCTATAGGGTACGGCTATATAAGGCTTTCCTAGGAAGGGTAGTATATATTAAAGTCTCCTACTACAATATAGCACCCTTGTCTCTTAAGCGCACTATCTACGTGTCTATAGACCCCTAGGTCGCGGCTAGACCTCGAGGCTAGCGGTTATATATATAGGTTGTGTATCTAGGTACTACCTACGTAGAGGGAGGTAATATCGCCCCCGCCTTCTTCGTCTACGTAGTACACTACCTCCTAGTCGGATTCTAGTATGTCCTTACTAATATAGAAGCCCGTACGGGGTCTGCCGTCGCCTCGTAGGTATGTCGTATAGCCTAGTAACTTATAGGTCGTTAGTCTCTTATAGTACGGGTTAATCTATAGCTCCTAGATTATAAGGACGTAGTAGACGCGCGGGTCCGCCTCGTATAGGAAATGGTTCTGGACTATATCCTTGCTATAGTTGACGTTATACTAGATAATGCTAAGCGTGTCGAGGCTAGTCATCGGCATCGACAATCATTTCCTCTATATCGTCCTATGTCCTACTACCCTATACGTCCTAGTCTACGCCTATCGGCTATAAACTAAAGGGGAGCCGGGCCTAGTTAGATTCCCTCGCCGTAGCTAGTAGAGCACGTGGCCTCCCGTACGCCCTAGGTTACGTATCCTTTATATCGTTCTTAGCCCTAGGGTACTTATACCCGACCGCCGCTAGTTAGTTCCGGTATAGGCTAGCCTTACGGTCGCCGTAGAATCTTAGGGCGACGGTTCTGTTTATGATTGCCTTGTTTTTCGCTAGTTTCCGCTATAGGCATTCCGTACTATACGATAGGTAGTGCCCCGGACAGTTCGCGTACCGTCTTATAGTCGATATATAGTCCCTAGATATATAGTCTCCTATATAGTTCGAGTAGGCCTACTTATTTATATACGTATAGATTTGGTGTCTATACTGTTAGTATTTGAAGTATTAGAGGACACGAAAGGATAAGGAGTGCTTTTCTACTATCTTAAGGCTATATTACTAGACTAGGCCTTATTCTATCGCTAGATCCGCCGCTTTCGCGTCTTATAGCTATACTATTAGCGCCGAGGCCTTCTTGCCTTCTAGCCATTTCCTATAGAGCTAAGTCGCCTTCTAGATTAGAGAGTTAAGAGTGACCGGGTTGTCCTCTTAGAGAGCGCGTAGGTGACCCTAGTTAGTTAGGTTAAACTCCTTAGGCATATCGTGGACTAGGATTATAAATTGCTTCGTTAAGACCTTCGCTAATGCCGTAACCTTAGATGCCTACTATAGCTATACCTCTAGGTGCCTCCTAGTAGTAGTAGAGCTAGTATAGATCTATAAAGTGCCGTTAGACTATTAGTTCACTACGACCACCCCTAGTTAGTTAATTCGTTAGGCGAGCTCCTTATTCGATAGCTTCGTAACTTCGGCCTAGTCTTCCTTTACTATAATACGGATCGTAACTGTATCGTACGTTAGGCGGGGGCCTAGTATCGATACCGCGACCGATACCTAGCTATAGGGGTGTTGATTCCGGGTGGCCTTACTAATCGCCTAGGACGTCGTCCTCATTTCTTATTGCCCTCGGTAATATAACAGTATAAGCGCCGTACGTAGCTAAGTGATCATTACCTATAGAGACTAGTAAGGGAGCTAATCGTTAGTTTCTATACTTTTTACGTCCTCTATAAGTTGCTACTAGTTATCTTAGGGGGGCTTCGCCTATAGGGCCGTAGGCGCCGTTAGTGCCGTAGCCTAGGCTACTATTACCTAGGAGTTGCCTAATGTAGCTAGGCACCTCCGCGCCGTTTAGAGCTAAAGAAATAGGGTAAAGAGAGCTTTAAGCTGTCTAGATTAAATAAGGTAGAACTCCTATAGTCCTAGGGGCAGTGGCCTGCTTTATATATCGTTAGAATAGCCTTGATAAGAGCTTTCGAATGTGTCGTGTTTTGGCATAGAGATCGATAGTCCACCGGTTAGAGCCTATAATAATACCTAACTTTAGTTATAAGGATTATACGCGAGTACTTACTATTGAATATACTCTTTACTAGTAAAAGCTATCCTTAGGGATAGGAATAGGTTCCTCTAAGTCTATTACCTTATAAAGATTCTAGAGCAAATTCTTCCTAAAGTGTACAAATCTTCTATACTAAAGCTCCTACTACTTTAGGTCGGTCTTTAATTAAGTAGTCACAAAGGCATTCTCTATTAGTAGTGTATATAATAAGTAATATGCCCGTTCTTATAGGAGAGGACAAATCTTATTAATGAATAGAACCCCCCTAAGGAGCTTTGTCTAGACACTAGTCTTACTAGAGGAGGAAATAAGAGAAAATAATAGAGGTTGAACACTAAACTACTTACTAAACTAGTTCTATAAAACCAGGTTTACTCCTAGCTTAGGTATAAGTAGGATATCTTCTAAAACAACTTTTTTACTAGCTCTCCTACTTATCTCTACATTCCTAATATAAGTAGCTAATAAAAACCTACCTCCTACTTCAATCTATTTCTTTCTTATTAAGGGAGTTATAGATCTAAAGAGGTAGCTTTAGTCAGTTATATAGGATGAAGTATAGGAGTTAAGTAACTACTCTAACGAGGAGAACTTGCCTTAGACTTCTATAGTTAAGTAAGCCACTTTATTATACTTATTATTATTAGACATTGTCTCTAGGGATGAGCTATATAAGTCACGTAACTCTTAGGCGGAAAACCCTTTTCTAGTCTTCTTTACTTTAGAGGTATAAGACTAGGCCTAGTTCTTCTAAAGTGACAGTATGTTAGAGCTAAGTTTCTTTACTATTTTCTTAAGTTCTTCTATAAAGGACTTCTCTCTTAGTGTCCTCCTTAAAGTAGGTGGTAGAGTTCTCTTCTTCTTAATATATATTATATTCTAGGAAGATAGTAGTTAGGAATGAGATCTAAGGACCTTTCTTACCTTAGGTAGACTAGGGCAGTCCTTAATCAGATGATCCTTCTTATAGAGAAGGTAGGAGAGTGGTCTTACTAGACCTAAGGGCTTAACCTAGGTAGCTACTATACTATACTTAGCCTTAGAGGGATCTAACCTAGCTTCTTAAGCTTTAAGGATCTTTAAGGTCCTTTTATAATCTATCTTTAGCTGAGCTATAATAGTATCCCTAGCTATATAGTAGTTAGGTAGTAGTAAGCTTAAGAGCTAGGTCATCCTTATATTAGCTTTCCTATAATACTGACCCTCTAGGTGTAAGGGCGCGCGTACCATAGGGTCCGAATGAGATAGTTGTTGTTCTACGAAGCTACGAAAGAGGAGCGCGAGGCGCGGCGAAGTTATAAAGTAAAGCCAAGCCGCGCTAACCCGATGCAGAAGGTCCGCGGTTCAGCCGGGCCGACGCAGCTACAGTGAGGGGTCGCGGGCTGCCCGTGACAGTACCCCCCCTCCCAAAACACGCCTCAGTCCTCTGAGCGTTATTCACCTTGTGAGGCCACTTGCCTGTCGAGCTCCATAATCGCGCGAACGCCGAATCATCCTCTAGTGCCCTGTCGTCATCCGATAACATCGCATTCGCTCTATTAAGACCATCCTCGACCGGCTTCCTTCGAGAAACATGTTGCCTAGTTAGCTAGCTTGCCCCAGATCTAAGTCTGTCTTCGGCTCGCACTCGCGTATGATCCTTATGACCAAAGTTGGGTATCATTGCAGGCTCTGTAGGCTCCACTCGAGTATCGAATATGTGCGGAGCAGATTCTATTAGAGGCAAGGCTCGAGGCGACTCATTCGTGACGGTGTCTTTCGGAATGACCCTGATCGAGTTGAGCCCGAGTATCTCAGTGGCTGGTAGGGACCAGTCAGATGGAGCTGCGAAGCCTACAGGCGTAGACAACTCCGGCCGGTTATGGTGAAAGTCTGCAACAGCGGCGGCTGCGTGTTCAAGCATGTCCTCTGCAGGTTGCCAGGTCTCACCATCCTCTTCGTTCTGATATCCAGCCCATTTCACCTTGTACCATGTATCTACTTTGCGCTTGTGCCCCTTCTTCACCTTGCCTGCCCGCTTACGGGTGTACATGTCAAGGATCTTTTCCACCTCGTACATGTGCGTAGGTGCTGCCACTACATCGGCTGCTGCATCAGCCTCGGTGGTGTCAGGTTCGATAGTTATCGGTGGTGGCGGCGCCAGATGCTGCCCTTCAAGTGGTGGGAAATCGGGGTGGTCGGCTCGTTGTAGTAGTGAGGTGTGGAAGCAGTTATCAAGTCCTACTAGAGCGTCTGATAGTTTCAGTCGATAAGAGAGTCTGGCCGGCATAACTTCCGTGATCTGGTAAGGGCCGGCATATCTCCTGTCCAGCTTCTTAGATGGTCGAGTCGTGCGGATGTTCTTGGTGCTAAGATACACCCAATCACCCACCTTGTAGTCTGGAGGAATGCTTCGGTGGCGGTTTGCTGCCTCTGCTTGGAGAGCTTGTGACATTCGCATATTCTCTTGAAGGTGTTTGTGAAGCTCGCAAATTCGACGCACAAAGGTTTCTGCTGATCGCGCGTCCAGTCGCTGGAGAGTGGTCAGTCCTCCCTCCTTTCCAGCGTTCAGGTCAACTCGCTCTATGAACTCAGGGTTGTATCCTAAGGTGGCGTAGAACGGCGACACACCAGTAGTCTCAGACAGGTGATTGTTGATCGCGAACTGAGCAAGGCACAGCCATTCTGCCCAGTCATCCTGTGCCTCGTTGGTGAACATGCGGAGATACTGTTCCATCGCCTGGTTAGTGCGTTCTGACTGTCCATCAGTTTCTGGGTGATACGAAGAACTCAGCTTGCGATTTGTGCGGAGCATCTTGCAGAGTTTCTTCCAGAAGGTAGCAACCCACTGCTTGCCACGGTCTGATGTAATGGTGTCAGGAAACCCGCGCCGACAGAACACATGTTTGAGGAAAAGCCTTGCCGTATTCTGTGCTGTCATTGCGCCAATAGGGATCAGCTCGACTTCCTTAGTGAGCCTGTCAGTGACGGTCATAATGTTGTTGTAGACCATGCCGTCAAGAGTGCTGTCTGGGAGTCCGACAACGAAGTCGACTGCAATGTGTTTCCAAGGCCGATCTGGAACAGGAAGTGGCTGTAGTAATCCTAGTGGCTGGGAGTGCAGAGATTTTGTTGTACGGCAGGTGCGGCAATTCGCGGTGTATCTGCGCACGGATCTCGCTAATCCAGGCCAGTAGAATTCACGTGCTACGAGTTCATAAGTGCGAGCTCGTCCTGGATGGCCTGCTGCTGGAGCGTCATGGTTTATCTTGATTATCCTGGTCTGTAAAGCTTGGTCATTTGGTACCCATAAGCTCCAGCCGTCGTATTGGTTTCGAACATATAGCAGGTCGCCATCCACTTTGCAGTGTGCTGGGTGAATCTTCGCTCTCTGTAGCAGTGTAGGAGTGCGGTCTTTCTGCAGGTCCTTAATCGCGGTCTTGAGCTCGTTATCGGTTACGTACGCCGTCGACATTCGATACTCGAGTTCGGCTTCCCGCTGACTTTCACGCGTCGCCGGTTGTTCAGTAGGCGCATCTCGTTCTGTAGGCATAAACTCTTCAGCTTCAGGGTTTAGCGGTACTGGTTCCTCTTCTTCCGGCGCATCTTCTACTGTTGCCTGTAGTGAGGCGATCTTAAGGAATCGCTTAGGAGGCAGCAATGTCTGATGCTGATGCTGGTTCCGAGGGTCGTCCACCCCCTGCGGAAGGTCCTGGCTGCGTCTCGTCAGGCTGTCTGGCTTTGTACCTTGAAGTCCTGGACGGTATATTATCTTGAAGTTGAACTGTGACAAGAACTCAGCCCAACGCGCTTGTCGCCGATTTAGCTGCTTTGTCGTCATGAAGTATTCCAGGTTCTTGTGGTCGGTGTAAATCTTGACTGGCTGTGAGTCCTCATCATCTGCCTCGCAGGCGAGCTCGGGTCTCCATTCCTCAAAAGCCTTGATGATGGCTAACAGTTCCTTATCATAGATTTCATAATTGCACTCCTGTGGACTCAACTTCTTCGAGTAGAAGGCCACAGGATGTAGCACGCCATTCTCGTCATACTGCGAAAGCACGCCGGCGTTCACAAAATCTGAAGAATCTGTCTCTATTACTGTTTCCCTGCCTGGCACGTAATGTGCGAGCATGCCGGCTTTGCTGAACGCAGCTTTCAAATTGTCAAAGGCTCGTTGGCAATCTAGTGACCATTGAATCCTTCTGTTCTTGTGATTGCTTGGTCCGTCCGACTTGGTCAGGTTTGTGAGAGGAGCAGCTATGCGCGAAAATGCTTCGATGAATCGCCTGTAGAAGTTGGCAAATCCAAGGAAGGCCTGGACATCCTTCAGGTTCTCAGGAGCTTCCCATGTCTGAATACATTCGAGTTTCTCGGGGTCCATCTCGATGCCGTCAGGGGTTATGATTAGCCCAAGATACTTCACCTTCTGTTGGTGGAATTCGCTTTTGTCGATGTCCACTGTAAGTCCTGCATCGCGTAGCTTGGTGAGAACCTTCCGCACGTGTTCAATGTGCTCCTCCAAGGTGTCACTGAAGATAAGTACGTCATCCAGGTAGGCCGACACAAAGTCGTCTAGGTGTTCTTGCAAGACCTTGTTGATGTATGATTGGAACGATGCTGGTCCGTTGCACAAGCCGAATGGCAACACTAGACACTCGTAGATGCCGTATCGTGTCGCAAACGCTGTCAACCACTCGTGCCCTTCAGCTATCCGTAACTTGTTGAAGGCTGCTACAATGTCCAGCTTTGTGAAGTACTTCTTGCCGTGTATGCGGTTGAGCGTCTCTTGTATCAAGGGAATCGGATACCGGTTCTTGATAGTGATCGCATTCAATCCTCTGTAGTCGATACAAACACGCAGCCCACCTCCAGGCTTACGTACCACTAGCACTGGTGCAGGAGACTGGTTCGTCTTTTGCCCTGCTTTCCGCACCTTCCCTTCAGATGTTTGCTCGTCTAGCCATTTTTTAACTGCCTCGTTCTCCTTCTCAGCTAGGCCGTAGGGCTTGCGGTATGGTGGCTCTTGTGGACCATTAGGCTTAATGTGAATCTCATGATCTACGCCTAGTCGGTGAGGTGGGAGTCCTTCATGATCCTTAGCTGAGAAAGCGTCCGCAATATCGTGGTACATTGGCGGCAACTTCTCCTTCGGGTTGTGATTGAACTGCTTGTTCAAGAATTGGTCCAGATCATCAGCAGCCATTGCACTTAGCTTAAGCTCTCCGCCGTCGCTCTCACGCCTAGTGGGCATGATGTAGAAGCACTCAGCCCCAGGCCGGTGCGCGTACATCCCCCACGCGCGTTGAGAAACGCCCTGGCAGTCCACTTCTTCATCGTCTATGTCTTCTAGGTCATATGATGAGACATTCAGCTCTGCTCCTCCTGCTGTGAAGCTCGCTACATCTCCAGTGAAGGGCTCTGGTCCGTACCGTACTGGTGCCTGCTTCTTCTTCTCGCGGTGGTTCAGGGATTGCACTGTTGTCGGTGTCTTATTCTGTAGACAGTGACCAAAGCAGTAATCCGACCTGAATGCCACCTCGCCTGTCTCCCAGAAGATGTTTGGGTTGTGCGCTGTAAGCCACGGCAGGCCAAAGACGATGTCGTATTCGAGGTCGGTGACGTAGCATAACATTTGCTCGTGATGATCGCCTATGACTACGTCTACAGGGGCCGCGTGTGTAATCTGCCGCGCAGTGGCCGTTCCATCTCCCAGTGTTAGTCGTCGGCTTTGCGTCAAAGGGATCAGGGGTATTGTGTATTTGCGTGTGAATTTCCAGTCAAGAAAGAGAGAGGTGGAAGCAGAATCTACAAGGCCTCGAGCCTTTCTCTGTTGTATCATTACGGGTAACACTATGTGAGGGTACACAGCTGGCTGTTGCTTATCCAGTGCGCATGCCGATATCTTAAGCTCCTCACTATAGTCTGTTACCGTCTCTTGCGTTCCGTGTCTCTCAATCTCATGCTCTTTCTGTCCTAGGAAGTTCGGGTGACCGCTGTCTACCACGCTTAGGCAGCGGTCGTGCCATTTCCCTGCCGCGGATCGGCGGCTAGGGAACTGAGGTTCGCGTTCGGATTCGGCGTGGTATTGCGTGGACGCGGTGGGCGATAGTCGCCATCGTACCCATACATTGGGCATTCAGGGTTGGTCGACACGTGAGAACCTGTACGGCAGCGGTAGCACTTACCCTGCTTCTTAAGGTCTTCGCGCTGCTCACGGTTGAGCGCAGGCAGGTTCTGTAGATGTGTCGGCAGATCCTCCTTCTTCTTGGTACCAGCGTACTGTAGTGGGCGCTGTACCAAGGCACCTGCTACACCGGCAGCGGCACTAGCAACTGCGTTGCCGTTGTTCTGGTTGTTCTGGCCGCCATTGCTGTTCGAGTTGCCATTGCCCCGGGGGCGCTCCTTCTGCGGGTATAGTCGATCTGTCTCGTAGAAACTCTCGTCCAGTGCGGTGCACTCCTCGATAACGTCTTGCATGCTGTCTAGGCGGCGGTCGACTTCGCGGTCGCCGAAGGTCTTGATGAAGTACTTGCGGTTCAGTCGGTTACGGAACAGCATGAGCTCGGTCTCATCGGTCCATGACATCCAGGCGCGCAACTTCGAGTAGCGGGCATGGAAGGCTACAAAGGTTTCGCCTTGTTCTTGCTTGCAGGTAGCAATGTCAACCATAGCCTTGGTTCCCTCATTGCGTGTGCCATATTGGCGTGTCATCCAGTCTAACAACTCTTCTCCAGTCTTGAACTCGTTGAAGGACTGCTGTCCAGGCACAGGGATCCTCGGCTTGATGCTTCGCTGAGGATCACCTTGTGTCCACCCATACACGAAGCGCAGACCATCTGCCTCAGTGCGGAAGGTTGCTACAGTCAGCTTTAGGAGAACACTGCTGTACCAGCTGTCGAAATTGGGGTCGTCATCGTTCTTGAAGTGCTTAGGGTCGGGCACACCCTTGCCGATCTCCATGCCGCGAGTGAGGGTGCGGTCAATGGTGAAGAGACGTTCTGGAAGGTCAACCAGTGGTGTCTGGGTGCGGGTGTTGCGCATTCTCGAGTCACGACTGTTGTTAGGTCCTGGTCGCGGACGGTCGTTGTCACGTCCTCGGCCATTGTCGCCACGGTCATCGTCGTCTCCATCGTTATCGTTATCACCACCACCGCCACCGCCCCCTCCACCAGCAGCTTCGCGATACCTACGCAATAGCTGCTCGAGTGAGGTCTCGCGTGGGCGGGAACGAGAGGGTCGGCGGCCTGAGCGGCCCCTGCCTCCGTTCTGTGTGGTGTCTCCTGCCTCAAGCCGAGCCTTCAGGTCATCGACTTCTTGTTGTAGGGCCTGGTTCTTCGCCTCAGCATCTTGTGCCTTCTTCTTCTCCTTCTCGTAGATCTCGCTGAACTGCTTGCACAGGTTGTTGGCTTCCTTGTATTTCTTCCCCAGCTCTTGCAACTTAGCTGGGTCGCAATCCTTCTTGCTCTTGAGATCTGCTGCCATTTTCTGTGTGACAAGCTCTTCACTTCGCAGCATCTTGTAGATGCGGTCGTATTCGGTGTACAGCGTGGTGTACTGGGTGTTCTGGAGGTCGTTGGCTCGCTCCATTACATCGAGTTGTCTGCCCTTAGTAATTGCCGTGTTGACTGCTTGTAGCACGAAGTCGTGGGTGGTCTTCGGGTGTTGGGATGCAAGGGTCGTGAGGTTGTCTGGGGTGACATTCTGGTATTCGGATGCGAGAATGTGTTCTGCCTCGTCGAGTGATAGATACACCTCGTCTGGGTCGCCGCCTGGGTTCTCTTCGAGCTTGAACTCGAACAGTTCTGTAAAGTCAATCTCACCACCTTCTTCTCGCTCGAAGGCCTTCTGGTAAGCTTTATCAATCTCTTGTTGTAGCGCGACACCGGTGTCTACTGTGACCCGCCGGTTGTCGTCCTGTGTCTGACTCTGAGGAAAAGAGGAGAGGTCGGGGAAAAGAGATGTGCGCTGCTTGCTTTTGCCCTTAGGCTTAGGTGGCGGTGGCATGCCGCCGTTCGCTGTTTGTGAAGTCATGTTGTCTGGGTTCGGGGGAGGCGTGACGGTGCCTGTATCCTGACTGTCTACGAGCGCGCGACCACCTGCTGATGGTGTCGCCGCGTTACGTTCTCTAGGCATCTGCGCGCTGTGCGCCTTACCGTGTTCTGTGTTCTGATGCGGCTCTGCGCGTTCTCGAGTTCTGCGGTTCTGTCTGTTCCTGTTGTTACGCGTCCCTTACCTAGATCCGCGATCTGGGTAGTAAGGTAGAACAAACTGTAAGGGCGCGCGTACCATAGGGTCCGAATGAGATAGTTGTTGTTCTACGAAGCTACGAAAGAGGAGCGCGAGGCGCGGCGAAGTTATAAAGTAAAGCCAAGCCGCGCTAACCCGATGCAGAAGGTCCGCGGTTCAGCCGGGCCGACACAGCTACAGTGAGGGGTCGCGGGCTGCCCGTGACACTAGGTCAATATTAGCAATCCTTTTGCTAAGAGAAACAAGGTGTGTCTATATAGATCTAATAGTGAACTCTTTACTTATCTTAAAGATCACAAATTGCTTTATAAGCTTATATATATAGGTTAGTAGCACCTGGCTATACTTGTTCTAGAGATATACCTACTTCTTAGTAGCTCTTCTAGATTTATATAAGCCTTTAAGCTCAAATTTATCTTCTTCTATAATCCTACTAAGGATACTAAAGTTGTATACTACATTTTGTCTTGTCTATATTAGCGTATTAAGAATCTCTTTAGTTATAGCCTCTTCTTAGAGTTTTAGAGTCTTGCCCTTAATATTATTAAAAGACACTTCTATTAGGTCATTAATTATAAAGAATGCTAATTAGCTCTCTATCTTATATCTCTAAAGGTTAAACTATCTCTTCTAATTATTCCTCCTAAGAATTAGGATTTTGCCTCCCTTCTCCTCTATCTTCTCTTAGTATAAATCTATAATAGATTAGATATAATAAAACAAGGTGTATATGTTCTAAAGTAGTAGCTTAGATCCTACTAAGGCTTCTAGTATAGAATAGGAAAGTTCGTAGGTATAGATACTAAGGCCTACTTAGTAAAGTAAGGAAGGAGCGGTGTGAGGTCTTAGGGCTAGGATATAGGTCTGTCTCTCCTAGTAGAGCTTTAAATGACTTACATAAAGTCCTTCTTAATAGTATCTCGATACAGTTCTACCTATAGAGTATCTTTAAGGTATTAGCTTTAAGTAAGCCGTATAGAGTCCTTGTCTAGGTTACCTATTACTTAGTATCGAACTAAGCTCCTTAATAGGATAGACGGGGTAGACTTCTAATTCCTAGATATTTTCTAATACGATAGTAAGGGATATAAGTAATCTATACTAATATAGGTTGCTCTTATTCCTATATAAACCCGGGCTTATAACCTATTAAACAGGTACGGGTAGATAGTAGCGGAGTGGAGTAAGAGATTAATCTTTAACTAACTAATAGTACGAGTATATAGCAATATATTAGGAACTAATATATTGATTATATTAGATGTCTATCTAAGCTAAAGGTAAGAGAAGGTATCTCCCTATAAGCTGAGTTACCGTAGATGCCTTAGGCTACTAGATCACTTCCTAATTATTGACTCCCTTTAAGATGCTACATCTTAATAGTACGCTCGTTATTAATCTACTACCTACTATAATATTAATCTAAGCCCTTCCTCTTCTTCTCTTTTAGTTAAATAATACCGCTACTATCGATATAGTACTTCGTCTTTATATAGTTCGAAGTACTAGTCGTAGAGACGTTAGTCTTATAGATGCCCTTCTCTTTTCTACTAGCGCTATAGTATAGCTTATAGAGCTAGCATTCGAGCCTATCTTTGTCCTTAATAGGCTAGCCGTAGTTCTAATGAATTATAAGTAGTTACGGTCTTATAAGGTACGGTAATAAGCCTTTAGTCGCGTCTAATCTAGCTAGTTAAGCAAGTCGTGCTTTCTCTTCCCTAGTACCTTAGATATGTCGGCTTTGTTGCTTACGGCGTCGATCTCGATAGTCGGCGCGAATAGATCTTTAGTATCTAGTACGGTTGAAAGTGAGCTGCTAGTTTCAACTTGCTACGAGTCTATGTTATAGTGTAGTGAGGTCGTGAAGTTGATGCTTAGAGGTTGAGATAGACACGTCGGAATTGAGAAGTCGGGAAAACTGAAGCGAGAAAGCACGTGATCGTCGGTACGTGATCCGATTAGCTTAGAGATAGGTCCGCACTTCCTAGAATTCTACCTTCTTAGATCGACATGACCTTGAATATCATTAACAACACCTTGTAAAACGACACAGACATGCTCATAAGGCTTGCAAACGAAGGAGAAAACACCGCTTGATTGTTTGAAAATACTGACTAAGCTATAGGCTTCCAACTTGCTTGCTTGTGACAAGGCTTGATTGCAAACCTTGGAGAATGACTTGCTTGTTGATCAGACTGCGTAGACCTTCATGACCTTTATGGGCATCATTCCGGCGTGCGATATTGGGTCTGCGATGTGATACTGCCGATATGCTGCAGCTGTTCTCCCACCACAAACTCCTATCAGCCCATCGACATCGTCCCGGCGCTTTCCTGTTTCGGCACAACTGCCGGCCGGCCTCGAACATGAATTTGTGTAAAGGAAGCCGAAAGTAATGTGGTGGCTGTTCGAGATGTGTGTTCTTGCCAAGCTTTCGTACTGCCGTGTCGTCTACATACCCGCCCACTCCACGCAAAACGCTCTGACGTTCCCATCTTTGCCCTCTGCTGTATCCGCCTCATCGCCACCAAGCAGGAATCCTTTCTTGACACCAGTGCCGAGTCTGCCTCCGCCAACGAGGCCTTGCAGATCGAACTCCTCGTCCCAGCCCAGACCGTTGCACAAGAAGTGCGAGTGGAATCGCAGCGGATCGCCGGGGTAGACCATGTACTGGCAGCCAAAGCGCAGTCCGGGTGCCATGAAGTAGCCATTTTCGTGCAGGTGCTTGTAGAGCGGGTATGAGTCTTGTGCTTCTGGTAATTCGACTGTTTCGCTGGGCTGTGGCCGGTCTACTTGCATTGGCGGGTAGGAGATCGTGGGCGTGACGCCGTATGGTTCTGGACCTGCCGTACTTCCATTTGACGACGCTCGAGATCTTGCGCCGTTTGCAGAAGCAGGGTTGATTCTCGTGTCAAACAGGCTGTCGTCCTCGTCTGCAACGACTCCACCTCCTCCACCGATAACAGGCTCGTCCTCCTTCTTCTTGTCTTCCTTCTTCGGCTTCCTCACCCTTGGTGTAAACATGTCATCTGGTATGTCGTTCCAGTTCTCTGTCGCTCCCTTTTTCTGCAGCGCGGCCTTCTTCCTGTCCTCGCTCTTCTTCACTTGCTCCATCGCTGCGCCTTGGCCTTGCTTCCTGAGAGCGGACTGATAGGCCTTCCTCTCTTCCGCGCTCATGCCTTGACCAAAAAAGTTGCGTTTGTGCGCAGCCACATCATCGACGACGTGTGCGACCCCCTTTTGAACCAGGAGGCGTGCTTCTTCGGGCATGAGCTGTAGCGGCATTCCAAGAAAGACGTTCTGCTGTGAAGCCTGAGGCAGTGTTCCCCCAAGCACACCGATGATGTTGTGTTCGCGTCGAAGATAGGTCGCAACGTTGACATCGTAGATCATGTAGCGGTTGGCGAGCTTGAAGATGGCGACCGGCTCGGTGACCGCCTGATCGGATGTTGTCGACGCCATATCGATGTGGGCGCAGAGTGCGAATCGAAGGGAACTGCTTATCAGTCAGCGATTATGCTGGGAGAGAACATGATTATGTAAATGGCAAGATGTGTGTGGGGTCATATGAAGGATTGTAGCAGAGTTTTCTCGTCATTAGATTCAGTAGATTGACAGATTGATATGGAGTTCTTAATCATTGCAAGTGAAGATTGGGAAGAGGGGATTGGGACGTACGCTTGATCTTTGCTCTTGCCGAACGAAAGGCTGGACGATGTTGGAAGTGGCTGAAGGGCTTGACTGTGGTGAAGCTCGAGGTCGAGGTCGGTTCAGTGATGGCTATTGTCTTCTGCACGGAGCAGAGCTCTTGGTAAAATGGAAGCCGCGAGCCAAGGCCACGCGGCAACTTCCCGCTGCACGTGCCCTCCGCGGCAAAGACAAAACTTCAATTTCTGCCGCGGCAACTTGAACCTCACTCCCACTCAACACGACCACCACCAGCATGGCCAACCGCGCGGGACCGCCGCGTGCTGGCACTGCGACTGCGCCCCAGAGGACGGACTTCATGCCAGCGTTCATTCGCATGGCAGTGATGGCAAGCATCTTCTACGTCGGAAGGGTAAGTCAGTCCGCGCCTTCCTAACCTCGCTTTTTTGATGAGTTTATCACAATAACCGTTCTGGCGACGTCTATGAGCCTCGAACAAACATGCATCACCATCTGATCACGACACGAGTTTGCGCTCTTGCTGCTTTCACTGCTCGAGATGGACATTTGCTGATCAGCTCGAAGTACCTTTACCAGACCTACCTGAAGTGAACGCGACATCCAGCAGTCCACACCTTCTGCTTCAGTAGCAAGCACCCTTCACTGGAGCTGCTTGCAGCCAGGTCACCAGCAACTGTCGCGCTCGACCGCGTGCGAGTGAACTCACACCGAGTGGTAAGTGTTCATCTTCCACCATCCCCACCTCTCATATGATGATCGGTTTTGTTCAGTTCTGCTACCGAAAGAACAATGTGGATATTAAATACCAGCTTACCAAAATGACTGACATGAGACTCCATCCTCACTCATTCGACTCTGCGATGCCATCCCGATCACTTGGTTGACATGGCAGTACAGAAACTTCGTATCTCGCAGCCTGAGACTGTGACACCACTCCAGCAACCGTCTGCAGATGGCCATCACCTACACTTGCAGTCGCCTCGCCCATCTGGTAAGTCACCACCTCATCTCCCACCCAGCACAAGGATGTAACCTAGTCTATCCATTCAACGAACCCTTTGGGTAGCCATATCTGCCGAGCCACCCTCTCGCACCGTACCATGAAAGCTTCGGCCGACATGGGAGGATCGGTTGTGGAGTTTCGGTACGCATGTGAAGCTGCGGTTGATCATGTTATGCCGTGTCATCGTGCCTTCAGTGCGTCGGACCATGCTGTCCGTTATGGCCAGTATGGCGAGGCGCCGGTGGATGGGCATGCGTAAAAACGGCTTATCTGAGAACACGCCGAGCACTACTTCACCTTCAACAGTTGCAAGTGGACCCACACTGACATACAACAGGCCACACCTGACTGCTATTGGCACTTTGCGCCACTCATCGGCGTCATTCCGCCAGAAGAGTATCTGCAGTGGATGGGATGGCAGATGGGTCCGCCGCGAGTCTGGAGAAGACACCGCAGCTCATTCGCCTCCTCACCCCAAACCTCGATACCTCGACACCTTTCCTGAGAAGTACACGATGGCCACACTCGATTGATGTGGACGACCTGGTCAACCTCTGCTACACTCTGGGCTGAAGAGATCGCTCATCTCCTGGATGGCCTTCCGCAAGTTCTACAATGCAATGCTCAGAGGGCACACTCAGAAAGCGATCTCCAAGGTCTTGGCGTGCCTGTGGCGTGCAGATCCCTTCGAGGCCAGATGTGTGGCGTCATCCACCAGCACGTCGTGCACAGGGTGCTCTCGAACGACTTTGTACGGTCGCTCAGTTTCAGAACTGCAGAGCTCATCTGGTCCCTGCCGCGCCCCCAGCAGCAACGCACTACCACCGGTGATGCAGGCTCACCCAGGGCCCAATGAGAGCGCTTTCGAAAAGCTACGCAAGATGCTGTGCTGTGCATGAGCTTCGCCGCATGAAAAGGATCACTGCTGCAATCAAATGCGCCACGTGAGCCATTCTCGCCAAGGCATATAGTGTCTTGCGTCGTTGCCGCGAGAAGAAAGATGCTCCGCTTGACACGTTCTTCGTCTTCTGCGCACCTCCACGCCGCCTTACCAGAACAACACTTCGCAGCTCACCATCCTCAGATGGCACACCTCTTGCCTCCTTCGATGTCTTCCCTGGCTTGGCTGGTGACGGTGGACTTCACGACCAGCTGGCGCTGTTCAACTCCCAGCAGCCACCGCTGCCGACTACTGCACTATGGCGTGAGCATGGCACTGTGACTGTCGGTTCTCTCCCCTCCGACGACTCATGGCTGTGCTGCCGGCCGAAGACAGTCACAGCTGCCAGCGAATGCAGACAGCTTGAGAGCGCTGACCGGAGCCCTTCCGCTCTTTGTGGATACAGGCGGTCAACATTGCGCGTGGCCGGAGCCTTTCCACTTGGATACAGGCGGTCACACAAGTCATGGAGAGGAGTAACTCAGGGCAGATGGATTGGCTCGAGAAAGCGCAGTCTTGAGTCGAGAATCAGATAGTTGTTGACATCAAACATGAACCCGTCTTATCATACACTTGCCTCATCTATCCTACTCGATACACGTCGCTTGCTCGTAACAAATGCATTCACCCTACCTCAGCAGCATCATGCCACCAAGTCCGCCACAGCTTCAGGCCACCCATGACCCCATACCAACGCTCTGTTCCCCCACTGCTGCGGATGCGGCGCCAGAAACCTCACATTCCTCTTCGCCTCATTGACTTCTGAGACATACGCAAAACCCATCACCGCACTATCCCTCACCGTCTGCTCATCACTACTCCCAGGACAAAACTTGATCGCCACCATTCCTCCCGTCATCGCCGCCGAGGGCGTGATCTTTTCGAACGTTGCTTTACTGGTGGGTTTGCTGTTCGCGTATGGAACGTCGTAGTCATCGTCATCGTCATCGCCTGCTCCGCCGAAAGACGTCTCGTCGGGAACGGAGGCGGTGCCTGATTTGACGCGGAAGAGGTCTACATTGTCGAACTTGATGGTGTGAGTGTGCGGTGCTAGGGTCTCCGTGGCGGAGCCGAAGACGTAGTGGCGTAGTTGTTGGGTTCGGAGCGTTTTGAGGAAGGTGCTGTCGCGTTCTACGGCGCCGGAGGGTTTGGTTATGCGCAGGACTGTGATGGGGTCGTCGTCCTTTTGGGTGGAGAGTTTGCGGGTCAGGTCGGCGGTGAGGCGTTCAGAGCCGAGGGTTAGGACCATGTTTATGCTGAATTCGGAGATGATGTGGGTGATGAGGTCGTAGGAGGATTTGGGGTCGTTGAGGGTGCCGGGTGTGTCGATTATGAGGCCGGACCTTTTTATGGGCGCGGAGTCTTCGAGGCGGGAGGTTACGGAGAGGGCCATGCGGGTTATGAGGGCCTTGAAGACGGAGGGTGATTCGGTGGGGGAGGCGAAGGGGAAGCTGTAGATCAAAGGTGTGCGGATTGGCGAGACGGTGGGACCAGACATGGGGCCAATGCCGTAGCCGGTTTCGACGTCCATTTGCGAGTCGCAGGTTACGGCTGTGAGGCTGCCGGGTGGTGCGAGGAGTCCTTCTCGAGGGTCGAGGTTGAGAATTGTGGGCGAGTGGCCTGTTCGAACGCCCCAGGCTGCGAGGCTGCGGACGAGACTGCTTTTGCCGGCGAAGTCTGGGCCAACGACTAGGACGCGAGGCCCATCGCCGCTGCTTTGAACGCGCAGGTTGCTGAGCCAGCCGTGAACGTTGAGCCATTCGTCGGCGTATTCAGTTTCTTGTCCGGCATATTCGCTTTCGGCGTTGCCACTGATTTCGAGTTGGCATCCTTGCCAGGAGAGAATGGCGCCTTTGCAGCCGGAGAAGGTGTAGAGTTGTTTCTGGGCGAGCTCGACGCCGAAGAGTTCTGCGTGGCCGTGTTCGACTTTGATGTGGTATTTTTGGGAGAAGGAGACTTCAAAACGCCATTCTTGTTTGGGTTGGAGGGTTTCTGTTCGTGGAGGTGCTGAAGTCGATTGTGCGCCTGGGAGTGGTGTTGATGTGGATGGTGTCGCTCGTAGTCCAGGGAGTGAGAGGCCAGGAAGTGACATGTCTTCTGCAGTATGTTGTCGGTAGTTCGCTGTCACGAGACAATGTTGATGTTCCTCGTATCGAGTCCCTCCAACCGCCGAGCTTTGCCGGAGGTGCTCCGCGTGGAACGTGATCACCTCATCCTGAACCCCACCTTGCTGCTGTGCAGCCTGTGCTGGAGGAGTTGAGACGGCGGAGATAAAGCTGACGACGTGATCGCTGCATGGCTCCATGTCGCACCGCTGTGCCGGACGTGGAAGAAGCATGTAAGCTCCGTCTCATCCTAGCCCGCACCTTACGACACGCACCGACATGACATCCACCGCGCCCGCCCCGGCACCGCTGCTGTGCTGCCACCACTTCTCGCCCGCCATCTCACCAGTCAGCACCCCGTCAGACAGCCGACGCTACACCATGGCCGACTTCGACGAGACAGCTGTACCAGCAAACCCAATGGCGTCCCTGCTGGAGCTCTCACACGAACTGCTTCACTGCATCTTCACCGAGATCGAGCCAGCGGACTTGGCCGCAGTCAGCCAGAGCTGCCAGGCCTTGCATGGCTACATTCGTGGGAACAGACTACTGCATAAGGATCTCTACGTTCGACGATACGATGAACCGAAGAAACTCAAAGAGGAGCCAGACTGGGAGACAGCCGTGCATCGGCTTGTCAAGATGGAGAAAGTGCTCGACAGCGAAGATCGGGAAGTGAAGAGACAGCATCTCGGGTTCGTGTGCGAGGAAGTCGACAGACTGGTAGAAACAGCCAACACAACACAAAGCATGGAGGATGGCGAGGATGGCGAAGGCAGCAGGAATGTTGAGCTTCTGCGCGAGAAATTCGCCGACACAGACAATGTTGATGCATTCCTATGCGCAAGCAGCCTCTTTGCGAGGGCAGGAAGTGACGACCAGGAGCCAGCAGATACTCTCGAGCTCAGACAGGCCAGTGCGAAGCTGCATTGCTTGTATGGCGTGCCGATCGACGTTCTGCCCAGCAGAAGCTTCTTCAGTATCATGCGAAACGACGCTGGCATCATCCGAACACCGACAGCAGGACCATCAGCTGCGGCCTTGTCGACGCGGAGTCAAGCGAGGCCACTCCTCACCCACACCTTCGCACGCAGCAAAGTCTACGATCTGCGAGAGTATACGGAGCATACTCTGTGGGGACCTTTCATGAATGATGGCAGACAGCGAGTCGACTGGGAGAAAGTGGAGGCCGTGATGATTGTGCTTGGCTTCAATCTCCGCAAGTTCACTGATCGCAGTGAGGGGCGATTTCCGATGGTCTGGAAGGACACATGGAGCGGAGCGTCACCAAATAGCTACAAGAGCCTGCCTCGCATGGCCGGGGCAGTGAAGGAACCGGATGACGAGATGTACAAGATTCGTGAGCTGGCTCTCGCACTCGATGCACAAGATCCGTATGGCGTGAGCGGCAGCTGGATGCGAGTCGTCTGCTTCCTTGACTACAACGACCTTTACGCCTTTAACTTCAGCGAGCGAATACCTGACGAGCAACCGCGGGACGCCATTGATACTGAAGAAGGTTTGATTGACTTGCGTGAACATGTACGTGTATTGAAACTGACTTGTATGACTTACTAGCCATCCGACTGATTCGCATCAAGCTCCAAGTGACAAAGATCGATCCGCCTGGAGCCGGCGACGAGGACGATGAAGGTGATGGTCTAGATTGGAGCAACTTTACGGGCGAAAGACTACCTGTGGTGCACTTCCGAGGCACCAGTCGGAGTCTGCACGCCAGTTGGGATCCAAATGCGAACAGCAGAATCCGTGGAACAGTACGACAAACACCAGAAGGGGAGATTCGATGGACGACCTTCTCAATCTTCCACGGTGAAGAACGATGGCGAAGCGAAGGTATTCAAGTGGGAGGCCTTCGCTCTGCCCGCGGAGTGCTCGGAAACTGGTTCGACAAAGACTACGACCTCCACGGCCCTGCTGGACCGACAGCATTCTGGAAGGAAACAGATGAACTCGAGGAGGAAAAGTCTAGCAGTATGCCACTTGCCTTCTTTTGATGCAAGCTATCTCGAGGGGTACGTTGGAAATGCTGACCAACAACCTTCTTTTGTAGGGATCACATGGCTACCGTATGGCAACAACACGAACGTATATGACGATTTGATCGAGTTGGCTGATTTGTTGGGTATAGATCTTTCGGATGACTAGATGACGGAGACGGCTTCTGAGCGACGGCTGACGGATAGGATCTGGGAAACGTCTCCGGCCAAAAGTATATGCAGGCACGAGTTGGGTTGTGTGCCTTGAGCATTATTATGCAATGAGTATGATGACCATGATGAGAGGGTGTGGTGGGACTCACAGAGGAGTCGATGTGGTTGGAACGACAAGATGGCTCGCCTGTTGGTAGGGAGCAGCTGCAAGAAGGGCTTGCGACGTGAGGAGGGCGACCGATAGACCAAAGGTGGACTGATTGGTCTACGGGAGTGGACGAGGACGCATATATACCACGGCGGCCGGACCGCCACATCACGACAGCATGATTGCATGGATAAGCACCTCACGTGCTTACTGCAGCGGCTGGTTCCGTACGTGAACCAGGAAGTCGCGGATGACGTTGCCGAGGCTGGCACAGAAAGAGCGAAGATGAAAGATATGAGCAGCACTTTCCAACAAAATCTTCCGAGTAGATATCTAGTTAGTCAATGGCAACCCTTGAAAGATGTTCAGCTTCTCCCGTGCTTCAACATTATATCACGCATCGCAAACACTTTCAGCCAATCGATGTCGTAGTGCACATTGATCTAAATCAGGGTCTTCTTGCATCGGGCAGCCTCCGACGTATTGAGCGACTTCAGCAACACTTCGTTAGACACCAACCACACCGCCCACTGTCACGACGCATTCCTACACTACCCACCAGATTCCAACGCTGGTCAAAGATCAACACACCGCAAGGACTCGCAAAATCCCGCCACCACTAGGCACCTCCCGCCATCTCCACATCCACCACCCATCTCCGCCCTGTTTCAGTCACGAGCGAAATTGACACCACCACACGACACCACTCGCTGCTGATTGCATAACACCCATTTCAGGATAACGTCCCTCTTCTGCACCAGCAATACGCGAAAGCTTTTCCGTCTCGACACGTATCCCGAACCACCGACTGCGCCCGCTCGACTTCGCACGACATTCGCCAGAGCGAGACGCCGCCTACCTCGCGCGACGTCTGCAAGGATGGCAATCCGCCGCTACACCGCCGAGCAGCTCTACATCCTGCGAGAATCACCCCTATGCCAACGACCAGACAACCTCCAGCCCATCGAGTCGTATTTAGAGTATGTGTACGTGGAGATTGAGGGTGTGCGCGAGAAGCTAAGGATACACCACAGTGAGGGCTCGCCGCAAGCGACCCGCAAAGAAGACAATGCGCAGAAGCAGAGGTTGCCCAAGCTGCCTGCTGCTGCACTGGCGGCTGGACAGGGGAGTAGTCCTATGGGAGCATTCTCGACTGGGCGGCCAACTTTGCCTACAAGAGGCAGTGCGTTGAGAACGAATGGTGGTGAGTTGTGCTAAGAGGCTACGATGGAGTGGGCTGACTGAGTCGTGCAGAAGATGTCTCTCTTGGTCCGCCTAGAACTATGTTCCCCAGCAGCAGGAACGTGCCGAAGCTGGCCGATGTGCAGGGCAAGGCGCACGACGATTCGACTCCTACGGACGAGAGCGAGAGTGCCCGAAGCCGCTTCTTTTCCGACCGTCAGCTTAACAGGCGCAGCATGAACGAGAAGGACGCCGGCGCTGAGAACAACAATGCTCGAGATTGGGCGAATGTCCGTGAACGAAGAGGCCAGCGCGACGGTGGCAGCAGAGAAGAGAAAGATGATGGAGAGCGACGGAATGGGTATGGAAACCGACAAGATCCTCGATGGGGCGGTCAACGAGACGACAAGCAGAACGGCGAGCGACGAGGTGGCTGGCGTGAGCGAGAAGCGCGGCGTGATAGAGATCAGGATCGACATGAAAAGGAGCCAGAATGGATGGACGAGCCGGTCGTCAAGCAAGAGAAAGAGCTTGGTCTGGGCATGGCGCGTACACAAGACGAGTTCCAGAAGTGGAAGGAAAGCATGAGCAAGAAGAGCAAGGGCGAGCCAGAGAGAGAGGAGAACGTTGAGGCGACACGGATACCTGAGCCAGCGCCAGAACCAAAGCCTGCTGTTGCGCCATTGAAGCTGGGAGCCATCGACTCCAGTTTGTTTGGTAGTTGGGAGAATGCGAGCTCAACACCACAGAGCGCGACAACGCCATCGGCTGGCACAGGGAGTATCAGGGCAGCGAGAGCAAAGGGAGGAAAGACCAGTCGCTTCGCGTCAATGTTCAAGCCAGTCGAACCCGAGCCGGCTCCTGCGCCCCCACTACCACCACCGATGCCAGCGGATGAGTCCACGAATGGAAACAGCAAGACGTCGGCAGAGGATCACGAAGGCTTCAATCGAGTGCTTGCCATGCTTGAGTCTGCCAAGATATCCCAGCCCACACCACCTGCGGCAGCAGCAGTCCCACCTCCACCGCCGGCGGCTGAGCAAATGCCAGCGTCCCCTCCACCTGTCATCAAGCCTGCTGGCGCGAACGGCACGATCAAGAAGAGTCGGTTCACGGACATGTTCTCGCAGAAGAGTCCCGAGAGACTGCAATCGCCTCAGCAGGGCGGTGTGCAGCTTGGAGACAGTTTGTTCGGAAGCGATGGACCGCACCGACAACAGCAAGAGCAGGCAATACCACGAACGCAAGAACAGGCTTCGACCATGTCGCCAGCGCCGAATGGCATACCCTTCAATGCCCTGCGCGAGCAACAACCTCGTCCTTCTTCGAGTCGTAATCAGAAGGATATGTTCGATCCGCCGTCCCGAGGTGCGGCGTCACCAGACGTCAACATCCAGAATCTACTGGCACAACGGCAGCGCCCACAGCTGCAGAGCAATGACAGCCAGAAGCTTCTGAACCTCCTTAAGAAGGACACATCTGGGTCAAGACCACAGTCGCAACAGGCGCTGCCGATGCATGGTGGTATCGACCAATTGCAGCTTCAGCAGTGGCTCGCATCACAGCAACCCTCGCCTATGCCTCAAGAGCCACAAGCCCCGAAGCCAAGAGGACCACCGCAGCCGCCTGGGCACTTCGAGGAGCAGCTTATGCGGAACTATCAGCAAGAGCAGCCGCAGCAGATGTACGCGCAGGAGACTGTGCGTCGCAGTCAACAGCGTGCCCCACCGGGTTTCGGTGTGCATGATGAGCATGCCATCTTCTTGCAGCAGCAACAGCAGCAGCAGCAACTCCGTCGTCAGCAGCAGTTCTCTGAACCACCGCCGCCGGTGCCGCAACAGCAAATACCAGGTATATACCAGACACCCGCACGACGACATCGTCACATGATTTTTGAGTAATCGCTAACTGTCTTCTGCGCATAGGTCCTGGCCGCAGGATGAGTGGACACCCGAACCTGCCACCAATGCAGATTCCACAACAGCAGTTCCCTCCTGACCTCCACCAATTGTCTTCTCCTACCGGTGCGCCGCCTCCTCCTGGATTTGGTTTCCCTCACAACGTCAACATCTTCCAAGGTGCGCAGCAACAACAACGTGGACCTCCACCGCCTGGGTTTGCCGGGAATGCGCCTCCTGGGTTTTATGGAGCTCCACAAGGTATGTGACGCCCTGCACAACGCCCTCGCTTCACTGTTTCAAGCTTCCTCGGGGCTCCTTCACGCGCTTGGTCACATCAGCTAACAACTTTCAGTAGGTATGCCACCTGGTTTCCAGCAAGTCCGCTCGCCAATCGACGGCATGCCGCCTAACATGCGCTTCAACCAGAACGGTATGGGTGGAAGGCCGATCTAGGAGAGGGTTGTTGACGTAGATCGGCGGAAATTGCGTGGCCATGAGAAAGCGTTTCGAGTTCTTCAAGGGCTTATGACGATTCGCACGCCGCGCCCCGAAAAACACTACGGCCGTGCGAGGAAATTTTGGCTGCTGTACAGCCAGTCGCTTGAGGTGCCCGAAGAGATCATCGAGGGTATCTCGGAGTTGGGCCTGGACGTGTCGCCCGATTGGATTTCACCCGGCTGTGTTTCTCCCGCGACGTGCAAAGCTGTGCAGCAGATCGTGGACGACGTCCGCTCGGAGGAGTTCAACATCTTTGTGCTTTGATGGCTAGATGTTGGCGTGGGTCGAAGATGGGTGGCTTAGAGAGGCTGAGGGTGCTAGGAGCGCAGGTGTGAGAGCATGGACAGAGTCTGGATATATTGGATCGGGCTGTCGACATGTCGACGGCCTGGAGGTGGATGGTGTCGAGACCGGTCACTCGAGAAACACTGCGGTGGAAATGTAGCCGTGGAGTGTAGCATCGGTATTCAATAGGCATTCGACATCGAGACGCGGTATCGCGAAGCCGTCTTTGGTGTATCTGTTTTGCACGTTTAGACGGCTCTATATATACGCCTCGACGGACTGCGAGAGCGTTACGGCTAATCGAATAGCGCAATAGTAATAAGCCCGTCGTACCTTACCGTCCGGCGTCGCGACTCTTCGACAAACTACCTTCTCTTTCACGACCTTACTCTCTTCGATTTTACGGCCTCGCTTTACCCGACGACGTAATGTCTCGTCTTCGACGAGATACTCTTACCTCTTCTATATATACCTCTCTTAGACTATTATACTCTTTCTTTAGTAGTCTTCGCTCTTAAATCTACCTTTATTTTCTAGGTTAAGTAGAATAGATAAACTACATTTAAAAAAGTAATACTATAAATATATTTATAGTTAGACTTAGGAAGTTACTTTATATACTAGAAGTATCTACTATTAGAGTAAGAGTCTAGTAGGTAATATAAAAGTAAAGAGACGAGAATATAGAACGAAGTATAACTATAAGAGTATAATTAGTTTACTATATAGAATAAAAGATAAGTAAGAGAAGAGAGAGATTATCACCGCGGTACTTAGGGTAGTCTATTATCCAAAGTGAGCCTAGATAAGGCTCCGCTAGTATAAAGCTTACAAGCTTTACGACCTCGTCTTTTATATATTTAGGTAAGTCGGTAGCGCGGGTCTAAGCGGGCCGCTTACGTAGCCGTAATAGAGATAGAGAGCTCTAGCTATTTAAAGAGCGTACTTTAGAGTATAAAGCTCTAGATCACTAGCGCTAGAAGAGATTAATTAATTATTCTATTAACGTACTGTTTTAGTCCTAGACTATATAATATAAGTCTTATAATAAGACTAAAAGTCGAGACGAGAGGAAAAGTCCTCCGGCTAGTAAAACCTCTTAAAAGTAAAGAAAGAGTTCGTTCTTTATAATATATATAACGTACTTTACTACCGAGCGGGCTATACTACCGAGCGGGCTACTTTTACTAAGAACTGTACTACTTCTATAGATATAGCTATATAACTAGATCTAGCTCAACTGGTGGACTATCGATGTCTACGCTAAAACACGACACATTCGAAAGCTCTTATTAAGGCTATTCTTACGATATATAAAGCAGGCCACTACCCCTAGGACTAAGGGAGTTCTACCTTATTTAATCTAGACAGCTTAAAGCTCTCTTCACCCTATTTCTTCAGCTCTAAACGCCGCGGAGGTGCCTAGCTACATTAGGCAACTCCTAGGCAATAGTAGCCTAGGCTACGGTACTAACGGCGCCTACGGCCCTATAGGCGAAGCCCCCCTAAGACAACTAGTAGCAACTTATAGAGGACGCAAAAAGTATAGAAACTAACGATCAGCTCCCTTACCGGTCTCTATAGGTAATGATTACTTAGCTACGTACAACGCCTATACTATCGTATTACCGAGGGCAATAAGAAATAAGGACGACGTCCTAGGCGATTAGTAAGGCCACTCGGAATCAACACCCCTATAGCTAGGTATTAGTCGCGGTATCGATACTAGGCCCCCGCCTAACGTACGATATAGTTACGATTCGTATTGTAGTAAAGGAAGACTAGGCCGAAGTTACGAAGCTATCGAATAAGGAGCTCGCCTAACGAATTAACTAACTAGGGGTGGTCGTAGTGAACTAACAGTCTAACGGTACTCTATAGATCTATACTAGCTCTACTACTACTAGGAGGTACCTAGAGGCATAGCTATAGTAGGCATCTAAGGTTACGGTATTAGCGAAGGTCTTAACGAAACAATTCACGATCCTAGTCCACGACATGCCTAAGGAGTTTGACCTAACTAACTAGGGTCACCTACGCGCTCTCTAAGAGGACAACCCGGTCACTCTTAACTCTCTAATCCAGAAGGCGACTTGGCTCTATAGGAAATGGCTAGAAGGCAAGAAGGCCTCGGCGCTAATAGTATAGCTACAAGACGCGAAAGCGGCGGATCTAGCGATAGAACAAGGCCTAGTTTAGTAATATAGCCTTAAGATAGTAGAAAAGTACTCCTTATCCTTTCGTGTCCTCTAATACTTCAAATACTAACAGTATAGACACTAAACCTATACGTATATAAACAAGTAGGCCTGCTCGAACTATATAGGAGACTATATATCTAGGGACTATATATCGACTACGAGACGGTACGCGAACTGTCCGGGGTCCTACCTATCGTATAGTACGGAATGCCTATAGCGGAAACTAGCGAAAAACAAGGTAATCACAAATAGAACCGTCGCCCTAAGATTCTACGGCGACCGTAAGGCTAGCCTATACCGGAACTAACTAGCGGCGGTCGGGTATAAGTACCCTAGGGCCGAGAACGATATAAAGGATGCGCAACCTAGGGCGTACGGGAGGCCACGTGCTCTACTAGCTACGGCGAGGGAATCTAACTAGGCCCGGCTCCCCTTTAGTATATAGCCGATAGGCGTAGACTAGGACGTATAGGGCAGTAGGACATAGGACGATATAGAGGAAATAATTGTCGATACCGATAACTAGCCTCGATACGCTTAGCATCATCTAGTATAACGTTAACTATAGCAAGGATATAGTCTAGAACCATTTCCTATACGAGGCGGACCCGCGCGTCTACTACGTCCTTATAATCTAGGAGCTATAGATTAACCCGTACTATAAGAGACTAACGACCTATAAGTTACTAGGCTATACGACATGCCTACGAGGCGACGGCAGACCCCGTACGTGCTTCTATATTAGTAAGGACATACTAGAATCCGACTAGGAGGTAGTATACTACGTAGACGAAGAAGGCGGGGGCGATATTACCTCCCTCTACGTAGGTAGTACCTAGATACACAACCTATATATATAACCGCTAGCCTCGAGGTCTAGCCGCGACCTAGGGGTCTATAGACACCTAGATAGTGCGCTTAAGAGACAACGGTACTATATCGTAGTAGGAGACTTTAATATATACTACCCTTATTAGGAAAGCCTAATATAGCCGCACCCTATAGCCGACGAAGTACTCGACTTAATAGCGAGCAACGTAATTGCCCTTAATACCCCGAAGGACCTAGGTACCTAGAAGAGAGGGGGACTCTAAGGCACGATCGACCTCTCCTAGATCTTAGATAGCTACTACTACACGGTAACCTACTATAGGATCGAACATAAACTCGAGGCGTCGTTAGACTATATACTAGTCAGGACCTCTATTACGATATAGATATAACGTATACTAGCGAGAACCCCTAAGCTAAACTAGGGAAAGGCCTACTAGGCCAACATCTAGGTATACCTCGATGACTCTAAGAGGCTAGTCTAGATCGCGTAGTAGCAATATAATAGTAAAGACGAGATAGACGAAGTAGTCTAGGGTTTGATAGACGAAATAAGAAAAGCGACCTTACTTTACGTTCCGCTTACCTAACTAACGATATAGTCTAAACTATACTAGACGCCGGAGTGCACTACGGTAGTACGAGAAGTAAGGAGAGCCCGCTAGGTGTAGACGAGCAGCTATAGCGAGGAGGCCTAGAACGTATATAGGGAGGTATACTAATAGAAGAAAGCTATAATACGAAGGGAGAAAGCAGTCGGCTAGAGGGCTATAGTAGAAGAAATCGCCGGCAAGCTAGAGAGGATATAGAAGCTAGCGAAATGGGCCCGATAGGACCCTATATAGGGCCCCTCCTTCTCTATCCTAGCGCTATAATCGCCTAGTAGCCCGGTTAGCGACCCCAAGGCCAAGGCGCGTCTACTAGCTAGCAAGTTCTTCCCGCCCCTAGTCGAGGCTAATCTAAGCGACATAAATAGCACTAGTCCCCTAGCCCCTAGTATCGCGGTCTAATAGGAGGTGTCCGAGGGAGAAGTTGCCGCTATACTAAGGAAGTTACCGGCGAAGAAAGCCCCGGGGCCGGATAGGATCCTAAACGAGCAACTAAAGAAGTGTAGAGATCAACTAGCCCTAGTAGTTATAGCGATCTTTAACGCCTGCCTATAGATCGGATACTACCTAATAGCTTTTAAACAATTGACGATAGTGGTCCTACGTAAGCCGTAGAAGGAAGACTATACGTAGGTAAAGTCGTACCGCCTAATTACGCTCCTTAATACTCTTAGGAAGGCGCTTAAGAAGCTAGTTATAACGAGACTCTCCGAGGCGGTAGAGGAACACTCCCTACTCCCGGACACCTAGATAGGTACGCGCCTATAGCGATCAACGCTATCCGCGATAGAACTTATTACCTCTTAGGTAAAGGCTATCTAGTATAAGAATAGGGACAAGGTGGCTTCCTTACTTAGCCTAGACATATCGGGAGCCTTCGACTACGTGTTATACCCGCGGCTACTCTATATCCTAAGGTCGAAAGGACTCCCTAAGTAGCTTATTAACTTCGTACGGTCCTACCTCTAAAACCGTAGTACGTCGATCCTAGTCGGCTAGTATAGAAGCCTATTTTAAGCAGTCTATACTAGAATCCCGTAAGGCTTAACGCTAGTACCTATTCTATTCCTCTTCTTTATAGCGACGCTACTCCTAGCCCTAGAATCCTAGAACACCGCTACGAGCGGCTTCGTAGACGACATAAACATCCTAGCGTAGTCTTCCTCGACTAAGGAGAACTATAGGCTACTAGAAGAGAAGCACAAGATCTACGAGGACTGGGCTAGGAGGTACGGGGCTCGGTTTGCCCTAGAAAAGTACAATCTGATACACTTTACGCGCCGGCCACGGTTCTATAATATATAAGCTTCTATCTAGATATAGGGGCACACGACTAACCCGGTAAATTAGCTTAGGATCCTCGGACTATAGGTAGACCCGGCGCTACGGTAGAGGAAGCACGTATAGGCAATATTACGGAAAGCTAAACAGAATATAGCATTATACTAGAGGCTTACTACGTCTATATAGGGGGCGGACTTCCGGTAGTTACGACTTCTATATACGGCTATTATACGGCTAGTCCTTACCTATAGTAGCCAAGTGTAGTCCTTAGGTAAGAGGGCCTGCCTATCGAAGGGACTCGTCGCGCCGCTAGCGAAGATCTAAAACTAATGCCTAAGGAAGGTTACCGGGGTATATATATCGATACTAACGAGGATGCTTAAGTACGAGACCGCTATACCGCCGATCGACCTATATATCTAGGGACTACGGACCTCCTACTTAGGCAAGTCGGTATAGTACCTAGTATAGAAGGTCATCCCTAGTATAGTCGTAAGGGCCCGCGAATTAGTACTAGCGTATAAGGGCATTCGACCCGGAAACGAGCCGAACTACCGGGCAAGTAACGAATAGCTAGTAATATAATAGGAAGGTAAGAAATCGTTTATAGAGTAACTATAGAAAGAGAGGTGGAACAACTAGGTTGTAGGGCATAGTGGACGCCCTTAGCTAGCGGGACAACCTAAGGAATAGTTAGCTATAAAATCCGCGGTTAAGTACCCCCCGAAGCTTATCTACTACCTATCACGTTAGAAGTGTGGGAAGTTATTGTACGGGCTCATATAGGGTGTTTCAAAAGCAGGTTGTGTATTGCATGTGTCTATCTAGAATGGACAAGTGTTGCTCTTGAAGAGGCTGCAGGTGACTAATCAGTCACCTGATTCTTAGCGTACGTGGCCTCAAGTTTTGATGATGGGATGTTGCCCATGTGCACGCTCGGATCGCGACACACCCCCTCAGCTCGTGCGCTGGAGTGAATGAGCTGATTCCCATGTGATCGCGTGCACCCTGTCATAACTACCCCCCCTATCTATGGCAGTGACGTCAGGCCCTCGGTGTTGCTGCTGCTGCAGTGAGGGTAAGTCAGCTGTTTCAAGTGAAGTGAGGTGAGCTTTGTACCCCTTCCCTCATTCCTCACTTTCACTGCTGCCATTGTTACCTATATAATAAAGCATAGAATGTGTGACTGTTGCCGGTGAGATGGCTCAGGTGATGGTCCCGTTGCACGGACTTTCACTTGAGTGTGCAATCATCTCACCCACCGGCAAACATCAGAGGTCCTGAGTTCAATCCAGGGGTAGCCTTAGTCCTATCGTATGCTTAAACATATATTGTCGTCCGCTCAACTTATTGAATTGTCCGATAATTGCTCTGTGCCAAGTTATTTCGCTCCGGCGAATGGTGAGAGAGCTCGCTCTGCCCCTGGGGAGTATGAGATACTAGTCAGTGGCGCAATGCACTGGGCTGTCTACGACAGAGCTTGCACCATGTGAGGTGTAATGGGGCTCCAATGGGTAACACCGGAGCAACGGTATCGGAAAGTTGAAAAGGCACCTTCGGGGTGCCTTGCTTTCTGCACTTTTAAAGGTCCATCACCTCAGGGTGGTGACACCTTTTTGTTTTGGGCAAGTGTGTGCTATGTGTGAGGTGCGAAAGCAGCGGATGATGTGGTGACAAGGTGGTAGTGTTGTAGCTAGCAGCAAGTTGGAGGCGTTTCTCGCTTTCTGATTGGACGCGCTGCTGCTGGTGACAGGGGTGTTTCTCGCCCTTGCGCTGTTAGCCAATGGGAGTCCGAGAAACACCTGTTGATGATGGTGCCAGGGCCGCACCGGTGAATGGTGGATGCTTTGCCCTGGCTTCGTTGTCGTCTACAGCATTGGTGGCTGCTGGTGGCCGTGTTTTGCGCCTGCTGGCGCTTCTAGAGAGGTGTCCGTAAAGATGAAGCCGTTCGGTGTTCGTTTCGAGATGAGGTGAGGCCGCTGCTGCGGGCTTCTCAGGCGTCTGTTGGCCCGTTACCTCCTGATGCGGCTGCAGAGGGCACTGAGGTGCGTGGGTCCACGCCTTCCTCAGCCATATTGAGCAGCTTGACGAAGTGCTTGTGCTTCTGTGGTGGAAGCAGCTTGGTCAGCCCGTCTGCAGGCATGTCGTTGGTGCTGAGATACTTGATCTCAATGTCTCCGCGCTGGTCTCGCTGTCGGAGCCAGTGGTGGTGGATGTCAACGTGGCGTAGCTTCGTGTCAAGCTTTTGCCCTTGTTGGTTGACAAGGCGGATGGTCTGCGTGTTGTCGCAGTACAAGTGGGTGCGCTGATTGAACTGAAGGTGTATCTCAGCGAAGACTCGTTCCCACTGTATGAGCTCTGAGGCGGCTTGCGAAAGCCCGAGTAGCTCAGCCTCTGTTGAGGACTTGGTGACAGTGATTTGTTTAGATGCCTTATAATCCACTGGTCCACCGAACAGCATGAAGACCCAGCCATTTGAGCTGGTCCTGTCATTATTCATGCCGTAGGACGCGTCCGATGCTCCAAAGAACTCGTGGTTGCTACCGAGGTGCTCTGGTTGGCTGTGAAGGCCAGTGATGTGTTTGCTGGCGCCATATACAAGGCAGAGGTTCTTGGTCTCCAGGAGATAGCGCAAGCACTGATCTGCAAGCTTGAGGTGTGTCTCAGTTGGCTTGGTCAGATACTGCGATAGCATAGACAAGGAAAAGGCGATGTCAGGCCGCGTGTGTGTGGCGGCGAAGTTGAGGGATCCTATACGTTGTTGGTACGCAAGGATGGCGATAGAGGTGGGTTGATGACCCTCTGGAACGGTCCAATCAAGGTGTTGATCTACTGGCACTGTCGTTTTGCGTGCATTCGTGGATATGCTGAATTTGGCGGCTAGCTTCTCAATGTAGTCTTCTTGAGAGAGCCACAGCAAGCGCTTGTTTCTGTCGCGCGTAACCTTGATTCCTAGGAACCAGGAGAGATCACCGAGCTCGTGCATCTCGTACTTGGCAAGCAGCCGCTGCTTGATGTTGGCAGCATGGGCCTTGTGCTTGCGGTGGTAGAGCATAACCAGGTCGTCAACGTAAAAGAAGAACATAACCTTGTTGTCATGGTAGATGCATTCGGAGTCCGACAGGGGTACTAGTCCAAGGGAGGCCAGCGTCTCGGTTAGGGAGTTGTACCACAATAAAGGGGACTCCTTCAGACCGTAGAGGGCCTTGACCAGCTTGAGGGCGTGTCCATGGGATGGCCTGTCGATTCCAGGAGGTGGTTGCAGATACATGGTGTATGGCAGGTCCGAGTTCAGGAAGGCGTTGACAACATCGAATTGTTCGGCTTCTAGGTCGAAGCTCGCGGCCATAGCACAGCAGAGGCGGAACATGCTTGCTGGCAGTGTGGCGGCGTATGTGTCTAAGTGTGTTCCTTGCAAATCGCCTCTTGCGCATAGCCTAGCCTTGAAGCTCTTCAGCATGCCGTGCTCGTCCAGTTTGTATTTGTACACCCACTTGAGCGGCAGTAGTGGCTGAAGTCCCTCCTCTTGCTGAGCATCCTGATCCTTCTCTTCCTTTGTTGCCCATCTGAATGTGCCTGTTGCCAGGGCTTTGGCAAACTCCTTGGCCATAGCTTCGATCCACTGTTGGGAGAAGCGGTGTTTCATAGCGGCTCGGTAGTTAGAAGGTTCGGGCGGAAGGTCATCGCGGTGCATAGAGGTAGTGGTGTTGACACGCCTTAGAGGGCTGTTGCCTCTTCGTGTAGGGCTTCGATCGCTCTTGTCGCGATAGGCGCGTGTTCTGGGTCGTATGCCGGACATCTGGCCGATGATTACATTAGCGACCATGATCTGGTGCAGTGCATGGTGGAAGTAGGCCGTTCGTAGGCGCTTTCCATTCTCTGTGACTGCATAGTTGGACTCCTCTGGTGTGTAGAGCTCTGGCTCTAGGGGGAAGAGTGGTGTGTTGGACGCGTTGTGTGTTAACGCGTCTTCTGGTGGTGTGAATGTGAATGGATATGGCTCGCGATCAGGGTCCGTGTTGCCCATGATCTCCTCACGGTCTTCTGCGGTGAGGGCATCCATTATCTGCTGCTGCAGGGTATCGTAGTAGTCAGTGGTGTTGGGTGCTGACTGCTGTGTGTTGTCTTGAGTCACGTGATCTGTTACGTGCTCGATTTGCCGGTCTTTTTGGTTATATGTTGCTGACTCGCGGTGTTGCGGCCAGTGTGGTTCTTGCCCAAGGAGCTTTTGGTGGGCGTCTCGAGGTTGTTGGGTGTGCGGCTGCTGAGCCTGTTCTTCCACCCCCTCGGCCTGTGCTGTGTCTTGCTCGTGATGAGCGACATACAGGTCGTAGTATTGTTCAGGCTCTTCAGCCGGTTCCGCTGTTGCGATGTTCTCGACAGGGGTCGTGTACCCTGCTGTCAGGCGTGATGGGTCATAGAACGTGGTCTCATCGAAGAGGACGTCCTTGACTCGCATAACCCAATCTTTTGATGGGTCCCATACGCGGTAGATGTTAGTGGAGTCGTATCCCACAAGGTAGCCTATGAGCGCTCTCTCTTGGAGTTTCTCGCTCTTGCCAGGCTGATCTGGTCCATGGATGAACACGTATGCAAGGGAGCCATACACCACCATGTGACCCACGTTCGGAATTCGTCCTGTTGCCAATTCGAATGGGGTCTTCCAGCCCTTTGACTGGATAGGGGATCGCCAGAGGATGTACGCCGCTGCTGCAGTGCATTCTGGCCAAAGCTTTTCCGGCAATCGTGCGTGGATGCGAATGGTTCTGCTCATGGTGATGATCAGAGCTCCAGCTCTTTCTGCTGGGTCCTGCGCAGGCGCGTATTCCGCGGTTGCGTGCCATTCAATCTTGTTGTTGTTGATGACTGAGCGAAACACCTTCCCAATGGCGGGCTCGTTGTCGCTGTAGAAGCATACGAACCTGCGACCAATGAAGTTGATGAAGCTCAGCAGGCTGTTGAAGCAAGCCAACACCGATTGCTGATCCCTGTTCTTGATGGTGAACTGGAAGTGTCCATGGGTATCCAGATCGTAGAAGTGGACGAGGTACCTGTCACCGTTGTAGGCGACAGTGAATTCTGCCAAGTCCATGGCCATGTGGCCGTATGGGGTCATCACCCTGATGGGCTGAGACCGATTGTGCACCTTGTGAGCTTTGCTAAGCCCACATGCTCTGCAATGTGCAGTGAGGGGTGCGCTTGGACCATCGTTAATGATCACCCCCTCAACTCTGAGCGGCAACTGCTTGATGCGTTCAGCGCCAATGTGACCAAAGATTTGATGCCACTGGCGGCCAGAGAGCTTTCGGTGTTTGATGGGGGTCCTGCTGGACGTAGCTGCACCTTGAGTGCCCCCAGTGCTGTTCATGACTGCGAGAACGGTGCGATCACCATCCTCTTGAGCAGTTGGAGATGCTGCGCTGTTGGCAGGTTCATCGCCGATGTTTGCACCCCTGCCAATAGTGCTGATGAAGTGCGCGTTGCGCATCTTTTCAGTGACCTTCGGCAGTACTAGGCCCTCTTTTGTAGGCCATTGGTAAATGATGGGTGACTTAGGTGGTGTGACCACCTTGAAGAAAGGGATTGTACCAGTAGGGCGGTGTAGGTCCATCAATTTAGTGTCGTTGTGCCACATTGAATTGCTGCGTCCGTGCCACCAGAGTCCGGCTCTTTCCATGCGTGTGTGAGAGATGACGTTCACATGAAAGCCTGGGCAGTAAGCCACATCCAGCAAGGTGAATGAATGGCCCCCAATTGACATATGAACGCGCCCTAACGCTGCAATTGGAAAGGTGGTTGTTCCAGCCTGGATTTCTGAGGTGGTGAGGCGCTCTGCAATGAACTCTACACCCTCCTGGTCATGATGATTGATCACATGAGTGTCTGAACAGTTATCATACACCCAGCAATCCCTGAAGTTGACGCTCAACTTGCTAATTGAGCTAGGAAGAACAGTAAGGCCAACAAAGCCCTTATCGCTTGGTGATGCCTTCTTCGCATCAGCAATAGCCTTGTCACGTTCCTGGTCCTTGCGATTGTTGCGATTCAACACGCCAAGCAGACGCTCGCCGTCGTCGCTCAAGCAGTAGTTGATGAAGTTTTTCCAGTACTTCTTCCACTGCTCTGAGCGCTGATCCTTTGCTGGGCGCTTGTCGGGGTTGATCACATCGCATGAGAACAGGCCCTTGTGACAGGTGTCCTTGGGCTCGCCGGTGATGTTCCAGCAGCCGCTTGGCCTGTTGTTGTCCTTGTCTTTGTTCTTGTCGCCGCGGCTGCTGCCACGACCCTTGTCACCGCGGCTGTTGCCACGGTTGTCACCACGGCTGCTGCCACGGTCACCCTCCTTTTGACCAGCACCTGTGGGTGCTGTTTCATCCTCTGCTTCTGCTGAGGTTTCTCCGGAGAAGGTTGCGAAGACTGATCGACCGTTGGTTGTTGCTGGTGCGGTGT
Organism: Fulvia fulva; assembly: GCF_020509005.1. Classification (NCBI taxonomy): domain Eukaryota; kingdom Fungi; phylum Ascomycota; class Dothideomycetes; order Mycosphaerellales; family Mycosphaerellaceae; genus Fulvia; species Fulvia fulva. Next base: position 4,310,363 of record NC_063019.1, read on the forward strand.
CGCGTATCCATTCGAGGTAACGCTCAGTAAGCTTTTGTAGTGACATTTTGTCACGCTTCCACTCGTTGTATAGAGAAGCACCGTAGGCTGGAGCCTGCTTCTGCTGAATAGCAAGTAGGAAGTGTCTACTAAGGTCGTCGTACTCGGCGTGGTTGCACTTAAGCATCTTGGTCTGCAAAACTAACCAGTCTGAGCACCAGTCATCGATTCTGCGTGCGCTAGCCTTCTGAAGCCTAGACAGCTCAAGCGTGAGCTGCCGCTTACGCAGCATATCGTCTGGACCATACTGATCCTTGAGAGCCTGGTATTTCGCTCTAAGGGTGTTCTGGCCGTGCATTAGCTCTTGCCCTAGCTCTGTCGTCGTACGGATGAGGTAGGTAATGAGCTTTGATCGCGCAGCAGCAAAGATGTCGTACATCCGTTGCCTTCGGTCTGCGTCTGTTTGTCGTAGCTTGATGAGATCTCTTGATGTAGCGTCTCCTGCCGTGTACGCTTGTTGGATTTCCTCAAACGTCAAGTGAGTAGGCTCTGTTGGCTCGTTACTCAGTTGGTGAGGATCCACATACTTCCAGACATTCAAAGACTCTGCGTAGAGCTCTAGCTGACGGTCAAACTTGTCCCATTGGTCATGGCTCTTCAGAACCACGGTACCCTGAGGTAGGGCACCGGTAGTCACCGGCGTCTCGGTAGTGGCCATAACTGCAAAATGGGTTGTAGGCTGGTGAAAGTTCCACGCGGGTTCACTAGGCCTAGGGGATACTACTGCACTGGTTGTAGTAGTAGTGCTGTGACGATGCAAACTCTGCTTTGGGGCTTCCTTGTCGCAGCGAATGTTAGTGAGCGCTAATCGGGCTCATAACTATCACGTTAGAAGTGTGGGAAGTTATTGTACGGGCTCATATAGGGTGTTTCAAAAGCAGGTTGTGTATTGCATGTGTCTATCTAGAATGGACAAGTGTTGCTCTTGAAGAGGCTGCAGGTGACTAATCAGTCACCTGATTCTTAGCGTACGTGGCCTCAAGTTTTGATGATGGGATGTTGCCCATGTGCACGCTCGGATCGCGACACTACCGCCTTACGAGGGTATAGAGTAGTATAGTAACCTAACTACGAAGCGAACATATCGGCCTCTAGGGGTACCTATTATAGAGGAAGGTTCTAGGATACACGAATACTAGCTGCCCCTACGGCTATCGCTCCTAGAACGTACGGTACGCACTCCTCGTCTGTCCGAGGTAGTCGCTAGGAAGGGGGGAGTAGATAGTAAAGGCGAGGAACCGGACGATTAGGGCACTTCTTAATAACGCTAAGGACCTACGGCGTATTACGAACTAGATACTAGAGAAGGGCTGGCTAGAACAGTACCGCCTAGTAGGAGTAGTATAGGAAGAGAGGACACGACGTAGCGCGACGAGACCGGCTAGGAGCGGGGGCTAACGGGGTAGTAACATAGACTACGTACGTTCAGAGGGAAAGCTAAACTAGACAAGGAGTAGTCGGGGGCGGGAAGGGTTTTCACCTATTCGAGTTTCCCTTTATATATAATAATAGATATACACCTATATAGGCCGGATAGGGTCCTAGAACAGGGGAATGACAAATCTATCTATCTATATAACTACTATTATAGCGTATATTGTCTATAAACGAGGCCAAACTGACCTTAGCTATCTAGGCTACGAAACGCGACGCGATAATTACGAATCGACTAGCTATAAAGATATACGACGCGTCTCGAACTATACTAGGGTATCGATTAAATAGACGACCTCCTCGGGGTGACTACGAGCCTAATTCGAAGCAGCTTATAGAGCTAGAAGAGAGGGTAATACTTGAGTATATACTCGAGCTAGATCTTAGAGGTTTCCCGCTATTAAAGGCTAGTATACGAGTAATAGCCGATTTATTACTATAAGTAAAGGGTCTTAAGCCCGCTAGTCTTAATTAGATAGAAAGGTTTATTAGGCGGTATTATAAGCTAAAGGTTCGTATAATACGTAGATACGATCGTTAGCGAGCCCTAATAGAAGATCTAGACGTTATTAAGAAGTAGTTCTTACTTATACGTAATATAAAGGAGAAGTATAGCATTCTTAACTAGGACACCTATAACTGTGACAAGATAGGGTTTATAATAGGTGTTATTACGTCTTAGAGCGTCGTTACGGGTTTAGAAAGGTGTAGTAGAAAGAGGAAGGTCGTCTAATAGGGTAATAGAGAATAGTATAGACGACTAACTGCCCTAGTAAGCAAGGGCGCGCCTAGTGACCTTAGGATAGTTTACGCGTAGATGTATATATTTGCCGGTCCGTAGGCCGTGAAATATATACTAAGATCCTAAAAGATAATAAATCTGAAATTCTTAGATTCCCGTGTTTTCACCTTATAGAGAGATTGTTCGTAAATCCTAGCCTCCTACTAAGGTCGCCTCCTAACTATATATATCTCCGTAGTACCCCCTATATACCCCTACTACGTAATTAACCGTTAAAGGTTAACGAGATTAGACGCGCAAATTTCAGGGTCTAAAGGAGGCCCTTAGCTCGTTAACATATCCTCCCCTATTACGAAACTGTCCCTAGTTTCACCTCCGCTACGCTAATATAAACTAAGAAACTATACCTATAAGCTATACGTAAGGAAGGCGGGTCCGGCGTCTAGTTAAGTAGTTAGTCTAGAGATACTAAGGAGATCGCAAGTTTATTCTATAAGGGCTAAGGAGGCTAAGTCAAAGTCTAGTCTTTGTAGTAAGCCTACTCTTAAATTAAGGATATAGCCTAGAAATCAGTCAAGCACGCTAGTAACTAGATAGCCTAAAAAAAGGAAATAATGAAGTCCTATCCCTCCTTTAACCTAAATCCTAGTAAATTTGGCTATCTCCTCCGTAGTAAGGTTATAAGGCCGTACCTATAGTCTCGCCGGCTTAGATTCTAGTTCCGGAAGTGTAGTAGCTCTATTAATACCTATTAGAAGTATATCGTCATCCTCTTCGTCGTTAGATTCGGACGTAGTAGGTCTGTTCTTGTTCTGAAGATCGCCTTTTCGACATTCTCGACATTAACCCTATCCTCTAGCGCTATAATGTCTTTAGCGTTAGGAAGATTAAGCTCCGGGTCCGGTCTTAACTATAGGATTAGCTTTAGGTTCTCTCGGGCTTATATACCCTTTAACCTCGTACTATTAAGGTCTTCGAGGACGTATATACTAAACCCCGAGTACATATTAGCTATACGATACGGCCTAAGCTAGCGGTACCTAATCTTTCTAGATAGGTCATCCTTATACGGCTTGTCGAACTTGACTATAAGATCTCCGACCTAGAACCCTTAGAAGTTAATACTACGTATAGTATCGAAGTATTCCTTACTTAGGGCACGAAGCCTTACTCTTTATAACTATAACTCCTAAAGACTTATGTCCCGTACCTATAACTAACGCGCCTAAATAGCTAATAGCTCCTCCGTTAATCTAATAGATCCCTATTTATAGTTCGCCTATATTAGGTATTCTACCTCAATCGGGAGAATAGTACGATAGCTATATAGAACCTCCGCCGGCGTTATGCCCGTAATTCTAGATACCGTAGTTCTATTAGCCTAAAGTACCGTAGTAATCTATCGTTCCTAGGACTTAAAGGTGTTCTTAGTAAGCTTAGCTAATGTAGCTAGAACAGGTCGATATCCTACTTCTATAGTTATATTTAACTACGGATAGTAGGGTAAGATCCGGATATACTTAATGTCTATACTAATAAGTATCCTCTCTACCTCCCCTTCGTTAATACTAGCGTTATTAAGCACAATCTTATAGTAGTATCTATGCCGGCTAAACACTATCTCGTATAGGAACTTAGTAATCGCCCGCGAATTTAGAGGCTTCCGTACGACCTTCGCCTAAATCTACCTACTTAGAGCTTCTCGGGCGATAAGTAAGTACCCGTTTTTATATACGTAGACGGGATCGTAGTACTACCTCTCTCCTATAACCTACTAAGTCGATAAGTACATTTCTCCTACTCTCTAGTTACCTTCGCGAAAGTTATAAGGAGTATAAGTCCTTACCTAATTCGATACGTCGGAGAAGTAGCCCTCCTAGTAATACCGGCTAGTAATAAGATTATATACTAGCTCTATACTCCGGTAACTATACTTTTCGTAATAGTATATCACGATCTCTTTCTAAGTATTATTATCGTCTACTACTAGCTATATCGGTACACCCCTTCGCCACTAATAAAACAAGAGCTTGTCTCTTAAGTAGTACCGAGGACTCCTCTTAACGAGGTTTCGATACTTAGCCCGGGTGACCCCTTCCGGTCGTATTCGATATACTAGAATATAAGCTATAAGGTCGGAATCGTTACTATACTAGGGTTCGAGGAGTCGTTCACGCTCTAGAATAACGGGGAAAGTATTAACTAGCTCGGCGTAACGGAAGAATTTGTCGTTAATTATCTAATTAATATTATCGTTAGGTTCCGTAAGCTCCTTAGCTATAGGTAGTTTACGAGATAGTATATCCGGTCCGGAGTGCTTCTTCCTATCGACATACCTTACTTTAAAGGTAAATAGCCGGATCTAAGTAACCTACCTTACTATTATAGAGTTTAGAATGTCGGATACTAGCCGATTTAACTACTATACTAGCGTTTTAGTATTAACTTCGAGGATGAAGTCTACTCCTACGAGGTAGCGCTATACCTTCTTAAGGCCCTTTAGTACTCCAAGGCACTCCCGCTTTCCTATATCGTACTTAGCCTCGTTTACGTTCTAGGTACCGCTCTTATACCTTACCGGGTGCTTTCGTCGAGTGTTATCTAGTGATTCCTACGATATTATACAACCCTACCTAATACTACTCGTATTAATAGAAACGAAGATCCTACTAGCTCCTAGGGCGTAGGAGATAGTCACTAACGCTAGTGCTATTACTAAGAATCTTACTAGGTTCTCTTTCGAGAACTACTTATTCTTAGTCTAGACAAACTCGACGTCCTTCCTTAAAAGCTTATATATTGGCCGAGCGACGATCACGAACTAGGGGACCTAAATCCGGAAGTAAGTATAGATCCTAATATAAACTCGAACGTCCTTTATATACTTTAGGGTTAGCTAGTTCAAGATCTTAGCTACTACCTTAGGATCTAGATAGCGGCCGCTCGGGCTAGTAATGTAGCCTACGATCTTTAGGGTCTTATAAAGCCACTACGACTTCTCCCCTACGACTACCGCTCCGGCCCTCTCTAGGTCCGTAAGAACAAGATCAAGCGATATAATATATTCTACAACCTATCGTCAAAGGCTAGGCTCTACCTTAGCGTTACTATAGTCCTTAGTAAGCCTTTTACGCCGATATTATTAAGAAATAGTTTTGCTCGGTAAGAAATATTGTCTATTAACACCTTAGTTATTACCCGTACGAGCTAAGTAACTAAGTTCGTCGTACCCTATAGTAACGTTATATACCGTATAAGCCTAAGAGGCGTTATAAAGGCCGTTAAGTCTCGGCTACTTTCGTTAAGCGTAATCTAGTCGTACCCCGAGAACAAGTCTACTAAAGAGGCTACTCTACACCTAGTAATGTCTTCCGAGAACCCGTCCGTATCTAGGGGAATGTTCGTATCCCTTATCGTCACCTCGTTTAAGAGTATAGCGGAGTTGATCAACCTATATAGTATAGCTTTACTATTTAGCTCGACCTTCTTCGCTACTAAGAACTAAGCATTCGTATAAGCACCTTGACTATACTTAAGAATTCTGTTCTTAATTCAAGCGCGGATTATCTATTCTATAATCGCTTATAAGCTTAGGTATAACCGAATGTTCCGCGCCTACTACGGTTTGTACGCAATCGTTATGATCTTCTAAGGAGGTATAACATTATGTCTGATCTGCCGTTTATAGCTAAAATCCTACGCTAGGACACCTTCTCGGTTAAAGAGCATTTCTTTAAACATTTGTCTTTCCTTAGCCGAGAGAGCGATACTAACCTTAATACTAGCGAGCCTTTTAGGTATGATCCTCGAGCCGCGCTCGATACTAGAGAACTTTTTAATAAGACACCTCCTATCGAACGGGCCTTGCCCTACTAGTATTAGAGATTCCTAGTAAAGGGCCTTCCGCTTCTAATCTATGTTACTATCTACTTTCGACTAAGGCCTCTCGTAAACGCTCGCGTTAATAGGTCTTTTCTTGTCGGCTTTACGCTTATATATAGATAGATAGATATTTCATTAAGCTGTTATAGTGCCCTTTAGCCTATATAGCTATACTATCTTGTTTTCGTATATATAGAGAGGAAACCGTATTAGTAAAAACCCCTCCTCCTTCCCGCCTATCTTTTCCTCCTAGTTATTGTCTTGATTTTCCCTTGTTAGGGGTACGCTAGTGTTATAGGCCTACCCTAATAACTACCCTATCTGCCACCCCCTAGCTTCCGCCTCTTATCTATCCACTCCTCCGTCTCGCTAGCGAGGCTAAACTGCTAGAGGTATCCCTACTATAGTATCTACCGAGAGATTCGGTAAATGTTGCCTTTGTCCCTAATAATTGACTTATAGTCTCTCCTTCCCGCTTAGTGCCTCTAATTTCCCCTACCTCTCGCCTACTACGGGCATCGTAGTAGTATATGTTCTAGGTTTTACGATAGGTAGCTACACTAGTAGGCTAGGCTATATATATCTAGTACGCGTCTTCTAAATAGGTAGGCCCTTAACCTAATATGTTCGGACCTGATTTGGATCGCTATGCTTGCCTCGGCCCTTGTCAGGTCCCTATATAGCTAGTAATTGTGTCTCTAGAAGGCTCGGAGCGCTATCGGGCCTATTGTCTTAGGGGGCTTCTTTTTCTAGTCCTGCTCCTATAGGTAGCTCGCTATCTGTTCCGCTAGGCTTTAGGTCTTAGCCTTGCTCCCGCCGGCCTAGCGAGTCCTACGCTCCTCCTCTTTTCGTACTAGCTATTCGGTACTTGTCTATATAGCCGTAAAGGTAGTAAGGTCATCCTCTTTTTGGCTTGTCCTATGTCCGGCCCCTCTCCGGTAGTAGCTTTCTATCTTATTCTTTGCCTCCTAGATCGTAGTTTGTACTAGGTAACCTATCGTCCTTGCCGCGTATTGAATTCTTATTCCCCGGATATACTGGCCGATTAGTAGTATTCCTGTCTCCATTTCTACCGTGCTTATTAACGTTGTCTTATATACGCCTAGTACCCTACGTAGGTTGCCTACCTATATCCTGTTTAAGGGTTGCTCTATCCGTTTCGGGATCGGCTTGCCTACGCCTCCTATTCCCTAAATCTGTGCCCCGTATAGTATAGCTAGTCTAACGATCGCCTTATATATTACTCTTACCTTGTCGAATGTTGCTCCCTATATAGATGCCGTAAGTCTCTTTATCGAGGCTTCGTTAACTTGTACTCGACTCTAGGCTTTCTTAACCTATACATTCTAGCTTAGCTTCGGGTCGAGCTAGATCCCTAGTACTCGTAGCTCCGCTAATAGCTTTGTCTCGTAGCCTTAGATTCTTACCGCCGCCTTTATATTATAGTATGTTCTCGCTTTACTAAAGTGTATAAGTTAGTACTTTTTAGGGGCGAACTAGGCACTATACTTCTTTGCCTACTCCTCGCATTTCTTATACCTATCTTCGAGGAGGCGACAGTTCTCTTCTATCGAGTCTAACTAGGCTAGGATGTTTATGTCGTCTACGAACCCTAATATTAAGGTTTACGGAGAGGTAAGTAGGGGGATTAGATCAGACATAAATATTAGAAACAGGATAGGGGAGAGAGTAGATCCCTAAGGTATTCTAGTCTCTACCTTTACCGGGTCGGACGTGTACCTTCCTAGGACTAGGTATATCGTCCGTTCCTAGAGAAAGGAGTAGACGAACGTCGTTGCCTACTAGGGGATGCCTTTCTACTATAGGATATATATTAGCCTTTAGTATAAGACGTTGTCGAAGGCTCCTACGATGTCGAGGGATAGTAAGGACGCCGCTCGGTTCCTACCGTAGTGCTAGAGGGTCTGAATTTGCTCCGTAATTAGCTCTATTACTATTAGTGTCGATCGCTAGCTTCTTTTCCCTATCTGTGTTACTAGGAGTACGTGGTTGTCCTCGGCTAGCTATATAAGTCTCTAGGCTACTATCTTTTCTAGGACCTTCCCTATCGTATTTAGAAGTACGATTGGTCTATACGACTTGGGCTAAGTATAGTCCTCCTTCTATAGCTTACGTAGCACTACTATTATAGACTCTCTATACGGCTTCGGGTGATGCCCTAGCCGTAGGCACGCGGTAAATAGGTTTACTAGGCTCGGCGCGATCTCTTCTCTATACTCTTTTAGCAGTATGTTTAGTATCCTATCTAGGCCTAGGGCTTTCCGTCCTTTTAGCTTACTTATAACTCCTGTTACTATGTTAGAGCTAACCGCCCAATCTATATCTAGGGGTTCCGGGTATATACTCGGGTCGATATCCGTAAGGTCTACCTCTACTTACGTCGAAAAGAAATAGTCGGCTAATACTTTTGCCTTACCCCGGGGCGTAGCCTAGGCAATCCCTTCGCGGTCTACGATTAGGGGGAAGTGAGGGGTTTGCTACTCTTTAGGTAGTCGTGCCTATTTAGTAAGTCTCTATATCTGTTCCGGGTTTTCTATAACGAGCCCGATCGTCGCTCTCTAGTCCTATAGCTTGTCGCGTCTTATCTGTGCCTTCTTCCCTTATGTCGCGCGACAGTATTGCTCCTACGTCTCTTAGGTATGCTCCTTCGTCTACTATCGCCTTGCCCTTCTAGCCTCCCTTACCTTCGTAGAGCATTTAGGGGTCTAGAAGGCCTTCTACTACGTTAAGGGCCGGAGTAACGGCGTATATTGTTCCGCTACTTGCTATATGACCGAGGTAATCTGTTCCGCTGCTTGATCTAGCTGAGCTGTCGTCTCGAGTTCTCTATGCTGTGGTAGGTTCGCTATTAGGAAGCCTCTTATACCGTCCTAGCGTGCCTTCTTCTAGTTACGGCGTAGTTCGCTTACTAGCTCCTCTATCGCCTTTACCCCTAGCGTCGTTTAGATAGGGATATAGTCTAAGGAGGCTTCTAGCGCGTAGTTCGGTCGGCATTAGACTAGTCTCTCTTCAAGTTCTCGTAATAGAAAGTATAGGTCGATCGTGCTTATACTTAAACGGGCCTTCTACGTCTCTGTTCCCTTTGGTGTTACTAAGGCTATTCCGTAGCGTACGGTTATATCGAGTAGCTTTTCCCCTAGAAACGCGTACGGGGGAGTGAATTCGAGTCCCTACCGTAGGTAGTAGAGGTTAAAGTCGCCGAGGAGTACTTACTTTATGTCTTAGCTTAGGGTCCGCTCTAGGTAGGCGAGGGTTCCTAGTTCCCTACTCGTCCGACCCCGCGGTAGCGGGTTATAAACGTTATAGATCTAGATAGGGCCTTGTGTCGTGTCGATCTAGATTAATGTTATGTCTCCTAGGTTGCCCTACTACGGTAGTATAACCTTCTACGACTCAAGGTCTATAGTCTTGCTTACGTATATATATGTCCTCGGGATAACGCCTCGTTAGCCCGCGATTACGGTATAGTATCTCCGGTCATTATAAGTAGCTAGGAGTCCTTCGTAGGGGTTAAGCTATAGTTCCTATACCGCGATAACGTAGTACCGTAGCGGGTCTAGCTCTTATAGAAAGTGGCGCTAGACCTTGTCCCTACTTTTGTTTACGTTGTACTATACGATAGTAATGTCGTCGTATAGTATTATTCGTTATCCGTAAGGTCTATTTCCGTACTAACCTACTGTGTCTCCTAAGCCTATATCCCGCTATCCGGCTAGCCCTAGGGCCGCTAGGGCGCCCTAAAGATTCGCATTTGGCCTAGTTCGTTAGCGGCCCGGTTAAGGTGTCGAGGCCTACCGGGAGGTAGATACGTTTGCGGTTAGGTTCCCTTATTCGTCTCTTCTACCCTCTTCCTTTTGCTCGGTTCGAAGCCCTTATATACGGTAGGTCCCTCCTACTACCGTTAGGGGTACCTAGCTAGTATAGAGATCCTTACTTGTCTCGCTCGTTCTTATACTACTATTCTAGTTAGGCATTAGCTTGAATACGCTAGGTGCCTTCTACCGTAGTATATACACCTACTCTCCTTTTTTAGGCATTCCCTTCCCTAGTGTAGGCCTATATAGTAAGGATACCTTAGGGTCTTCTCCCCGTATTTTAGGGCTATATGACCGTACTATTAGCATTAGAAGCATTGTAGTACCCTATAGCTACTCTAATAGATCTCCGTGTCTATTCTCTCGTAGTTCTAGAATAGCCTATTGTCTAGTATCTAGTTAGCTTGTTCCGCTGTCTCTACCTAGATAATAAGCGATAAGTATGTCTTTTCTCGGTCTACTGTCTTATATAGCTATACCGCCTTCGTTAGTCGTACTCCTAGGGAGGTGTTCTAGTTCTATACTTAGAGGTATAGAAGGTCTTCGACCTTAAATGTCCTAGGGACCCCGTAGGTGATAACGGTATACTATTAGTAGGAGACTCGTGCCGACTTCGCGACTTTAGTAGTCTACTCCTTATAGGTCTCTAGCTTTCGTCTATTAGACTCTTATACGGTAAAGAGTCTTACTACGCCTATTGCCTCTACCCTCGCTCTAACTACCTCCTTTTGGCCGATTCTGTCGATAATCTCCTTGCTTATTAGGGCTGCGATTTCTTGTTTTTCCGCCGGATTAGTAATGTATAGGCGTACCGCCTTACTTGCCTTCGGAGGGGGTTAATTCTTACCTACTACTACTATTGCCTATATAGTTAGTCTCTAGGCTACTTTCTGTGTTGCTTATTAGATTGTTTTCGGGATTTAGTATAATAGCGCTTTTAGCGCTCCTAGTAGCTATGCTATAGTGTTCTTATATATCCGGGCTAGGTGTTCGCTATCCTCTAGTAAGTCTTCCGCCTCCGTATATAGGGTCGTCTACGCTATATTGTTTGTCGTTAGCCTCTGCTTTCTATATAGTAGGCCTTGGCTTGTGTCCTAGGTTTTTCCTTAGTCTGTTCCCCGGTTTGACTCTTAGTATAGAGTGTTCGTAAGGCTATAGCTCTCGTTAGTTGCTATCCTTCGCTACTATTCGGGGTCGCGCTTCCTAATTAGGCAGTTGTCCTCCGTAACTCCGTAACTCTAGGGTCTGCCTTTAGGGGAACGGAACCTTAGTTTTAAGGTTCTTTGTACTACGATTGCGCCGCCGCTAGCGTAGGCGGGTCGCTACTACTTAAGTGGATTGCTCGCCTTAATAAGGGCTATCGAATAAATAGTCCTCGTCCGCTATAGGTACGCGGTAAAAAATCCGTTCTGCCTCGATTCCCGTAAGTTATTACGCTTATATATAGTAAATATATACGGCATCCTAATACCGGGTCTATATAACCCTACGTCTCGTTTCTAAGCCTACCTATTAATCTAGCCCTACTTTAGGATCTCCGTATACTAGTCGCCCTATACGGAGTATACATTTATAATGACCTACTCTCCTAGAGCGTTAGTAGTCACCTTAGCGCTTAAGTATTAGCGGTCCCCGAGTAGTCCTAGTAATTTCTTCGAATACGGGCTAAGGTCGAGGACATTTTCTCTTTGTTATAATACGGAGCCGCGGTAGTTCTTAAAGTAGTCGAAGATAGTCGTATTTATAGCCTTAGGTTTTGGCTTCGTTATACCTTCTTATCGATACTAATGCGCCGTATTGTTAGAACACGTCGCCCCTAATATATTTACTAAGGTCTCCCCGACTAGACTCGAAAAGCGGACTTGTTTCAAAACCGGACTTCTAATACTTATAGCGGGTTAACTACCGTAAAGTAACCCGCGTTCGTATTTTTTGATAACTATAGAAGTTCTTAAAGAGTTTTGTACTTATTAGTACCTATAATAGCCGTAAACATCATATTTTTACCTTTCCTACTAGCGATTATTCCCTCCTATAATCTATCGTCGTAGTTACGGCCTATTAGTCGTACCTTCCTATACTAAGGGCGGCTAAGGATCGTAGGCGAATCTAGATTAGTAGAGACAAATATGTCGATCTAGTAGTATATACTAAACACCTAAGTGTTAAGCTTTGAAATTACCCCCTTAAACTTCGCTCTTCTACCCGCTCCTCGAAAGGATAAGTAGGCGCTAGGTACGATAGGTAAGCTAAACTTGTATACTATCCTCGGGCTGATAATATTGACTTTAGATCCCTCGTTAAGTAGGGCTCGAGTCTAACCTTTACTAGTCCTAAGCTTAGTAACTACCTAAGGGCTAGGTACTATTACAAAATCGTCTAGTATACTAGAGAGACCGATCTTTTTAATGTTTTCGTATAACTCGGCGGTAGGGACAGCATCCTTACTATATAATATCGTTAAGAACATACCTATAAAGCGAGCTTAATAATTATCCCGAAAGACTTCTTTATTAGCGCCTTCTTCCCCGTCTTTATAGGTAGCGACATAACTCGTACGGACTTTAGTCCCTTCTTAGCTAGCTAACTTACGGACGGTAGTAAGCTTAGACTATAGATCAGGGGTATTTACTACTCTCCTAAACAAGGCAGTCTTGAACTAGCGACTATACCGAGACTAGTCCCGGGCATTAACGTTTAGAAACGTGGTCTAAAGAATTTGATCAATCTAATAGGTCACTCCCTCCTCCTTAGTAACGGGCCTATCTCCTATACCGTACTATCGGACGTAGTTATTAATCCTTATCGTCTTTATATTCTATAGCCGTTTACGCTATATAAATAGGGTGACCACTATATAACCCACGTAGCGAGAGCACTCTTTCGGGTACTAGGACGAGGACCATTCAATCGATAGCCCTTATCAAGACGAGCAATCTACTCAAGCAGTAGCGACCCGCCTGCGCTGGCGGCGGCGCAATTGTGATACAAAAAAAACCCCAAAACCGAGGTCCCCTTCCCCTGAAGGCAGACCCTAGAATTGCGGAGTTGCGGAGGACAACTGCCCAATTAGGAAGCGCGACCCCGAACAACAGCGAAGGATGGCAACCAACGAGAGCCATAGCCTTGCGAACATTCTGCACCAAGAGTCAAACCGGGGAACAAACCAAGAAAAAACCCAGGACACAAGCCAAGGCCCACTATACAGAAAGCAGAGGCCAACGACAAACAACACAGCGTGGACGACCCTATATACGGAGGCGGAGAACTTACTAGGGGATGACGAACACCCAGCCCGGGCATATAAGAACACCATAGCACAGCTACTAGGAGCGCTAAAAGCGCTATCACACCAAATCCCGAAGACAATCCAACAAGTAACACAGAAGGCAGCCCAGAAACCAACTACATGGGCAACAGTAGCAGCAGGCAAGAATCAACCCCCTCCGAAGGAAAGTAAGGCGGTACGCCTATACATTACTGATCCGGCGGAGAAACAAGAAATCGCAGCCCTAACAAGCAAGGAGATTGTCGACAGAATCGGCCAAAAGGAGGTAGTTGGGGCGAGGGTAGAAGCAACAGGCGTAGTAAGACTCTTTACCGCACAAGAGTCTGATAGACGAAAGCTGGAGACCTATAAGGAGTGGACTACTAAAGTCGCGAAGTCGGCACGAGTCTCCCACCAACAGTATACCGTCATCGCCCACGGGGTCCCTAGGACATTCAAGGTCGAAGACCTTCCCCACCTCCAAGTACAGAACCAGAACACCTCCCCAGGAGTACGACTAACGAAGGCGGCATGGCTGCACAAGACAGTAGACCGAGAAAAGACGCATTCATCGCTTATTATTTGGGTAGAGACAGCGGAACAAGCTAACCAGATATTAGACAATGGGCTATTCTGGAACTGCGAGAGAATGGACACGGAGATCCATCAGAGCAGCCACAGGGTACTACAATGCTTCCAATGCCAACAGTACGGTCACATAGCCTCAAAATGCGGGGAGAAGACCCCAAGGTGTCCTCACTGCGCAGGCCCACACCAGGGAAGGGAATGCCCAAAAAAGGAGAGCAGGTGCGCATGCTGCGGCAGAAGGCACCCAGCGTATTCAAGCCAATGCCCGGCTAGAATAGCAGCACAAGAACGAGCGAGACAAGCAAGGATCTCTACACCAGCTAGGTACCCCCAACGACAACAGGAGGGACCTACCGTGTACAAGGGCTTCGAGCCGAGCAAAAGGAAGAGGGCAGAAGAGACGAACAAGGGAACCCAACCGCAAACGCATCCACCTCCCGGTCGGCCTCGACACCTTAACCGGGCAGCCAACGAACTAGGCCAAATGCGAATCTTTGGGGCGCCCCAGCGGCCCCAGGGCCAGCCGGACAGCGAGATACAGGCTCAGGAGACACAGCAGGTCAGCACGGAAATGGACCTCACGGATAACGAATGATACTATACGACGACATCACTATCGTACAGTACAACGTAAACAAAAGTAGGGACAAGGTCCAGCGCCACTTTCTACAAGAGCTAGACCCGCTACGGCACCACGTTATTGCGGTACAGGAACCATGGATCAACCCCTACGTAGGACTCCCAGCCACTTGTAATGACCGGAGATACCACACCGTAATCGCGGGCCAACGAGGCGTCAACCCGAGGACATGTATATACGTAAGCAAGACTATAGACCTTGAGTCGTGGAAGGTTATACTACCGCAGCAGGGCAACCTAGGAGACATAACATCAATCCAGATCGACACGACACAAGGCCCTATCCAGATCCATAACGTTTACAACCCGCCACCGCGGGGTCGGACGAGTAGGGAACTAGGAACCCTCGCCCACCTAGAGCGGACCCTAAGCCAAGACACGAAGCAAGTACTCCTCGGCGACTTCAACCTCCACCACCCACAGTGGGGACTCGAATTCACTCCCCCGCACGCATTTCTAGGGGGGAAGCTACTGGACATAACCGCACGCTACGGAATGGCCTTAGTAACACCAAAGGGAACAGAGACGTGGAAGGCCCGTACTAGTGCAAGCACGATCGACCTATGCTTTCTATCACGAGAACTTGAAGAGAGACTAGTCCAATGCCGACCGAACTACGCGCTAGAAGCCTCCTCAGACCATATCCCTATCCAAACGACGCTAGGGGTGAAGGCGATAGAGGAGCCAGCAAACGAACCACGCCGTAACTGGAAGAAGGCACGCTGGGACGACATAAGAGGCTTCCTAATAGCGAACCTACCACAGCATAGAGAACTCGAGACGACAGCTCAGCTAGATCAAGCAGCGGAACAGATTACCTCGGTCATATGGCAAGCAGCGGAACAATACACGCCGTTACTCCGGCCCTCAACGCAGCAGAAGGCCTTCTGGACCCCTGAATGCTCTACGAAGGTAAGGGAGGCTAGAAGGGCAAGGCGACAGTGGACGAAGGAGCACACCCAAGAGACGTGGGAGCAATACTGCCACGCGACACAAGAGAAGAAGGCACAGATAAGACGCGATAAGCTGCAGGACTGGAGAGCGACGATCGGGCTCGTTACAGAAAACCCGGAACAGATGTGGAGACTTGCTAAATGGGCACGACTACCTGAAGAGCAACAAGCCCCTCACTTCCCCCCAATCGTAGACCGCGAAGGGATTGCCCAGGCTACGCCCCGGGGCAAGGCAAAAGCGTTAGCCGACCATTTCTTTTCGACGCAAGTAGAGGCAGACCTTACGGACATCGACCCGAGCACATACCCGGAACCCCTGGACATGGATTGGGCGGTTAGCCCTAACACAGTAACAGGAGTCATAAGTAAGCTAAAGGGACGAAAAGCCCCAGGCCCAGACAGGATACCAAACGTACTGCTAAAAGAGTGTAGAGAAGAGATCGCGCCGAGCCTTGCAAACCTATTTACCGCGTGCCTACGGCTAGGGTATCACCCGAAGCCGTACAGAGAGTCTATGACAGTAGTGCTACGCAAGCCACAGAAGGAAGACTATACTCAGCCCAAGTCGTACAGACCAATAGCACTTCTAAATACGATAGGGAAGGTCCTAGAAAAGATAGTAGCCCAGAGACTTACGCAGCTTGCCGAGGACAACCACGTACTCCCAGCAACACAGATGGGGGGAAGAAGCCAGCGATCGACACTAACAGCAATGGAGCTAATTACGGAGCAAATCCAGACCCTCTGGCACTACGGCAGGAACCGAGCGGCGTCCTTACTATCCCTCGACATCGCAGGGGCCTTCGACAACGTCTCACACCAAAGGCTAATACATATCCTACAGCAGAAAGGCATCCCCCAGTGGGCAACGTCGTTCGTCTTCTCCTTTCTCCAGGAACGGACGACATACCTAGTCCTAGGAAGGTACACGTCCGACCCGGTGAAGGCAGAGACTGGAATACCTCAGGGATCTACTCTCTCCCCTATCCTGTTTCTAATATTTATGTCGGATCTAATCCCCCTACTCACCTCTCCGCAAACCTCAGCATCGGGGTTCGTAGACGATACAAACATCCTAGCCTGGTCAGACTCGACAGAAGAGAACTGTCGCCTCCTTGAAGATAGGCACAAGAAATGCGAGGAGTGGGCAAAGAAGCATGGTGCCCGGTTCGCCCCTGAAAAGTACCAACTTATACACTTCAGTAAAGCGAGAACACACCATAATATGAAGGCGGCGGTAAGAATCCAAGGCTACGAGACCAAGCCATCAGCGGAGCTACGAGTACTAGGGATCTGGCTCGACCCGAAGCTAAGCTGGAATGTACAGATTAAGAAAGCCCAGAGTCGAGCGCAAGTCAATGAAGCCTCGATAAAGAGGCTTACGGCATCTACATGGGGAGCAACATTCGACAAGGCAAGAGTAATGTATAAGGCGATCGTCAGACCAGCTATGTTGTACGGGGCACAGATTTGGGGAACAGGAGGCGCAGGCAAGCCGATCCCGAAACGGATAGAGCAACCCCTAAACAGGACACAGGCAGGCAACCTACGTAGGGTACTAGGCGCATACAAGACAACGTCAACAAGCACGGTAGAAATGGAGACAGGAATACCACCAATCGGCCAGTACATCCGGGGAATGAGAATTCAATACGCGGCAAAGACGACAGGTTACCTAGCACAAACCACGATCCAGGAGGCAAAGAATAAGATAGAAAGCCGCTACCGGAGAGGGGCAGGATATAGGACAAGCCAAAAAGAGGATGACCTTACGACCTTTACGGCCGTACAGACAAGCACCGAATGGCTAGCACGAAAGGAGGAGGAGCGTAGGACTCGCCAGGCCGGCGGGAGCAAGGCTAAGACCCAAAACCTAGCGGAACAGATAGCGAGCTGCCTATGGGAGCAGGACTGGAAAAGGAAGCCCCCTAAGACAACAGGCCCGATAGCGCTCCGAGCCTTCCAGAGACACAATTACCAGCTATATAGGGACCTGACAAGGGCCGAAGCAAGCATAGCGATCCAAATCAGGTCCGAACACATTGGATTAAGGGCCTACCTGTTCAGAAGACGCGCACTAGACATCTATAGCCCAGCCTGCCAGTGTGGCTACCCATCGCAAAACCCAGAACATATGCTACTACGATGCCCGCAGTGGGCGAGAGGCAGGGGAAATTGGAGGCACCAAGCGGGAAGGAGAGACTACAAGTCAATTATTAGGGACAAAGGCAACATTCGCCGAATCTCTCGGTGGATACTACAGCAGGGATACCTCCAGCAGTTTAGCCTCGCGAGCGAGACGGAGGAGTGGATAGACAAGAGGCGGAAGCGAGGGGGGTTGCAGATAGGGTAGTCATCAGGGCAGGCCCATGACACTAGCGTACCCCTAACAAGGGAAATTTAAGACGACAACGAGGAGGAAAAGACAGGCGGGAAGGAGGAGGGGTTTTCACCAACACGGTTTCCCCTCTATATATACAAAAACAAGATAGCATAGCTGCATAGGCCAAAGGGCACTACAACAGCTTAATGAAATATCTATCTATCTATCTATATAAATAGGGTATTAATAGGCCCTACCGGCTATTCCGAGGGTATAGGCCTTAACTTAGCTCGAGGCTTAGGTGCCCTTCTTCTAAGAGTCTCCCCTAACGCTACCGTTAACTAGCTTCTACTAGCCCTAGAACCGGCGTCTCTAATTATCTCTACCTCCTACTAACCGAGTTCTTCTTACCGGATCTCCTCTTCGAGTTCTCATCGTATAGCTTCAGCGGCCTCGGCTCGTACCCTTAATGCCTATATACTAGACCTAGTTCGAGGATTCGGGTTTTTTATAATTCCTACTCGAGCTTTGCCTCGAGATTCGTTACTCTAGATTAGGTAGGCCTTCACCTTAAACTCGTTGTAGTTTATAACCCTATACCCTTATAGAGCCGGTTCTTCTTCTTCCTTAAACTAGATCTAGTAACTACTAGCGGCCGTTAGTTACTACCTAGATCTAACATCTCAAGGGCCGTATTCTATAAGGTGTCGGTTATTAGGTAGAGGTTTAGAGTAGTTAGGAAGCTTTACGCTTAAGATACTAGTATAATCTCGACCTATCTATTGTTTCCGAAGTGTAGGGATTTTTATGTCCTTATTAAATAGAATCGGGCTATAGTATTCCTTAAGCTACGGAAGTATATAAAGGAGCTTAGGTTTACTATAGTCCCGTCGGAAGTTAAACTTAGGGGGATTTAGATCGGTCTTCTTTCCTAGGTACTACTAGTTATTCGTCGCTGAAAAGACATACCCTTATAAGATAAGGAATAGCATCGCGGGGCACCTATTAGCCTAATATTCCGTACTACTATAGTTATAATAGCACATATTAAGCGCTTTAGACTACTCGCGGTTCTATAACTACGGGCGCTATATTAAGTAAACCTATAGTTTAGGCACGCGATCGGGGTTTTCTAGTTATATAGACCTTTGATTTTCACTAGGGTTAAAGGATCTAACCTCCGCCGCGCGACCTCGTTAGTAAGCCCGGATACTCATTTCTACTATTTTCTGAATAAGGTCATCGTCGATAGTAGCGGAAATAGCTAGTTTGTTAAGTATATTAATCTTAGGGATTAAGCGCGGCATCTGCTTTATAACTGACCGATAAAGCTACGGTAAAGCAAGTAGAAAGTCCGTATATATAGCCTTCTATCCTTCTTTACTATTAGCGATACTTGTCGCCTCGTCTAGTATCTTTTAAAAGCGCCGAAACTTCTTAGGCTACTTTGGATAGAGCCTACATTTCTTATAAACTGCCTTAGTAACTGACTCTAGGAGCTCCTAAAGTAGAAGACGGCTACGGGAGCTATTATCGAGGTCATTGGGGTCAATTAGGTCACTAGAGGCCACGAAGAGACGGATAAACTCCTTTATATCCTATTCCTTAGGGCTTTTCCCTTACTCGGCCCGGACTATCTCTTCTAGATATTCTCGACTTCCTAATATCGAATAGGTATCGAATCTCGAAAATTTAGCTAAGAAGGACCTCCTAAAGGTATTCCGCCTTACTTACTATCCCTCTAACCTTATTACTAAACGTCGGATAGTAGTCTCGTAGTTACGCTCGAAACGACCCTAGAAGTTGTCTTTCTTAATTAATAGCCTTAGTAGATACTAGTCTATAAGATTATTGAACCTCTCCTAGAATTTAGTAGCGTTTCTACTATTAAAGAGGGGGTTTTCCGGACTTCCTAGAGTAGGGAAGCAAGGTCCTACATTTTCTATAGTAATAGCAAGACAGCCAAACAAGGCTACTATCGCATCCGGACTATAGGGCATTCCTAACGTTATAGTGCCCTTATTTGAGTCATCCTCTTCTTAGTTATTTCGCCGTACTCTTTCCTTACCCTTATTAGAGCCTAAAGCCTCCGGGGTATTATCTTTGTCGCTATCCGAGTCTTCTATCCCTTCTAGGATTATGGCCTCCCTATAAGGCCTATAGGCCTTCGTTAGACTTTCTAGTAACTCTTAGCTAGCTCTAATACTAGCAAACGACTCGAACCTCGATAAAGATATAACTAAAACTTATAACCTTGTTTGTAACCGTAACCTTACTCGTAACGTTATACTTGCTTTACTTATTACTAAGAGCCTTGACCTTAGGTACCTTAATACCTTAAGATTTCGACTTCAAGTCGACCTTAACCTTGATTTTACCAAGATATACTAATAATGCTACCGGGTATATACTTGAACCCCCCTTATTAACTACTAAAATATAGACGACTAACTACCCTAGTAAGCAAGGGCGCGCCTAGTGACCTTAGGATAGTTTACGCGTAGGTATATATATTTACCGGTCCGTAGGCCGTGAAATATATACTAAGATCCTAAAAGATAATAAATCTGAAATTCTTAGATTCCCGTGTTTTTACCTTATAGAGAGATTGTTCGTAAATCCTAGCCTCCTACTAAGGTCGCCGCCTAACTATATATATCTCCGTAGTACCCCCTATATACCCCTTACTACGTAATTAACCGTTCAAGGTTAACGAGATTAGACGCGTAAATTTTAGGGTCTAAAGGAGGCCCTTAGCTCGTTAATAATAGGTAATAGTAATTAAGACTATCTATATAGACGGAATAGCGCTCCTACCCTACGTTATCCTTATAGACAAATAGTATATTAGTACCTAGTACTAAGACGGTAACTTAGGTCTAGACTAGACAATCGGGCTAATAGAGAACGGCTAGACTAATAATAAGTTCGATATATAGTAGCTATAGCATTTTTAGAAGTATACTATAGCTATTATAAGTAGGTATAAGTACGTAGTCGGGTAAGGTATAAGTCGAATAGATGTTCTATCTAAGGGAGGCGCGGAGGGCGCGAGAGTTATATACGGGCGCCAAGCCGCTAGTCGGATTAGTTAGCGGGCGCGAGGTCTAGGTACGTACCCGCGGGTTTAAGTAAATATACGCCGGTACGGTAATACTACCCCCCCTCTTAGAGTACGCTCCGGAGCACTCTCCTCTCCTCTTATATCTGTCGTATCTACTATATCTCTTATTACCTTCGTAAACACCTTATTATCTATTAGACTATACGTATCGCTCTCTTTCTTATAAGCCCGGAGGCCTCGTTCTACCGGTATTAGAGCTATCGCTACTTATACTAGTTAGCGCGCTATACGTATACCTATAGCATTCTTATTTAGTATCTAGTCTATAGGTAGTTAAAATTAGGTAGCTTAGTCGCTCTCGGGTAGTTATAGTAAAAGTTAGCTACGGAGGCGGCGGTAGTCTCGATAACCTAGTCCGTAGCTTTATAGGATAGCTTATTATATCTAATGTATTTTAGTAAGTATTCCTAATATAGCTACTTACCTCCTACCGGTATTAGTCCTTACGGCTATCTCTTCTTATAGTCTAGAATTTGCTTAACTTCCTATTAATCGGGTTCGGCGGGATCGGCTTCGTATTATTCGTCGTCGACAATTCGGATCGGTAGTAGTACGGGTTATATCTATCCTATAACCGGCGGAGAAACTAGTATAAGGAAGTATATTTAAAGCGATTGTAGATATTTAAAGTAGGTAGGAGCTCTACTTTATAAGTATTACCCGGTAGTACCTCCGTAATTACGTACGGTCTAGACTACTTTACGTCTATCTTACGAGAAGGTCTCTCTATCGTCTAGTTCTTAGTGCTTACCTATACTTCGTCGCCTTCGGCGTACTATAGTATAGGTATACGTATCTAGTTTACGTACTTAGCTTAGACTACTTATACTAAGGCTATCTACTACCGTAAGTATTAGTATATCTCTTATATCTTAGCCGTAAACTTATCCGCGGACTCGGTGTCAGGGCGAGAGCCTGGCCTGTGAGATGCAAGGGTGAAAGCGAGAATGCAGGTGCGAAGTGCAGATGCAAAAGGGTATGGTATGATTGCTACACAAAACAAAAGACGAAGAAAGCAAGAGAGGCCTGGGGAAGGCCAGATATTTATACGCGACCCTCGCGAGTGCGTGTCCCCGCATCAACAGGGCTAACCCGTGCGAAGCCGCGCTCAGCAGCTTTGCTCAAAACCTTATTCCAACCTGCCCTACGTTCCGAGTCTTCCACGTGCTTCTTCCAGGGTCCAGCGCAGTCGCGGGTGCTCGCGGGAGTGCCGTGAGTCACACAGTCACGAGCCGAAGTGAATCTGTCAAGGTTTGGTAGAGGGGTGAATTTGGAGGGCTGGGTCCCGTAGTGAATGTTGCGGGGCATGTGATTCTTGGCGCTCACACACCAAGCTGGACTGTCACTTCTTGACGACTTCTGAGCACTCTGAGGCTCTTCTGTCCCCACCTTCTGTACTCTCTGTGGGGAGACCATGACACTCGGTGTCTAGTCGCTATTTATATAGTATTAGTAGTATAGGTAAGTCTAAGTCGAACTTAGAGAACCTTAGATTACGCCTAGTATTAGTATAGAACGGCGAGACGCCTATTATTACGGACACTATATTATTTGCTATAAACTTAGCTAATAGAGTCTAATCTAGCTAGTCGTCCTAGGTATAGTTAATGAAGATACGTAGGTATTACTCTATTACTTTGTTCGTGTTCTCCGACTGTCTATCTATTTCTAGATAGAACGACAAAGATAGCTTTCGATTAATACTAAGTAGCGCGTATATCCTACGCTAGAATACGGAAACCTATTACGTACTATAATCCGAGATAATAGACTTCGGGAGCCTATGTCTACTAAATACGTACTTAAGGGATACTAGTACGTAATACTCTACTATTATCGAGGTAATAGGAATAATATGTCGCTCCTTAGTTAAGCGGTATATAACGGTTATAATATTCTCGTACGTTTGTCCGTCGACTACGATTATTCCCTTCGGTAGTTTAACTACGAAGTTAATAGAGATATCCTCCTAAGCGCTAAATAGTACTAGTAGCGGTCTTAATAGCCCTAGGTACTAGATATTAGTGTTCTTATTCGTACGGTAAGCGCGGTAGGTACGTATATAGCTCTTAATAAATCGTACGATACCTAGCTAGGTATAGTTACGAGCTACTAATTTATACGTCTTCTCGTCCCCTAAGTAACGAGCTACTATATAGTCGTAGAAAGACTATATAATACGAGTACGTACCGGGATTTCACCTTTATCTAGATTGTCTTCTAACTCCGGAGGAACGAATAGGCTATAACTACTATATATATTCTTAATATATATTATACCTCCGACTAGGTCTATATAACGGTTATCGATACGGTGCTTCCTTAGTAAGGTATATAGATCATCTCGTTCTAGCTATTAAATGGCTTCCTTAGCCTCTAGTTACGTATAGAGTCCTCGAATAGCGGTCGTAAGCGGGGTTATAACATTATTATTATATACCGATAATACTCTAGTAGATTATAGGTTTAGGATACGATCTAGGTCTAGTAACACCTAATACTACTATTAGTTTCGTAGGTTATCTAGGTCTCTAGGCTTCGGTAAGTCCTATAAACGTCGGGTTAAGCTGTCTAGCTTAGTATCTTAAACTCCTAGCCTATAGACAATCTTAAAGAAGAACTACGAGAGAAACTCGGCCTAGCGAGCTTATCTACGGTTTAATTACTTCGTACTTATAAACTATTCGAGGTCCTTATAATCGGAGTATATAAGCGTCGGCTTGTCCTAAGATTCCGGGTCTAGTAGATTCTTATAATCGTTAGTACCGTATTTGTTAATAGTTAGTTCTATTCGCTATTCCTCGAAAGCTTATATAATAGCTAGGAGCTCCTTATCGTAGATGTCGTAGTTATATTACTAGGGGTCTTTCTTCTTAGATATATAAGCGATAGGATATAATACTCCTCGCTCGTTACGTTATAAGAGTACTACTACTATTACGTAATCTAAGGCATCTGTTTCTAGAATAGTCTCTCGCCCTAGGTAGAAGTGTTTTTAGGTAGGCATATCGATAAATGCCTACTTTAATGCCTCGAACGCCTATTAATATACTAGAGACTAGTCCTATAGGATATTCTTCCTCGTAAGCTTTGTTATAGGTAAGTAGATCTTACTAATATCCTTAATAAACCTACGGTAGAAGTTAGTAAACCCTATAAACGATAAGATATTAGTAATATTCGCGGGTATAGGCCAATTCTTAACGTATTTAATCTTAGCTAGGTCTATCTTAATGCCCTTATTTATAATGATAATACCTAGATAAGTAGTCTCGTGTCTAAAGAACTCGTATTCATTAATATCTAACTAGAACCCGGCGGTATCTAGCTTTCGTAGAGCCTTTAGGACATATTAGACATACTCTTCTCTTGTCTTACTAAAGACAAGTACGTTATTAAGGTAATATAACACGAAGTCATCTAGAAACTCCCTTAGTATATCGTTTATAAATAACTAAAACGTTCCTAGTATATTATATAGTCTAAAAGGTATAACTACGTACTTAAACTACCTATATCTAGTAGTAAAGGCTATTTTCTACTCGTCTCCTACTATAATACGGATACGATTAAACGTAGCGATAACATCTAGCTTAGTGAACTATTACGCGCTAGTAATATAATCTAAGGTCTCTTAAAATAGTAGAATCGGGTAGCGACTCTTCGTCGTAAGCGTGTTTAGAGCTCTATAGTCTACGTATACTCGTAGCCCTCTACCTAGCTTTTTGACTATTAGAATAGGCACTACTACTAGTAATACGCTTCTCTAAATAAAACCTTTCTTACGTTAGTCGTCGATCCACTTCTTAATTATCTCGTTCTCTCGTATAGAGAAGGAGTATAGTCTTCGAAATAGCGGTGTCTAACTATTCTTTAGCTTAATCTTATAGTCTACGCTAGGCCGTAGCGGTAGGACCTTATCTACTTCCTTACGGCTAAACAGCCTAGCTATTTCCCTAAACTCTACTAGTAACAAAGGGATAGGATCCTAGTCTTTGTCCTTACCGTTTATAAAACGTTAATAGTCGTTACCTAATATAGTAGAGGCGTTAAGTTACTGCTAGGTATAGTTACCCCGGGGCTCCTCCTATCTATCTATATTTTCTTAAGTATTAGTATCTACTAATATCGCCGCGCTACGTCCTAGTACTAGCTTCGCTCTTATACTAAAAGCCTTTAGTATATACGTGGATAGCGGGTCTCGCGCGACTTACTTATTAAGATTTTCTTTCGGGTTAAATATCTATATTATATATACTTTATAGCCCTTCCCCCGGCTTATACGCCGAAGTACTTCTATATTAATAGGCTTAATGTCGAACTCCGGCTTAGTCTCGACCTCTAGTTCTTTCTTCGTTCGACGCGCTAGGCGCTTAAGTATTTCAACTCTATTAGCGGGTAGTAGCTAGCGGACGTAATAAGATAGTTTCGGTTTATTGTAGATATCGACGGTATGTCGTATTACTACCTTCGTCGTATACGTCTCCTATACTACTATAGGTTTGTCTTTATCCTCTACGTAGAGTTTGACGTAATTAGCTAGAGCTTAAGGTCGCGAACTCTCTAGTACTAGTATCTCGGTCTAAAGAACGCCTTTTAGTATAATACCCTTGTCGTTAATAGACTATACGTATACTAGTTCAGTTCCGAGTATATAATTCTGTCGATAATATAGTAAGAATAGGGTTATAGTTCCTAACGTATAGTAGAACGTAGGTTAATACTCGTCGTACTAGGGACGGCCGAGGACTATATCGTATCCTAGTAATACGTAGTAGCTAGACCTAGTCTCTACGTAGTTACCGATCTAAATCTATACCGTTATTCTATAAGTAATAAGGTTACTAGTAGGTCGGCTATCTACTAATACTTGCCCTAACGGATTAGAGAGCTATATTATATTAAGGTTATTCTTATATATAACGTCGATATTAAAGTACGTAGAGTTAGTACTATTATTATAAAGGGCTTAAGTAGGGATCTTTCTATTTACTATATATAGTATAACTAGATAAGAAGCTATTACCGGATTGTGTTTATCTATAGAGTAGTTTATAGCTAGTAGGGAGTATACCGATATACTTAAAACCTTGCCTCTCTTAGGAGGCCTATATTTATATTTATACTTTTTCTCGTTCTCTCGTAACTCTAACTCGTACGGTCTACTACGTATTACGCTTACGGAGTAGACGAGGCGTTTCCCGTACCGCCGGTATTATTAGCGTTACTACTATTACTACCGTTACGGCGGTTATTACTTAGGTTATAGCCTAGCGTAAATAGGCGGCGGGCGATATCTCGAAGGGGGTACTAATCGGTATCGATACGGCGGTAACCTTCTTATTCGTATTTTAAGTACTAATTCTAATCGATATATTCCTAGGCGCGAGTAGTATCTAAAGGTTAGATATACTAAAATACCTAAGGTCGATTAGCCTACTTAGTCTTAGCGTTCGGGTTAGTGTTATTACCGCTACTACCCGAAGCCGTATCCTTCTTATTATCGTTACCCTTAGTAGTCTTCTTATTACCTTAGATCTTATTACTATTACCGGTCTTATCGTACTTAAGGTCGAACGCCTTAAACTTGTCCTCGTAGTTATATAGCGTAGATACGACTTGCTTAAGGGTTATATTAACTATGTCCTCGTCTATAATACGGTTATCGTAGCGCGAGTTTAACTTACGGAGTAGGAAGTCCTTCTCGAGTTTCTTTTCCTTCGCGCCGTTATTAAGGTTAACGATATCGGCGTTCTTACGGAAGGATAGGTAGAAGTTACTAAACTTCTCCTTATTACTCTACTATAGACTATTAAGCTTAGTTATAGTAGTAGTATAGGCATTACGGGTACCGTAGCGCCGGGCTAGATCTTCTATTATCTTATCTATAGAAGCGTACTAAGTAGTCGTACCTTCTATAGACTTAGTAAGACTAGGGATCTTTAAGTCGATATAGGTCTATATACCGTTCTTTAACTAGCTCTAGACGTTCTAAAGGGTGTCCTTTATAGTACGGTACTTCGAGGCTTAGAGCTTAGCTTCGGTAGTACGCTACTACTCTTAGAACTTAATATCGTCGCTCTTTAGATCGAACTTAGTAGGGGCCTTTAGCTCGTTAGAGGACTTGATACTAGTAGTTATATCGGCGTCGTAAGTCGTATATACGGAGATAGGGTTACTATCTAAGTTAGTACTCGGGCGATTCTTCCTACCCTTACGACTACCGTCCTTACCGCTATTCTTACGGCCCTTATTACCGTCGTCCTCGTCGTCTAATAAGTCCGATAACTCCGGGTCCGACTTCTTCTTACTAGGCTTACCTCTATTTTACCGACGCTCTAGTAACTCTTTAGACTCGGTTCGCTAAGGTAGTAGGTCTTACTTTTCCTTAGACCGGCTACGGTCTATCTCTTACTTCTTAAGCTTAGTAATACGCTTCTCGGCTACTACGAGCTTAGTCTCGGTCTCTACTAGCTTACTCCCCGCTACCTTATACTACGTACGATATACCTTCTTTATATCTTTAGCCCTCGTAAGCTCGTCTAGGTCGATAACGATAGTATTATCGCGCTTAGCGAGCTCCTTCTTTAGTTGCGTAACCTCCTCTTCTAGGGACTATCTAGTCGCCTATTCCGTATTAATTATATCCTCGAGTTAGTCTATCTAGTCCTTAGTATCTTACGCCTTACGGAGGTTAATACGGTTAGCTATATCGAGCGTAGTATTAAGCTTATACGTATATCGGTAATTAGACTCGATATTATAGAGGATCTTATAGATCTACTAGGGATAGTTATTGACTGTCTTCTTAAACTTATCTATATTTAACCCGTTTAACAAGTCGAGGGCTTCCTAGAAGTTGTCGATAGTGACCCTCCTCTTCCTCGGTACCTTAGTACCCTTATCTTCTATCTTATCCTCGATAAACTCCGCCCTATATAGGTTAGCTAAGTTTAGCTCTATCTCGACTTCCTCTTCCTTAATCGCCTTAAGTTAGTCGAATACCTTCTTATACTACTTACGGTACTAGTTATTCTCGTCGAGAAGCCTATTTACGATATCCTCTTTACGTTCTTAAGTCTATATCGCCGGGTTCGCGCTATAGTTATCGAGTAGATCGGATAGTAGGGTAAAGAAGGATAATCTATTAAGGGACGCGTAATAAACGCGTCTATTAGTATTCTCTATACTTACGCCTAGTACGCCGGTACCGGTCTGTCTCGCTATTATTACTATATTAGCTATAATCTACTTTAAGGTACGACTTAGCGAGTACGATACCTAATCTTAGTACTTTCCCGTATACTATCGCGGTTTCTCTAAAATTTCCCGAATATAGCTTCTTATATCTCTCTATACATTAGTAATAATCTATTCGAAGTATTATAAGTAGGTATAAGTACGTAGTCGGGTAATATATAAGTCGAATAGATGTTCTATCTAAGGGAGGCGCGGAGGGCACGAGAGTTATATACGGGCGCTAAGCCGCTAGTCGGATTAGTTAGCGGGCGCGAGGTCTAGGTACGTACCCGCGGGTTTAAGTAATTATACGCCGGTACGGTAATATAAAGGAAGTATTTACGAGTTTAGAGTTAGTACTATTATTAAGGAAGGTATATATATATATTTATTCTATTTGCCCTACCCTCTACTATAAAGTAATACGAGACTTCGGGTCCTTTATCTACTTTTATAGAAGAGGGCGTACTCGCTAGGGCTTATAAGGAAAATACCTATACGGTACGGGTATATTTATAAGGTTCGTAAGAGTATAAGACTTCCTAAGGCGGACTATTATCTATTACGCTTAAATAATAGCCTAGGTATTTCCCGCTAGTACTTTAGTAACCGTAAGGTCGTTATTATTAGCCTTCTTCTTAGGACGCTAGTATAGGTCAAGTAGGTAGCCGGCGGCGCCTAAGACGTAGCCGGTACTCCGGTAGCGTAGGTAGCTACCGCTAGTAATAATCTAAGTACGCTAATCTTAAGTAAGTTATATAAGGTTCTTATACTAATTAGGGCGGTCCTTCTACGGAAGGAGCGGCTAATTAGTATAAGGAGAGCGGCCGAGAGGTAAACCGTTATCTAAAGGGAGTATCGGTATTACGAGACTATAGTACGAGAGTATAAGGGTATAGTATTAACGAAGTCGATAGCTAAAGAGAGAAGAGAGTCTAAGAACGAGGCCTATACTTAAAGGCCGAGGTATCGGGCGTCGGCATCGGGCCGAGCTGAGTCATCCGGGTCACGTGACCCTGGGTCACGTGATTAGATCCGAATCCTTTATTTACGGAGCGGCTATAATACTACCCCCCCTCTAAAACACCTTCGTCTCGAAGCGTATATCCTTAAATCTCCCTTAGTATAAACGCGAAAGCTTTATTATCCTCTATATCGTTCGTTTCGTCTATTAACTCTAATAACTTACTAGAGGTAGGTATCAAAACCCTTATAATATAGCTATCGTTAGTATTAGGCGTATAGTTATCCTTAGCTAGAGCTATAGGGCTATTACCTTTACGTAGAGGCTATACCGTTACGGTTAACTAAGGTACTAGATCTATTACCTTCGCGTTTAGCCTTATATCGACTAAGGTCTTATTTAGAATCTAATCTTCTAGCGGATAAAAGTTAATCGGTATAGACTTAGTTAGGTTATTATACTTAAAGTCTACGACTACTATCGGTATATCCTTATATACTACGCTCGCGGGCTCCTAGGTAGACTTACTATCTAAATAGCCCTTCTATTTTACTAGTATAGTAATGCCTCTACCCTTCGGCTTAGAATCTAGGACGCGTTTAACCTCCTAGGTCTTAAACGTATTACTAATTTTATTAGTAACCTCGATCGGCGGCGGTCGTACGTTATCTTCTAGATCTACCGGTCGGAGAAGATTTAAATAGAAGGAGTTATATATACGGATCGTCTCTAGTAGGGCAATACTATCCGTATTCTTACCGAGCGCGGTAGTGATTGTTACCGGTCTAAACTATTTAATATTAAGCTTCTTAGCTAGGCGTAATAAGTTCTAGTTCTTAGTATTAATAGATTAGATTAGATTAGATTTGTTATTCCTCTATTCTAGGACCCTATCCGGCCTATATAGGTATATATCTATTATTATTTATAAAGGGAAACCCGAATAGATCAAAACCCTTCCCGCCTCGACTACTCCTTATCTAGATTAGCTTTCCCTTTAAACGTACGTATTCTATATTACTACCCCGTTAGCCCCCGCTCCTAGCCGGTCTCGTCGCGCTACGCCGTATCCTCTCTTCCTATACTACTCCTACTAGGCGGTACTATTCTAGCTAGCCCTTCTCTAGTATCTAGTTCGTAATATGCCGTAGGTCTATAACGTTATTAAGAAGTTAGAGTTAGGGTTAGGGTTAGGGTTAGGGTTAGGGTTAGG